>NC_139540.1:81433003-82769312 GCF_965153285.1 Podarcis tiliguerta | reverse complement strand
CTTGGAATCTCTGTTTTTTGAAACCTTACATCCTTTGTAGGCCACAATTTGAATATTTAAAAAAGAACAACCACTATCAGCCCACAGCCCAGGTACACATTCCATGCAGGTGTTTGGGAGAGAGTCAACTGGGAACTGGGGTGGGGTGTCTATTTTACGCAGAAAAGGTTTGTTGGAGATACAGTGGTGCCTCACAAGATGAAAAGAATCCGTTCCGCGAGTCTTTTTGTCTTGCGGTTTTTTCGTCTTGCAAAGCAAGCCCATTAGCGGATTAGCGCTATTAGCGCTATTGGCAGTTTAAGGGCTATTAACGGCTTTTTAAGGCTTAAGGGATTAGCGGTTTAGCTGCTAAAAGGCTCTTAGCAGCTTAGCACTTCAGAAAAAGGGGTTGGGGAGCGGAAAAAAAACCTCAAAAATTTTCGTCAATTTTCGTCTTGCGAAGCAAGCCCATAGGGAAATTCGTCTTGCGAAGCGCCTCTGAAAATGGAAAACCCTTTCGTCTTGCGGGTTTTCCGTCTTGCGAGGCATTCGTCTTGCGGGGCACCACTGTAGAAGCGTTTTGATGGAGATGTTTTTAATGGACCTTTGAGAGGCGATTGCACTGTTGAGCTATGTGTAGAAGGTTGTTTTTACTGTTTTTAACTTGAGTGTTTTAAATTCAGGGTTGGTATTGTTTTACTTGAAAAATGCACCTGGAGTGAGAGTTGCTGAGGTGGGGGGGGGGCAATTACAGTAGTTCAGGGCAGGAAGGAGGCATGGTGTAGAAGTTTGGGCAAGCCAGGTTATACATAGGGCTGCCTCTGAAGATGGTTCAGAAACATCGGTTGGTGCAGAATTCGGCGGCTAGCTTGCTCACCGGGGCAAGACAGTTTGAGAATACAGTGTGCCTCACAAGACGAAAAGAATCGGTTCCGCAAGTCTCTTCGTCTTGCGGTTTTTTTTGTCTTGCAAAGCAAGCCCATTAGTGGCTTAGCGGATTAGCGCTATTAGCGGCTTAGTGGATCAGCTGATAAGCGGATTAGCGGATCAGCTGATAAGCGGCTTAGCAGATCAGCTGTTAAGCGGCTTAGCGGATCAGCTGTTATGCGGCTTAGCGGATCAGCTGATAAGCGGCTTAGCGGCTTGGGAAAAAGGGGGGGGGGAAGGAAAAAAAACCCCGCAGGAACTCGCAAGACATTTTCGTCTTGCGAAGCAAGCCCATAGCAAATTCGTTTTGCAAAGCACCTCCAAAACGGAAAACCCTTTCGTCTAGCGGGTTTTCCGTCTTGCGAGGCATTTGTCTTGCGGGGCACCACTGTATTACACCAATCCTGATCCAACTGCACTGGCTGCTGATTAGTTTATGTGCCCAATTCAAAGTGCTGGTTTTGACCTATAAAGTCTTGAATGGCTCAGGACCGCAATGCCTCAAGGACTTCCTCTCTCCTTATAAACCAGCCCAGACTCTGATCATCATCTGAGGCCCTTCTTCATGTGCCTCCTCCATGAGAGGTCCAGAAGGTGGCAACACAAGAACAGGCCTTTTCTGTGGTGGCTCCCCCTCTGCCCTCTCTGGGGAGTCTTGCCTGGCACCTTCATTGTACATCTTTAGGCCCCAGATATAAATGTTCCTCGTCTACCAGGCCTTTGGCTGATTAACATCCTACGGCCTTTTAAATGTGTTTGTGGGAGTGGGGGTTACTATTTTGTTTTTTGTTTTGATTTATTTTTGCTTTTGTCCTGTATTTTTATCTTATGAACTGCCCTGAGATCTTTGAAGTAAGGGCGGTACATAAATTTTACTCCTACTATGACCACTGCTACTACTACTACTACTACTGAGAGCCAGTGTGGTGTAGTGGTTGAGAGCGGTAGTCTCGTAATCTGGGGAACCGGGTTCGCTTCCCTGCTCCTCCACATGCAGCTGCTGGGTGACTTTGGGCTAGTCACACTTCTCTGAAGTCTCTCAGCCCCACTCACCTCACAGAGTGTTTGTTGTGGGCGAGGAAGGGAAAGGAGATTGTTAGCCGCTTTGAGACTCCTGAAGGGGAGTGAAAGGCGGGATATCAAATCCAAACTCTTCTTCTTCTTCTAGGAGATGGGAATGGAGTGGGGTTGGTTTATAGGGTTAGAAAGAGGAAGTAAAATGTTCCATTGAGAATGCTTTGACCCGGAGAGAGCGGAGGTACAGTGGTACCTCGGGTTACATACGCTCCAGGTTACAGACGCTTCAGGTTACAGACTCTGCTAACCCGGAAGTAGTACCTCGGGTTAAGAACTTTGCTTCAGGACTTCCGGGGGCGGCGCGAAACCGTGATGGCGGACCTCTTCGAGCTCTGAAGAGGGGCACCGCAGAAAAGGGTTGTCCGCGACGGCGCAGCGACAACCCATCAAGAGAAACCACGGGCAGAGTGAGTCCGTGGCCGTGGGACCCGGCGGGCACCTGGAGCGACCCCGAAATCACGAAAGGAACCCCGTAAGGGGCTCCGGAGTGAAGGAGGGGGAGTGGTGCTGTGGGTTCATCGCTCTTTCTGCGGAGGCGAAGCCGCGCGGCTGTCACGGATGAGCGCTGATCCTTCTTCCAAGAAACATCGGGCTGAAACATCAAACCCGTGAGTAAGGACCTAAGATCCTACAAATTAATTCGGAAAATTTGGCTGAAAACGGGAGACGAGAAAGAGGAAGTCCGTCTTCCGGCACTGCTTGCAAGATCAAAGCAGATGATTTAAAGAGCGGAAAGCGCTGTGAGTAGAGAAGCTTTCAAGCTTTAAATTGGGACTTTCGTGCACATTGGAAACTTTCCTTTTAAGAATAAATACAGCATAAATTGGACCTGAAGTGGTCCCCCAAGGGGCAAGGGAAGACTCTAACTCCATATTCCCGGGTGGCCGGTCAAAGTTGTATAAACTGCGGAACTGTTGCAAACTTCCAGACACTTTTTGTAATTGGAAAGTGTAACTTTGAGCTTATTTAGCTGAAGTGGATACATTTGCAGGCACCTTGCTGGAACTTTGTTACATGTTTAAAAGTGCTCTGCAGGACTCTTTTCTTAGTGCGTTGGAACTAATTCGCCTTTAAAGGTGCTTTCAAAGGTGCTTTAAAGGTGCTTTCAAAGTTGGAACAAAGGGACTTTGATGGCGGAAAAGTTACCTTCTTCTCACTAAAATTTTGGTGGCACTCCCCCTAGAGGATATTGGTAATATAGAGGCCTGGGAAAAGTTTTCTGTTTATCCTCTCTCAATGGACTGTTTTTAAATTTGGGCTTGTCTTTCCCATGGGACTATAACATTTGACCTTGAACATTGACTGATGAGTGGCGCAGGAAAGACAAGAGCAGCCAAAGCTAAAGAAGCTAAGGAGAAAGAGAAAGCAAAAAAGCAGGCACAGCTCGTTCAAACAACTTTAACTCAGGGACGCAGATTATCAGCTCCAGCTGTGCTTGCGACACAAAAAGTAGAAACCGAAAAGCCTGAAAAATCAGAGGAGGGAGATATGGCAACAGGAGGAGCTGAGGGTGTACTGAAACAAGTTTTGGAACAATTGGCAGTGATAAATCAAAAAATTGATAATCAATCAATAAAAATTGATCAATCAACATCCTCAATCCAGAAGTTGACAGAGCAGGTTTCCCTACATAACCTAGCAATTGAAAAATTGCAAGGAGCATCAGAAGAGAATCGTAAACTGGCAGGGGAAGCCGCTCAAATTGCAATATCGGCTAAAAAAGAGGTTGAGGAAGTTAAAGCGGAAGTCAAACCTCTTTACAAACAGATAGGTGACCAACAAACCTATCTCTCATTGGTGGAATTGAAAAATCGGGAGACTAACCTCAGGCTGAGGGCAGTCCCAGAAATTGAGCAAGAAGATTTGATTGGACTCTTGACAACAGAGTTTACAAAGTTCTGGGATCTAAAAGAAGAAAGTGACTTTAAAATTGTATCGGCTTTTCGGTTGGGAAGATTGGTAAGAAAAAATAGATCCAGAGACTGCTTAATAGCTTTGAGATCAAGGGAAGAGAGAGACAAAATACTAGGCCTACACTTTAAAAACTCAATTGTGATACAAGAGAAAAGGGTGGAAATTTACCGAGACATTCCCAAACAGTTATTGGATTTGAGAGCCACCTATTCAGAATTGGCTAAATTGTTGAGACTTAACACAATTCCTTACAGGTGGGAGTTCCCACAAGGACTATCATTTACTTACAAACAGAAGAAGGCTAAAATAAGATCACCAGAGGACCTACAAAAGTTCCTGCACGACCACGGAGAAGATCTCCAAAAAGAAGCAGCAGCTAATTGGCCTTTACCCAACCCAGGTGGACCAACGCCTGCACCTTCGGAACCAGAGGAGAAAGAAGACACACCGCTCTAGGTGTGACAGAATAGTTCAGGATGTCTCTGCGGCTACTCAGTTGGAATATTAATGGCGGAAATTCCCCGGAGAAAAGAAGGAGGTTATTTCACATATTGAAGAAAGAACAATTGGACATTATTTGCCTACAAGAAACTCATGTGACCAGGCTCCATAGAAAGGTTTTAGTTAATAAAAGATTAGGCCAAGAATTTATATCGTCGGACAAAGTAAAGAAGAGAGGAGTGGTGATTTATGCTAAAGAGAGTCTGACACCTAAATTTTTATTCAAGGATGAACAAGGTAGAATTTTGGCAATTGAAATTCAAGCTCAAGGAGAAAGAATATTGATATTAGGAATTTATGCTCCAAACGATGGGAAATCAGAATTTTTCAAGAAGCTGCATGAGACGCTGCTGGACTATCTGGATTATGCTAACATCATAATGATGGGAGACATGAATGGAGTGGTGTCTACACACATGGATAAGTCTTACAATCAGAATTTAACATCAGATGGCAGACTGCCTAAAACTTTTTTTGAACTGACTGACAATCTGGATTTGATTGACATATGGAGGACAAAGAACCCCCTAGGTAAAGAAGGAACTTTCTTCTCTGAGGCCCATCTGTCCTGGTCAAGGATCGACCAAATTTGGACCTCCAGGGGGATGGCACCAAAGACTAAAAAGGTGGAAATCTGCCCAAAAACATGCTCCGACCACAACGCCTTGAAAATAGAATTTAGACTAACTCAACCCGGTTCCTTCAGATGGAGAATGAATGACACATTATTAAGAGATCAAGAGATTGTGAAAAAGGCCCAAAAAACACTAAAGGACTACTTTGAGATAAATTTGAATACTACAGTAGAAAAAAGAACGATCTGGGACGCAAGCAAAGCCGTTATGAGAGGGTTTCTGATACAGCAGAATACAATCAAGAAAAAATTCTGGAATGGAAAGAAAGATAAAATATTGGAGAAAATACACCAAGGAGAGAAAAAATTGAGAACTAAACCAAAGTCAAAGGAGGTGCTGAGAGAAATTAAATTCCATCAAGCAGAATATTCAAAATTGATTAATCAGGAGATTGAATGGAAAATAAAACAGATGAAGCAAAGATCCTTTGAATCAGCGAATAAATGTGGAAAGCTGCTAGCATGGCAGCTGAAAAAAAGACAAAAGTTAAACACGGTTACAAATCTAGAGATTGAAGGAAGGATGATTCAGAAACCAGAAGAAATCAGGAAGTGCTTCCACAGATACTTTAAAGAACTGTATGCACAGGGGCCTCAGAAAGAATCAGAGATAGATCAATTTTTAAAGACAAATGGATTATCAAAGATAACTCAAGATAAAAAATTAATCTTGAACTCTACAATAACTTCACAGGAAATTGAAGGTGCCATTCAGAATATGCAACTAGGCAAATCTCCAGGCCCGGATGGGCTTACCTCCAAATATTACAAGACTTTGAAGGACTATTTGATACAACCCTTGTTGGAGGTATGCAACCAGATCATGGAGGGGAAGAGGGCACCAGAAACGTGGAAAGAAGCCTTCATCACATTGATACCCAAGTCAGAATCTGAAAAGACTCAGCTCAAGAACTACCGTCCCATCTCACTCCTAAATGTGGATTACAAAATATTTGCAGACATTTTGGCAAATAGACTTAAAAAAGTATTAAATGAAGTAATTCATAAGGACCAAGCAGGCTTTCTCCCTGGTAGACACTTATATGAAAATACTAGAAACATCATTGACATTTTGGAACTTTTGCAGACTGATAGGAACACAAGGGCGGTGTTAATCTTTATTGATGCGGAGAAAGCATTTGACAACATATCTTGGATGTTTATGAAGAAGAACTTGGAAGGGATGGGAGTGGGACGGGGGTTTGAGAATGGATTACAAGCAATTTATTCAGAACAAAAGGCTAAATTAATAGTGAACAATGTGGTGACGGAGGAATTTAGAATTGAGAAAGGGACACGACAAGGGTGCCCCCTATCCCCTCTGTTATTTATTTCAGTCCTGGAGGTGCTATTGAACATGATCAGAGAGGACCGGTTGGTACAAGGGATAGAGGTCGGAGTGAAACAATATAAACTGAAAGCATTTGCAGACGACCTAGTTTTGACACTGCAGGAGCCAGAACCCAGTACAAAAAGAGTTCTTGAACTTATATCTGAATTTGGTCGGGTGGCGGGATTTAAGTTAAATAAACAAAAAACTAAGGTGTTGACCAAGAATTTGACAATTACAGAAACAGAGGGGTTTCAGAGAGAAACAGAATTGAAAGTGGTAAAAAAAGTGAAATACCTAGGGATCTATTTGTCCTCCAAAAATTTGAATTTATTTAAGGATAATTATGAGAAATGTTGGTTGGAAGTTAAAAAGGATTTAGAAATTTGGTCAAGATTGAAACTTTCCTTGTTGGGAAGAATCGCAGCTATAAAAATGAATGTGTTGCCGAAGATGTTATTTTTGTTTCAAACCTTGCAGATCGTGGACAGAGTGGATTGTTTTGGAAAATGGCAGAAGGACATATCTAGATTTATCTGGCAGGGCAAAAAGCCCCGAATAAAGTTTAAAATACTAACAGATTCAAAAGAAAGAGGGGGGTTTGCCCTGCCGGACTTGAGGTTGTACTATGAGGCTGCAGCCTTCTGCTGGCTGAAAGATTGGTTTTTGTTGGAAAACACTGATGTCCTAGATCTGGAAGGATTTAATAATGCTTTTGGTTGGCACGCATACCTATGGTACGACAAGGTTAAAGTACATAAATTGTTTAAAAGCCACATTGTCAGAAAAGCAATTTTTGCAGTCTGGATGAAATATAAAGACCTACTAGAGAGTAAAACTCCGAGGTGGTTATCACCAGTGGAGGCCAAGGCCCGAAAAAGACCCAATATGGAGGCCTACTGGCCGAAATATTGGGAACTAATTGAAAAAATTGGAGACAATTGGAAGCTGCAGAGCCAGGAGAAATTAAAAAACAAGGTGCGAGATTGGTTACATTATGCTCAAATTCAAGAGGTTTTCAAAATGGATAAAAAAGTTGGATTCCAGGTGGAAAAGTCGAAACTAGAGACAGAATTGTTAGAACCAAAGACAAAGCTGTTATCTAGAATGTATAACTTGCTGCTTATGTGGAATACACAGGATGAGATAGTTAAATCTGCTATGATTAAATGGGCACAGGATGTTGGACACAACATTATGTTTGAAGACTGGGAAAGGTTATGGAACACCGGAATGAAATTCACGGCAAGTACTGCCTTGAAGGAAAACATCATGAAAATGATATACCGGTGGTACATGACCCCAGTCAAGTTAGCTAAGATACATCACCTGTCTGACAACAAATGTTGGAAGTGCAAAGAAGCAGAGGGGACATTCTTTCACCTCTGGTGGACTTGCCCAAGGGTTAAGGCCTTTTGGGAAATGATTTATAATGAGTTGAAAAAGGTATTTAGGTATACCTTTCCCAAGAAACCAGAGGCCTTCCTGTTGGGCATGGTGGACCAGAGAGTGTTAAAGAAGGACAGAATTTTGTTTATGTATGCTAGTACAGCAGCAAGAATACTCATCGCTAAGAACTGGAAGACACAAGATTTACCCACGCTGGAGGAATGGCAGACGCAGTTGATGGATTACATGGAGATAGCTGAATTGACCGGCAGAATCCGAGATGTGGATGTAGAAACAATTGAGGCGGACTGGAAAAAATTTAAAGATTATTTGCAAAAGTATTATAAGCTGTATGAATCTTAAGATTATGCATGATTTGGAAATGATATGCTTTAGCAACTATGATTAAGTGAACAGTAAATTAAGTGAGAAAAGAGAAAAGGAGATAATATGAATTGAACATGTTACGTTTATTTTTAAAGGTATACATAATATATTGAATTTGGATACATAACATGTGAAAGTTACAATAAGGTATGATATAAGGTAACAAATTGCTGACATTGTTAATACAAAGAATGCAGAATCGGAAGGGGTGGGGAAGTCCAAGTTAGGACTCTTTTTTTGGTTTGACTTATATTGTTTTGCTATACAAAAAAAAAAAAAAAATGGTTTCTTGTAAATTTGTAGGTATGTTTGCAATGCACAAAATTTGGAAAGAAACGCAATAAAAAATATTATAAAAAAAAAAAAAAAAAAAAAAAAAAAAAAGAACTTTGCTTCAGGATGAGAACAGAAATCGCATGGTGGCGGCGTGGCAGCAGCAGGAGGCCCCATTAGCTAAAGTGGTGCTTCAGGTTAAGAACAGTTTTAGGTTAAGAACGGACCTCTGGAGCGAATTAAGTACGTAACCAGAGGTACCACTGTATGTATGAGCTTTGTAGGTGGGTTGATTTGGGTTGAGGCAGGAAGAGGTGGAAAGTAGTGGGGATGTGAAGTAGAGATCTGGCTGAGTAATGTTTGGTACCTTTGGGTTCTGCTGGGTATAGCATCAGCTGCAGAGAGTTTGTTATCCAGGGCCCAGCTTGTCACATACCATGTGCCTTTGCAGCATTGGAGACCCGGGATAGAATGAGGTCTCTGTTGGCGTATGGACTACAGCAGAAACGCTGGCCAAAGTGGCTGTTTTACAGTTCATGTTGAAGCCAGGCGAACTTGGGGCTTCATAGAATCTATGATACTATTTGGGATAGATCCATAGCTAATGGAATGCTTGATGTTTTGCACTGGTATGGCTATGGTCATGGACTGACCATTATTTATTGGCACTTTTTTATTATTATACATGCTGGCAGAGCACAAAGGCTTTCACAGAACATCCACTCCAGTATAATTTGTTGTTTGCAGGAAAATAAACAACAAGAAGACGTAGAAACTGAACTGTCTCCCCTGGATAGCTTCATGGAAAGGGCTCCACTAAGTGGCAGGATGACAAAGACAGAATCTCTCATAATTCCTTCCAGCAGGTAACATGTCTGTAAACTGCAACATCAGCTCCGAAACTTACCTTGTTTGTAAATATGCAACTTGAGGCAGATGAGCTTTTAGCTTGTGGCATCTGAACATCAGCATGGCTTTCAGTCCCCGTGTTTTGTTCCAGATGTCATGCACCTTGGTGACCATTCCGCTTTCTTACCCAATTTTTAAAAAATACGACTCAAAGTAAGCTTGCAAAATAATATTTAATAGCATCACCAGTACAGTAATTCATTAAAGAGACAAAAGTATACCTAAACAATGAAATGGACACGGCAGAAATATACTGACAGCTGAGCAACCGCAAACTGAGTTGTGGCACTTTCCTTTTTCTTCCAGTATTGAGATTTGTGGAGCTATCAGTGATTTATATCTCAGCTGAAACCCTTTTATTTGTTCCAGTTCCTTCCGCAAGTAATACAGGGTGTTCCAAACCTGCAGAGCAAATTGTGGGGTTGCCAACAGTGAGGAGGAAGAGGAGGAGAGGAAGAGAAAGTCCTGTTGTTTAAGCAGGAGGACATCATAGGATGTCACTGCTTGTGCTTTTCTAAAATTTGACCCCACCAAACTGCTGCATTCCTAATTCTGATGCACCTTGGCTGATAGATTGACTCATCCAGGTAGACATAGATTTCCTAATGAGGTAGCCACTTCTGAGAAGACTCTGTACTTTGGGGACACCTCTCACAAGGCACTCTGTTTAAGGTCTTTTCCTATGCTCCGAAGGCATGCTAGCCACTGCCTTTTTCCATTAGAAGTTCATTTTGTTATAAAGAGAGATGTTTCCTTTTGGTAGTGGTGCCCCAGTTATGGAGTGCCCCCCTCCCAAGGCGTCAAAGACTTCTTTATTCACTTTGAATTCCCTAATTCAAAACAGTTTTACTTCTTATAACATTTTTACTTACGTATTTGAACTGTGAGGGACGCGGGTGGCGCTGTGGGTTAAACCACAGAGCCTAGGACTTGCCGATCAGAAGGTCGGCGGTTCAAATCCCCGCGACGGGGTGAGCTCCCGTTGCTCGGTCCTTGCTCCTGCCAACCTAGCAGTTTGAAAGCACGTCAAAGTGCAAGTAGATAAATAGGTACCGCTCCAGTGGGAAGGTAAATGCCATTTCTGTGCGCTGCTCTGGTTCGCCAGAAGCGGCTTAGTCATGCTAGCCACATGACCCAGAAGCTGTACACTGGCTCCCTCGGCCAATAAAGCGAGATGAGCACCGCAACCCCAGAGTCAGTCACGACTGGACCTAATGGTCAGGGGTCCCTTTACCTTTACCTTTATTTGAACTGTAACTTTAAAAGAGACTTTGGCTGATTTATGTTTTCAGTTTTGTCCTTATCTTATGATAATAAAGGTAAAGGTACCCCTGCCCGTACGGGCCAGTCTTGCCAGACTCTAGGGTTGTGTGCTCATCTCACTCTAGAGGCCGGGAGCCAGCGCTGTCCACAGACACTTCCGGGTCACGTGGCCAGCGTGACAAGCTGCATCTGGCGAGCCAGCGCAGCACACAGAACGCCGTTTACCTTCCCGCTGGTAAGCAGTCCCTATTTATCTACTTGCACCCGGGGGTGCTTTCGAACTGCTAGGTTGGCAGGCGCTGGGACCGAATGACGGGAGCGCACTCCGCCGCGGGGATTCGAACCGCCGACCATGCGATCGGCAAGTCCTAGGCGCTGAGGTTTTACCCACAGCGCCACCCGCGTCCCACTATTATCTTATGATAATAGAATCATGGAATTGTAGAGTTGGAAGGTGTGGTGGTTTGAGTATGCTGTTCGCAATAAGCACTCTCTGCTCACTCAGAGAGATATTTACTGTTCTTTATTTTACATGTGTACAAGCAGCACAGTAGAATCATGCATCCGAATTGTCCGGTTCAGATTTGGGGAGTGGTCTTCTCCTGCTTCTCCTCCAACGAAAGAGGCGGGGGAGCTTCATGGGATGCCTCTGATCCTTGTGCTTTAACTCTCTCCTTCCCTGTGCCAAAGGCATAGGCTTCCCATCTGTACCTGAGCTTTCCTTGCCTCCTCCTCGCTCTTTCCCTCTTCCCCTTCCATCATCTCCTGACCATTTCCTTCTGACTGTTCCCATTCTGACTTTTCTTCTCTCCCCCCCCCCCCGACTCCAAGGCGTCCCTTGGCAGTCCTGTGACAGAAGGGGCAGTCCAACCCCCTGCAATGTAGGAATCTCAGCTAAAGCATCCATGACAGATGGCCATCCAATCTCTGCTTACAAACCTCCAAGGAAGGAGAGTCCACAACCTCACAAGGGAGATTGTTCCACTGTCAAACAGCTCTTACTGTCAGAAAGTTCTTCCTGATGTTTAGTCGGAATCTCCTTTCTTGCAACTTGAAGCCATGGGTTCGAGTCCAACCTTCTGGAGCAGGAGAACATGTTCTTGCTCCATTTTCCATGTGACAGCCCTTTAGATATTTGAAAATGGCTACCATACCTCCTCTCTGTCTCCTCTTTACCAGGTTAAATATGCCCAGTTCCCTAAATTGTAACTCATTTAGATTTATATCAATATTTGTGTGATTGTGTTTAATTTGGAATTTTTTTTTATATGCTGTTGTTGATTTGTTAGCCGCTTTGTGCTTCATTCAATTACAGTGGTACCTCGGGTTAAGAACGTAATTCGTTCCAGACGTCCGTTCTTAACCTGAAACGGTTCTTAACCTGAAGCATGCTTTCTGTAATGGGGCCTCCTACTGCCACTGTGCCGCTGGCGCGCAATTTCCGTTCCTATCCTGGGGCAAAGTTCTTAACCTGGAGCAACCACTTCCTGGTTAGCAGAGATTGTAACCCGAAACGTCTGTAACCTGAAGCGTCTGTAACCCGAGGTACCACTGTATTAGGCAGGATAGAGTTTTAAAAGATAAATAAAAAAACAATTGCACTTTAATCTGCTGGTAGGTTAAAAAAACCAACAACCAACATTGATATTTCCTGCTGGCCCAGGAAAGTTGTAATGCAGTGAGCAGCATCTGTGCAGTTTTGGTTTTCTTGATAAAGGTCCCCATGTTTCTCCTTGAGCAGATCAGAAGCAAAGCACATGGGACGCAGAGGCAGAAGCACATCTCTGAAGGAAAGGCAGCCGGCGAAGCAGCAGAATGAGAGAGCCAACAGCCTGGACAACGAACGCTCTCCAGGCACCAGGCATCGCTTGCAGGTGAGATGGGCTGTTCGGTGCCAAGGGGGCATCCTCCTCCACATGTATGGCGCTTCTGGGGGCTTGCTGCAAATCCATCTCAAAGCTTTGTCATAGTTTCGGAGGAGATCTCAAGTTTTGGGGTTTGCAATTAGTAACAGCTCTCAGCATGTGCACCAGAATGTGCAATAAAGATTCTCTATTTTTTAGGAATGTTTTTATCATATATATATATATATATATATATATATATATATATATATACACACACACACACACACACACACACAGTGGTACCCCGCAAGACGAATGCCTCGCAAGACGGAAAACCTGCTAGACGAAAGGGTTTTCCGTTTTTCAATGCGCTTTGCAGGACGAATTTCTCTATGGGCTTGCTTCGCAAGACGAAAATGTCTTGTGAGTCTTGAGATTTTTATTCACTCCCCACCCCCTTTTTCTAAGCCGCTAAACCGCTAATCCCTTAGGCCTTTAATAGCCGCTAAACTGCTAATAGCGCTAATATGCTAAGCCGTTAATAGGGTTGCTTCGCAAGACGAAAAAACCGCTAGACGAAGAGACTTGCAGAATGAATTAATTTCCTCTTGCGAGGCACCACTGTGTGTGTGTATATATATATATACACACACACACACATATATATGCTCAACACACAACAAAAGAGACAAAATAAACCAGAATGAAAGTACCACCAGTCTCACCTTACAGAGAGAAATAATAAATATTATAGAATCATTAAACTGTTTTTAGCTGGGGCAATCAGAATAAGATCCACTATTTGACTACTGATTCAAAACCCTAAAATGTATTTTACATAATAAACTTTTTGTTTCTGTTCTTCTGTATATTGTACTGTTGTTTTATTGCTATGGATGATGGCTGACACAAATAAAGATTCCTTCCTTCCTTCATTCATTGAAAAAAAGGCTATATGAGATCTAAATGGGAACCCCAGTCACTAACTCAGCTGCTGCATTTTGGACCAGCTGAAGTTTCCAAGTCATCTTCAATGATCCCTTGATCCTCAGCAAGTCAGGAATTGGCAACTCTATGGACAAGTGGCAAAACAGTGTGCCTAGATGTTTAAATCAATCCAATTATTTTGGGTGTGCTTCATATTTGACTTCATAGATGTCCTAGCTTAATGGGCTGAAGAAAAACACATAAGATTGTGGGAGTGATTTAGACTGAACATTTATTTAAATAGCTGGGTAATGGAGCTTGTTCCAATAAACGAGGAATCTTAAGGGCTGCTTTCATTTATTTACAGATCCCAAGGAAAACTGTGTATGACCAGTTGAATCACATCTTGATCTCAGATACTCAGCTACCAGAAAATATCATTCTGATTAATACCTCTGACTGGCAAGGACAGGTAAGGAGATTTGGAGTGATAAGTACACAGTCATTTTACCTTAAACCACAAAGGGCCAACTGCAGACAGACCCCTAAATCAGGCATAGGCAAACTCTGGCCCTCCAGATGTTTTGGAACTACAATTCCCATCATCCCTAGCTAGCAGGACCCAGTGGTCAGGGATGTTGGGAATTGTAGTCTCAAAACATCTGGAGGGCCGGAGTTTGCCTATGCCTGCCCTAAATGTTCCAGTCCCCAGATCATTTGGCTGCCCTTTTTCATCTGTTCAAAATTCTTTCTGAGTGGCCAGAACTGTGCACAGTATTTCAAATATGGCTGCATCCTAGATTTGTACGAGGGCTTTGCAATACTGGCAATTTTACTTTCAGTCCCTTGTGAAATAGAATTTCCCCGTTTCATGCTGTGGAATTTATCCCTTCTGGTTAGTCACCGAAGTTCTTCTTGCAATTTTTTGGTTCCGTGTGCATCAGTACATTTACAGGGCAATCCTAACCATTCCTACTCAGAAGCAAGCCCTTCCGAATTCAGTAGATATTACTCTCAGGTAAGTGGGGTTAGGATTGCAGCTGCACATTTGTTGAACTTAATTTACCGCCCATGTGTTGCCCATTCGTGGCGCTTCTATTACGCCACTTCTAAGGCAGGCTCCTCGGATGTTCAGTATCCTGAGTAGTCCGGTGGCTTTGCCAACTTGGCTGCTTTACTGCTCACTAGATAATTAATGCACAAATTAAATAGTACCAGTCACAAAT
Organism: Podarcis tiliguerta; assembly: GCF_965153285.1. Taxonomy (NCBI): domain Eukaryota; kingdom Metazoa; phylum Chordata; class Lepidosauria; order Squamata; family Lacertidae; genus Podarcis; species Podarcis tiliguerta. The sequence goes on along the minus strand of NC_139540.1, from coordinate 82,754,729 downwards.
TTGGTCCGCCCAAACTGGGTTTGGTTCATTACGTAAAAAGTACTTTACATTTTTTTTGGTCACAAAATTTGCATCCACTTTTGGACAGCGTTCAAACCCACAGAGGGTCCCGAACCTGGAATCACGGGGAAATCTGATAGCAGTAGGTGTGAAATTTAACTAGCTCTCGCCAAATGAAGAAACTTCAGGAACATAACACAAAGGAAGACTCTCAGCCAGGGGTCAGCAACCATTTTCAGCCGGGGGCCGGTCCACCGTCCCTCAGATCATGTGGCGGGCCGGACTATATTTTATTTGGAGGGGAAACAAACGAATTCCTATGCCCCACAAATAACCCAGAGATGCATTTTAAACAAAAGGACGCATTCTACTTGTTATGTACTGAAGTTCTCACCCCTCACCCTGGGCCAGCAGGGGGATACTGTAAATAGTTTCCACTCAGGTCCACATATGCAAATAAGGGATTGAAAGTGACGTTCGGTGATTGGATAGTTACAGAAAATGGTTACTGTTGCGTTCTAGTGGAGCTCTATATAAGCAGGCTGGCTGAACCCTTCAGTTCAGTTCTGTTCTGGCCTGTGAATAAACAAGAGCTGTTTGAAGAATCGCTGTGTCGTCTGATATGTTCACCCACAACTTAACACTACTGAAGTAAAAACCACGCTGATTCCCAGACCATCCGCGGGCCGGATTGAGAAGGCGATTGGGCCGCACTCGGCCCACGGGCCTTAGGTTGCCTACCCCTGCTCTCAACAATAACAGGGCAGAGATAGTCACTGATATTCTTTAATCGTTAATAAGTATAAAAACATTAAGGTCAGATTTGCTCGCTCACCTGAGCTATCATGCCCCTAGCTGCTTGGTTCTCTGTGCTACGTTGCCCCCCCCCCCCCAAGCTGGACGCAATTTTGAAATACAGAGATGTGCTTTGAAATATAGTTAGGGAATGTCCTCACAGCATATTTTGCTGGGCTTAACAGATACCCCCACTCAATGGCATCCAGAGTTTCTTCTTTCGCAGCGTTCCTTAGAGCTAGGACCCAAAGCAGTGGATTCAAATTACAAGAAACATTGGGGGGGGGGGATTTCCTGGCAGTAAGAGCTGTTTGATAGTGGAACTCTCCTTCCTTGGAGGCTTTTAGGCAGAGGTTGGAGGGCCACCTGTTAGGGATTATTTAGTTGTGGTGTAGTGGTTAAGAGCGGTGGACTCGTAATCTGGTGAACCGGGTTCGCTTCTCCGCTCCTCCACATGCAGCTGCTGGGTGACCTTGGGCCAGTCACACTTCTCTGAAGTCTCTCAGCCCCACTCACCTCACAGAGTGTTTGTTGTGGGGGAGGAAGGGAAAAGATAATGTTAGCCGCTTTGAGACTCCTTCGGGTAGTGATAAAGCGGGCTATCAAATCCAAACTCTTCCTCTTCTAAATGACCCCCAGGGTGCCTTCCAACTCTACAGTTCTTGGATTCCAGGAGACCTTAACAAACCCCAACCATTTTCTCAAGCTAGTTTGCTTGAAGGATTGTTGGCCACTGCGGCCGTGTTTGAATCAATTTATGTTAATACAATAGTGTGTAAATTGCCTGGGGTATTTTATAAAAGGACAGTACAGAAATAACTAAAATAAATCAACAATGCATTTAAAATATATATAGAAGGTCCTTTTTTTACAGACTTGTATATCATTCTCAGTTTCTTTCAGATATCTTGCAAAAGCATGGCCTTCCAATCGTCTGCACGTGCTCTTCTGCAGATATCCAGGCAGCTTTCAGCACCATTGTCTCTAGAATACAGAGATAGTAAGTTCTTTTTTAATTAATGATATTTATATACATACTCCCTCCCTCCAGATATACATACCCCCTGCCAAGGCCTGCCGTGTCCCAGACTCTCTGCCCTAAGCTTTATTGCCGGTAAAAAATAAGGCCACAACTCTTGTCCCTAAGGAGAATTTGAGTTGACTTTCCCTGATGAAGTCTAGCAAGAGAGATGTTTTTTCTAAAACCACTTCATTATTTTACCAATACAGTGGTGCCCCGCGAGACGAATGCCTCGCAAGACGGAAAACCCGCTAGACGAAAGGGTTTTCCGTTTTGGAGGTGCTTCGCAGGATGAATTTGCTATGGGCTTGCTTCGCAAGACGAAAATGCCTTGCGATTCCTGGGGTTTTTTTCCCCTCCCCCACTTTTCCCCAAGCCCCTAAGCCGCTTAACAGCTGTTCGCTAAGTCGCTTAACAGCTGATCGCTAAGCCGCTTAACAGCTGATCTAAGCCGCTAATAGCCTTTTAGCATCTAATCCGCTAATCCCTTAAGCCTTTAATAGCCGCTAATAGCCTTTTAGCAGCTAATCCGCTAATCCCTTAAGCCTTTAATAGCCGCTAATAGCCTTTTAGCATCTAATCCGCTAATCCCTTAAGCCTTTAATAGCCGCTAATAGCCTTTTAGCAGCTAATCCGCTAATCCCTTAAGCCTTTAATAGCCGCTAATAGCCTTTTAGCAGCTAATCCGCTAATCCCTTAAGCCTTTAATAGCCGCTAATAGCCGCTAAACCGCTAATAGCCGCTAAACCGCTAATAGCGCTAATCCGCTAATGGGCTTGCTTTGCAAGACGAAAAAAACCGCAAGACGAAGAGACTCGCGGAACGGATTCTTTTCGTCTTGCGAGGCACCACTGTATGCAAAAGTTACCAAGCGAAGGTTTTTACAATGCGTCTGTCTGAGCCATAAGAAGCTGACTTTTCTATAAAGGCAGATGGGTGAAGCCAACCACAGATGTTCAGGAAGGGAAGGCGAGGCTCAGGAGAGATGCTGCAGTTGACACCATCACTAAGGCAGCTCTTTGTAAACTTCCATAAAAATGGCAAAAGTAGTTCCCCCCCCCAATAGGTTTCGTCTTAAACAACTGCAGACACAACAAATAAAGAGCTCACTTGTAATATATCAGTGGTTCAGTGCTCATTTCTTCTCTTTCCAAAATGGATTTTATCTTGAACAATTGCAGACGTAATAAAGAGTCCACTTGTGATATTGCAATAGTCGTTGTATCACCAACCTGTTCAGAGGAGACGCTGGCAGATACCCGTGTCATAGAGGGACGCTCACTGAGGAAGCTGGGCACTCAAAATAATGAATGACCCAGCCTCCCTACAAACTGAAAGACGGATGAAACACATTTCCATAAATTTGCTAGCGATAAGCACCAGGCTGTGTGGTACCCCACTGCTTTTACTGCTTGAATCCAAAATTACTTCTGTCAGTATCCATTTTCTTTGTTGCCCTCTGCAGGAATGCATCTCCCCCCCCCCCTTTTAATTGTTTGTATTTCCATATAAAGAGTCTGAAACCTGGTTTAAAACATGCAGTTGTAAGCTAATGTCCTCCCCAGTAGCTTCCTTATCTCCTGGTGAGATACCATTATGTATTGAGTAGAAGCCTGCTTGTAACATCTGTATAAAGACAACTCTTGATAGATGGATGTCAGGGAACTGCCATCAGTGCCGGAGGGAGAGAGCAAAATCCAGAGGGATTCCAGAGAGCGTCCCGGGATTGGGAGAGGCAGCCCATCTTCTGGGGAAGAGAATCAGCGTAGCACCAGTGGAGAAGGGGGGCAGATGGGGGAAGCGGCGAGGCGGTCCCATGACTCCTTGCCGGGGACCAGCGGGGAGAGTAGAGGTCCTCCGCTGCCTACGCCCTCCTTGTGCAGAAGGCTTTCGCGCAGAGAGAGTAGGAGGAGACAAGGCGTCAAAGAGCTTCTTTGCTGGAAGAAGTTTAAGAAACGCCCACTGACGGATTCTGCCAGCGATTGAGGCAGCCACGGGTGAGTGGCTGTCCGGACAGAAAAGGTTCACTCAGGCAATCCAGCCAGGGGTTTGCACCGGCTTACGCACGAGCAACCCCTAGAACCATTACAATGGCTGTTTTCTGGGACGATTGTAAGTGGCGAGCTCAGCTTCTGCAGCACATGACACCCAACAGCCCCAACACATCCTTTGCTGTCGCAGCAAACTGTGGCCGTGGCACAGGCACTTTCGTGGCCACCCCACCCAGAATGACTTGCTCTGAGGAAGGCCCCTTTAGCTTCTTCCAAACCACACAGCCTAGGACTTGCTGATCAGAAGGTCGGCGGTTCGAATCCCTGCGACAGGGTGAGCTCCCGTTGCTCGGTCCCTGCTCCTGCCAACCTAGCAGTTTGAAAGCACGCCAAAAGTGCAAGGAGATAAATAGGTACCGCTCCAGCGGGAAAGTAAACGGTGTTTCCATGTGCTGCTCTGGTTTGCCAGAAGCGGCTTAGTCATGCTGGTCACATGACCCGGAAGCTGTACGCCGGCTCCCTCAGCCAATAACGCGAGATGAGAGCCACAACCCCAGAGTCGGCCACGACTGGACCTTATGGTCAGGGGTCCCTTTACCTTTACCTAGAGCAAAGGAGGGAGGAGATGGGGGCACAGGGTTCATTGGCAGGGGTGCATTGCCACCCTTCCAGCAACAAAGAACCAGAAAACTCAAAGTTTTCATTTCTACACTGCCACCACTGCCATGAAGAGGAAAGGTGGCAGAGGCAGGAGGAGATTAAGGGTGGGCGTGGCTTAGTGTCATGGCTTGGGAAAGTGGTGCATTCCAAAAGCAAGGAAGGATTGGACTCTGATTAATAAAATACACACGAGGCTTGGCCAGCAAGACTCTGGGAGGCAGTGCGAATAATAATCCTCTGTCCACCCCTTGGCCCAGGTCGTTTTATTCACAAAAGAACTTTTTACACAGTGTCCATAAGAACCAATCAGATGTCCTCTGAGCATTTCATAAAACCCCACATGGGACAAAGTCAGATCAGAAGAAATCCTCTTAACTACAAAGAAACTATTTCCTACTTGAGCATGCATACATAGTTCAGAGTAAATAAAATAGGAATCAAGAAGGAAGGAGGAATGCTTTTAGCAAACTCCAGAGGTCATAAACGGCAGTAAATGGTAGTATTTACCATTGCCTTGTGAACTCTCTTCCTGGCCCTTAGATTAACAAACTAAAGAAACGTACATCATAGAAGCTACCTACTATCTTTATGGCCCAGGATGCCTGGTGAAGCAACCGACAACTGGTCTGTGTTTAGAATGCTTATACGTGCCTGTCAGGCGTAGAGAAAGCAAATGGCAGAGGCTTGTGGGATTTGTCCAGAAATTATTGTCAGTGAATCAAACCCAGTCACCGCAATTCTTTCATTGCTGACATAATGGCTTGCTCCATATTTAATAATTCCTCATAGTAATCCCACCTGACCCCCCCCCCCCAGGAAAGCTGTTTCTCCCCCGGTTGCAGCAAGAGCAGAGAAAAGAAGGTAGAGTCCTTTTTAATGAGTTTATTCATTCAGAATAGTGAGCGACAAAAGAACGCGGTAAGCCTGGACAAGCTCCAGCTGGGCTCCTCCTCCCTAGCAACAGCATCTCCCCTTACGGAGGCCGTTCGTGGCCAAATGTCTCTGATTCTTTCGTTCCTGCACTCTTAACAAACGCCGGGTTCTGGGAGAAGGGGGGGTCAGAAATACTCTCCAGTGACAACGTGTCAGCTGGCTGCCCTGCCCTGCCTCTGTCTCCCTGCCCCCTTCTTCTAACACTTCCCAATTCTTTGGTTCATCTGTCTCTGAGCTGTGACTTTCCTCCAACCCCTCAACCCCCTGCTGTAAATCAAAGCTGCATTCCTCTTCTTCTGCAGTGTCAGGACAAGGAGGGTGTGCGTTTGTGTGTGCCCCATTCCTCCTCCGTCTCGCCCTCTTGAGTCCATTCCCTGACACTCAGGCAGTGCGACCGCTTGTTAGATTTCTGTTACGCCACTGTGCAGTTTTTGGAGTCACAAGACTCTGTTTACATTCCAGACTGTAGGAAGTCTCACGGGAGATGGGAGACGGATGTTCATGTTACTGGTTTCCTGTTTCTTTGTTCCAGTTGTTCACTGACTCTCACAGAGAGCGGGTGCATATTCTTTTCTGTCCTGCGTAGTTAGAAATAAACGTAGCGATGTAGCATATATTTCTTGCCCTTCTGCTGTTTGGATACAGCATCTGTGTAATGGGGAAGCATGCCTGAAGCTTCATTAAAGGCTTAGGTCGTTAATCACTGTCGGAGGAGAGCCTCGATGGATTCCGAAGTACGTTGTGGAGGAGAGCCATTTGAGCTCGGTCGCAACGGAAGCTCCGACACCGCTTAGACCACCCTTGACTGTAACTCGGTCAAATCTCTGTATGCAAAAGGTTCAATCTGAAACCCCAGAGAGTCACCGGTGAGCTGGAAGGATTGGTTTTGTAACCTGCTCTAAGGGAGCTTCCTAATACAGTGGTGCCTCGCAAGACGAAATTAATTCGTTCCGCGAGTTCTTTCGTTGAGCGAGTTTTTTCATCTTGCGAAGCACCACTGCAGTTAAACACTAACAACGGTGGGGAGGGGCGGGGAGAAGCAGGGCAGCTGCCGCAGCCGGTACCTCGGACTCACCCGCGCCTTGTGGCCACCGCGTGACGCGGCTGCTGGAGGGCGGCGGGGCTCAGGAGCGCGGCTCCAGCTGCAACGCTGGCTGCTGGCGGCAGCAGCTCTCTGAGAGGAGCGCGCGAGGGCGGTGGGCAGCGGCGCGAGGCAGCCGGAAGGTGGGAGGGAGCTGGAGGAGCGGGGAAGCGAGTGTGCGACCGTCGCCATGACAGGAGAGGCAGGGCTGTTTCGTCTAGCAAAGCAAGCCCTTAGGAAAATCCGTCTTGCGAAGCACCTCAGAAAACGAAAAACCCTTTCGTCTAGCGAGTTTTTCGTCTTCCGAGGCATTCGTCTTGCGGGTACCACTGTACTGGCAAGTAAGTAGAAGCCACCTTAGGAGAGGTCAGCCCATTGGTCCATCCTGGCAGTGGCTCTCCAGGGTTTCAATCCAATGATATATCTGGCCCTACCTGGAGGTGCCATGGGTAGAATGTGGAACCTTCTGCATGCAAAGCAGATATTCTGCCCTGTAGGTAGCATACTGATGGTGCAGAAGGTGACGTGCATACAAAATTAAGATTGTTGTGGACTGTTTGTCTGATTAATCGTAACTTTCTTACAGTTGGAACAAAAACATAGCAAAAAGAAGCAAGCAAACCAAAAAAACCTATCTTTTTTAAACAAACCTCCTGTCCTTTGACTAAAGAAAATGGGAGTCATGTGAATGATTCTCTTCTGGTTCATAAGCTGCGTCGCCAGGCTGATGTAACTCACTGTCTAAGAGGCCAAAGCACAAATTTGGAAACCCCTTGTTTAAATCTGCACTCTGGTAGGAAGTCGCTGACTGCCTACTTGCTTTCAGTCTTGACCTTCTATCACGAATATGTACTTACAGTTCGGTTAATAATGTACGTGGTACAAAATACCCATCAATCTCTGGATTTTATTTAAAAGCAGTAATGTTCCCTCTCTCTTCAGCTGCAACTGCAATTCTCAGCCTCCCAATCCAATTAAAATTGCAATTGCGGGAGCCCAGAATTACCTCAGCGCTGTGCTGAGGCTCTTTGTAGAACAGCTGTCTCACAAAACCCCAGACTGGCTCAGCTACATGAGATTTCTTATCATACCAGTAGGTAAGCAAGCTTTTCTGTCCTTTCTTCTTCCTTTGAATTAACCTCTTTCTCACTACATCGCAACGGAGGAACTGTTTGTCTGTTCAAGTTGTGTTGTCTGCTCTGGTTATAATGCTCTTGTACAGGATATTAAATATAGCGACGGCAGCCTCTAGAATACCAGCACTTTCCTATCACTCCCCTTCCAAACTTTGTGGCGGAATGAGAAGGATAGCTAGCAGTCAGAGCTTCAATTGGAGTGGAGGTTATTTATAGTTCCTTCCAGTGTGCATTGCAAATTGGAACTGAATCTAAGCAAGACAGATGTGCTATAAGTGGACTGTTCAAGTGTGCAGGAGTTGGCAGAATGACCTGTTCTTAATGGGGCCACACACTCCTTGAAGGGGCAGGTCCATAGTCAGAGATGCTCCTGGAACCATGGTTGTTCCTTGAGGGCCAGCTGGCCTCAGTGGTTACGAGTGCCTGTGCTGATGTGCCAACCGCTGCCATTTCTGCATAGGGATAGCCTGGGCACGGTTACTTGGGCTGTGGTAACATCTAAGCTGGACTACTGCAATTCACTTTACATGGGTCTGCCCTTGAAGACATCTGGAAATTGCAGCTAGTGCAGAATGCTACAGGAGGAATCTCAATAGGGACAACAGGCTGCAAGCTTATAATGCTGTAGTAATCTGACGTTTCCCAACACCACAGAAGATTATTATGTAACAAAGTTGTATATAATAAGGAGCGTCTTGCTTTATTTCTACCGCCTTGTTTGTGACCACTTACTTTCCATTTTAAAAACACTAAGAATGTCTCACAACCCAGAAGAGGAAGAAGAAACTGAATTTCAGCGGCTTTTCACAATTTTGAGCACATCTTCACCCTGAAGGCAATAAGTTGGGATTTCCTTTCTTCTGACCGCTAAAGGGGTATAGAAATAATATATTCTGCACTGCTAATGTGCATCTGCCATACAGAACAGATTTATTTATCTATTGTGTTATTTACAGGTTGTCATCCAGTGGCAAAGTATCTGGGTTCCGTTGATTGTCAGTATAACTACTTCTTCCAAGATTTGTCCTGGAAGGATTTATTTAACAGACTCGAAGCACAAAATGCTGGTAAGGCTGTCTTAATACTTATTTGCATCAGGTTGCCTGAGCTGATAACTTTGAAAAAGAATAATTGTTTCCCTGAGGCTACTGGAGGGCATTGCCGCTAATATCTGCTGTGTCCCATTAGTGGAAATGCCCTCCGGTGCCTCTGGAAAAGAGGAAATTTCCTTGCCACAAATTTCTGTTTCCAGAGGGTGCCAGAGGGCATTTCTTCCCTTCGTGTTCTGGGGGTGCTGCTGTTCTGTCTCTGCCATTAGATGGTGGGTGGTCCTCCATGGTTCTGCAGTTTTTTTGTTTCAGTTGCAGCATTTGGAGGGAAGCTGCTTTCTGCTGCCAAGAGGGTCTGGGCAGTGAAGAAGCCTGCTGAGCCTGCTGGCTTCACTAGGAGGCAGCATCTCATTAGTGGCAATGGCCTAAGGCATCCTCTGAAAATAGAATTTCACAGTAAGGCAATTTCTGTGTTTGCTTTCTGAATCTTCTGCCTTCTCAGTTTCCAGTGTCCGTTCGTAACAGCACTGGAGGCATCAAAGATATGCTGATTCCTTCCCATAATTCCACAGCTTTCCACGAATTTGGTTTGATTCTCCTTGAGATGCAGAATATTGTATTCAGCTGTTGAATTTTCCTTTTAGAGTCTAATAGTCTCTCAAGTCCTCCCACCTGGAGCTGGGAGAAGGTAGCCGTGGTTGGCATCTTCCATTCTACCCTGTTGAATTCGGGTAACAGATGCCATGTCACGGCACTCTTAAGCTGGTACAGAGAAAATAAGGCCGTTGGAGGTGACATGGCCATATTATTTTAAAAAGTAAATGTGAAAAAGAGAAAAAATGCTCTGTGGATGTGTTGTATACAAAGATCAGAACAGTCATCACCATGATGCCCTCCTTATGACTCTGTCTGGTTGTTGGAAACAGAAAAGTTGGGAGGAGGTAGATTCAGCAAGCAGTTCTTGCTACTCTGGGCCCCTTCAGGAGGAAGGGTGGGGTATAAATTGGGTGGATGAATGGATGGATGGACTTGCAGTTCCTTCCAAATGTATGGCAAATAGTCATTGTTCCTCTTTCTCTCTCTCTCTGTTTCAGTCCAGGAATCGCCTGATATTGTCTCCAGAATAACTCAGTACCTAGTGGGAGCAAACTGTGCCCACCAGTTGCCCATTGCAGAAGCCATGTTGACATACAAGCAGAAAAGGTACCTTGTTATGAAAAAGCAACTTCTCCTTGGTAGCCAGGAAATCTGGGCAGCGGGACGACATTTTCCAAGCTGGATAAGCCAGTCAATAGCACTTTCGATAATAATTCAAAGCAAAGTACTGTTTGCGGAAATATTTGTACTTTGAATGCAGCCCAAGTGATGTTACAGAAAGGCAGCTAGGTCCTTGTACAGTGTTACCTTGGGTTACAGGCGCTTCAGGTTACAGACTCCGCTAACCCAGAAACAGTACCTCGGGTTAAGAACTTTGCTTCAGGAAGAGAACAGAAATCGTGCGGCAGCAGCGGGAGGCCCCATTAGCTAAAGTGGTACCTCAGGTTAAGAACAGTTTTAGGTTAAGAATGGACCTCTGGAACGAATTAAGTTCTTAACCTGAGGTACCAGTGTACTGGCTTGGTAGTGTGGGAATCTCAGCAACGCCATTTTGTCCTGCGCCATCTGTATAACATGAAGAGCTTTTCAGCTGCGCAACGCATGTGATTCCAGGCCTCTCATGTTACTTTAACAACATCGGAAGGTTCAGCGCTGCTGGATGTAACTATATTACACAGCCTCACAAATTAGAGAAGCTTCACTTCCTTGGAAATTTATAGCATGCCTCCCCCACCCCAAACAAAGAGTAAAGCTGAAGAAAGAGTAAAGCATAATAAGAAGAAAAAAAGAATCGCAAAAGCCTGGTGTAGAAAATCAAAGGCAACAAGCATTTTATTGCAGGGGTCAGACTGGATGACCCTAGGGGCCCCTTAAAATCTACACAATTCTACAATTCCATAAGCACATCAGACTGAATGCAAATCCATTCAGGCTGGTTTAAAGTTTGAAAAGGTGAATTGAGTTATCATTGCTACCTATAACTTCTGGTGGTTCCTTGACTACGAGAACTGAGGTTACAGGGCCTTCTCGGTAGTGGCGCCCGCCCTGTGGAATGCCCTCCCATCAGATGTCAAGGAAATAAGCAGCTATCCTATTTTTAAAAGACGTCTGAAGGCAGCCCTGTTTAGGGAAGTTTTTAATGTTTAATGCTGTATTGTGTTTTTAATATTCGATTGGGAGCAGAGTGGCTGGGGAAACTCAGCCAGATGGGCGGGGTATAAATAATAAATTATTATTATTATTATTATTATTATTATTATTATTATTTATTATCTAAAAACGGTTTAGTAGTTAACGCAATGGGGAAAGGTGCTTGCCTACCAAAGGTCTGACTGCAGTCTGTCTCATCTATCCAAAAGCTGGCCATTCCTGCTAGTCCTTATTAAGGTGGGAGGTGCCTGTCACTCAGCAGAACGGGACTTGCAGCAGCGCTGAGCTTCCCCACACTACCATGATAATGTGAGATGGGACCACATGAGAGGAGGCGACACTGCAGCTCCTCTCCACGCACTGCCCCCCCCCGAAAGAACTGGGTTAATGTCAGAATGGGGAGGACCCGCAGCATGGCAGCTTCTTCTCCAATGTGGCCCAAGGCGGTTGCCATAGCAGTGGAAAGTTAAGGAGAATTGGCTCTGTTGTGGCTTCCAACCCTCTGGGATCCAGTGTTAACGTTTTATTTGTCTCCAGAAGTATAATAATTTATTTATTTTTCTTTTGATTGCTTCTGAAAAGGAAAAAGAACTTTCATTTTGAATTTAATATAAGGTACTTGTCTGTCTGGATCACCCTCTTGTTATTCCTATACATATTTTTTTCCTTTCCTGGTCTTTCACCACCTTCATGGTATTTATAAGGCTGGAATGTTCAATTTGTATAATATATATATATGCGCAACCTGCTGCTTTTGACATTATTTGAAGAGGCAGAATACATTGTCCAAAAGAATCAAGAGTAAAAGGCATTTACTCAAGAGTGACTTCCACAAATACAGAACAGATGGGGTAAAGTTTGTATAGGTCATTCCGTAAGTTAGTGCTCACGCACTTCAATGCTGGCTGGCTGGTTATTTAGCTCAGCAAGTTCTGAAATAGCCCATACAACTTTTTCCCAATTCACATACCCCCTCCCTCTCTGCATATGCTATAGCAATTGTGGTAAGGAGGCTGGTATGGCCAGGACCATTCTGCATGCTGCTTAGCTTGCCCTCTTTGTTCTACATAAGGTGTTTGGAAGACACACTAAAGTTGCATTTCTCTGGAAAGCAGTGGCCATGTGAACTCCAAAATCATCAGCCCCTTGTCTCATTGGTGGACATTAGCCTAAATGCTAGGGATGAAGAGGTTGACACCTGCTTATTTTTTGCTTTAGGAATTGCTATGCTATTATCCTGTAGTAATACTGGTTTTGTTTCATCTTCACTTTAGCAATATTAAATTGATTTGGAAGAGAGAGAGAATTTCCCCAAATATCTTTCACAATGGACTTTATCCATCCCTTTTTGGTATACATTCAGAACTCCAGAAACAAGAATGGAGCCTGAGAAATCTTTCTGTTGGAAAATTCCAGCTTGTATTGGCTTGAATGGGTTTTTTGGAAATCCATATTATTAGGCAACGAAAGCAAATGTGGAAATGAAAAAAAGCAAAGTCTTGAAAAAGGTGGGGACATAGACACTGTAGACAAATCTGGAGCTATCATGGGGCACTTATTCATATTAAACGGTCCATAAATGGACCATTATTCTGTTCCAGTTCAGTTAAATGATCCGAGTGACTCCATGATAGTGTGCTCACATTGCTGCATCACAGTATTTACATATAGAGGGAAAAGACCACCCTCCATTTTATTGTATTTATTAATGTCCTAGCAGATATGCTAGGTTTTTTCTTGCCCCAAGTAAAGTCTATCAGTGGTTTTGGACATGCTATAATTACTTAGGTCCATTTTGAGTAGAATATTTTTTTTAAAGGAATAATATTTTTGGAAGTGTCATGATTGTATCTGTTGCCGTCTTTCCCATCCATGCTTTCCATAGAAATGTAACTTCAACAAGTTTGGATACGACTGTGTTTGTGTGTCACCAGTGGCGTAGCGTGGGTTGTCAGCACCCGGGGCAAGGCAAGTAATTTGCGCCCCCTAACCTGTGGATTTGCGCCCCTTAACCCTAACCCCCAGATGTTGCGCCCGGTGCGGCTGGCCCCCCCTGCACCCCCCACGCTACACCACTGTGTGTCACACTCAGAGCGTAACAGTCCCAAATAAGCCACTCTATTAATAATAGTATGTGAAGCAAAGTTGGTGCAATTTTACTAGTTCAGGATTATGTAAGCACTTGGTACAAAAATGATAGCCATTTCAAAGAATGTTAAGGTGTATTAAGAATGATTTCACAGGGCCTTGTTTTCTGCCCCAAACAACTGCTGTATCTGAGCTGAGCTCTCTCATGAGCACTTTTAATTTCTCTTTAGACCTTCCCTTTGCCTTTGGGGCTTTCCCAATTTCTTATGTGGCCAAAGGCAAGCAACTTCAAATCTATATGGGCCTTGAACAGATCTAGTGCAAGGGCAGAAAATTCTACAAGACAGCAATTAGCTGGGAGTAGGCCAGTGAGACTCAGTAGAACTTCCTTCCAGAACTTCCTTCTGAATAATTCTGCATAGGATTACTCCGCCAGTGTATTTGGGATCTTCAAATTCTTTTATTGCGTTCTTTCAGTCAGCCCTAATTACCTGAGGAATTGAAAAAGAGAAACATTTTTAGAGTTCTTCGGTACATCTGTATATGTGAACTCTTTCCGAAGCAGTTTCCCAACAATCTCTGTAATGCTGACTGACCATGGCTGTCAACTTTTCCTTTTTTTAAAGGGAAATTCCCTTATTCCGAATAGGATTCCTCGCAAGAAAAGGGAAAAGTAGACAGCTATGTGACTGACTCACATCCCTGCCTCCTTTCCTTCCTTCTCCATTCTTGGTCACGGCGAAAACGAACCAAAACACTGTTGCATGAATGCGCATGTGTTGTTTAGAAGCTTCCTTCTGTCTGTTTGGGAGTACTATATATGGTGATGAGTTCAGGTGCTTGGAAGAGGAAGAGTCCCTGGAAAATCTAATGTGGCATTTTAATCCTATTGAGGTAATTCCGCTTGAAATCCAACCAACCTACTTCCTTGGGTTCGGTCCATTTCAGCACCTGATAAATTGGACTCTTAAGGCCCTAAGATGAATTTTTTAGTTTTCCAAACTGTCATCCCTATGTAGGGACTTGCATTCTCTGAACTATGCTTGGGTTTTAAAGCAAAGGCACTAGTGAGGGTATAGGAGACTCCAAGTAAAAATGAAGAAATATGAAGAAATTTCCGTGGATAATTCAGCCATTTGAGCAGGTTTGAGTACAAGCGTCCAGCAACTGGCGTTCAAAAGCACACTGTCTCCAAATGTTCAAAACTTACATTTCACACTTCACTTCCTTCCTTTCTGTCATAATATGTAGTTGATCCCAAGGCTTTCTCACTGGCTTGCTTTGACAATATACCCCCCGCTTCTCAAAAACACTTCATTTGGAGCAAATCTTTGGTTGCAGTGAAAGAAGCCATTTTGAGCATGTGTTGGTTTGCCACTGGCTGGAGCAAACTCTGGCAGTTCTTTCACAACCTGGCAGTAAAAGCTATCCATTATGTAAAAAGAGGGATGAATGGGAGTATAAGCTTTAGATAAATATGCTGTGTGCTTGCTGCGATTTTTAAAAGTTGCCTTAAGTAGAGATACATGATCAGGACACATGGATTGGATGGGAATTTTGTGTTATTAGGTTACCTGAAAGATTGCCTCTCCTCATATAAACCTTCCCAAACTCTTATGTTCATTCTCCGAGGCCCTTCTTTGCGTGCCTCCTCCACATGGTGTCTGGAGGGTAGTGTTGTAAACAAAAATTGCCCTTTTCCCTTATGGGGTATCCAAGAGCCCATATAGAATCCTTACATAGGTTCCCTATTGGTAGGAGAGAATAACAGAGGCCAACCAGAGAATATTGAGAAGCAGAGCAGCTAGTAAGCCTGATCTTTATTGATCTGTTGCAACTGGGTGGTCCCCTCACACGCAGGAGAGGAGGAGGAACCCAGAAAAATGGTGCTCAAGGCCTGATAAAGACTTTTGAAATTGCCACCCTGTAGATCAAGACCACCCTCAGAAATATCATACATACATCACAGAAGGGGTGTAACCTAAGACTACCCCTCAGATACATCACACCTACTTAATAGAAAAGGCAGTCTAAAACAGAAATTTGTTTTTTTTTAAAAAAAATAATATTTATTGAACTTTTAAAAGTTACATAAAGAAGAGAAAAAAGAGGAAAAGAGAGAAAAGACGAAAGAAAGAAAAGAAAAATAGGAAGATACAAAATTACCTAGTAAAAAACAAAAACAAAATCATAATGCAGCAAGTACATCAAAACACAAAAAACACCAATACAATTAAGAAACAATAAAAGAAAAAAACTCCTCCGAACTTTAACCTTATCTTTCATTGACTTATTTCCTCGACCTCCTCACACCTCCCATTTTTGTATTCCAGTTAATAATTAAATCAGCAAATCCTTTCCATCTTTTCCACTTTCTATCGTTTAGTTGTCTTAATTTGTTTTAACCTTATCTTACCATCAAAATCTTAAAATTTGACTATACTTAAATCCTTATCATATTTCTCTAAAACAGAAATTTGAATCTTGTTATCTCCTGTTGTTGTTTATCTCCTGTCTGGCAGGTTACTTGATTGGATTGCCTGGGGAGCCTGGCCAGTCTTTTGTAGTGATAAATACTTAGTTCCTGGGCCAGGTCACAGGCTCACACCCTATTCATATCTTAAATGTGCCCTTAAGACAGGATTTGTGAGGAAAGAGACAATGGGGAGGTTTCCCACTTTGACCTTGCAGAGAAAACATTTGCTGGGTTTAGGAATCAAAATGGTTCCAGGTTGGTCTTCTTGTGCTGATCTATGTACGTGCGGTTCTGAACATTACCATATATCTAAGACCTCAAAATTCCTATCACAGTGGCAACACGAGAAAGGGCCTTTTCTGTAGTGGCTCCCTGCTTGTGGAATGAATGCTTTCCTCAGGGAGGCTCGCTGGGTGCCTTCAGTATTTAAATTTTAGGTGCCTGGGGAAAATGTTCCTCTTCAACCAGGCCTTGGGCTGATTAATATTCTACAGCCTTTAAAATGTGTCTGTGGGAAGGTGTGGGGTGGGGTTCTTTCTTCTGTTGTTTTTCTTTCAAAACTTGTGTTTTTATATTGTATTTTACTCTGTAAACTGCCCTGAAATCTTGTGATGAAGGGCAGTATATGAATATAATAAATAAAATGCACTAAAATAAGTAAATGGTACCTAGTTTTACATCGCGAGATGCATAATATTTGCTTGTAATGGGCAATTCAACATAATATACATATATACTGTTAGTCACCTCTTTTATATACGATTTGAATAAATTTTCTCTTTATGTTAAATCATGTTGCTCTAACTACGCAAGTGTCAAAGTAAGGACAAGTGTGCTGCTTTTATGAGTGTAGGGTGTGTCTCCGCATGCTTGTGTGCACATGTCCGTGTGCCGGCTAAATTTCATTCTGCATGGGTTTGCAGCGGAAGAATTATTCTGGGCATATAGAGAAGTCTATGCTTGCATGTTTTTTGCAACCACTGCATGCTTGATAGTAACAATAAGAAAATTTCCAGCTTCAGGCTTTTGAAATGATCATGATTCTCTGATCTTTTTAGCCCAGATGAAGAATCTGCTCAGAAGTTCATCCCTTTTGTTGGAGTGAGTAGTATTTTTTTCCGTTAAGAACTCTGACAAATTTCCATCCCCAAATATTTTCATGGTGGAAAGTGTGCTTTCAGAGATTACAACAAACACCCCCAAATCCCCGTCTTTCATTTTTCCACATTTTTTTATGCCTGTTTACAGCTGGTGGCGCGGGTGGCGCTATGGGTTAAACCACAGAGCCTAGGACTTGCCGATCAGAAGGTCAGCGGTTCGAATCCCCGTGACGGGGTGAGCTCCCGTTGCTCGGTCCCTGCTCCTGCCAACCTAGCAGTTGAATAGCACATCAAAGTGCAAGTAGATAAATAGGTACAGCTCTGGCGGGAAGGTAAACGGCGTTTCCGTGCGCTGCTCTGGTTCACCAGAAGTGGCTTAGTCATGTTGGCCACATGACCCAGAAGCTGTATGCCAGCTCCCTCGGCCAATAAAGCGAGATGAGCGCCGCAACCCCAGAGTCGGCCACGACTGGACCTAACAGTCAGGGACCCTTTACCTTTTACAGCTGTTACGTCCACAATCTGTGGCAGCAGCACAATTTTTAACAAATCTGAAGATGACCTTTTCCTTCTCAATCATAGATCATGTTAATTGATATCCTGATGTTGTGGAGCTACATAAAAAGGTAAAGGTACGCCTGCCCGTAAGGGCAAGTCGTGTCCGACTCTAGGGTTGTGCGCCCATCTCACTTAAGAGGCCGGGGGCCAGCGCTGTCCGGAGACACTTCCGGGTCATGTGGCCAGCGTGACGAAGCTGCTCTGGTGAGCCAGCACCAGCGCAGCACACGGAAACGCCGTTTACCTTCCCGCTATAAAGCGGTACCTATTTATCTACTTGCACTTAGGGGTGCTTTCGAACTGCTAGGTGGGCAGGAGCTGGGACCAAAAGATGGGAGCTCACCCCACCGTGGGGATTCGAACCGCCGACCATACGATCGGCAAGTCCTAGGCACTGAGGTTTTTCCCACAGCGCCACCCGCGTCCCTGTGGAGCTACATAGTCAGTCATAGTCAGTCATATTTGGCTATGTTATGCAACCAAAGCTATATTGCCCTCACTCTGAAACTCTGACCCAGTTCTACATGCACATGCACACATTGAACCTTGCGTCCCATTAAGAGCAATTGCAATATTTCCTTTGATACTTCATGACTGATGTTTCCCATTTACTGAACTGCGCTTTGGCCTCAGCGCAGGTAACCAAATTTATTTATTTTACTTTTTTATTTATTGAATTCGTATACTGCCCTTCACCTGAAGATTGCAACATTGAAATTCAAAATGAAAACACAAAATACAGAATAAAACAAAAACAAACCGGTAATACCCCACCTCCCACAAAACGGTTGACGTTAGCCTGATTAGCAAGTCAGTGGGGGCACATTTCCCACCCCCAAAACTCTTCTCTTTTGAGCTCCCCTCAACAACAAAGTCAGCTGCTTTTCAATGGGGACAGGAAACTGATTAAACTGTCATTGCAGAGCTAATAATTCTATGTAAAATGTTTTTCTTCCTGCAGGTGGTAAAAGTTGGAATAGTTGAACAGTCCTCTGCAACTTCAGGTAATAAAAACTTTCAACGATGTTGTAATTTCTCACTAAAGCATGGCATGGACGTTGGAGGCCGGTAGTCTGATCATAGTCCAAGCGATCTGAAATATACTCGGAGTCGAGAGTGGATTTCATGCTCTTTATTCAGCTCATAGTGGTGAGGAGGAATGGAAGTTCCCCCACAATATCTGCTTTATATACATTATTTACACAATGGGCTGCACGTGATTGGCTAATTCCGGGATTCTCCTGTAGGCCAATCAAGTTGTGGATTCACTTCCACCTGGAGCTGGATTGGGTGGCTCCTGCGGACCAATCATACTGCTGCATTGTTCTAGGACCAATCAGACTGCTGCATTTTGGATCCTAATCAACTCAGTACATAACACGATCCCAGATGTCTGTTTTTCAATTGTATTTTATAATAGTGCCCCAACAGAAGTATATTGTCCAGATCAAGGGAAGCAATAGTCTCTGCTCTGTTCTGCAACCAGTTCTGAGCACCACAGTTGAAGAAGGATCTTGACAAGCTGGAAGGTGTGCAGATGCTGGAGCCCTTGGCAAGAGGGCTCTTAGTCCCCATCGAAGCATCATATCTCCCTCCATAAGCCGGACAAAAGCTTCCCAGGCTTTGGGAAGGAGGCACCAGGCTTTAATGGTTTAATACTCTAATTTACCGGGAACGTTTAGGGGACTAGCGTAGTCTCCCATGTCCACTGACCTCACTCCATTGCATGCTCACAAGGTCTTTCAGCTTCTGAGCACAATTCAGAGTGTTGGTGCTGACCTTTAAAGCCCTAAACGGCCTCAGTCCAGTATATCTGAAGGAGCCTTTCCACCCCCATCGTTCTACCCGGACACTGAGGTCCAGCGCCGAGGGCCTTCTGGCGGTTCCCTCACTGCGAGAAGCCAAGTTACAGGGAACCAGGCAGAGGGCCTTCTCGGTAGTGGCGCCCTCCCTGTGGAACGCCCTCCCACCAGATGTCAAAGAGAAAAACAACTACCTGACTTTTAGAAGACATCTGAAGGCAGCCCTGTTTAGGGAAGCTTTTAATGTTTGATGTATTACGGTGTGTTTCATATTTTGTTGGAAGCCTCCCAGAGTGGCTGGGGAAGCCCAGCCAGATGAGTGGGGAATAAATATATTATTATTATTATTATTATTATTATTATTATTATTATTATTATTATTATTATTAATTCCTACCCAGAGCCTCATAAAGGTTAAAGGTAAAGGGTACCCCTGATCATTAGGTCCAGTCGTGACTGATTCTGGGGTAGTCCTTTGCTATAGGTTGAATGCTGTGTCTGTCAGTATCATTTTTAATCCACATGGCTCTCGGTAGACCCCTGACTAACTTCCTCTCAGCAGTATCTGTCCCCCTCAGACCGTGTGCTGAAGCAGAGCACACAGCAAAACATGCACAAAAGCAAAGCCTCCAAAAGACACAAGCTCGCTTTGTTCTGCTCTTCCACTAATCCCTCACAAACATCCTCAAGCAAATCAGAATGAAGACAGGCTGGATGCTCACTGCCATAGAGCCACCCTGAAAACCAATCAGAAGGAATGCTCAATAAAGAGAATATAATTTAACCTCCATGTCAGCTTTGTGTGAGCAAATTGGGATCAAAGCTCTGGAGGAGCCCTTACATCAGCAAAGCTAAATCAGCGATTTGTTATCATTTATCTCATTTCTTTGGAAAAATACACTAACCTGACTTGTGAGTAATTTGGGAGGGTATAACTTCATTTTCATTATACTCTTTCTTATTCACATTAGTTTTCTTTCCCCCTCTCTCTGTGTGTCGTAATATGTGTACTTCAACTTCAATCAAATATTGAAAAGATATTCATAAAAGGATTGTGGAAAATTACAAAATTTACACTTTAAAATAAATTGCTACTCCACTTTTCTACTTCCCCCAGCCTGATCTAGATCCTCTGAATTCTTCTGCCATTGTCAATATTACAGTATTACTTCTACGTCTATCATCACTGATAATAATAAAGCATAATATTATATGTTAATTACTTAATAAGTGCCTAACATTTTCTCAGTGCTTAGCTAATATTAAGATAGCTCATTCTCACAGGCTTATTTTATAATAGGCATGATAGCAATATCTGTTACTCAGCTGCTAGCACCTCAGAATCTCAATCTCAGGGTTGTGGGTCCAAGCCTCACATTGGGCAAAAAGATTCCTGTTTTGCAGGGACTAAATTATCCCTCCAATATTACAATTCCGTTCCTCTACGAAGACAAAGGAAATTAGTATCTCAATAACTTTTATCTATATTTCCCCCTCCATTTTGCTTTAGAACTTTCCTCGTTGTTATTCCACTTGTATTTTATTTCCCATTTTAAAAAATTAAACTCGTGTTCCTCCTTGTAACAGTTCCAGGTGGTTGATCTGCAATGACTGTAACCATAACTGATGCAGTCCTCAGTTTTGCCTCTAGGAAAGTAAGCCAGGCTACTAATCGCACCTATTTACCATGGCCGTATTCTTCCCTTAGGTCTGCCAGGCATAGAGGTTTTCCATGTTACTTTTATTCTAACTTTTGTCTCTGGAGGAGCCGTAGCTTTGCTTTCTCTGCATCTCTTGTTCTGCTGACATGTCTGTCGCACCTCGCCTGCCTTCTTTCTATCTATCCTGTAAAGGTCATTGTTTGCCATACGATGCTTAAAGTGGTCTTTGTTGTCTGCAGACCAACCATTTGAATCCTGTTTTTAAAGGTGACTCGGATGATGCTGCTCCCTGCAGTTCAAGTGTCCTTTCCTCAACCCCACCTTCTGTGTCTCCTGCTCTGAAGGAATCTTCTCCCACCCCACCCTCCTCCCCATCGGTCACAGGCACCTTGGCTTCCTCCAGGTAAAGCACGTTCTCCCTTTTCTCTCTCTTCTACTATGAAATACAGAAGAAGAAGTAACACCCCTTTATATAAGGACCTTGAATTGCCAGTTTATCCTCATGATTTGCTCATACAGTGGTGCCCCGCAAGACGAAAAACTCGCTAGATGAAAGAGTTTTCCGTTTTTTGAGTCGTTCCGCAAGACAAATTTCCCTATGGGCTTGCTTCGCAAGACGAAACGTCTTGCGAGTTCTTGCGAGTTTGTTTCCTTTTTCTTAAAGCCGCTAAGCCGTTAATAGCCGCTAAGCCGCTAAGCTGCTAATAGCCGCTAAGCCGCTAATAGCCGTGCTTCGCAAGACGAAAAAACCGCAAGACGAAGAGACTCGCGGAACGGATTAATTTTGTCTTGCGAGGCACCACTGTATTCTCTTTCATCTCAGCCGATTCAACACCTTTCTGAAAATTAAATCCCCCCCCAAGCAATATTTAGTTGTTTACTTCAGCAGGTCTTCCTGATAGAGTCTCCCTTGCACCTGTTTTTGACACTAGGTTACGCTAGCAGTCGTCAGACATTAACTCAAGTTTTTCCTGAGGTGAAAAACGATATAATCACTTTACTATGAAACACAATAACATAAATAAAGCAAATGACAAAAAAAATCAAAACGATTAATACAGTTCAATATCAAATTAATAATTCAAAACAGTAATGGGAATATTTTAAATAGTAATTCGAAATATCAGGGGAAAAAATAGTTTTATGAGGTTGGGAGAAAAACTTTTCTATGTGCGTTGCATAATGAAAGTGGATAATTTTATAAATTTCTACCATGTCATAAAATCATAGAATTGTAGAGTTGGAAGGAATCTCGGGGGTTCACACCTTGCAATGCAGGAATCTCAGTGTCGGAATGCTGACTCCCCTTTTCTCTAAACTAAAAAGTCCCAAATGTGGCAACTTTTCTTCATAAAGGAGTTGCTCCATCCCTTGGATAATTTTGAGAGCATTCCACAAACAGAGCTACTGCAGAAAAGGCCTGCTCTTGTGGCCACACTTCCGGACACACGAAAAAGGCCTCAGATGATGACTGCAGGGTGCAGGTTGGTTCATATGGCGAGAGGCAGTCCTTGAGGAATTGCAGTCCTGAGCCTTTTAAGGCTTTGCAGTATAGGAATGTTCAGGGAGGCAGGAGAGGATATATTGTTTATTAATATCCTTCCTAACTTGAGCTAGCAAGTTCCTTTACTTAAAAGAGTTTCACATTGCCCTTTTAAATGCCCAGTGGGTAGCTAGTTGCAGGCTTGTGTGAGCATCTCACTTTTATACAATTCAGTCTGAATTGTACATTCTTGGTAAGTTCCCTTAAATCCCTTTTAAAAGAAAAAAAAAAGACACCACAATCTTATACAAAGTGAATAAAAGAAGTTTACTTGCATCAGGCAGAGCATAGTGTGATCCCTGAAGGCAGACTTAGTTACAAAGTATACACATGTGGATCTATCCCATATGGGGATAATCCCTGTGTCCTTTGTTGGCTGGAAGTGAAAAGCTGCTCCAACGATGGAGGAAGTCAAAAAGAGAGAGTGCTGCATGCCTTGTCCCTTTTGTTACCTGGACAGGTAAGGTCACACCCACCTGTAGTCACATGCAAAGGAAGTACGTCCCAGCCAGGAGGAAACAGGAAGTTTTGACTGGCTGGACCAAACACTCCCCTGCATGTCCACTCTAGGAAAACAAGGAATGCTGTACTTCACTGCTACTTACATTTCACATCCCACATGCAGGTCAAAACCAGCCTGCGTTTTGGGACTTTCCTTAGGGGTGTGGTTCATTAAGGCTGCTGCGATGATCTCCTGCACTACAAAATTTTCCACTACGCTATGTAATACTCTACAAAGAAAAGGGTTCAGAGCTTCTCTCTTCCTCTGCCTATGCAGCACTTTTAATATCCCCATCATTTCTGGGCTTTATGAAGAATTAAGCAGAACATGACCACATCTAATTTTGCTCTTAAGTCAGCAATGTTATATAGCATTTAGTTGGAATCTGTTTTTAAACAAAGTTGAAATTACATAAATAGATCTGTCCTGTTAGGTTCTAAATAAGATGGTCTACATATTAGATAGGAAGTGGTGAACAATATGCTATATGTTGCTTCTTACACTGTTTTTGAAGACAGATGTGTACCTGCAAGTCACACTCAGTTCTGAAGAGGCCTCAAACTCTGGTCCCTAGGTGCCTCAGTGCAAAGACATACCTGGCACAAGATTCTTGAGGAGGCTCTAATATTGAGTTGTCATTTGGGTCTCAAGTTACATTACCTATTTTCAAATATATGTGCCAGAGTTCTTTATAGTTATGTGAGAAGTCTTTTGACTGCACCTGTGCAGCCAAGACACTTGAAAGGTAGATCACAGTGTCAAATACTAAGCACCGTTCCAAGAATGCTTTTCAATTTGGTATCATCCGTGTTTCTCACCTGGGCTCTCTGGGACTGTCACAGCTTACAAATGATAGTATTTTCCTAACGTATTTCAGCTGTGGCCTTGGTATGGAACTGATGGGCCTTCAGGTGGATTACTGGATTGCAACTCATCCTACGGAGAAGAAGAGAGACTCAGAAAAAAAGGACCCCTCTGCTGCCAAAAACACTCTGAAATGCACTTTTCGGTCTCTCCAGGTCAGCCGGCTGCCTACGAGTGGGGATGCCATTTCCACTCCAACGATGTCAATGACGGTTGTCACAAAGGAAAAGAACAAAAAAGGTGCAGCAAAGGGACGCTTCTTGGCTATTGTAACCTATGTTCTATTGCTTAACACTAGCATTTTTCAGTAGTAAAATATTCCTGGAGGTCAAAATCACCGACTTTGTTAGTGTGTGAGATACATTTAATTGCACTAGAGTTTCCAATTAATTTTAGCGCGCCTTTCTGTCTTGCAACGCTGTTCTGGCTGCTCTAAATCTAGCTCAAGCTAGGACCAGTTTACTTCACATGTGGAAACTGATCATAGTGTAAACTTTATTTTCTCACGTTGGAGTGGCATGTTAGCATTTGTGTCTACCGTCCAATGAGCATAGGAATTCACCATGAGCTGTAAAAATTTGTACTGTAAAATTCCCAGCCTTCTGGATCTTAAGATGTTCACTCAAGAGAGAGTACATCGAAAGATGGTGCTGCTGTGTTTACATATCTGCTTCATTTCCTCTAGTGATGTTTCTGCCTAAGAAAGTGAAAGACAAAGACTTTGATTCTAAGAGTCAGTGCATAGAGGGGATCAGCCGGCTGATTTGCACAGCGAAGCATCAGCAGACTATGTTGCAGGGTAAGTGCTCCTTATCCAGTGCTACGACTGCCAGTCTGCTTTTGGACATCCGCCTTGGTTCATTCTTTATCTCTTGTGTTTACGGGTTTAGTTCCTTTGCAGAGCAAGCTAGAATGAAGTTGAGCTTTAGGCCCAGATTGTCCCACCAAATCCAGAACACCCCTATTTGAAGAGAAGGGGTCATCACTTGCCTCTTTCCTCCTTGTGCCTGTGATTGTTTTCACACAGTCTGTATTAGTGTTTCCCAACCTTTTTACGGCCGTGGCGCCGGGTGGTGCTGTAGTCTAAACCACTGAGCCTCTTGGGCTTGCCCATCAGAAGGTTGGTGGTTCGAATCCCCACAACGGAGTGAGCTCCTTTTGCTCTGTCCCAGCTCCTGCCAACCTAGCAATTCGAAAGCATGCCAGTGCAAGTAGATAAATAGGGACCACTGTGGTGGGAAGGTAAACGGCATTTCCCTGTGCTCTGGCACTCGTCACGGTGTCCCGTTGCTCCAGAAGCGGTTTAGTCCTGCTGGCCACATGACCTGGAAAGCTGTCTGTGGACAAACACCAGCTCCCTCAGCCTGAAAGCGAGATGAGCGCCGCAACCCCATAGTCACCTTTAACCACTTGTAGCTGTCCAGGGGTCCTTTACCTTTACCATTTACGACCGTTGTCCCCTTCCGACCTTGTTTCCTTCTGGTGCCCCCCATGGGTGCAGCCAAGGAGGGCAGGGGGACAGCTGCCCCCTAGATAAGAAAAATCAATACAGATCAATGCAAATCTGATGTTCTGCCCCCCTAACAAAAGCCTGCCCCCCCAAAAAAATCCTGGCTACGCCCATGCCCCCCACCCATCCTACTGGTAGAAAGGTAGCGATTTAAATGTTTTGTTTGTAAATAGAACATGCTTTATTTATAATTTTTATATATAAAATACAAATATATAAAATGATAGGAACATAATGAAATATTGTTGAAGCAGAAAATGGTAGAATCATGGAGTTGGAAGAGAATTCTGGGGAACAGCCTGCTGTTGAGCCAGCCCTGACTCCACCCCAGAGACAGTGTTGTCAGCACTGGCACAGACAAAACCCACAGAGCCAGCCTCTGTGGAGTAGCAGCAGCTTGCTCGCCCAGTCCCGAGGCGTAAACTGCATGAATAGAGGTGCCCACTCTGCTCTTCAAACGGAGAATATGGGTGGAGGTCAGAGGCGCTATGTTGGGGAGGATCCCCCCCCCCCAAAAAAAAAGAGGGTTAGACAAATTCATGGAGAAGAATTATCAATGGCTACTAGCCATGATGCTAGATTCAGGTAGGTAACCATGTTGGTCTGACGCAGTCGAAATAAATAAAAAAATTGTCCAGTAGCACCTTAGAGACCAACTAAGTTTGTTCTGGGTATAAGCTTTCGTGTGCATGCACACTTCTTCAGATACACTGAAACAGAAGTCACCAGACACTTATATACAGTGGGAGGGTGGGGTTTTTCTTAGAAGGGTAGTAGGAGGTGGTAGTAGATGGTACTAGCCATGAGGCAGTAGATGGTACTAGCCATGATGGTGGTAGATGGTACTAGCCATGATGGTGGTAGATGGTACTAGCCATGATGGTAGTAGATGGTACTAGCCATGAAACTGTCTGCAAACAAACGCCGGCTCCCTCGGCTAGTAAAGTGAGATGAGCGCTGCAACCCCAGAGTCGTTCACTGAAGTGAAGGACATGAGGCAGGAGTTTTAATGCAGGTGAGCTGTGCACAAGCAAGCTGCCAGCTAGCTCTGTGGAGGCTCCTTTTATTGGCACAATATGCAAAACCAGGCAGATACATTTTGGACTGTGACCTTTACACATCTTCCAATCCCGAGATCGTGGGGTGGTACAAAGTTATTTTGGCACCTGTTTCCACTGCGTCATTTTCCCCTTGCACAATGTATGACAAAGGAGACAAAGGTCACAGACAGGGCACGGCAGACCACTAAGAGAGCAAAGGTTAGATAGAGGGCAAGATGTTCAGACAGCTGTGGCTTTATCTGTGGGGAGGAGTGTGCTCCGCACTCCAAGGTCACGCGTGCAGACAGCTAAGGCTGTCCGCAGGCGGAAGTGTGCCTCACACCCAGCGATCATTCCTGCAGTTCACAACTGGACTTAACTGTCAGGGGTCCTTCACCTTTTTAGGGAGGGTTTTTGCAGTGTATCTGGATGAATTTTGATGCATTTATTTTTATGGCAAGGGGAAATTGCTGGGGTGTAAGTTGAAACCAGGTCCCCAAGCACTTCTGTCCTAATCATCTTTCTTTGTTTATCTCCTGCTGCAGTGCTTATTGACGGAGTGGAGTGGAACGACGTGAAGTTCTTCCAGCTAGCAGCACAGTGGTCTTCCCATGTCAAGCATTTTCCCATCTGCATATTTGGGCATTCCAAATCCTAACAGAGCAGGAATTATGGGACAGTTCTGCAAGCCACAACACATGAGTACCAGCTGTTTGTGCTCTCTTACTTACGTGCTTGGATAACAGCTCAGATACGCTTCTGTTTGTTCTTCTGTTGTCTGCAAGGGAAGGATAGTACTTAAAACCTCAGCAATTCAATATTAAGTCTAGCCAGCCATCTAAGATACTTGCAAGAGCCCTTAATAATTTTTTAAAAACCCAAGAGTAACTTGCTTATTAACGTAGAACCCAATTAGATGGAGAGTGGGAGCATGCTTGTGAAATTTTCCAAATTCAGCTGGAGAGTAACTTCCAGGGTGCCCTTCCTTAGCACTCATCCAGCCTCCCCCACCCAAATTACTCCCTGCTTTCAAGACAATTTCTCCATCTAGGACATCTGATCTACGCCTCCTCATTGCCGCTGCTTGTCACCATGATCATTATGAGTACAGTGGTGCCTCGCAAGACGAAATTAATTCATTCCGCGAGTCTCTTCGTCTAGCGGTTTTTTCGTCTTGCGAAGCAACCCTCTTAGCGGCTTAGCGCTATTAGCGGTTTAGCGGCTATTAAAGGCTTAGCGGCTTAGCGGATTAGCTGCTAAAAGGCTATTAGCGGTTTAGCGGCTTAGAAAAAGGGGGTGGGGAGCGGAAAAAAATCTCAAGACTCGCAAGACATTTTTGTCTTGTGAAGCAAGCCCATAGGGAAATTCGTCCTGCGAAGCGCATCGAAAAACGGAAAACCCTTTCGTCTAGCGGGTTTTCCGTCTTGCGAGGCATTCGTCTTGCGGGGCACCACTGTACCAGGATTAAAATCCCTGATAGACCTAAGCAATGCCATTTTTCCCATGGGGAAAGAGAGAGGTGTGAGGGTGTGTGTGTCAGATTTCCCTCACTTCCTGCAACACCCACCCCCAGTAGCATCAGTAGAATCAGACGGTCCAGTTTCATTGGAAGCAGGAGAAAGTTCAGAGGAATGCTGGACTGAATGGGTGGAAAGGAAGAAATGGGGCAGCTTGGAAGCTAAATAATGAGTATCAGATTGGCTGATAACATCATCCAAGTTACTCTTTATTTCTGGGGAAATCACTTGTATCTCTTCTGAACCAATCCAATATGAGGTTGCCCATTTTGACAACTTTTTTGTGTTAAAATAAATGCTAACCCCTAAATTTTACATAGAAGCAAAATTGTTGAAATCATTCTCTCCTTGTCCCAGAATGGACAGCCTGCCACAATTGATTGCAAATTGCTGCTCATGCAAGTGACAGACCTTCTAACTGTGATTATGTAATCTGATTCCCCCCCCCCCCCAAACTCGTGGCTATCTGACTTGTGGTAGAGCACTTTTCGAAACATAAATTATGAACGTTATTTAGAAATGTAGTACTGTCTATATCAGCAATATTTAAAAGCAGCCCAATTTCCGTCCGGGAACTTCCGATGCAATTACCAGCATGTAGAATGCCAGTTTGGGGCTCGGTGTGTGGACTTTTGTCTAGCAATTTGCACTTACTAATGTTGACCCGTTAATGTGAGATAATATTTGCAAACATTATGTTGTCACAGAAGAGAAGAAGAGAGAGTGCCTGGGAGATAGAGCTGGTGCCCAGCAGGGTGAATAGGACTTATTTCAGCACTATAGCTATGTCTGCACCTACAGAATAGCACAGTCCAGCAGATACTCCACACTAGTTCCTTATCCTCTTGCAGAATTTTGGCCATATTCCCCCTTGCCTCTAGGACCGCCTACAAGACTTTCTTTGTACACGCCATTAAACTAGAGTTCATAGATCACTTTGGAGAATATGCCCCAAATGCCCTTCCACTGTTCCCTGATTCTGGTGGCAAATGAGTTTTGAGCTCCCAATAGACTTCTGTCTATGGTGTTGGGCAGGTGGCAGGGAAGGACATTATTGCAGGGCCTAAGTCTTTGCAAAAAGGGACGCGGGTGGCGCTGTGGTGTAAACCACTGAGCCTTGGGCTTGCCGATCAGAAGGTCGGCGGTTCGAATCCCCACGACGGGGTGAGCTCCCGTTGCTCGGTCCCTGCTCCTGCCAACCTAGCAGTTCGAAAGCACGTCAAAGTGCAAGTAGATAAATAGGTACCACTCCGGCGGGAAGGTAAACGGCGTTTCCAATGCACTGCTCTGGTTCGCCAGAAGCAGCTTAGTTATGCTGGCCACATGACTGGAAGCTGTACGCTAGCTCCCTTGGCCGATAAAGCGAGATGAGCGCGGCAACCTCAGTCGTCCGCAACTGGACCTAATGGTCAGGGGTCCCTTTACCTTTAAGTCTTGGCAGGAAAGGTCTGCCCCCAAACACTGGTGTGTTTCTGTGTGTTGGGGAGGGGAGTGATAAAATTATTGTACTACAGACAAGTACCCAGATCTTAGGAAGATTTCTCTGAGCTTTTCCTTGGCCACAAAGTCTCCACAGTTTCATTTAATCATTTGACCAATTTCCTTACTGTTCAAATTTGGGTCTGCAAGTTGTTCCGTATCGGCCCAACTCTGTATAGCCCTGGATCACCCTGAAAAGGAGCCAATGGACAAAATTGTTGGTAGAGCCCAGCAATAATGAGTAGCTAGGCAGATGAGCCATCTGAAAACTTCCAGAAGGTTTGAGTGCCTTGTCATTTCTCTCTTCCCTTGCCCCCAAGCAGCAGGTTTGGGCTCATTCAGTATATCTTTCTTAAGATAAAAACAAACACTAATTATGTTGAAGATCCCTGCAATGCCACGCTTGTATGGTGTGCTGATGTGTGTGTGTCCTGAGATTTCTGCTACAGGCATATGTTCAATTTATTTATTTTTTATTTCTCTTATTGTTTGTTCTTATTCTTGGGAGGTGAGGAACCTACGGCCTGGGGACTGCGTATGGCCCTCTAGTCTGGTCTAGTTCTTGGGCCTTTCCCTGGGCCAACCCTTTTCCCCAGACAGCACCCCTCACTCATCTCTCCTGGAATATTTTTGCCCCGTTGGAATGCGTCCTTGAACTCTGCCAGGATGGGAGAGGTGGGGGGGGGGGGCATCTGTAGAAATTGGCCGGCTGTACAGTTGCATCTGTTGCTTCCTCCGTCTCTGGCCCCATCCACTGCGGTATGTGGCCCTCAGAAGGCTGCCCCTAAGGAAAGGTAGCCCTCAAGATGGAAGAATGTTCCCCACTCGTTCTTTACACCATTACTTCAGTTTGCGCTGGACTTTGGGAATGTGGCACTGCCTTTCCATAAAGTTTTGTGAGAGAGCAACCCTTGACTTTTCTTAGAAGGCAAGTCCAATCCAAGGTGATTTAAGCTTGCTGCTTGCTCTAAGATAGCTTCCAGCATTGCCTTGGGGAAAAGGCACACAAGCACACAAATATTTCTGATGGGACAAAGCAGCCCTTTAAAGGAAGTTGCTTGGTTTCCTCCTTCCGTCCCTCTTCATGCTTGTCCAACCACAATGACTAAAGCACATTTCATATTCCGTGTCTACTTCACCAAGCTCTGGACTGGCCAGCAGTGGTTGAAATATTCTTTGCTATAAATGGGTGTAATTAAATTTTCTATCCATTATGCATAGAGACTAATTCCATTGTGTCTAAGACAGGGGTCAGCAAACTTTTTCAACAGGGGGCCGGTCCACTGTCCCTCAGACCTTGTGGGGGGTCGGACTGTATTTTGGAAAAAATATATATGAACGAATTCCTATGCCCCACAAATAACCTAGAGGTGCATTTTAAATAAAAGCACACATTCTACTCTTGTAAAAACACCAGGCAGGCCCCACAAATAACCCAGAGATGCGTTTTAAATAAAAGGGCACATTCTACTCATGGAAATACATGCTTATTCGTGGGCTGGATTGACAAGGTGATTGGGCCGGATCTGGCCCCCGGGCCTTAGTTTGCCTACCCCTGGTCTAGGTCTTCCACACACCTCGTGGCAACTATTTTGTGCTCCTATTAGGTGGATTTTGACTTGCTCACACACTTCAGAAGCCACCAATAGCAATGTGTTTTATCACATTTGCAATAAAGTACGAGGCCTGGATTACTTTATGCTATGAGACGTTGTCCTGAGTTAACTGCTCAAACAGTTGCAAACTGAGGTGTTGGTAGCAGTAGCTTTGTACCACAGATGCATCTCTTGCCATGTTTGGTTTGAGGCACTCGGAAAAGTTTGTAACCAGAAAACATCAGAACTGGTAATGGTTGCTTTTCTTAAGGAAAAGAACTTTGTTCTTAAAAACAGATGCTGTTGGAGGTCTTCGGGGCTACTCTCTTGCACCTGCCGTTCTTCCATCTGAAGCCGTGTGTGCTCTCACTGGCTCCGCCACCAGTGTGCTCCCACTGCTGGTTTGTGAATCCATGAACACACATTAGCCACAACTGGCATCTATGCTATAGTTTATTGAGAAGTACTGTGTTTTGATGTGTTTCCCACCAAACCATCTTCCATCAGATTTGAAAATGTAAGTCATACGAAGATGTCCACACATTCTCTCTGCCCACTGGGCAGACTGTGGACAACCTGGGAGCACACCAATCTGTACTGATGTGTTCAACAATTTGCAAATGCAATTTGAAACACAGTTGGGGGATGGGGAGACCCCCATTACATCTACAAATGATGGTGGATATGCTACTAAAGAAACTATTGCTTGTTGCCTAAAATTAATGTCACTGAATATTTTTGATGATACCAATGTAAATATAGTCAAAATAATTGGTCTTATATATGAACTTGGAAGCACAAATGGTAATAGCAACTGGATGGAAAACAGCCCAGTATCTTACATGGGACGCTTCGTACCATTCGCTCTGGAATATAGCTGTAATGGAGAAAATCATGCATAATTTGACAAGGACTACAAACTCTAGACACTTTTTATATGATTTACCAGTCCTTTATAACATATACAGTGAAACCATCATTTTCAAAACAACCTTGGCAAAACTGGACTAGACTTGATGATCTGATAAAGCTAATAAGTCATTACTTGGACTTCATTATTTTAATTCATGTTCAACTCCGCATTCTACGTGCCTGCTTTATTTTTAATCTTTTAATTTTTGTCTGTTATAATTGTTTCTGTTTTATATATATATTGTAAAATGAAATAATAATAAAAACTTTATTCCCCCCCCCCCCAAATGATGGTAGATTTGACTGTAATAAAGGCTGTGTAGATATTACCAGCTTAAAATGCAGAGGGATCACCCCCCCACTGGTAAATTTCAAATCATATTTGCATGTTGTTTACATATCAGGATAGTTTGATGTGCTTCCATGTTGCCCATTGTATTTTCACGCTACATCCAGCTGGTCTCTCCACCCCTGCAACCCACCCACCATTTTCATTCATGAAGCTGCATGAACACAGGTTGACGTCAGGCATATAAGACCACCCACCTGTAAGAAAGGCAGTGTGTAAATGTACACACCTCAGCTTGTTTCCAATGCAGATTAAAACTGGTTTGGCAGGAAATGCATCAAACCGCTGTATTTCTCGATATATCTCTTGCATTTCATAGCCATTTGGCCCCAATGATTATTGGATAAAATAATGAACATGTTACCCATTTAGTTCCTATTTTCAAGTCACCCCTTTGTCTCAAAACTGCTACTCAAGCAATAGCTTGAGTAAGAATAGGAAGTGGAGTCTAATGATGGAAGGACCTTAGATCTGGCAACTTACTGCTTCTTTCAGTAAGCAAGCAGTTTGTGGATAGTGTTTGTGCAGAGTGACCTTTCAGACAAGGAAAATGAAGGAATGTTGTCCATTTGTATGTATTTTTAACAGTCCATCTCTTTCATTGTACAGTTAGTTTGTTTTTAAATCAAGACTGTAAGTGTACATAGCCTTTTTGGAATAAATTGCAATGTACACTACTTTGTGAAATATTTTATGGTACTAATGCCATACTAATAAAATTGGATCGGAAAGCACATACCTATCCTGTGTCTTGCTTTGAAATGACACCCCCCCTACTTTCTGCCTCAATGACATTTGGATCTTGTATGTAAATATTTGGGTGAAAATTAAAATATTTTAGTTAGTAATAAAGGCATGTGTGTGTGCATGCACACAGAACTAATAGAAGGAATGTATGAAGGTAGCTTCCATTTCTGCATCACTATCTGCTTCCTTCAGTTTAGGTGCTGCATGATCCAAAATTGCCAACATTTCATCAATTTGGTCTGAAGCTTCTAGGTATTCCCCATTTCTTTTTTCCAACATATTCCTCTGTCTCATTTTCTTCATCTTCATCAAACATTGATCTGATCATTTTAAATTGTTCAGCCATCAACTGTTTAACAATACCAACCATCACTGGTTGATCCAAAAGTACATTTGTCATATGGGATGCTTTTAATATTCTGGATATTATTAGCCACTGAATCCCCCTTGGTTTCCCCCTTAAAAATCACAGGTGTGGTTGCGCTCTCTCAGAACAAACTCCTTTCTCATGGTTAAGGATGGTTGCTTAACTCTTGATTTCACTTGTTCTTTAGTGGCAGGAAACAAAAACAAAAGGATTAAAGATGAGAGTTTATATCTGTTTTAATCTTTCTTGTCCACTATAAATCAAGCCTTCTGCTTTGCTTTAGACACGTTAACAATTAGTTTCCTTTCTATTTTCTCATTAACAGAAGCACACAGGCCAGTATTTCCGTATCACCATTTCTGCATGGACATGTATGATTATGAAATGGGGTTCCCTGACTGCTGAAGGAAGCACCTTCAGTTGTGCACTCAAGAAAGCTCTTCTATCTTTAGAATCGTTAGATCCTGTAGATAAGATGTCATAGTATGAGGGGGACTACTTTGAAAAGGGTCATACAAGGGATGTAGTTTTTTCATTGCAGGAAAGCATTGTGTTGCCCACCACCCCAATCTCTGAGCCGTGAGATTCCAGGGGTTCTGGGTGCCCACCCACCCAATGTTCAATTTCCTAGGAATGAAGGGCAGTGGAGACTGTAGTGCCTTTAGGATATGTGGCTTACTTACACACATATACACATCCTGAGCCTACGCTGGAAGGGCTCACAGCCTTAACTCCCCATATGGTATTGCTTCTTCCATACAGTCATACCTCTTGTTACGTTCAGTTAAGGTTATGTCTTTTCAGGTTGCGTCCTGCGGTGACCCAGAAGTAACGGAACGGGTTACTACCGGGTTTCGCCACTCGTGCATGCGCAGACGCTCAGAATGATGTCACACGCATGCGCAGAAGTAGCAAATCGCGACCTGCACACACGCAGATGCGGGCTGCGTTCTGCTCATGATGTGAACGGGGCTCTGGAACGGATCCTGTTTGCAACCAGAGGTACCACTGTATATGCACAGCTTCGGATTGCAGCGGAAATCAAGCATAGCTCTTCGTCTCAGGCTTCTGCCTGCCTCCTGCTTTTAGCCCAGCTCATCCACACCTCAGCTCTGGCCTTTATCCTCCTAACCACCAGCTAGGTGAGGGAGGGGGCTCAACCACCCATCCATTTGCCCCCCAGCACAAAGCAACCTCCTTTCTTAGACTAAGGGTCCCGTAAAGTCACCCAGAAACGTGGCTCCTTTGCCAATGGAATCCTTCCCCCCACCCCAGCCCTAACTGACAACCTTACGTTTATGTATTGCATACCACTGCTTTCCTGTGAATCAAGCTCACAAGGCTCGATGGCTAAATGCAGACCAAATGGAACACTTTTAATACGCAACGGTGTAATTTTTTAATATTTAAGTTGTCTGTTTTTTAAGCTTTTTGTACACCGCTTAGAGATGTTCTAAACTGTTACGGTAAAATCTGGGTGAAAGGCTGCTCTGCCACCCAGCTCGTCGGACTAAGTCCGCGGGTCCCTGCGGAGGAAAATGAGCTCAGCCGGAGACAGGAGCAAACTGCAGAAGATCCAAGTTTATTGCGCAACAGGTTCAAGGTGAGATTGAACAGCGAGAAAGGCGTGACATGAACTTTTGAAACTTCCCTCCATGTCCCAGAATACAATGCAAAATACATCCCAGTTACATCATGAATACATTAAGAAGAGGTTGGGTTACACAGATTACATCATGAATATATTAAGAAGAGGTTGGGTTACACAGGATTAACATATGGAGGAGGGAGGGGGGAATATGCAGAGCTGGAGATATGCGCAGATAAGCACATCCTGAGTACCGGTGATGAGAAGACAATGGTCCATGTATGCATAGTCTGCCACCTGGCCTTGCCCGGAGGAAAGGCTTGGCAGAGTGATTTGACAGGATTAGGGTCTTGACACCTTGCTTGAGGGATTATGGAGGACAGGGAAGGTGTCATGGAGTCCTAGAGAAATTGAGCAAGTTGCCACGTTGATTTTCTATGAATTTTATAGATTTTAGTCCCTTTTGACATTGACAATTGGAAATAAATGGATATATTGTAGCGAAGAAGGTGAAGAAGACATGCCCCCCCCTTCCATATCAAAACATAGTAAGCAGTATAGAAATTAAATAATCAAATAGCTAAATGTCACGATCCAGGCTGTTTTTGGAAAACAGAGGTAAGGCAAGTGCTTTTTTTCCTGGAGGGACGCAGGGGTACCCCTAAACATACCCCTAAACATTTTGTTAATCTATTAAGTTTGGCCTCATTGAGGGGCAGTATTTCAATATGAGTAGGAAAATGAGAGTAACCTGTCCTGACAAGACAGAAGTACTGTTTTTGGGGGACAGGGGGCGGGCTGGTGTGGAGGACTCTCTGGTCCTGAATAGGGTAACTGTGCCCCTGAAGGACCAGGTGCGCAGCCTGGGAGTCATTTTGGACTCACAGCTGTCCATGGAGGCGCAGGTCAATTCTGTATCCAGGGCAGCTGTCTACCAACTCCACCTGGTACGCAGGCTGAGACCCTACCTGCCCGCGGACTGTCTCGCCAGAGTGGTGCATGCTCTGGTTATCTCCCGCTTGGACTACTGCAATGCGCTCTATGTGGGGCTACCTTTGAAGGTGACTCGGAAACTACAACTAATCCAGAATGTGGCAGCTAGACTGGTGATTGGGAGCGGCCGCCGAGACAACATAACACCGGTCTTGAAAGACCTACATTGGCTCCCAGTACATTTCCGAGCACAATTCAAAGTGTTGGTGCTGACCTTGAAAGCCCTAAACGGCCTCGGTCCAGTATATCTGAAGGAGCGTCTCCTTCCCCATCGTTCTGCCCGGACACTGAGGTCCAGCGCCGAGGGCCTTCTGGCGGTTCCCTCATTGCGAGAAGCAAAGCTACAGGGAACCAGGCAGAGGGCCTTCTCGGTAGTGGCGCCCGCCCTGTGGAACGCCCTCCCATCAGATGTCAAAGCGATAAATAACTACCTGACATTTAGAAGACATCTTAAGGCAGCCCTGTTCAGGGAAGTTTTTAACGTGTGATATTTTACTGTATTTTTTGTTTCTATGGAAGCCGCCCAGAGTGGCTGGGGAAACCCAGCCAGATGGGCGGGGTACAAATAATAAATTATTATTATTACTATTATTATTATTATTAACCCTAAACATTTTTCAAAGAAAAAAACCCCTGGGCGAGGCCATCTTGGAAACATCAAGCAATCTTCCAAAACACATCCTGCTTCCAAAGACATTTGCCTAGGCAGAGCGCATGGGGTTTCAATGGGCCTCAGCCCACCTCGGGACCCCATAAGTCACTGAGGGAGGGGAAGGCTTGGCCTTCACAAGTGGCCTTTTGCCGGGGAAGACCCTCGACCGAAGGCGGCCAGCACCTGGCAAGGGGCCGGCCACGAACCCGTCCCCCCCCCCCGAGGCGGGAACACGGGAAGAAGCCCTTCCCACGGCCTGAGGACCCGCGAGGGTGGCGGGGGGCAACCGAAGGCGACATTCCTGGTCTCTTCGCCGCCAAGCGCCTTCCCGAGCCGGCCTGGCGGGGAGGGCCTGGCGGCGTCGTCGGGCTCCTCCCAGGCCCCTTCCCCCTCCTCCCGCCTGGTCTCCTCCCTCTTCCCCGGTCTCCATTTTCCAGAGGATCCGGCGCCGACGGCAGCGCAAGCAGCCGAGGCAGCAGCGGCACCGGCAGCAGCAGCATCACCGTCGGCGCCTGCCGGGCCTTCCTCGCTCCGCTATGGCTGCCAACATGTACCGCGTCGGAGGTGAGGCCGGCGCCTTGCTCTCGCGCCGGGGCCTGGCGGCGGGCGCGCCCTCGAGGGAGGCCGGCGGCGGCGGGGTGGGGGGCTTCCCGAGGCGAGGCCCGAGATGCTGCCGCGAAGGGAACCGAGGTAGCCAGAGGGGGCGCCGGCTCCTCGCTTCCATCCCCCCCTGGCGGGTGCGAGGGATTGGGACCTCCGCCACCCCGGGGAGAGCGGGGAAGGAAACGCTGCCTGCCCGCGCTGGTTGTCCTTTTTGGGTAGGGCCCGTGTCAAGCCTAGAGAGGGAAGGTGAAGAAATGCGGGGAGTAGGTCCAGGAAGACCAGGCTCCGTCTTCCCTGGGCATCGCCTGCAAGAGGGGCCAG
Organism: Podarcis tiliguerta; assembly: GCF_965153285.1. Classification (NCBI taxonomy): domain Eukaryota; kingdom Metazoa; phylum Chordata; class Lepidosauria; order Squamata; family Lacertidae; genus Podarcis; species Podarcis tiliguerta. Next base: position 82,717,549 of record NC_139540.1, on the reverse strand, counting down.
CAGGCGACTGGGAAGCTGCAAGGCATCCCCACTGGCGGCTCCTCCTTGGCTCCCTCGCCTGCCAACCTGCCTTGCAGAGCTCCAGACCCCCCAGTCCAGAATACAGTCATAGGTAAAAGGTAAAGGGACCCCTGACCATTAGGTCACGTCGTAGCCGACTCTGGGGTTGCAGCGCTCATCTCGCTTTATTGGCCGAGGGAGCCAGCATACAGCTTCCGCGTCATGTGGCCAGCATGACTAAGCCGCTTCCGGCGGACCAGAGCAGCGCACGGAAACGCCGTTTACCTTCCCACCGGAGCGGTACCTATTTATCTACTTGCACTTTGATGTGCTTTCAAACTGCTAGGTTGGCTGGGACCAAGCAACGGGAGCTCACCCCGTCACGGGGATTCGAACTGCCAACCTTCTGTTCGGCAAGTCCTAGGCTCTGTGGTTTAAATACGTTTCAGGATAAGTATTTTCGGGTTGCGCTCCGCGGCGACCCGGAAATAACGGAGCGCGTTACCTCTGGGTTTTGCCACTCGCGCATGTGCAGACGGTCAAAATGACCTCATGCGCAGAAACGGCGAAATGCGACCCGCGCAGACGCGACGTCGCCTGTTACGTTCCATTTGGGATGTGCACGGGGCTCCAGAACGGATCCCGTTCGCATCCCGAGGTACCACTGTATTGTGCTCAGGGTGAGATGGCATGGGAGGCAGCTGCTCTTCACAACCCGCCAACTTGCCTGCTTTCCTAGGCGTGCTTCTTCTTTGGCGATCACTTGTAGTCGTCTATAAACACGGTTTTAACAATGAGTCCGTAAGCGACTGTGGAGGCCAGTTCTGGATCCGCACGTCCTTCCACAGTGGGGACATTGCTTTCTAGGCAGGAGTTGATCACGTTGTGGGTTTGGCAAGCGTGCTTTCCTCTGAGCACGTTTCTCCCTTGCGTCCTGAGTTCGAGTGTCTTCAAAGCTCGTGACACCTTTGGTAAAGGTCCAACGAACTTGATGTTGAAGGGCAGGCAGCCTTTGCCCTGCATCTTTGGCCCTTGGAGGAGGTTGGGTGAGGGGCAGAGTTGGTAGCATTGTGTATGACCCCCAGAGCAGGGGGCCCAAAGCAAAGGGCTCACACAAGTGCAGCCTTGTGTGTGTGTGTGGGGGGGGTACTACACATTAGCAACAAGTTTCCTGCACCCACACGAATATACCAGACATCGTTGGAGCCCTGTTTTATTTTTCCACCTATGCGTGGGTGTTGTAGACAAGGGTATCTGACTAACAGTGGGAGCCTAACCAAGGCTCCTCAAAAGCTAGTCCTGTTGAATTCAATGGGGTTTTCTCCCAGGTAAGTGGGATTCAGATTGCAGCAGCAGTCACACACTGTGTAGATCCACTGTAGATAAACAGGGTTAAATTACACACATCAAAAGTCCATTGATTTTATAGGTTTACTCTGTGTGTGAGTTAGTCAGATAACATCCAGGGCCTTTTTTGTAGTGGGACCAAGGCAGGGATTGCCCTGCCAGAAGCTGGCCATATTGCTGCTCACCTATTTAGGTAGTGCTTTAGAAATTAGAATTTTGACTGCTGCTGGCTTCTACATCAAGGTATTCAACTAAGTTTTACTGAAAGCAGACCCACTGAAATTATTGGCCATGACTAATTTGGATCCATTAATTTCAATGTATCTACTCAGAGAAAAAGTTAGTTTACCTTTTGTTTTGATTTGCTATTAGCTGTTTGTTAAATTTTATACTTTTTTCTCTTTAAAAAACTGTGTTTTAAAAGATTTAAAAAAGAAATGTCATTTCCCTAGTTAGAGAATATCAATTTGAAGCAGTGTGAGAGATCAACCTGTTGCTAGCATAAGAGTTTTCCTGTAATATATACTGGAGGCAGACCCTGACTTGAAATTGTTTTGGGATGCAGCCAGAGCATTGACTTCTGAGATCTGCCTTATGGCCCAGTGTCTGTTGAGACGCTTGCTTTTTTGCAGTCAGGTAGAGAAAGCAAAGTAGGTGTGGCTGGAACTCTTATCCTGCTTTTTTATTCTTTCATTCCTTTCATATTATCTGCTTTCATTCTGTTCTGACAATCTGTTGCATTTGTTTGTTTGTTTAGTATTTATATGCCACTTAATATTAGCATCTCTAAGCGGTGTACATAAAATTACAAAAAAGTGTGTTGGTTTTATGGTAATTGTTGAGGGTGTATGAGTGGGAATGCTGCCGAATTGTGATTCTTGAATTTTATTCATTTATATCCTGCCTCACTACCAGCATGGCTCACAGTTAGGTTTGTCATATTCTAGTTCTCCATATCCTGGCAGCTTGATTTATATATTAAGTAAATCAAGTGAGGATTTGGGAAATTACGCTGCTTTTCTACTCCAGGGTACTCCTTCCAAACTTGTTTTATAACAAGGAAACAGATCATTTGGCTTATTTCTGTATATATCTTGCAGGTGAGAACGAGGGCTGGGCGATAGCTGGTTTTCAACATTGCGATATATCACCAGCCAAACATTGTTTTTTAGTGATATATCACAATGTCTGAAACATGGAACTATGTAGGGTGTGTGTGAAGTTTGGGCGAAGGAGCAGTCATTGGAGAACATGTGGGTGGGGTGGTGGAGATCCTGCGAAGGAGCAGTCAAGACAGAAGAAATCCAACGTCACTGCCTTCATTGCATCTCCTAGGAGCCACCCACTGGAGCTGTTCTGTATGGTTCAGAGGTTGATTACTCCTGACTAGGGGGCTGAACCTCTGGAGCACACACTAACTAGCTGTAACTGAATGGCTAAACACTTCGATGATAAAGTTGCTCAGTTCTGCAGTGATTTAGATGCTGCTATTGTAACAGTACCAGGTGAGATGTCCAATGCAACGTCAAGTCTGGTGTTGTGGGATCATTTCCAGTTGATGTGGGCTGAAGATGTGGACAGAATACTTTAAGTGATGTGCTTGATCACCTGCTCATCAGATCCTTGTCCATTCTGGTTTATTAAAGCTACCCAGGGTCAGGTGGCAGAGTTGGTGACTGCTGCTCAACTATCCCATGCTAGACCCAACTATAGACCAGTCACCAACACCCCTTTCTTGGCAAAGGTGGTGGGGAGGGTAGTTGCAGAGCAACACCAGGTATTCCTGGAAGAGACTGATTATCTCCACCCCAATCATTCTACCTGGACACTGAGGTCCAGCGCCAAGGGCCTTCTGGCGGTTCCCTCGCTGCGAGAAGCCAAGTTACAGGGAACCAGGCAGAGGGCCTTCTTGGTAGTGGCACCCGCCCTGTGGAACGCCCTACCACCAGATGTCAAAAGAGAACAACAACTACCAGACTTTTAGAAGACATCTGAAGGCAGCCCTGTTTAGGGAAGCTTTTAATGTTTGATGGATTACTCTATTTTAGGATTTTGTTGGAAGCTGCCGAGAGTGGCTGGGGAAGCCCAGCCAGATGGACGGGGTATAAATAATAATAATAATAATCTACAATCTGGGTTCAAACCTGGTTTTCGAACTGAAACAGCCTTGGCCATTGGACGACCTTTATCGTGAGAAGGACAAGAGGAGTGTGACCATGTTACTTTTGCTTGATCTCTCAGTGACTTGACACCATTGATCATGGTATCCGCCTGCATTGACTTAGTGAGATGAATATCTGAGGCACTGTTTTACAGTGGTTCTGTCCCTGTCTTCAAGGCGGTTTCCAGAGAGGTGCACTTGGTGAGTGTTCCTTGGCCCCCTGGCTTTTGTGCTGTGGGTGTTCTGCCGGGTACTGTTTTCTTTCCAGAGCTATTTAGAATCATAGAATCATAGAATCATAGAGTTGGGAGAGACCACAAGGGCCATCGAGTCCAACCCCCTGCCAAGCAGGAAACACCATCAGAGCACTCCTGACATATGGTTGTCAAGCCTCTGCTTAAAGACCTCCAAAGAAGGAGACTCCACCACACTCCTTGGCAGCAAATCCCACTGTCGAACAGCTCTTACAGTCAGGAAGTTCTTCCTAATGTTTAGGTGGAATCTTCTCTCTTGTAGTTTGGATCCATTGCTCCGTGTCCGCTACTCTGGAGCAGCAGAAAACAACCTTTCTCCCTCCTCTATGTGACATCCTTTTATATATTTGAACATGGCTATCATATCACCCCTTAACCTCCTCTTCTCCAGGCTAAACATGCCCAGCTCCCTTAGCTGTATGAAGTTGTTGGGTGTAGTCCTTAGGAGTTTTGGAGGGACGTGTCACCAGTATGCTGATGACATACAACTCTACTTCTCCGTAACACCCAAATCAGGAGACACTGTGGAAGCTGTAGGCCGGTGTCTGGATGCAGTGATGGACTGGATGAGGGCCAATGAACTGTGCTTGAATCTTGGGAAGACAGGCTCTTTGGGTGGGTGGTTCCCATGTTTGGGCAATTGGCAAGTTACCTGTTCTGGATGAAGTTTCACTCCTTCTGAAGGAGCAAGTGCATAGCTTGGGGGTACTCCTGTAGACACCTTTGTCACTAAAGGCCCAAGTGTCCTCTGTGGTTAGGAGACCTTTTACCAGCTTTCCTGTGGTTCAGCCAACTATGGCCATTCCTGGACAGGGATAGTCTGACCACTGTAGCTCATACATTGGTAGCCTCCAGGCTAGATTACTGTAATGATGTCTGTGTGGGGCTACCCTTGGGGTCTGGTTTGGAATGCCTCAGCCAGAATGCTGTTGGGAACTTTTGGTCAAGAACGTGTGACACCATTGTTAAAACAGCTTCATGGGCTGCCCATCTGTTGCCAAGCCAGGTTCAGGGTTCTTGTTTTGATTTTCAAAGCCTTGGACAACTTGGGTTCAGAATATGTTAGGGATCTCCTGAACCTTTATATTCCAGGTTGACCACTGAGATCACCTGCAGGAGCATCATGAGTGAAGTGGTGAGGCTCATTTGACAACAATGAGAAATCAAGTCTTTGGTCCATTTCTGTGGAATGCCCTGCCAATATAGATTCAGTGGGCACCTTCTGTGCCAGTTTATGTCTGCTGAAAACTTTTCTGTCCCTCCAGTCCTATGCTGGCAGTTAAGAGCACCCCCCCATCGTCTATTTAATTTCTTTTACTTTTAAACTTCTCTTTTTAACTTCTTATGAAGCTATTGTTTGGTTTCATGTTTTTATACTGTTCTAAACTGCTGTGATATATTTTTTATGATACAGCAGTATATAAATATTTAAATAAATATATAAATATATAAAGAAAACCTTTAAGTGTGAGGCAAAAACATTCCTCTTCTCCCAGGCCTTTAGCTAATTAAACAATCTGTGGCCTTTTAAACTTCGTGATTTTGTGTATGTGTATGAGGGTTATTGCTTTGTTTGCTATTATGTTACACATTTTTGTGTTTATACTGTAAACCGCCCTGTGATTCCCAATTGAAACTTGACATAAATTTAAAAATAATAATAAAATGATATACTGGTGAAATCACCCCATGTAAAGTGTTGCCATTAAGAGGGGTGCTGCATGTTAAGATTGCTGTCAAAACCACTTGTGTCTTCATAGCAGATGAATAAAGTTCAGGATTCCCTGACAAATGTGTTTACTGCAGAGTAATTGTAGCATGTTTTATTTATACAGGTGCTTCTGCCCTGGTCTTCAAAGCTAAAAGCCTTCAAAGGTGACTTAGAATATTAAGCTCGTATAAATGCAATGCAAAGCAATAAAAATTCAGGATAGAAAACAATTACAGTAAAAACAGCTGTTTAAAATAGAAAAAGAAGACAGTCAAAAGGTCTTTTGAAGACCATACTTAAAAACCACGAGGGAGGGGGCTTTGACAGATCTGCTGTAGAGTGAGTACCACAATAGCAGTGCTACCACCAAGAAGGTCCTGCCTTCAGTGTCTCTCTCCACTCCCTGTTTTTGTCCTTCAAACTTTCAGAGATCATAGAATCATAGAGTTGGAAGAGACCACAAGGGCCATCGAGTCCAACCCCCTGCCAAGCAGGAAACACCATCAGAGCACTCCTGACATATGGTTGTCAAGCCTCTGCTTAAAGACCTCCAAAGAAGGAGACTCCACCACACTCCTTGGCAGCAAATTCCACTGTCGGAACAGCTCTTACTGTCAGGAAGTTCTTCCTAATGTTTAGGTGGAATCTTCTTTCTTGTAGTTTGGATCCATTGCTCCGTGTCCGCTTCTCTGGAGCAGCAGAAAACAACCTTTCTCCCTCCTCTATGTGACATCCTTTTATATATTTGAACATGGCTATCATATCACCCCTTCACCTCCTCTTCTCCAGGCTAAACATGCCCAGCTCCCTTAGCCGTTCCTCATAAGGCATCGTTTCCAGGCCTTTGACCATTTTGGTTGCCCTCCTCTGGACACGTTCCAGTTTGTCAGTGTCCTTCTTGAACTGTGGTGCCCAGAACTGGACACAGTACTCCAGGTGAGGTCTGACCAGAGCAGAATACAGTGGCACTATTACTTCCCTTGATCTAGATGCTATACTCCTATTGATGCAGCCCAGAATTGCATTGGCTTTTTTAGCTGCCGCGTCACACTGTTGGCTCATGTCAAGTTTGTGGTCAACCAAGACTCCTAGATCCTTTTCGCATGTACTGCTCTCAAGCCAGGTGTCACCCATCTTGTATTTTTCTTGATGACATTTTTCTTTGTGCTGCAATGACAGCTTGTGGAGGAGACCAGATCCAAGAGCAAGCACTTAAAAGTCTCTTCTCTCATGTTCAGTCACTTCAGCTGAGATGTGCATATTTTTGATGTTTGTTCCACAACAACAAGGCAATCACCTCACCTTCCTCCAAGCATTTGGCAGAACGATACTCCTATATAGTTGGAAGATGTAGAACCCTTTCACTAGAGTGGCTGGGAAACCCAGTCAGATGGTCGGGGTATAAATCGAAGAAGAAGAGGAAGAGGAAGAAGAAGAAGAAGAAGAAGAAGAAGAAGAAGAAGAAGAAGAAGAAGAATTGGCTGATTTCAAAGCTGATTTCAAAGCTGCACCCCTATCTGGACAGGGATAACCTAACTTCCGTTGTCTATGCTCTGGATTACTGCAACACATTAGAAGTGGGACTGTCTCTGAAGATGGCTTCACCTGGTGCAGAATTCAATGACCAGGTTGCTCCCAGGGCAAGACAGTTTGAGCATATAACTGACCTGGCCTGACTGCAATTCCAAGCCCAATTCAAAGTGCTGGTTTTGATCTATAAAGCCTTAAATGGCCCAGCACTGGAATACCTCAAGGACTGCTATAAACCAAGCTGGACTCTGCAATCATCATCTGAGACCTTTCTGCATGTGCCTCCTCCACAAGAGGTCCAGAAGTGTGGACATGAGAACGGGCCTTTTCTGTGGTGGATTTCTGTTTATGGAATGCTCTCCCAGGGAGGCTCATCTGGTGCTTTTGTTACGTAACTTTAGACACCAGGCAAAAATATTCCTCCTCTCCCAGACCTTTGGACGATAGTGAGGAAGTAGAAGAATAGGTGAATTCTGGTATATAGAACTCTATAACTAGTACAGTGGTGCCCCGCAAGACGAATGCCTCGCAAGACGGAAAACCCGCTAGACGAAAGGGTTTTCCGTTTTTCAATGCGCTTCGCAGGACGAATTTCTCTATGGGCTTGCTTCGCAAGACGAAAATGTCTTGCGAGTCTTGAGATTTTTTTTCGCTCCCCACCCCCTTTTTCTAAGGCGCTAAGCTGCTAATAGCCTTTTAGCAGCTAATCCGCTAATCCCTTAAGCCGCTAATAGCCGCTAATAGCCGCTAATCCGCTAATAGGGTTGCTTCGCAAGACGAAAAAACCGCTAGACGAAGAGACTAGCGGAACGGATTAATTTCGTCTTGCGAGGCACCACTGTATTTGAGTTTACTTTTTTCTTACTCCCATCCCATCCTTTTTTCCTTTTATGTAGTGACCCCATCCTTTTTTCCTTTTATGTAGTGTCTTTTGGATTGTAAGACTGAGGGCAGGGACTCCTTTATTAATCTGTAAGATGCTCTGGGAAACTCCTCAGATGTGGAGTGGGATAAAAATGCTTTAAATAGATAAGTAAAATAAAGTTCCTTTGTCTAAGATCTCTAAGGTTACTGTAATACTTTGAACAAAGAGGGGAGTGGATTTAGAATTGGTAGTTAGAATTTATACACTCTTTTGGGTGTTCCAGATTCTATTTAGGCATGTAATTTTCAGCACTCAATACTCTGATAAAGTTTTATGTCAATTTGTAATAAATTTTGTTTTTATTGGTATCTGTGATGAATATTTTAGATTATTCTTTGTATACTGCTTAGAGGCTTTCTCTCAAGTAAGTGGTATATAAATTTGGTTAAATAACTTTATATCCATGACCAGTAATACAGTTCTGACAGTATTATTATCCCCATATTGCAGGTGTGGGGCTGACCGGTTGACAGACAGCTAGACATTTTCCGCAGAAAGTCACCTTACCCAACAAAGGCAAGATTTCATGTGGATGTCTGTGGATCTTTTATCTTGCTCACAGAGACAGCCAGGCAGCCCCTGTTTCAAAAGAACACTTCACTCATTACATATAAGTTGAAAACTATATATACTCTCACCATAAACACCACATCTATGAATAATGATCCCTGATTTCTTTCTAACTTTCCAGCACTAGACAGATTTAAATTTTTGGTCTCTCTCCAGTCCTTTCTGTGAGGACAATCGCTTTACAGCACGCTAATGGTCTGGTCAGGAACAAATTGACAGAATTTCAGCTACCCACTGTCTTCTTCTGATTTCCTTTGTGCTCAGATTCCTGCATTTACCTGAGAGAATTCCATAGGAGTTACTTCTGAGTAGGTGCAGTTAGGATTGCAGCTTTGGTCCATTTGTTGCCCTGTCTACTCTAGCAGAACATGGGTTACGTTGAGAGAGTTTTGTATGATGAGGTTGCAGGCGCAAGAGAGCATTTCAATGGTTGAATCTGGAAGTTTAAGCCTTGATAGTGTCAGGCCTGAAGGTTTATCTGCAACTGGTGTAACCTCTCTGTATCTTGTACGTGTACAGTGGTACCTTGTTTTGAGTTTGGGATCCGTTCTGGAGCCCAGGACACTCAACGAAAGGGATGCTCAACAAAGCGCCGCTCTGCGCAGACACGCAGAACGGTTTGTGCTTCTGCGCATGCTTGAAGTGCGATTTAGTGCTTTTGAACATGCGCTAGCGGCAAACCTGGAAGTAACCCGTTCCGGTACTTCTGGATTTGCTGCAGACGTTCGCCAAAATGGACGGTCAACGGAGTGAAGGTTTGCATAGGTATTACTGTATCTAAAACACACAGAGTTAAATAAGTTCATACTGTAGTAACAAGTTTTTTTTATGGATCAGCACTGCCGGAGGAAATTAATTTAGAAAAATTTATTTAAACTTCTCCATTTCTCTTATGGCTAATTCTGTATAAAACCACAAGCTATATCATCAATATCATTTTATCTGTATGTCGCCTTTCCATAGTTAAAACAATGCTCAAGGTGGCTTACAACATGACAAGATTTACATAATTACCAACATAACTAAAATCATAAACAATAAAGAAAACACATCAAAAGTTACGCAAGCAAATGGAAAACAATTTCCACATAAATCACAAAATCTAAAACTAAAAATACATCTAAAAATAAATATATATAATATATATAAGCATGGCATGCACAGCAAACAAACACAGAAACTTCTTTATTCAGGGATCTCTTCATACACTACAGAGTAGAGGATTTCTTCAAAAGCTGCACTTAGACTCACCTATTTGTTGCTTGCTTGCAGGGCTGTCCCAAAACATTTTGCTGCCTGAGGCAAAGGACGAGATGGCAACTCTCCCATTCTAGTCACAAAAGCTGACCTGACTGGTAGCTGAACATGACTTCAACACTGACAACACTACTGCATGATTTTTTCCTGTTTTTCCCCCAATCAGCTTTGGGGAAAAACTGAAAAAAAAAAGGTTCCCCCCATTTCCCCCCAGTTTTTTTCCCAGGCCTTCCCATCTCTAACTGCACCTAAGGGCAGTTTCAGATGTGGCAGCAGAGGCCACCTAGCACACAAAGATTGGGGGGGGGGGCCTTCCTGTTGGTATATGCTACCTGAGGTGGTTGCCTCATTTTGCCTAATGATAGGGCTGTGACACTGATTGCCTGGTTTTGGAAGCTTTGGGGACTTTCTGATGCACAAGTGACCAAAACGAGCTAAATGATTTAGAATGGAATAATGAAAACATTTTAGTCAAAGAGCAGGTTGGACGTCTGAAGGGGTGTGCAGCTTTTTGAAACCTTTTGGGCACCTAGCACATTATTTTCTTAATCTACCATTGTGTTCTGCAGCATTCCTGTCTCCTGCTTCAATTGTTCTGTTGTCCTTTATTATTTACTGCTTGAAAGAATGCTTAAGGCCTTTGCATGTAAACCTCCCCACCCTGGTGTTGTAAATAAAAAATATGCCCTTTTCCCTTATGGGGTATCCAAGAGCCCATATAGAGTCCTTACATAGGTTCCCTATTGGTAGGAGAAAATAACAGAGGCCAACCAGAGAATATTGAGAAGCAAAGCAGCTAGTAAGCTTGATCTTTATTGATCTGTTGCAACAGGGTGCTCCCCTCACACGCAGGAGAGGAAGAGGACCCCCAAAATTGCTGTGCCAGGGCTTATAAAGACTTTGAAATTCCCATCCTGTAGATGAAGACCACCCCCCAGAATCATTATGCATACATCACAGAAGGGGTGTAACCTAAGACCACCCCTCAGATACATCCCACCTACATCACAGAAATTTAAATGTTGTTTTTCTCATATCACAGTTTATCTCCTGTCTGGCAAGTTATTTGATTGGATTGCCTGGGGTGCCTGGCCATTCTTTTGTAGTGGTAAAATACTTATTTCCTGGGCCAGGTCACAGGCTCACACCTTATTCAAACAGACATATCCTTGAGACAGGATTTGTGAGGAAAGAGACAGTGGGGAGGCTTTTCCAGTTTAACCTTGCAGAGAAAGGATTTGGTCAGTTTAGGAATCAAAATGGTTCCAGGTTGGTCTTCCTGTGTTGATCTATGTATGTGCAGTTATGAACATTACCATATATCTAATACCATAAAATTCCTATCACACTGGCAACTTTCCCTTTCCACTGCATGCTAATTCTCTTAATGTAATCTTTGTGGCAATTTGTAAACTTTTGATAATACCCCTTAGTATTGTATCACTTTACTGTTGTTAGCCGCTCCGAGCCCAGCTTAGGCTGGGGAGGGCGGGATATAAATAAAATATTATTATTATTATTATTATTATTATTATTATTATTATTATCATCATCATCATCATTATTATTATTATTATGTGCCAGTGTTAAATATTTGCGCACTGCAGGCATGTTCTGTGCAGTTTGTCCTGCAATTGAATACATGCCAGTGGTTTTGATGTCTGTTATAGCCAGTTTCCATGGAATTATAGCATTGACCCTTCGGCTCTTGGGCATTACGGTCACAGGTGAATGTTTTCTTGTAACTTGGATGCATGAGCTGCCACTAGGCATGTGGCATGTCTTCACATCAAATATGTAAAGGAACTTTAAAAAATGATGACATTCCTTTTAAAAAAGACCCTTTTATTGCAAATTGATAAATTTATTGGTTTATATCTGGCTTACTGCTCATGGTTTGTTTAAACCAGGGTTGAGGAACCAACGAGGAGGGCAGAAATAAAGTTGTCTTTTGAAAACATTGCAAGTACCGTATTTTTCGCTCTATAAGACGCACCAGACCACAAGACGCACCTAGTTTTTGGAGGAGGAAAACAAGAAAAAAAAATATTCTGAATCTCAGAAGCCAGAACAGCAAGAGGGATCGCTGCGCAGTGAAAGTAGCGATCCCTCTTGCTGTTCTGGCTTCTGGGATAGTTGCGCAGCCTGCATTCGCTCCATAAGACGCACTCACATTTCCCCTTACTTTTTAGAAGGGAAAAAGTGAGTCTTATAGAGCAAAAAATACGGTAGCTGTTGTTTGCAAAATACACCTTCACCCTCCACCCCTGTAAAATGGGGCGATGGGACAATGTTTGCCAAAGGGAGAAGTCTGGTGTGCAGGCAATGCTTTCAAAGGGCAGTCTTCTTCTGAAGTCTGATCTTGCTGTCATCTCAAAGAGGAATAGATTCACAAAGACTTTGGGGAGTCTTTCACACCAACTCCATACCACCCTGCCTTTGAGATGGCAGTGGGATTAGTTTTAAAAGGGAAGCAGGGGACAAGCTCACTGTATTCTCAAAGGTCGGCAGAACCCTTCAGGAGTTCCCTCCCTTCTCGTTTAAATCTCCCCTCTTCCCTTAATCTTTGTTCACAAACTACTGTATTTTTCCGTGTATAAGACTAGGTCCCCGCCCCCCCCAATATGTCAAAACTCATTGGGCGTCTTATACACGGATAGTGCCGAGGGTGGACTGGCAATTGGTTGTTGCCCCCAAAATAGGGGGCTTTTATACATGGGGGCGCATCTTATAGATGGAAAAATATGGCACTTTAATATATTTCACCTTTAGATCCATTCTTGGAATCATCCTCTAAAACCCACACATCTGTATGGGTTTATTATTATTTACCATAAGTCTTTTTATATGGTCTGTCAATGATATTCCCATCGCAGTATGCGAAAGCAATCTGCAGCAGGTTTTTTATTTATTAAAAATAAAAAGATTTCTGCTGAGTTGTTCTCTGCCAACAATGGTTTTTGACCTGGCAAATGGGCCAAAGTGTCCGTTTGAGTGAGAAGGGTGGAATTTTGAGCCCTCCGTTGCTGTCAAAGCATTCACGCAGACTGGCTGCTGTTTCTCTCAAGTGATATCGCTGCCTAACTGTTGTGGAAGGACCAGAAGTGGGCAGGTCCAAGCTAAGCTGCCTGTAGGCCAGAATCAATGAGTGCAGGAGCAGTTTGGGGAGGAATATGGGTTGGAATGGATTTGATGTGTCATTACTTCCTGACCCCATGGGGAGTGAGTGATGCATAAGTATTGGTAGTGGGGAGGATATAACTGCATTTGATGATGGCACAAACAAGCTATCTTTAAAGGTGGGGTGAATGTGTGTCTCTGGGAGGGGGTGGGTAAAAAAAAAGAAGTATTCATTTTTCCTTATTTATAAGCTTTAGGTGTCTAAAACTTGTACTTCAAGATTGGTTTCCCCCCCCCTCTCCAGATTATGTCTACTTTGAAAACTCTTCAAGTAATCCATATTTGATAAGGAGAATAGAAGAACTCAATAAGGTAAAAAAAATACCAGTGCACTCAGTGACTTTTGAAGGTATTGGCTGTGCTTGTTAGTTCTGCTAACAGTTTTTATAATTTTCAGCTAACTCTCAATTACCTTTTTGTAAAGTGATAGAATTAAAAAAAAAAATTGAAATAGGGGGTCAGCACATGGAAGAAGAAGCAGGCAAACTGTCCCTAACCCATCCCCACTAATCCCCCTGGCTCACCACCCACTATTCTGCCACGCAGTACAAAACTTTCAGATAAAAACCTGGCAAACCAAAGGCTTATGCCGCCTAGCAGACTTTTACAAAAATAACAAACCCACATTGACACAAGAAATACAAGACAAACTAGGGGACACCCAGATACCCTGGTTAACACACCACCAATTACATGCCTTCTTAAACAATACAGTAGTGCAGTGGTGTCCAAACTTTGTTCAAAGAGGGCCAGATTTGATGAAGTGAAGGGCCTTCAATCCTTTTTTTAGGATTGAAGTTGTTGAGATTTTGGGGGGATTTTACCCTAGGAAATAAACTGTCACAGAGGCCGGATTAAACTGACCGGAGGGCTGGATTAGGCCCCCAAAATGGACTTTGGACATGCTGCAGTAGTGAAATCAGCAGCAGCGAGGCCCATGACAATCTTTGAAAAGATTCCCTCCTCCTAACAGGAAAGGGACATGGCAAGGGGATGGTATCCACAATATACAAAATACTGCTCCAAAATCCCACCAAACCCATCGACATAATCAAAAAACAATGGGAGGATGACATAGACCCCACCCAATGGACTAGAATGTGGACTTTGAATATTTGAATGTGAAAATATTGTATATTTTGTTTTGTTTTGTTGTAAATTAATAAAAATTATTATTAAAAAAAAAAAAGAATGTGGTCTAAACCTCCCTTTAAATCCATCTCAGCTAAAAGGAAAGAACTTAGATTGTACCTAACACAAAGGAAACCAGTGCTGATACTCTCAGGAGCCTCACCAAAACGCTGGAAAGGCTGCGTCTCCACAGCACATACCTCCCCATGTGGTGGGATTGTCCTGAAATCCAAAATCTTCTGGACATCAGTCATGCAGGAAATATACAAATAACTTTGCAGCTGCTTTGGGGGTACGCATTGACCTATTTTGAAGTGAAAGTGTCCGCCACATTTAAAAATGTTTCCCCTTCATTTCACTTGGACATGCTGCTCAGTTTCCCTTGTAGGAATATGAACAGCTATAGTTGTATATGGTTATAGTTGGGCATTAAGATAAAGTAATAGAATTTAAAAATTGAGTATGAAATAATTGCATAAATATAAAAAGTCCATAGTGCCGACTCAGATATATGACAAAAGCTTGCTTTAAGTAAATCCTGTTCATAGACAGTCCTATAAATAGCCCTGTACAATGGCAGCTTATACATAGTATAAATATTATACCAATTTCATTGAAAACTGGCCATTTGTGTGATTCTTAGTGCTTTTCGTTATTTCATAATGATTAATTGAAATGAGTAATTGAAGCAACCAAAACAAGAGGTTACCGGACGGCATGGATAAGTATAGGAAGGCTATAACTGTCCAGTTCAGGTTGAAGTTAATGTGTCTGATTTCCCCCAGAGCTCATCTCTCGGTTTTAATTCGAAAATTGACTTAAGATCTATAGTAACAGAATATAGTTTGATGTTCAGAATATTACAACAGACCTTTTCCCTTCACTAACTAATGATTGTGTGCACTAATACGCAAAGAAAAATAATCAAAATGAAATCATTTGGTTGCTAAGTACATTATAAATTGAGTATTATAAAATTTGCATTCCGCTTCATTTTGGTTTTTAGTATTGGTGTTCTGTGGTGTAGTTAGTAGTAAAGCATTTATATACCTACCATTTAAGCTTCTCACCTGAAATTAATTTTTTATTATTATTTTGCTCACTATGACAGACAGCTAATGGAAACGTAGAAGCAAAAGTGGTGTGTTTCTATAGACGAAGGGACATCTCAAGCACATTAATTGTACTGGCTGACAAACATGCAAGTAAGCTTTCTATATTATTAACTTAAATTAAATTATAAATTGTTGACTTAGTTTTAAATAACATGCTAAAGGGAGCTGCTGGATGGTGTTGTGCTCTTCCAATTGTTTTGTCTGCACAAATGTTTAAGCATGCCAGACAGAATGATTCCCCCCTCCCCACTCCTCATGTACCATCCTGGGGGTTCTCTCAGAGACTCTGAGATTACTCTGAGCCAGTGTGGTGTAGTGGTTAAGAGCGGTAGTCTCGTAATCTGGTGAACCGGGTTCGAGTCTCCGCTCCTTCACATGCAGCTGCTGGGTGACCTTGGGCCAGTCACACTTCTCTGAAGTCTCTCAGCCCCACTCACCTCACAGAATGTTTGTTGTGGGGGAGGAAGGGAAAGGAGAATGTTAGCCGCTTTGAGACTCCTTCAGGCAGTGATAAAGCGGGATATCAAATCCAAACTCTTCTTCTTCTTCTTCATCCACAAGCTCCCTTGGGTGCAGCTCATTAGGCCTTGGAGATTTGAATTCATTTAAAGTAGCTGGGTGTTCCCTTACCACCTCTATTCCTGTCTTGGGCTGCAGCTCCT
Organism: Podarcis tiliguerta; assembly: GCF_965153285.1. Classification (NCBI taxonomy): domain Eukaryota; kingdom Metazoa; phylum Chordata; class Lepidosauria; order Squamata; family Lacertidae; genus Podarcis; species Podarcis tiliguerta. Next base: position 82,701,706 of record NC_139540.1, on the reverse strand, counting down.
TCCTTCCATCATTTATTCTGTTATCACCAGATGGGCATTGCTTTCCTTTTGGGTGAAGACAGAGGCAAAGTAGGAATCTGATGATCAAGATGGCGACGTGAACGGCAGCCTTGTCCCACGCCCGGTAAAGCTTTGTTTTGACTATCTGCCTTGACGGGTCCTAAAGGCTCTAAGATGCCTTAAGGCGTTTATTTTAGAAGTCTATGGTTTTATGGATCAGATTATCTTTACTTTTCTCATAAATTTTCAAGAAAACGCGGAAGTTAAAGACTGTTAAAGGGAGCAGGGCTCATTAACAGCACAACCTGCCCTGACCTGCAGTTCTGAGAAATTCCCTCCCTATTTTCTTGCTGATATGAGAGGGAAGAAACGCTGCAGGCAGCTTTCTAATGAAGCTACGAGTGCTGCCAAAAAACAGACAAATATCAGGGACTTCTTGCCTGACAATGACCTAAATGAGATCTGTAGAAATTTCCCTACAGCAAACAGTTATGAGGCTCTTGCTCCCAGTACTACTCATGAGGAGCCTGCCGGCATTGTGGATGGCCCACAACTAGCCTCGAGCCTGTGTATGAAGGAACAGAGGGAACAGACTCTTGAGTCCCTGCAAAAAACTTCACCTGAACTATCCCAGCCACCAGCCCAGTTAAATAAGGACCGTGAGGTACTGGAACTGCTAATTTGCCAGACTGAGCTGATAACACACACCATCACCAACTTATATAAAAGGCTGGATGGGATCGAAAAGAAGCTTGAAAATGTTTTTGGCTTGTTCCGCTGCCTCCCCTCACTTCCTCAGCTTAACAACACTGTAAACTCTGCACACCCCTGCCCAAGTGTGCAGGCCAACCTTGCACAAAAACAAGTGAGATGCCTGCCCAACCAAGTACAAAACTTAAGTTTGCAACTCCAGACCAGCAAACTTGCAGTACTGGTGGGAAACCACCCCTTGAATTATAATAAATGGGCGGATAAACATTCGGTCATAAATTCCCTGACCCAACTGCTGGGGCAGGCACTTCGCCGCGCAGATATCGCGGACATCACATGGCTGCCTTCTGGACCTTACATGAGACGTATGGTTATTAACTTTAGATCTGCCCATCTCGTTGCAAAGATTCTAAAACTAAGAAACCATACAAGGAAATGGCACATTTATTTCACAAGGGTATTCACTAACCTGACCCGTACACCACTACGCACCAGGACAGGTGCTGTCTGTGACGATGCTGGGCCTGTGCGCCACAAAGAACAAATAGACAGGGGAATGGAGCCGGGGACCCCAAATAAGGGCAAATCTATTACCCCACAGGGAGTGGCAAGCCTGCCCGCAAATGACTTAATTGATTTCCTACACCCCCCGCTTGGTACCTTGGCCTCTACGTGCAACGAGCCCGACATTGGACTACCCAAGCAAGACCAGTCTGAAATGCTCTCGACCTCATATGCCTCGATGCCGGAACTGGAGGCTTCCATTATTCCAAGCCCAATACGCAACCAAGATCCACAGCTTTTGTCAATTTTTGACCCACTAACAGTACCGACGCAAGATACAGCTGTTGACCTGCTACCTGTACAGACTATACGGGTCGGCAAAACCCTTGCTCTCCAAAAACCTGCTGAACATCATATCGGCAACGATGCCATCGAAGATCCTCTGGGACATATCAACCAACTGGCCCCTCGGTTAAAGCCATCACACTTACCTAGGGTCCAGCGACCTCAAACCTGGAACCACCAAGCAGGGCAGAAAGAGGAGGAGCCCAACTTAGGAGCCTCAAACCACCGGAAAAGAGATTGACTGCCACTATTTCCACCATCACCCTATTTCCACATTCTATCTTGGAATGTGGCGGGATGGCTATCTAAGCAGGGCGATGTCGACCTTCTGGATTTCCTTACAAAATTTCAGATCATATGTCTACAGGAGACGTGGTGTTTAGATCTCCATGCCCCTTCTCTACAGGGATACGAAGCCTTTGTTACCCCCGCGTTAAAATCAAATACCCGAGGCCGACCTAGTGGTGGTTTAGTCACTTTTATATCCACTAAGCTAAAGTGCAAGGCCCGGCAACAGCAGTGGGTGAAAAGTAACAATTTACAAATCTCACTTGTTTCTAGCAGGGAAGGAGGAGATTTTCTCTGCTTTAATTTATATATCCCTCCCATAGGCTCCCCTCCCCATTCGTTACAAATCTGGGAAGATTTAGAGCTATGTTTGGAGAAGGCTGAACTAGAACTCCCTGGCATGGATATCCTGCTGGCAGGTGATTTCAACGCTAGGATAGGAAATAACATTAATACGTACTGCTCTAAATCTCAGTTCCTGCCAGAGGCAGATTGGTTTATTCCCTGGTCCTCTGACGACAAGGTCTTGAATAAGGCAGGCATTACATTAATGGAGACTGCCTTCAAACATAATTTGTATAATTTGCATGGTACTCATATGGACAGGTCAGGGGGTTTCTTTTCTTTTCTTGGGCCTAGAGGTGCGAGCGTTATTGATTATATCCTGGTCTCCCCAAAACTCTTGGAGAGGTCACAGGGCTTCAGCACTTTCAATAGAATTGAGAGTGATCATCTTCCTATATCAATTTCACTAATTCCCCGTGGTTTGGAGGACCCGCAATGCCGCAATCACTGTGCAGACCCACCTCTAACTCTGGCCCTTCGTAGACGTAAATGGAACAGCGACCTGGATTTTAAAATCAAACAACACCTGCATTCATCAGACTTACTGGCCTTGAGAGACCAGTGTATTCTATCTAATTCTGATCCCTTTTCAATATTTCAGCAGGTCTCAGAGTCGCTCTCCCCACTACTTACGAGCTCCAATCCTCCCAAACAATTAAACAACTCGAGGACCTGGTTCGACAAAGACTGTAGGAATCTAAGATCTTTGCTTAGGAAATTACAAAATAAAGTAAAACAGGAAGGGACCCTGTCCTCAATAGAAAACCTGCACAGGTGGCGCTCTCATTATAAAAACACTCTAAAACTCAAGAAATTCCTATACAGAAAGGAACAATGGGAGGCACTTGACAAAGCGATCAAATTGCGGGACGACAAAAAATTCTGGGAAATTATTGCTCAGGGAGTTTCACCCAAAGGGAAAACTATAATCAACAGTATTTCACCCAACTTATGGTACCAACATTTCTCCCGGCTATATACAGCTCCAAACATTGCTAAACCGAGCCAGTTCCCTTCTCTTAAAAATGATCTATTAATGGGCTGGGATCCTGTTACCGAATTAGAATGTTTACAGCTAATTAAAACACTCAAAAATGGCAAAGCTCCTGGTGAAGATATGATTCCTCCTGAGGTGTTTACATTAAACGCCCAGTGGTGGGCTGCTTTCTTGGCCCAATTTTTTACGGTAATAAATGATACATGCAAAATCCCAGAAAACTGGAAACTGAGCCTGGTAGCCCCCATCTATAAGAAGGGAGACCCCCAAGACCCCTCAAACTATCGCCCCATAAGCCTCCTGGACATTGTGTATAAACTTTACACTCGCTACCTGCTAAATAAACTGGTTGACTGGGCTGACCACTCTAACTTGCTTAATCCGGAGCAGGCAGGGTTTAGAAAGGGCCATAGTACAACAGGCCATTGCTTGGTACTACAGACAATGATAGATAAGTATACAAAGGTACACAAGAGCAAACTTTTTGTGGCTTTTGTAGATCTTACATCTGCTTTTGACTCAATCTGTAGGGACAAATTATGGCAAAAACTATATGAGACGGATATTGATAGACGACTTCTTAATATACTTAGAGAGTTACATTCAGACACCACAGTTAAAATCAGAACCGGGATGTCAGGCAACTATACTGACCCACTGCCACTGGGGAAAGGGGTAAAACAGGGTTGTTTGTTAGCGCCGTTCCTCTTTAATTTCTATATAAATGACATTGTTCAACATATGGCAAAGTATAAGTTAGCAGCTCCCGCCCTGGAAGGCAAACATCTGAATATATTGCTATATGCTGATGACATGGCTGTCATGGCACTTACTCGTAGGGGCCTACACAGCATGCTGGAGGGGCTCGCAGCTTATTGTGCCCAAAACTCTCTAAAGATAAATTATGACAAAACAAAAATTGTGGTGTTTACTAGAGCTCGCCAGACATTCAGATGGTCTTTAGATGAACACGTAATCGAACAGAGACTTTCTTTTAAATATCTTGGTATCACTTTCCAAGCTACATCTAGCTGGCTTGCCCACTTCAAGACTGTAGCCCTCCTAACACGTAGGACAATCGGTGCTCTGCTCAGCTTTTTTTATTTGAGGGGAGGGCAATTGGTGATCCCGGCACTAAAAGCTTTTGTAGGAAAAGTGATTCCCCAGATGCTATACGGAGTAGAACTCTGGGGATGGAATCAGAAGCTGCTAGAACGGCTTGAAATTCTTCAAAACTATTATCTCAAGAGGATTCTAGGCCTTCCTCAAGGAACCCCAGCAGCTCTCTTGAGGGTGGAGGTTGGATTACCCTCTGTGTCTGCCAGGGCCCACTTAAGATTCCTACGATTTTACATCAAACTTGCAAATACCACAAACACCTTATTGGCCAAACAAGCCTTTGTATCTCTTCAAAAGAATACCACTTGGCGTCAAAACCTATCTGAGATCCTGGTTAGATACACCCTACCGGAGTTTAACACCCTCAAACTGTGGAGCCCAGACAAAGTTCGGGAATGGATCCTGGAGAGAGACGCTCTATTAGATATCACAAAAATTCAGAACCCAGGGTCCTCCCACTGGCTTCCCCGACTGAAAACAGTCAAAACCTGTGCCAATTATTTGGCGAATATCACCAATCCCACCCTTCGGAGAGCCTTCACCATGGCCCGTTTTCAAACCATTCCTACGGCCTACCTGACAGGCAGATATGCAAAAATCCCAGCAGAGCAACGTATATGTCTTTGTCATATGAGAACCCAAGAGGATCTCATACATTACATGTTGTATTGTCCCATCTATTCGGCCTTCAGGGATGCGATGTTACAAACTATTCCCAAATCAATAGTCAACTCTGAGGACCAAGTAAAGTTTTTACTGGTGGACGCGGATCCACGGATTTCTCACGTGGTAGCGGTCTTTGTGGTGAAGGCTATGAAAACTAGGGTACGGTTCCTGGACGAAACGGTGAGGTCCCTCCCATTGTTTTCCTAACCTGTTGCTGTATCTTCTTTCCTGAATGGTGGGGGTTTTTGGGTAGTCTCCTTGCTGGGATAGCATGGCATGAATTTTAGCTTACTTTTATAATCTTATTGTTATCTTTTAATAATGTTTTATGGTATTTTGTGTAAAGGCATGGACCTCACAAATTTAATAATAAACAAAGACCAAAGAGGCAAAGTAGGTGTTGAGCTGTTATCTGTTACCCAGTAGCATTTCTTCACCTTTTCCATTTCTCAACTACAGAGGACCTGCTACTTGCTTGTTCTCTATCCTGCTTCAAACATAGCTGAAGAAACCTTTGTTTTTAACTTCTGTTGCAAGTCAGAGTTCATCCTGACATTCCCCCTGCAACTGTTGGCTACCTGCGTATACGCCAGTGTGGTGTAGTGGTTAAGAGCGGTAGTCTCGTAATCTGGTGAACCGGGTTCACGTCTCCGCTCCTCCACATGCAGCTGCTGGGTGACCTTGGGCTAGTCACACTACTCTGAAGTCTCTCAGCCCCACTCACCTCACAGAGTGTTTGTTGTGGGGGAGGAAGGGAAAGGAGAATGTTAGCCGCTTTGAGACTCCTTAAAGGGAGTGAAAGGCGGGATATCAAATCCAAACTCTTCTTCTTCTTCTTTGTGATTTTTCCTTTCTTCCATTTCCTATACATTCCATTCTTAACTCTCAGCTCATCTGTGAAATCCTTATGCAGCCACACCAGTTTTTAGATGCCTCCCATTTTTCTTTCTTGTTGGAATTTTCTGCGTTTGTGCCTTCAACATTTCACCTTTAAGAAATCCCCATCCATCTTGGACTTCCTTCTCTTTGAGTATTTCTGACTATGGGATCTCACCCAGTAGTTCCTGAAGCTTTGTGAAATCGGCCTTAAAGTCCAGAGTGCATATCGGACTACCCTCAGCTTTCCCTGGGCTTTGTATCATGAGACCCAGGAGAACATGACCACTTTCTCCCAAGGCTTCCAGCACTTCCACTTCATCAATCAGTTCCTCTCTGTTGATGAGGACCAGGTCCAAGATAGATGATCCCCTTGTTGCTTCTTCAACCCTTGGGAAATGAAAATTTGTCAGCGAGGCAATGGAGGAATTTGTCAGACCCTCCATTCTTGGCAGAGTTGAGTTCCAACAGATAATGGGGAAGTTGAAGTCTCCCATTACTAATATATATCTCTTTTTTGAATGCTTGGTAATCTGCTCTAGGAAGACATCATCCAAACCTTCAGTCTGTCTTGGTGGTCTATAGCAGACACCTACAGTAATGTCACTGTTGTTTCTCTCTTCTGAAATGTTCACTATTATGCTCTCAGTCTGCCTTCCATTCTCCAGTGTGCCAGTGTGGTGTAGTGGTTAAGAGTGGTGGACTCGTAGCCTGGTGAACCGGGTTCGCTTCCCCGCTCCTCCACATGCAGCTGCTGGGTGACCTTGGGCCAGTCACACTTCTCTGAAGTCTCTCAGGCTCATTCACCTCACAGAGTGTTTGTTGTGGGGGAGGAAGGGAAAGGAGAATGTTAGCCGCTTTGAGACTCCTTAAAGGGAGTGAAAGGCGGGATATCAAATCCAAACTCTTCTTCTTCTTCTTCTTCTTCTCCTCCAAGTCTTGGATCTCTTCACATCCTTTACATATAATGCTACTCCTCCCTTCCTGTTTGGTCTATTCCTTTTGATAGGTTATACCCATCTCAATTTCCATATTCCTGATAAACTGACAGGACTTGCTTCTGAGTAAACTTGCATGGGATTAGACTGTGCATGCATAGATCTGTCACAGTGTCTACATGTCTGTCAGCTCGGTGCCACAGCAGCTGCAATGAAGCTGTGGGCAACTACTATGCTTTCAATAAGTCCTAGAAAAAGTGGTGAAATAGGATTTCTGTTGAAGTGGTTGGGCTCTAGGCCTTAGCAGCTGCTCGATTATGTCAACATCTGATGCCTCCTTTAGTGTATTGAATGACAATCTTTTGGGCATGTCCTAGCCCAGTAACCATGAGACCAAGGTAGTTCACAAATTATGCAGTGAGTTCACTAATTCTACTTTCTTTGCATCCTTAGAATGCACATGCAAATCATGACCTGAAGCAGGAGATAACAGGGTTGCATCTTTTTTTTTTAAAAAAAGGTGGCCATTTAGCAATGTTCTGTTACAAGAATGATCTGATGCTATGCTGGGTAGTTAAATTTAAATGTAAAAATTGCATCTGGCAGTGCATTGAAGTTCTATTTCAACCATCTTCACAGATTAATGTTATTTCATCTTCAACTAGGAGAAATGGAAGAAGAGATGGAAAACCCAGAAAAGATTGATTTACCAGAGAAACAGAAACATCAACTGCGACACCGAGAACTGTTTCTGTCACGTCAATTGGAATCCTTACCAGCCACTCATATTAGGTGTGGACTGAATAATTAAGTATAATTTTTGTGTAATGATTATTAATAAACCTAAGAACATATTTGTATTTTACGTAATGCAGGCATTCCAAATGCCCTTTTTTCTCTTCTTATTTTTCTTTCTTTTCTTTAGAGGCAAATGCAGTGTTACACTCTTAAATGAAACTGAATCCCTTAAATCCTATCTGGAACGTGAGGTAGGCACACATATATGAAACTGAAAATCTTCCAAGTTGTTTTGCCACACTTGTTTAAAGCACTTGTCCAATGTTTAAAAGGTAAAGGACCCCTGACAGTTAAGTCCAATCACGAACGACTCTGGGGTTGCGGTGCTCATCTCGCTTTACTGGCCGAAGGAGCTGACGTTTGTCCGCAAACAGTTTTCCTGGGTCATGTGGCCAGCATGACTAAGCCGCTTCTGGCGAAACCAGAGCAGCGCACAGAAACGCCATTTACCTTCCCGCTGGAGCGGTACCTATTGATCCACTTGCACTTTGACGTGCTTTCGAACTGCTAGGTTGGCAGGAGCTGGGACGAGAGCTCACCCTGTCACGGGGATTCGAACCGCCGACCTTCCGATCAGCAAGCCCTAGGCTCAGGACCAAATGGCATGCTCCACCTTCCTCCTTGATTTCCTGGTTCATAGCCCTTTGCTGTGGCATCCAAACTGCACCAACTGTGGCGTGTGCAAATCATAGCTTGCCTCTAAACGAGAATTAGAAACCATGGTTTGAAGGTGGCTTCTGCCTTTCTAAAAAAGCAAACCATAGTTTGTATGATTCAGATGTAATGGCAAACTGTGGTTTGTTTCAAACCAGGAAGCTGTGGCAGAGCACAATGTGCAGTGGCTTCTGGGAGCACAATGACCAAGTCATGGTCTATAATAATGCTCTGAAGTGGGACAGTATTACCACCATCTTGGGATCATACTATGAAGAAATACCACCTAATTTACAGGTGGGCATGGCTGGGAGTTCTCTAGTGTATTTCACTTTTTGTAAAATATAAAGTTCTAAGATACTACTTTCGTCTTTCCTGAGGCTTCAGGAGCTGTGACGGAGCTTCGATAAACGTTTAGACTCCCATGTAGTTTGTTTCGGAATAACTTCTTAGTGTTGCATATGAAGGCAATTCTTTAAATAGTCTATTTGGCATTTCTTGAACATCTCTGGTATATTTGGTACATTCATGAACATCTCTTAGAAATCAGTCTGCAAATGGAGTGATGTGGTCTCCTAGGTACGTTAACTTAAAGGTGAGGCTTGGGAGGAAGGTCTCTTACGACAAGCAAGGTTGATGCGATGCAACACTGGAAAACGTACTATGATACATATATGGTGGAATTGTCTAAACATCAAACAATTTTGGGAAACGGTATATAACGAAATGAAAAAAATGTTCAGATATTCATTTAGGAAAACACCAGAAGGTTTTTTATTGGGAATAGTACCAGGAAGCCTAAAGGAAGAAGACAAGACCTTATATTTATACACAACAGTAGCCGCAAGGCTATTGATTGCGAAAAATTGGAAAAGTGGTACTGTACCAACAAAGATAGAGTGGCTTGCCAAATTATTGGAGTTCTACAATATATCCAAAAGAATGGGAGAAATTGGAAGGATCTCAAAAGAGAAGGCAGACAGGGACTGGAAGGTGTTTAAAAGATACTTGCAAAACTATATCGAAAAATCAGAACTCCTATTAGAATAAACAAGTTTCGCTTCAAATATTGGAATACTAAATAAGATGGATAACAATGTGTAATAGAAAAAGAAGTATGAAATTAGGTTAAAGGTGTGCGAAAGAAAGTAATAGAAGTGGAAAGAAATTGCAATTGAGTAGATTGGAAGTCTAACACAAAGGGTGAGGGGTGGTGGATGGTGATGGGAATTATCTGTGGGATTTAGTGTAGGTATGTTGTAAGTATGTTGTATGTATGTATGTAGGTATGTTGTATGAAATGTATGTTTGTCTGTGTATTAATGTTGAATTATTTTAACAATAAAATTTTATATATATAAAAAAAAAGATAAGCAAGGTTGACGCCTTGTCTAAAGGAGAGAGGGATTTTTCCATAACAAAAAGTGGAAATGCTAACTGATCAGAGGTATGGGACACAATGTAGAAGGGACAGAGTTAAGGAGCAAATGAGAGGTTGTCTGCAAAACTGAATAAGGAACTTTAGTGCCAGGTGCAAAACTGGAGTGCCAAAATGTCCTAACCTGAAGAAATGGAAAAGAACAACCAGTTGATTAGGTGCCAAGTAGAAGTGTGTGCCTATGTTGGCAAATGGAGCAGGGGTCGAAGCGTTTGTATCCTACTGCTTCATAAATGAGAGTCAATTTAATTCATTGATGATAGTAGCTAGGCATGCTTGCTCAAGCATGCTTTGCACAACCACCCATAGAGTGAAGTTTGAGGAACCAAGAAATGGAGAATCAAGTTCAGGGGAGCCAGCAGGACTCTGTAACCCCACAATACAGTGGTGCCCCGCAAGACGAATGCCTCGCAAGACGGAAAACCCGCTAGACGAAAGGGTTTTCCGTTTTTCAATGCGCTTCGCAGGACGAATTTCTCTATGGGCTTGCTTCGCAAGACGAAAATGTCTTGCGATTCTTGCAATTTTTTTCCGCTCCCCACCCCCTTTTTCTAAGGCGCTAAGCTGCTAATAGCCTTTTAGCAGCTAATCTGCTAATCCCTTAAGCCTTTAATAGCCGCTAATAACCGCTAATAGCGCCAATCCGCTAATAGGGTTGCTTCGCAAGACGAAAAAACCGCTAGACGAAGAGACTCACAGAACGGATTAATTTCGTCTTGCGAGGCACCACTGTATTCTGCAATTTTCCTGCCATTAAGTGCCAGCAATCTGTTTCATTTCGCGTCGAGTAGAGCTCATCGTTTTTGGTCAAATGGTTTTCTGGTGCCTGCACAGCTATATCTAGCTGACTCCAAACATGGAATAGGTAGCATTTCTGAGAATGCTACCTTGGGGAGGCTGGATTGGAACATCCTGCCTAGCGACTTAAATTTTACTTTCACAATACACACCTGCATTTCCCAATGTATTTGCTGCACATTGCTGTCTCCTTCCTAAAATGATAATTTGCAAAAGGTAATTTTTATTTTTTTTCATGACTACATACTTTATATGCATTTGATTTCTCGCCACCAGGTTTTCTGTTGTCATTTGATGGTGCAAAAATGGTTAGGAGTGGCTCTATACTCATGATATCAAGTGGTTGGAAATGCTATAATTTTTACTTCCCTTCCTGTCCCCAGGACTTCTTTTTTTATTCACTAGTATATGATCCACAGCAGAAGACTCTTCTAGCTGACAAAGGAGAAATCAGAGTTGGAAACAAGTACCAGGCTGATGTAACAGACTTACTGAAAGAAGGTAGTTTCATTTCTGCATAAATCCATAAAGAGTTCATGTTGTGTTGTGGAAGGTTTTGGGAACTGTTGGGCTCTAAGGTTTTTGTTTGAGGAACTGCGGAATGCTCTCACAGCCTCTATATCCCATGATGTGTTACACTAACTAGTCCTTTCATGCTGTCCATACATACATAGTTTCTGTAATGGTACTTGATCTTGGTTTACCTCTGTTAAAATATTTTTACTATGTAGTGTTTTTCTAAAATGTTTCACAGCAGCTTTCAGCATTTTAAAATAATTCCAGAATAAGTAACACAGACATTTAAAATTCAGATTCAACTAAGCTTAAATCTGAAAAATTCAGAATAAATTATATGGAACACTCTTTAAAAAACACAAAAAACTTTTGGACTGGAGGACATTCAGTTAATAGGATGGCACCTCCCACTGGACAAGGATATGCAGCCCCCTTCAAGTGTTTTGCTTGGGGAGGAGCTATCCCACCCTCCAGATCTTCCCTGCCTCTAGTCAGGTCGGTTGGGTCCTATGTTCTAGGCAGAACTTAGCATTTGTTCACTCTTGAAATGATTTTTGTTTTGTCTTTACCTTTTTCTGCCTTGCCTTAAATCCTCTTCTGTGTATGTTGTTTATCTGTCTTCTGGATAATAATAATAATAATAATAATAATAATAATATCCGAGACCAGGGAGAAGAGTCGATGGAAGAAGATTGGAAAAAATTTAAAGCCTACCTACAAAAACATTGTAAAATTAATGAATGTTAGAAGGATGCTGGGATGAAGTTATATGGTTTTAGCAGAAATGTACTAAAGACTTAAGTAAAAATGGATTGATAATGGGATAAAATGGAAAATTTAAGTTTAGAATGTTAAGATAAATTATAGAACAAAAATTGAGTAAGATGGAAAGAATTTGCTGAAATAGTTAATTGAAATAGAATACAAAAAAGGGAGGTGTGAGGAGGTCAATGAACCAAGTTAATGAAAGGTAAAGATATGGAATATTGGATGTGTGTGTTTAATGTATTTTTTTTTCATTTTTCTCTTTTTCCCTTTTTTTCTGTATTGTTGTAGTGGTTTTTTTCTTTTTTTATTGTAATGTATGTTTTGTTAAATTTATATTGTTTCCTTTTCTCTCTTTTTCTTTTTTCTGTAATTTCCAAACCCTTAATAAATATTTTATATATATAAAATAGTAGTAGTAGTAGTAGTAATAATAATAATAATAATAATAATAATAATAATAATAATATCAATAATAATAATATCATCATTGTTAGGTTAAAGAAGGGTGTCCTTTCTTTAGCTTCCTTTTCCTGTAAGTCTGCAGATCTGCTGTGTTTTTCTTGTGGTTTTTTCCCTTTTCTTTTCCTTGGCACTTTTTACCAGCATGAGACTTTCTCTGGTGGCACCCGGGGCTCACAGGGAATGGAGCTAGCACAGAGAGTTCGCTAACTCAGCCTTCCTGTCAGGAGGGTTCTTTTGACTTCTCCCCTCTTGTGTTATTAGCCAGCAGTTTTTTTGTGAATGAGGGGAGGACATGACGCATCACCATCTTAAATTCATCTCTGCTGCACAAGAGAGGAGGAGAGAGACAAATCAGTAACACTCCTGCATTCTATCTCTCGGACCACTGTACTATTCTGCAAAGTTTGTTGCTCTTTTTTCCCCCCCTGGGTATATATAATATTTTATTAAGATTTTCACAAAATAAGACAAACAGAAAAAGCAAAAAAAAAAGAAAAAAAAAAAGAGAGAGAGAGAGAGAGAGAGAGAGAGAGAGAGAGAGAGAAAAGAAAAGAAAAAGCAATACCAGAAAAAATACAAAAAATAACAACAATTAAAAACAATTCCATCTTTCAAAACATATCTTGCATTAGCTTGTTTCTTGGACTTCCCCACACCTCCCCCCTTTGTATTCCAGTTCGATTGTTTGTTCAGCAAATCCTTTCCCTCTTTATCTTAAATTTTGTCTTAATATTTTAACTTTACCTTTCCCTCTGTTTAACATTCCATTTTTCCCTAATATTTCAAACCTTATTGCTATAAACCCCTTAACTTCAATCCAACATCATTCCATCATTCATTAATTTTACATTGTTTCTGTACATAATCTTTCAATTTCTTCCAATCTTCTTCCACCGTCTCTTCTCCCTGGTCTCGGATTCTGCCGGTCATTTCTGCTAATTCCATATAGTCCATCACCTTCAACTGTCATGCAAAGTTTGTTGCTCCAATAGCAAGCTTGCCTTTGTTGTCATTCTCCTTGTCAGGGAGTGGGATCTCATTTAAAAGATCAGCAGGTGTGGTCAGCTCTTTTTTTGGATCGGAACTGCCATTTTTTGTTCACTTTGAGCAGGAGATACCTAATGGTTCTGTATTTCCAAAGCTTTTGTGTGCATGTGAATTAAGTGGGTTCTTTGGGGGAAATGGGGCTGGCATATGAAGTGCTGGGTGGTTGGATGTGTACTTTTCACTCATGATATTCTGCGGAGGCAAACTCTTCTTGGCAACACTACAAAAGAGACAACCATAGCATTTTTCACCAGTGAATGTTAAATGTTTTCTGTGGTTTCCAAGATTTGTGGAAGGCAAGCTCCTCATCAGTACGCTATTTGTTTTGCCAGATTGCCTAGATAAACCCTTTTTTTATTTGAATTTGTTTAGGTGAAGATGATGGCAGAGACCAATCAAAACTTGAAACAAAAGTTTGGGAAGCATTTAATCCACTAATAGACAAACAGATAGATCAGTTCCTTGTAGTAGCACGGTAAGGAGAAAAACACCACAATTTGCGTCTTAATCTGGTTATTCCCCCGCTTTCTGATTATACTGTTCCCCTAAACAAATGCTTGCTGTTTGTCAAACAAAAAGTTTTGTTTGCCGTTGCATCATTATGGTAATTATAATCTTAATGCTTATATACCATTGTTTTGGGATTGAGTCATTCATTAGCAATGATTTGATTTGCTAGTAAAGCAGATAATTCACTGATCTCTTCCACCGTGTCCCCAAATGTTCAGTAAGTTTGCACAAGGGCAGTCTCTGTACTAAGGCCGTGTCCTGATCGTTAATGATATAGTCAACATTAATAATGTCTTCATTGCAAGCTTTTTGGAAGTTGTTACTGAGTTTTAAATGTATGGCTTGTAGCACTTGCACGCATCGGATTGGGTGGTGCGGATACTTCCCACATGGAGGAATAATATAGGTATACTGCAAATGATACTTGACTGAAGGAGGCAAATTTTCATTCTTCAGCTTGCTGCTGTTCTAAAACCATTTGTGAATGGAAATCCTCGCAATAGCAAATATTTGCTCTGACTTTTCCTGATTCCGTTGATTTGAAAGACTGGTAGTGGTTTTTCTGTATCCTTCATGCAAGTGTGAACATTCAGTTAGCAATAGTTTTCAGGTGTGTGGCATATGAAATAACTAGAAGGAAAGGAGATGGGAGTTGCAGTCAGGCCTGAGACAAGGAAGTAGCATATAGATGTAAGGCAAGATGTTTGGAGAACTGTCTTGAGGGCATTAGACTTTATCTAATGCAGTCCCTTGTTGTTGAGTTCTGTCATTGGCTTTATAGAGCATTGTCCTTTTATGGCGTGAGATTGATACGTTCTTTGAAGAGCAAGGGCATCATGAGCATCACAGAGGTCCTTGAAGGAAAACAAACAAATGTTAGCAAATGGTACTTGGACAGAAAAGTGTATTCATCAGTTGCTAGTACCTTTTCTGGATTCCCTAACGGCAATTCAACTTGCCTTAGGCATAGGCCTCTAGTAAGGTTTAAACATGCGATAGGTGCCTTATTCCACATTTAGGCACTGATTTTGTATATTCTCACTTCTTAAACTGTGATTTTCTTCAGGTTTCAAGCTCATGAAAATGAATTTCATCAACTTGGGGGAGAACTAAATATGAGGTTACATGAGATAAATAAGCAGAGGTCCTCCTTTTTCCTCTGGTAGTGGTAAACGAAAAGGTCAAGGTGTACATCCTGTATAGAACTCATTGCCGCAAGCAGTGAATGCCAAAGAAGTCATTTTGTCACTCCGGCAAGTAGTGTGTATAAGCCATCATATTGGAAGACAAGATGACGGTTTTGAATTAAAATTTTGGTCAATATTTCAATCCGCCACCTGGGTTAGAAACCAACGTTGCATGAACTAAGGTGATAGTCACACTGGATTCAAAGAATTTATGGTCACGTTACACAATTCTTCATTATTACATAACCAAAAGATGTGCAAAATTGCTACATCAGTTGTGTTCTGTTTTCAGATTACTTTGACATGAAAACCTCAGATGGAGCTGATAAAAGACTCACACTTAAGCAAATGTTTCGGTGGAGCTGCTGGCAGCATGGAGTCCAGCAAAGCAGAGGAGGTAACGACTTGTAATCTACGAACCTACATCAAAACATAAATATGCCTGCTAGAAATGTGCACATAGGCAATCATTTAACACAGGACAGTTGCTGAATTTGGCACATTTCTGGCATTCCGATTCTCATGCTAGTTATTCATCCCTGATAAAGCACAGAGTATATTGACTTCACTTGTGCGTTCTTCCTCAAGTTATGGAAGCAGTATGGAAATCAATGGGAGATGGCAGCAAGAGTTCTTTAGCCACATTCCTTCTTGCTTTGCAGACATCATTTCTAAATGCAACAGCTTTGTTGCATTGATTCAGTGTTCGATAGCATCAGAATCTGATTCTTTGCTTGGACTGAGCAGCCACACAATGAAGTTATCAAAATAGGCCATGCATAGTGGTGCAATATTACTTTTAAAATATCGGTGTAATCTCTTCTGAAAAGAATAGAAGTTTGGAAGTGGCAGAGATCTGACCAATCTCACACAATACAATACAGGCAACACCCAATTTGTGCGGGAGTTGCGTTCCAGGTCCTTGTGTGCAGTGGCAGAGACTTACAAGCCCACCCCATTCTGGTCCCTTCCCCTTTTCCTGCCACTTCTGGGTTTGCGGTGATGCGCGTGTGCACCATTGCGCATGCTTTGAACGTGCACAAAACGGTTGTTGCCTGTACAATGCCGGATTAGTCATTATGGCGCTGCTGTTGTCTGAGGCAGTTGTTTCATATCATACAATGGCTGCCCAAGTGGGATTCCAGCTGGATGACTGTGAGAGTGTTTGTTTTGAGCTCATTTGATATATATATATATATTTTTTTTTAAATGTTGCAATTGACTCAGCAGTCCTAACGGCTGGGTATTGAGCATATTTGCCTTATCTTCTTTTACATTAACACAAAAGGGTTTTATTTTGTTGGGAGCTGTCCAGAGTGGCATATAAATAACAGACATTAATTAATTAAAATTACAGTGGTGCCCCGCAAGACGAATGCCTCGCAAGACGGAAAACCCGCTAGACGAAAGGGTTTTCCGTTTTGGAGGTGCTTCGCAGGACGAAATTGCTATGGGCTTGCTTCGCAAGACGAAAATGTCTTGCGATTCCTGGGGGGTTTTTTTCGCTCCCCACCCCCTTTTTCTAAAGCACTAAGCTGCTAATAGCCTTTTAGCAGCTAATCCGCTAATCCCTTAAGCCTTTAATAGCCGCTAATAGCGCTAATCCGCTAATCCGCTAATGGGCTTGCTTTGCAAGACGAAAAAACCGCTAGACGAAGAGACTCACGGAACGGATTCTTTTCGTCTTGCGAGGCACCACTGTAATCTCTATTAACTGCAAGATACAAGTTTCTGGCTGGGAGTCCATAGTCGCGCAGAGTCTTTTGGAGTTTTAAGTTCTGAAAACCAATATAGCACACGGATATTCATCATCTCAATAACTTTTCTGGCTTACCCTGAGAATGAGCTAAGCACCTAGATTTTGAATAAAATAGGTAAGGGTTCACCCGCTCTCCCACCGTGAAGTAAGAGGACATTGAAGGACAGAACGGAAGAGCCTGAGGCTATGAGCCAAGCACTTCAGAGAAGCCCTCTGTGTGTATAACCTGGAGTCGCAGGTCTTACTATACAAGGGTACGAGAAACAGGGAGCACCACTTGTATCTGAAAATGTTTCACATGTTAGACAAAGAAGACAAAATAAAATCACAAGCTTCTTCCCCCGAGGGATGAAGTAGCTGGCAAGGAACATACATCTCAATCTCCAGCCGCCAGTCTTGTCTATATTGACTACAGGGGTGCAGCGCAAGAGGCTAATTGGGGATAATGTGTCATTAATCTGGCCATGGAGATGGCTTTGGCTGAAAACGCACTAGCTGCTGGTAGGATGCAACCAGTGGAGCGAAGGGAGCTATTAGATGATCTCAGGTGAATGAGCTGGCAAAGTGCCATACTCAAGAGAATGAGACTTCCCTACTTAGAGTGGAGCAGAGGGAGGATAAAGACATTAACTTACTATTTCAATGGACCAAGTATATCATAAAGGAAGAGGAAGTATTAGAATGTATTCAATATACTGGATGAAAATTCTAGAAGAGTGTCAAAAGCCTGTAAGGAAATGTGGCACCAAAAAATGGAATAAAGTCTCTATATATGATCAACATACCTCTGTCTCTCCTCCAGCAAAAGTTGATAAGGAAACGGCAATGCAAGATCCCTGGTTTGGTGTTTGAAAAGGGTATAGAATTGAGAACTTATCTCAACCGCTGTCACAGCCGTCAAGTCTACAATATTATGCTGATTGGGATTTACAACTAATATGTCAAAATAGGGCTTTTGTATCTACCCAAAACAAAGTGGGCTGCTCTCCCAAAGCGAACAGAATCTTGCCTAATCAATATATCACAACCAGCAATCACTGGCTTATATATGACTATCCAAGTGGGTGGTGTTCTGCTTGCACAACTTTCCTATTTCTCACAGTTTGGAAGATTAGTAGCAGAAGAATTGTATTTATTTGGTGCTTAAACAGTGGTTGCCATGAAGCTTTTGCTTTTCGAGGGATGGCTAACACCTTCATCTTTCAAGTACATTGTTCAGACTGTACACACTTTCAATGTAAAATAGCACCGTTATTAGTATTATGTTAAGAAAAGACTGTCTTCTTGCACAGTCTCCACATGCAGATAAAAACATACAACTTCTGCTTCTTCCTTCTGCCTTGTTTAGGATGATAATGTGCCTCAGCAGCTATTAGAACTCATTCTTCTCTGTCAACCGGTATTGCACTGAATGATTCAAATGACTCATATTCAAATGACACTTTTAACTGCCTTTATAGCGAGCTGCTGGAGGTATTTTTTTTTTTTTGCTTGATAATGCTTGTGCTTTTTTCACTTGATGATGAAGAAAGGGTTTCACTTTCAACTTGTATCTTGTATGAATTTCTTAGCGATCTCTAAATATGCGTAAAATAATTGCAGCAAAACCACTGGCCATTGAGGCTTTCGGAATGTTGCACTGTAGGATTAAAACACTGCGAAAGTTTATGGAAAATACATTTATAGGAAGTGTTGATTTCAGCAGCTGTCCTTTGTTAAACAGATTCCTAGTTTTCATTAGTACAATTCCAGCAGGTATGCTGAGGCTGGTGGTTGACCGTGATCGTACTTCACTGACACCATTATGCATGTTGTAGATTCTGAGTCGTATCTCCCATGGTTCACTGGACTCAGCGATGCTACATGACACATGACGTTTGCTTAAGAGTGGTGAGGGCAAGTTTCGTACTGACAACCTGCATTTAAATGTTTTCCTTCTGAGGGAATCTCAAATGGAATAAAGTTGATGTAGCAAATTTCCATCCTTTTGGGGTATGCAAAAATGAATAATAAAAAAAACATTTGCAGCAGCCATCTGTGAGCCCAGTATAGCTGTGATGATGAACACGATTGGTCTTCTTGGTTCCTACAATGTTGACTTTGTCATCTAAATAAGTTCCTAACCTGATGAGGGAGTGAGCTGAAACATGGCATTTGTGACATCTGTCTTAGGTTCCGGTACACACACTACTTATTTCCCCCAGATAAAGGTAGACAGTTTTCTGCGATGACAAAATTGAGAGGGGGTGGGCAACGGTCACTACTATGTGTGGGGAAAATGTGTATTATCATTGAAGTCAATGAAAATGTAGCAAAAATGCTTTTTTTCCTCGTACAAATAAATGATACATACCAAATTGTTTTCGAAAGTGCTTGCTGTAAACTTGTTACTTTCTTCGCTTTGTGGGTGTTTTCTTGCACGGAATGTCAACCTTCTCTTCATTTTTTTTAGCTCTGTGGGTACATTTGCTCGCGCTCTAGACTGCAGCAGTTCTGTTCGGCAGCCAAGCTTACACATGAGTGCTGCAGCGGCATCTAGGGATATCACACTGGTAAGAATTTAAAAAAACAAATCCTAATGCTGGATTTTCAGTTAAAAGTAATACCTCTATAGCATAAAGGCACAAAGAGAGTAATATATCAGTTTGAAAACACTGGAAGAGTCCTGAAGCATTTTACATTGGTGTCAGTTGTGTGCTTAAGAGACAGTTCAGTTAGGAGCCAGTTGGAGCTGTGAATCTATAACACACACAAAAAATCTAGGATGTACATAGTAACTTTTAAGCTTGTGATCATTTACAATGCTTATTTAAATGATTTGTATGACTGAGGTGGAGTTTATTTATTGGGAAGGGGTTTCCTGTACCAGTTCAACAGAATTTAATCCCTACTCATTGGTGTTCACCGGGTGGTTGAATCCTGTCCAGTTGGGCAGTTCAGTGCAAACCACTGAACCTCTGCTCCAATGAAGGTTTCTTCCTTAGTTTAAGCAGTACCTTGCCCATGTTAAAACAAGGTGGGGGGGGGGGGGAGCTTTGTTTTAGCAGCAACTTTGGAGTCCTGACCAGATGTCATTGAGACGTTGGGTGATTTCGCCACCCACCTGTCAAATTTGGCCTGGTAAGGATTTGGCCTGTGGAGCCAAAAATATTCCTCATGCCAGCATTAGAGGAGAATGAGGATGATGATGATGATGATGATGATGATGATAATAATAATAATAATAATAAATTCCTTCCAGTAGCATTACCCTGCCCATCCTTCTGGGTTTTCCCAGGTACTCTGGGTGGCTTACAGCATATATAAAAACATAATAAAATATCAAACAGCGCCCTGATATGTATCAGTCCCCTAGTTTCATTCATAGCTTTTTATTTTGAAATGTGGTGCATTTTTTTTTATGTAGTGGGAACTTCTTTTTTTACACTTTGTATTTGGTTTGTTTTATCTAGTTCCATGCCATGGATACTTTGCACAAAAACATCTATGACATTTCCAAGGCCATTTCTGCCCTTGTGCCCCAGGGTGGGCCTGTCTTGTGCAGGGATGAAATGGAGGAATGGTCCGCTTCTGAGGCAAATCTCTTTGAAGAAGCCCTTGAAAAATATGGGAAGGATTTTACTGATATTCAGCAAGATTTTGTAAGTAGGCAAACGGCATTGCGCATCTAGAAAATCGTGGACAGCGTTCTCCAGTTAAAGGAATTAGGGCAGTATTCAAATAAAAAAGCGTGTAAGCAGAACATCTTCCATTTGTGCAGTGGCAAATTCTCTTCTCCATGTGTCTCATGCCATTTCCAAATTGCTGCTATAGTTTAGGGATACTGAGTTACATGCTTGGGGGAATAAGCTGAATGCTGTGGACATAGCGCATCTTGATTTACCGTATTTTTCGCTCTATAAGACGCACCAGACCATAAGACGCACCTCGTTTTTGGAGGAGGAAAACAAGGAAAAAAATATTCTGAATCTCAGAAGCCAGAACAGCAAGAGGGATCGCTGCACAGTGAAAGCAGCAATCCCTCTTGCTGTTCTGGCTTCTGGGATAGCTGCGCAGCCTGCATTCGCTCCATAAGACGCACACACATTTCCCCTTACTTTTTAGGAGGGAAAAAGTGAGTCTTATAGAGCAACAAATACGGTAAGTAAGGCTTTTGACAACGTCCCCCATGATATTCTTGCAAGGAAGTTGGTAAAATGTGAGCTTGACAATGTAACCGTTAGGTAGATTTGTAGCTGGTTGACTGACTTAACCCAAAGACTACTCATTAGTGGTTCATCCTCATCCTGAAAAAAAGTTAGAAGTAGGGTGCTGCAGGGTTCTGTCCTGGGTTCATTGTTGTTCAACGTCTTTATAAATGACTTGAAGGAAGGATTTGAGGGGCTGCTCATCCAATTTGCAGATGACACCAAACTGGAAGGGGTAGCTAATGTCACAGAAGACAGAATCATAATTCAAAATAACCTTAACAGATTGGAGAACTAGGCCCAAACTAACAAAAAGAGTTTCACTAGGGACAAATGTAAGTTTCTGCACTTAGGAAGGAAGAATCAGCTGTACAAATATAAGAGGGAAGACTCCTGCCTTACCAGTAGTACATGTGAAAAGGATATAGGGACCACAAGCTTAGCATGAGTCAACAGTGTGATGCAGCAGCAAAGAAAGCTAATGCCATTCTAGGCTGCATCAACAGAAGTCTAGTGTCCAGATCAAGGGAAGTAATAGTACCACTCTATTCTCCCTTGGTCAGACCACACTTGGAATACTGTGTCCAATTCTGAGCACCACAATTTAACTCATAGAATCCTAAAATCCCCCTGCAATGCAGGAATCTCAACTAAAGCATCCATGACAGTGTGACGTGGCAGCTAAAAAAGCCAATGGAATTCTGGGCTGCATCAATAGGAGTATAGCATCTAGATCAAGGGAAGTAATAGTGCCACTGTATTCTGCTCTGGTCAGACCTCACCTGGAGTACTGTGTCCAGTTCTGGGCACCACAGTTCAAGAAGGACACTGACAAACTGGAACGTGTCCAGAGGAGGGCAACCAAAATGGTCAAAGGCCTGGAAACGATGCCTTATGAGGAACGGCTAAGGCAGCTGGGCATGTTTAGCCTGGAGAAGAGGAAGTTAAGGGGGGGATATGATAGCCATGTTCAAATATATAAAAGGATGTCACATAGAGGAGGGAGAAAGGTTGTTTTCTGCTGCTCCAGAGAAGCGGACACGGAGCAATGGATCCAAACTACAAGAAAGAAG
Source organism: Podarcis tiliguerta (assembly GCF_965153285.1). NCBI lineage: Eukaryota > Metazoa > Chordata > Lepidosauria > Squamata > Lacertidae > Podarcis > Podarcis tiliguerta. Next base: position 82,679,720 of record NC_139540.1, on the reverse strand, counting down.
ATTCCACCTAAACATTAGGAAGAACTTCCTGACAGTAAGAGCTGTTCGACAGTGGAATTTGCTGCCAAGGAGTGTGATGGAGTCTCCTTCTTTGGAGGTCTTTAAGCAGAGGCTTGACAACCATATGTCAGGAGTGCTCTGATGGTGTTTCCTGCTTGGCAGGGGGTTGGACTCTATGGCCCTTGTGGTCTCTTCCAACTCTATGATTCCATGACAGATGGCTATTCAACCTCTGTTTAGAAACCTCCAAAGAAGGAGAGGTTTATCTCACCATCTTCTGGAAGGTGTGCAGAGGAGGACGGCCAAGATGATCAAGGGTCTGGAAACAGTTGAAGGAGCTGGATATGTTTCGCCTAGAAAAGAGGAGACTGAGAGGAGGTATGAGAGCCATCCTCAAATATCTAAAGGGCTGTCACATGGAAGATGGAGCTAGTTTGTTTTCTCCTGCTCTGGAGGGTAAGACTCCGACCAATGGCTTCAAGGTACAAGAAACGACTAAACATCAGGAAAAACTTTCTGACAGTAAGAAGAAGAAGAAGAAGAAGAAGAAGAAGAAGAAGAAGAAGAAGAAGAGTTTGGATTTGATATCCTGCTTTATCACTACCCGAAGGAGTCTCAAAGCAGCTAACATTCTCCTTTCCCTTCCTCCCCCACAACAAACACTCTGTGAGGTGAGTGGGGCTGAGAGACTTCAAAGAAGTGTGACTAGCCCAAGGTCACCCAGCAGCTGCATGTGGAGGAGCGGAGACACGGACCCGGTTCACCAGATTACGAGTCCACTGCTCTTAACCACTGCACCACACTGGCTCTCAGTTGGTGTCTGACAGTGGAAAGGTCTTCCTAGGGAGATGGTGGACTCTCCTTCCTTGGAGGCTTTTAAACAGAGGTTGGATGGCCATCTATCAGGGATGCTTTAGTTGAGATTCCTGCATTGCAGAGGGTTGGACTAAGTGAACCCCGGGTCATTTCCAGCTCTTAAGATTTTAGGATTCTAAGAGTTCTGGTAACATTTTCCCAGCTGGAAATGCAATGTGAAAAGCCAATGGTGATCAAGGCTTTAAAGGTTTAGTCTTAGGAGGCTGGAACAGATTAGACATTGTACTTGTTTCTAACATCATCTAGAACAGGGTTCCCCAACCTTGGGGCTCCAGCTGTTTTTGGACTACAATTCCCATCATCCTTGACCACTGGTCTTGCTAGCGAGGGATGATGGGAGTTGTAGTCCAAAAACAGCTGGAGGCCCAAGGTTGGGGAACACTGATCTAGAACATTGTACCTGTTGGAAATCATACGACTATGTGTGAGATGCAGCCCACAGGGCCTCCATACTGGGTCTGAAACCACCCCAGTTTGGCTCTGTAGTACATCCTTGCACAGCAACTAGGTTGATAAAAACAGCTTTTACTGGTGTTTTTTAAGCCTAATTGCAGCATGGGGAAGGTGAGGGGGGGTGTACAAAGCTAGATAAAGAAGAGTTAACTCATTTCTTCAACATCTAGCTTTGTGGCAGTTGGGTAGCTATATGCTTGGGAACTTCTGAGTTCTGACTTTTTGCTATTAAAGTCTTTTGTTCCAAGAATGATGTAGATTTGACACCTCATGGGCTTTTTTTTGGTTTTGTTTATACGTGTTTTTAGCTTCCATGGAAGTCCTTAACCAGCATAATTGAGTACTACTATATGTGGAAAACAACAGATCGATATGTTCAACAGGTAAGAACAATGTAGTTACATTTCTCAAAACAGATGCTTCTAACTTCTAATTGCAATCTATTGTAGTAGTCATTATAATCCTATATACTCAGTTTTGCTGACATTTGATGAATGATTTGAAACTTGTAACTCCTTTTTGAGTGGGTGAACATGACTGCCAGATGTCTCATTAAGGTATTATTGTATGGATTGACTTTGGGTAGATCTCTCCAACTCAGAGATCTCTTCTGGAAAAAGCATAGGAGGGTCATTTGCCACTGAGACTATTGTGTTCAGTATGTTTTTAATTAGCTGTTTCTTACCTATTTTCTTATTATTGAAACTTCGCAATGGAATTCGATATTTTCCCACTGTCTTAGCAGATAAATTATTTGAAGTCTTATGGTTACATGTGTCTTTAGGAACATGCATATACCGTATTTTTTGCTCTACAATATGCACTTTCCCCCTCCTAAAAAGTAAGGGGAAATGTGTGTGCGTCTTATGGAGCGAATGCAGGCTGCATTGCTTTCGCTGAAGCCAGAGGGATAGCCGCGCAAAGCCTCTTCAACATTTGATTCAGAATATTTTTTTCCTTGTTTTCCTCCTCTAAAAACTAGGTGCGTCTTATAGAGCGAAAAATACGGTATACCTGATCTACACATGAACCTCCAAGCACAGTGTAGTGTAATGGTTAGAGTTTTGGACCTGGGAGACCAGGGTTCGAGTCCCCACTCAGCCATGAAGCTCACTGGGTGACCCTGGGCCAGTCCCCATCTCTTAGCCTAACCTACATCACATTGTTGTTGTGAGGATGAAATCATAGAATTGTGGAGTTTGAAGGGTCATCTAGTCCAACCCCCTGCATTGCAGGGGTCTCAAATGAAGCATCCCTGATAGATGGCAATCCAACCTCTGCTTAAAAACCTCCAAGGAAGGAGAGTCCACAACCTTCAGAGGGAGACAGTTCCACTGTCAAGCAGCTCTTAATACCAGAAAGTTCTTCCTGATATTTCGCCAGAGTCTCCATTCTTGTAACGTCTACCTTCTGTGATCTTACATGTATTGCCTTAACTAAGTGGTGTGCAATTGGTTCAGTTTCTTTGCAGGGCTCTAGCCATGATTAAAATCTGTTGCTTTAATTTCTTATGGTATGAATTCATTTCTTTAATGTACTGATTAATATTTTCAGCCCTGCTGATCAGTAATATTCAGAAACTACTTTATAAATCCATGATGCTAACATAAAGGGATGAACTGCAGCCCTTGTTTCCTCAAGGTGAATTGACTTTTTGTATACCTAGAGAGGTATTTCTTGAGAACAGGAAAATGTATCAGATTTAGTTATAATTTGTATGGATTGCTTTTATGTTCTAATTTTATTTTATTGTATTGTATTCAGAAAAGGTTGAAAGCTGCAGAAGCAGAAAGCAAGCTAAAGCAAGTATATATTCCTAATTAGTAAGTGCCTGTTCTTATATATATTTACAGATGGAATGCAAATATTATAGCCATTCTTACTTGTCTTGCAAAGTTATGTATGTGAATTTTTAACCATGAAATAGACGTTACATTCTCTAACAGGGCAATCCAATGCATGCCTACTCTGAAGCAAGTCTGATTTTCTTCAAGGGATCTTAGTCCCATGGATGTGTGTACAGAACCGCAGCATAAATTTTGTACAGTGGTGCCTCGCAAGACGAAAAGAATCCGTTCCGCGAGTCTTTTCATCTTGCGGTTTTTTCGTCTTGCGAAGCAAGCCCATAGACGGATTAGTGCTATTAGCGTTATTGGCACTTTAAGGGCTAAAAACGGCTTTTTAAGGCTTAAGGGATTAGCGGTTTTGCTGCTAAAATGCTTTTAGCAGCTTAGCGATTCAGAAAAAGGGGTTTTGGAGCAAAAAAAAACCTCAAAATTTTTCGTCAATTTTCATCTTGCGAAGCAAGCCCATAGGGAAATTCGTCTTGCGAAGCGCCTCTGCAGACGGAAAACCCTTTCGTCTTGCGGGTTTTCCGTCTTGCGAGGCATTCGTCTTGCGGGGCACCACTGTAATGTGTGTTTCTGCTAAAAAGCTACACTTGTCTCAAAACCTCAACCAAAACAGCTTTGATTCTCCTAGGGATCCCAAGATGGATTGTACCAAATGCAGGCTATCATCTCTTGTGAGACAGGGCATTGTATTTGTTCTGTACTAAATCGAAAATGAAGCTATGGTTAGAGAGAGGAAAACAAATTTTTGATCCATCGCTGTACATGGGTGAGGGTGTTTTCATCCCCTCCCAGATGTGCACAGGGGTGGGCTGTGTTTGTGACAGTGGCTTCACATTTTAAACCATTCATATGAACATTCTGTTAGAGATTCAGGTAATAATAATAAATTTTATTTATATCCCGCCCTCCCCAGCCAAAGCCAGGCTCAGGGCGGCTAACAACAATAAAACAGTACAACACAACACAACACTCTAAAATCATTCATTATAAAATTAATTCAGATCAAACCAATGGCAACCATTGGGCCAGGTAGGTAGGTAGCCATGTTGGTCTGACACAGTTGAAATAAAATAAGAAAATTGTCCAGTAGCGCCTTAGAGACCAACTAAGTTTGTTCTGGGTATGCAGACTTTTTCAGATACCCCAAGAAGTGTATCTGAAGAAGTATGCATGCACACAAAAGCTTATACCCAGAACAAACTTAGGTGGTCTCTAAGGTGCTACTGGACAATTTTCTTATTTTTTTATACTATTAGAGAAGAGCATAAGGAAGGACTGCTCTTCTCTCGCTCTTGCTTACTCTCACGCAGGGCTGCAAAGGCAAACACCAGCCAGAAGCTCTTGACCCTTGGGAAGGGAAAAGAGGAAGAACTAAGCAGGAAAATAACTCGGAAGGGGAAAAGGTATCAGGAACTTCTGGCACGTTTGGGCTGTTACAGGTTCAGACATTGAATACATTAGAAAAGAATGGAGTGGCTCTAGAATGATGGTTTCCAAACACACAAAGCTTGTTTTAAAAAGCCTAGTGCTGTCCTCCATGAATTTGTCTTATCCTCTTTTAAAGCCATCCAAGTTGGTGGTCAGTTCCACAGTTTAACTAGGTGCTGCACGAAGAAGTATTCATGTCAAGCTCACTGATCAGTAGTTACCTGGTTCTTCTTTTCCCCCTTTTTGAAGATGGCTCAGCGCCCAGGGAATTGGTGGTGGGACACTGAGGAGAGGTCATAGGGAGAGACTTGGGGGGAGGAGCTGGATGTTGAAGGAGCAACAGGGTTTAGTGGGCAGGAAGAGACAGGGAGCAGCAGTTCAGACTCCGAGGCTGAAGCAGAGGAGGGAAGTCAAGAGGCTGCAGAAGAATCCATGGAGTCTCCCCCTCCTGCTGTGACAAGCTCCCCTTCCCCTTGGTATCCCAAGAACACACAGAATGAGGAGGAGGGCAGAACAGAGGCCAGAGGTGCATAGACACAGCTTGAGACTGCTTGGGAAACATCTGGGAGAGGAGAAGGCTTAGAAAGGGTGGAAGGCAGGGACCTTCAGTCCTGGCAACTGCTCCATAGGAGGAAGACCTGCTGGGGAGTGTTACTGAGTTTTATGCCGTTTCCTTGATTAAAGAGTCAACTTCACTGACAGCAGAGCCGTATGTCTTTTGTACTGACCTCCGTCTGACTCCAGCCCTGACAGTTATTGTTATTATTGCTTCAAAACTAAAACTCAAATTCAGGAATGAAGATAGCTATTGGTTTTTCTGTAAATTGTTGATCTTCTGTCGCTCTTTGAAAAATGGATCATGTATTTAATATGCTATAATGTAACACTGGTGCAGTGTTTACTATTTATTTCTTTATTGCGTTTATTTATATCCCGCTCTTCAGAACACAAATCTTTCCAAGCCAGGTTATAGGAAACATTAAACAATTTTTTTAAAAAGCACAAATAATGAAAACCAATCAAATCATTTCCAAAGTACAATTGATAGTAGAACTGCTGGAAGGGAGGATATTTGCATTTTGTGAGGAACAAATAAAGTTTGATAAAAAATAAGTAAACAAATGTAATACATTGTTTTTCTGAGATGTAGATGAAAACTCAGTAATGGCTGTGGAACTTCTGCAAGTCTAAACTGCATGTGTAGCTTTTAGACACCTGTTCCTTCTCAATTACCGTATTTTTCGCTCTATAAGACGCACCAGACCATACGGCGCACCTAGTTTTTGGAGGAGGAAAACAAGAAAAAAAATATTCTGAATCTCAGAACCCAGAACAGCAAGAGGGATCGCTGCGCAGTGAAAGCAGCAATCCCTCTTGCTGTTCTGGCTTCTGGGATAGCTGCGCAGCCTGCATTCGCTCCATAAGACGCACACACATTTCCCCTTACTTTTTAGGAGGGAAAAAGTGAGTCTTATAGAGCAAAAAATACGGTATGTAGTTCTTGAACTGTTTAGCACTAAGAGATTTGACTGGGGGATTGACAGTTTCATTTGGCAGAAGAGGAGGGGGGCTGGCTGCACTACAATCTTCTCTAAGTTAGTGAAAATATTTTATGTTAGAACTATTAGAAATGGGAGATACTCAATATTTATTTACCATGTCTGAAGTATCAGAAGGTTGCATGTTCCCTTGGTTCTTGGCATCCATCTGTCTCAGGAGACAGTGGAAGAGTGTCCCTTCGGGGGTGAAGTCAATCCATTGTAGAGTCACAGCACCTGCTGTGGCTGTATAGGCCGATAAAAGGAGAGACATGTTTTGTTGCAGCAGGAGCAGGTGAAGGCGTCTGGTGGTGCTGATGGCATTTCTTCCCATAAACTAACCACCCATTTCCTGTTTTTCATTTCTTTAAGTAACAAGCCAAACCCCAACCAGATCAATGTCAATAATGTCAAGCCAGGAGTGGTAAATGGTACAGGAGTTCAGGCACAGAACACGGGAACGGGACGAGCCTGCGAAAGCTGCTATAGTAAGTGATTTGTGAATGTAGCCCTGTGTGCAAGAAAAAGAAGCCCATGAGGGAAGGCAAGTCCAATCTTATGTGCCCTTTTCTTTTTAGAGTAGACACATACAGTTGTACCTTGGAAGTCGAACAGAATCTGCTCCAGAAATCCGTTTGACTTCCAAAACGTTTGGAAACCAAAGTGCGGCTTCTGATTGGCTGCAGGAAGCTCCAGCAGCCAATCAGAAGCCGCAGAAGCCCCGTCGGACGTTCAGATTCCAAAGAAAGTTCACAAACTGGAACACTCACTTCCAGGTTTATGGCGTCCAGGAGCCAAAACGTCCAAATACCAAGGTGTTTGGGATCCAAGGTACGATTATTTTAAATCTGTGACTCAGGGCCAAACACTTACCACCTCCCCTCTTGTCTTGCTTCCTGGAGAGGCCTGGATTATTGACTATGCCAAGTTGCTTAGAGAAGTACCACTAGGACAGGAAGTGGCTGTGTGATATGGGGCTGGTCCTATCACCATGTCTCCTGGCATCATTTGGTGCAGTAATGGAGGAGGCTTAAGGACAGGGGGGTTGCCATCTGAAGCCAGGAGAAAGACTACACTCAGATATCCCAGAAGGAAGAGGAAGCTGAAGATGCTAGAATCCCAGCATATCTATACCCTCAAAGCAAGTCTGGCAGGTGCAGATTCCTCTTAGGGAGAGCATATGGAGATTTCTAAATCTGACATATCTGGGACCTGAACTGAACTGGCAACCCTTATCACAGAATACTATCAAGCTATTTGAGAGGATACTGAATGAAAAGGAGGTGTTACGTAGGAGCAAAGCTTTGGCATAATTTCTTAACTTGTTTAGTTTCATTTATATGTATTTCTTATAATACATATAAATGTCCTTCAATGGCTGCACTCGTTTCTCTCTGGTCGGGGACAGAGGGTGGCGCTTGGGGGGGAATTGTCATCGCGCCACTCCTTGGTGTGTGGAGTGCCTCAGGGTGCGATTCTCTCCCCGATGCTTTTTAACATCTTTATGCCTCCCCTCGCCCAGCTTGTCCGGAGTTTTGGGCTGGGCTGCCATCAGTATGCTGATGACACCCAACTCTATCTGTTGATGGATGGCCATCCTGACTCGGCCCCAGACACACTGATCAGATGCTTGGAAGCTGTGGCTGGATGGTTACGTGGGAGCCGGTTGAAGCTAAATCCTTTGAAGACAGAGGTCCTGTGGCTGGGACGGGACGATATGGGATTGAGGGGGCAACTCCCATCTCTTGCGGGGGTGCAATTAATGCCAGCACCGTCCGTTAAGAGTTTGGGTGTAATCTACGATACCTCCCTCTCCATGGAGGCGCAGATTGCAGCTACAACAAAGGCGGCATTTTTTCATCTCCGCTAAGCAGTTGGCTCCTTACCTCTCTCGCCCTGACCTAGCCACTGTGATCCACACGATGGTCACCTCCAGACTGGATTATTGTAACTCGCTCTACATGGGGCTGCCCTTGGGACTGACCCAGAAACTCCAGCGGGTGCAGAATGCCGCGGCGAAACTCCTTACGGGGTCTTCGCTGCGAGATCACATTCATCCGGTGCTATACCAGCTGCACTGGCTCCCGGTGGAGTACAGGATCAAGTTTAAGGTGCTGGTTTTAACCTTTAAAGCCCTATACGGCCTAGGACCCTCGTACCTACGGGACCGCCTCTCCTGGTATGCCCCACAGAGAAACCTACGGTCTGCAAACAGAAACATCTTGAAGGTCCCAGGCCACAGAGAGGTTAGGCTGGCCTCAACTAGAGCCAGGGCTTTTTCGGCTGTGGCTCCAATCTGGTGGAACGCTCTGTCACAAGAGACTAGGGCCCTGTGGGACCTGACATCTTTCCGCAGGGCCTGCAAGACAGAGCTGTTCCACCAGGCCTTCGGTCAGGGTGCAGCCTGACTCCCTCCTTTGGCAATCTTTACAAAACTTTAGTTTATGGTTGCCATCAATTTTGATTTTAATTAATTTTTATAATGTTTTTATAGTGTTGCACTATTTTAGTGTTGTTAGCCGCCCTGAGCCCGGCTTTGGCTGGGGAGGGCGGGATATAAATAAAATTTATTATTATTATTATTATTATTATTATTATTATTATTATTATTAACCTAGAGTGGATCACAAAGTGTCCACAGGGGAATACAGAATCTAAATCAGTAGGGCTTGGTCAAAATTGGGTCAGGGTTGGACAGACAGTTCAAGCAATGTTTAACTTGACAAACAAGCACAATGCTCCTGCTTTTGTTTCTTGAAGCATTCTTCTGCTTCCCTTTCTCACTCCCTTTTGCCGAGGAGCTATAGCAGGCTCTTGACCTCTGCACATGAGATTCTCAGGTCAAGGTTCCTTACTCCACTGCCCAGGCTAGACATGGAAAGATTTCCCAGACCATTGTCCCATTTTATACCATGGGGTGGTTTTTAAAAAGAAAGGGAAAGTATCCCACCTCTAATGCTCTCAAGTGCTCACTCTTGTCATAGAGCAGCTAGTCCAGGTTTTAAAAAAGCCACAGCCAAAACCACACCCATTGTGTCACTGCTGAATTATTTGCTTCTTATCTGAGATTATAGATGTGCCTTTAGAAGTAATATTGATTTATCCCAGCACACACCTTCCAGATGGTGGTGCCACGACTCCACAGTGAACATTGCCTTCAAATTATAAAATTGGTGCAATTATCTTGCAAATAATTATTAATGGGATGGTTGCTCACCTTCTGTACTTATCTCGCCACAGTGGTACTGTGAAATAGCTTCTAATCTCTTTATATACCAGTTCGCTGAGTAAACTCACAAGGTGCGTAGTGCTAAGAAGGTAATCTTCCAGAGCATTATGCTAAAAATAGGGCGGGACTATGGAGGCTGCCCTTTCTCACTTCTTGTTATGAAAGTCAATAATCCTTTTTTGTTACAAGAAAGGAAGCACTGCAGAAAACATTGTTCTTTGTTTCACATAATGAAGCTGTGTGTTTACTGGTCTTGACTGGTTCTTCTAGTTTTCGTAGAAGATTGAGCCATAAATTTATTTGCTAGACTGCTGCATCTACACAACGCAGTGCCACAAAGTCTGCCCAGCTTTCCATGTAACCATGCGAAATAATAATAATAATAATAATAATAATAATAATAATAATAATAATAATAATTTATTTCTACCCCACCCATCTGCCTGAGTTTCCCCAGCCACTCTGGGCGGCTCCCAGTCGAGTGTTAAAAACACAATACAGCATTAAATATTAAAAACTTCCTAAACAGGGCTGCCTTCAGATGTCTTTTGAAAATAGGATAGCTGCTTATTTCCTTGATGTCTGATGGGAGGGCGTTCCACAGGGCGGGCGCCACTACCAAGAAGGCCCTCTGCCTGGTTCCCTGTAACCTCACTTCTCGCAATGAGGGAACCGCCAGAAGGCCCTCGGCACTGGGAAGAGCCTTCTGAAGACCAATGCAGTTTGTCCTGCAGGTATTGGGGGGGGGGGGGAGTATTGCTAGTCAACCCGGGAAAGATGCAAATGGCACAGACTGAGCAAAAACACTTGCAGAAACTGATCCCCATTTCCAGAACAAGCTTAAATGTATCATTTTCTAAATGTGCTATTAAAATTAAGATTTTAGTATGTTTCTGAACATGGCCAAGTACTTTTCCTATTATAACACAAAAGTAAGCCTTTCTTGCCATATACTGTAAAAGCAAGCTGCTGTCATATACAGTGGTGCCTCGCAAGACGAAATTAATTCGTTCCGTGAGTCTCTTCGTCTAGCGGTTTTTTCGTCTTGCGAAGCAACCCTATTAGCGGATTAGCGCTATTAGCGGTTTCGTGGCTATTAGCGGCTATTAAAGGCTTAAGGGATTAGCGGATTAGCTGCTAAAAGGCTATTAGCGGTTTAGCGGCTTAGGAAAAGGGGGTGGGGAGCGAAAAAAATCTCAAGACTCGCATGACATTTTCGTCTTGCGAAGCAAGCCCATAGGGAAATTCGTCCTGCGAAGCGCATTGAAAAACGGAAAACCCTTTCGTCTAGCGGGTTTTCCGTCTTGCGAGGCATTCGTCTTGCGGGGCACCACTGTATTGGAAAGCTAGGTTGTTTATCTTTTGCAGTGGCAAAGAGTCTTAACAGATACGGCATGCAAAGGAGTCCTAATTGATATTTGCTTTTGCTGTTCCCAGTGACGCAATCTCACCAGTGGTATTCTTGGGGTCCTCCTAACATGCAGTGTCGTCTGTGTGCATCTTGCTGGACCTACTGGAAGAAATACGGAGGCTTGAAAATGCCAACACGGCTAGATGGAGAACGGCCAGGGCCAAATCGAAACAATTTGGTAGGCACATTCACCATATTCCGTTAGTAAATCAATCTGCAGTTCACCACTGTGGTTCCTTAGGCCAAAAACAAAAAGATGAGGCAAGGTCTAAGGTGGACCAAGGTTCCTCACAAATTTTCCTTTTCCCAGAGTCCTCACAGTGGACCCTTAAGGAACAATGGGAGCCCCAAGTTTGCCATGAAAACACGACAAGCTTTCTATCTCCATACTACAAAGCTGACCAGACTCGCCAGACGATTATGCAGGGACATCTTGCGTCCGTGGCACGCGGCACGGCACCCTCATATGCCTATCAACAGTGGAGCAATCAAAGCCGAATGTGAGTCTTTCTCGTCCTAATTGCATGATGTCTGCTTACATGCCTGACAAGAGTTTATGCTATCAGAATTGTAGTAGTAGTTGAGTTGAGTTCAGTTCAGCTGAGGGAAATGGGATCTAAAGAAATTAGGCAAACTCTGACTCTCTTGACCTCTCTATGGTTGAGAGCAACTGGGGTAGCAGAAAGAAGAAATATGGGGGAGAGAGTAAAATAGCTTGTCAAGCCATTACAGTGGTACCTCGGGTTAGGTACGCTTCAGGTAACATATGCTTCAGGTTACAGACTCCGCTAACCCAGAAATAGTACCTCGGGTTAAGAACTTTGCTTCAGGATGAGAACAGAAATCGTGCTCCGGTGGCACAGTGTCAGCGGGAGGCCCCATTAGCTAAAGTGGTGCTTCAGGTTAAGAACAGTTTCAGGTTAAGAACGGACCTCTGGAACGAATTAAGTACTTAACCCGAGGTACCACTGTATAATGCTATAACATGCTCACAATTGGCGCTGCCAGCCCTGTAGCACAGTAGTGGGAGATCTGGGGGTGGGTGGAGAAAACTCCTCAGTTTGTCCTCACCAAGCCTGTAAAAGTACATTGCAAGCTGGACAATGTTAAGGGCTGAGAATATACTCCCAACATTGTGATCCAGGCCTAATTTGTATTAAATATTATTTTTTGTTTAACAAATAGGCCTAGGATTAAACTAAGTTATAATTAAATAAATGGGATTTAGAACGTTAAGAAAAGCGAATAAGATGAACTATAATGGGAAATTGTTTTAGTTTAATAATGATATTGGAAAGCTGTTACTTTTAACTACGAGGAAACTCAGAAGGGAGGGACTTGAGGAAGTCAACCAAGATGTTTAAAAGGTTGGATTTGTGAAGAATTAAGTTTGTTGTTATTATCCGTTTATTGTTCTCTTTCCCCCCCTTTTTTCTTTTTCTTTTTCTGTTTTTGTGTATCATTCTGCTTTGTGGTTTTTGTTATCATTGTGGAAAATCTAATAAAAAATTATTTTAAAAAAATATTAAATATTATTTTTTGTGCATTCCTTTTGTAGATTTCCTTTACGTTGAAATGCTTCAGAAAACTCTGACTTTGGTGTCAAGAAGGCTGTTTGTTAGGTTTTTTTGTTAGCATGTAAATGAAGTCTTATTTGTTCCAATATTGTCCTCAGGTGCGTCTCGTTTACCAGAAGCTTCAGAAGATTTGTTGCTATTAAAACATGTGGTCAGAAAACCTTTAGAAGCAGTACTTCGGTATCTAGGTAAATAGAGTGCTGACCCGTATACATGCATTTTGGTGACTTCAAGTATAATATTATTCACTAGCAAAAAGTGTCATATTTGACAAGTAGAAGAGGGTTAACCCAGTGTCCCTTCCCATGCTACCAAGTCTGTTTCACCAGCTAATTCTGCCCACGCCACAACATTGGCCCTAACTTCAATTTTCTCCATAGGAATAAACGACATTTCGCTTGTACTGTATGGGAGAAAGTCATGGGATACCCATAATGCACAGATTGCACCTTACCACTATTGATCCCAGTCACTAAGCCACCAGCCCTTGTTTGCATGTTCCCTGGGTTGATGCTTTTTCTTGCTCGTGCTAGATGGAACAGAATGTTAGGATATAAATATCATACAAACAGAAGGATATAAGTGACAATGAGAGAGAGAGAGAGAACCACACACAAAGAAACATAGATCTTGGAAGGATACCCTTGTTTTCAAAAGTTTTATTTCTCTCCTGAGGATGTCTCTTTCTTGGCCTAAGTGTCCATGTGTTGCTTCTAAGGCAACTGTAGGGTCTGATTCCTGATTCAGCCTCTCTCACCTGCATACATACAGTGGTACCTCGCAAGACGAAAGAGTTTTTCATTTTCTGAGTTGCTTCGCAAGACGGATTTCCCTATGGGCTTGCTTCGCAAGACGAAAACGTCTTGCACCTTTTTTTTAAAGCCGTCAATGCATTCCTATGGGAAACCGTCAATACACAGTGGTGCTTCGCAGGACGAAAAAATTCACAAGACGAAAAAACTCGCAGAACGAATTAATTTCGTCTTGTGAGGCACCACTGTATTTTGTTCTTCTTTAAAATGTGGCACCCCTCTTCTTCCTGCTTTATTCATGACTGGGTCAGAGTTGGGTTTAAACAACGGAGTCTGCCACTGTCCTTTGTAATATGCTCCTAATACGCTGTTCTCACCATACAGAATCTCACCCCTGCTCTCTGAAACCTGATCCTGCTAAGAGTTTGTCTGGCTCCCTCAACAGTGTGCCTTGCGCTAAGTTTACGCCAGTGATTAACAACGGATCTCCAACGATCTTGGGGAAAAGAAACTACGAACAACAAAATGGGATGGATGGTAAGTATTTTCTGGTGCTAATGTGTTGCCGTTGTTTGCAGGTTAATTTTTGAGTCTGCAGGACTAATTGTCTTGGTGGCTTTTCATTTTCAGTGTTGCTAATACTGCTTTTGTCAGAACTGTTTAATACTTACTTTCTGTTTGAAAAACGTGTTCTTCTCAGTTGCTATTGCCAGATGGTGCTTCAGAGCTTTCCTCTTTTTGAATATATAGAAATAGCTATAGGGCAACTCCTGTGCTTTATCCACCCTTAAATATCATGGCTTCTGATCTTTAAAATCTAGCCTAGGATTGTTTAATTCATCAGAGAAGAAACAAGATTAGTAGTGTGGAGATAGAGAGCACCCAGCACACCTAGACTTCATTGTGCTGATAGTAGTTCAGAATCATTTTCTCTGCTGGAAAAAAATGTGTTGCTTTTAACTATATACAATTTGCCTTAACCAAAATATGAAGGTGGGAAGAAACTTATGTTTAGAACAATGTCCTACAAAACATGGAAAACTAGCTCCTTTACACAAACATAAATTTGCCTCCCCTTATTTGCTGGTGGCTGCTTTTAGCATGATCTGCTTGCAGGTGTTACAGAGCACTTGCATGAGAATGCTCTGGCCAAACAGGCTTGAGTGGCCAAGATTGCTTGGCCAGACCCCCAAAGGGGGCCACACATACTTAGGTATGTAATATGCAGCACAATTTTAGTGGGTTTGACTAGTGTTGAGCATTGCGAATGCTTTAAAGTAATCTGCAGTAGTTCTAAGAGAAATACTGTAGTGGACTCTGCCCTGACGTGCAGCAGGGGGGGAGATGCCACGGAAAGCAATTTTAATGTGTAAGTTTGTTACATTGATTGGTTGATGAATCACTTGATCAAATTGATTGCTAAAACATCCCAAAACTATTTAGCAACCGAAACCTATATTAAACCAAGTCCAAGCCCAATACAGACTCGGATAAAAGCTCTGCTAAAAAGCTTTGTTGGAAAAGGTAGGAATCTCAACTGAAGCATCCCTGACAGATGGGGTGAGCTCTCGTTGCTCGGTCCCAGCTCCTGCCCACCTAGCAGTTTGAAAGCACGTCAGAGTGCAAAGAGATAAATAGGTACCGCAGTGGCAGGAAGGTAAACGGTGTTTCCGTGCACTGCTCTGGTTTTGCCAGAAGCGGCTGAAAACTGTCTGCGGACAAACGTTGGCTCCCTCGGCCAGTAAAGTGAGATGAGCGCCGCAAATCCAGAGTCGTTCGCGACTGGACTTAACTGTCAGGGGTCCTTTACCTTTACCTTTAAGAATATGGAAGTTGTTGAACGTTTCCCCCCCCAACCATACAACCATAGCTTCTGCTCTCCTAGATGTGCTATCCTGTTAAATTTATTGACAAAGCAAGCAAACACCTGCACAGATAACATGTCATTTGTTTAAGTTAAGCTTGTGAAATAATGCAAACCTGATGGTTGATCTTTATGTTCACTGTGTTCTACCAGGCCCCGTGAAGAAGCGCCTTTTGATGCCAAGCAAGGGTAAGACTACGGAGTTGTTCTCGGCTTGTGCTTGGACAGTGTAACCTTTTCTCGATTCATCCGCTGACTTTTCAAGTTTGCTTCTTTGTGCTTGTGACCACCCATTTCGTATTGTGTGTACATGTTGTTTTTGTGATTTCTAAATACATCGCCTCCCTTCATAGTTTCCCATGCGGTATTAACGCACCATTATCAGTTTAACTGCAGCTGATAAAAATATCCCAGTTTAGCAACCCTTCTGACGTATGTTTGAGTTTTGGAAGGTCTCTGGAGGAAGGGTTTTTCATGATTAGAGAGCATCCACCCAAACCTTCGCTGTACACAACCTTTTGCACAGAGGTGGGGAACTGTTTTTTCGACTGAGGGCCACATTGCCCCAGTTGAAAGCTGTTGGGGGCCGGACCTGGATCCAAAGTGGACAGGGCCAGACACGGGCATTATTGCATGCTGTTAACACACAACCAAATGTGTACATGCACATACAGTCTTAACATATGCACAGACATGCACAGTTAATACAGGGCTGCATCTTCTTCCTTGCTCCTACTACAGATTTTTTTAAACCACTCCTACTGAAGCCAAGAGGAGTCATCCCCCTCCCCCAAAATCTTAAATATGGAGCAGTGGGGTCTAAATGTAAAGCCTAAATGTGGAGCAGGGTGGAGAGGGCGGTTGCAGATGCAGAGATAAAGTTTAACCCTTCCTTACCCAGCTGCAACTTTCCCAGTGCCACCTCGCACTTAAGCTTCAATGGTAGGTTTTTAAAAGCCTGACTGTGGTGCCAAGATAAGGAGGCTTTGGGCTGTATCTGCCACACAAGACTGGTCGTTCATCACTCCTGCTGTAGTTCCTTGGGAGATGTGGTAGCTTCAGGCATCAGTGATATTTTCTGAGGTGTGCAAGGCCAAAATTATTTAAGACTTTATAGGTGAAGAGCACCAGCTTGAATTTTGTCCAGAAGAAAACCTGTATAGGTGGAATTCTGCCCTGGGTGACTGTTCTGAGCTAAAGGGTGAAATGCACATTTCAAAATAAAGAGTCTCGCAGGAGGATAGTCCATGCTAGTCTGTTGCAGGACAGCTTAGCAAATGCATTATAGCAGAAGCTACCATGGATTCCAGTGTACTTCGCCTGATGCATGAAGATTCATCCTCAGCTGGCAGGAATATGTGCATATAGGTGTAGAAAAAATGTAGGAAAAGTATAGTAAGCATTAATTAAGCTTCCATTCTTAACAGCTTTAATCAGCAACTAAGCTGTCCTTCCTTGGTGACTCCTCTTGGTATGAGGCTTCAGAAGAAGTCTTCAGGTCTGTCTGTCAAGAGTGTGTTGTGGTAGTAAAGCCTCAAGAACAAGCAGTACGAAGCGTAATTGTTTTTGCCAATAGGCAGCGTATGGCATAATTGCAACCCGATGATGCAGTAGCCCCATAAGGCCGAGAAATTGACTAGGAAAGGGATTGCTTCTCACTTTAGGTTGGAATAGAATACACTCATCATGATTACCTTATTTGGGCCTCGATTCTGTTTCACTAAATGAGATGAACAAGGTCTCATAGAATCATAGAATTGGAGCGCTGGAAGGGACCCCAGGGGTCATCTCGTTCAACCCACTGCAATGCAGAAATCTCCGCTAAAGCATCCAACCTCTGCTTGAAAACCTCCGAGGAAGGAGAGCCCACCACCTTCCGAGGGAAGTCCGTTCCACTGTTGACCAGCTCTGACCATCAGAAAATTCTTCCTGGTGTTTAGTCGGAATCTCCTTTCTTGTAACTTGAATCCACTGGTTCAGGTCCTACAGAGCAGGAGAAAACAAGCTTGTTCTTTATTCTATGTGACAGCCCTTGAGATATTTGAAGATGGCTACCCTATCTCCTCTCAATCTCATCTTATCTTGAACTGCATAAACTCATTTTTTAAACTTTAGCCACCTTTTGTGCAGGAGGGATATGCAACTCAACATTAGTTTTAAAAGAATTAATTAGAAATTTATGCGCACGCACAATATCACAAAATATCAATCGTATAGATGAATAGTGCTAAAATAATAGAACCGGAAGAGCAATCAATTAAATTCTTTGAGCAGGTGTCTCTTTAACATCTGAAGGCCTTGATACAAGTTCCACGACCAAAGAAGATACTGTGGGCATCTACTAGGAGCAGAGAAGTTAGTCAAGCTTTATTCTTTACAGTAATAGATCCATGCTTGGTGGACTTTGGGAGGTCATTTTGCATTGTGGGGGCCTTACAAAAAAAGGAGCCTGCTCCTAGTAGCTACTCATCATTGATTCCTCAGCCGTGGATGGTAAACGGACCTACAGGGGAGAATATTTGAATGAGAGATCCTTAAGATACCCAGATGCCAAGTTTAGGGCTTTAAATTTTAAAACCAGAACTTTGAATTGAGTCTCTTTCTAAAGGGTAGTTTCTGATGCCATCTTCATTTAATTTTACTCCTTCCATCATCAATTTTTGTGGTCTAATGCCTACTGCATATGCTAGGCATGAAATGAGGTTACCTCCAGAAAAAAAATGGAGTTTTGTATACTCAAGCGTTGCCACCAGTATGTGAAAAACAGAAAGACCCAAAATGGCCTGACAAAGTTCCCTGTTTCTATAACCAATGGGACATTGAGGGCAGCTGAATATATTCATTTATTTATTTCATTTATTTTATTAATTTTATTAATTATTTTATTAATTTTATTAATTTCTATACTGCCCAATCATCTGAGGATCACAGGGCGGTTTACGGTATCATTTGTGGGAAGCCCAGTAACTGAGTTACTGGCAAAACTAAGCCCTTTGTCGTCCAACTGATTATATCAGAAATTGGGGGTTGTCCAGTAGCATAATTTAGGACTAGCCTGTAAGGGAGTGCAAGGGAGCCCCAGCTGGAAATGCACACTCCCACCTTGGCAGCAAAGCATAAAGGAAAACAGGAAGCAGCAGAAAAAAAAGTTTAAAGTTGGTGGAATTTTAGCAGCCGGAAAAGGAGGTGAGGGCAGTACAAGATGTTCTGGAACATAATTGGGGGCCATCCCATCCCATCTGGGATCTACCGGGACTGCATCTATATCCCCCCCCCCCCCCCAGGGAACGCATTGCCTTTCACCACTGCTGTGGCAGAGGCAGCTGTGATGCTCTTTTTGAAGGCTGGATCTGTGGCCTCTGCAGCTGCCACGCACAGGCGCACCAGCACTGCAGTGGCCATCCTGTGTCCCGTGCCTGAGCTGTGGTGAGAAGGGGCAAGATGGCACAGGCTCACTGAGGCTCCAGCCAATACTGGAGCTTAAGCAAGGTGGAAGGTACTGTTACAAGGGAGGAGGAGGAGGAGGCTGGAGCTGAGCAGGGCCAGGATCTCTCACGGCTGAGCCTCTTTTCCTTCCCCTCCCAACCAGAAGTGCTGCTTCAGTTCCGAAGACAGATTTTACTTCCACAGTCAAGACAAAGGCTGCCTCTTGGAGAGACTTGGATACATTCAGCCCCGGGGAAGAAATTTGAGCTGCACATCCACTGGCAGGTTTGGGGTAGGGAGAAGAGTCTCGGGTGAAAAGCAAAGTTCCCAGGGAGATTCATAAGGGGCGAGGCAGTTCTAAGATAGTCAGGTTCCAGGCAGTTTAGGTTTTGATCAGCATTCTGGCTTCACCTGCATTCAACCGTTTGAGCAGTGGGCATTGTCTTTTGCTTGAGTCTCATACATTGTCTTGTACCTCTCTCTCCCGGGGCCACCAGAAGTCCCTGGATTGTTGTTGTGGATGGATTGTTCTGTACACTCTGAAATGCCGCTCCATTTTTGGTTCAATCCATCAGCCCACCAAGAGATGTCAAAATCTGCCCAAGGAACTCTGTTCAGTCCACGTTGTTTGATCTAGTCACTAGAGGACAACTTGTTTAACATGGAGCTGTAGTGTGCGTGGGTTTATCAGAATGTTGTCCAGGTTGTAAATCGTGAACTGCCGGAACACTTAAGAGGAGTTACAGATGCCTAGCCGCCCAAGCGTGCATTTCAAGTGGCCGTAGCAGGTTTGGAAGGCCATTTTTCATTCACCATCATGTTCCTGTGATCTAAATCAGTGTATATGGCGGCAGGATGTTAACTGGTCAAACAACCGTTGGATGAGAGGCAGCCTGCTGTCTTCTTTAGTGCCTGATGCAGAGATGTAATTCTCCTGATCTGCTCTTGCTGCTGGAGATATTCTTGTGTGAGATGCTAAGGATCTGATGAACTCCTCCCGTCCAGAATGGGGCTGTATCACCAGCCAAACATCACAATATAGTGATCCATTGGGAGGTTGAAGAGTGGAGGAACAAGCTGCATTGGCTCCGGCACCTTGTTAATTCTCCTTGACCTCTCAGTTGGCTTTTGATACCGTCAGCCATTGTGTCCTTCTGGAGCGGCTGTCTGAGTTCGGGGTAGTGGTTTCCAGTGGTTCTGGTCCAACTTGGATGGTTGTTCCCAGAGGGTGATGCTTGGGGAGTGCTCTTCAGCCCCGTGGAGCCTTCAAGGTGGAGGTCCTCAGGGCTCAATTTTATCCCCCATGCTGTTTAACATCTACATGAAACTGCTGAGAGGGGTTATCTGGAGTTTTGGAGTTTGGTATGGCAGTGGAGTTTTCTTGCCTCAGTAATGGACTGGATGAGAGCCAATGAAACTCAATCCAGATAAGACAGAGGCACTGTGGGTGGTTCCCTAGACCAGAGGCTGGGAGATTGCCTGCTCTTGATGGGGCTTCCCTCTGAAGGAGCAGGTATGTGGCTTGGGGGTCCTCAGTGGTGTTGCATGCCTTCTATCAGCTTTGGCTGGTAGCCCATAGAATCATAGAATCTTAGAGTTGGAAGAGACCACAAGGGCCATCGAGTCCAACCCCCTGCCAAGCAGGAAACACCATCAGAGCACTCCTGACATATGGTTGTCAAGCCTCTGCTTAAAGACCTCCAAAGAAGGAGACTCCACCACACTCCTTGGCAGCAAATTCCACTGTCAAACTTACTGTCAGGAAGTTCTTCCTAATGTTTAGGTGGAATCTTCTTTCTTGTAGTTTGGATCCATTGCTCCGTGTCCGCTTCTCTGGAGCAGCAGAAAACAACCTTTCTCCCTCCTCTATGTGACATCCTTTTATATATTTGAACATGGCTGTCATATCCCCCCTTAACCTCCTCTTCTCCAGGCTAAACATGCCCAGCTCCCTTAGCCGTTCCTCCTAAGGCATCATTTCCAGGCCTTTGACCATTTTGGTTGCCCTCCTCTGGACACGTTCCAGTTTGTCAGTGTCCTTCTTGAACTGTGGTGCCCAGAACTGGACACAGTACTCCAGGTGAGGTCTGACCAGAGCAGAATACAGTGGCACCATTACTTCCCTTGATCTAGATGCTATACTCCTATTGATGCAGCCCAGAATTGCATTGGCTTTTTTAGCTGCCGCGTCACCCTGTTGGCTCATGTCAAGTTTGTGGTCAACCAAAACTCCTAGATCCTTTTCACCCCTATCTAGACAGGGACAGCCTAAGTTCTGTTGTCTATGCTCTGAATCTGTAACCTCTAGGTTGGATTACTGTAAGGTGTGACACATAGGGCTGCCGTTGAAGACAGTTCAGAAACTTCAGCTGGTGTAGAACTTGGCAGCCAGGTTACTCACCAGGGCAAGACGGTTTCAGCATATAACCCCAATCCTAGCCTGACTGCACTGGCAACCAATTAGTTTCTGGGGTGGCGTTGACCTATATAGCCTTAAACAGCTCAGGACCACAATACCTCAAGGACCGCCGCTCCCCATATGAACTGACCCAGACCCTGAGATCCTCCTCTGAAGCCCTTCTTCGTGTGCCTCCCCCACATGAGGTCTGGAGGGTGGCAGCACAAGAACGGGGTCTTTTCTGCAGTGGCTCCTTGTTTGCGGAAAGCTCTCCTCAGGGAGGTTCATCTGGCACATTCGTTACATATCTTTAGGTACCAGGCAAAACCATTCCTCTTCAACCAGGCCTTTGGCTGGATTAATAATCTACAGCCTTTAAAATGTGTTTATGGGAGGGGGAATTTTTGTTTGGTTTTAACTATTTATGTTGTGCTTTTATTTTGTGAACCACCCTGAGATCTTTCGATGAAGGGCTGCACAGTGGTACCTCAGGTTACATACGCTTCAGGTTACAGACTCCGCTAACCCAGAAATAGTGCTTCAGGTTAAGAACTTTGCTTCAGGATAAGAACAGAAATCGGGCTCCGGCGGCGCGGCAGCAGCAGGAGGCCCCATTAGCTAAAGTGGTGCTTCAGGTTAATAACAGTTTCAGGTTTCAGGTTAAGAACAGACCTTAAATACTTAACCTAAGGTACCACTGTATATAAATCTAATAAACAAATGCATACATACTTATATACATACATAACTGTATCTGTGTAGAAGTGCTACTTCATGAGCCCCCAGGGGCATCTCACAAGTCACTGTTAGAAAAGGGATGCTGGACTAAATAGATCTTATTCAGAGGGGGGACGGGCGTACATTTGAATCAGTTGGTAGGTTGCTATGTGACTTGCCGTAAATTGGCAAGGCTCCCAATTCTTTGACAATAGCAAAAACAGAAAGGCTGCCAGTGAAACCAGGAATAGATTGTTGTGTGAAAGGAATGTGAACTCAGTTCTGGTACTAAACACCTTCCTTATGCCCAAGACACAGACTGAAACACAGTAAAGATTTCTGCTCCACTCCCCAAACTTTTTTTTTTAGAAGTAGGATAATTCTTCACTGATAAACCACATATAAAACTGATTTTATGTCCAACCAAGAGAGAAAACTATTTTTAAGAGGGCAGGATTATGAATTCAGATCCCTCATTTAACGATGCCTCAGAGACAATGGCTCAATGCCTGCCTCCTTTTGAGGCTGCCTTGCAAATACCAAGATTTTTCCCAATGTTTCCCAGAGGAAAATGTCAGTCTCTGTTAAGCTGAGCTGAGCCAAACCTCAGCGTTTCAGATAACTAATGGTAGGCAGGCTGGTTGGTTGGTTGGCCGGCTGGCAGGTAAAGAAGCCAATAAGTGCTTTCCTATAACTACTGCACACTTTCTCCTGCTGCTTTCATTGCCATTAATAAAGATGGACAGTATATTTAAATATTTTTGCAATTATTTTTAGATCACTTAAGGAGCTAATCTCATATATTTACCAAAGAAAGCAAATGTGAAAGCGTTTCCTGTTTTGGAAAGTGAGTCATTTTCAAACATTAGCCATGCTGTTTTTATTTTTTGTGCTTTCTTTCTTTTTATTTTTTCTCTTTGGAGAAGCAATGGTGTCTTACGAGCTCTATTCTCTTTCCTGTTTGTTAGGTCTGCCCAACCACGGACAAACCAGACAAATGGTAAGAGAATGTTCATCTAAAAAAAGATACAGTAGACCACCATCCCAAGCACAAAGCTCTAAGGCAGGGGTAGCCAATGCCGTGCCCTCCAGTTGTTGTTGGACTACAACTCCCATCAGCCCTAGCCACCATGGTGAATGGTCAGGGGTGATAGGAGTTGTAGTCCAACCTCTTCAGGGTATCTCATTGGCTACCTCTGCTCTTAAGGCGCACGTCTGCCACTGCTTTTCTTAGCTTATTACTGGATTCTTTTTTTAATTAAAAAAATGGCTCTGTATATTAAAACAAGGAAGGAACCAAATAAACAAGGAAGGGACCAAATAAAACAATACACTAAAATGGATAAACACCTTTTATTTGACGAGATCTTTTTACCTAGAAAACATTTATGAAAGTGATCGATGTCAGTGCCTGGGCAAAATATTCAGCCCACATATTTTTTGTAAGTTTTGCAGGGGGGGTGTGCCCCTCCCCCAAGATTGTATTAATTTTTATAGCGTGGGTGGTTCTAATTTTGCGGGGGAGAATCTTATCTTTAAAATCAAGGTGACCAAGGCTTTTCTTCCTTCCACTAACAATGAAAAGCCTTGCCACCACTTCAAGCAGTGGCAGCCCAGTGTCATTCCTAAGTCAGAATTCACAGGAAATTACGTTATGACGTAGAGCTTGCTCACCCATAACACTAAGGCAAACCATAAAGGGTAAAGGGACCCCTGACCGTTAGGTCCAGTCGTGTCCGACTCTGGGGTTGCGGCGCTCATCTCGCTTTATTGGCCATGGGAGCCAGCGTACAGCTTCTGGGTCATGTGGCCAGCATGACTAAGCCGCTTCTGGCGAACCAAAGCAGCGCACGGAAACGCCGTTTACCTTCCCGCCGGAGTGGTACCTATTTATCTACTTGCACTTTGACGTGCTTTCAAACTGCTAGGCTGGCAGGAGCTGGGACTGAGCAACGGGAGCTCACCCCGTTGCGGGGATTTGAACCGCCAACCTTCTGATCGGCAAGTCCTAGGCTCTGTGGTTTAACCCACAGTGCCACCCACATCCCAAGGCAAACCATGGATTAACACAAATGCACGGGTTCACGGCCTCTTTATTCATTCTCTGGTCCTTGCCACTGCTGCATTGCTGTGGACTAAGCTGTGGTTTGGCTTAGTGTGTCATCTGAACCCCCGAACCAGAAATACTAGATGTTTGTTAAAAAGGAGGAAAATACCTAGTATGGATTTGGGGTTATTTAATAAAAAACTAGAAAGAGGAGATTTGCCTAAATCCTGGAAACCAGACAGAGTAGTTGTGCTGCTCCAACTGAGAAAGGATTTAGTCTCAGAAAGACCTATAAGCTTAATTAACCAGGAAATCAGCAGTATTGATAGCTAGGCTTAAGTCCATAGCTCATTATTTATCAGAAGAGGAGGCACTTAGCAGATTCTGTGTTAAAATTTATTTTCAGCCAGCAGATCATTATAACATTTTTAACAATTAACAGTAACATCAGTAGAAAGTCACATTAATAAAACTGAATTACACAGAATTATAATACTGAAAAATATATGTATCAAGCAACCTTGATAGATCAAATAAGGATGGCCATATTAAAAAAACCTTGCTGCTTGTCTCATGACTGACACATTGGAGCCCTGAAGGAAAGTGATCATAAGAGTCGAAGCAGATACAAGGGTTGGGCTGTATAATAGGATATATTAGGTCTCTCCTAGCTACTTGATAAAAACTACAGAAAGAAAGAACATCAATGCTACCTCAGCAATGTTACAAGGGCAGCATCAATTGTTCATTGGAGTTTTATTGTATCTGCCATCTAATAAATTAGAAGGGAGGGCATTCAGCCTTGGCACAGAGAAAGCTTTCCTATACAGTGGTACCTCGGGTTACATACGCTTCAGGTTACAGACTCCGCTAACCCGGAAATAGTGCTTCAGGTTAAGAACTCTGCTTCAGGATGAGAACAGATTTGTGCTGCTGTAGCACGGCAGCAGCGGGAGGCCCCATTAGCTAAAGTGGTGCTTCAGGTTAAGAACAGTTTCAGGTTAAGTACAGACCTCTGGAACGAATTAAGTACTTAACCTGAGGTACCACTGTAATTCAGGGCATTCCATCTTTTTAGGGGAAGTATGGTAACCCCTCAGCGCCTAGGGCTTGACGATCGAAAGGTCGGCGGTTCGAATGCCCGCGGCGGGGTGTGCTCCCGTTGTTCGGTTCCAGCGCCTGCCAACCTAGCAGTTCGAAAGCACTCCCTGGTGCAAGTAGATAAATAGGGACCGCTTACTAGCAGGAGGGTAACCGGTGTTTCCGTATGCGGCTCTGGCTCGCCAGATGCAGCTTGTCACGCTGGCCACGTGACCCGGAAGTGTCTCCGGACAGCGCTGGCCCCCGGCCTCTTGAGTGAGATGGGCGCACCACCCTAGAGTCTGTCAAGACTGGCCCGTACGGGCAGGGGTACCTTTACCTTTACCTATGGTAACCCCAATGCCTGAGAGGAGCAGGGTCTCTATGCAGTAGTTTTTAGTTTTTTCATAGAATTGTGGAGTTGGAAGAGACCACTAGGTCATCTGGTCCAACCCCTTGAAGCGCTTGGAAACCTATATCCAAAATCCTCTGTTTAACCACTGATTTGGCACCCTTTAGGTCAGGGGCCGGGGACGCTGGTGGCGCTGTGGGTTAAAGCCTCAGTGCCTAGGGCTTGCCGATCAAGAGGTCGGCGGTTCTAATCCCCGCGGTGGGGTGCGCTCCCGCTGCTTGGTCCCAGCGCCTGCCAACCTAGCAGTTCGAAAGCACTCCCGGGTGCAAGTAGATAAATAGGGACCGCTTACTAGCGGGAAGGTAAACGGCATTTTCGTGTGCAGCTCTGGCTCGCCAGAAGTGGCTTAGTCATGCTGGCCACATGACCCGGAAGCTGTATGCCGGCTCCCTCGGCCAATAAAGCAAGATGAGCACCGCAACCCCAGAGTCATCTGTGACTGGACCTAATGGTCAGGGGTCCCTTTACCTTTACCTAGGTCAGGGGTCAACAAACTTTTTCAGCAGGCGGCCGGTCCACTGTCCCTCAGACCTTGTGGGGGGCTGGACTATATTTTTAGGGCGGGGGGAGGAATGAATGAATTCCTATGCCCCACAAATAACCCAGAGATGCATTTTAAATAAAAGCACACATTCTGCTTGTGTAAAAACACCAGGCAGGCCCCACAAATAACCCAGAGATGCATTTTAAATAAAAGCACACATTCTACTCATGTAAAAACACCAGGCAGGACCTACAAATAACCCAGAGATGCATTTTAAATAAAAAGGACACATTCTACTCATGTAAATGCATGCTGATTCCCGGACCGTCCGCGGGCCGGATTGAGAAGGCGATTGGGCCGCGTCCGGCCCCCGGGCCTTAGGTTGCCTACCCTTGCTTTAGGTTCGTGGTCAACAGGTAAGATGGTTATAGATCTGTTGAGTTGAAGGTGTTGAACATCATTCTCATACGAGGCCAGGATCGGTATTCTCACTGAATGCCTATAAAGACTTTGGCAAGGCCTTCTTACCTAAACCACTGACTGAGATAAATTTTGGAGCTGAATTTATGATTTTGGTGAACCAGGTGTCTTCAACATAAGATGGAGTTTGTGTCTATGGCTTGGGTTTCCAACCACTAAGTCTCACTAGAGGCAGCAGGATAATGTCTACCTTATCCCCAGCTTTGTTATTGACTATGGTGGTGGAGGTTTTAGGAGAAGCAATTTACAGATCAAAGGAAAAGCTCAGAGCATCAGTACAGTGGTGCCTCGCAAGACGAAAAGAATCCGTTCCGCGAGTCTTTTCGTCTTGCGGTTTTTTCGTCTTGCGAAGCAAGCCCATTGGCGGATTAGCGATATTAGCGCTATTGACATTTTAAGGGGTAAAAACGGCTTTTTTAGGCTTAAGGGATTAGCGGTTTTGCTGCTAAAATGCTTTTAGCAGCTTAGCGCTTCAGAAAAAGGGGTTTTGGAGCAGAAAAAAAAAACTCAAAAATTTTCGTCAATTTTCGTCTTGCGAAGCAAGCCCATAGGGAAATTCGTCTTGCGAAGCGCCTCTGCAAATGGAAAACCCTTTCGTCTTGCGGGTTTTCCGTCTTGCGAGGCATTCGTCTTGCGGGGCACCACTGTATCTTTGCAGAGCTTGCCCTGAGCAATCTGAAAGAGGAAATTAAGGAACCTGAAAATCCTCTATCGGGATTTTAGCCTCATAGCAGGTCTAGATGCAGACGAAGATAAATCAAATCTCCTCTTTTTCAGCACCCCACTAGCTGAAGTTGGTGAACTTTGGAAACATTCAGGGCTACAAATACAACAGCATTCTCAAGTTTTAGGGAATAAATCTCATTGTGGGTTTCAAACAGCTGAAAAAAGGAAAGAAAATATTGATCCAATAATGGAATAAAATAACTCTTTCGTAATAGAGGAAGATTACTGCCACCAAAATTACATTACAGTGGTACCTCGAGTTACAAACACCTCAGGTTACAAACGCTTCAGGTTACAAACTCTGCTAACCTGGAAGAGTTACCTCGAGTTGAGAACTTTGCCCCAGGATGAGAACGGAAATCGTGTGCCGGCGGCGCAGCAGCGGCAGCAGCAAGAGGCCCCATTAGCAAAAGCACACCTCCAGTTAAGAACAGTTTCAGGTTAAGAACGGACCTCCAAAACGAATTAAGTTCGTAACTAGAGGTACCACTGTATCGCCAAAAGTTATTTTCCTGTTTCATACACTACTGTTTGAAATTTACTCTGACAGGCCTTTGCTGCTGTTTTAATTTTTAATTAACCAGCCACTTTAATTAGCTGTATTTTTATTTTTACATGATGTTGTATGTTTTGACGTTGAACACCTCCCCAATGTTTTGTAATTTTGTGTTATAGACATGCTTTTATAAATAAATAAATAAATTTCTAGGATGTGATTAAAAGTGGAAAGGACAGCTTACGGAGTTTAGTAATTCTGGCAAAAGGTACAGATTGTGTGTGTGTGTGTGTGAGAGAGAGAGAGACAGAGAGAGAGAGAGAGAGAGAGAGAGACAGAGAGAGAGAGAGATGCATATGAGCTGCGTCCACCTATAATAGTTTACCTGGGATTGGGGAATGATCTCATTTGTTATTAGACAGCAACAATATTGTTGGCGGTTTGGGCAGGACTGGGAAATCAGAGCTGACTTCCCACATCAAGCATGAGGTTGTCAGGCGCGCTCCCTCTAATTTTGTGTAATGCGTGTTTGTGGCTGGCACCCCAGCACTTTCTCAAAATTTGAAGTGTGTCCCCAAGTCCAAAAAGGTTGGCAACCCTTGGAGTATACTACTCAAATGGTTATTAAGCCTATTTCGGATCATAATTACATCACACGAGTCTCCGTGGAGCTCACTTTCCTTCTTGGAAAACTATCCCTTTTATGTCTGTTACGCTCTATTCTTTCAAGGATTAAAAATTCCTTTTTGAATTCTGGGGAAGGAAGCAATTGATAGGGATTTTACCACTGCTTATCCCATCGTTACTTCCTTTTTCAGACTATCCTCAATTCATCCATGTACATAAATCTCAATATTTGGGCTAGGCTGCACACAGAACCGGAGATCTACATGTGAGGAACCAACCTATTTCTGAAGCTAGATTAATGGAACTAATGTGAGAAAGGCAAATTGGTTTCAAAAAGTAGCAGACTTTACACAAACAGTATTTGCCACAGGTGGCGCATGATGCCCACGTACATTATCTGAGCATTTTGTATTTATTCCATGAGGGCCAAGAGTGTGTTACCTTTCCAAAGACCCAACCTTTTGAAAACAGTATGGGAATCCAATATTTGGGTCAAAGCTGGGAGAGACAAGACTTGGAGCAATCTGCCAATACAAATCGCATCAGCCAGAAATTGGCGCATGGAGCACCTCTGTGAAATTGCATTACGTGAATGGAACATGTCTTTTGCGCCGAAGAGGTTATAGAATCGGAGAATCTTTCTTTCACTTCTGGGCTTGTCCACTAGGTCAAGCTGTCATCAAGCAAATATTACAACCAGATCCAATGTTAGCACTCCTTTTCTGAACTCTGACCAACAGTTCTTTCAGAATAATTTTGTCTTAATGATGTTAGCAACTACTTGCAGGGACTCCTTGTCCCCCATCTTACATTTGCGCAGCCTGTTATTCCTAAGTGCAGAACCTTAAGATTTGTCCCTGTTGAAATTTGTGTTGTTAGTTCTGGCACAGTTCTCCAATCTGTGGTGTAAGAGCCAGTGTGGTGTAGTGGTTAAGAGCGGTAGTCTTGTAATCTGGTGAACTGGGTTTGATTCCCCGCTCCTCCACATGCAGCTGCTGGGTGACCTTGGCCTAGTCACACTTCTTTGAAGTCTCACAGCCCCACTCACCGCACAGAGTGTTTGTTGTGGGGGAGGAAGGAAAAGGAGAATGTTAGCCGCTTTGAGACTCCTTAAAGGGAGTGAAAGGTAGGATATCAAGTCCAAACTCTTCTTCTTCTTCTTCTTCTTCTTCAATCTGTTTGTGTGCGTGTGTGTGAATTTGCATTTTATTTATTTGTTAACATTCTTATATTACATCAGTAAAAGTTGCCATATTACATTACAGGACTTACTATAATATAATTTCCAACATGTATACAAAAATTATATACAAATTTTATATACCTAGAAAGAAAATGAAACAAACAAACAAAAAAAGAAAGAAAGAACAAAGAGAAAAAACAAAAAAAAAATTCCCCCCAAAATCATATACATACCAACACACTAGACTTCCTGTCTATCCCATTGTATATTCCTTTTTTACAAATGAATGTACTCTTATTATTGTATATTTCTTTACATTTTATCTAATACCTTCCTATATCAATATGCGCTCTTAGTCTTATTTCTCAACTCAGTCTCACTCCAACGTCAATCAAATGCTAGCATAGATAGCGAACCTTTACTGTATTTTTGAACATATGTTTTATATCTATCCCACTTTTCCATAAATTTTTGCTTTGAATTGCCTCTCAGGGTATTTGTAAACTGCGCCATTTCAGCAAATTCTTGTAGCTTGTAATGCCAGTCCGTTTTTGTCGGGGCTTCTTGTTCCTTCCACCCCTTTGCCACCAAAGTCCGAGCTGCGGCCGTTGCATATAAGAACACCTCCCTAAAGGCCTTCGGGATGTCCCTGCCAACAATGCTTAACATCATCTCGAATCCTGACTCTTGTCCTCTGTGGCATTAGTTGCTCCTCATGTTAAAAGTCTCACTCCTCTCCTACAGGGGGCGCCCCCTGGCTCTTCCAGCCAATAAGATCTAGAATCAGTTGGCCAAGTTGGTTCTTTCTCCCAGGTGGGCATCTTAAAGACTGTTTTTGCATTAGCCTGGCTTAAAGAAATGCCGGGGTACATTAGAGCCTTTCTTCACAGTTGTGACCTTAGATGTGACACCCCCAACTTGTGTCAATGCTGTAATTTCAACACCCAACCATGTTTTTATTTCCACCAGCTTTTGAATATTCTGTATGTTGTCTACCGTGTTTTTCGCTCTATAAGACGCACCAGACCACAAGACGCACCTAGTTTTTGGAGGAGGAAAACAAGAAAAAAAATGTTCTGAATCTCAGAAGCCAGAACAGCAAGAGGGATCGCTGCGCAGTGAAAGCAGCAATCCCTCTTGCTCTTCTGGCTTCTGGGATGGCTGCGCAGCCTGCATTCGCTCCATAAGACACACACACATTTCCCCTTTTTCGGAGGGAAAAAGTGAGTCTTATAGAGCAAAAAATACGGTATATGCTGAATGGTGTTTGTTTTCTGGGCTGCCGCCTACTTTTATACAGTCATTAGTGCAGGAGTCTCTTAATCTCTGGGTCATAGGTTCAAGCCCCACTTGGGCAAAGGATTCCTACATTGCAGGGGTTGCGATCGTCGTGGTCCCTTCCAACTCTCGATTCTGTGATTCTGTGCCAGGAGGGCACGATGTCTCTATGGTTCTACCTATGCTGTTCTGCTACTTTTATGCTTTTGCTTCCATAAACTGTCCTGAGAACATGATGAACACGTATTGAGTACCCTTCAAACTACATGAGAGAAAACAGTATTTTTTTCTTCTTCTTCTTCCCATAAATCTCTGCATGCAAGGGAGGCAGGAGGTTATTTTACCAC
Source organism: Podarcis tiliguerta (assembly GCF_965153285.1). Classification (NCBI taxonomy): domain Eukaryota; kingdom Metazoa; phylum Chordata; class Lepidosauria; order Squamata; family Lacertidae; genus Podarcis; species Podarcis tiliguerta. The sequence continues at coordinate 82,649,038 of NC_139540.1, read as the reverse complement.
TTCAGCTGTTGGGGGTTAGAACTGGTTCACCCTTCTATTGATAGTCGAAGATGGAAGGCGAGGTTGTTGAACTGTTTCTTTAAATCTAAAGGTTCATCATTGTTTCACCCGTTGTGTATACCTTTAATGGGCCAGAGCAAGGGCCAGAGCAAAATAATGAGATCCAGCTTCACAGCTGTGAAGCATAGCAGGTGCTGCTGAGTTGCATTGATTAAGCTGTGTCGGGAATTGGCTGCAGTATATAAGGGGCAGCACCTAGCTCTGCCATTTACCCTGGGGGATGGGTTGGTGGTTGGGTCGTGTTTGTTTGTAGATGTATTTCATAGAATCATAGAGTTGGAAGTTATATTTGGTGTATAAGTTTTTGTTCTTCTTATTAAAACCTTGTCTAAGTTATTTTTGAGTCCCTTTTTTTATGCATGGTCTCCCCAGCAAGCTCTCTGCAGCGTTACTACACTGCGAAAAGCCAACAGAGGTAGTGCGCCCTTGAATCCAACAATCTTTCTTGGTGAGCTTACTGGGGTCGGTACTGTTTGCACACCCAACAGCCTTTCATTTATTTTTTCTGTAAGATTTTGTTCAAGCTTTTTCATAATACTGTCAGATGAAAAAAATAATGTGAATAAAAAAAAAAAACAGAGAAAGGGAAAAGAAGATGCAGAGTCCTCTCTCAAAGGTAGCTCTTTAATGCTTGTCACCCACAGATAGTGGTGGACCCTCCCAACACCCCCCCCCCCTTTTATATAGGGTCTGTGCTGTGCTCCAGTACATTCGGGAGAAATTGGACCCCTCCAACTGCTAAAGCTTTGCCTCCTGTCAGGGATATCTCACATGATACTGGATGTTCCCCTGCCTCCCATCAGAGCAGGAATTTACAGCAAGAAAAGGTCTCATTTTCTGTCCATTTAAGAGATACAGTGGTACCTCTGGTTGTGAACAGGATCCGTTCCGGAGGCCCGTTTGCAACATGAAAAGAGCGCAACCCGCAGCGATGCGTCTGCGCATGTGCGGGTTGCTATTCGCAGCTTCTGCGCATGCGCGTGACATCATTTTGTGCTTCTGCGCGAGCGGCGAAACCCGGAAGTAACCCTTTCCGGTACTTGCGGGTCGCCGTGGGACATAACCTGAAAGAACGTAACATGAAGCAAACGTAACCAGGTATGACTTTACTTGTTCCTAAAGTGGTTTCTGCGGGGACCCCATAACGTTTTTGTTGTTCTTTATGTCTTGCGTTAGGGACCAAGTCGAAACTTGCTACTCAATGGGAAATCATACCAAACAAAAGTCCGGTTAATCCGTGGTGGAACCATGTTTCCAGTGAAAAGGAAGAGGATGAACTGGATTGACGCTCCTGACGATGTTTTCTACATGGCCACCGAGGAAACCAGGTTAGCATGTGCACTTCAGTAAGAGTCCGTTCTGTGATTCTGTTAAGAGCGATCAAATGCAATTTACAATTGGTTAATGGCTGAGCTTCTGAAAAGATAGAGTAAGATTGAAATGAATCAATAAGTTTCTTTTTTGAAAAAAATAGACCTGGTGAAATGGCGGTCTTCAACCAAAAGTTGAGTCCTCCTTAGCCTGCTGTGCTGAATTGACCACTTACAGGTGAAACTCGAAAAATTAGAATATCGTGGAAAAGTTCCTTTATTTCAGTAATTCAACTTAAAAGGTGAAACTAATATATGAGATAGACTCATGACATGCAAAGTGAGATATGTCAAGCCTTTGTGTTATAATTGTGATGATTATGGCGTACAGCTGATGAAAACCCCAAATTAACCATCTCAGAAATTTAGAATATTGTGAAAAGGTGAAGTAGCTATTCAATCCATAACACCTGCAATGGGTTCCTGAGCCTTTAAATGGTCTCTCAGTCTGGTTCAGTCGGAAGCACAATCATGGGGAAGGCTGCTGACCTGACAGTTGTGCAGAAAGCCATCATTGAGACCCTCCATAAGGAGGGAAAGCCTCAAAAGGTAATTGCAGAAGAAGTTGGATGTTCCCAAAATGCTGTAACGAAGCACATTAATGGAAAGTTAATGGAGGGTCTCAATGATGGCTGAGTTCATGACAGATGGACATCCAACCTCTGCTTAAAAACCTCCAGTAAAGTTTTACGAAACATACTTTAGCAAGCAAGCAAAGTTAATTGAGAATTGGATAGTAAAACACGTGTAATATAATACATAAAACACATAACTAAGTGGCACATGTTGTGAGGCCAGACACACAGGTTTTCATGAGTTGGGAAGCTTTTAATGCAAACTTAATGCTGTATCGAACATAACAGGCTTATCCATGCTAGACAGCAGACCTTTCATTTTGTCAATGTCACTAAGGATGGCAATCGGCTCTAAGAATTTCTTTAATAATTTGCCATTGGAATTCAATACAGCTTTCAGCATAACATTGCTGCAGAAGACAGAATTGGGATTCAAGTTGACCTTAACGGTTTGAAGAACTGAGCCCAAACGAACAAATAGAATTTCAATAGGAACATCTGTAAGGTTCTGCCCTTAGGCAGGAAGAACCAGATGCACAAATATAGAATGGTGGACATCTGGCTTGCCAGGAGTACATGCAAAAAGGATCTAGGGCTTAACTGAGTTAACTGTTGCAGCAGCCAAAAAAGTAAATGCTATTCTCGGCTGTATCAACAGAAGTCTAGTGTCCAGATCAAGGGAAGTAATAGCACCATTTTATTTTATTTTATTTTAGGATCCACCCTATTTTTGTGATTATAGGTTGTTTTAAACTGCTTTTAATGCTGTATTTTAAATTATTGTAACCCGCCTTAGGGTGAAAAGCGGAGAATAAATTAAAATAATAATAGAACAAAGGAAACGGCATGTTTATACAGCCGCCTAACTGAACAGATCTTGAAGCAACTGATAAAGACGGGAAAAGAAAGTTTCAAGTATCTAGTCTCGTGACAAGGTTTTCTTTTCATTCTCTCCCAGGAAAATCCGGAAGTTGCTTTCTTTCTCTGAAGCGAGACAAGCTGCAAGACGGCCTTACAAGCCTATTGTCCTCTGGCCAGTAGCAGGTTTACATCTACAGCAGCCTGTGAATGATGAGCCAATAATCATTGAGGACTAAAACGAACCTGACTAGCCCTTGAAACACTGATGGCTTTGCCAGAGAACTTTTCCCAACTCCCACATACTGTGCTGTAAGTTCTGTGGCCACAGAATGGGAATCCGCTGCTGATGAACGAGAAGGAACAAAACTACGCCAAGACGGGTCCAAGGCGGAAGCTGGGCCCGCTCTGGTTCTTGATGGCCACAGACGACACACGCCCGCCCATTCTCCTTTAGCAGATTTTCTTTTGCTTGTAGTTTATTCTGCTCTTTTTGTAAGCAAGTGGGAAGCAATGTAAATGTAACTTATTGGAGACATGGATATTCCGCATATTCTGTTTTTTCTCTTTTCGTAAAGCGAGACCCTCCGTTTTATGAGACTGTGGTGTTGTGTTCGTGTGTTTCTGTCAACAGTACCATTTTGTCTTTATTTCTTTGTAGATAAAAGTGCCAATGTGTGTCTGTTACACCTGGAAATATAGGATTTAGAAACCAGCTACAGGTTTGGTGGGCTTTTTGCTCTGGTTCCTTTTGGTTTTAGGAAACTTGTGGCAGTTTTGCCTCTACATGGACGCATGACAGGGACCTCCAATGGACAGTATGAGTTTTCTGCTACAAGGGGCTCCCTGTGTTTCAGCATGAAACATCTAGCATTTAAAGTTGTCCCTCATCCCAAGTAGGAATATTCTTCTTGATCTCTCTCCAGTTTCATGTATAGCATGGGTAGGCAAACTAAGGCCCCGGGGGCCGGATGCGGCCCAGTTGCCTTCTCAATCCGGCCCACGGACGGTCCAGGAATCAGCGTGTTTTTACACGAGTAGAATGTGTCCTTTTATATAAAATGCATCTCTGGGTTATTTGTGGGGCATAGGAATTCATTCATATTTTTTCTCCAAAATATAGTCTGCCCCCCCCCCCAAGATATGAGGGACAGTGGACCAGCCCCCCGCTGAAAAAGTTTGCTGACCCCTGATGTATAGGATTGATTGCTGTCACAACAGCAGCCACACGGGGGAATCTAAGGGAATCTCTTGTCATTATGGATTTTTTAGTCTATTTTGCAGGTAGGGAGTTAATTATGGAGCTTTTACTTTTGAGAAATACCTCACTTTCTGTGTTCCAGTATTTTCCCCAGCATGGCTGCAATATAGCAGGCATTATTTAAGTGCCCTGCTTATAGGGGCTTGGTTTCCACCTTGGAGAGGCACTGCCGTTCTCCAGCAATTTTGGGTTATGTTTGGAAAGTTCCAGCAAGAATGATACCAAGGTTTGTCTTGCCGACAGGCAACAAGCTTCTGGCTATATCAATTTGAATTTTACTTCAGAATCTCATTTAATTTGTGGGCGAAATGCATGCTTTCAGGCAGGGACTCATTCCATACTTGTTTGTAAGGTAAAGGTAAAGGTACCCCTGCCCGTACGGGCCAGTCTTGCCAGACTCTAGGGTTGTGCGCTCATCTCACTCTATAGGCCGGGAGCCAGCGCTGTCCGCAGACACTTCCGGGTCACGTGGCCAGCGTGACAAGCTGCATCTGGCGAGCCAGCGCAGCACACAGAACGCCGTTTACCTTCCCGCTGGTAAGCGGTCCCTATTTATCTACTTGCACCCGGGGGTGCTTTTGAACTGCTAGGTTGGCAGGCGCTGGGACCGAACGACGGGAGCGCACCCCGCCGCGGGGATTCGAACCGCCGACCTTTCGATTGGCAAGTCCTAGGTGCTGAGGCTTTAACCCACAGCGCCACCCGTGTCCCTTGTTTGTACACTGACCCAAATCCTGGACAAAAAAGTTTTCTTGAGGAGAGAAGGCCTTCATCTCCAGTTGGAGCTTCCATGGCTTAGCTTCTCCCTTCTTCACCAAAGTTACCAACAACTGCTATATTTAATAGATCTGGACATCAGTGGTTTTACATCCAGAATAAAAGGTGTTCCCCTTCTGAAGGAGCCGGCACCTCTATCCTTTGAAAGCCTGTGAACATTTCTAGTGAACCCTCTCGCTTCATCATTATATGAACCAGAAAGACAGCTCTGACTTTTTCTATAAAATTATACAAGATTAATTTAAATCTAAGCCAAATCTTACTGCTAGAATTTCTGCCCATGACTTCTTAGGCATCCCCGCCACATATGGAGAACATTTGCAGGAAGAGCATTATACACAAACTTGACATGAGCCAACAGTGTGACGCGGCAGCTAAAAAAGCCAATGCATCAATAGGGCTGCATCAATAGGAGTATAGCATCTAGATCAAGGGAAGTAATAGTGCCACTGTATTCTGCTCTGGTCAGACCTCACCTGGAGTACAGTGTCTAGTTCTGGGCACCACAGTTCAAGAAGGACACTGACAAACTGGAACGTGTCCAGAGGAGGGCAACCAAAATGGTCAAAGGCCTGGAAACGATGCCTTATGAGGAACGGCTAAGGGAGCTGGGTATGTTTAGCCTGGAGAAGAGGAGGTTAAGGGGGGATATGATAGCCAGGTTCAAATATAGAAAAGGATGTCACATAGAGGAGGGAGAAAGGTTGTTTTCTGCTGCTCCAGAGAAGCGGACACGGAGCAATGGATCCAAACTACAAGAAAGAAGATTCCACCTAAACATTAGGAAGAACTTCCTGACAGTAAGAGCTGTTTGACAGTGGGATTTGCTGCCAAGGAGTGTGGTGGAGTCTCCTTCTTTGGAGGTCTTTAAGCAGAGGCTTGACAGCCATATGTCAGGAGTGCTCTGATGGTGTTTCCTGCTTGGCAGGGGGTTGGACTCGATGGCCCTTGTGGTCTCTTCCAACTCTATGATTCTATGATTCTACTTATTACAAATAAATTGTGTTACAGGAAACTTGTTGAGCCTCATGGGCACAAACAAAATAGATTTCAAAACATAACATAAAATTCAGTCATACTTTAAAAGGTTTTAACATATGTACATAAAGAAATAAAAGAAAATCCTTAAAACACATACCCAAAATTTAAGTTGTCACAGTTGTCATCAAATTTTTAAAAATTCATGAATTATTCAGAGAACACAGGCAAAGGATCAGGAGCAGGCCAGGCTATCTGCATTTAATCAAGCAAAATGCCCTACCCACTTCACCATACTACAGTAATCTTGCTTGTCACAGACCCTAATAGTTGTGTTAGGTTATTGTTTATTCTTTGTTACGGACCTTGGAAAATCAATAAAAAGAGTTTCAAAAAAGAAGACAAATTTATACTTGGAAATATTAAAACCAGAGCAAAGTCTCTTCACCTGAGCTTGCCTGTTTCCCTGGCACATCCCCCTCAACTGGTCAAATAAATCATAGATCTGCATATCTATACCTTCGGGTATAGGACGGTATTTAAATTAATTTAAATATCTTCATGGTATCAACAGTTGAATACTTCCATCCACTGATGAATTAATATTCTTAATGCCTCCAAAGTAATATTTATCATAATCCATGTGAGAAGAAATCCTGAATCAATCACTTACTTGATTTTGTATCACAGTTATTTAAACTCTTCCCGTGCAAAAGAAAATTGCTTATTTTGATTCCCTTGGGATTTGGTTGCTTAAGTGAAGGGGATTTTGCTGGGTTTGGGGCTTCACAATATTTGGATATATGTCCTTCATTACATCTGAAACAAATAAGTTTGGGATGGAGCCTTGGTTTTCTTCTGAGACTGGGTTTTTCATTCCTTTCTCCAATGACCATTGACATCAGTTAGGGTTACTTTTGGTTTGTTGTCTTTGAGCATGGCAAACTTCTCAACCTTTGTGACTCCAAAAAGCAGCAGACTCTCGGTACATCATCCACTTTCAAATCTGCTTCTTCCGGAACCTCAATAATGGCTAGGAACTCATGATTGTTAGTTTTTCTTGGACTCAAGCTTTAATTTGAATAGTTCCTTCGAGCTTGATGAGAATGTGTGCTTGTAAATACAAAAGGCTGGTAAATTGTCAGTCATCTCGGTAGCAGTATCGCAATGTTTAGCGTGGACCATCTGGGTGTCTGAAAGACTATCCAAATTAATAGACACTGCTATGTCATTCTGCTGTTCCCATTTAACTCTGCACCAGCTCTAGGCTTCTCTTCCACGATGCAAACTATAATGCCTCTTACTTTCATAATGGTTTCCAACCTGTTCCATTGAGTAAAATTACTCTAAGCAGTCTGCAGCTTTGAGCAGCAACAAGATTTTGGCTGCCTATCGTAAAAAGAGACACTTCTAAAAAAATCTCCAACAAAGAAAGAAAAACTTCTGCCTACTGCAGAAGAGGGATAGAGGAAGGAGGGAGAAAAATCTTTCTCCACTCTAAAAAAACAACAAGTTTTTAAATTCCTTCAACAAGCTGAAACCCTGCATAATATTCTCACTAGAATCTCAACAAAATATTCCACATTCTGAGCCCATAACCTGTGTAGTTATTTAATTAGTAAAGAAGAATTTGCTGGATCCCAAAATCCAAATGTAAGGCAGAATACTCTCTGGTAAGAGAGAGCCCCAGGAGAGGTTTTAAAGCAAAACATGCAGCAAAGCATTTAAAGACCCGTTAAATATCCTGTTTTAATGCACTTTTTAAATTGTTCATCACTAAAGGTGAGGGGGCGTAACCTAGCTGAGTCTAGGAAAAAAGCTTACTCTATGGTCTTAACCGCTTCATGCATTAACTAGAGCTAAGCATGCTGAATGAGGCTTCTCACATAAACTTCCTAAAAGCTTCCTAAAAGCCAGGAACACACAAACTTCCTAAAAGCCAGGAACGCCCTGCGTTTCTGAGACAATTACCTTATAAATTGCAGTGTAAAGGCAGCCCAAACTCCCCAAGTCTCCCATATCTCAGAAGAGCGTGCTGTACTTTCACAACACTGGTCTGAAACTTTCAATAGCATGGACTCCATGTGTCTTGGCACAAGGGGATTCCAGAACCCTGAGGTTGGCAGACACAGACAGACACACACACACAATGCAGTGGTCAGATTAGGAAACTATATTGAAAAAAGTAGGGGGAAAGCAGGCAGAAGGTTGGAACAAGACTACGCAATAAACCAGAGCCCTGTGGCTCTAAAACTGGACTAATCCTAGCCTATTCATTACAATATAGCTGTTTGGTTTACTCATAATCAGCAAAGATGGCCAGCTCCGTCGAAAGCCGAGTCTGGATTCCAGATGTTGGGAGGGATCAACCAAGGCTCTCTGCCCCTCTCTTTGGACCCTTGACCCTTCTTGGAGAGTGGGAGGCCAGAGCTCAGGTCCTGCCCATCTCTCAGGTATGGGGTGTGTGGATATGATATGATACGTCCAGTCTCTTTGTTTTCAAAAGAACTTTACTTTCAAAAACATATAACTGAGAAGAACATATCTACAATCTCCTGCTTATTCACTTTGTTCCTTATAGAGAGCACAGGTTTCTTCCTAGACAGACCATACCGTCCTCGGAAGCATCCAGGGAAACCTCTCTCCGCAGCCATTCTCCTCACATAGGCACACCCAGACGGAAGAAACAGAGAAAGCTGATAAAAACGACAGTTCCTGGAATAAGAGTCACAACAGAATGGAATGCCTCTCCCTTGTGACTCAGCCAATCACATGAGAGAGCTACTGCCAAAGGAAAAACCCCATGCGAAAAAAAACACAGCAATTCAATAGAAGCAAACATTCCCGTTTCAGGAAATTAAGCTATTATCCTAAAAAGGTGGGCATTTGAAGAGCCTGTTTTGCATTTGGAGAGGAGATAGGTGACAAGTTGGCTTAGAGAAAGCACTCGGAGCACCTTTTTACTTACTTCACAATTTAGTACTACAGTTCTTGTTTGGCTGTTTTGGTCTTGTTTGGCATATTGTACAGGCTGGTGATGGAATTCAAGATATTTGTTGAGTATTATCCTGAGGCATTTCTGGATTGGGTGCACTCAGGAGTTATCACCCAAAGCAGGTGACTTTAACCCTAACCTTGACACTTGACACCTAAGCCTGATCCTGACCTCTCATCCCTATACCTTGACCATCAACCACTGTCTCCTGACCCTAACCTTAACCCTGTCCCCTTGACCCTGACCCAAACCATAACCATAAACCCTAAGCTTGTTCCTGACCCTAAATCTAACCTGAACCCTGACCCTTGAACGCTAACCTTTAACCCCTAACCCCCAGATCTTGACCCCTGACCCTAACATTGCAGTTGGTGTCTCAGATATTAAGATGATGGAATATGGGTTTCTCAACTCCAAAGTTTACTGCGTATTTATAGCTGTTTGCCTTCCCGTTTAATTTACATAGTCCATATGACATTACTCTCAAACATCACTCGTCGTGACGCTTTTTTGGGTAAATTCAAGTTTACCCAATAAAGGGACAATGCAATAAGGTGGGGAAATCTGGGGTGACAGATTATTTGTTTCAATGTTTTGGGAGGATAGATTATCACTTTTTACTATTCCTCTTTTCATACCTACTGCTTCCTCAGTGCTTTCATTTCTTTTTCAGCCTGCTCATAACTATTTCAGGGTCAGGGATAGATGATAGATAGATAGATAGATGATAGATAGATAGATAGATAGATAGAGATTTCTTTAATTCCTCAGATTTGCACAAAACCAGAAAACTGCCAAGGTGTGCACTGATTATTTATATTCATTTGCATACCACCCTATGCCCATAAATCTCAGGGCGGTTCACAGAATTTACAGCTGGGCCCTGAACATTTGTAAGAAACAAGGGGTGGGCACAGTTATCTACACACAGGGCCCATTGATACTTAATTGGCTTAAAATAACTCACAAGTGAAAAAGTGGGAGAAGCACAGAAGGGAACACCTACTGGCCATGCAAGGGGAAATGGACGAAGTTGCTCCTCATCTAGGAATTAGAATATTATTATTATTATTATTGGTAAAGAAAGAAAAAGTTTTGCTGTTGCAATTTGTATCTTGGGCAACAGATGGCAGTGTTGTGCTGTAATACTGCTGAGTTATTGTGGAGGGATTAATTTTCCCTTTCAAATCAGTATAGGCAGGATTTTTGGAATTGTGGTTTTTGCATCCTGATAATGTTTGAAATGCTAGCATTGTACTTTTTTGAGGGGGGAAAGGATTTTTTAACTGTAATTTTTGGAAGGAGTTTTTTTTGGAGGGGGGTTGGGGTTTTTGATTTTTAAAATGGCTAATAGCAATTCAGTTGTTGATGAAAGCCCCCCATTGCCTAAGGTAACCCAAGGCAATTGCAGTGCAGAAGATGGGGGTGGGGGGAGCAGCTTTGATGGACTATATATTTTAGAACACATTAAGAAAGCAAAATCCAGTGAAGGTAAGGCCTCAAAATTCTGGGAGCAGCAGAACAAATGAGCAGTGTTTATCTACCGTCTTAGATAATATCACAGACACCTCCCAAAGAAGGTGAGACAATTGTACCAAAACTTAGAAAAAGCATATGGATTCTCCAGCAAGTGTGAGAGATTTATATTATCTGAAGCTTGAATCCAAGAAATATTGTAAGGTAAGGTAAAAGGCCCAATCAGCTTCTCAATCCAGCCTGTGGACGGTCCGGGAATCAGCATGTTTTTACTTGAGTAGAATGTGTGCTTTTATTTAAAATGCCTCTCTGGGTTATTTGTGGGGCATAGGAATTCGTTCATAATTTTTTTTCAAACTATAGTCCAACCCACCACAAGGTCTGAGGGACGGTGGACCGGCTGAAAATGGTTGCTGACCCCTGGTCTATGGGGTGCGGCACTCATCCTGCTTTTCAGGCCGAGGGAGCCGGTGTTCGTTCACAGACAGTTTTCCGGGTCATGTGGCCTGCATGACTAAACTGCTTCTGGTGCAACGGGACACCGTGATGGAAAGCAGAGTGCACAGAAACGCTGTTTACCTTCCCGCCGCAGTGGTACCTATTTATCTACTTGCACTGGCGTGCTTTCGAACTGCTAGGTCAGCAGGAGCTGAGACAAAGCAACGGGAGCTCACCCCGTTGTCGGGATTCGAACCACGACCTTCCGATCAGCAAGCCCAAGAGGCTCAGTGGTTTAGACCACAGCGTCACCTGCATCCAACATTGTCCAATTAGGAACGACTCTCCACACAGGAGTCGTTCCCAGCTTATCCTTTTGTTTGATGCAAGGCAGGGATGGCCCAAGAACTTTTGCTGCCTGAAGTGAACCAGAAATGCCCCCCTCACCTGGTATTCAGATATAGACTGCCCCTGAACATAGGGGTTCTATTTCAGCTAGGCCATTTAACAGGCCTTGCAAGACAACCCTGTGTCTGTATGCCTCTTGCCTGCTTTTAAAGCTGTTTGACCCAGCAGCCAAATCTTTCCAGTTGAAAGTAGACAGATGCACAGGATCTCCTCTGCCCGTCCCGCATGGAAGAGCCACCTCCCTGTGTCTTGAAGGACTGAGGACTAGCCACATGGTTGGGAGTCTTAGGTTGTTAAAAGCCCAGCCCCCCTCAATCTGGTCCACCTTGAAGGGGGTCCGCCATGCCTTCTAGCAAAGTCGGCAGCATGAATTGGGGGGTGGGTGAGTGGGCTGAGATTGCACACAGACAGACAGGGCACAGTGGGCCTCTGATTTTATTTTATTTTAGGAGGGCTTCATGACTCCACATGCATCCCTCTCCAAGTCCACAACCTCCCTCCTGTCCTTTGGCTCCTCCTCCCCTGCCTTCCTCCCCCCATCCCATCGCCAGGAAGGCTGCTTTGCCCCAGGAGTGCCATGGGGAGTTTTGTGGCCAGCTCCTCCGCTGCCGGGCTCATTGTGGGGGCTGCCACCTGCCCCTGTGAAATATACTCGGAGTCGAGTGTGGATTTCAGGCTCTTTATTCAGCTCAGAGTAGTGAGGAATGGAAGTTCCCCCGAAATGTCTGCTTTATATACATTATTTACACAATGGGCCCCACTTGATTGGCTAATTCTGGGATTCACCTGTAGGCCAATCAGATTGCGGATTCACTTCCACCCGGAGTTGGATTGGGTGGCTCCTGCGAACCAATCGGACTGCTGCATTCTGAATCCTATTGTTCTAGGACCAATCAGACTGCTGCATTCTGAATCCTATTGTTCTAGGACCAATCAGACTGCTGCATTCTGAATCCTATTGTTCTAGGACCAATCAGACTGCTGCATTTTGGATCCTATTGTTCTAGGACCAATCAGACTGCTGCATTCTGAATCCTATTGTTCTAGGACCAATCAGACTGCTGCATTCTGAATCCTATTGTTCTAGGACCAACCAGACTGCTGCATTCTGAATCCTATTGTTCTAGGACCAATCAGACTGCTGCATTTCGGATCCTATTGTTCTAGGACCAATCAGACTGCTGCATTCTGAATCCTATTGTTCTAGGACCAATCAGACTGCTGCATTCTGAATCCTATTGTTCTAGGACCAATCAGACTGCTGCATTTTGGATCCTATTCAACTCAGTACATAACACCCAGCATCCCTCTCTGCCTGGCCAGTTAGCAGCTGAGCACAAGTCAAGGAGTACAACAGCAGGGGGCACCCCCTGACTGGAGCAGAGTGACAGGTCCCAAGACCAATAATGGCTGAGCAGGCAGACGTACCTGGCCCCACGCAGCCAATCTGTGCCTTGGGGGTGGGGTGGGATTTCCTCAACTGGGCCTCAACCCCTTCCTTGTGCCCAGGTGTGCAAAGGAACCTCCTTTGAGAAGGTGTCAGAGTCTGTCTACTTAGCTCCACCCCAAAAAACATTCTTGAGGGTGCAAATAATATTATAATTGAACTGTTTAACCGCTAGTTTTTATTTCTTGGGTGGGGGAGATGTTTTCAAATTTTGACATAAATCCAGCAGGAGAGAAATTAAATTAAAAAATGAGATGTTTTGCAATGCTAGCTTAGTTTCTTCTGTTGCATTTCCTTCTGACTTTTAAATCTAGACCCGTTCTCAAAACTGAGCAACATTGAGCATCTTAACCATAATAAAAGACAGAAGTTTGTTACAACATAATTAAAAGAGATAGTAAACCGCAAATGAACCTGAACGGAAACATTGCATTCTAATAATTGCTAGATTAAAATGCCATTTCTTTGCATTAATTACCTTGTTATTCATGCCACGGTTCAGAAATATGCTTTGTTTTTTTTGTTTTTTTATTCTTCTGTTTCAGCCTTCCAGTATGTAATACCAGTATTTGTTTAGCCTATATTTTATAAACTATTGCCTTAGGTAACTGACCTTATTTTCTAACATCCTCGTTTTACTTTGTAATCTCCCTGTTTATACATTTTTACTTGCATTTTAATAAAACACCAAAAGATGCTTGAACCCAGCAACTAAATTTAAAACTAATTATCATCCTGATGATTCTTTATAACAATTCAGGAGTAATTAGCTACAGTAGTGGGTAGTACTGTGAGATGCTTGGTGCTTTAGTGGGAAAGAATAATGTAATAAAAAACGGATTTAGAGGTCCCACTCTGTACAAGATTCACATAAGGCAAATCCCACTTCTTAGTGGTCCTGTAAGCAACAGTAATTTTGCTGTTTATCAGCTATTTATTTCCCCAGGACATAGTCTTACATTATTTCCTACCTAGCCCCCCGAGATCCACAGATGAAGGGTGGTATACAACTTATATAATAACAACATTTACCATTAATTCTGTTGGGAGCCGCCTGGAGGGACTGGGGAAACCCGGCCAGATGGGCAAGGTATAAATAATAGATTATTATATTATTATAACAACAATAATATTCTAATTTCTAGACGAGGAGTAACTTTGGCTTTTCCCATTGGCATCATCAATAGGTTGGGATTGAGGGGTGCATGGCTGTCACATTTCTACACTGCCTTCCCTGACCGGCCTTGCAAGGCTCAGATGTGGGGAGCGTGGCGTGAAGAAGGTCCAACAGTCATGCCGCTCAGGGCTTGTGCTGTTCAAGTGGCGACGGGCTCTTTTCTTCCAAACACCTTCCCCCTTTTGCCTACTTAAAGCTTAGAATCATAGAATCATAGAGTTGGAAGAGACCACAAGGGCCATCAAGTCCAACCCCCTGCCAAGCAGGAAACACCATCAGAGCACTCCTGACATATGGTTGTCAAGCCTCTGCTTAAAGACCTCCAAAGAAGGAGACTCCACCACACTCCTTGGCAGCAAATTCCACTGTCGAACGGCTCTTACTGTCAGGAAGTTCTTCCTAATGTTTAGGTGGAATCTTCATTCTTGTAGTTTGGATCCATTGTTCCGTGTCTGCTTCTCTGGAGCAGCAGAAAACAACCTTTCTCCCTCCTCTATGTGACATCCTTTTATATATTTGAACATGGCTATCATATCCCCCCTTAACCTCCTCTTCTCCAGGCTAAACATGCCCAGCTCCCTTAGCCGTTCCTCATAAGGCATCATTTCCAGGCCTTTGACCATTTTGCTTCTTTAATAAACATCTTTAACCTGGCTATCAAAGGGACCGTTTCCCTCTCACATGGCCCTGGACCCTTTGGCTTCATGCTACAGTAAAGGTAAAGGGACCCCTGACCATTAGGTCCAGTCGCAGACGACTCTGGGGTTGCGGCGCTTATCTCACTTTATTGGCTGAGGGAGCTGGCGTACAGCTTCCGGGTCATGTGGCCAGCATGACTAAGCCGCTGCTGGCGAACCAGAGCAGCGCACGGAAACGCCATTTACCTTCCCGCCGGAGTGGTACCTATTTATCTACTTGCACTTTGACGTGCTTTTGAACTGCTAGATTGGCAGGAGCTGGGACCGAGCAACGGGAATACACCCCGTCACAGGGATTCGAACCGCCGACCTTCTGATCGGCAAGCCCTAGGCTCAGTGGTTTAGACCACAGCGCCACCTGCGTCCCAGTAAAGGTAAAGAGACCCGTGACCATTAGGTCCAGTCGTGACCGACTCTGGGGTTGCAGCGCTCATCTTGCTTTATTGGCCAAGGGAGCCGGTGTGCAGCTTCCGGGTCATGTGGCCAGCATGACTAAGCCGCTTCTGGTGAACCAGAGCAGCGCACGGAAATGCCGTTTACCTTCCCGCCGGGGCGGTACTACATGTGTGTAAAAGAGATTTGACAAAGGAAATCAAGCTCCCCCTGGGGAGCGCTAGGAATGTGAAGGATGCTCCCTGTGATGGCCTGGGATTCCGATTCAGAGGCTGAACCGGAGGAATCTCAGCCTGCACAGGAGTCCCCGCCTCCAGGGCCGGCTGAGCTGGGGCAGGGCCTTGATTCTGAAGCGCCTGCACCTGTGCCGGATCCTCAGGAGCAGGCACCAGGTGAATCCTCTCTGGCTCCGGAGGTGGTTGAGGACTCAGTGCTTACAGGTGAGTCTCCCCCTGGGTCCAGTAACCCTTCAGCCTCTCCTGAACTGCAGAGGCGAAGGGCAGAGAGGCAAAGGGAACTGGTTTCTCCCAGGAGGAGTGCTTGCCTTAAGACCAGGAGAGGCGGGTCTCCTGGGGGCCGGGACCGCCCCTGGCCTCAGAGAAGATAAAGGCCAGTCAGCCCGGTCCCAGGTTGCGGGAGCAACGTCATTGAAGAGCTGTTTCGGCCAGCACCCAGTCCTGTTCCTCCAGAGTTCCTGTCCTTGCCCAGCTCCTCGCTTTGGACCCCGCTTCGCCCGTGGAGGACTGTCTGCCGACCCTCAACTCAGGTCCTGGACCTCGCCCCATGGTAACCTCGCCCCTGGACCAGCACCAACCTCGCTCCTCATCCTGAGAACTAAAATAAATCCCCTGGAGCCTTGAGAACTGCCCTCAACTCAGGGTTAGAGCAAAAGGAGGACTGGGACAGCAAACTTCAGTTTCGGGACACCAGAGCTGTTCCTGGTCCCTGTTCCTCTTTTACAACACACATTTGGTACTTTTAGGTATTTTGGATTCACAGGCTATCCACTCTGCTCCTGTCCCATTCCTCTCCTTTTCATGAGGTCTTTATGACGTTTTGGGGCTACTTCCAGGTTTGGCGCTGTGCGCATGGGCATGATTGCGCATTGTTCAGATGCACCTAAACTGGGAGTTGCCTGTATTCAGTTTGGGAAGACAAATAAGGGATTAAGCTGAGGAGACTGTGGTTTCGCCACAACTCTATTTGTCATAATATGTCTCCCTGTTGCTCTCGTACGCCTTCATCTCAACTGAAGACGGACGTTGTGTACATCCATTCAAGGAGCAACGGGGATCGGTTCAAGGTGGCACATTTCCATGCCAAGAGAAAAGTATGGCAGGTTTTTAACTGCAAGATGTGTTGTTGTTTGCAGGTGATGCAGCCTTGACAGTGCACTCTGAGGAAGCTCTACAGAGACTCATCAACCATTTTGCCCAAGCCTGCATGGAAGTCAGCCTCACCATCAGCGTAAAAAAGACCAATATCTTGGGTCAGGGCATCACCAGCACCCCATGTTTCACCACTGGTGACCACATGCCTGAGGTGGTAGATGATTTTGCCTGTCTGGGCTCCACCATAACCAGCAACCTCTCCACTGATGCTGAGCTGGACAAGCATATTGTTCAGGCAGGTACAGCAATGGCTCGCCTCTCCAAAAGGGTATGGAATGTGGTAGACCACAGTGAAGGTCTACCAAGCCTATGCACTGAGCATGCTGCTTTATGGAAGTGAATTGTGGGCAACTTGTATATGCCTCAATGCCTTCCATATGTGCTGTGTCAGGAAGATTTTGGGCACATATGACAGGACAGAGTCTCAAACAAGAAGGAAGCAGGTGGCCTGGAGAATTCTCGATGGACAGGAGATTGCTTGGAAGGAATGGGTAAAAGTGCCATTGTGTTATGATCTATTTTATGATTTGTTTTAAATGTCCTCATTAACTTTTATGGTATTCTTTTACACATCTATGATGAGATGCCTCTTTCTAAGGGGGAGGGGGTTTGATGTTATGAGTTTGTGGGCTAGGACTAGATCCCCTTAAATGTGTTATGATTTAGTAAAATTTAGAATTAGTCAATGTTTGATTAAACTTTGCCTAACACAGAAACCTCCTGGATTTAGTTGACACCCACTCTTTATAGGGAAGGCATCTGAGGATGAGCCATCATACTGGACGGTGCTGCACATGTTCTTGTGGAAGAACACAATCATCTTGTGGAGCTTAGGTGGGCATCCTATCTAGTTGAACAGTGTGAAGAGTCATTTTCGTCTGACGAGATCAAAGGTCTTCATCAGGTCTATGAATGCAATAGACAAGGGGTGTGTCTCTGCTCTCTGCATTTCACCTGCAGCTGGCACTGTGAGAAAATCATGTCAACTGTTGACCTCTGGGCCCTAAAGCCACAATGTGAATTGGGATAGACCGTGCCAGCGAGTGACTGTAATCTGTTGAGAACTACTTTCCCCATGGATTCCACAGTAGTTGTTACAGTCGTGGCGGTCACCTTTGTTCTTGAAGAGGGTCACAATGATGGAGTTGAGTGTGTCTTCTTGCATAGATCCTGTTTCCCAAAGCTGCTAGAGGTGTTCATGAAGGTGCGTTATGAGGGAGAAACTGAGGCTGACTTTCAGTTCTTCTGTTGCGATTCTGTTCTGTCCTGGGATTTTACCACATGCCTGAGAGTTGATGGCATTGTCGAGTTAGTTAGTTAGGTAGGTACATCCAGCTCTTCTGAGACAGGCAAAGTCTGGATGCTGTGATGAAGACCATGGTTTCCCACAAGGACTGTTCTTGATAGTGCTCTGCCCATCACTTCATCTGCTTGCTGAGGTCTGTAATGACCTCTTCACACAAGGTTTTCAGAGGTGGAGTTTTTCTGACTGTTTGTCCAAAGGATTTCTTCATACCTTCGTACATTGTGCAAGTGCTGCCAGGGTCTGCAGCAAGTTGAATGACACAGCTTTGGCCAGTAGTCACTGGCACATCATCTGGCAATCTGCTGGACATCCCTTCTTTCATATGGCAGCAAGTGTCTTCTCACAAGGCGCACACCTGTAGTTCACAAGAGCCTCACTTTGCAGTGATAACAGGCTCCATGTCCTTCATGCCGGCCTCAGACCAGCTAGGGATCTGCTGCTCTCTTTTGCCCAAAGAGTTCATAACTGCGTTGTAGGTTTCCTCTTTGAGGTGGTTCCACCTTGTTTTGACGCTGCCTCTGGGGCAATTCAGTAGAGGTTTTTTTAAATGTATTTTTATTAAAGATTTTCTTGGTTTACAAAAGTATGTGCAATCTCTCCCTCTCTTTTTCCTCCAAGTAACATTTTTTACAGATCAGTTTCATTTGTTGAAACATTAGGAAGAAGAGGGGGGAAGGCGGGAGGGGGGTAAGATGGGTGGGGGTGGGGTCGGGTGGCGATGTTTCTATTATACTTAATATATGTGGGGTTTTGTGCAGGTTCTCTGCTATTCACTTGTGTTCCTTTGGTGGTGAGAGAAGTTGGGGTCGGCCTAGGGTGTGGTTGTTTCTTTGTGATTGGCTGTGGTGATCATTGTTTTCATGTGTGAGTGGGGTGGGTGCTTTGGATCAGGTTAGCCATACTGATTTGTATGCTGTTGGTGGATTTTTGTCATTGTCCTGTTGGGCTGTGTATGTGATAAATGAGAGCCATCTTCTTCTATTTGTCCCCGTGTCAGTTTCAGCTTATTGGTTAATTTTTCTAGCAGGGCTGTTTCCCATACTATTTGGTACCATTGGTCCATGCTTACTCCTGACAAGTCTCTCCAGTATCTGGTTATGGTGTTTCTGGCTCCTGAAAGTAGGTGGGTTATGAGTTCTTTGTGCTGTAAATGGACATTATTGTCTTGGAAGATGTTTAGTAGGGCCAATTCTGGGGTGATTTCTAATACTTGCTTAGTTATTTTACATATTTCTCGTACGGCTGTTGTCCAGAATAGTTGGATTTGGGGACACTCCCACCTCATGTGGAGGTATATGCCTATGGAGGTGCTTCAGTAGAGTTTGTTCAGCAGAATCAGAGAACTGTTTACAAAGTTCAGGTATGACTTTTCTGGCAGTGCTGATTCGAGGCTGTCACTTTCTGCTGGCTTTGTGCTTTGGCTGGAGAAGGGTCTTGCTCGCCACCAGGGAGTGATTCATGTCATAGCTGGTGGTCTGTCCCTACAGCCCTGCCTCCACCTTGCTTACTGAGGTTGTGCGGCAGCAGCTTCTGGTGAGATCTTGTGAGAGTCCCACAAGGTCTTGCCAGAAGCCGCTGCTTCTCTGGCAGCAGGGGTAGTTGGGGTGCCCTACAAGGGCATTTCTCTGTGGGATTCTGCCACCAGGGTGAAATGGGCCCTGCTTGTGATGATACTTTCTGCAGACTAGTGGGAGGTAGAAAGTTTACCTGAGAAGACTTTATCCCACCTTCTTATTCCACATGGCTACAGAATTGCCTGCTAGTAATGGTTTTGTCCGTGCATGTGTGTGTAAATAACAACATGGGTTGTTTATACTGTAATTCCCTGGCCTACTTGACAAGTGGATTAGGAAGGAAATGAATGAGAAATTAAGTACAGTGGTGCCTCGCAAGACGAAATTAATTTGTTCTGCGAGTTCTTTCGTTGAGCGAGTTTTTTCGTCTTGTGAAGCACCACTGCAGTTAAACAGTAACAACGGCGGGGAGGGGCGGGGAGAAGCAGGGCAGCTGCCACAGCCGGTAGCTCGGACTCACCCGCGCCTTGTGGCCACCGCGCGACGCTGGCTGCTGACGGCAGCGGCTCTCTGAGAGGAGCGCGCGAGGGCAGTGGGCAGCGGCGCGAGGCAGCCGGAAGGTTGGAGGGAGCTGGAGGAGTCGTCAGCCGGAAGGTGGGAGGGAGCCGGAGGAGCGGGGAAGCGAGCGTGCATGCATGCAGTGACCATCGCCATGACAGGAGAGGCAGGGCTGTTTCGTCTAGCGAAGCAAGCCCTTAGGAAAATCTGTCTTGCGAATCACCTCAGAAAACGAAAAACCCTTTCGTCTAGCGAGTTTTTCGTCTTCCGAGGCATTCGTCTTGCGGGGTACCACTGTACCTCCAAATGTCCAGCCCTTCCCCAAGCCCTTGTAGGATGCTAAATGAAATCAGTCTGTTAGTTTTACACTTAGCAATTTGGCTTGGCCAAGTTCCTCAGGAAAGATAATAGTCTGATGAAGCAGGAAACTAAAAACAAAAACCTGAATGTGGACGTTCAAGTAAGCAGAATTAAATGCGGTGAAATCATTAATTTATGTACCGCTGTAACACCTGCACCCCCAGAAATAAAGACATTGGTAATTAAAGTCTCATCTCCCCAAGGCAGCATGGACCAACTAAATAAGTGGCAATTTATCACTCATCCCTCCAGGTGCCCTGAATTTGCATGGGATGGGGTGGGATGGGGAGAGCTGTGAATTAACACTGGACAGAATCAGTGCTGAGTACGAGTTACTTGCGGGTAAACAGTATAAGGTAAAAGGTAAAGGACCCCTGGATGGTTAAGTCCTGTCAAAGGTGACTATGGGGTTGCGGCGCTCATCTCACTTTCAGGCCGAGGGAGCCGGCGTTTGTCTGCAGACAGCTTTCCGGGTCATGTGGCCAGCAGGACTAAACCACATCTGGCACAACGGGACACCGTGACGGAAACCAGAGCACATGGGAATGCCATTTACCTTCCCGCTGCAGCGGTACCTACTTATCTACTTCGTTTGCTTTCAAACTGCTAGGTTGGCAGAAGCTGGGCCAGAGCAACGGGCGCTCACCCCGTCGCGGGGATTCGAACCGCCAACCTTCCCAAGAGGCTCAGTGTTTTAGACCACAGCATCACCTGCGTCTCTGTAAACATTATAGGACGATCTTGTCCACGGGGAAGGGCACTGATGGAGAACATGGTGCTATTTTAAGTTGTATAAGGAGCCGCCTCTTTAATCCCAGAAACAGCTCATTGCAACATCTCAGCAGCACGTAGCAGTTCTAGTGTGGAAGCAACTTATATGTGCCATGGTTATTATGCCTTATACATATTCCTATAGATTTATGACTTCCATCAATAAAATGTCCCCCCAGGAGACAGCTGCTTTTCAGCTGAATATATCACTATTTATAGCATATTGTTGTTTACTGTTGCAATCACATTCCTACAGTAATTATTGCGGCAGGTTTCTTTTCTTTATTTTGCAGTGGAAGCCGGGAACATAATTCCGAACATGGGACAAAACACCGATGTTGATCTTCACGTTTTAGCAGTTCTCAATGTGAGGGGAAGAGATGTACAGTGGAAGTTCAGAACTTATTGTTGCTTGCATAATGAAAGCTATAGTTCTTACTGTGTGTGTGTGTGTAAAAAGAAAGACAAAACTCAGGAAAAAGGTGGGGAAAGTAAAGCCGTTGGTGTATCAGCATGCGCTGTGCATAATGAGCAAAATTTAAATCATGACATTAAAACGTTCTCTGACAAGCTGTCAAGATTATTACTAATTATTACGAGCACACCGTGTCTAAAAGCAGCTAAGTAGTTTGCAGGCAAACATACATTCAAAACATCTCAGCAATCTGAAGAAAGGGAACGGGCACTGTTACAAAAAAACACACACACAACTGCTTTGATTTTGATGAATCAAAATTCCTTTTGGACAAACATGCCGCTTCAAGGATGTTTGAGCAGACAACTTAGCACCTCTCCTATTCTTATAATTCTGCTTGCTGTAGAGGCCCTTTTTCTAGCGCCCTATCCACTCATAGGTCTGTCTCCTTCCCCTTGTCGACCATGAACATAATGCGGCTTTTGCTAAGACAGGATCTGCATTAATCAGGGTACGGTGTGGCTCTGCCACTTCCATTCTGTTTGGGCTTCAGCAGTCAGTATTTCTGCCTTTGGGTTAATGCCTACTCTTTATCGTCCCAAGACTGCACTTGTGGGGCACAGGAGAAGAAGTTGACTCTCTTGGCATGGACAGGGTCACACGATTTTGCTATTCTTTTTTTTCTTCTTGGTCCATCTCGCCCGCTCTCATGTCCAGCTTGCTCAAGACCTGAATTTCTTTGCTAGTGCAACATTACGACTCAGAATGTTCCACTAGTGCTACTGACCCGGTTCACGTTTTGCATTGCACGGAGGGCTATGGGATCAAGGCACTGGTGATTCAAAGGGCTAGTTAGCTAAATAAATTATCCTTCTATCTCTTCATTGCTGGAATATGTAGAGCAGTTGAAGATATTAGACAAACATCTATATCAAGGCACATCACCACAGAAAGAAGAGTTCACCAAAGAAAATGTGGAACTTTGTTGTTGTAAGTGAATGATTCAGGTCTGCTATTTTCTTGGCGCTATACTTAGTTCCATAAACACTTGCTTGATTTTGAAGAAGGAGCAATTGATTTTACAGTTAATTTAAGTATGTCTCACATCTTTCGGAATGCTTGATATAAAGTTATATTCTGGTGTGTATTAGCAGGACAGGGTATATGGTAAAGTTGTGTCTGGTTATTTTTTCTGGTACAAAGAAAATGAATTTGCATGTCTAGTAGCAATTGCGCCTTGTTTTCAAAAATCAATTATTCAACTTGTCCTCTCCCCCCTTTTAACAGATGACTGTAAATGGATGAAAACTGACGTGAATCTTTCTGTCCTGCACCAATTCACCTTGTTTCTGACAAAGAAATGCCAAAATGAAGATTAAGGAGGTCCCATTGTGCCTAGCAAGGGGTTTCGTTTTCCCTCCAGAGCATAAGCAGTTAACTCGCACACCTTAAAGCAGTGAATTAGGTTTGAACGCTTTGCCCTTTACATGGATGTCCTTGAGTTGCTCAGTGTAATTTGTGTCAGTACTGTTCCGTTGTCACCGCACCAACTGAAGCCGTGACACGTAGCTCTGCCAGCCAGCCAGAGGGAAAAGCCACACACAGAGGCAAGACAAGCCAGTATGACTTAAATCAGGCAACCCAGTAGCATGAAAATTACTTCGGTTGCAAAAGGGTGGGGGGGTTATAAATCAGTTACCCAAAACGTGTGCAACTTTTCTGACTATGTTTTAATAATGCCATAATACTAAATCCACCCTCTCCCTGCAAAATACCTAATGGGAATACAAAACATAAGTATTATAATGCTCTACCAAATAAGCCATCACATAACCATAAAAAAAGCACATTATGGATTCAACACAATGATCACAAGTTGTGCCAATAACCGACATAAAATATTACTGCAGACATGCATAACTTGTGCTGCCTCCTTTTTGGAAAACTAGATGTTGTATAGTCAAGAGAACCTGTAAAACTCCCCCCCACGACACCTATGAATATACTCCTAACCAGTGGTGATAAGAACATACATATCTTGAATTTTAATATGCTGCTTTAATCTCCATTTTTTAAAGTTCAGAATGAGTCTTGTCATCCTGACTTTCTGCTGGGCACAGTGTGTATTATGCATGGCCCAATCTCTGAGCCATGTGAGATCCCAGGGGTTACAGGCACATATACATGGCCCAATCTCTGAGCCATGTGAGATCCCAGGGGTTACAGGCACTTACCTAGGGTTCAGGGACACAGGTGGCGCTGTGGGTTAAACCACAGAGCCCAGGGCTTGCCGATCAGAAGGTCAGCAGTTCGAATCCCCGCAATGGGGTGATCTCCCGTTGCTCGGTCCCAGCTCCTACCAACCTAGCAGTTCAAAAGCACGTCAAAGTGCAAGTAGATAAATAGGTACCACTCCGGCGGGAAGGTAAACGCTGTTTCTGTGCGCTGCTCTGCTTTTGCCAGAAGCGGCTTAGTCATGCTGGCCACATGACCCGGAAGCTGTACGCTGGCTCTCTTGGCCTGTAAAGTGAGATGAGCGCCGCAACCCCAGAGTCGGCAATGCCTGGACCTAATGGTCAGGGGTCCCTTTACCTAGGGTTCAGTTTCCTTGGAAATATCACAATATATATCACAATATATGGGTCATTGACACACATTGTATATACAGTACAACCTGAGCCTGCGATGGAGGGGCTCACAGCACTGACACAAAATCAAGCATGCCTCTCACTCTCCTGCCTGCTTCTTGCCAAGCACAAAGGCACACACTCCTCTGGTTTTTATTTTTCTCACTACCAACTGGGTGAGGGAGGGGCCCCACCCCTTTGCCACCAGGCAACTGCCTTTCTAATAATAAGGACCCACACTTAGGGCCATTACTGGCCTTCTGGCGGTTCCCTCATTGCGAGAAGCAAAGCTACAGGGAACCAGGCAGAGGTCCTTCTCGGTAGTGGCGCCCGCCCTGTGGAACGCCCTCCCATCAGATGTCAAAGCGATAAACAACTACCTGACATTCAGAAGACATCTTAGGGCAGCCCTGTTCAGGGAAGTTTTTAATCTGTTATATTTTAGTGTATTTTTGGTTTCTATGGAAGCCGCCCAGAGTGGCTGGGGAAACCCAGCCAGATGGGCGGGGTACAAATAAATTATTATTATTATTATTATTATTATTATTACTAAGAACCTGGCCTGTCAACTTGAACAACGGAATCCTCCATTAGATTTTAACCCTTGCTGGATCTAGGAATTAGAAGGGACTTGGGTATCACACAGCCTAACTGCCCCCAACAACCTCTCAGCAACACACGCACACACACACACACACACACACTTTCATTATACAGTCCAAGGATAGGTATCACTTTGTCAGAACAAGGTGAATTGGTGCAGTACAGAAAGACTCATGTCAGTTTTCATCCATTTACAGTCATCTGTTAAAAGGGGGGGGGGAGGACAAGTTGAATAATTGATTTTTGAAAACAAGGCGCAATCGCTACTAGATATGCAAATTCATTTTCTCTGTACCAGAAAAAATAATCAGACACAACTTAACCATATACCCTGTCCTGCTAATACACACCAGAATATAACTCCTCCTTAGTTTGTAGTTCTTGTACAGTGGTACCTCGGGTTAAGTACTTAATTCATTCCGGAGGTCCGTTCTTAACCTGAAACTGTTCTTAACCTGAAGCACCACTTTAGCCGCGCCGCTGGAGCACGATTTCTGTTCCCATCCTGAAGCAAAGTTCTTAACCTGAAGCACTATTTCTGGGTTAGCGGAGTCTGTAACCTGAAGCGTATGTAACCTGAAGCGTATGTAACCTGAGGTACCACTGTATTGGTGTCAAGTACTCTTGAGAAACTAAAATATTAGCCACAACATGGATGAGCAACAAAACTGTGGATGAGAAACAAAATTATCATGAAGTGGGAGTATAGATAAGATGATGTGGCAAAGAGCAATATTGGAGAGAGCATGCGTGTCCGTCAGGCAGTTAACACTGAATCCTGGCAGGTGACTTATATGAACATAAGCATCAACATCAAATGTCAACTTCCTTGACATTTATCTTCCCTTTCTTGTTCCCTTTTTCTTTCTGGACGTATAAATGAACGTGGGAGAGGCCTTACAATACCAGTCAACACAGCAATCCACCAACGAATCAGTTTTTAATTCCACAAACTTAAATGGAGATTGTCGTTTGGAAAAGGAGAGAGATATTATTTATCGCTGCTTCAGCACAAGAAGCTTTGTTTCCCAGCTGTTTATCTGCTCATGGTGTCTTGAAATGTGCTCTGCTTTGAGATCCTTTTATTGTGCGCAGGCCTGAGACTGCCAGACGGGAAGGAGCCAGAAGAAGGGCAGGCAGATTCTTCGGCACTCATCGCCATCTCAGCCCTTTCCCCCCTTTCTCCCTGTGGGATCACACCGCCAGACTTCCAGGATCCCTCCCTCGGTGCCTCATCTATAATTTAAGACATGATTTACACTGTAACTCAGCCAACAGAACCCAGAGCATCTTTTACCTTGCTTAGTAGCTAATGAAGCCTCACTTTCTCTTTGTTGCTGTGGTTCTGCTCGGCTACATTGGCCACGGAGTGCCTGGCTAAGCAAAATGCCCAGAGTCTGTAATAAGGAAATACAAAGTAGGAAAACTCAAAGCAATCTTGGAGACTAAGTGGTGTCAAAGAAAAGATCAGAGTGCTTCCTGTCCCTCACTCTTCTGCTTCCTGATCTATTAAAGCAGCACCCACATGCCATTCTCGCAAGGTCTCTGCATCTGCTGCTCAGTGAACTACCCCCCCCCAGCATGCCCTTTCACTATTCTTACTATTGCTTTCCCAAACCTGGTGCTCTCTGTAGGGTTTGGACCACTGCTTGCATGAGAAGTTTTTAATGTCTGATGCTGTATCGTTTTTAATATTCAGCGCCCAGAGTGGCTGGGGAAACCCAGCCAGATGCCCCGCAAGACGAATGCCTCGGAAGACGAAAAACTCACAAGATGAAAGAGTTTTCCATTTTCTGAGTTGCTTCGCAAGACGGATTTCCCTAAGGGCTTGCTTCACAAGACGATACGTCTTGCGCCTTTTTTTTTTTAAAAAACCTCCAATGCATTCCTATGGGAAACCGTCAATACGCATTGGTGCTTCGCAAGACGAAAAAGCTCGTAGAACGAAAAAACTCGCAGAACGAATTAATTTCGTCTTGCGAGGCACCACAATATTATTATTATTATTATTATTATTATTATTATTATTATTATTATTATTATCATCCAAAACACTGGGAGGCAAGGCTGGATTAACTATTAGGCAAAATAAGCCCATGCTTAGGGCATCAAAGGGCATCGTATAAATGTTCCATTGCCAGATTTACCATGGACCATACGGTGCAGGTGAACAAAAATAAACATCATTTATACAAATATACAAAAATAAACATTTTCCATCTTGCTGTAGGTTTCATTTAAAAAAATATATTTTATTTTATGGCTTGCGGTTTATGTTTTGAATTAGATATATAAGAGGGCACCAAAATCTTGTAATTGGGCTCTAAATGTCTTAATCCGGCCCTGTTAGGAGGGCTCCAAATTGGGGAGGGCTGCTTTACTAACTCCAGCTACTGAGACTGCAAGGGCGTTGGGGTTCCACCTTTTGGAAGGACTATTGCTGGGGAGGGAACGGGGGAGCAACTCCCAAGGCAGCTTGTGACCCCAAGCCACGGGACTTTGCGTCCGCCTCACCTGCCCTCTGGGCAGACGGGAGGGCTGGAGATCAGCTTCCTGCAACCTGGCGACTGCCCGGCGGGGAGTTCTAGCCCGAACCATCTGGCCGCCTCCCGGGTACCGGAGCCCGGACGGGGAGCGCACGCCAGGGGGAGCCGCGCGCTCGTCTTGGGCGGCCTTTATCCCTTTATCCCACATATCCCTTCCCCTCGGCGCCCTGTATGCGGTGTTGCTCTCTCGTTCCTCCCTAAATCCAAGCCCGTTTGCTCCCTTCTCCGGTTTTCCCTTCCACAAACGAGGCAGGGAGTTTTCTCTGCGCCCCCGACGCATTTCCAGCCCGATGCCCAGCGGGGGATGCCCGCAAGCCGCTAGGCGTCCCCGCCAGGTGCGCGCCTCGACGGCTGCCTTTCCCGCGCCCCTCCTCTCCGCCTGAAAGTGCGCGGCGGCGGCAGCGCGCAAGTCCCTCCCCGGCGCCCCGCCCCGGCTGCGCGGACTCGCCGGGGCTCCTTTGTGTGCGCTTGGCCGCCGCGCCGGAATTTCGCCCCGCTCCCTGGCAGACGGCGAGCCGGAGAGGGAGGGAGGGAGCGGGGCCGCCGCGGCTCCTCCTCCGCCTCCTTCGCCCAGCCTCCTGTTCCGCCGACCGCCTGCCTGCCTGCCCGCCCGGCCGCCCGCGCTGCCGCCGCCGCCTCCACGCGCGTCGCCGGAGCCTGGCGGGCGGCTGCTCGGCTCCTGGTCGCCGGATCCCGGAGGCGCCGCGCCCCGCGGGGGACCCTGCGCGCAGGTAAGGGCGAGGGGCATCGTGCCGCGGCGGCATCCCGCCTCGCCCGCCGGGGATGCTGCTGCTACCGGGCGGGCGGGTGGGTGACGGGGCGGGCGCCTTGCGCGGGGACAGGCGGAGGCAACGCGCCTGGCAACCTCTCTGCGTCGGGAAGTCAGGCAGGCAGGCGGGCAGCAGGCCGGGCCGGGCAGGTCTCCGCGCGCAGGGGCGGCTCGACCCCGGACGGGAGCCTCTGGCTGGCTCTCCGCGTCCCTTGCGCGCCTGCCTGCGCCCGGGCGTCTCCAAAAGTTTCTTCTCTCGCGCGCTCGGCGCCCAGCTTGGCGTGCGCCCCTGTGCGCGCAGCGGAGGCGTCCGAGGCGCCCGAGCTCTTGCGCGCTAGGAGGCACCGTCCCGGGAAGGGCTCCTGCGCTGCGCAACCGGTGGCGCCGCCGGGCTGCTCGGTGGCTTGCCTTGGGTGGCGAGAGAGGGCGCCGCACCTGCCAGGCAGAAGCAGGCGACTCGGGTCCGGAGGAGGAGGAGAGGTCCGGGCTCGGGGAGGAGAACCCGACGGGGGCATCTTCTCCCCCTCGAGCCCACGCTTCGCTTGCGGAAGGTTCTAGGCTCTGTTCTGTGCAGCTCAAGTTCGACAGTCCTTGGATGCGCGGCGAGGAAACATTAGGGAACTGTTGCCCATCAGAATAGACCATCCTGGGCTAGACGACCTGACCTGCTAGAAAACAGCTTGCTCAGTTTGGGTGTTCTCCGGGCTTCCAGAAAGCAGTGTTTTAGGGCTGCAGCCAGTAACCCAGAAGCCGAGGTGTGTTACATTGGATGATTGTCTAATCTGGAATAATGTAGGAACACGGAAAAAGAGAATCCGCAGGACGCATAAGGAGGCATTTCCCATTTCTTGGAAAGATGCCCAGGGGGGTGGATGGCTATTGCTTGGCTTCAAGAAAGAACATCTGAATTTTGGGGCTGAAAGACTGGCACAATCTTCTGCTACTTGAGCTCTCTGAAAAATTACTTACTGTTTTGGTTTTTTTTAAAAAAGGTTACGTATGTGCACCCCTGCACGTCATAGCTTTGTTTTGCTTTGTTTAGAAAATGCTTTGTTTAGAAAAGGCGTTATTTGTTTCCCCCTCTTAGATTAGATTGCAGCAATAAAAACCTAAAGTACTAAGTATTCATAACAGGAAAAAGCCTTTGAAATGGCAAGAAAAGTGCCTGGCAGGCAGCTCCAGAAATTATAGGTTTCGTTGGAGTGGAGCTCTTTCTGAAAGTTGGGAGGTGAGCAAGCCGGGTTACACTTTCTTTGGATGTGCTGAGAGGGCTCTAAGCTCCCTAGTGGAGCACCTGCCTTGCATGTAAAGGGCCCTGTGAATCCTTATCATGTCTGATTAAATGATGATGAGATAGCTGGGTTAAAAAGAAATCTCTACCGGAGACCAGATAACACTTTCCTTTTGAAAGTCGACAATATTGGGCAATGGACCAGCTATCTGGCCGTGTGGTGGGCTTATTATGTTGTTAAACCCTAACGTGTAGTCTCCTCCTCTAAAGGAGACCCTATGAGACTCTAAAGTCCCATTGAAGCTGGTGCGCCTAACGTCCTGATCCTAAAGCAGCTGTTGCCAAATAAATGCTTAAAGCTGACAGACTTGTGCAAGATTCTAAATAATAATGTTATTCTGCCCTTGCAGAATAAAGAACATCTGGACAACCATGTCCTTATGGACAACATGCTAGCATGACATAAAGACAACCATGCTCCCCTGCGGTTATTTCCCAACAACTGGTGTTCGGAGGCATGTTGCCTCTGATCCTGCAGGTGGCACATAGACATCATAACCACGGATTAGTAGCCCCTCGTGTACTTTTTCATCATGAATTTGCCCAGTACTTTGTACCATCCTCACAACGTGTGACAATGCATTCCCCAAGTAGGTGTTGTGTGGGCAGCTCTTCCCTTGTCTGTCCTGAATGTCCAACCTTTTAGCTTTACTGCTTATATTGTATGAGAGAGAAAGAGAGAGGAAAGCACTTTCTAGCTGCTTCTGCTCCTCCCCTCCCCTTTCTTGTCTTTTTGCTAAACCCCAAACCAGTGGCGTAGCGTGGGTTGTCAGCACCCAGGGCAAGGCAAGTAATTTGCGTCCCCCCGCTGCACTGTCCCTCCCCCAGATAGTCCCTCGCTCTCTCTCCGCACCGCACGCCTGGCACCCTCCCCTCCACAGTGGGCGGCGACCCGGCGGCTCGGATCGGATTCGCACAGCCAGCACTGCAGTGAGAGAGAGTGAGTGAGCCAGGTAGGGGCAGAGAGCTGCGAGTGCGAGCGCACCCCGCCCAGATGTTGCACCCGGTGCGGCCGGCCCCCCCTGCACCCCCCACGCTACGCCACTGCCCCAAACCCCTATACATTGCAAGCTTTCCTTGAAGGGCAGTTCTTTACCATGTAGATTGTACTTTCCCTCCTCTACTGGACAACATTTTGCATCTTTTGAGGATCAATGTTCTAAGGAACTCAAATTTAGGTAGAATGCTTTAACCAGCTATAATCTCTGCTTGGCATTGTTATCATTTTCTGTGTGATATTTGCCACCGTGTGGGTAAAACTCTACACTGCTGATCAGGAGCGGGCAGGTGTCCCATTTTGCCACTTGAAGTGACATGGGAAAGTGCCCCCACCACTGGGGGGGGGGGGAGTGGCGCTGCCATCAGCTCACCAATTTCCAGCGAGCTCTCGCACACGGCTCCCAAAATTGCTGCTGATGTTGGCACCATTTCTCCAGTGGTGGTGGGGGGCAGTAGGGAAAGGTGGGGTGCCCACGAGTGACCCTCAGGGCCTTTTTGGGCAGCCCTTGGCAAATTTTGGCCACCCCCCCAGTGATGGCCAAACTTGGCCCTCCAGCTCTTTTTGGACTACAACTCCCATTGTCCCTAGTTAACAGGACGATTGGTCAGGGATGATGGGAATTGTAGTCAGCTGGAGGGCTGAGTCTGGCCATCACTGTCCCAAGTGCTCACAAATGATTGCAGCACTGCTTCCAACCACTGTAGGATAGAGCAGTATTCTCTTCATTGCCCCGTTGCAGATCTGTAGGGAGGAGAACTCACCTAGTGATTTTGTGGTGAAGCTGAGATATTAACTTACTGGCTCTGCTTCACACACTCTCGGCCTCACCCATCAAGTTTTGACCCCATTGTAGACTGTATCACTGCCTTGTTTGAAATACCGTATTTTTCGCTCTATAAGACGGACCAGACCACAAGACGCACCTAGTTTTTGGAGGAGGAAAACAAGAAAAAAAATATTCTGAATCTCAGAAGCCAGAACAGCAAGAGGGATCGCTGCGCAGTAAAAGCAGCAATCCCTCTTGCTGTTCTGGCTTCTGTGATAGCTGCGCAGTCTGCATTCGCTACATAAGACGCACACACATTTCCCCTTACTTTTTAGGAGGGAAAAAGTGAGTCTTATAGAGCAAAAAATACAGTAATTATTTGGTCAGTTGTGGTTGGGAATGTTGACCAATCTAAATGGCATGTTCTGTGGATACTGTTACACATCCAGTGTTGACCACTGTCTTGACGTTGGCTGAATAAGGGTGCATTGCTTAACTTATTTGATGCCTACTGAACGTGAAACTGTTGAGAGCGCTCAAAACTAAACACAGCAGCTTCCATTTTCAACAGGCTTGTGTTTCTTACTTGCATTCATTTATATGTAACATAGCGTGTTTATAAGGAATAATAGAAAGCAATAAAAGGTTTGTGCCATGCAAGGGAAAGAAGAATGCTGTTTCCTTGAACAAGTTAGGAAAAGAGATATATTGGCTCTTTAAAAATGTATTGCTGTTGGTTTCAGTGACCTTACTTCCAGATATTCCTGAGCTTCCCGGTTACATTTCCAGCTCCAGGGAATTATCAAGTTCTTATTTAGCTTACGATTTTAATAATGTTGCCCCATCTTTCCTCACCCGCCTCCTCCAGTGTCCCTGTGTTGAGTTTTAGAAAGAATCATTGCCAGACAAGCTGGGCGATAGTTCACAGGATGAGGTAATAGTATCTTGTTTCTTAGTAACCACCCACTGAGCTCAGAAAGCAGAACAATGCAAGGTGAAGCCCACCCTCCTCTTCTCTGAGTCTGAGATTTCCAAAGTCAAAGCTCATCCTCACTGGACTGAACAAAATTGGCTGAAGCAAAATGATGCAGGGAACTTAGTGCCACAATTAAACAGCGAAAACTTCAGCTAGTTAAAGCTCAGTCCATAATCAAAGTGTCAAATTCAAAGCTTGAAACGTAAACATATGCAGAGTTTTATGTTTTTCTCCAGCCCGGCACATGGAAACAAAATCAACATTGTACGTACGCATGGGAGATTCATATGTATTATAATAACATTCGTATTTAAAAACAAACTGAAGTATCAGCTCAGTAGAAGGAAATTATTTACTACCTGCAGTGTAGTGTAGTATATGTGCATTGGAAATTCATAACATGCATTCTGTTCCTGTTACCAGGTGCCGGTTTATTTACAACGGTGTTGTGTTCTGCTTTTTTTCCGGTATACCCCTCCGGCACCCTCTCTGTTAGCCCCCGTCACAAACTCTGTGTGTCCCTGTTTTCCTTACCCTCCATTCTCCTTCCCCTGACTTGAAGCTGTGGTTGATACTTCAAACCTGGTACACATCTTCCACACATTTGTGGGTGCATCTTCCTTTGGTACTTCCGTGTGCGTGGCCTGCATTGGGTATAGGGGGGCGGGGCTCTCCCATTTCTTTTCCTTGATCCTGGGCCCTCTTACGATTTGTTGTTGTTGTTTAGTCGTTCAGTCGTGTCCGACTCTTCGTGACCCCATGGACCAGAGCACGCCAGGCACTCCTGTCTTCCACTGCCACCCGCAGTTTGGTCAGATTCATGTACTGGGAAAACCATAGCTTTTACTATACGGACCTTTGTTGGCAAGGTGATGTCTCTACTTTTTAAAATGCTGTCTGGGTTTGTCATTGCTTTCCTCCCAAGAAGCAGGCGTCTCTTAATTTCGTGGCTGCTGTCACCATCTGCAGTGATCATGGAGCCCAAGAAAGTAAAATCTCTCACTGCCTCCATTTCCTCCCCTTCTATTTGCCAGGAGGTGATGGGACCAGTGGCCATGATCTTCGTTTTTTTGATGTTGAGCTTCAGACCATATTTTGCGCTCTCCTCTTTCACCCTCAATAAAAGGTTTTTTAATTCCTCTTCACTTTCTGCCATCAAGTTTGTGTCATCTGCATATCTGAGGTTGTTTATATTTCTTCCAACAATCTTAATTCTGGCTAGGGATTCATCCAGCCCAGCCTTTCACATGATGAATTCTGCATATAAGTTAAATAAGCAGGGAGACAAAATACAGCCTTGTACGATACAATATGATAATCTTTATTGTCATTGTCCGATACAGAACAACAAAATTGAAAAAATAAATAAATCTACCTAAGACACTCGAAACCAACAAGCCTGTTATCCCAGCTATCCCAACCTGGTTAGCCCCCTAAAAACTCTGATACCCCATTTTTAAAATACAATATACTCCCATAGAGACTCCTTGTTGTTGTTGTTTAGTCGTTTAGTCGTGTCCGACTCTTCGTGACCCCATGGACCAGAGCACGCCAGGCACTTCTGTCTTCCACTGCCTCCTGCAGTTTAGTCAAAATAGAGACTCCTCACACTGCGTTTAAAACCAAAATCGCGTTTGGATAGAAACTGTTTCTCAGGCGGCTAGTCCTAGTCTTTATAACCCTGTACCTTCTTCCAGAAGGCAGAAGCTGAAAGAGAAATATGAGCCCAACTTGCTGGCCATGGATCCAGTCTTACCAAGGGGCTGGTTGGAGCAGGGGTCAGCAACCTTTTTCAGCCGTGGGCTGGTCCACCGTCCCTCAGACCATGGGGTCGGCCAGACTATATTTTATGGGGGAAAATAACAAATTCCTATGCCCCACAAATAACCCAGAGATGCATTTTAAATAAAAGCACACATTCTACTCATGTAAAAACACGCTGATTCCCAGACCATCCGCGGGCCGAATTTAGAAGGCGATTGGGCCGCATCTGGCCCCCGGGCCTTAGGTTGCCTACCCCTGGGTTGGAACGAGGGAGGCATTTGGGGTCGCATCCTGTTCCCCCCACTTTAAATGTTAGGGTCTGGTTTGGCTCCTGCTTTAGTCGGTGCTAAAACTCCAACAGGAGGAGACTTTGATCCTGAAGCATGCAGTCATTTGACATAAATCATCTGTTTTCATTCTTTTATGTCTGAGGCTTGAGATACTAACCAGAAAAATGTTTCTTGGCACTGGGCTGTAGGTTAACTTCACATGCATTTAATGTGCATTGCTATTGATCATGAAGAACAAAGGCAGGCATTTCATACTATGTCCTGTCAATCAAGCCCAGCAGCTGAGTTTTCTGGTTGCCAATTTGCAGCTGCTTAATGGTCCTGAGACTGTAACCTTCTAGGGACCTTGTGCTTGCAAGCGGAGGTGCTTGTTTAAGCAGCGCTAGAAATTCCCCAGGCGTGTTTTGCGACTTGCATGGGTCCAGTCGCAACTGGGGGGGGGGGGATCTCTGGATGGCATGTTGGCGACACATCTCCACCTCGCTGACCCCTCCAGCTTTCTTAAGCAGGTAAGCAGAAGAGTTTATTTACTGCATTTATATCCCACCTTTTTCTCCAGGGAGTACATGATTCAGTGGGTCTCCTCAGAGTAAAACAACACTCTTTACTTTTATCAGAATTGGAACTGTGCCTTCTGTTCTAATGTCTAAATAGCTGTCCCAGGAGTCTGCTGTTCGGTAATCACACAGTTTAAAGTTGGAGTCAACTCTTTATTAGCAAAACCACAATCTCCACAGACTTGGTTGAGTGTCAGGCCTAATGAGCAGAGCAGCTCGTTCCCGGCAATCTTACTCCATGAAAGTCAGTGGCCGAGACTGAAATTCCCCTCTTCCTCAGCACCTGCCAATTTAGAGGTAGAGCTTTACACGCCGCTTGAGCCAACTGCTGCCAGGGAGACATTGCTTCTAAAACCCACCATTGAAGGGGGAAGAAGTTCCAGACTTGGAGGCACCTTGGAGGTTCCTCCTTTCCATGGTGAGTGGTCCATTCCTGAAGAGCTGAGTGCCTCTCATGGCTGCCTCTGTGCTGCCTAGTCGTCCTTCAGTTTTCTGCATGCTGAAGAATTGGCCTGTGCCACTGGGTGCCGTATCCACAAGAGGGACCAAAATCTTAGGAGTGCTGCATTTGCTTGGATTAAGCCACCACTGGAGTGAGATGCCTGCATTGCAGGATTAACAGCGTCCCTTCCATCTCTCTAATTCTATGATTCAGTCTGTTTTTGACCCCAGAAATACCTCTTCTGCATCTCTCCTGCGTCACTTTATTTGATGAAAAGGGGGGGGGGGACGAGCAGGGTGTTTTCACTATGCTGTTAACATTCCACCTCAGATCCATAGATGATTTAATTCAGTGACTGTTAAGCAGCATGGAGGTGGGAAGGGGTGGCAACTTGAGTAAAAATATGGTTTTTTTGGGGGGGGGGCACATAAGCTGCACCTCATGTACCAGTAATTGATCGCATGATGCGGTGCATGCACACCATTTCAATGGCAATGCCACCCAGACTGGCAGTGGCAACCCGTGAGATTCATATTTTAGCATTTTCTTTTTCCTGTCTTCTCCTTTATGTCAGATCTTTCCAGAGATCTCTCGAATGAAAGTATAGCCTCTCACACCACAACCTCCACTGGTTACAAGTTTCTCACCAACCCTTGAAATATTCTACCTGAAGGAGCGTCTCCACCCCCATCATTCAGCCCAGGCACTGAGGTTCAGCTCCAAGGGCCTTCTGGCGGTTCCCTCACTGCGAGGTTACAGGGAACCAGGCAGAGGGCCTTCTTGGTAGTGGCACTCACTCTGTGGCACACCCTCCCATGAGATGTCAAAGAAATAAACAACTATCTGACTTTTAGAAGACACCTGAAGGCAGCCCTGTTTAGGGAAGTTTTTAATGTTTCATGTTTTATGGCGTTGCTATTATTATTAATTATAATAATGGGGTGCGCTCCCGTCGTTCGGTCCCAGCGCCTGCCAACCTAGCAGTTCGAAAGCACTCCTGGGTGCAAGTAGATAAATAGGGACCGCTTACTAGCGGGAAGGTAAACGGCGTTTCCGTGTGCGGCTCTGGCTCGCCAGATGCAGCTTGTCACGCTGGCCATGTGACCCGGAAGTGTCTCCGGACAGCGCTGGCCCCCGGCCTCTTGAGTGAGATGGGCGCACAACCCTAGAGTCTGTCAAGACTGGCCCGTACAGGCAGGGGTACCTTTACCTTTTATTATTATTAATTATGTTGGGAACTGCCCAGAGTTGCTGAGAAAACCCAGCCAGATGGGCGCGGGATAAATAATAATATATCATCACCACCATCATGAATTGGACTGCAGTAGTCAGGGCCCAGGGCCCAACTTCATCTGCTCCATGGAAAACCATGAGCAGGCCCAGCTCACAGATGCCCCCGTGTTGGACCCCAGCAGCAACGTAGTCCTTATTCCCTGCAGTCAGTCACTTAAGCAAGTGTGCCGTGTTGGTGAAGAGTGACAGCTGCTTGCTCATCTGCGTTTCCTTTCCCTTGGTGTGGAGGATGTGGAGCTGCTGCCACAGGTGATGGCATGGTGCTGAATGCAGGGGCTATTCAGTCCTTGTTGCTTCTCAGAGAGACTCCAACGGCAGCGGAAGCTCTTCAGTCTTGTAGTTCCCGATGATCCTGATGCCAGTCCTGAACGCTAGGTCTCTGGGAAACAGTGGCGTAGCATGGGGGGTGCAGGGGGGGCGGCCGCACCGGGCGCAACATCTGGGGGTTAGGGTTAGGGGGCGCAAATCCATGGGTTGGGGATGCAAATTACTTGCCTTGCCCCGGGTGCTGACAACCCACGCTACGCCACTGCTGGGAAACAGTCTGCATGTTGAAGGACAACTTCTGCACGTCTCAGATGATGCCACTGCCAGAGTTTCATCTTAATAAAAGAAACAAGCATGGTATTCTACACAAGCAGAGGTGGATCAGTTATGCTGGTTTTAGCAGTTTTGCTCTTTTACATTTCCCACAAAGTTCTTCAGGTATAGGGATGCCGAGTAATGATGAAACCAAGGAAATAATGGGCCGCATGCTGCTGTGATGGCCTCATCAATTGATTGAAATTATTGAATGTTTTTGCTGCAGCAAAAGAGGGATCCGGTGTAAAAGGATGGGCAGCTGTTTCATGTGGCAACACCCTGCCTTCCTGTATACACAAAAGCATGTACAATTTTAGATACCGTATTTTTCGCCCTATAGGACGCACTTTTCCCCCTCCAAAAATGAAGGGGAAATGTGTGTGCGTCCTATGGGGCTTTCACTGAAGCACACTGACCCCTCTCGCTCTCCAGGCTTCAGGAAGCTATCCGGTAGCCGTGGGAGACCCAGCTCTCCCACGGCTAGCGGAGACCTTGCCGGCACCCAGAAGCTTGGGGCGCGCTGAGCTCTGCATGCCCCCAGATTCTGGATTAGCGCAGCGCTCCGCTAGCCGTGGGAGAGTCGCGCGGCTCTCCCACGGCTAGCGGAGACCTTGCCAGCACCCAGATGCTTGGGGCCCGCTGAGCTCTGCACGCCCCAAGCTTCGGGATTGGCGCAGAGCAGCCACACATTTTCCTACATGAAGGAATAACACATGACCTGGCTCTGATACGGTGTTAGAAACTCAGATATATAAGCTAACTGCCAAATGGCACTGTAAATCTAGATTACGGTCACCACAAAAGAATGTCTAGGCACCATTATTGCTATTATTATTATTATTATTAGTAGTAGTAGTATTTTCATTTCTATTCTGCTTTATTTTTTAAAGAAAAAAAATCTCAAGGCGGTTTACGATGCATTAAAACACCAGATAAAACAATCCAGAATAAAACAAATTCAAGCTTCAAGGAAAATATTTCAGCTCCTTCCGCTTCCCCCATATTGATTTACCTGCTCAATTTATATAACTGCCCCATAGTACTCTCAGAAGCCAGGGTGGTGTATTGGTGAGAGTGTCGGACTAGAAACTGGGAGATCAGGGTTCAAGGCCCCACTCTGTCATGACAGTCACTGGGAGACCTTGGGCCAGTCACAGCCTCTTAACCTATGTCACAGGGTCGTTGTAGGGATTAACCGAGGAGGGGGTGAACCATGTAGTCCCTGGAGGAAAAGGTGGGATATATATGTAATAAGAAAGATCTTCTGCTCACCTGCTTAAGAAAGCTGGAGAGGCCACCAGAGATCTCCAGGTGGACCCATGCCAGTCGCAAATTGTGCCTGACGCCTGGGAAATTTTGAGCAGTGCTCTGATGATAGCTCAGAAAGAATGATTGAATCTAGACCTATGGCCCAGTGGAGGACCAACCAGAGGAAGAACCAGCAATGACTATGTCAGACCAGTCTCCTTTGAAGCTTTGCTCAGTTAACAGCACCCTTTTGAGAGAATGAATCTCCAGCCCTTTCCGGCTCAGCACCTGATCTAGTTTCAGCTCGGGCTCAGGTTCCAGCCACTACACTGCGATCAGGGACTTCCTACCCATGAAAGTTCTCAACTGAAGCTCATAAGAAATACTGTGCGACTACTTCTGGGTCAAGTGGCGAGCCTGTTCCTTCCAGGGGAGAGCCAGTGTGGTGTAGTGGTTAAGAGCGGTAGTCTCGTAATCTGGGGAACCGGGTTCGCGTCTCCACTCCTCCACATGCAGCTGCTGGGTGACCTAGGGCCAGTCACACTTCTTTGAAGTCTCTCAGCCCCACTCACCTCACAGAGTGTTTGTTGTGGGGGAGGAAGGGAAAGGAGAATGTTAGCCGCTTTGAGACTCCTTAAAGGGAGTGAAAGGCGGGATATCAAATCCAAACTCTTCTTCTTCTTCTTCTACACCAGCCGTGGCTTGGTACATGATCAAAAAATGGGGATCAAAAGCATTACAGTAATTCAGCCTGGAAGTTCCCAGAACATGGATCACTGTGCTCAGGGACTTCCTACCCATGAAAGTTCTCAACCGAAGCTCATAAGAAATACTGTGCGACTACTTCTGGGTCAAGTGGCGAGCCTGTTCCTTCCAGGGGAGAGCCACTCCACCCAGAACAGGGAACACACCAACTTCCTGGACCTTGGAACCACCAAAATACAGTGCCCTAGTTTCTCACTATTCATCTTCAGTAGGGGTACTCATGTTTGTGTGAGTAGGCTTAACAGCATTTTGCTATATTAATTAAATCCAAATATAAGATAATGGAAGTGGTTTAGCAGAACCATTCGACAAAATTTGCAGTACACAAAGACAACTCTGAACGCCTTTCAGAGAGGACGCTTTTTCAATTAACTCTGTGTGCCATGATGAACACTCAAAATCTTCGGTGAATCATGTGTGACACACGTGACTCTGTAGCCACGATCTCTTGGATGAGTGGCTCGCTGTAATGAACACTGTTCATCTAGGGGGGAGGCACATTTATCTGTCTAAATAGAAAGAGGGGCCGTAACTCTTGTTGACACGTGCTGCACAGAGCAAAGTTGTGACACCAGTCAAGCAGTGGCTCAATGCCAGGATATAAATATAATCAGTGTGGAGCTATAATTTGCATTTCTCACTCCTTGATGAGCATGCCACTCAATAAGTCCTCGTTCTTGTGAACAATGTGCCTATGATTGCAGGCTCCTTTCCTGGAATCTAGGCTTCCTTGCAGTGGCGTAGCGTGGGTTGTCAGCACCCGGGGCAAGGCAAGTAATTTGCGCCCCCTAACCCGTGGATTTGCGCCCTCTAACCCTAACCCCCAGATGTTGCGCCCGGTGCGGCCGGCCCCCCCTGCACTCCCCACGCTACGCCACTGCTTCCTTGTCTGTTACCATGAGACATGAGCCCTAAGGGACTTGGGTTGGGAGCCTCTTCATTGAAGAAAGGCCAGAAAACCTGTACATCCAGACATTGTGAACTCCATACAGCTATTGTACCCCTCTGTTCCATAACTGCTCAATCATATGGCACTCTCAATAACTTGAGCTAAAGTGTTGCCACTATTCTCAAGTGGAGAGAGATCCACTTTGTTGTTATTTCCCATTAAAAGGTAAAGGGTAAAGGACCCCTGACAATTAAGTCCAGTCGCGGACGACTCTGGGGTTGCGGCACTCAGCTCGCTTTACTGGCCGAGGGAGCCAGGTCATGTGGCCAGCAGGACTAAGCTGAGAACCAGAGCAGCGCACGGAAACGCCGTTTACCTTCCCGCCGGAGCGGTACCTATTAATCTACTTGCACTTTGAGGTGCTTTCGAACTGCTAGGTTGGCAGGAGCTGGGACCGAACAACGGGAGCTCACCCCGTCATGGGGATTCGAACCACCAACCTTCTGATCGGCAAGCCCAGAGGCTCAGTGGTTTACACCACAGCGCCACCCGCGTCCCCTGTTCACATTAACTGCAATTGACTCTCCCATGGATGGGAAAACAGCTTTGGGGGGAGGTGAGTTTGGGGGAACAAAAGGCAGAAAGGGAAAAAGTTAAATAACAGTCCTCCCTTCTACTCTCTTGCTCTTGCAACCTTGAGGATGTTTTTCATTAAAAAATTGTGAACAGTTTCCTTTTGTAAAGAAAAGCAAAACACCCTCCGCTGTACGAAAGGAATCGTACAAGGGAGCGTCATGTGTAGTTTGGCCCCGAGTTGAAATGTTAACGAGGTTCCTCCACCCTCCCTTGAAACCCATTTAAGAGTTATTTCATAAAGATTGTTTAACTAATTGGCTTAACAGACAACATCTGATCCTGAT
The DNA here is from genome assembly GCF_965153285.1 of Podarcis tiliguerta. Lineage (NCBI taxonomy): Eukaryota > Metazoa > Chordata > Lepidosauria > Squamata > Lacertidae > Podarcis > Podarcis tiliguerta. Next base: position 82,608,484 of record NC_139540.1, on the reverse strand, counting down.
AAATGGGCCATTGGCAGGTGATAGAACTGTTACTGCTGCACAACATAAAATGGTTTTATAACCCCTTAATTGGCAGGCCTTTTAATTTAGGCTGCGCTGGTATTTCTCCCCATATCTTCCTGTGCACTATGGGGTGTGTTCTTATGGGGCGTGGTGATGCTGCCTCCATAGAGCTAAAGACTGAAGGTGTGAGGTGGGGCTGCAGATCCAAAGACTTGGGTCAAGAGCCGCTGCAACTACATTAGGCATTAGGTCAAAGAAGTAGATCTCACTTTAGTTGAGGGACACTGCAGCATGCCTTAGACCAGGCATCCTCAAACTCGGCCCTCCAGATGTCTTGAGACTACAACTCCCATCATCCCCAGTTAACAGGACCAGTGGTCAGGGATGATGGGAATTGTAGTCCCAAAAACATCTGGAGGGCCGAGTTTGGGGATGCCTGCCTTAGGAAGTAAGAATAAAGCTATAATCCTATGCACCAATCCTTAGATTGGGAAGTAAGCACCACTGAATTTAGTGGTACTTGCTTCTTAGAAAACATACTAAGGTTTGGGCTCCACAGGATGGCATTTCTGACCCAATCCTGTTGCAGCTGCTTGGGAGGGAGGCAAGCAGTGGTCCTTCTTGTATGGGATTTCAAATCTTTGCAGTTCTGTGCCGAAGTTGAATGTACTTGTTTCGGTTTCACCCTATTTGGGGCTTATTTGATCTCTGCTTTGACTGGGTAATGGCTTATTTCATTTTTATTGTTTTATAATACACATAACTCCTTGAAATTTGCACTCACATCTATTGTAACATGACCTTTTTTATTCCATACCTCCCATGTGTACATTGTTCCTGTCTTCTTTTTTTTCTTAACATGCACATGATTAGTCAATTTAGCCACCGTCGGTACATTTCTGTTCCTCTCCTTTCACAGTTGCCATAAAAAAAACCTTTTGCCCTCGTGAAAATGATATATGAAATAATATTCCTATGCTTTAGCTTAATTTTTTCACAACTGATAGCAAAAACAACCATGGGTCCATTTTTAAATTAAAATTAGATCAAAACCAATAATCCAATAATTTTTGAGAGCTTGCAAGTCCAAAACAGTCCAAAACTTTGACTCTACTGGACGTGGCTTGTACGCTATGTCCATGTTTGGTTCTTCTTGTATCAATGCTTGGTGTTACCTGCTTGGCAGGGGGTTGGACTTGATGGCCCTTGTGGTCTCTTCCAACTCTATGATTCTATGGCATCTCCTAGAAAGTGCTTTGGGGAACCCCTAAACCTCTCAGGGGTTTGTCTCACCTGTGCTTTCTGGACTTGCCACTACTGACCCGCCTTGCTATATTTCCTTGGCACCATTCACACACCTGCTCCCAGAGAGTGGAATTCAAATCAGCATTGCTTGCAGCAGACCCACTAAGTTAGGTCAGGTCATTTAAGTGGGTCTGCTCCCAAGTAAATCTTCGTTGAATACCACCCAGTGTTTCAGTTGTTTCTTCCTCTCTCTGGTTAGTGGAGCTCAAGAAGGCTAAACGGCCTTATTGTGTAGAGACCAGAGCGCACGGCATTCAGGGAGGCATTTATTATGATAGATGGCTGTGTAAATTGTTGAGCAGGGAAAGGAAAACAAAGGGAGATGTCGACAAGGCTTAATTATAACCATTTAGTTCCTCCAGTGTTTGAAGAAGCTCCTAATATTTCTGAAGATCTGTGATGTGTTCCTGCTAGGTGCTGCAGAAGACCATGGGGTTAAAAGGCATTCTGACCTTTGTATGGACTTTCTCAATGACCACAACTTACATTACATTTGCTGTTGCCAACAAAGGTCCGTATAGTTAAAGCCATGGTTTTCCCAGTAGTGATGTATGGAAGTGAGAGCTGGACCGTAAAGAAGGCTGATCGCCAAATAATTGATGCTTTTGAATTCTGGTGCTGGAGGAGACTCTTGAGAGTCCCATGGACTGCAAGAAGATCAAACCTCTCCATTCTGAAGGAAATCAGCCCTGAGTGCTCACTGGAAGGACAGAGCCTGAAGCTGAGGCTCCAATACTTTGGCCACCTCATGAGAAGAGAAGACTCCCTGGAAAAGACCCTGATGTTGGCAAAGATGGAGGGCACAAGGAGAAGGGGATGACAGAGGACGAGATGGTTGGACAGTGTTTTCGAAGCTACCAGCATGAGTTTGACCAAACTGCAGGAGGCAGTGGAAGACAGGAGTGCCTGGCGTGCTCTGGTCCAGGGGGTCACAAAGAGTCGGATACGACTAAACAACTAAACAACAACAACAACTAATGGACCTATTTATGCCGAAGTGACTAACGATGTCGACGTCATGTATGGGCAAGATCCACCTAATGTACCCCATCAGTGGAAGACCTGCAAAAGGGGGCTTCTTCCCTTTCCTCTCCTCACCCCCCCAAATTGGCTCCGGCAGGGAACAGTGCATCAAGGCTCTTCCCATGTGGCAAGCTGATGTGCTTGTGCAGACAAAATATTCCATCTTCTGTGATTAGCTTGGATGGACCTTTTAAAAAAAACCAAAGAAACATGTTTTGAATTGTATGATAAAGTTATGCTTTGCTGGGACTTAAATTTTTATAAACTTAGCTTGCTTCTGCTCATCGTCAGTTACACTGGTTTCATGCTGTTCAGCCCGATGTGTCTGATACAGTGGTGCCTTGCAAGACGAAATTAATTCGTTCTGCGAGTTTTTTCGTTCTACGAGTTTTTTTGTCTTGCGAAGCACCACTGCGTATTGACGGTTTTCTGTAGGAATGCATTGGCGGTTTTAAAAAAAAAGGCGCAAGATGTTTTGTCTTGCGAAGCAAGCCCATAGGGAAATCCGTCTTGCGAAGCAACTCAGAAAACAAAAAACTCTTTCGTCTTGCAAGTTTTTCGTCTTCCAAGGCATTCGTCTTGCGAGGTACCACTGTATCTCAGGAGGAGGTTGAAAAAGCTAAGCTGCTTGCAGGCACAAATATAGCAAGCCCGTAACTTCGGCCAAAATCTTCTACCACTGTTAAGAATCAGAAATTCTGGTGATGATGATGATAATTCATTATTTACACCCTGCCCATCTGGCTGGGTTTTCCCAGCCACTCTGGGCAGCTCCCAACATAATAATAATAATAATAATAAGATTAATAATAATAATACAGTGGTGCCTCGCAAGACGAAATTAATTCGTTCCGCGAGTCTCTTCATCTAGCGTTTTTTTTGTCTTGCGAAGCAACCCTATTAGCGGTTTAGAGGCTATTAGCGGCTATTAAAGGCTTAAGGGATTAGCGGATTAGCTGCTAAAAGGCTATTAGCGGTTTAGCGGCTTAGAAAAAGGGGGTGGGGAGCGGAAAAAAATCGCAAGAATCACAAGACATTTTCGTCTTGCGAAGCAAGCCCATAGGGAAATTCGTCCTGCGAAGCGCATTGAAAAATGGAAAACCCTTTCGTCTAGCGGGTTTTCCGTCTTGCGAGGCATTCGTCTTGCGGGGCACCACTGTAATAATAAAGCGTAAAACAACAAACATTAAAAATGTCCGTAAACAGGGTTGCCTTCAGATGTGTTTTAAAAGAAGGATAGTTGTTTATTTCCTTGGCATCTGATGGGAGGGTGTTCCACAGGGCGGGCACCACTACTGAGAAGGCCCTCTGCCTGGTTCTCTGTAGCTTTGCTTCTCGCAATGAGGGAACTGCCAGAAGGCCCTTGGCGCTGGACCTCAGTGTCTGGGTTGAACAATGGGGGTGGAGACGCTCCTTCAGGTATACTGGGCCGAGGCCGTATATTTGGCTGGCCAACTTTTGTTTGTAATGCCCTAGTTTGGTATATACTGGTGTGACCCAAAACACATGGAAGTTAAGCCCGTTTACTCAATAGTAGTGAGCACTCAGGCAAGTGAGAAAGGTCTGCTGAGTTTTCAGCCTTTCAAACCCCGAACTGGTGTGGAACAAATGCACCTGTGACTTCATTTTGCAGCTGTTGCCTCCTTTTGCTTTGGTAGCGTTTGGGAGTGTTTTCGGGCTATTCTCAACAAACCTGAAATGGTGACAAGAGAGAGGCCTTTGCAGTGGTGGTTATTCGCTCATGGAATTCTCTCCCCAAAGAGACTTGCCCTGGCACTGCCATCTGTTCAGTGCCAGGAAAATGGCCTTTGGGTGACTTCTGACATCTGTTCTGCTGCTGCTGCTGCTATCTGATCAGTCTTAAAGGTTATCATGTTGTCACTCTTTTGCCTTACTTAAGGATTACAATTCTGCACCTTGCCTCTTTGAGGAGGGCAGTGTTATTACCTGAACAAGGTATTACAGAATCTAAAAACAACAACCTGGTGGTCTTTGGAATAAAGCATTGTAACGTGGTTTTAAATGTTTTTGTTTTTTCCCTGGGAGAAACCAAATTAGTAGTTGGTGTAATTAACGCATAGTAAATCATCTCCACGTCAGGGAAAAAAAACCCTGTAGTTTTTATTCCCCAAGAAACCAATTTCATGTCTTACTGTTCATGTGTTCAAAAATAGCTTCCCTGTTAGCTGAAGATGCTTGTGCAATGTTTTGCAAAGGGCACTTCAATTCCAGCATAGAAGTGTCTCGTAGACTTGTGGAGCGGGGGACTGGGGAGGACTTTTTCGACTTGATGGGCTAAGTTTGACACTTGGGTGAGACTGGTGCCGTTCGCCTTTCAAAATCCCTTTTGCGCCAATCTTAAAGGGGAAATGGGAGGAGGCTTGCAAAGTCCCCGAGACTGGGAACATAAAGGGAATCTCCTCCCTCGGTTGCCTCCGTGGAGCGATCCCGCTGGGAACAGGATTGCACAGCCAAGGCAGTGCATGTCCACTGATGAAGGCTGATGGGTGCTGGGAAAATGGCCTGATTGGCTAAATAGGACCTCTCTGGCACCATGAGCTAGAAGGCAATGGGGACGGGCACCTGGTTAGCTACCCAATATTCTGATGAGCAGAATGTATTCTGGTTGTCGCCTCCCTGCAGTAATCATAATAATTGATTATTTATACCCTGCCCATCTGGCTGAGTTTCCCCAGCCACTCTGGGCGGCTTCCAACCAAGTCTTAAAAACAACACAGCATTAAACATTAAAAACTTCCTTAAACAGGGCTGCCTTCAGATGTCTTTTAAAAAGAAGATAGCTGCTTATTTCCTTTACATCTGAAGGGAGGGCGTTCCACGGGGCGGGCGCCACTACCGAGAAGGCCCTCTGTCTGGTTCCCTGAAACCTCACTTCGCGTAATGAGGGAACCACCAGAAGGCCCTCGGTGCTGGATCTCAGTGTCCAGGCTGAATGATGGCGGTGGAGACGCTCCTGCAGGTACACTGGACCAAGGCTGTTTAGGGCTTTAAAGGTCAGCACCAACACTTTGAATTGTGCTCGGAAACATACTGGGAGCCAATGCATATCTCTCAGGACCGGTGTTATGTGGTCCCGGCGGCCACTCCCAGTCACCAGTCTGGCTGCCGCATTCTGGATTAATTGCAGTTTCCGGGTCACCTTCAAAGGTAGCCCCACTGTTCTACCCAGCTGTCCCCACTGCTTAGAAGAAGAAGAAGAAGAAGAAGAAGAAGAAGAGTTTGGATTTGATATCCCGCCTTTCACTCCCTTTAAGGAGTCTCAAAGCGGCTAACAATCTCCTTTCCCTTCCTCCCCCACAACAAACACTCTGTGAGGTGAGTGAGGCTGAGAGACTTCAGAGAAGTGTGACTGGCCCAAGGTCACCCAGCAGCTGCATGTAGAGGAGCGGAGACGCGAACCCGGTTCACCAGATTACGAGACTACCGCTCTTAACCACTACACCACACTGGCTCTCCTCAACTTACCACTCTCCTCAACTGTCCAGCCGCACTCTGCACTCCCCTGTTGCAGCTCCTACCCTCTTGCACTCTCTGTCTGTCTCCACTGCCATTGGACGCTGCTCAGCATCTAAGCAAGTCGTAACACACGGCTTAAATGCCGCACATAAACAGAAGTCTCTTGCCTATTCTGCCGCACTTCCAACAAACTAAACATTAGTTTTGCTCCCTTGTGAATTACCGTATTTTTGCTCTCTAAGACTCATTTTTTCCCTCCTAAAAAGTAAGGGGAAATGTGTGTGCGTCCAATGGAGCGAATGCAGGCTGCGCAGCTGTCCCAGAAGCCAGAACAGCAAGAGGGATTGCTGCTTTCACTGCGCAGCAATCCCTCTTGCTGTTCTGGCTTCTGAGATTCAGAATATTTTTTTTCTTGTTTTCCTCCTCCAAAAACTAGGTGCGTCTTGTGGTCTGGTGCGTCTTATAGAGCGAAAAATACGGGTATTTACCCTCTGGGCAGAATCCCAAGTGGGGCTTCCTTCAGTGAGGCAACATTAGAAAAGTTCTGCCTTGTCTTGTGTCTGGAACATGTGTGTTTTTGTGCTATTTGCGCTCTTATTTTCGGAGGGAATTGCTTCTTGCTGCAGGGGACTGCAAACTGTCAGTCTTCCTATGCACTCTTCCTGCTTTTCATCTGCTACGTGCAGTACCCCAGTTTTCTTGTGTTGGAGGGAAAAAGAGTGGGTTGCAATTTATGTGATGTGTGAAATAATAAGCAGTTTGTTTTTTGTTAAAAAAGAAAATATAGCATGCTTAAAAAAAAAAAGGACATTTTGCTATATTTGGAAAGACTCTCTTTGTTTTTGTCTTAAACTTTTTTTATCAGTAAAACTGTTAAATAGAACTGAATGTTGACATGAAGGGTAAGGGGGAAAGCGAAGTTGCTTTTGGAGAAAATGGAGTTTTCCTCCAAATAAGTTGGGTAAACAACACCGCTTCCATTTTCCCCCTCCTGAAAAAGCTGTGATCTTATCTCTATAATTGAAAAGAATCCTCCAAAGGCACTTTTTAACTAGAGTTACACAATCGCCTTTTAAATCAACTGTTATCTTCCACTGAATTTCACCGCAAATGCTACTGCTTGCACTCGGGGCTTGTAGAACAAGCCAGGCCCAGCGACCGAAACAGGTAAAATCCTTGTGCTAGACATAGCGCCTCTTACCAGTCCTGGAGTGTAGACAAATAGTTTTGCCAGTGTTGCCGTTATACGTTGAATTTATGTCATCATGTCTTAATTGCTAGTTCTTGCCATGCAGAAACACACTTCAGTCTGATATTGATTTTTTTTGTGCTTTGTAAGATTTTAGTTAGAAAGGCAGTACGGAGTCCTAGAACATCCAAAAGTTCTATTGGTTTATTTGACTCTGATATAACTTGTGAATGTTCATCCACATCCCTAACACTTTGCGTTCCCTGGAAATACCGTATTTTTCTGTGTATAAGACTACACCCATTTATTTTAATCCATAATTAAGAAATTAAGTTGTTTAGCTTTTTTGGGGGGTTGGGGGAGGTCACGTCCGCCAATCGCTCACCCGCCTGCCCACCACTGCCGATCGCTTGCCACAGCCACTGCCGATCGCACACCTCGCCACAGCTGCCAATTGTCTGCCCGCCTCTCCACAGCTACCAATCGCCTGCCCAATTGCCGCAGCCACTGCCAATCACCAGCAGGCCTTGCCGCAGCCACCAATCACCCGCCCAATCGCCACTGCCAATCTCCTGCTTGCTGCTGCCATTAATCGCACATCCCCCCCTCTGCATTCACTATCCGTCAGTGGCGTAGCGTGGGGGGTGCAGGGGGGGCCAGCCACACCGGCCGCAACATCTTGGGGGGGGGGGCACGCTCACACTCGCAGCTCTCTGCCCCTACCTGGCTTACTCACTCTCTCTCACTGCAGTGCTGGCTGTGCGAATCCAATCTGAGCCGCCGGGTTGCCGCCCACTGTGGAGGGGGAGGTGCCAGGCGTGCGGTGCGGAGAGAGAGCGAGGGACTATCTGGGGGAGGGACAGTGCAGCGGGGGGGGGGGGCAAATTACTTGCCTTGCCCCGGGTGCTGGCAACCCACGCTACGCCACTGCTATCCGTGTAAAAGACGACACCCAATTTTTGCCTTTTTTATTAAAGCAAAAAGCATCATCTTATACATGGAAAAATACGGTAGTTTGTTAGGGCGGCATTCACACAAGGAGCTGATGATTTCCATGAATATTTCTAATCCATGATGTGTCCCTCTATGGTTTCTTCCTGAAACTGATACAGCCAACCAGCAAAAGACAAAGGAAGAACTGATTTGTTCTGCTCCTCCGCTTGTAGAATCTCTCTTCCTCCCTCCATGGTTTCCAAAATTGCTGCTGCCAACCAGCAAAACACAAACAAGTGTGGAAGTGGGCAAACTGGCTGTTCGAATCAGATACAGTGGTGCCTCGCAAGACGAAATTAATTCGTTCCGCGAGTTTTTTTCGTTCTACGAGTTTTTTCGTCTTGCGAAGCACCACTGCAACACTGACAACGGCGGGGAGGGGCGGGGAGAAGCAGGGCAGCTGCCGCAGCCGGTACCTCAGACTCACCCGCGCGTTGTGGCCACCGTGCGACGCGGCTGCTGGAGGGCGGCGGGGCTCAGGAGCGCAACTCGGCGGAACCGCTACCATCCTCTTCACCTGAGGGAGAGAGAGGCGCTGGCGGCAACGGCTCTCTGAGGGGAGCGCGCGAGGGGGGTGGGCAGCGGTGCGAGGCACCAACCGTCAGCGGGAAGGTGGGAGGGAGCCGGAGGAGCGGGGAAGCGAGCGTGCGTGCGTGCAGTGACCGTCGCCATGACACGAGAGGCAGGGCCATTTCGTCTAGCGAAGCAAGCCCTTAGGGAAATCCGTCTTGCGAAGCACCTCAGAAAACGAAAGACTCTTTCGTCTTGCGAGTTTTTCGTCTTCCGAGGCATTCGTCTTGTGGGGTATCACTGTATTCGAATCAGCCAGACTGGATTCACTTAACATGCAGCGATGGCTATCTGTTGGTGTTAGAACCTCTTGCTTCTCTTCTCTTTTTGTTTTTGGTAAAATAATGGAAGTGATCACATTAATAGTGGCTGACTGTCAATGAAGGTGTGAAGCCAAGGCGGTTCCTACTCATAGAGTAGGCCCACTGTAATTCATGAACATAACTTAGAGAATGTTCGCAACAGCAATCTTCCTTCCACCCTGACAGCCTGAGACAGCAGGACCTGTCGCTCCAAACTTCCTGGAACCCTTGTTAGGATATTTCTTACTCCACTTGTTTCCATGTCTTAGGAACCTGGTTGTAATCAACTGCTGAGTTAGGGCCACAGTAGATGCGATACATCAGAAATCCATGAACAGGTTATTTTTCAGATTTTGGAATTCCATTCATTGCATTCTGTTTCTATTGCACGCTGTGCTGAGTTTTGTCCTCTGTCGTCTGTGTCGCTGAGAACTCTTGCGCTCTCGGTCATTTGTTCTCAATACCCAGAGATGTAGTAAAATTTCCAAAGGTAGGATTCTAACTGCGTTATCTTGGTATGACTGCTGCAGAGTGCAGATCTGGCTGCCTTGGACTGTGGTAAAAATGAATGATTGTCAAGACATGTTCTTTAGCCATTCATGAAACTGTAGAACAGAGGCCTTCTGTTTTATGATACTGGCAGATAGGCTCACATTCTCGGTGATGGTTGCATGTATTGCAATTGCCTGTTGGAATGAAAAGTGGGGAAACCTTTTGGGTGCTTTATTCGGGATGAAATCTTCTCCCCAGGAAGATTTTGAATTTTGAAAAGAAAAAGCTTACCTTGGCTTCATGGGGAGTGCTACTTCCTGATTTTCTGAGCTGAGGTGCTCAAAGGAAGACATGCCTGCAATGTTGTTTACATTTGCTTGGGAGGAGCTGTTTGGAATGGAGGGACATGCATGATATTACCCCAATTTCAGTGATTGTAGGATGCAAAGACCTGGCCATGGGGGACGAGTACCGTATTTTTCGCTCTATAGGACGCACTTTCCCCCCTCCAAAAATGAAGGGGAAATGTGTGTGCGTCCTATGGAGCGAATGCAGGCTCCTTGGCTTCAGCGATAGCAACGCGAAGCCTCCGAAGCGCAGAGGGAGAGCTCCCCCCGCACTCCGGAGGCTTCGGGTTGCTTTCGCTGAAACTGCCTGAAGCCCCCGGAGTGCAGCGGGAACTCCAGCTGTGCTCCAGAGGTTTCAGGCAGCTATCCGTAAGCCTTTGGAGCGCAGCGGGAGTTCCCGCTGCACTCCAAAGTCTTGTGAATAGCCGCCTGAAGCCTGGAGAACAAGAGGGGTCGGTGCACACCGATCCCTCTTGCTCTCTAGGCTTCGCTTCGCTGGAGAGGCGCTGCACAGTTTTCCCTCTCTGCGCTGCTCCCCTTCAGCGAAGCGGGAGGAGAAATGGAAGGGGCTCTGTTTCTCCTGCCGCTACGCTGAAGGGGCGTTGAGCAGAGAGGGGGAGAATCCCCCCCCCCGTTCTCCCCCTCCTATGGTCCGGTGCATCCTGTAGAGCGAAAAATACGGTACATTTCCGAACACAATTCAAAGTGTTGACCTTTAAAGCCCTAAACGGCCTTGGCCCTTATACTTGAAGGAGCGTCTCCACCCCCATCGTTCTGCCCGGACACTGAGGTCCAGTGCCGAGGGCCTTCTGGCGGTTCCCTCACTGCGAGACGTCAAGTTAAAGGGAGCCAGGCAGAGGGCCTTCTCAGTGGTGGCACCCGCCCTGTGGAACACCCTCCCATCAGAGGTCAAAGAAATAAACAACTATCTAACGTTTAGAAGACATCTGAAGGCAGCCCTGTTTAGGGAAGCTTTTTTTTTTTTTTTTTAATCATTGTATTTTAATATTCTGCTGGAAGCTACCCAGAGTGGCTGGGGAAACCCAGCCAGATGGGTGTGGTATAAGTAATAAATTATTATCATTATTATAAATTGCCATGGAAGAGGAGGCTATTTATACATTGCTTTTTGCCCCTAGCTGTGCATTCCGTTGCTCAACAACAAATTGGTGCATAATAACCCCCCCCCCCCCAATCCATGATTTGATCACGGATGAGGATACTGATCTGGCATGTATTATTGAGACCTGGGTGGCTGATCTTGGAGAAGTTGAGCTAACCCAGCTGTGCCCACTCAAATGCTCAACGTGGCATCAGATCTGTGATCTGTAGAAAGTCCAGCTGTATCCCTAGGAAGCCCCTCTATCTTGGAGCTGGCTGTTGTGGTAGTTCCTTTGAAATGCTTCATGGGAAACGATTGATAAATGAAATAAACGTTAAACAATGTGAGCTTCCCGAATAGAGATCAGGGAATTATGCGAGGCTCAGCTCTTGTGAAGCCAAAAGGAAGGTCTCATGAAGTACCTTTAATTTATGTGCATCTTTTGAAGATCTGTGAGCTTTTAACTTGGATTCTGGAATGGGTGGCATAAAACCTTCCCTCATAAAAAAGAGAGAACTTGCTCCTTTTTTTGTTAGTACTTCTGTAGAAATAAGCCTAGGTAAGGCCAGCCAATGAGACTTCCCTTAACATGATAATTATGTAGCAGTGAAATCCTAAGGTATGGTGTTTGGGCTTTTGTGACTAGGATAAGGAAAGAGAAACTATGTAGGAAAATGCAATTTGAGCGCCTACATTTTGAGAGATTCTTTCTTTACTTTTCATGCAGTTGTATTTTGAAAGACAACACGATCAAATTCAAAGTTGCCTTTTTGAAGGCTCAATGTATTCATCTTGGACGGGGGAAAATATTAAAGATGCCCATTTCTTCTTTATTTTTGCATGTTGCATACGGCAGATGGTTGAATTATCCCAGAATGTCTTTCTTTTGATTTTTCTCTGCAAAAGGTCACTGGTAATTGTGTGTGGGTCATTGTTTTTAATCCTTTTAAATAGAGATGGTAAGTTCCGAGCTTGAAACAAACAAACAAAGTTCAAGTCAGGCAAGCAGTTTTTAAATTCAGAGCAAGCTACAGAAATGCTAGGAGTAATCTTTTGTGCCCGTCATTTATAAATTACAATTAAGTAGTATATACGGTATATCCCCCTCAAAATTAGACTAATCGCACTGGGTAGTTTAGCACCATGGAGAGTGATTTCATGACTGAATATGGGTTCAAGGTTGAGGTTAGATTCCTTTTATTAGGCCTCCAGCCTATTTTGGCAGGAGCTGATTTCTTAATGTATGAAAGGAATGAATATCTTTTAATTTAATAATGAAAAAGTACTGAAGGCTTCAGAGTCAGCACTGATAACGCCTTTGTTACAAGCATAATTAAATGTGAACTGACTGCTGTTTGTCCTCTGTGAAGCTCTGAAGTAGAAAGAAATGCCATTTCAGCGGTCATCGTTTTAGAGGACAAATGTGGTCATTTAAGTCTGTTCCACCATAGCCCATCCACTTTAATCCTTACTTAAAACAATTCCAATGATATTGGCTAGTATTTCAATGGACACATGCAGTCCACAATTATTATTATTTTTAAAGTGAACATCATCACCATGCTTAATGTGGAAATACAGTCAACTAAGTTTAACTCAAGAGTAGACCACTGAAATGAATGAATGATTGGGTTTGTTAATTTCTGTAGGTCTATTCTGAGTAAAACACCTCGAATAACACCTCGTGTATATTGTACCCAAACATGGAATCTATTTTCTGTAAAAGTCCTCATAGGTTTACAGCTGCGCCAGACATTTCTGCTGATTTTAGGGTTTTGAATGCAGATATCGTCTTTCCTTCCCAGTCTGTAATCGAGAAGAACCAAGAGGTCTATTTGATGTTAAAATACAATTGTCCGTCTTTGGGGTTGCACAGGCCTCCTTATGTTCTTATATTGACATAATAATAATAATAATAATAATAATAATAATAATAATAATAATAATTTATGTATACCCCGCCCATCTGGCTGAGTTTCCCTAGCCACTCGGTGGCTCCCAATCAAATGTTAAAAACAGTACAGCATTAAATATTAAAAACTTCCCTGAACAGGGAATCTCCCCAAGGAAGGAGATTGACACCTGTGCTCCTTTTTTTGTAAATGGAAAATGCCTCTCTCATCCCTTCTCTCTTCCTGTACATCTCATAGAATCATAGAGTTGGAAGAGACCACAAGGGCCATCGAGTCCAACCCCCTGCCAAGCAGGAAACACCATCAGAGCACTCCTGACATATGGTTGTCAAGACTCTGCTTAAAGACCTCCAAAGAAGGAGACTCCACCACACTCCTTGGCAGCAAATTCCACTGTCAAACAGCTCTTACTGTCAGGAAGTTCTTCCTAATGTTTAGGTGGAATCTTCTTTCTTGTAGTTTGGATCCATTGCTCCGTGTCCGCTTCTCTGGAGCAGCAGAAAACAACCTTTCTCCCTCCTCCATGTGACATCCCTTCATATATTTGAACATGGCTATCATATCCCCCCTTAACCTCCTCTTCTCCAGGCTAAACATGCCCAGCTCCCTTAGCCGTTCCTCATAAGGCATTGTTTCCAGGCCTTTGACCATTTTGGTTGCCCTCCTCTGGACACGTTCCAGTTTGTCAGTGTCCTTCTTGAACTGTGGTGCCCAGAACTGGACACAGTACTCCAGGTGAGGTCTGACCAGAGCAGAATACAGTGGCACTATTACTTCCCTTGATCTAGATGCTATACTCCTATTGATGCAGCCCAGAATTGCATTGGCTTTTTTAGCTGCCGCGTCACACTGTTGGCTCATGTCAAGTTTGTGGTCAACCAAGACTCCTAGATCCTTTTCACATGTACTGCTCTCAAGCCAGGTGTCACCCATCTTGTATTTGTGCCCCTCATTTTTTTTGCCCAAGTGCAATACTTTACATTTCTCCCTGTTAAAATTCATCTTGTTTGTTTTGGCCCAGTTCTCTAATCTGTCAAGGTCGTTTTGAAGTGTGATACTGTCCTCTTCAACTTCTCTGTTGAATTTGTAGGTAATTTTTAATTAAATAGAACACACCCACCCACACCCCAATGTTCGAAATTAGTCCAGCACCAGGTTCATTTTGCAACTGAGGATTCCCTGATTGCCAGCACTTCCAGAAGTCTTGTTGCATTATATGGTGACTGACCGAGACTCAAGATCAGGAATAAGATTGCCACTGCTGACCTCTGAGGAAGCAGGAGGAGAAATGTCTCCCTGCCCAGCTCCCAAGAGACATTAATGCTGCGTCAGGCCGGCTGATAGGTGATGTGGGGCAGGCCGCCTGTCAGCTGGCCTTGCAGATCAGGCAGGCGGGAAGCCAGCATTCTGCAATGCAAAGTACAGGGTTGCTTCCTGCTTGCTCATCTGCAAGGCCAGCTGATAGGTGGTGTGTGGCACGAGGCCTCTCATATATGTGTGTGTGTGTGTGTGTGTGTGTATATATATATATGTATAAATATGTATGTATATATGTGTATATATATGTATATGTATAAATATATATGTATGTATGTATATATAGATAGATAGATATGTATAAATATATGTGTATGTATATATATTTATGTATATATATATAGATATACATATATGTATATATATATGTATGTATGTGTGTGTATATGTATATAAATATGTCTGTGGGTAGATATGTGTGTGTGTGTGCTTATATAATATATGTGTGTGTATATATATATATGTGTGTGTGTGTGTGTGTGTGTGTGTGTGTGTGTATATATATATATATATATATATATACAAACACACACACATTTCCAACAATCATTTAACATAACTTCTTATCTTATACAGTGGTACCTCGGGTTAAGTACTTAATTCGTTCCGGAGGTCTGTACTTAACCTGAAACTGTTCTTAACCTGAAGCACCACTTTAGCTAATGGGCCCTCCTGCTGCTGCCGCGCCGCCAGAGTACAATTTCTGTTCTCATCCTGAAGCAAAGTTCTTAACCTGAAGCACTATTTCTGGGTTAGCGGAGTCTGTAACCTGAAGCGTATGTAACCTGAAGCGTATGTAACCCGAGGTACCACTGTACAATATTTTAGACTTCCATCAACAACCTCTGAAGATTTTCCATTCTTTATCACTTGTTCTGCATTTCTTAATTTCTCTCTTACTTTTAATTATCATTAACTAATCATTCTTTTCATAGCCTTCCTTGCAATATTTCACAAACCCTCCTTACAGAACTTCTTGCAATCCTACTAGTGTAATCTGTTTATTACCATTGCTTTTCAGATAGTTCAAATATTTACTCCAGTCCTCTAAGGATCTCTGGTCCCGCAGGTTTCGAATCCTTCCTGTTAATTTATCCAATTCTGCACAGTCCATTAGTTTCATTTGCCATTCTTCTTTCGTCGCTAATTCTTCTTGCTTCCATTTTTGTGTCAATAATATTCTTGGCACGAGAGCTCTCAAGCAGCTCCGCAGCCTGCGATCCAGGGAAGCGGGAAAAGATCTTCTAAAATGGAGTGGAATTCAGTTTACCGCTCTACAATTGGAGAGGATAAGTGAAGGAAAGGAAACCGTGAACATGAAAGAAACTAGATCGGAGGCAAAGGCAAGGGCCTGACATTTCCGAAGGGCGAGATGATTCCCCGATGACTTGCAAAGAGCTCGCCTGGGTGCAAAGATCAGGGCCTCTTGAAATTTCGCCTCTTTCTAGAGACCCAGCAGAACAAAAGCAGGAGCCAAGCCACGCTGATTGCCTGATGGCGAAAAAGAAACATCTTACTTTGCTGATTGGAAATCTCCCTTCCCTCAAGCTTCGGGAAAACGAGTTACTTGCAGATAAAGTGTGTGTTTGTGTGTGTGTGTGTGTGTGTGTTTTAAAAACATTGCATCTCTGCAAGAGTCTCTGTACAATCATCTCCAAAGCAAAGCTTGGCTTTCCAAGCACTTCCAAGGTGATTTCTCACCCTCTCCACAAGAAGCACAGCGGCTTTGCAGATTGGGCAGACAGGAAGCTTGCCTTCATATTGCACTCAAAGGACGCAATGGATCCAAGAGTAGAAAAACAACCCATTTCTAGTGTGAAAGTAACCTTAGGGCAGTGTTAATAATTTATTCTCTATATAAATATTTGCACATATGTACAGAACACATGGGAAGAAGACCTTGCTGGTGAAATTGATTTATGTACAAGCACACAGATAACCGCATTAGTCCACACCAATGCTTGTTACTACTGTTGAGGAACTGACGATGGTCCGGAGGAATGGTCTCAGCCGGGAGGATTTCAACGCTGCAAATGCAGTTAATTTGTAGTGAAAGGATGTTGCTACAGGACATATTAGAATACTGGACTTAACAATAAAGAGTAGAGTATTTTTGAAAATGTAAGTATTATATTCATTTATGTTGGCGGTTCGAATCCCTGCGACGGGGTGAGCTCCCGTTGCTCGGTCCCTGCTCCTGCCAACCTAGCAGTTCAAAAGCACGTCAAAGTGCAAGTAGATAAATAGGTACTGCTCTGGCAGGAAGGTAAACAGCATTTCCGTGCGCTGCTGTGGTTCGCCAGAAGCAGCTTAGTGATGCTGGCCACATGACCCGGAAGCTGTACGCCGGCTCCCTTGGCCAATAAAACGAGATGAGCGCCGCAACCCCAGAGTCGGTCACGACTGGACCTAATGGTCAGGGGTCCCTTTACCTTTACCTAGTTTTTAATAATAATAACACAGTCATATCTCGGGTTGAATACGCTTCAGGTTGAGTGCTTTCGGGTTGCGCTCCGCGGTGACCTGGAAGTAACAGAGCACGTTACTTCTGGGTTTCGCCACTTGTGCATGCGCAGACGGTCAAAATGACGTCGCGCACATGCACGGAAGTGGCGAATCGCAACCCGTGCATGCGCAGTTGCGGGTTTCATTTGCTTCAGGATGCGAACGGGGCTCTGCAACAGATCCCATTTGCATCCTGAGGTACCACTGTAATAATAATAATAATAATAATAATAATAATAATAATAATAATAATAATTTATTATTTATACCCCACCTATCTGGCTGGGTTTCCCCAGTCACTCAGCAGCTCCCAACAGAAAATTAATAATAATATAAGTACTACTACTACTACTAATAATAATAAGCGATGAAACATCAAACAATAAAACTTCCCTAAACAGGTCTACCTTCTAAAAGCCAGATACAATCGTACATCCGCTTACGTATCCCTCTGGGTATGTAAACTTGGGGATGCGAACGTGGCAAACCTGGAAGTATTTTTCCGGGTTTCGCTGTGCCCGCATGCGCAGAAGCACTAAACCGCATACGCCATGCGCAGAAGCAGTCCTGCGGTTGCAAATTCCTCGGGATGCGGCTGGACTTCTGGAACGGATCCCTTTCGCAAGTGTAGGTACCACTGTAGTTGTTTATTTCTTTGACATCTGATGGGAGGCCATTCCACAGGGCGGGCGCCACTACCGAGAAGGCCCTGAGCTGGACCTACCCCAACTATTGCTACTGCCATGGCCGGCATCAAACCCATTTGGACACTTGTCTGGCTACTGTTTGCAGGGGCCTCTCTTGTGCTGCAACAACGCAAACCGCTTTAAAGGCACGCAGTGTAGCAATAGTTGCTGCCTGTGGAGCTTACAATTAACTTTGTCCCCTGCGCAGGGGGCAGCTGTTAATATTTGTTTTCTTTTCTCTTTGATTCTTGCCAAAGAATTTTTGACTTCACGCTTACAAATATATATCTATATTTAAGCTAGCATGTGGATTTTTGCTCTTTACCACACATCAGATTTCCAATACAGTATTTGGAGAGTAATTATGTGATGTTCACGGTGTCACGTGGGTTTCTTATCTCCTTGCCCCAACTCCAGAGCAACCAGCGGGTTTCCTGCTATGATCCGGGCAGGCAGCAACCAGAAGCCATGTCCCTGGCCACCAGCCGCTAGCAGGGTGGCTCAGAAGCAGGGTGGATTTGATTTAAATCAAATCAATTTAAATCACGATTTAAATCATGATTTAAATCACTAGTCAGTAAGACTTGATTTAAATCTTTTTATTTTTTTTAATTTTTTTTTTACAGAAAGACTCATTCTTGCTGTTATAATCTTAATATTTACAACCAGAGGAAGGTTCCATTTTTGGAATATTAAATTTTCAGAGTAGTTTTTTACAGTTATATCAAAAATTACTGAATTGGTTATACTATTTTAAATACATAGACAGAGAATTATGAAATTACTGTGAGGTTTAATAAGTTAACTGTTTATATTTGGACAACTTTTCTGCTGTACTTTATTGGAAGGAGAAAAACAATCATTTTCTTAATAACAATTTAAGCAATTTATTTAACTAAAGTAATAACATTATTGCATATGTATCCATGTTTGTTAACTGATGTGGTTAAACTTTTTTTTTAAAACCCTGTTTAGATTGAAAAACAAATCCTTATTTCCTGATGAATAGCCTTTGGACTATAATGTAACTTAAATAGAAAACTATCTTTAGAAAGATTTTTCCTCCAAAAGCATTTTATATTAAAAATCTGATTTAAATTTTAAAAATCTGATTTTTTTATTTTTTTAAAAAAACCATAGATTTTTATCCACCCTGCTCAGAAGCAGTGGAAGATGCCTTGTGTGTGCTCACTAGCATGGCCAGTAGGTGGGGTCCCAGAGGGTCCCAGACATCTGTGGGGCGTGCCATGGAGGAAGCACTGAGACAGAAGAGCAGAGAGCAAGATGTGATATCTGGGGGACCCTAACAAAATCCGGCGAGGTGGACAAACTAAGATTCCTTGTGGAAGTTTCACAACTATTTCTAAAATGTCTGTTGCTTTTAAGTGCGGCAGTTCTTGGCTTCCCAGTTATATTATCCTCAGTAAGTACACCATAGATCTTAGACAGTAGTCATTTTAGCACTGGACTGTGAGGTCATTCTTTTTTATATATATAATCAAGTTAGATTCCTGTTTATTACATATGTCACTGAGGTTTTTAAGATACAGTATCTTATCTGAAAATGCTTATTAAAATAAATGTCCATGTCCTCCCATTTTATTACAGATTTCACCGTATTGCAGAATTTGATTAATGCTGGGGAAACCCAATGCTATTAAGAACCAAATATCATTATCACTGAGGAAATGCCTTCAGATCATATTTCTTTTTGTAAAAATCAATGACATTAAAGGCAAAAACTTAGAACTTGCTGTGTGTGGCTTAGTGTAGCGTACTCTTGATTAATAGGGTTTTTATTCAGCTGGCTAAACCTTTGGAGAACAGTTATGGCGGAACTATAATCAAGTAGTAGCATGTTAGCAGCTCCACAGGACTGGAGGATATTCGCAAAGCATCACCCCCTGGGATCAACCATCCAAGTGGGAACGGAACCACCACAAATCAGTGCCACCTACACCCAACTCAGACAGCCTCTCCAGAAGGACGCCATGTCTCTCTCACAACAGAAGTCATCATACAGGGTGACCAAAGCAGTTTCTGTGCCAAAACCAGGCACAGACGCCGGATTTAAATGGATCTAGAACAGGGGTTGGGATGTGGGTGGTGCTGTGGTCTAAACCACAGAGTCTAGGGCTTGCTGATCAGAAGGTCGGCTGTTTGAATCCCCGCAACAGGTTTGAGCTCCTGTTGCTCGGTCCCAGCTCCTGCCCACCTAGCAGTTCAAAAGCACGTCAAAGTGCAAGTAGATAAATAGGTACCGCTCCGGCGGGAAGGTAAACGGCGTTTCCGTGCGCTGCTCTGGTTTGCTAGAAGCGGCTTACTCATGCTGCCTACATGACCCGGAAGCTGTACGCCGGCTCCCTCGGCCAGTAAAGTGAGATGAGCACCGCAGCCCTGCTAATTGTGGGATCTGATAGTCAAGTGGAAAATTGCCTCTTTTCAACAACGTATAGGAGACTTCTTCCATACATCAAGCCCCACCACTGGTCCACTTAATGGCGTACTACTGTTTCTAACTGACGGTGTTCTTCAGGGTCTTTCCCAGCCCTGCTAACTAAGTTCTGTTTTACTAGCAATTCCAGTGACTGCCCCTAGGACCCTTCTGCGTTCAGAGGACACTTCTGCGTCCCAGATTCCTTCCTCAAAGGGGGCCTTTGCCATGAGACTGCTGTCTGGATCTTGCTGTACCATTTAGTAACAGCAGCTTGTTCTTTGCATGCACATCTGCAGTCAACTTGACAGAGAGCATTGTTGCTGCGTCAGGCAATATTGCTGCTTTTATTGTCTAGGGACAGTAAAAACTTTGGACCAACTTGTGTTGATTTAGACGTTTGTGGATCTGTGAGGCTCTTCAAAGGTGCAGTTGAACAAAATGCCCAGGGCACGCTGCAAAATCTAAAAATGGTGAGTACCTTTGATTAATTGAGTTGTACTCTTGCTTGGAAGCTGATTGTGATAGGAGCTGGGCATGGCTGAGTGGCTTCTTCATTTGGGTTTTATTTCTGCTAAATAAATCCTCATACGGTGTATTACGCCATGTGTTGTTGTTCATCTGAGGTTGTATTTACCTAATTTTAAGACCTGCTAAGGAACAGATGAAAAGGGACGCGGGTGGCGCTGTGGGTAAAAGCCTCAGCGCCTAGGGCTTGCCGATCGAAAGGTCGGAGGTTCGAATCCCCGCAGCGGGGTGCGCTCCCATTGCTCGGTCCCAGCGCCTGCCAACCTAGCAGTTCGAAAGCACTCCTGGGTGCAAGTAGATAAATAGGGACCGCTTGCTAGTGGGAAGGTAAACAGCGTTTCCGTGTGCGGCTCTGGCTTGCCAGAGCAGCGATGTCACGCTGGCCACGTGACCTGGAAGTGTCTGCGGACAGCGCTGGCCCCCGGCCTCTTGTGTGAGATGGGCACACAACCCTAGAGTCTGTCAAGACTGGCCCGTATGGGCAGGGGTACCTTTACCTTTAAGGAACAGATGATTGTTGTTATGTCCTGATATGTAAAACTGTTAAGTTGTGGGTGAACATATCAGACGACACAGCGATTCTTCAAACAGCTCTTGTTTATTCACAGGCCAGAACAGAACTGGACTGAAGGGTTCAACCAGCCTGCTTATATAGAGCTCCACTACAATGCAACTGTAATACTTTCTGTAACTATCCAATCACTGAACATCACTTTCAATCCCTTATTTGCATATGTGGACCTGAGTGAAAACTATCTACAGTATCCCCCCGCTGGCCCAGGGTGAGAACTTCAGTACATAACAAAAACCACAGAATTCAAAGAGGGTGTACTTTCTTTTTCCCAAAGCTGCATACGAAAGTTCCAATTTGGAGGACTCAACCATAGTGCTTGGGTACTGGAATTCAAACAGTCAAACAGTTCTCCATAATCATTCTAGCACAAGCATTTCTGAGTTCCAAAATCATTTCTAATAAATTGAATGTTCTAGCAATCTTTTTTTTTAAATAAATAAGTTTCTTCATTTGAAGAGGAACCGGTGCATGAATATTAGGAATCTGGCACATTACATTCAAACAGCCTCCAACATCCAAACAGCCTCCAAGTTTTCACATAAAACAGGGTTGACGAGAGGGTTGATTCCAGTACTGGGACAAGAACAACGAACTGGGAAACAGAAATTAAAATGATCCTGAGAATATTTTCAGATGAATTTGAAAGATTTTGGATTTCCACAGGATAAGCACTGTGTTCATCCTTCTATCCTGGGACACGGGTGGTGCTGTGGTCTAAACCACTGAGCCTCTTGGGCTTGCCGATCAGAAGATTGGTGGTTTGAATCCGTGTGATGGGGTGAGCTCCCGTTGCTCTGTCCCAGCCTCTGCCAACCTAGCAGTTTGAAAGCACACCAGTGCAAGTAGATAAATAGGTACTGCTGCGGCAGGAAGGTAAATGGCATTTCTGTGCATTCTGGCACTCGTCACGGTGTCCCGTTGCGCCAGAAGCGATTTAGTCATGCTGGGCACATGTCCCAGAAAGCTGTCTGTGGACAAACGTTGGCTCCCCCTAGGCCTGAAAGCAAGATGAGTGCCGCATCCCATAGTCACCTTTGACTGGACTTAACCATCCAGGGGTTCTTTAACTTTACCTTTACCTTCATACTTCTATGAAAATATGGGCCACAAAATAGAGACTTTTAATCATCTTACATAAACCCAGAAAACTGAGGCCAGTGTAAGATAAAAGTTGGCAATTAGGGCCGATAATTAGCCTGCAAGTTATCTTGCTGTTGCATATTATGTGAGCGTCCAAAAGTGTAATGCATGATTTTTTTTACATATATGCTGCAATCCTTGGGCAATATGGGGTAAGCTAAGGACAGCATGTCAGATATAATTCTCATCCTTAAGTCTGATTCTGCCTGCTGTTGTGGGTTTGTCAGACCTTTAATACAAGTATTGTGCTTTTTGAATTTTAAAGCATTTTTTGGTTAGGTAAAATCTGCCACTGAAAGACAGTCTTTGCCTTCTGTGTATTTTAAAGTTATAATTTTTACATTAAAGAAAACGATTGGCATGGCACAACGATAACAAAAAACAATTTTAGTGTCCTTTCATTTTTGACAAATACTACAATGTGTCCTGTTGGTTGCAAGTTCAGTGGAAATAATTAGTTGGCTCAAGTTGTATCTGTGTAGCTCTGTTTCATTAAAGGTCAGTCTTTTTACCAGATAATAATCTTAAATGTCAAAATCGCATATAAGTGTTGAGTATTACCTAGATTTCAGTATCTGACTGAATGAATTTTGAAAACTGTCCTAGCCTCTTTGGAAAATGTCTACCATGCTACAATGAATAAGAACTTTCCAGGACCTAAATCGTGGCATGCCATGTGTAGTTCCTATGTATCAATTAAATTGTAAAATGTGGTACATCTTACATTGAAGACCAGTGCTCAGATGTGCTTCTAAATTCATATTAGAGAGATTTGCAAATAAATTTACTCTCCAGTTACCATGGGAGGATAATAGCAGGTCTGCCTCTATGGGCCAAACTAGACTTGATGATGGTTTGGCTGTCAACCAGATATTGCATCTCTGTTGAACTTCACACCTCTGGTGTGGGCACATTCAAGTATTTGTGTATACGGCCTAGGACCCTCGTACCTACGGGACCACCTCTCTTGGTATGTCCCATGGAGGAACTTACGATCTTCAAACAAAAACATCTTGGAAGTCCCAGGCCACAGAGAGGTTAGGCTGGCCTCAACCAGAGCCAGGGCTTTTTCGGCCATGGCTCCGATCTGGTGGAACGCTCTGCCACAAGAGACTAGGGCCCTGCGGGACTTGACATCTTTCCGCAGGGCCTGCAAGACAGAGCTGTTCCACCAGGCCTTTGGCCAGGGCACAGCCTGACTCCCTCCTTTGGCAATCTTCACAGAACTCTAGCCCAATGGTTGCCATCAATTTGATTTGAATTAATTTTATAATGAAATGATTTTAGAATGTTGTGTTATTTTATTCTTGTTAGCCACCCTGAGCCTGGCTTTGGCTGGGGAGGGAGGGATATAAATAAATAAATGATGATGATGATGATGATGTCATGCTCTATGCTGTCTTGTCTGCAGCAGCTACGATCACCTGCTGTGATGTGGACACCCAGGATGTCTCCAGCAACCCCAAAATTATTCTGCAGGAAGACCTCAGTGGCCGATTAAATGCCAAAAGGGAGCAGATTTAAAACCACAATGCTCCGATGGTGTATTCACCATACATAGTTCAGCTGCCTGATGTGTTGGACTGGGGGCCACTTGAGAGAGACCCATGGTTGCGTGTTGAGGTCCCCTAGCCACCCTCTAAGTAAATCACAATTCACACAGAGATTCTTGTTTAAGGTTTTTGGCATAATTTTGGCCACAACTTTATTAAAATACATAATGTGAGTGTTTGCTTAGGCATTGGTTGCGACTATCTGTCCCCGCGCAGGGACAGAACTGACTTCCGCAACCCTACAAAAGTCAGTAAGGGAAAATATTTTGGGGAGAGAATATAGCTGGGTGCCAGACCCTCACCTCGCCCCGAATGCTCCCAGGGGCTCTTGTGTGGCCCTAGCCCCTTGCCAGGGGTTCGGACAAGAGCATGGTGAGCCCCTGGATTCCTTTAACGGAATTCCCTTGCAGCAGCAGCAGCATGGGAGGGGCAGGTACAGCCAATCCTTACCCCTCCACCAACCAATTTTTAACCAATGCCTAACCGCAACCTTACAAGTTGTGACGATTTGCTACGCAGTAGGCAAAAAACCAAATGGCACCAGCCAAACAGCCAGATGGACAAAATTCCTACCAGGCCCCTGCCCCAAAAGCAGACAACCCCATGACAGGTATAGCAAGGTCAAACACAATAGCCCTAGATTAGGGAGGGTGGGAGGGTGATCCGATGCACGCAGCGAAAGAGAACGCACCACACTGCATGCAAGAATATACAGTGGTAACTCGGGTTAAGTACTTAATTCGTTCCGGAGGTCCGTTCTTAACCTGAAACTGTTCTTAACCTGAAGCACCACTTTAGCTAATGGGGCCTCCTGCTGCTGCTGCGCCACTGGAGCACGATTTCTGTTCTCATCCTGAAGCAAAGTTCTTAACCTGAAACACTATTTCTGGGTTAGCGGAGTCTGTAACCTGAAGCGTATGTAACCTGAAGCGTATGTAACCCGAGGTACCACTGTATAACCTATGGGCCATCTCACAAATTGGTAACATCAAAATCTCCCCAACAACCCAAAATAGCCCAGTCACAGTCATGGCCATCTAAATGATCCCGCCCAGCAACCAAAAGGGGGTGTCCTGCTAGACCCCACCGCAACACGTGCTCTCCATGAAGGAGAACACGCTTGATCGGAGGATAGGGCTGGATGATATCTGAAGTAAAAAAGGATGTCATATAGAGGAGGGAGAAAGGTTGTTTTCTGCTGCTCCAGAGAAGCGGACACAGAGCAATGGATCCAAACTACAAGAAAGAAGATTCCACCTAAACATTAGGAAGAACTTCCTGACAGTAAGAGCTGTTCGGCAGTGGAATTTGCTGCCAAGGAATGTGGTGGAGTCTCCTTCTTTGGAGGTCTTTAAGCAGAGGCTTGACAACCATATGTCAGGAGTGCTCTGATGGTGTTTCCTGCTTGGCAGGGGGTTGGACTCGATGGCCCTTGTGGTCTATTCCAACTCTATGATTCTAGGTGGAGAGGAAGAAGCAGCTGAGATACATTGCCCAGCCATATCTGCTCTCTCCATATCGGCTCCACATTAGCCAGGTATCCTCATGGCAGGGTTCCCAGCCCCCAGCTTGCACAACACAGCACACAACCCTGCCTCTTCAAGGCAGGTCTTCAGGCTCCCGGCAGGCAGCCAGCCCTCTGCAGCCAGCCAAGCAGACGACCAGCAACACTGTCAGCAGGCTGTGCCACTCCTTACCCTGCAACTCTCCGCTTGGGGCCCGTCCACAGGATTGTGCCCTGCTCAGAGAGGCACTGCTGGCCTTCCTGGGCAGTGCCCCCGCCTGGAGCTGTCAGCCCAGGCCCACATCAAAGTCTGCCCCTTGTCACTTCCACAGCCACTGGGAGCCCCTGTCCGTTTAAGACCCTGGGGTGTAGCACCCACCCTGGCGTGACCGGAGGTGAGGAAGAGAGACTTGAGCTCAAGAGCAGTCTCTCTTCCCCCTTGTGATTCCCAGAAACTAAATCTCAAATTCGGTAGACTGTTAATTTGAAAGACAGAATCAAATGTGACTTGAGTGTTTAAACATTTAGCTCAATTGATTACTGATCGGGCTACTGTCCCTTTGCATTCAAGTATGGCAATTTTGGCTGGTTGGTGGATCAGGAGGAAAATAAACTGATGTCTGGCTAATCCATAAATTTTGAAATTTTAGGCACTTAACAAATTAATGAGGCGAGACAAATGCGGCATCTTTAGACTTACACGCTATTAAGAAACTCTTACCCAGATTAGAATTTCATTAATTGTCAATTCAGCAAGACCTTCTTAAATCAAGCTGTTTCTAGTCTCCTGAAGAATAAGCCTCAATAAAGAAAAGTCACTGAGAATTATGTAAGCAGCAAAGCAATTTCCGTGGTAGACCATTCCCTGGGTCCGAACCTTCCAGACCTCCTGACCTTCCAGACCCGCAAGGGCGTTTTTCTTGTGTCGACAGACTGTGCCAAAAAGTGTCACATTCTGAACTCATATCAGAAAAAGGAGAGGCAATCACATGCAGCCACATAAATTACATTCAATTGCACTGCAATGAGGGTTCCCAAATTTTTTACCCCCAGGGCTCACCTGCATAGCTGTCAACCGTCCCTTATTTGGCGGGAAAGTCCCTTATCCCAGTGCTGCGTCCCAATGCTGTCCCTTATTGATGATGTCCCTTAAATTTCCCAGGTTTCAAAGGAAGCAGCTCCTCTGCCGGCCAGTGAGGAGGGAGGCTCCAACTGTGTTGCTTGCCTGCGTTGCTCACCCAATAAGGAGTCTAAGAACGACTGGGGGGTGGAGCTTGCATGCCTTGTGTTGATCAAATTGGCCGCGTGGCCTGGGGACTTGCCTTTGCTCAGCGCTTCCCAGCGGTGATGGTGGTTTTCCTTGCTGCATCCCCTTTGCCAGGTTGCTGCGCTGTAGGAACCACCACTTGAGGCTTCGTTTGGCTTCGTAAACTACTTTTCTGATGGGACGCAGGTGACGCTGTGGGTAAAACCTCAGCGCCTAGGACTTGCCGATCGCATGGTCGGCGGTTCGAATCCCTGCGGCGGGGTGAGCTCCTGTCGTTCGGTCCCAGTGCCTGCCCACCTAGCAGTTTGAAAGCACCTCCGGGTGCAAGTAGATAAATAGGGACCGCTTACCAGCGGGAAGGTAAACGGCGTTCCGTGTGCTGCGCTGGCTCGCCAGATGCAGCTTGTCACGCTGGCCACGTGACCCAGAAGTGTCTGTGGACAGCGCTGGCACCCGGCCTCTTGAGTGAGATGGGCGCACAACCCTAGAGTCTGTCAAGACTGGCCCATACGGGCAGGGGTACCTTTACCTTTCTGATAGATGTGCTATCTTTGGGTATACATCATGAGCCGCGTGTAAACTGTTATTCTACCGTATATGGCGATATCATTTCAGAACCCAGAGTATCTGGAGGAGTCCAGGTCCAAATGTCTTGTTCCCTCAACAACAGCAACAAAAATTCTGCAGTGGATCAGAGTGACATCCAGGAAAATTTTTCAGATTCAAATGGCCAAATTTTAGCATTTGATTTTAACAAATAAAATTTAATGCTGTTTAAAATAGAATAACTAAAATCCACCAACTGGCTAATAATGGCACATTCCTATTATTTAAGCTCTAGCTTCTGTGTTATTAATGTTATGTACTGAAGTTCTCACCCTGGGTCAGCAGGGGGATACTGTAGATAGTTATGCAAATAAGGGATCGAAAGTGACGTTCAGTGATTGGATAGTTTTAGAAAATTGTTACAGTTACGTTGTACTGGAGCTCTATATAAGCAGGCTGACTGAACCCTTCAGTTCAGTTCTGTTCCAGCTTACAAATAAAGAGCTGCTTTGAAGAATCGCTGTGTCGTCTGATATGTTCACCCACAACTTAACAATTAAGATATTACATGCTTCTTAAATGAAGACCTAGGTGTCAACTCTATGGGGCTGGGGTGTTCTCAGCTCCCTCATCCCCATAAGTTGGGATGGAGCTGAGCTCCCCCAATCTTGAGGAGTTGGACCTTGCCGGGCCTCCCCGTTCTGGTGCTGGGCTTCGCCACGCCTTGTGGCCTCCTCCCAATGCATATGATGGGCTCCCACAATGTTTGGTAGAACTCAGCATGCTTGAAGGAATATAATTTTTAGCCAAGATAATTACTGACATCTAATGTCTAATCCATTTCTGGAAAATACTTATGACTGCTCCTTTAACGATTATCAGATTCTGGAAAGATTTAAAGGGTGCCGTGTTGGACTACTGGCATGGGAGAGTCTGGGGGTTAGCTTTAGTGGGAAAACTTGCATATAAATTGAAAGTAATTAGGGGACAAGCAAAGAATGATTATTTTGCTACTTACCTTCATTGGAGGCTTCTAAGTAGAGTCTCTTGCTTTAGTTGAGACTTCTGCATTGCAGTGAGCGGACAAGGTCCCTTACAACTCTACAAGTCTATGGTTCTACTGCGTGAGGAACAAGGGGACATCCTTATGATACTTGGAACCAAAGAGTTGGTTGTGGGGGATAACTTCATGTTGCAAGGGGTTATTAGGTTTTTTTTGTTACTATGGTTATGTGCTTTTGTGTTTTTTACATTGTAAACTGCCCCGTGATCCTCCGATGAAGGCCAGTATAGAAATAAAATAAAATTGCTATGTACTGAAGTTCTCACCCTGGGCCAGCAGGGGGATACTGCAGATAGTTTTCACTCAGGTCCACATATGCAAATAGGGGATTGAAAGTGGCGTTCAGTGATTGGATAGTTACAGAAAATGGTTACTGTTGCGTTGTAGTGGAGCTCTATATAAGCAGGCTGGCTGAACCCTTCAGTTCTGTTCTGTTCTGGCCTGTGAATAAATAAGAGCTGTTCGAAGAATCGCTGTGTCGTCTGATATGTTCACCCACAACTTAACAAAAATAATAAGGTATGTGCCTGTGTTAATTATTCTCATTGCGTTAAAAGAGAGGGATAGACCTTTGCTTGTGGATATGATGCAGAAGAGAGAAGTGGAAGCAGAGCTTTGAGTTATACAGCGTTGTTTGGTGCAGATACAAAGGATGACAGGTTCCAGAGAGCCCTATTTCTGCAAGAGGATGGGAAGTTTTTCAATGCCTGCCAGGTCACTGCTGAGGTTGATAAGCAAAAAATAAAAGTTGTTACCTGCAAATCTGAGACCTACTGTGCTCCAAAAAAGAATGTGGCTTATGAGAGACTTATGTTCTTCTCCAAAGATCAAATGAAAGCATTTATCTTTATGTCACAGATTTAGAGATGCTTGTACAGATTTGTTTTGGGAGCAAAAGAGACACTGAATCCATGTAAACATACATTGGTTTCGTCTAGAAGTTGCCACTTGACTCATTATCTCTGTTTCACATAGAGAGGGCTAAGGCTGAGAAGGCAAATTGCCCAGGTTGTCCCACCGAAACAGTGACTCCGTTGGGGTTTGAACCCAGATCTGATTGTTTATTCCTGTTATCGAACACAGCAGAGTGGTTTCCCTTCAACATGCAGAGCTTTTATTGATTCCTCTTTCCCCAGGGGCTCTTTCCAAAAGCTTGGGCTTAGTTCACCCAAAGTGATTTATTAAGAACCAGCATGATTTGGTCAGAAAGATTTATTGAGAGATAATCTGATAGCAAATGACATCTATTTCGAGTAGTACAAGAATGGTTTTGTCGTGCTGCTGTGTTTGCCCTGGGCCTTTAAGCATTTTATAAACTCTCAAGATAGTTATCTCTTGCTCCTTCATTTATTATAAATGTGGGTATTTGTTCCACACTTTGATTTCTGGTTGTAGAATTTAGCACACACGAACCAATAGGGGGTTGTTGTTTTTTCCCCTTTTAAAAACATGTTGAGGCTGTTCTGGGAAAGATTCCTATCTTCTGGACCAGGGTGTGAGGAGGCTATGGTCCTACACATGTCGCTGAACAGGGCATACTCAGCAGGGCTGATGGCACCTGGAGGGCCATGATTCTCCCGTCTTAGAGAATTATGACAAAATATATTAGCGTCAAAATTACCTTTCACTGGACTTATGTCAGCAGAATAATCTGTGGCTATGGTGCAAATTTGGTAAGTCCTGCATACATTATGGGGGTTATAGCTGCTGGGAGAATTTTTTTTTTTTTTTGCAAAAATCTTATTAGTTTTTACGATATCAACGACAAACAAAAACATAAAACAAACAAAACATAACAAACATAAATCATAACCTTATTGAAAATAACAGTTATTTACTTTGTAGAACGACTTCCTCGTTTCCCCTTAGTTGAATTTCATTGCATATCCTTATCACGGTTTTCCAACTCCCAATTTTAATACCCTTTAAATTAAACATGAACATCTTTAAATCTTCTCCTTCTTGTATTAAACATATTATTTTATCAGTTAACATAAATACAACCCTAAGCCCATTAAGTATCTGGAGGCTATTTCCAGTTATTTTAGCTTAACAAATTTAGCTAAATAATCATTAAATTTCTTCCATTCTTCGTGGTGTTCCTCCTCCTTCTGGTTGCGGACTCTTCCGGTTAGATCGGCTAGCTCCATAAAATCCATCATCTTCATCTGCTGGGAGAAAATTTTGGAAACTCGTTTAGAAAGAGATCTCAAAGTAGAGCTCACACCTCTTTTAGCAAATCTTGGAAGAGTGCATCGTATCCTGAACAGTTGCCTTCTCACTCGTCTTAAATCAAGCTAGCTGCTTGTTACCTTCACCCGCCTCTCAGTTTTCCTTTTCTCCTCCCTCCATCCTATTCCCTCAGCACATTTTCTGTCCCCTTGTCTCCCTCCATCCCAGCAAACACCAGCTCCACTCATTCTGAGTTTTAAGCTTTCCCCCCTGTCCCTTTACTCAGTCTGTTTACTGCTTTCTCACTTCCAAATGATCTCACTTTTGACCGATAGCCGCCACTGAGAGAACAAGGAAGGCACTGTCCCGGGTTAGGAAACTGCTTATGGTCATAGAGGTGGAGCCTAAGGAGCTTGGCCTGCTTCCCGCATGCGAAGGCAGGCTCTGGTGGATTGAGTAGAGAAGACCAATTGTGGGTCAAACCGTGAAGAAGGTGATTTCTGCACCTTCACTGGAAAGGAGGGCAAATGGGGCTTGTCAACCTGGGAAGGTTGCCACCAAGGTTGCCACTGACCCTAAACGTCTGTCTCCTTAGTTAGGGATAGCCTAACTAATGTTGTCTGTGCTCTGGTAACCTCTAGGTGAGATTACTGCGATGCATTAAGCGTAGGGCTGTCTCTGAGGGCATCTGAGAGGCTTCATCTGGTGTATAATTCAGTGGCCAGGTTTGCTTACCAGGGCAAGATGGTTTGAGCATATTACACCCATCCTGACCCAACTGCTCTGGCTGCCAATTTGCTTCTGGTTCCAATTCAAAGTGCTGGTCTTGACCTATAAAGCCTTAAACGGCTCAGGGCTGCAGTACCTCAAGAATTGCCTCTCTCTGTATGAATTGACCCAGACCCATCGTTCTGCCTGGACACTGAGGTCCAGCTCCGAGGGCCTTCTGGTGGTTCCTTCACTGCGAGAGACCAAGTTACAGGGAACCAGGCAGAGGGCCTTCTTGGTAGTGGCGCCCGCCCTGTGGAACGCCCTCCCACCAGATGCCAAAGCGATAAACAACTACCTGACATTCAGAAGACATCTGAAGGCAGCCCTGTTCAGGGAAGTTTTTAATATGTGACATTTTAGTGTATTTTTCATCTTTGTTGGAAGCCGCCCAGAGTGGCTGGGGAAACCCAGCCAGATGGGCGGGGTACAAATAAATTATTATTATTATTATTATTATTATTATTATTATTATTATTATTATTATTATTATTATTATCCTCTGAAGTCCTTCTTTGTGTGCCTCCTCCATGAGAGGGCTAGAGGGTGGCAACATGAGAATGGGCCTTCTCTGCAGTGGCTCCTCATTTGTGGAAGGCTTTCTATGTCCTTTTAAATGTCTTTGTGGGTGTGGGGTTATTGGTTTGTTTTTGAATTCATTTTATTGTGCTTTATGCCTCATTTTGTATTTTTCTGTTGTGAACCACCCTGTGGTCTTAATAGCAGCAGCAGCAGCAGCAGCAATAATAATAATAATAATAATAATAATAATAATAATAATTGATAGATGGTCAGGGAAGGGAAGGATGTTTAATTGCTGGAACAGGGAAAAGGCAGGGCAGCCAAACAGTGACAATTTCAACAAAACCCTTGTATCCACCTGCATTTCATGGTAGCTGCACTTAGATTTGTGCGTCTGTCTCTCCTTGAATTATCTCCATTATCTGATACGAGTATGGGGCACTTCAGATTCCCCTCAAACCCTCTGAAAGAAAATGATGGGGGAAGTGATTAAAAACTCATTGAAAACAAGGAGTGGTTTTATACACAACAACAGTTTTATTTATTCTCAGCCTTCCCCTCACCCCCAATGAGACACAAAGTAGCTTACTGATAAAAATAAGAACCACTGAAAACATAGAATAAACCAATTTAAAAACTAATAAACATATACAGTGGTATCTCGGGTTACATACGCTTCAGGTTACATATGCTTCAGGTTACACACTCAGCTAACCTAGAAACAGTGCTTCAAGTTAAGAACTTTGCTTCAGGATAAGAACAGAAATCGGGCTGCGGCGGCAGCAGGAGGCCCCATTAGCTAAAGTGGTGCTTCAGGTTAAGAACAGTTTCAGGTTAAATACGGACCTCCGGAACGAATTAAGTACTTAACCTGAGGTACCACTGTATCTTCTAACACATCTATTGAAACCATGCCAATAATTACAATAAAAACAGCATGGCTCCAGCCTTTTCATTAAAAGCATTCATTTCCCAAGAGCCCGTTGGAGCAAGAAAGTCTTCATTTGCCAGCGGAAGAACAGTGAGGAGGGAGCCAGTTCTCCAGGGAGGGAGGGAGTTCCCAAGTCCGGGAGCAGCCACTGAGAAGGCCCTCTCCAAAATTGGCTTTTGCATTTCCCAAACCAGTGATTTGAAAGTATTATCTACGTTAGCTGGGTTTGAGAGCCAGTGTGGTGTAGTGGTTAAGAGTGGTAGTCTCCTAATCTGGGGAACCGGGTTCGCGTCTCCGCTCCTCCACATGCAGCTGCTGGGTGACCTTGGGCCAGTCACACTTCTCTGAAGTCTCTCAGCCCCACTCACCTCACAGAGTGTTTGTTGTGGGGGAGGAAGGGAAAGGAGAATGTTAGCCGCTTTGAGACTCCTTAGGGTAGTGATAAAGCGGGATATCAAATCCAAACTCTTCTTCTTCTTCTTCTTCTTCTTCTTCTTCTTCTTCTTCTTCTTCTTCTTCTTCATATAATGGCCCGCTTCTATGCGTGCAAAGAGCGCAGGAGTGGCTCAGAGAAGTAGCTGTGTCATGTCTGAAGATGCCCCAGGTCAGAGTCAGCCACGGCTGCATGTCCATAGACTGCAGTAACTATGGCAACGCAAATGGAGAAGTTCATCAAGCCGCAAAGATCACAGACATGGAGAGCTGAAACCTAAGACAGCCCTGCTAATGTGTCCTACTCCCATGACAGGGGCGGTGTCAGCTCCCACGATAGATTGGCCCTGACCCTTGCCACAGACCTCATGGATTAGATTCCAGTAATATATGATGGTGTGATAGTTTAAACAGAGGACGGCTTGTGGATCTGAGAGACTGTATGTGATGCAGAAGCTACTGGTATCTAAAATGCTCTCGCAAGTACGGTGGAACCCCACAAGTCGAATGCCTCGGAAGACGAAAAACTCGCTAGACGAAAGGGTTTTTCGTTTTCTGAGGTGCTTCGCAAGACGGATTTCCCTAAGGGCTTGCTTCGCTAGACGAAACGGCCCTGCCTCTCGTGTCATGGCGACGGTCACTGCACGCACGCACGCACGCTCGCTTCCCCGCTCCTCCGGCTCCCTCCCACCTTCTGGCTGATGGTTAGTGCCTCGCGCCGCTGCCCACCCCCCTCGCGCGCTCCCCTCAGAGAGCCGTTGCCGCCAGCGCCTCTCTCTCCCTGGAGTCGCGCTCCTGAGCCCCGCCGCCCTCCAGCAGCCGCGTCGCACGGTGGCCACAACGCGCGGGTGAATCTGAGGTACCGGCTGCGGCAGCTGTCCTGTTTCTCCCCGCCCCTCCCCGCCGTTGTCAGTGTTTAAATGCAGTGGTGCTTCGCAAGACGAAAAAACTCGCTCAACAAAAAAACTCGCGGAACGAATTAATTTCGTCTTGCGAGGCACCACTGTAGATTCTTAGTAATATGAATACAGGCTATTATAATCTGGGGTCATTGCTGGGAAAACGTGTTCTCCCTAGCAGAGAGCGCGTGTTGCGGCGGGGGATACAAGCCATCCCATTGTTGCTGGGTGGATTTGTGGAGTGACCCAGGCAGTGAATTGGTTAATTGGGTCGCTGGGGAGAATTGCTTGTTGCCAACTTTGAAGGAGGGGTCAGAGGTTTTAAATATTGGTCGCCCAACTTTGGGCGTCCTCTTGGCTGCTTGCACCGGATCACCCGCCCACCCTCCCTGTATTGGGGGGGGGGGTGTTGTTTGCTTGACCTTGCTATGTCTGTCACGGGGTTGTCTGCTTTGAGGCAGGGGCCTAGTAGGAATTTTGTCCATTTGGCTGATTGGCTGGTGCCATTTGGTTTTTGCCTACTGCGTAGCAAATCGTCACAACTTGTAAGGTTGGCGGTTAGGCATTGGTTTAGATTGGTTGGTGGAGGGGTAAGTGCCTACCCCTCCAATGGTGGTGCGGAAAGGGAATTCCGTTAAAGGAATCCAGGGGCTTGCCATTCTTTTCGTCCTTGTCCCTGGCATCGGACTTGGGCCGTGCAAGCCACCAGGAGCATGAGGGTGAGAAGTGAGGGACTGAGGCCCAGCTTCATTTTCTCCCCAAAATTTGTTTCACGCACTGGCTTTCGCTGGAATCTGGAAGTCAGTTCTGTCCCCTGGGCAAGGACATATAGTCGGAACCAATGCCTAAGCAACCACTCACTTATGTGTATTTAAATAAAGTTGTGGCCAAAATCTTGCCAAAAACCCAAACCAAAATTGATGTGTGATGTGTGAGTTATTGGGGGGTGGCTTGGGGACCTCGACACGCAAATAATATCTTCCGTCTCTCAGCACCAATCTGGAGCTGACCATGGTTGCTTTTAAATGAAATTTAAAATGTCGAAAGATCTTACCACATATCTCTTGTGTCGTGTGTACATTGGCCAGAAAGGCAAAAAGAAATAGTTCAATTGGAAGGTATTTGAGAAATAGCTGGCAGAACACAATCCAGGATGTGATAACATTTCAAAACAATATTCTAACCACCAGTGTGCTCCAATGCATTTTTAAAATCCTAGTAGCTTACAAAAACTAATCTCGCAATGTGCCAAAGTAATTAAACCAAAGTAAATAATCTCCAGTGTTCTTATTCCCCACAGAAATTGTTTAATATCTTATCTTTCAAAGCGGGTTTCCTGTTTATTCATGATGTCTGTGAAAAAGGTTCTTCAGTATGCAAGAAACAAATCTTGTTCCAACAGGGCAAGAATGTCTCTATAAACCATTCTTGGGTGACTAGTTTGCTTTGAGAATTGCCTTACCTCCAAGTATACTGTTGGCAGGGACAGGCAAGGGCAAAGGAAGAAGCTTCTTTTGTGCAAGTTCCATGGAAATGAATGGGGCTGAGCCACACTTTTGTGCTGCTGCAACTCATATCTGTGGAGCTTGTGCCAGAAATTGCCACTGATTGCCCATTGTTTTGGAACATATTCCCAAGGCCAACATTGAATACCTTACCCCAACACCCATGGATCAGTACTGGTACAAAAATGTATAAGGTTCTACCCATCTTGTGGTAGCAATTGTCTGTCAATGAATAGCTATATTTATGATGTTTAACTTGTTTTTGTTTTTATTTTTCTCCACTCTGCCTTGCAGCCCATAAAGAACTCCCAAGTTTAGGTGGGAAGTTATACAGCAATTGAACAGATGGCCATTATATTGAACAGATGGCAATTATACAGAT
Organism: Podarcis tiliguerta; assembly: GCF_965153285.1. Classification (NCBI taxonomy): domain Eukaryota; kingdom Metazoa; phylum Chordata; class Lepidosauria; order Squamata; family Lacertidae; genus Podarcis; species Podarcis tiliguerta. Next base: position 82,573,040 of record NC_139540.1, on the reverse strand, counting down.
GACCATTGAAACAAAACCAGTTATAATAATTCATAAGACAACATCATCATCATTATTATTATTATTACTATTACTATTAGTAGTAGCAGTAGTAAACCTCAACCAACTCTATGGATGTAACTCAAAATCAGATCTGATTCTTATTCAAGTGTCTAAAAGAGGAGAATATGCTTTCAACTTGGATAATACTTTCAAGTAGTCACATACATTATTTTGTTGCAATTTGCACAATAATACTATAAAGTAGGCCGGTATTATCATGCAGCATTTTTTTTGGGGGGGGGGGCAGTGTCTTAGGAAAGGGACTCTAACCTACCAAAGGCATTCATAGTGGAGGTGAGTCTCAAATCAGCAATTTATTAATTCATACTTCAGCCTCTAATTCACTAATCCATACATCCCATCTCATGCTAGGACCTTGAGCGTTACGATAGTAAAAAGGGAATCAATACCTTGGCCTGACATGACACTGACTTATCGCCTGGAGAAATGTGGCAGTGTGAGAATTAAGAATATATAAAATCAGTTTTAAAAAGGTAAAGGAACCGCTGACCATTAGGTCCAGTTGTGACCGACTCTGGGGTTGCGGCGCTCATCTCGCTTTACTGGCTGAGGGAGCCAGCGTACAGCTTCCGGGTCATGTGGCCAGCAGGACTAAGCTGCTTCTGGTGAACCGGAGCAGCTCATGGAAACGCCGTTTACCTTCCTGCCGGAGCGGTACCTATTTATCTACTTGCACTTTGACGTGTTTTCGAACTGCTAGGTTGGCAGGAGCAGAGACCGAGCAATGGGAGCTCACCCCGTCACGGGGATTTGAACCTCCAACCTTCTGATCTGCAAGTCCTAGGCTCTGTGGTTTAACCCACAGCCCCACCTGCGTCCCTTAAAAATCAGTTTCAATGTACGTAATTAATGTATTTGGGGAAATAAAGGTGGCTTTTTGAACCCAAACCAACTTCTGCTTGTGAGGCAGCCCCCTTATTCCCCCTGCTTTGCCCAGAGGTACAAAGGGGGAGGGAGGGAAAACAGGGCTGCAGTTTAAATAGAGGTGGGGACCATATAGATGCTGTCTTTAGGGGTGGGCAGCAGTTGACTGGAAAGACATGACTGCAATGACAATTGTGAGAATGGGCTGCCCTGTGGGTGGCAGATGGGGGCCATGCAACCTGCTGCCCCTCCTGAGCTACGTGGCTCATTCTTGCCGTCTTCACTGAAGAGCCAGAACTCTGGCCCTTCGCGTTGAGCGAAAATAAAAGGTGCTATGTAGACCTTGACTGAGTCTGACTGTAGCTGCCAGTTTTCCTTCTGTGAACATTTCAAGAGAAAGAGCTTTCACTTTCTCGTGAGGCTGTTTTCGCTGCTGAATTTGCGGTTTCTGGACAGCAGTAGTTTGTCATAGAGCGAGTGAGTGGAGATGAGGAGCCGGAAAATGAACCTGTGTTTTGCTATTGTCAGCTGTTGTGTCTGGTCAGCAGCAATGCAATAATGTGTAATGGCTGCAGAGAGCAGCCCTTGTGGGCTCCAGTCCTCCTGTCTTTGAAACAGCAGATTTGGGGGCTGGGAGGGAGGGAGGGAGGGCATGGCAAACAGCAGGAAAGATGGCTTTGGGGTACGCGGGAAACAGACAACCTTCTCAAGAGGCTATTTAAAATAGTTTTAGACCAGCTTTTTTCCATCTTCTTCTTTAAATTGACCCATTCTTTGAATATTGTGGAAATAGCGGAACCAAATAATCATCTGAAGACAAGTGAAGCAAATGGATTTCTGGCAGCTTAAAGTATATAGATTCTTATTTTTTATATACCGTATTTTTCGTTCTATAGGACGCACATTTTCCCCTCCAAAAATTAAGGGGAAATGTGTGTGCGTCCTATAGAGCGAATGCAGGCTGCGTCGCTAAGCCCAAACCAGAACAGGAAGACGGAGCACTGCGGAGCGCTCCGTCTCGCTGTTCTAGCTTCGGGATGGCTGCGCGCAAAGCCTCTCCAGGGCAGCGGGGTGCCTTCACCCCGCAAAGCCTCTCCAGGGCAGCGGGGTGCCTTCACCCCGCTGTCCTGCAGAGGCTAGCAAGGCTGTTCCCAAGCCAGAACAGCGAGACGGAGGGCTCCGTCTCGCTGCTCTAGCTTGGGGACCGCTGCACGCACAGCCTCTCCAGGGCAGCAGGGTGAAGGCACCCCGCTCTCCTGCAGAGGCTAGGAAGGCTGTTCCCAAGCCAGAACAGCGAGACGGAGGGCGTCCTATGGTTCGGTGCGTCCAATGGAGCGAAAAATATGGTGCGGAAAAAAGTGCGTCCTATGGTCCGGTGCGTCCAATGGAGCGAAAAATATGGTATATACTACTTGGAAGTTTGAGACTTCAGAATTTGAAATTTCCAAGTCTCTATGTCTTGATGAAGCTTGTTACTTTGGCTGATTTGTGTCCACTGGTACCTTTCTGTGTATGATCATTTGAAACCGCCATGTTACTAAAGCAATATTGCATTTCCTGGGTCCAGAGAGCAAGAGACTGCTGTTTGTGGCAAGGAGGCAAACAGGAGAGAGGGAGGGTAAGAGGAGAGACTTTTAATCCTCCTGTCACCTGCACCTGCCCCCTCCCTCCTGCTAGCCTTGAGCCTCTCACCATTGGGCAAGCCAGCCCCAGTCTAGCGACTGCTGCCAATCTACATCTCCTGGCAGCAGCAGCAGCTACAAGTTCATGAATCAACACCAGCACTTTCAGTTTGAACTAGTAGCCTTTAGACCACGGGTAGGCAAACTAAGGCTCGGGGGCCGGCCCCGGCCCAATCGCCTTCTAAATCCGGCCGGCAGATGGTCTGGGAATCCGCATGTTTTTACATGAGTAGAATGTGCGCTTTTATTTTAAAAGGGCTGGATTTGGCCCCCGGGCTTTAGGTTGCCTACCCCTGCCTTAGGCAGCAAAACATCATGGGCTTCCCCGGAGCTCACTTGTCTTTGCTGTGATATTGAGATGTGTTGATTATTGTATTTCTTGGCTCATTCATCACCCTTTTGATTAATCTGACTTGCTTGAATTACACAGCAGTTATTGGAAGCAACAGAGGTGGTGAATCATTGAAATGTCTTTTGCAATTGTTTTATGCACTTTCAAGGACAATAAATTTGATTTAACCCCCACCCACCTACCACCACAACATACACAGTTATAAGAACCCATTTTAGAAAGAACATTAAAACATGACAAACAATATCAACAACTTCAGAAAGATTAATTTTTGTAAAAAATCTACCAGGTTTCTGAATGCCCATTGTAGGGGCCTCAGATTGCCCGTACAGTGGTGCCTCGCAAGACGAAATTAAGATGAGTTTTTTCGTCTTGTGAATTTTTCGTCTTGCGAAGCACGGTTTCCCATAGGAAATGCATTGACGGTTTCCCATAGGAATGCACTGACGGTTTTAAGAAAAAGGCGCAAGACGTTTTCGTCTTGCGAAGCAAGCCCATAGGGAAATTCGTCTTGCGAAGCAACTCAAAAAACAAAAAACTCTTTCGTCTTGCGAGTTTTTCGTCTTGTGAGGCATTCGTCTTGCGAGGTACCACTGTATCAAGTTCTTTAACGTCTCAAAAAGATACAGCCAGCTATGTTGTATCTTCCCCTCTCGATCTTCCCTCTTTTTTTCTTCAGTATACTTTTGCCTTCAAAACATTGTATAAAAATTGTGTAATCTATTTTACAGATACTATCTGCATCTGTATCCACTAATTCATCATTTCCTAATAATCTTACAATGTATTTATCTCTTGTTTTAACCTTATTGTTGTCCAATTTCCCCCGGAAAACTGCACATTCTCTACATGTAAACCAAAATGTTCTGATATTAATTTTTCTTCAAAATAAATAGAAAAGGTACTTACAAAAAAGAAAGATTCCCATAGGAAATAATGGAAATTGTCAGCTCATTATGCGAATGCGAATGATTTCTGGGGAACACCTTGTGTCAGGAAAGTGAGACTTAGAGAAGTTGTGGAGGACACAAAATACCTGGATGTAATAGCTGGGCCTCACCTTCCCTCTTCTCCTCCTCCTCCCTCCAGATGTTAAGCAACTGGCCTGTGAAGGGAGTTCTGAAAATGAAGTGATTAATCTTTTAGGAAACATTTTAGTGTATAGGAGCTTTTATGACTTGCATGTTGTGTGGGTGTAGAGTATTTGCTAAAAGGAAGAGAGCTTTACACTCCACCATATATCCCAGTGACTTAGGACCGCAAACCACATTGGAACATTATCATTCCCCAAGCTTACCTTGTTTCTTAGCCTCCCTAATTCTGTCCTTCCATTTTGACTGATTTAAAATACTGGAAGCATAAAAGCACAATATATACTGTATTTTTCGCCCCATAAGACGCACCTGACCATAAGACCCACCTAGTTTTTAGAGGAGGAAAACAAGAAAAAAAAAATTCTGAATGAAACAGTGGATGTATGATTTTTGTGGTTCATGCTATGGCCACAGACATGTGATTTGATGGTGAGTTTGGGGTAGCCCAATGCAAAAATCCTGAGAATCCATGTGGATCTGTGCTTTGTAACCATGTTTTTGTTCCTTTGCGGCCCCACGCAACAGTGGATGCGTGATTTTTTGGGTGCAGGCTGTAGCCATGGACATGCTATGTGATCTGATGGTGAATTTGGGGTGACCCAGTGCAAAAATCCTGAGGGGTCCCTGTGTCACAAAACACAAACAACAGAAAGACCCATGGGATGTGAACATTCATTTTGTTAACCGCTTTGAGGTTTTTCTTTACAACAAGCAGTATATGAGCTAATAAAATAAATGAAAATATACTATAATGTACTCAAAAGGCATATAGAAAAGAGAATAAATACTGATGCAAATAATACAATAAACAATACATGACAGAACAACTGTTGTGGATCCATTCCAACTAATGCATCTTTTTCAAATATGATGCTGTCGATAATGGAGCTTCCAGAATCCAACAAAACATCATTGTAGAGATAGGGAAGAGGTTAGCCTGTTCTCATACCTCCTTCAGATCCACCCTATCTCTGAATCCATAACCCAAGCTCCGCTGGGTGGGCCCTGCCTTCCAGGAACCCCTGGGAATAGAAATTCGAGGTAAGAATTTCCATTTTCCCGCAGAGGTTCCAGAAGGGCATCACTGAGAGTTTCTAGGGCTATCATATCTTGAACGCGCCCAATCTAGTCTGATTTCAGAAGATAAGCAGGTTCAGGCCTGGATAGTAGTTCACGGTAAGAATTTCCATTTTGTTTGTTTGTTAGGGAAAATATTATGACCTGTATCAAACAGGGGTTGGAATGATATCCCTCTCCCTTCCTTGGCCCCAAAATTGCCTATAAAGCATTGGCCTTTAGGGTGCCAACGTTTGGCAAGACCACCTGAGTTGAGTGGCTTAGGATACAGGCAGCGTCAAGTCCCCATCCCCAGCTCAGCCGGATACACCAATGTACCGTATTTTTCGCTCTATAAGACGCACCAGACCACAAGACACACCTAGTTTTTGGAGGAGGAAAACAAGAAAAAAAATATTCTGAATCTCAGAAGCCAGAACAGCAAGAGGGATCGCTGCGCAGTGAAAGTAGCAATCCCTCTTGCTGTTCTGGCTTCTGGGATAGCTGCGCAGCCTGCATTCGCTCCATAAAACGCACACACATTTCCCCTTACTTTTTAGGAGGGAAAAAAGTGAGTCTTATAGAGCAAAAAATATGGTAAGTTGCTCAATTGGAGCTCAGCAGATGGAGCTGAAGATGTCTGGGCTGAGGTAAGTTTCACAGAAGGGTTGTTCTGGGATCATGGTGAGAGCAGGATCAAAGATGGGGGACTTTGGGTGGACCCTAAGCCCATGTACCTCAATAACACCCCCACCATATTGCGCTCCTTAGAGTTAATTGGATGCACAGTTGAAATTACAGAGATTACAGCATTTAGCCACCACTTAGTAAGCCTAAACACGGTTTATTTTCACTTCTCCTTGTGATAACTTCAGAAACCACTTGCAAAACGAATTAGTTTCCATTTCCCAGACTGTATAATAGAAGGGTATGTCAAGCTCATTTTCTAAATGTCCTCATTCCCTGCCCATTGTAATTAAATTTTAAAAATTAATAAGAGTATTAGTGCAAGAAACCTAGTTCATCAATCCTTTCATCCTTTTCTTGAATTGCTTCGGAAGATATATGTAAGAATATTTTTTTTTTGTTTCTAAATCTGGATGAAGGAAGCAGAAGCGATGCACACAGCCAAAAGGAACGCCTTTAATTATGCACAGATGGTCCCATTATTTCCATTAAAAACGTGTTTCAGATTTCTTATTCCATGCAGTCCAGCAAACAGAACAGCACTGTCAAATCTGTTACTTTCAGATATTTAGATATTAATAAATGGAGAAGGTAAATCTAAGACTGGATATGGAATATGTAGGACTTGAGAAACAGTGCAGTGCACATGCTACTATACATGTGTCATCTGCTGAAATAACCTCCTATGTGGAAACATAAAAACGGGCTAAATAATAACAACCATGGCTTTTTTTCCTGGGAGTACAGTACTGTACTGGCACCTTTCTAGAAGAAAGCACCAATAATAACAATCGTTTTGTATAACAGCATTATTATACCTTTAGTTTTAGTTTCCATTCTTTTCCTCATGCTCCCTAGCATGGATTTTGCCTTTCTGCTGCTGCCACACGCTGGTTGGCCTTCATTTCCTCCCTCCCCACCAACCTGCCATGATCACTGGCTCTTCTGTGGGAACCATGTTTGTCTTTCTCGCTTGCCTTGTTCACATACAGTGGTACCTTGGGTTACATACGCTTCAGGTTATATACACTTCAGGTTACAGACTCTGCTAACCCAGAAATATTACCTCGGGTTAAGAACTTTGCTTCAGGATGGGAACAGAAATCGTGCGGCAGCAGTGTTGCGGCAGCGGGAGGCCCCATTAGCTAAAGTGGTGCTTCAGGTTAAGAACAGTTTCAGGTTAAGAACAGACCTCCGGAACGAATTAAGTACTTAACCCAAGGTACCACTGGGGGGGGGGAGTCTGTTTTCTTTTATATACATTTTTATTGGTTTTTTTTTACATATAATTTCCAACTATTATTTAACATAACTTCTGATCTTATACAATATTTTAGACTTCCGTCAACAACCTCTGATGATTTTCCGTTTTTTATCACTTATTCTGCATTTCTTAATTTCTCTATTACTCTTAATTATCATTAACTAATCATTCTCTTCATAGTCTTTCTTGCAATATTTCAAATAGTCCTCCTTACAGAACTTCTTCCAGTCCCATTAGCATAATCTGTTCATTACAATTGCTTTTCAAATAGTTCATATATTTACTCCAGTCTTCTAAGAATCTCTGGTCCTGCAGGTTTCGAATCCTTCCTGTTAATTTATCTAATTCTGCATAGTCCATTAATTTCATCCGCCATTCTTCTTTCATCGGTAATTCCATTTTTGTGCCAATAATATTCTTGCTGCCGTCATTGCATATAAAAACAATTTACAACCCTGCCTATTAATATCATCTCCTACAATGCCAAGTAAAAATGCTTCTGGTTTCTTAATAAATGTATATTTCAACATCTTTTTCATCTCATTATATATCATTTCCCAGAAGTTTTTCACTTTTTTACATTCCCACCACATGTGATAGAAAGTTCCTTCCTTTTCTTTACATTGCCAACATTTATTACTTGTTTTATACATTGTAGCTTATTTCACAGGAGTGATATATACCACCTATACATCATTTTCATCACATGTTCTTTCAAAGCATTGTGGGGGGAGTCTGTTTTCTTGCATCAAAAGCGGACATCGGAGAGCTCCCTTTTCTCACCTCACCATATTCTGCCACTTTTGGCCCCCAGTCTGGATCAGTGCCATTATCAGAGCTAAGCTGGGAAGAAAAATCCCTGGAGCAATGGCTCTCAGAAAGGAAAGTAGAAGGGCTGATCTCTCCTCATCCATGCACAATCTTTCTTCAATAAAATTAACCACCCTCCCCCATGTCCTTGAACAGGACAAAATGGTTGGTTAACAAATGTAGCTGCCTCCTCATATTTTTTGAGGCCCTTTCTTCCACAGAGCGTAAGGAGTTTTGTATAGATGTCCTGTCCTGAGGAGCAGTTTCCTCTTAGTGCTTTTCTTGACACTCATTGGCATTTGAGCTCCATGAAGCTTAAGCAAAAATCATGATCAATACCTGTACGACCCGAGGTCATTTTTCTCTCTCGTACTGCTATTTGTATGAGAAGAAAGAGCAACAGTGCAATGTTGTTATTTCAACAACCAATTGACTATTTTTTTTAGACATTGTGGTTGTGGCAGGCTTTTCATAACATAGTTTGCAGTCCTTAAGAGTTAGAGGAGTGTGTTTGATAGTAAGCCTGTTTCATTGCTTCCTCCTTTCTGAAGAGTGTAGATAGGACCAGGCAACTCTGTGTAGCAGTTAAGGGCTACACCAGTAATATGCAGCCCTTACCAGCAAGACTAGGGTGGTACATCACTGGGGTGGCAGATGACTCCATTGTGGCAAAATGTCCATTTTGTGCTAGATTTTCGAAAGGTAGTTTAGCTGCCAAAATGGCAAACCTAAACTCGGTGCTGTCTTGCTCCTTGTGGCTTAATTGGACAAATTCCATTAAATCACCCAGAAGCCTCAAGCTTCTGATTTTCACAAAAAGGCCCACGATGGACAGTCAAGAAAGAGATCTTTATAGTTTTGGAATTTGTTCCTGTTCAGAATTTTCCTAACCTGAGTATATTTGAGTGAAGGTTCATTCTAATAAACCTTAAGTTTCCTAGACATAAAATAATTCTGTTGATGAAATTATTGGGGGGGGGGGGCTATTGGGTTGTTGTTTTTATTTTTATTATGTATTTTGTGGTTTTATAAATTCAATAAATAAAAATAATAATGATGATGATGATGATGATAATAATATCTGCTACATTTGTTTTAAAATGATGGGAGAGTATGCACATATAATTACAGTATATAAAATTTGCTAGGGAGTGCCTAGTTTAAAACCATAGATTCCTCAATACAATTAATTACTATCTTCTGTTATCCATTCGTATTCTTACTAATTAGTAAGTGCTTTAGGTGGCATAAGTTTCTAGTTGATTTCATTTCCTCTTAAATATTTGCGTTTTGGATTATTTTCTCTCCAGATGCATTAGTCTGGCTTTCCAAAGCTGAATTTTTCTTCCAGTTATTCTCTTGCTTCGCACCATTACATGGTTGGTTTAAAATGTGATTACTCCAATTCCGTTAGTTTGTGGCCTCATTCAAAAGGCATTACAGTTAAGTAGAAAGTGTGAACATACAGTGGTGCCTCGCAAGACGAAAAGAATCCATTCCGCGAGTCTTTTCGTCTTGCGGTTTTTTCGTCTTGCGAAGCAAGCCCATTGACGGATTAGAGCTATTAGCGCTATTGGCACTTTAAGGGCTAAAAACGGCTTTTTAAGGCTTAAGGGATTAGCGGTTTTACTGCTAAAATGCTTTTAGCAGCTTAGCAATTCAGAAAAAGGGGTTTTGGAGCAAAAAAAAACCCTCAAAATTTTCCGACAATTTTCGTCTTGCGAAGCAAGCCCATAGGGAAATTCGTCTTGCGAAGCGCCTCTGCAGACGGAAAACCCTTTCGTCTTGCGGGTTTTCCGTCTTGCGAGGCATTCGTCTTGCGGGGCACCACTGTACTTTGGAAATATTGTAAACTTATTTCTTCAACTATCACCAAAGTGAAATTGTTGCTTAAGTTTACTGGGAAGATTTGGCATGTTCAGCATTGGAGCTGTGTTGGGCCATTCTGAAATCAGGGACCTTGTGACAATGCTTAGGTTCTTTTTGCGTGCTGGGTGTTGAGGTTTTGCTTTTCTGGAGTTGCTGTTACATAAACACTGGTGACTTGTTCCTGCCCTTTGGTTTTCATTTTCCTGCTGTTGCAAGGGATTGTAACACCCTTGCAAATATGTCTGCAAAATCTCCTGGCCTGCCTACCACACATATCAGTGTGAGTCATTTGACAACAGGCTGAAAGGAGAAAAAGAATCTAATTTATTCCCGTTTATCATAACTTCCATGCCTGACCATCTAGAAGCAATTGATAAGCCAAGGGTGAGTGTGTTTATTATGCACACTAGGGAAAGCACAAATGATTTTTTTCTTGCCTCAAACGTGATGCTTGGTTTTATAATATATTTCTGCTCTCCTTACTGACTCTTGCACCATAATATTTAATTCTGCATATGCTGCTTCTTCCAGGAATTAAGGCTGCCAGTACAGTGGTACCTCGCAAGACGAATGCCTCGCAAGACGAAAAACTCGCAAGACGAAAGAGTTTTTTGTTTTTTGAGTTGCTTCGCAAGACGAATTTCCCTATGGGCTTGCTTCGCAAGACGAAAACATCTTGCGCCTTTTTCTTAAAACCGTCAATGCATTCCTATGGGAAACCGTCAATGCATTTCCTATGGGAAACCGTGCTTCGCAAGACAAAAAATTCACAAGACGAAAAAACTCGCAGAACGAATTAATTTCATCTTCTGAGGCACCACTGTACTTTTCTCTCTTGATAATCAGCCATAAAACAGAGTTAAACAGCATGTCTGAAAAGTAACACTGTTGTTTGCAGGGAATGGTGCTCTGTGATGTCAACACCCTTAACAAACTACACTTCCCATGATTCTTTGGGGGAAGCCATGACTGTTAACATGGCATAAGAGTACATTACATGTACAATGTGGATGTGATCCAGTGCTCTGTGGCCCCTAGCCAAGGTCTTTTTTCCTACTACTGTGTGTTTATACTAAATATTGCATTATATATCTCCTGACACACACAGAGAGATATCTATTAGATAACACCTTCCAGGAAAAATATGTCGAAGTTACTGCTTGGTGACAGTAATACAGCCATTTTGCATTTTTGAAGCAAGAAATGTTCCTCAAATTTTTAAGGTAGTCATACTGGTGGAATTTATTCTCCAACCTCCTGAAATATTGAAACTTCTATCAGAGCTTTCTTACGGAATTGCAGCTACAGCATTTTATTTATCTTCGCCTACTAAGTTTACTCTGGGAGATGTTAACAAGTGTGGTTCACAACATAAAAATACAAAAAGAGAACACAAAAGTACATAATAAAACAGAAACCAACACAGATTCACAACATTTATCTGTTGAAATTGTACTCGGTTCAATCTTCCTATCTAATGTGTCCTCTTGGCTCTTTCGCTCACAAACCATTAGTGTAGCTCAGTTTGTAGGATTCAGAGGCAGCAAGAAAAAGGAAGCAGAATGGTTGTTCCCACTGAAGAATAGTTTGTTTCAGGTGTGCAGTCAGGTAGAGTCGGTAGACCATTGGAAGTCAAAGCTGCAACACCTACAGACTTTCCTTATTTTTCCAGAAAGAGGTCTGCATACCCTAAATGTAAACAACTGAAAGTATTAAAATGTAAACGTCTGAAACTTCCCAGTATAAGATGGAAGGGCACACAACCCACCAGTATGTTTTCCTCTTCAGCCTCCATAAAATGAACAACTATACTGTTGCTTCTTTCAGTGAAGCTGAGGCATGAGACATTCCTGGAGAATTGTCTGCAAGCATCTCCCCAAGTTAACTCAGACATCTGGAGGTGAATTTAGGCCAACTTGCAAACCCATGTGGAAAACATCTGCTGCGCTTTCTCTCTTGGCAACTGTTTACGCCATTGTCTCTTGCTCTGAAAAGTCTTGGCTGTGTCTGCACCATATATTTAAGGCACACGACTTCCCCTAAAGAATTATAGGAGCTGTGGATTGTATTCTTTGGGAAGGGTAAGCTGTCAAGAGGTATAGAGGCAGCGCCCTCCTGTCTTTCATGCAAATTTTGATGACATACCGTATTTTTCGCTCTATAAGACGCTCCAGACCACAAGACGCACCTAGTTTTTGGAGGAGGAAAAGGAGAAAAAAAAAAATTCTGAATCTCAGAAGCTAGAACAGCAAGAGGGATCACTACGCAGTGAAAGCAGCGATCCCTCTTGCTGTTTTGGCTTCTGGGATAGCTGCGCAGCCTGCATTCGCTCCATAAGACGCACACACATTTCCCCTTACTTTTTAGGAGGGACAAAGTGAGTCTTATAGAGCAAAAAATACGGTACATATACGAACCCCACTGCATTGATTTCCTTAAATATTCTATATTACAGCAATGTACCAGAAAATATGTATTAATGCAATGATCTTTTCTTTGCAAATAAAAGTCAGCCTTTTCTTTAGAAATAAAACAACAACGAAGGGCACAGAACAGCTTCTACATGTTCACTTCCTGCCGGTGACTGTAGTGAAATGCTTATAATCTTCCCTTCTAGGAGACTAAAATACTGGTTCACTCTTTTGTGCAATGAAATTATCTTGAGAAAACCAACAAGCTTTATTTCAGAAACAAATTGGATTGCTGTATCTCTATAGATTTCCTCCTAAGTCTGAAGTGGTCCCAGGCATTTCGTATAATCTACCAATTTGCATACATTCATTAAGCTAAGTGACGGGGGCATTTGAAGAGGTTTTTGTTCGGTACCTTACTGCATCTTTATGCCAAGCAGTGTTTAAAGGATGTGGCCTTCAATTTGCCAGCATTTATTTTAAAAGTCCAGTAGAGGCGCTTGATAGTTGAACATTAGAGAACTGGTGCAGCATAATAATAATAATAATAATAATAATAATAATAATAATAATAATAATAATAATTTATTTGTACCCCGCCCATCTGGCTGGGTTTCCCCTGCCACTCTGGGCAGCTTCCAACAAAGATGAAAAATACACTAAAATGTCACATATTAAAAACTTACCTGAACAGGGCTGCCTTCAGATGTCTTCTGAATGTCAGGTAGTTGTTTATCGCTTTGACATCTGATGGGAGGGCGTTCCACAGGGTGGGTGCCACTACCGAGAAGGCCCTCTGCCTGGTTCCCTGTAACTTGGCCTCTCGCAGTGAGGGAACCGCCAGAAGGCATAGTGGGCTAAGAGACGGAGCTATGTAAAAGGCGAAAGATTTATACAATCTGAAGAGAAACCAGATTAAACTTTTTTGGGACATGATCCATGACGAAATAAAAAAATTGATAAGGATACCACACACAAAAAAGGCAGAGGCATATCTATTAGGAATCCTAGATAAAGATATCCCAAAAGATAAAACTAACTTATTTCTATATGCGACAACAGCGGCAAGAATTTTGATTGCTAGCTACTGGAAAGAGGAAAGCATCCCAACAAAAAGAGAATGGTTGGGGAAACTTTGCGAGTACCTGGAATTAGCAAAATTGACAGATATAATAAGGAGAAAATGCAAAACTATGGTTATGAAGCAATGGGAGTGCTTAAATGATTATTTAGAAAACCAGGGCTCAACTACAAAAATGTGGTTGTGTTTAGAATAATCTTGTGCGTAATATAAAAAATACAAAGTGAGACATTAAGGAAATCCAAAGGGAAAATATGAAGAACAGAGGTTCTGACGAATGGATTATTAAAAACGCTTGAGGTAAACGGTGGAAGTCTTTTTTTTTCTTTCTTCAAAAGAAACAATTTATTTAAGGTAGATAAGGACAAGATGAAATTATACAATATAGATGGGAAATGGCTATGTATTGTGAGTACTTATCTACTTTAAAAATTTTTCACATATGAATTTTTCTTTTACTTCTTTATTATTTCTTTTTTCTTTTTTCTTTTTTCTGATATCTTATCTTTCATTTCACTGTTTTATCATGAATAGCATTTTATAGAGGTATAAATAACTGTAAATATGAAAAGAGACAAAAAATTCTTTAATTCTTTTTCCTTGGTTAGATGTATATTCTTTTGTTGTGAATATATATGTTTTTTAATTTGTACTGGATAAAAATCTATTACAGAGAGAGAGAGAGACATTGAGCTATGCATTACAAAGCTCTTGGTCTGCATCAGACCTCTGCATGTTCTGACTAGACAGCTTGTGGCAAGCTGCTCATTTATCCTCAGACTCCAAACTTCACTTTGGAGATAATACGCACCCTCCACACATGGTTTTATGAAGCATTTGGAGCACTGGAAAGCACAATGCGAATGGAGCTTTTAAAAATATTTGTTTAGAAATGGAGAAGAACATTAATTCTCAGCCGGCTGCATGCCTAGCTGGCATGCCAACCACCTAGTTATTTGCTCACAATGGGAGACCTCCTGGCAACTGCATCGAGGTCAAGTGGCCACGTCCTTCTGCAGACTCTTTTTGGCTGAAGCACTTCTTCACCCAGCATATAGATCAGCTGGAATTTGCTACCTTATGAGGGAGTGATGTCCCTCAACCTGAGCGGCTTCAGAAGAGCCTTGGACAAATTCATGGAGGATGCTGTTGCTGGAAGTGTGCTTCTGAATACCAGTTGTTGGAAACCACAGGAGCTTTTGCGCTCAGGTCTTGCTTGTGAGCTTTCCATAGGTTGGCCACTGTGAGAACAAGATGTTGAGTGAGATGGGCACCAGCCTGCTCCATCGGGCTCTTACTGTTATGTACTGAAGTTCTCACCCTGGGCCAGCAGGGGGATGCTGTAGATAGTTATGCAAATAAGGGATCGAAAGTGACGTTCAGTGATTGGATAGTTTTAGAAAGTTGCTACAGTAACGTTGTATCGGAGCTCTATATAAGCAGGCTGACTGAGCCCTTCAGTTCAGTTCTGTCCTGGCCTGTGAATAAACAAGAGCTGTTTGAAGAATCGCTGTGTCGTCTGATATGTTCACCTACAACATAACACTTACATTGGTTGTAGCTAGCATGGGCAGCTGAATCCCCAAAGTGCTTCCAATTTGGACCATGATAAAGCCAGTGTGGTGTAGTGGTTGAGAGCGGTAGTCTTGTAATCTGGTGAACCGGGTTCGCGTCTCCGCTCCTCCACATGCAGCTGCTGGGTGACCTTGGGCCAGTCACACTTCTCTGAAGTCCCTCAGCCCCACTCACCTCACAGAGTGTTTGTTGTGGGGGAGGAAGGGAAAGGAGAATGTTAGCCGCTTTGAGACTCCTTAAAGGGAGTGAAAGGCGGGATATCAAATCCTAACTCTTCTTCTTCCCCGCTTTCAGCAATGCAGTGATTTTCTAGTGGTTTTAATGACCCGGGGTTTATAAAGCCGCTTGCAGAATAAAACCAATTAATACTTAACAAAATGGTTTGTTTTTATTCCTACTTGTCTCTCACTCTACCCCCAGGGCTCAGGGTGATCAGCATGGACAAACATGTTCCCCCATGTTCAAAGATGAGGCCGTGGACTCTGCAGAAGTTGGGTAGGGGAGAGAAATTTCTTCTGCATTAACTCTGGTCTCTTCCAACTCTATGATTCTATGATTGTATGATTCTACTTTCCCAGAGGACTCTGCACAAGAAAAGCCCATCTGACCACCATGTCCCCAGCTTGAGAAAGTCATGCCGCCATCATGTTTCCACACCCTCGTGTTCCCACTGGAACCCTTTTCAAGGCTTGTGTGCGTGGACCATGCTGAATAGTAATATAAAATCATTGTAATACCCTTGTGGCCTAGATCTTCAGCACATCTGAGATGTATCTGAGATGCTGCCTGCAAGCTAAGGAGGAATAGGCATGAAAAGAAATGTTTGCGCTGGGAAAAAACAACAACTGGCCAGCCTAACTATTATTATTACTATTATTATTTTATTATTTCCCGCCCTTCACCTTAAGGACCCAGGCCAAGTTACAAGATGGCAAGCAATTTAAAACAATTAGGAAAAATAAAAAATAAGATAGGCCCTAAAACATGCACATTGAGTGTCAAAAGCCACTTAAGAGACTGTTGTAGTTAAGGGGTATATAAATTGCTTAAATAAATCCATAGTGAATTGAGTGTCAATGAACAAAGGACAAAGGTTTGTGGCTCCCAGTGAGGGACTCCATTTATTCTCTGAACCAAATAGCTACCGCACGGCTGAGCTTTCTGTAGGCAAATGCCTTTCTGCTTTTTATGTTAACTTCAATGGAATTTTCTTTGTAGTCCTTATATTTCTCATCTGTGAAGTTCTGTCACTGTGGGGATTCTGTAAAAGGTGCCACAAGGTATTCTGTAGTTTTTGTTTCTCTCTGTGACAGTTTTTGAATGTTGATCTGAATTCAACATTAAACCTGGGAAAATGGTAAGCAGGCATATGGGTTTTATCATCATCGAAGTACAATCTCAGATTTGTGTTCGCAGTGACTGAGCGTAGAAGTATAAACTGGAGGGGAAGATAATTTGTAAGCAGAGCCCCACTGAATGTCTTGTAGCACCTGGAATGTTTTCTAGCCTTGGTAGTTCTAAGGAAGTGTCCCGTACCCCCAAAGTAGATCACGATTTGTGGAGCCTGGGTGGTCAAATAACTTTTCACTCATGACTACATGCACCATTTTGCACTCAGCCATTGCAGATATGGACTGTACGCACATTAAAAAAAAAAAAGTTGGAATTGAACTAGAATACAAAAAAGGGAGGTGGGAGGAGGTTGAGGAAATAAGTTAATGAAAGATAATGATAAATATTGGATGTGTTTTTAATTGTTTTTGTTTTTGTTTGTGTTTTGATGTATTGTGTTTTTTTTAATGTATTGTAATGTATTGATTTGTATTGTTTATTCTTTTCTTCTTTTTCACTCTTTTTTTCCTGTAATCTTTAAATTTTTAATAAATATTATTTATTTTTTTTAAAAAAGTTGGAATTGGCATGCCCGGTCCTATAGCTAGGATCAGACCAGAGGGTCAATTTTTCCTGATTGCCCCCACCCAGTGTCACAGAAGCTGAGTGAAGAGGGTAAAAAAAAGGAAACAATTATTTCAGATACTTTTGGCTTTGGCAGGTTAACCCTGTCCACCATTTGACCTTATCCCTTATTTGAAGAATCTTGTCTCTTTCCATCATTGTCAGGTGGCTGGTGGGGCAGAGAACATTGATGATATGGCGCAGTGGAGGAGGCCCAGAGTGAAACTGCTCTGTATAGATCCTCTTAAGGCACTGTATTTTTCACATACTCTAGGGGAAACTGTGGTGTTATAATAGAGGGCAGCTTGAATTTTGGTCCGCAAAACAGGCACAATTTTAAATGTGTAGTTTTCTATCCTTTATTCAAAAGCAATGTTTCATCCCCTCTTTTATTAACTTTTCAGTTGTCTTTGAGAAAGGCTGGAATGTTGTTATATTATTGGGTGGTAAAGCTAAATAAATAACTACAGGAAGCTTTGTGCAGGACATATGTGAGGTGATTTGGTTCAAATCCAGATTTGGTGCTTTGTAAATCAGCCCCCACCCCAGATCTGAGGTGCTTCATAAGTTGGCTCAATTCCTCTCATCAGTCTGAGCCCGTGTCTTCCTCCATCCATCCATTTCCTTTCCTTTTGACAGAAGTGGAGGAAATTTGCAGGCATGTTAGAACCTCTAGAATAGATATAGCCTGTTCAATTACCAACAAATAGATCCAGGCTGTTTGTGCTCAACACATTTAAATTAATTTTTTAAGAAGAGAAGCCTCTCTAACATTTGGGGGCAGAATTAGATGAAATTTGTGGGCATGAATTGTGGCAAATTTCAGAAAGATGCCTGTAGTGGTTTTCCCACATGGATCATCATTATAGTTTTTGGGATCTGCTCAATTGCACCCTTTCATTTCATTTCTGGGAAATTAAACTTTAGCTATAACTCTTGTTTTATTTTGACAAAAATGGATGAAATTTGCAGGATAGCTGCAAATAGTTTCTTCTGCAAGCTTTTTAGGGTGCTTAAACAAAGGTTCACTTTCAGACAAATTTCCCACAAAACAATGTAGGAGCCCCTGGGGCTATTTGTCTGAAAGTAGCATGAGAGAAGGTCCCTTTAGGTATGCAGTCAAATAGCTCCAGGGACTAGGAAGTTTCTAGGAATTTAGAAACTTGACCTGTTAGTCACAATAGAGATTTCACACTGACCTCTACCCACCCTGTCCTGGTATCTTCCTTAGGCTTAAAGGAGACCAAGTATTTTGCTCTTTGAAAACTGTCCCTGTCCTCAAAGCACTGGGATTGGCACATGCTGGTAAAACCATCCCTTCTGGTTACAAGCTAGACCTGTCAGTCACAAAAGAGGCCCCTCCCACTCTTGATCCTCCTTAAGGCAGAGTTGTAGATTTTGATTTGGCAAACTTCTTACATCTCTCCACATGTCCTGGCCTTAACAGTTAAGCTGAGAAACATCATTTCACTATTCACATAGGCTTGTCTGAAGCTTTTTTAATTTCAAAAAAGTCGGGATCGTCGAGGCTGCAAAGTGCTCAGGGTTTCTGCCCGCAACACATACCTGGCCTGTACAGATTAGCCCCATTTTGTAGAAGTCCCAAATCTTTCCAAAACACCCCACCCTTGCTCATTATTTAGGATTCATATCAATCTTTTGCACACCTAATATGTAGCAAATAAGGAAGAAGAGATGTTGCAGACTGGCTTGGATTGAGTAGGCTCAGTGGACTCAGTGGACTTACCCAAGTGTAATGGAGTGTGTGAATGTCTCCGCCACTATTTGTACTTAATGTACAACATGTTCTGCTGTAAGAAAGGATGAAGCACAAGGAGAGATTATCCAGTCTTTTTAATTCAAAAAGGATTTTAGGATCTAAGTAGCTTCCCCCCTCCCCACGTAGATCTAAAGAACAGGTGGATTTGATCACATTCATTTGATCTCTAGAAGCTTAAAAGGGCCAAGAGTTTAGGAGGAATGGATTATTTGTAAGAAAAGACTAGAGTCAACCAGACGAAATCTGAGATTAGGTTTGTTCGTCTTTAATAATATCATTTCTATTTCACCTTTCATCTTGCTCTCAGAGATCACTGGAGTAGGAATGTATCTGGTTTTTTTAAATGGGAAAATAAGTGGAATAGAGAACTTATCAGGAAAGGTAGTTAGCTTTAGTCATTCTTAGATTCATCTGCTAGCCTGTCCCCTGTTTGGCACCTCAAAAAACTGAAGTTGGATTGTCATGTTTTCCTCCTCAGGCAATCCCAAATCAAGGGATGTAGCTATTGGTGTTTTTTTTTGGGGGGGGGGGGGAGAGCCTATTTATTTTGAATTACCAACTTACTGAGTCCAGAAGGAGTTAACTCTTTTTGAGGAGGTTCCATAGGAAATATGAAACTTACACTGGCATCATTGAACTACCTAAATTTGGATCAGCTTTCTTTCCGTGTGACGCGGCAGCTAAAAAAGCCAATGCAATTCTGGGCTGCATCAATAGGAGTATAGCATCTAGATCAAGGGAAGTAATAGTGCCACTGTATTCTGCTCTGGTCAGACCTCACCTGGAGTACTGTGTCCAGTTCTGGGCACCACAGTTCAAGAAGGACACTGACAAACTGGAACGTGTCCAGAGGAGGGCAACCAAAATGGTCAAAGGCCTGGAAACGATGCCTTATGAGGAACGGCTAAGGGAGCTGGGCATGTTTAGCCTGGAGAAGAGGAGGTTGAGGGGTGATATGATAGCCATGTTCAAATATATAAAAGGATGTCACATAGAGGAAGGAGAAAGGTTGTTTTCTGCTGCTCCAGAGAAGCGGACACGGAGCAATGGATCCAAACTACAAGAAAGAAGATTCCACCTAAACATTAGGAAGAACTTCCTGACAGTGAGAGCTGTTTGACAGTGGAATTTGCTGCCAAGGAGTGTGGTGGAGTCTCCTTCTTTGGAGGTCTTTAAGCAGAGGCTTGACAACCATATGTCAGGAGTGCTCTGATGGTGTTTCCTGCTTGGCAGGGGGTTGGACTCGATGGCCCTTGTGGTCTCTTCCAACTCTATGATTCTATGATTCCTCACCTCCTAGATTTGTTTAACAACATCATTCTGGGCAAGGACAATCACAGAGATCTTGCCCCAAACTCACCTTGTGGTTATCCCAAAGCCAAATAAGAGCCTGGAATCTCAGAATGAGGTTAGTGTTAGATGGATTTGTAGCTGGTTGACTTGACTCAACCCAAAGAGTTCGTTATCACCCTGGAGTAATGTGGGCAGAATACTGCCTGTCCAGAGGCTTTTTGTTACTGAAAGCTTTAAATCTGGACCATTTCATGCCCTAAAAGGATGCATGTGTCTGAAATCTCAGCAAAATCTGGTTATTTGGGGGAGCGCTGAATTGTCAGAGTGTCCAGATAGTTCCTATTCCTAAATGTTTGGCATAAGATTTGTAACAGAGTTTGAGCAGAACAATTGAATCCTATGGGCTACCGTACATCCTCTGGAGGATTGGGAAAAGGGATGTGTTGTACAAAAGATAACAATCATGAATGCATTTCCCCCCTAATCTTTAAAAATATGTGTTTAGCAAATTTCCAGACATTTGAAAGCCACTGGAGTTACGCAGTGGCTGAACTGATGTGAAGCTTATATGTGGGTGGATTTCGTGGGGACAGGTTTATTTAAATTCAGAAAATAAGATACTTTCCATCATCTCAGCATTGTCAGCCAGGTAAAAATTAATTCAATTATTTATCAGTCATACATCTGCTAATGAGTCCTGACAGTCTAAATTGACTCTCTGTCAGGAACTCTGTCGCCAACTATTTTGTAATACCAGCAATTACCCCAGAAGGACGTAGCCACTCTAGTCTTTATAAATGTAAAGCAAATGCTTTTTTATTTTTGTAATGCTTTCAATTCTAGGCTGCTATCAACTTAATTACATTTAATTAGTTTGACAATAAAGAGCCACTGTCTTAATTCCCCAGCCTGGTTCTTGAAATTCTATTCCTAAGAGAAATGGCTCAGGCTGCTGATTAACAGCTGAATAGGTTTTTGCGTGGGATAGTGGACGTGGAGCCCACTCTTCATGGCTGCCATCTCATTGTTCCACAACTAACATAACAAAAGCAAAAGTCTCTGTATTCTTGCTTCCCGCACGCACCACACATTTTCTCCAGAAGCTATTGATTACTAGTGTGAGATGGGCACTTTGCAATATGCTAAATTTGAAGGAGTTTCCCAGTAGTGATGTATGGAAGTGAGAGCTGGACCATAAAGAAGGCAGACCGCCGAAGAATTGATGCTTTTGAATTATGGTGCTGGAGGAGACTCTTGAGAGTCCCATGGACTGCAAGAAGATCAAACCTATCCATTCTGAAGGAGATCAGCCCTGAGTGCTCACTGGAAGGACAGATCCTGAAGCTGAGGCTCCAATACTTTGGCCACCTCATGAGAAGAGAAGACTCCCTGGAAAAAAACCCTGATGTTGGGAAAGATGGAGGGCACAAGGAGAAGGGGACGACAGAGGACGAGATGGTTGGATAGTGTTCTTGAAGCTACCAGCATGAGTTTGACCAAACTGCGGGAGGCAGTGGAAGACAGGAGTGCCTGGCGTGTGCTCGTCCATGGGGTCATGAAGAGTCGGACACGACTAAACGACTAAACAACAAAACAACATAATCAATAAAAGAGTTTAAACTAATCATGTTCTAAAATCATGCCGAAAAACTAGGATACAGGGAAAGGGGGCGGGGGATAGCTTGCTGAATAAGACAGGAGCAGAGCTAAGGCTCTAGTCCCCTATAAGGAAGGTAACCAGAAGGGCAACATGGTCAGGCACGAGGCCAGTCCAGACGTTTGGCTGTAGGGGTGAAAGTGGTACCCAAAGGAAAAGGGAAGCCAACAAGAGCCACTTACTCTAGGAAGAGAAGGTGAGGGGTCAGAAGAAGAAGAAAGGAGTTTGTAGAGCTTTGTAAAAGTTCCAGGAATCAGAATAAAAGAGGAAATGGCGAGGATAAACGTTTCATTTTGACATTGAGTTGCTGTGGAAGGAGGGAAGGAGAATGTGAGATTTGGGACTGAGGTGGTGGCCAAGGAAGAAGAAAAGAGCATTGTGTGGGGAAGAGAGAGAAATGGTCTCCTTAGGAAATGGGGACATGGCTGAGTTTAAAAGCAAACGCTAGGCTAGGGGAAAGGGAGAAGAAAAAGTGAGGATTTGGCCAGTTGATGGATTTGCCAGAGATGGGAGATTTAATAATATAACCACAGAATGGTAGAATTGGAAGGGACTCTGAGGCTCATCTAGTCTAACCACCTGTAATGCAGGAATCTCTACTAAAGCATCCGTGACAGATGGCCACCCATCCTTTGCAAAAAAAAACCCTCAAATGAAGGAGAGTCCATCGCCTACTGAAGTTGTCCATCCTACTGTTGACCATCAGGAAGTTCTCATGATGTTTAGTCAGAATCCCTTTCTTGTAACTTGAAGCCATTGGTTTAGGTCCCACCCTCCAGAGCAGGAGAAAACAAGCTTTCTCCATCTTCCACATGGCAGCTCTTTAGATATTTGAAGATGGCTATCATATATCCTCTCTTCCAGGCTAAACATATCCAACTCCCCCAACTGTTCCTCTGTGGCTTGGTTTCCAGACCCATGATCATCTTGGTTGCCCAGTTTTCCTGTTCTGTGAGGTCAGGGAGAGAGGAAAGAGTGATATTTTAGGTGATCATATTTTGGCTTAACATTTCCAGAAAGGAGTCTAATGCTGTTTTGTTTACTTTAAATTTACAAATGATAATGGAAGATAGCATAGATTTGATGGGTATTAGTAAGAGGGTATATTAATTATAATTGATCCTTTACAGAGCCATGTGGTGGGGGGGTTAGCACAAAGAAAAAATGGCCAGCACCTGTTTTTTTAAAACACAGGGCTTATACTTAAAGAGCCCCAGTAGCAGAGTTAAAATCCATTTTGTTAGGCAGATTTACTGAAGCATTGGAGTTGGTTTTTAAATCTTTTGATAACATTCCAGTTCCTGAAGGCAGCAGGCTCCCTTTCCCCCTTTTTCAATAAAACAGACCACAGACTGCAAGGTTAGTTTAAAATGCTTTACTCACAGTTATTAGGTTTCTTTTTTTTTTTTTTGAAATAATTTTTATTAACAGGCCAATCACATCACATTGTTCAAATCACATTAACAAATCACAGTTATTAGGTTTCTGACTTGCATTTGCCTTAATAGCAGTGATAAGAAATGTATGTAAATGTTCTTTCTTAAAAATGCAGCAAAAGCTGCCTCTAAAACATATCTAAAGCAGAGAAAGCTATGTTAAGGCATGTCTGCTCTGTTCCAGTGTTGCTTGAGAGAGATTGGAGAGACCAAGAAATAGTCTCACTTCTTCCCCAAAGTTGAGTGTGACCTAGGCGAGTGTTCTCCCGAAATTTACAGCTCTGTGGTCCTTAACCCCTTCATTGGCTAACTAGCAGAAGCATGCATTGTTAGGTTTGCCAGGCAATCTTCTACAAGATTCACATTGAAGGAGACAGGAAGCAATGGATTCTCCAGGAGCGATTGCACCTCAACTTGTTTGAAGATGCCTGTGTGGATTCTTGTAGCAGGAGAAGTAGCTGAGATTTTATTATGATTTTATATGTTTTTTATTCAGGGTGTCTGGGGAGAGTCACAACAAAGGACTTATGCAGAGGTAAACAAAAGTATAAACTCAACTACCTTAATGATAGGCACATAAATACAGTCATAACTCAGGTTGAATGTGCTTCAGGTTGAGTGCTTTCGGGTTGCGCTCCGCAGCAACCCGGAAGTAACGAAGGGCGTTACTTCTGTGTTTCACTGCTTGTGCATGTGTAGACGCTCAAAATGATGTCACACGCATGTGCAGAAGCTGCAAAACACGACCCATGCATGCGCAGACGCACCGTCGCATCTTATGTTCCATTTAGGATGCGAACGGGGCTGCGGAACAGATCCCGTTCGCATCCCGAGGTACCACTGTATGTGCATAGCAGCTGGAGAGCCAGTGTGGTGTAGTGGTTAAGAGCAGTGGACTCGTAATCTGGTGAACCGGGTTCGATTCCCCGCTCCTCCACATGCAGCTGCTGGGTGACCTTGGGCCAGTCACACTTCTCTGAAGTCTCTCAGCCCCACTCACCTCACAGAGTGTTTGTTGTGGGGGAGGAAGGGAAAGGAGAATGTTAGCCGCTTTGAGACTCCTGAAGGGGAGTGAAAGGCAGGATATCAAATCCAAACTCTTCTTCTTCTCTTCTTCTGGAGGCTGAGGAGAGGACAGAGGGTGAAGAACTGAGAGCTGGGCCTTTTCCTATCCTCTGGAACACCTGGGAAACTCAACAAACCTGCTTAACTGGGTGTGGGAAGGGCAGCTGAGTGGGACATAGCGGGGGGAGGGGGGCAGCCTGAGGAAGGACCACCCACCTTGGGCCTGCCCATAGAAGGCAAGTTTCCAGGAACTCTTGTCGTTGTGAGACTTTTGTGGGTGAGCTGAGAGCTTGTTTGGACCCTGGTGGCCGAGAAGGAAGGTGTGTCAGAAGGAAAACGAATTGAGATTGGGATATAGATGGGCAATTTTGTTTTACTGTAACATTTTTATATGTACAGTGGTACCTCAGGTTAAGTACTTAATTCGTTCTGGAGGTCCGTACTTAACCTGAAACTGTTCTTAACCTGAAGCACCACTTTAGCTAATGGGGCCTCCTGCTGCTGCTGCGCTGCCGGAGCCCGATTTCTGTTCTTATCCTGAAGCAAAGTTCTTAACCTGAAGCACTATTTCTCGGTTAGCAGAGTGTGTAACCTGAAGCGTATGTAACCTGAAGTGTATGTAACCCGAGGTACCACTGTAACTATATTTCTAAAATATTTTATTTAAGTTGTCAGTTGTTGCTTCAGCTTTTTGTACGCTGCTTGGGGAGATATTTTTAAAATATATTAAGCAGTATAGAAATTAACAATCGAAAATAATCAGTATATAAGGGGTTTACATAAGTGACCCAAAGCAGTAAAACAAGAGACGGTCAGTGCAAAGCCAGTCCCGGCAGAACCTCTCTGCTGGCTCACTCTCAAAACTAGCAGGTCTCCCTGAACCTTGATCTTGCTGTCAGCTGCAGAGAGAAAATAGTCTCTGTTCATTCACCTCATCTCTACAGCAGTCTTCTCAAAATGGCTGCCTGTGCCAAAAACTCTGTAATAATAATAATAATAATGGAAATTCTCAGTCCCCTTATATCAGAATGCCCCTGTGAAGTTTGCATCAAAAACTGGGCTTCATTTTGGGCCACTGCAAATTGGACATGATTTCCAAGAATCTGATAATTTCCATATTAGTTTATGGTGTGTGGGGGGTAGCATCATAATAATACAGAAAAGGGAGTTAGTCACTTTAGGCGAATATTGCACATGCCAAAGAGAAAGTATCTTGTAGGTGGAAGAAGACTGGAAAAGGTTTAAAGACTATTTACAGAAATACTGTAAAATTAATGAATGTTAGAAGAATGTTGGAATGAAGTTATATGGCTCTAGTAGAAATGTTATAAGGATTTAAGTATAAATAGATTAATAGAATATTAAAGGAAAAAATAAGATTAGAATGTGTTAAGATAATTATAGGATAGAAAACAGAGGAAGATGGAAAGGAATTGCTGAAACAATTGATAGAAGTGGAATACAAAAAGGGAGGTGTGAGGAGGTCGGTGAAATAAGTGAATGAAAGATAAGATATTGAAATTGTTTGAGGTGTTTTAAACTGTTCTTGTTTGGTTTTGTTAGTTTAATGTGTTAGTGATATGTAGTGTTTTTGTATTGTATTGTATTGTTTTTTGTTTTGTTTTGTAGTGTTTAAATTGTTGGAAAAGTAATAAATATTATTTTCAAAAAAACAAAAAAAAAAAGAGAAAGTATTTTGCAGTGGCAGCAGGAGTTAATTTCATTCTCATCACGAGAGTACTCAGAGGGAATAGCGCCCTGCCTTAGCTCCTGTGTTATTTCCAATAAATATGGAAATAATGTCTCAGTACTTCAACCTGTTTGGAGATCTCATGGGAAATATCACAAGATTACGTGATGAGTTTGAAATTAATCCATGGAACACACACTAGTCCTGTTTCTGTGTTTGCTTGCAGGGGACAGTAAATACCTTTGTCGAAACTTGGCATTGCACCTTGCCTACAATAAGAGTATTTATTTACATAAATAATGGAAAAGTAGAAAATGTAGCTTTACAAAATCAACGGACAACATCAGATGGCAGTGTGCTGGTTTTATTTCTCTGTTTAGGTAGCTTTGTTACTACATTGGCCAGCTTTCTTTTTTTAACAGCTATTCCTGATTTGTTGGTTATTTCTAAGGTTGTGTGTATGTGTGTTTCACAACAAATGAATAAGAACTATAGGAGAAAAGAGAGAGAGAGAGAGGTTTTTGTATGAATATATGCTTCCAGGAGGTGATGGTATCTGTTTCTGTGTTGTTTCTGGTCTCACTTTTCTTAAGAAATGTTCTTTTTATTTCAGGTTTCACTGGAATCTTGGGCGGTTTCTCTTGCTGAATTCAAAAATATATCTTGCTGAAAGTAACTGGCTGAGAAATAGCTTCACCTTAGAGCCAGCATTGAAAAGTAAGTGGTCAGAATTATTCCTTCCAGTGATGACATTTATTATATTAGTACTGTTGCTGTTGTCACCAGCATTGTGAAATGTGTATCTGTTTCAAAGCACAGTAGTTATGCCCTGTTGAGTAAATGGCTCTGTGTTGTTTGACAGAAAAATGAGGTATAAGTTTTAACAACCATCACCACCACTCCCACCCCCCAGAAAACATTTTTGCTTGCTTACAGGAGGCCTTGCTCAAGGTCATCCTCCGATGGGACTGGACACCAGTCAGGCTGGCAAAAATTAATCCCTCCCTTTCCCCTTTATGTTGGGAGGACTGTGGAAAGCTTGGTTCGTTTGTTCATGTTGGGTGAGAATGCCCTTACGTTACAAACTTTTGGGATAGAGTATTCTCCATGATAACTGCAACTTCAGGCCAACCCCTTTCACCAAATCCTGGCTTCGCCCAACTATCTTTGGACATAGACTTAGTCTCCACCTTGTGCCCCAATGAACTAGTAGGCTTCCTACTGACAGCAGCACAATTAGTGATTGCTCAACAATGGAAGAACCGGACAGAAATACCCTTGAAGGTATGGGAAAATAATATCTGGGATACAGCAATGTCTGAGCATCTCATCAGAGACAGGAGGGCAGCTGAAAGGCATAACGAATAGAGACACCTTCCAAGAAACATGGACCCAATTTTTTTTATTATGTTAATGTCAGGGAACTGCCATCGGAGCTGGAGAGGAGGCTCCAGCGGGATGGTGGAGAGGGTCCCAGTAGGGAGAGAGGTAGCCCATCCGCTGGGGAAGGAAATCAGCGTAACACCAGTGGAGAAGGGGGGCAGATGGGGGAATCGGAGAGGTGGCTCCAGGACTCTTCGCCGGAGACCAGCGGAGAGGGCACGAGTACTCCGCTGCCCACACCCACTTTGTGCAGAAGACTTCTGCGCAGGCAAAGTAGGAGGAGACTGGGCGTCAAACAGCTTCTATGCTGGAAGAGGTTTAAGAAACGCCCACTGACGGATTCTGCCAGCGACTGAGGCAGCCACAGAACTTGAGGCTGTCCTGACAGAAAGGGTTCAACCAGGCAACCTAGCCAGGAGTGGCGGCAACTTACGCATGAGCAACCCCTAGAACCATTACAGTTAATGGCCAAAATCAAGACCTTCTTATCCCAACTGCTCCATATTTAAGGGGTTACTTAAAGTAATACATTTGAATGCTGAATGTGTATGTCCAGAGACAATGGATAAAACAAAGACTGCTGGATGAGTGTTGTATTTGTGTAAAAACCAGTACAAAATTGTTTAACCACCACCACCTCTTAATGGAAGATGCACATTGTGAAAAATGGTTTTGAACAACTACACAATGTTTCCAGGGTTTTAGTATCTTATGGTTGAAATAGCCAGAAAAGTAAAAAAAAAAAATGTGGCTGGTTTTGAGTGAATTCTTTGCCGCAGAACGGCTTGCAGTCGTGGTTTTGCTCAGTTCCCTCTTCTTGTGTATGCTAATTTGTCCTTCCAAGCATTTTTATGCCAGGCTGCCTTGTATGTTCATCTCAACAACAATAGCATTTTGGAGTGAAAAGGAAACCGTGCCTGTTTCCCCATTATAGCAAAAAGATTAAAATAAAATCTATGCATATTTTCCCCAATCAAATCTGAGTCTTCTGTCTGTAGGAAACAGACATTCTGTTACAAATGGGGTAAACCCCATGTTGAATTGCACTGATAAAAACATCTCGGCAAAAAAAAAAAAGGATCTTGTGAATAAGGTTGAAGGTCTCCTAGTTCAGCTTCATGTGCTATATGTGGTTGTCTCCCATACTTTTGCAAACAGAAGATTATTTAGAGCAGAAAAAAACCAAAAAGTAAATGAAAAGGCAGGGATTGACGGCCTCCTTGGAAAGCCTGCAAGAACAGGTTATTTTTAGTTGTTGACAGCTTTCAGATGCCTTTAGGGTGCTGTAGGGAAGAGGAAGACCAAATGTGCCAAGGAGCCATGGATCTATGTTGCAGAGAAACAGATTTAGGATGGCAGCAAGAAAATACTGCATACTAAAATGAAAACAGAATGTATTATGCAAGGTTGCAAACGGGAATGGCACATTTTAGTAATTAAAAAACGTAAGATTTTGTTTTCTGATTAGTTTTAGTGAAGAATGAAAACTAGCATATGTTTTTAAATAAAGGGGCTGCACAGAACTATAGTTCAGTAGTGGGGGCAGCACTTGGGTCTGGCTGATCATGTTGGTCAACTCTTACTTATTGCATTCTGCTCGTTCTTTCCCACATTTTACCCTGTGTCCCAAAATGGTACCCAGTGGCGTAGCGTGGGGGGTGCAGGGGGGGGCGCGGCCGCACCGGGCGCAACATCTGGGGGGCGCGCGCTCGCACTCGCAGCTCTCTGCCCCTACCTGGCTCACTCACTCTCTCTCACTGCAGTGCTGGCTGTGCGAATCCGATCCGAGCCGCCGGGTCGCCGCCCACTGTGGAGGGGAGGGTGCCAGCCGTGCGGTGCAGTGCGGAGAGAGAGCGAGGGACTATCTGGGGGAGGGACAGTGCAGCGGGGGGGGGGGAGCGCAAATTACTTGCCTTGCCCCGGGTTAGGGGGCGCAAATTACTTGCCTTGCCCCGGGTGCTGACAACCCACGCTACGCCACTGATGGTACCTGTGACTGTCAGGCAGGCAGGAAGCACACCAGCTGTTCCCAATCCCTACAAGACAAACTGCTGGCCAACTAGCTCTTCTTTGCCTAGTAAGGATCTCAAAACTAAGCAGGTCAAGGATTGTTCTGGCCCTCCACCTCTGCCTCACCTGTGAATTCACAGGATAAACAACTCAGGCCTCTCATACCTGGAAGACCACCTCCTTCCATACAGACCCACCTGGTTATTAAGATTGGCAGAGGGCACCCACCTGGTTCTTCCACTACCCTCAGGTGCCCGGTTTGGGGGTGGGCAGTAGAGGACATTCTCTGTGGCTGCCCCTAAGCTGTGGAACTCCCTCCCCACAGAGATACATCAGGCATTTCAATATAAAGCTGTTGCCGAATGCTGAAGACACACACACCTCTTTGCTGTGGCTTTTGACCCTTGAGATGTATATTTTAGGACCTGCCTTATTTCTGGTTTTTTATTTTTATTTTTTTCTTGATACAGCAAGAAAAGAAAAAAGAGAAAACACAAATACCAAATTACACACAGGAATAACAGTAGATACTGAATTTTCTTAACAAACAATAAGACATAAATTGGTCTTAACACTAAAGACCCAACCTCCCGTCTATTCCATATTTCGATTTCATATAACTTATTGCCAGTACACACTTTTATCATTATTAAACTTTTCCTTAATATATCTTAATTCTTATATCTGCCTTGCAACTGTTACTGAAGTTCCTCGAATGCTGCAACCGAATTTAAACTACTATATTATATTTCAAATATTCTTTGAAAACCTCCCATTTTGAAACAAATTCCTGTTTTGATTTATTTTTTCCAATAGACCGTCTAATTCTGCATATTCTGTCAGCTTTTGGATCCAGTCTTGCAATCTTGTATAGAGGGAATTTCATTAACTTACAGTGGTGCCTCGCAAGACGAAAAGAATCCGTTCCGCGAGTCTCTTCGTCTTGCGGTTTTTTTCGTCTTGCGAAGCAAGCCCATTAGCGGCTTAGCGGATTAGCGCTATTAGCGGCTTAGCGGGCTTAGCGGATCAGCTGTTAAGCGGCTTAGCGGCTTGGGAAAAAGGGGGGGGGAACCCGCAGGAACTTGCAAGACATTTTCGTCTTGCGAAGCAAGCCCATAGAAAATTCGTTTTGCGAAGCACCTCCAAAACGGAAAACCCTTTCGTCCAGCGGGTTTTCCGTCTTGCGAGGCATTCGTCTTGCGGGGCACCACTGTATTTATGTTTTTAACATGGTGTTAAATGGTTGCAACCTGTCCTAGGACCCTGGGGTGGAAGGTGAAGGATGGGGAAATCAACGTAGGCAACAATTTTGTTGAAGGAATTAAGCACCTGCTCCACTTTATCCATGATGTGCATTAAACAGACATCGTTTCTCCCATCGTGTTTGGCTTGGCTGTAATAAATTGCAGACAAAGAAAGGGAACGGTAATGAAGCCATGTGAGTGCTGTGGCTTTCGCTGGAGGGGGAGGCCAGCTTTTGTAGCCTGGAGAATGATGGCTCAGGCAGGTGGTGACCTGGGACCAGACTCCCTCACTGGCATAGAGCTTGCTGGCTAATTACTTGTTTTGTGTACATCCCATTTTTCCTGCCGAGGGCAACGTCGTTTTCCCTTCTCTTTGGCCTACCTTACAGCGTGTAAGCTGAAGGAGGGGGAAACAATTCCTGCTTTCAGCCTTCGTCCAACACCAGTATTATTTATTGCACTGTACATCAGGGTCTGAATAGTGTTGCTGAAGAAAGAGATGATTCTATAGGATGTCATTGTCAGCATGTTTACAAGGTCAGTGTGTCAGCTCAATATTAAAGGAAATTAAGGATAACAATGAGCAAGAAGCCCAGAGTCCACTTTCATAGGCCTTGGAGAGGATCCAAAGGAGCGATAAGCTCATGCGAGTAAAATCATGCATGCAAGGCATGGGCATTATAATTAACACAAAACTGTGTTGTTGTTGTTGTTGTTGTTGTTGTTTGGTGCTATTTTAGTGCCCTGAGTGCAAACAATGTAGTACACATTGGTTGAAAAGATGGTAGTGATACCACGCTTGAATTTTCATACTTTTCTGTCTTGCAGGCCATAATAATAATAATAATAATAATAATAATAATAATATAATTTTTAAATTTATATCCTGCCCTCCCCAGCCGAAGCTGGGCTCAGAGCCCCTTGGGGGTTCAGTTGGCCCCCCCTGGTTCTTTCCCCCAAACCACACCTGCCAGCCCATTACCTGACATCACTGGTGATGTCAGATTATGGGCAGGATGACAGGGTTTCATAGAATCATAGAGTTGGAAGAGACCACAAGGGCCATCGAGTCCAACCCCCTGCCAAGCAGGAAACACCATCAGAGCACTCCTGACATATGGTTGTCAAGCCTCTGCTTAAAGACCTCCAAAGAAGGAGACTCCACCACATTCCTTGGCAGCAAATTCCACTGTCGAACAGCTCTTACTGTCAGGAAGTTCTTCCTAATGTTTAGGTGGAATCTTCTTTCTTGTAGTTTGGATCCATTGCTCCGTGTCCGCTTCTCTGGAGCAGCAGAAAACAACCTTTCTCCCTCCTCTATGCGACATCCTTTTATATATTTGAACATGGCTATCATATCACCCCTTAACCTCCTCTTCTCCAGGCTAAACATGCCCAGCTCCCTTAGCCGTTCCTCATAAGGCATCGTTTCCAGGCCTTTGACCATTTTGGTTGCCCTCCTCTGGACACGTTCCAGTTTGTCAGTGTCCTTCTTGAACTGTGGTGCCCAGAACTGCACACAGTACTCCAGGTGAGGTCTGACCAGAGCAGAATACAGTGGCACTATTACTTCCCTTGATCTAGATGCTATACTCCTATTGATGCAGCCCACAATTGCATTGGCTTTTTTAGTTGCCGCATCACTTTTGACTCATGTCAAGTTTGTGGTCAACCAAGTTGACCACAAGTTTGTGGATACTTCTCCCAGGAACAAGCAACTGCGAGGCTTAGTGGGGGAACCCCCAGGAAGACTCACCCCACAGATAGAAGAACAAGCACCTTTGGCTAAAATGGTTTTTCGCAGGCGAGATGAATGCTGTCTGCCTGATCCAACCTTTTCCAGAGAAAATCCTGCATGGGCTACACTGCCCAGTTCTCAGCTGGGAACAGGACCATGCAGCCTAGGATTTCATCTCTGATCATCAGAGGAGGCGAGGCTCCTTCAAAGTGTCACTTTAGGTCAGTCACTGAGCTTCCAATGTTTGCAAAGTGTCATTTGAACTATCCTCTTCCTCCCCCACCCCTTTGCAAGGGGACTTTGCAAAACAATGGAGGGGTATTTGACAGGTGGGTGGGCAAGCCAGTCCCACAGCTGCCTCCGGACCTGGAGGAGGAACGCACTCTGCACGCGCTCAGGAGTGTATCTCGGCGCCGCCCACTCACTGCATTTTTTTTTAAAAAAACATATTTTTATTAAAGTTTTCTTGGTTTACACAGTTATGTGCAATGTCTCTTTTTTTCAAGTTACATTTTCCATAGGTCACTTTCATTTGTTGAGACATTAGGGTTACATTAGGAAGAAGTGGAGGGGGGAAAGCTGTGGGGTCGAGAGGCGATGTTTCTAATTTGCTTAATGTATGTGTGGGATTTTGTGTCATTGTCGTTCGTGTGGGTTCTCTTTACTATTCACTTGTGTTCCTCTGGTGGTGAGAGAAGTTGGGGTTGGCCTCGGGTACGGTTGCTTGTTTGTGACTGGCTGTGGTGAACTTTGTTTTCATGTGTAAGTGGAGTGGCTGGGTGTTTTTGTTTTGTTTTTTTAAATAATTTTTATTGATTTACAACAAAAACAAAACAAAACATACATTGTTTTCACATTCAAATTTTCCAAATCTTTCTTTTTTGAACTTCCTTCAGCTTTTCCGTAAATCTTTCGTAGTCATTATTAATTTACGCATTTCCTTTGTTTATATTGTCATTATATAAATCTTTTTCCTCTATTCCCTTTTAACAATACCTCTCACGTTTTCACAGTGCTCTTTTAAAACCCTCTAGCGTTATTTGACCCTCACTTATACTCTCCAGATATTCAACAAATTTTCCCCAGTCTTCTGTAAACTTTTGGTCTCTTAAATATCTAATCTTCCCAGTCATCTTGTCCAATTCGGCATAGTCTAACAACTTCGATCTCCAATCTTCTATTGTCGGTATTTCCTGTTGTTTCCATTTCTGAGCCAGCAGCACCCTTGCAGCCGTCACTGCGTATTGGAAAAACTTACTATCCTTTCTCTTAATCTCCTTTCCTAAAATACCTAACAGAAAGACCTCTGGCTTCTTTGTAAAAGTATATTTTAGAATCTTTTTCAACTCGTTATATATCATTTCCCAGAAGCCTTTCACTTTCTTGCATTCCCACCACATGTGGCTGGGTGTTTTTGAATCGGGTTCGCCATATTGATTCGTATGCTGTTACTCGCCGGCGTTATTGATGAGCAGCAGCCGTTCCATCAGTCCATCCCCGCAGAGCTCCCAGGCGGCATTCACCACACGTTGTGGCCTGTCATCCAAGGCCAGGTCGGCAGGCTGGCCGCGCACGCGGAGCGCCGGGCAGGTGGCACACAGCTCGCTCTCCAGCTGCTCCAGTATGGCCGCTGAGTGCGCCATAACCAGCAACTCTGAGCCGGGCGCCAGACAGGTTTGCCAAGCAACGATGCCCATGGCACAGCTCAGACCCGCCTCCTGCCCGCTGGCCTCTCCATCCATGGCCACACCAGGCTTACCTCAGTGCACAGGCGGCAAGGCTTCCTGCAGCCAATCCGAAGCCATGCCAGCGCCATGGAAACCAGTCCCTGGACGGCGAGGCGTCCGTGGCTTCTTTGCAAGGAAACGCTGTGTCGTGTTGGTTTAGCTCAGCGCAGGGACTGACCAGGCGGGCGGCAGGGTCCGCGGGCCAGATTTACGAGCCTGGTGGGCCACATCCAGCCCCCGGGCCATAGTTTGCCGACCCCTGCTCTAGTATTACTGTGGTCTTGGCCACACCACATGCACCCATTTACTGGCCTTACTGTGTCCCTCATGTCCCAGCTTTTGCAATGGACCCCTTTGTCAGGGCACCATCTGGCTTCAGAGAGCGTGTTCTCCCTAACAGAGAGCACGTGTTGCGGTTGGGGGAACAAGCCACCCTGCCGTGACTTGGCAGATTTGGTGAGGAACCCAAGTCTTTAAATGGTTAAATTTGGGTTGCTGGGGAGTTTTGATTGTTGCCAATTTGGAGGAGGGGTCAGAGTCTTTAAATACAGGGGCCAGACGTCGGACGTCCTCTTGGCCGTTTTGCACCGGATCACCCGCCCTCCCTCCCTTTAATAGGGTGGTGTTTTTTTTTTTTCTGATCGCTTGACCTTGCTATGCCTGTCATGGGGTCGTCCGCCTTGGTGCGGGGGCCTGGTAGGAATTTTGCCATCTGGCTGATTGGCTGGTGCCATTTGGTTTTTGCCTACTGCGTAGCAAATCGTCACAACTTGTAAGGTTGGCGGTTAGGCATTGGTTAAATTGGTGCTTGGAGGGGTAAGTGCCTACCCCTCCAAATGATGCGGAAAGGGAATTCCGTTAAAGGAATCCAGGGGCTTGCCATTCTTTTTGTCCTGTCCCTGGCAGCGGATTTTGGGCCGTGCAAGCCCCACAGGAACATAAGGGTGAGAAGTGAGGGACTGATGCCCAGCTTCATTTTCTCACCCAATACTTGTTTCCCACGCTGGTTTCCGTTGGTGTCCGGAAGGCCAGCTCTGTCCCTGAGGGCACG
Source organism: Podarcis tiliguerta (assembly GCF_965153285.1). NCBI lineage: Eukaryota > Metazoa > Chordata > Lepidosauria > Squamata > Lacertidae > Podarcis > Podarcis tiliguerta. The sequence continues at coordinate 82,538,202 of NC_139540.1, read as the reverse complement.
GACAGATAGTCATAACCAATGCCTAAGCAACCACTCACATTTTTTGTATTTTGAATAAAGTTGTGGCCAAAATTATGCCAAAAACCTTAAACAAAAATTGATGTGTGAAGTGTGAATTTTTTGGGGGTGGCATTGTGGGACTCAACACGCAATAATCTGGCTGAATTCCCAAAGGGTCAAAATTTTGATGAATGTGAAGAGCTGTCCACTCTGTGGGTACTTCTACAGACAACAGGAAACATTCGCTGGCTGTGAATTCATTCCACACCTCCCACAGTTCTGCAGACTGAATTTTAATAGCGGAGATGTTCAAAGCCCTGAGCTGACCTTGTTGAGACATAACGGGTATATACTGAAACCTCATTATAGTGGAATCATCAGGGAAGTAAAGAAAGGGAAGTTTCAGATATTTCTTGTTCTGCCCTTTGCGATAAAGGGGCGGGGTGGGGACTGAGTAATAAAATTCCAGCAGAATTGTGTTCTGGCTGCAATGTTTTCTCTGCATGTCTTGGTTTTTTAAGGCCTTTTAAAATGGTCCTGTGGAAATAAGCATTTCGTGTTCAGCAGCTTCCCTTGATGTGATCTTCTGGTGGAGTTCTGGTGTGTCTTGCATTGCAGGCCACATTTCCCTCGGGGAAAAAAAAATCATTTCTCAAAAGGTCTTTTCCATGACAAGGATTTCATCTGTTTAGAAATGAGAAACCATACTTAAGCACAAAGTCCAGTTATTGGGGGGGGGGGGGCTTTTGCAGCGCTCTTCTATGCAGGCCTGTGGTTTTTCTATATTTGTTTTTGTTTTGATAAGGATATGTATCCCAGTCACCATTTTGAAAAAGTCAAGAGGCAGAAACGGATTCCATACTGCTTTGGATAGAACTGAGACACACTTAAATTGAAAAATACAATATTTTGTGATCCCATTGGTATTGGCATCAGGTAGAAAGAATCAAAATTGATTAAAAAAATAATATTGGGCTTGCCTCACAGTAGGGGAGGGGGCATAATTTATTAGTAGGGGACATATTTCACAAGTAGAAGGTCCCAGATCCAATCCCTGTGATCTACAGGCAGGGCTGGGAGAGATCCCTTTCTGAAATTATTGAGGCAGATGAACTAAAGGACTTACTCGGTATCAGATAGCTTAATAGTGGCACCCTAATCCCTTCGATTGGAAATAAGGTTGTCCCTACCAGTACAGTCATACCTCGGGTTAAATATGCTTCAGGTTGAGCATTTTCAGGTTATGCTCCGCGGCGACCTGGAAGTAACGGAACACATTACTTCCGGGTTTCGCCACTTGCGCATGCGCAGACGCTCAAAATGACGTCATGCACAGAAGTGGCATATCTCGACCCGCGCATGCGTGGCCGCGGATTGCATTCTACTCAGGATGCGAATGGGGCTCTGGAACGGATCTCGTTCGCATCCAGAGGTACCATTGTACTTACATTTCAATGGCAATGGAAGGTGTGCTCTGTGCACCCACCCCGGTCTTTGGGGATGAACAGGACAACAAGGCTGAATGACTACCATAGGAAGCTATCTCAGACTGAGTTGGGGCCATCTAGCTTACTACATTGAATGGAAGAGGCTGTCCAGGATTTCAGGCCGGGCTCAATCCTGCATGCAGAACAGATGGTCTCCTAAGCTTTGGGCCTTACCTGATTCCAAGATGTTCTCATTCTGCGGTGTAATATATTTTAATTCGATTTTTAAATTGTTGCATCTGGATTTGATATGATTATTTATACACTTTAAAATTTCTCTCCTCTCCCACGGATTTGATGAATTCAGAACTGATGAATTCTGGTTGATAGCCTATTGGATGAAATGTTCTTGCTGCTGCTGACCTTTTTGTTGCTTTTTCTGCGGCGTTTGTTCATTGAATGGTTTTATTGAGATGTATTTTTTGTATGTTATGCCTTTTTGTGTGTTAATCTTTTTTGAACAGACTGCTGTCTAGAATGAGGCAAATGAATAAATAAATATACTGCCCTGAGACCTACCGTATTTTTTGCTCTATAAGACTCACTTTTCCCCTCCTGAAAAGTAAGGGGAAATGTGTGTGCATCTTATGGAGTGAATGCAGGCTGCACAGCTATCCCAGAAGCCAGAACAGCAAGAGGGATTGTTGCTTTCACTGCGCAGCGATCCCTCTTGCTGTTCTGGCTTCTGAGATTCAGAATATTTTTTTTCTTGTTTTCCTCCTCCAAAAACTAGGTGCGTCTTGTGGTCTGGTGCGTCTTATAGAGCGAAAAATACGGTATATAGCTGAAGCCTTCCATCATCCCTAGCTAATAGGACCAGTGGTCAGGAATGATGGGAATTGTAGTCCCAAAACTGCTGGAGTGCCAAGTTTTGCTCTCACTGCCTGAAGGGCAGTCTAGGAATAAAATGAAATAATCTTCTTCCTATAATAATTAAAACCAAGATAGAATTATTCTTGAGGCATGTGACGGAAGGACAACACTGACAAGATTGGCTGTTTTTAAACATTCTTAACTTTTAAAAAAACACTTTGCAGCTGGACTACTATCCAAATTTAACTGTCCTCTAATTCATATACAAGCTGATTAAAAGAACTGTTGGCATAAAGGTACACACACCATTGTCCCATACAAGATACAAATATCCAGAAAGGCTTCCCTCAGTACATCTGGTTTTCTAATCTGTTGGCTACTTTTCAGATTTGGATGCAAAAGCCCATACGGCTAACTATGATAATTAAATCCTCTCTCAGACAGCTCAACTAATATTTCACACAATAGCAGCAGTGTAAAAACCCTGGTAATTCCCAGACCTGGTCATGTAATTGGATTAAAAATCTTGTTAATTATTATTATTTTTGAAAGCAGCTGCTTTTTGAAGTTTGGTGCCTTCTGGTGACTGCTGTTACCCTTTCTCTTCCTGCTAATGCAAATAGCCAAAAAGTATTACAGCTTCCTCTGAGTTCTCACACCCACATTTCAGTTTGGATAGCTATATTATCCAAACAGCTGCACCTCTTTTATTTTCCACGCTAATTCAGCTGAACACAGCAGGGTGAACACAAGAGTAATGTTTAGCAAACAACGACCAGACTCAACAGGAAGGTCTCCTGCACATATGAAAGTATTGGCATGCTCTTCCACAGCCCCCTTTTAATAAGATTTTCACATGAGAACCTCATGCACCTCTTAAGTGGACCTTTGACTCTTTTCCTTAGAGGATTGGGGACAAAGAATCCTCCAGTAGCCCTTAACAGCAGCAATTCGTTGCATAAGCATTTCTGAGATGTTACATCACTAAAAACTCCCTTTTCAGCTGTTGTTCTTCACTTTGTGGGTTTCCCAGAAATAGTGAAAAAACTTCCCAGGCTGGAGGCCCTCTGTGGGTTTGTCTTAAAGCAGCAGTCAAGTCTACCACAGTGTGAGGGGCTGGCTGGACACTGAAGAGCGGTGGCTGGATATTGAGAAGAGGGCACCAGGAGAAGCAGGGTTGGAGACTGACATAGAAGAAGGGATCTTGAAGAGGGAGGAGCAGAAGCGAGCAGAAGCTGAGGTTGGGATGATGTCCTCTCTGTTGCTGCGACTGCCTCATCAGATGATTATCTAGGGGTAGCTGAGAGACGTAGGACTGATAGACTCACGCCTTTCCCTGACTTGTAAGTGTACTTTTCACTGTTGTTGTTGTTTAGTCGTTCAGTCGTGTCCGACTCTTCGTGACCCCATGGACCAGAGCACGCCAGGCACTCCTGTCTTCCACTGCCACCCGCAGTTTGGTCAGATTCATGTTTGTAGCTTCGAGAACACTATCCAACCATCTCGTCCTCTGTCGTCCCCTTCTTCTTGTGCCCTCCATCTTTCCCAACATCAGGGTCTTTTCCAGTGAGTCTTCTCTTCTCATGAGGTGGCCAAAGTATTGGAGCCTCAGCTTCACGATCTGTCCTTCCAGTGAGCACTCTGGGCTGATTTCCTTAAGAATGGATGCGTTTGATCTTCTTGCAGTCCATGGGACTCTCAAGAGTCTCCTCCAGCACCATAATTCAAAAGCGTCAATTCTTCAGCGATCAGCTCTCACTTCCATACATCACTACTGGGAAAACCATAGCTTTTACTATATGGACCTTTGTTGGCAAGGTGATGTCTCTACTTGTTACTTTTCACTATAAAGAGTTAATTCCTTTCTCTCGACATCCCTTGTCTGACAGAGCTAGGACAAGCAGGTATCTGAAGCTCCTGAAGGTTCATGGAGGACCAACAGGGGGTCTTCTTCCTCTCTCTTGAGATAACAAATCCATCCCATTTGTGTCCCACCTTTTCTCCACGGGGCTCACAGACATTTATGGGGAGTTATTCCCCTTCATGCTCACAATGGCCACCTAAGGTAGACAAGACAGAGACACATCAGCTATTGGTCACCCAGGGAGTAGAGAAGTAGTGTATGACCATATGACATTTTGTATGTCAAGGAGATGAGTAATTATATAACATTTAGGAAACATCTGAAGGCAGCCCTATATAGGGAAGCTTTTAAAGATTCAGTGTTTTGTTATGTTTTTATATATGCTGGAAGCTGCCCAGAGTGGCTGGGGCAACCCAGTCAGATGGGTGGGCTACAAATTCTTCTTCTTCTTCTTCTTCTTCTTCTTCTTCTTCTTCTTCTTCTTCTTCTTCTTCCTCTTCCCCTTCCCCTTCCTCTTCCTCTTCCTCTTCATTCTGACCTAGATTACTACCATGGTGTGATCTTTTGATCAGCCAATGATTCTGTTCCCCTTTTAAAAATAGTAACATCAAGCCTAATACAGTGGTACCTCTAGATACGAACGGGATCCGTTCCGGAGCCCCGTTCGCATCTAGAGTAAACGTATCTAGCGATGGCACATCTGCGCACGCATGTATTGCTTTTCGACGCTTCTGCGCATGAGCGTGACGTCATTTTGAGCGTCTGCGCATGCGCAAGCGTCGAAAGCCAGAAGTAACGTGCTCCGCCGTTACTTCCGGGTTGCCGCGGAGCGCAACTCGAACGTGCTCAACTCGAAGCATATTTAACCTGAGGTATGACTGTAACTTGCTTGTGATTGTAAAATGAACAGTAGTGGTTCAAAAATGAATAGTAGTGTAGGTTCTGAATTAGGCCACTTGTACCATTCAGGGACGTGGGTGGCGCAGTGGGTAAAAGCCTCAGCACCTAGGGCTTGCCGATCGAAAGGTCGGTGGTTCGAATCCCCGTGGCAGGGTGCGCTCCCGTTGTTCGGTCCCAGCGCCTGCCAACCTAGCAGTTCGAAAGCACTCCCGGGTGCAAGTAGATAAATAGGGACCGCTTACTAGCGGGAAGGTAAACGGCGTTTCCGTGTGCCATTCTGACTCACCAGAGCAGCGATGTCACGCTGGCCACGTGACCCGGAAGTGTCTCCGGACAGCGCTGGCCCCCGGCCTCTTGAGTGAGATGGGCGCACAACCCTAGAGTCTGTCAAGACTGGCCCGTACGGGCAGGGGTACCTTTACCTTTACCTTTACCATTCAGCAGTAAATAAGAACCTTTCTTTTAACTATTTTAACATGTTTGGAGTAGTGTGAAATCTATTTTGCATTTAAGTGGTTCATTTTGCGGCTGATTTTAATTGGGACACATTAAGACAGTAGCAAGATGGCTCTTAAGAAACCATCTGGAAAAGGTACGCCCAGCCCTTCCTTTGACATCTGTTTAGTGGCTGGGGGAGGGACATCAGCATGTCAATCTACCAACCCCACAAAGGCTGGTTTCCATCTCTTTCGTTACATGCAGCAACAGTTTTGCATTCATCAGGAACAGAACTTAAGAAGAACTGGAGGTGGGAAGAGAAGATAAAATATAAGAACAATATGTAGAATATGAGGGAAATGAGAAATGTGAACAATTTCATTTTTTATATAAAGTGCTTTCCCCCATAGATATAATATCCGGAACTGGTTTCACAGCAGTGAGAAATGTGTTGGCATTTATCCATCTTTGTGGAATGATGAATCTGCACTGTCCCTTCTGGAAGGTTTTATTGGTTTCAGCTTCATTTCCTCTGGTGAACAAAGAGGCTGAACCCGGACTTAAAGGCTTGCCGTAAGAAAGCCACCTCTATAATTCCTGTGGATAAATCATAAGAGGCACTTACGTTCTTGTCTTCAAACTTGTCCCAGAGCTGTAGAAACAAACAGTCATGGTTTTGTGTGCTGCCCCAGGGTTTGTGATGTCCCAGTAACCAAGACTTCCCTGCTCAGTGAAATCTGTGTCAAAACCTCGTGGATTACGTTTGCAAATATCCTTAAATCGACTCTTTTGGTGTGCCATAGCTCTTCTGATTGCTGGATATCACAATATAACACAGAGGGGGGCACCCCCTTTTTGCTATCCCCGCTACAAAGCATACTCCTGCTAAGAATCACTTTCCTTCCAAGATGGTACACATGTAGAATTACTACTAACAGACCACTATCCGTTCGTATTACTGATACAGTTAACATCAGTGCACACATCTTGAATTAAACAGTTAAGTTAATATAAGCCCTCTAGATATCCAAATAGGGATCCACATGAAACCGACGCCTGTATATTGGATGCAGCCAGGGCTGTGAGGCCCCCAGGCCGTTCTGTAATAGATGATGGGCAAGAAGAGCCAACCTCTCCATTCTGAAGGAAATCAGCCCTGAGTGCTCACTGGAAGGACAGATCCTGAAGCTGAGGCTCCAATACTTTGGCCACCTCATGAGAAGAGAAGACTCCCTGGAAAAGACCCTGATGTTGGGAAAGATGGAGGGAACAAGGAGAAGGGGACGACAGAGGATGAGATGGTTGGATAGTGTTCTCGAAGCTACCAGCATGAGTTTGACCAAACTACGGGAGGCAGTGGAAGACAGGAGTGCCTGGCGTGCTCTGGTTCATGGGGTCACGAAGAGGCGGACACAACTAAACGACTAAACAACAACATTCATCCTCCCAGGCTCAAAAGTATAAATCTCTTGGCCACCATAGGTTATCATCTCTCTATCTTGGAAGACAAACCATTGGTGACTTGCAGAGCCTACTGTGGCTGTACAGGAGAGACATGTTTTGTTGCAGCTGGGGCAGCTGAAGGTGCTTGGATTCAGTCATCTGCAAGGGATCCCCAGCCTCCATGTCAAGTTTGCAGGCATCTTTGTAACACAGAATTAATCTGCCAACGGGCCTCGTGCTTAAAGCCAGCTTCTCATCAAGCATATCCTTGGGGAATTGGCCACCATAATGGTTTACAAAATCCACTTTCGTTGCCCACCTGCTAATGCTCATATTGCAGAGATACAGTTTAAAAGTATGCAAACATATGCAAATAAAATACCAAATTGCTGTGTAAAACAACGTCAGACCAAAAGCAATTTATTGCATCATGTGCCTCGAAGAGGAATCCTCAGTGCTACAGCTTACGTCCTATGCAAGCACTGCGGAGTTCAATATACTCAAAATATTATTTTTTGATGAATTAATCTCAATTTCAGGCCCATGGGAATATTCTGAAGCAATTTGCCATTGTTTGGGCTGTATAACACCTCCTAATTCTCTGTTCCACATTTCTCTAAGTTCCTTACCAATGTCCATTGGACATTTACAGACTGTAGTTTTGTTTTCTGTAAGGATCCAATAATCTCTCCAACAGAATAGAATCACCCAAAGCAAATGGGCTGTAAATAGACGCCGGCAGATGTTTGTAACCGAATATATTTCCATTCCGCATTCATTGGAAATTGATACTTAAGCTGTGGAAAAAGAAATGATAAAAAGCTTGGTTCACTCCAGGATGGTTTAAAATATGTCAACTCTGCAACACGGTAGCTGGTCTTGCACCTAGATTAACACCTAGCTTTTTGTATATACATAAACATGAGCTCTACCATTTGAACTTTCACCTCCTAAAGGAAAGGGAGGGAAAGCTTCTTTTTAGCCTTACTTTTTTAAAAATTGCCAATGCCACGGATTGAATCCAGAGCCTGCTGCAGACCAAAGTTGTTTTCTGTCACTAGGCTATGGCCCCGTGGGATCCAGCTGCGTTTATGTGAATGGCTATGAATATTTAAAAACCCAACCAAATTTTATTGGTTTACCTATTAGCCTGAGGCAAATATGATTGTCAGAATGGTGGACTATGTGTTTTCTTTTCTTAATTGTTTTTTCACACTAAAACTGTTTGAGAGTCTGCTTTAGCATAATGGGAAATGGCTTTGTGTGAAACAGATAATTCATGGCACTGAGGCACTGGAAGAAAATTCTGCATCTCTCTTTCCCGGCGCATAGAGAGTAGCTTTCTTTTTTATGCGAGACAGCAGTGAAAATGTTAAGCAAGATTAAATAGCTGCAATATGGTGAGAGGAACGGCTGTCAGATTGTTTCTGAAGGGAACCAAGGTGGATGCTTAAGCCAGAAATAAGGCTTTCTTCCTTATCGCAGTCCTGTTTTGCACTATGACCAAATAAAGCTGTTTCTATTCTATGGCAAATATTTTGTAGCACAGCTACAAAATTAACTACATTTTGTGATCTGTTTTTTAAATACATAATGCTCAAATTCAACTGATATTGCCCATACATTTTCAAGTGTATATTTGCTGCTAGAATGGATAGATCAGGCATAGGCAAACTCGGCCCTCCAGATGTTTTGGGACTACAACTCCCATGATCCCTAGCTAACAGGACCAGTGGTCAAGGATGATGGGAATTGTAGTCCCAAAACATCTGGAGGGCCGAGGTTGCCTATGCCTGATCTATCCATTCTATCAGCAAATATACACTGGGATAGATACAGTGGTAACTCAGGTTAAGAACTTAATTCGTTCTGGAGGTCCGTTCTTAACCTGAAACTGTTCTTAACCTGAAGCACCACTTTAGCTAATGGGGCCTCCCGCTGCCGCCACCGCGCGATTTCTGTTCTCATCCTGAAGCAAAGTTCTTAACCTGAGGTACTATTTCTGGGTTAGCGGAGTCTGTAACCTGAGGTACCACTGTACTTGATTTTAAAAGAAAGAAAAAGCTGAGGCTCTCAGGAATCTGAATTCTGTTCCCAGTTGGAACAGCTGGGAGTCCCTCATGACCCATGGCTAATAGAAGTGAGGTCTGACTTGACTTAGCAAATACAGAAGCCTGCAAATAACCTTCATAACGTCGCTGTGCGTTCCTCCTGGATGTGTTCCACTGCGTTCCACTTGAATTTCAAGACAGGCACTCCTGCGAGTGCCACCTTGGTGGCAAGTGCCCAGCAGCAGAGATGCTAATTCGCAGGCATTTCATCCGTCATTTCAAAGGAGAGGTCACTCAGATAAGAAAAATGAACAGCATGCTGTAGGCAAAGCTGTGACATCCGATGAGTCCTTGTCACTGGGACCCATTAGCATGCAAGTTGGTGTGCTTTCTGTCTGAGCAGCCAGTGAGCATTGCTTGACCCAGGCAGTGAGCCTTTCAAGCAAGTGATGTAGCAACTAATACCATTCAAGCTGTGTGTCCCTCCCCCCTTTGGAGCAATGCTTGTGTACGTGTTTAAACCTCTCTTCGCTTGTGCGCCTCTTAGAATAAGCAGATAACGGTGTTTAGATGCAGAAGTAACGGAATGACTCAGTCGTATCTGTAATGAGGATGGTGTAATATTTTCTTGTCCCCAAGGCAGGAATTGATTGCATATGTCAACTGGAAACCTTTTCTCTAAGGGATACCTGGATAATTATCTTTAGCAGCTGCCAGCACTTGGATTCCACGAGGACTCAAACAACCCACAGCGGATTGAACCTGCCTTGACATCACCGTTGCCACAGTGGAAACCACAGCAAGGGCTTGCAGCCGAAGGACTGGAACTTTTTCCTTCCCCAATACAAAGGCCAAATGTTATGCATGCATCCTTCTCTCCCCGACATGTCTTAAACAAAGAAGACAATCAGAAAATCTCTGCTGGAGATCCAGCCCAGCATCCTGTTAGCAGCAATAGCCAACCAGATGGTTTTTGGAGGGTTTATGAGCAGAGCATGAAGGCAGCAACCCTCCGCTGCTGTTTGTCTCCTAGCAACTGACATTTAGTGGCACATTGGCTTGGAGCACCGAGGCCTTATTTACCTGTCATGTCTAATAGCCCTTGATAGACATCTCCTCCCCTTCCGTCAATTTCTGTCATGCCCCTTTAAAGCCATCTAACAGCGGCCATCACTATTTCTTCTGGTAGCAAATTCCACAGGTTAACTAAGTGCTCGGTGAAGAAATCCTTTTTTTAATTTGCCAACCAATTTCATTTGGATAACCCCACATTTTAACATTATAAGAGGCAAAATAAAATTCACTTCCTCCTCCTCATGCATCATTCTAGAGAGCTTTTGCAGAAGATAAGCCTTGGATGCTGGCAGGAAGACCTGAAAAGTAGCAGCGGCCAAGGAAAGGGGCTGCTTAACCCTTTCCCTCCCTTCCATTGTCCTGCTCAATCTTTCCATTTGCTGCTCCACATCTTTCTCCAGGGATAAAAGAAAATCTCAGAACAGGAAAATCTCTGTTCTATAGGAGAAAATAAGTTTGGTCAGATGAACAACGGGGGTGGGGGGAGGTCAGGAGGATTAAGCCACCCCTCGCATTGCTGAGCCTATTCTGAGTTTGGGCCCACCTGACCTTCTGCTTGCAATTTTTGGCTGCTAATGTACACTCTTCCTTTGGGATTTCTCCTTTCTTCCATTTCTTATACATGCCCTTCTTAAATCTCAGCTCATCATACAGCCTCGCTGGTTTCTTTAGGTGGCTCCCACGCTTCTTTTATTACTGGAATTGTCTGCATATGTGCCTTCAATATTTCACTTTTAAGAAACTCCCATCCTTCTTGCACTCCCTTCTCTTCGAATATTTCTGACCGTGTAGCTCCTTAAGCTTTTTGAAATCAGCCTTCTTAAACTCCAGAGTGTATGTCCTCAGCTTGCCCTTGCCTCTGTATCATGAGATGCCTCCTAAGTTTCTGAGTACTTCAACTTTGTTGTTCAGTTCCTCCCTGTTAGTAGTAGAAGAAGAAAAGTTTGGATTTGATATCCCGCCTTTCACTCCCTTTAAGGAGTCTCAAAGCGGCTAACATTCTCCTTTCCCTTCCTCGCCCACAACAAACACTCTGTGAGGTGAGTGGGGCTGAGAGACTTCAGAGAAGTGTGACTGGCCCAAGGTCACCCAGCAGCTGCATGTGGAGGAGCAGAGATGCGAACCTGGTTCCCCAGACTACGAGACTACTGCTCTTAACCACTACACCACACCACCACAAGAGGACCAAGCCCCCTTGTTGCTTTTCCCACCTTCTGGGAAATGAAATTGTCAGTGGGGCAATAGAGAAATTTCATTCTTGGCAGAGTTTCAACAGGTATTGGGGACGTTGAATGTTTGGTAATCTGCTCTAGGAAGGCATCATCCGAGCCTCTGAGGGGGTGGAACTGTACTGTATGTTAGTTTCTGTTTTGCCACTGAGCAGCCGCGTGCTGTTTTGATGCTCTGCTGGGAAGACGTGCCTGAGGCCTTATCAAAGGATCAGGTCATCAATTAATTGTCAGGAGGCAATTCCGAAGATGAGCCTTATCAGCTCGGTCGAACGGAGATTTCGACATTTTCATAATGACAGTGGGTGTCAGGTGAAAGACTGGACTACGGCTTTTGAGGTTTTGTGGGCTCAAAGTCTTGGAAGCGCTACATCCCACTTTGCCCAACAGAGGAGTCTTTGCTCTGGACAAATGTGCATGTGGTTGTTCAGAATACAGTGGTACCTCGGGTTAAGAACTTAATTCGTTCTGGAGTTCTGTTCTTAACCTGAAACAGTTCTTAACCTGAGGTACCACTTTAGCTAATGGGGCCTCCTGCCGCCGCCACGCAATTTCTGTTCTCATCCTGAAGCAAAGTTCTTAACCTGAGGTACTATTTCTGGGTTAGCGGAGTCTGTAACCTGAAGCATCTGTAACCCGAGGTACCACTTTTTGTGCAAAGGCAGTCTTGAGAGCATGAATGCAAGTATGCATGCAAAGCTGAGCTTCTTCCTGAAATTTTTCTGCTACAAGGGGCGGGAAAGTTTACTGATATTGGAAAGACCAATCAGTGCACTCACAAGACTATTTTGAGTTTCATTGAACTAAAAGCCGACAAGTGCCATGGCTAGAAAGAAATGCTTACTTCTTTTGATATGTTATATGTTTGAAAATGCACTCTAAGATGTGTGCCGTAGGCATTTCAAAGAGAATATATGGAATATAATTGAGGAGGCATTCCTTTTATCCTTTTCAGTTGTGCATGTATATGCTTCTCATGCATCAAAACAATTTCTGGAGGCCTATTCAGGCAGGAGGTTTTGCCTTTGTGTTTTCTGCTGTTGGCCCTAACATGATTCCAAATGCTTATTCTGGTGGCGGCAGGGTGGGGGTGGGGAACCATCATGCCAAATTCTGAATGTTGTTGTTGTTTAGGCATTTAGTTGTGTCCGACTCTTCGTGACCCCATGGACCAGAGCACGCGAGGCACTTCTGTCTTCCACTGCCTCCCACAGTTTGGTCAAACTCATGCTGGTAGCTTTGAGAACACTGTCCCACCATGTCGTCCTCTGTCGTCCCCTTCTCCTTGTGCCCTCCATCTTTCCCAACATCAGGGTCTTTTCCCAGTGAGTCTTCTCTTCTCATGAGGTGGCCAAAGTACTGGAGCCTCAGCTTCAGGATCTGTCCTTCCAGTGAGCACTCAGGGCTGATTTCCTTCAGAATGGAGAGGTTTGATCTTCTTGCAGTCCATGGGACTCTCAAGAGTCTCCTCCAGCACCATAATTCAAAAAATTCTGAATACTGGCCCCAAAATGGTCACCTTATTCCCATAATGTCACCAGATGTACTGATCCATGAGTCACACTAACGTAATGTTGCTCCTGGATTTAGTAAAACTGGGGAAGAAGTGCAAGATTCTGTAAGACTCTAGTACAGATCTCTCTGTGTTCAGCTCTTTGGTGCACAGCTGAACTGTGGCAGTTCCACCCAAATCACCATTTCCTATGCCCAATCCTGGATTTGCGTATAATCTAAACAAGCTATAGCTTAGGGCCCCACTCTCTTGGGGCCCCCCAAAAGATTTAAAGGAAAAAAACCTGGATGTACATTTCCAAAATATAAGATAAAAAACAAATAAAATAAAACCTACATACAGCAACAGTGTTTTGTGTTGTGATGGCTCCTATGATGTAAATAACGGGACCTGCCTTCTAGCCTGCTCCCTAAAATATCACTGGTTTGCTCATTTCTATATATAGAATGCCTACATTCTGCATGGACTGGTTGCATGGCAACGTCTGCAAATGGCTTTAGATACCTAATAGGTCCGTAAATTATCGTATAGCATATATTCAACACAAAAACAGGGACAATTTGTTGTTGACAGAGGACAGCTGGACATATACAGTGGTACCTCAGGTTAAGAACTTAATTCATTCTAGAGGTCCGTTCTTAACCTGAAACTGTTCTTAACCTGAGGTACCACTTTAGCTAATGGGGGCTGCCGCTGCCACTGCGCTGCTGCCGCACGATTTCTGTTCTCATCCTGAAGCAAAGTTCTTAACCCAAGGTACTATTTCTGGGTTAGCGCAGTCTGTAACCTGAAGCGCCTGTAACCTGAGGTACCACTGTAAAGGGCCCCTTTACCCTCAGCAGCTTAGGGCCTCCTCAAACCTAAATCTGGCCCTGCTTCTGCTTATTCCAATGCATAATTAGTTACCTGTTAATAACTCTACACCACACATTTCCATAGTATATGATATCCAGCTATTGTGTACATAAACTCAAACCCTGCAGAATGCACAAAGACACCCTTGTGTGAGATGGGTGATGAACAAATATTGGAGCACTGCCTTCTCTGGGATGTCCCCCACTTGTTCGTTCTGTGAATTTGCCCTCTTTCAAAGCTAATCTTGGTTTCAGAGAAGTCTTCTTCGTTTCCTTCCACTTTGTTGGTCCTTGTTTGTTTTCTCTCTGTTCCTTCAGATGGATTCACTTTCTTTCATGCATTCTACCAGGTGACTGGCTTCCAGCAATGCAAGGTTTGCATTTAGGCTTTTTTTGGGGGGGTGGTGGATTTGTAACTGTTAGAACAATATTCTTGAGGGGGTTGAGAGTATAAGAGAAAAAATAATTGCGTACCCTTCCAGCACTGCTCCGATGAAAATAGGGACATCCCAAGGAAAAGTGGGATCAAATAAGAAACCGGAATGGCTTCTCTAAATCAGGGACGTCCCTGGAAAATAGGGACACTTGGATGGTCTGGAATTGATTTTTATTTTAATAGACCATAAAAACAAATGGAACACCTCCTGGAGCTTCTGACTTGGAGGGAAACATTAGTTTCCACTATTTTTTCAAGCAGTTCCTTCCCCCTGAGGTTGTGGTTTTTATGTTCTTAAGAGTTGTTTTTTTCCTTTTTAATTCATTCATTTTGTGTGAGCTAATTGTTTGAATTAGAGTATATTAAAAGAAAATGCAGTAGAACTATTTTTAAAAAATCTGTTGTACATCTCAGTGAAATATTTCTTACACACAGGATGTTGTTGTTTCGTCATTTCGTCGTGTCCGACTCTTCGTGACCCCCTGGACCAGAGCATGCCAGGCACTCCTGTCTTCCACCGCCTCCCGCAGTTTGGTCAAACTCATGCTGGTAGCTTCGAGAACACTATCCAACCATCTCTTCCTCTGTCGTCCCCTTCTCCTTGTGCCCTCCATCTTTCCCACAACCAGGGTCTTTTCCAGGGAGTCTTCTCTTCTCATGAGGTGGCCAAAGTATTGGAGCCTCAGCTTCAGGATCTGTCCTTCCAGTGAGCACTCAGGGCTGATTTCCTTCAGAATGGAGAGGTTTGATTTTCTTGCAGTCCACGGGACTCTCAAGAGTCTCCTCCAGCACCATAACTCAAAAGCATCAATTCTTTGGCGATCAGCCTTCTTTATGGTCTAGCTCTCACTTCCATACCTCACTACTGGGAAAACCATAGCTTTTACTATACGGACCTTTGTTGGCAAGGTGATGTCTCTACTTTTTAAGATGCTGTCTAGGTTTGTCATTGCTTTTCTCCCAAGAAGCAGGGGGTCTTTTAATTTCGTGACTGCTGTCACCATCTGCAGTGATCACGGAGCCCAAGAAAGTAAAATCTCTCACTGCCTCCATTTCTTCCCCTTCTATTTGCCAGGAGGTGATGGGCCCTTGTCACATACTTTTCTTAATTTCAATTCAATACTTAAAACATTTAAACATTTTATCATTAATCCCCACCAGCTGTACATATCCTGATTCCTGCTTAGACTTTTACTTAACTCTAACATATTTCCAAAATGTCAGCTAGAGTTACTCTCCACTTTGTCAGCCCACAAAAATCGTTAGTTATAAATCAATAATTGCACAAAGACAACTTATCCCTCCTGCCGTTTTCCTTGCGCAAAAGTCTTGACAGGTGATAGTAAATAAGAAATTAGTCTAAGTGTGCCTTTTACCAGTCCCAACTAGAGCCATATCTTGGTCAGGATAATCTGGCCATGGGAGTCAGCTCAACAGCTTTGCCCAAAAAAGCTCAACACCTTTTCTGCCCAGATATTCGCTGTTTGAAATACGGCAACCCTATCTGTATGGGGCTGTCCTTGCCTCTGATCTGGAAGCTCCAGCTAGTGCAGGATGCAGCAGATGGTCTACCCCAGATGGCTGGCAGCATGTAGCAGCCTTGCTAAAACATAGGCCCATATGTCACCAGGCCAGGTTGAAGGTTCTTGTATTAATATACAATAAAAGGCCCTGAACAACTTCAGTCCAGGATACTTCCTGAGCCCTTATCCCGCAGCTTGATCACTGATATCGATAATCCACAGGAGCACTGTAACTTACCCCCCCCCATCACCACCTCGCTCACCCCCATTTCTCAACTAATAGTCACTTTATTGCACATAGCCAACGGCTGCCGCAATGTACACAGAATCCTCCAACAATTAAAAGAAAATATTGGATTGATACAAAAAACGTAAAACCTTTATATTATCAAGACATTGCCTACTCTAAACAGAGCTATAAAAGCATCTTGATATACAAGTTGACGTTAAACAATAAAATTTATAAGCTAAAATTATCACATGGCCACTAATATATTAAAAATAATGTTAATTAATATAATGCATTTCTCAACTAGAAGTGCCACCACTCCCATGCTGTAGAATATTCTTCCGGCAGAGATTCATGAATACTTTTTGTGTGTGTTGACAGGCCTATTCAGGGGTTTAAGCTTTTTAACACCCTGCATTGTTTTTAATGGTATTTTATCTCTTTTGTAAATCATTTTGAACACTGCCCTGGGATTTTTTTAACGAGAGATGGTCCATAAATATATATATATTTTAAATAAACAACCTACTTCACAGCATTACTTCAATGACACGAGAAGCTAATATTGCTAATCACTCTGCACACTGGAAAACCCTGTAGAAATTATTGTTCATTTCAGCTGGTCCCAGATTTTGCTGTTCACAAAAGGATTTCTTTTCTAAGAGTTCCCTGAGCAAGGTCCTGACAACTACTAGTTTAGGAGTCGCTGTCACTGTGCATTCTAGAAATCTTTCCATGAGCAGACCGCACATTCCGGGGCCTTATCAGCCAAGAGAGGCATCGATCCAATTTGCAGGTTACAGCCTGATTCTCTGTAAGCACTTTGAAAGTCTCACTGAGTGACACTTGCTGAACTTGGCACAATAATGCACTTTCTCTGTCAAGCTTTTTCTGCACTGAGTTTAAGTAAGCAAACCCTTTAAAATCCAAGTGTCACTAGAGCTGGAGGACAGTCTTTTGTTTTATTAACCAGGACATAGCTGCTTGTTCCCGCCTGATGCTTCCATCATACTATATTCACTGCTTTACAATCCAGCGTGGTGTAGTGGTTAAGAGCAGTGGACTTGTAATCTGGTGAACTGGGTTTGCTTCCCTGCTCCTCCACATGCAGCTGCTGGGTGACCTTGGGCCAGTCACACTTCTCTGAAGTCTCTCAGCCCCACTCACCTCACAGAGTGTTTGTTGTGGGGGAGGAAGGGAAAGGAGATTGTTAGCCTCTTTGAGACTCCTTAAGGGGAGTGAAAGGTGGGATATCAAGTCCACACTCCTCCTCCTCCTCCTCCTCCTCCTCCTCCTCTTCTTAGAATCATAGAATCATAGAGTTGGAAGAGACTACAAGGGCCATCGGGTCCAACCCCCTGCCAAGCAGGAAACACCATCAGAGCACTCCTGACATATGGTTGTCAAGCCTCCGCTTAAAGACCTCCAAAGAAGGAGACTCCTTGGCAGCAAATTCCACTGTCGAACAGCTCTTACTGTCAGGAAGTTCTTCCTAATGTTTAGGTGGAATCTTCTTTCTTGTAGTTTGGATCCATTGCTCCGTGTCCGCTTCTCTGGAGCTGCAGAAAACAACCTTTCTCCCTCCTCTATGTGACATCCTTTTATATATTTGAACATGAATATTCTTGAATATTCTTCTTCTTCTTCTTCTTCTTCTTCTTCTTCTTCTTCTTCTTCTTCTTCTTCTTCTTTGTAGGTTTCCATTAGAATCTGTCCCCCAACTTGTGTAATAACACACATTTAGCTCAAACAAATTTGATGATTCCTCTTTTATATTTTGTTGTTGTTTTGTTGTTTAGTCGTTTAGTAATGTCCGGCTCTTCGTGACCCCATGGACCAGAGCACGCCAGGCACTCCTGTCTTCCTTTTATATTTACCTGCCTTTAAACCCACTTTCATATTCAAACAAAATTTGGGGTCCAATTGCAAACCACAATTTAAGAAGGATGTTGACAAATTGGAATGTGAGCAGAGGAGAGTGATCAGGGGTCTGGAAACAAAGCCTTATGAGGAAAGGTGGAAGGAGCTGGGTATGTTTAGCCTAGAAAAGAGGATACAGTGGTACCTCTGGTTACTTACTTAATTCATTCTGAAGGTCCGTTCTTAACCTGAAACTGTTCTTAACCTGAAGCACCACTTTAGCTAATGGGGCCTCCCGCTGCTGCCGCACTGCCGCCACCAGAGCACGATTTCTGTTCTCATCCTGAAGTAAAGTTCTTAACCCGAGGTACTGTTTCTGGGTTAGCGGAGTCTGTAACCTGAAGCGTCTGTAACCCAAGGTACCACTGTACTGGGAGGAAATAGGATAGCCATCTTCAATTATCTCAAGGGGTGGAAGAGGGAACAAGCTTGTTTTCTCCTGCTCTGGAGGCTAGGACTCGAACCAATCAAATTATAAGGAAGGAGATTCCAACTAAACATCAGGAAAATCTTTCTGGCAGTAAGAGCTGTTCAGCAGTGGAACAGTCTCCCTCAGGAGGTTGTGGACTCTCCTTCCTTGGAGGTTTTTAAACAGAAGTTGGGTGGCCATCTGTCATAGATGCTTTAGTTGAGATTTCTGCATTGCAGGAAGTTGGACTAGATGATTCTCAAAGTCCCTTACAACTCTACAATTCTATGATTCTACAAAATCTTAATTTGTTTTTGTGTTGCCTATTAAAATGTTTTGTTCATTGCCCTGCACTTCAACATATTCATATCAATAAAAGGGGTGTGTGCCTTTTGTTTGAAAGCCTCTTTGTGGTTAAGTAAGAACAGGGACGCGGGTGGCGCTGTGGGTTAAAGCCTCAGCGCCTAGGACTTGCCGATCGCATGGTCGGCGGTTCGAATCCCCGCGGTGGGGTGAGCTCCCGTCGTTCGGTCCCAGCTCCTGCCAACCTAGCAGTTCGAAAGCACCCTTAAGTGCAAGTAGATAAATAAGGACCGCTTACCAGCGGGAAGGTAAACGGCGTTCCGTGTGCTGCGCTGGCTCACCAGATGCAGCTTGTCACGCTGGCCACGTGACCCGGAAGTGTCTCCAGACAGCGCTGGCTCCCGGCCTCTAGAATGAGATGAGCGCACAACCCTAGAGTCTGGCAAGACTGGCCCGAACGGGCAGGGGTACCTTTACCTTTACCTTTAAGAACAGAGACATCATAGTGTGGCAAGCCATTATGGATGGAATTTCAGTTGCCACAAAACCTTGTGTTTTTTCAAAAGCACTTCTAGTTTTTACCATCTATGATATCTGCAGCAAACAGGATGTCATCTGCCAGCTCCATTGACACAGGCTTGTGCATATTTACTGCCTTGCTCATTGAGAATGTGTTATGTTGCTGAACTGATCTCCTGCTCTCTCTGTTCCCATTTCCCCTGCTTTTTTGCCAATGATTCAAAATGCTAACCTGCCTAGCATGTGTTTTGTGCTTCGAGTTTCCCTTTGTAAACCAATTAGGTCTTTGCAATTTAAATGGTGTTTTATTTGCCAATGGGGAAGCATCTTCCTTGGTGGAATAAGGTTTTCTTCATCCTGCAACTGCTGCTTGATATAATGATTTATTAAGGTACTAGGAGAAATATTGATCTGGCTAATAGCTTCTTCCTCGCTGCATAATGTTTTACATTTTACTCAACTGAAAGGGCCCCATATTCCTTCTCTCATCCTCTGATTGACCATAAATGTTCTGGCCTTTCCCCCAGCAATTATCACACTTACCAAAGAGGTAGGTAAAAGTCAAGTATCTGTAGGCTAAATTAAAAGAGTCAGCGCATCCAAATAATGTCCTGTGCATAAGGGATAGAATTCTTTGTAAGATTAAATAATGTTTCTATAGCATTCCAAAAAAGAAGATGTTGCTTTCAAATTACCATGTTTTTTGCTCTATAAGACTCACTTTTTCCCTCCTAAAAAGTAAGGGGAAATGTGTGTGCGTCTTATGGAGCGAATGCAGGCTGCGCAGTTATCCCAGAAGCCAGAACAGCAAGAGGGATTGCTGCTTTCACTTCGCAGCGATCCCTGTTCCGGCTTCTGAGATTCAGAATATTTTTTTTCTTGTTTTCCTCCTCCAAAAACTAGGTGTGTCTTGTGGTCTGGTGTGTCTTATAGTGTGAAAAATACGGTACCTTTGCACTAGAAGGTGTACCAGTGCAGAATGAGGCCTCGGCAGGGTTGCCTGGAAAAGAGCTTTGTAGGCAGAGATCTGAACACTCCAAGAAGCAGCTATGTGCTCAAGTCAGTATGCTGGCTCAAGACGGCTCAAGATGTTTAAGAAGATTTATGCTAATCAAACTTTGGTCTACAAATCCTTGCCGCTTCCCCAATTTTCAGAAAATTACTGGTTGGCAAGCCGCCATGAGGAGGCTCAGTTCTTAAATCTGCACAAGAAATGAATTTGGGGAGCTTAGGAAGTGAAATATAGGATTGGAGGTTCAAACCACCCCTCTGTTTTCTAAGGACCAGAGTGTACATTACATGCAACTTTGGGATAGGTTTGTTTTGAGCAGAGGAATGTGGTATTTCCTGCTCCAAATTCATTTTCCCAACATGCCTGACACTTCTTGGCACGGGGTGTGGGGACAACTGGGGTGTGTGTGTGGTGATTTGAAATTGGGAAATGTCCCATTGGGAAAGTATGGGCCCTTGGAAGATAAAGGTAGTACAGTAAAAGGTAAAGGTAGTACAATAAAGGTAAAGGTAAAGGTACCCCTACCCGTTCGGGCCAGTCTTGCCAGACTCTAGGGTTGTGCGCTCATCTCACTCTATAGGCCAGGAGCCAGCGCTGTCCGCAGACACTTCCGGGTCACGTGGCCAGCGTGACAAGCTGCATCTGGCGAGCCAGCGCAGCACACGGAACGCCGTTTACCTTCCCGCTGGTAAGCGGTCCCTATTTATCTACTTGCACCCGGGAGTGCTTTCGAACTGCTAGGTTGTCAGTCGCTGGGACCGAAGGACGGGAGCGCACCCCGCTGCGGGGATTCGAACCGCTGACCGTGCGATCAGCAAGTCCTAGGCACTGAGGTTTTACCAACAGTGCCACCTGCGTCCCTATAGGTAGTACAGTACATGTATATAAAGTAAGTCTATGTATAGGAGAAGCTGAGCCTAGGAGCTAACCAGGGTGCTGAAACAATCAACAACCTGGAATGGGGTTGATTGGAATTAAGTACAGTATGATATGTTTGTCCACATTCTGTAAATGAAATTCAATTCATTTTTCTGCAATAAATACTTTTGGCAATTTGTAATAAATAATTTTCTTTTGAAAATATTGATTTGGTTCCAGTTACACTTTAAAATTGTTGCTGAGTCTCAACAGGACCATTCAGAGCTGTGCTTTATTGTGGAGTGGATTGTAGCTCTGAAGAGGCTCTACAGTCACGTGGGCTCATGAGTAGCTCATCTGTAGCTGGTGGCCTCCTTAAAAGGGCTTCTGTCTGGGGTCATTTGGGAGACCCGCAACCCTTTGAAGCCTTTTCTCACTTCTGGTTTTAACCCACTGTCATTCCAGATTGTAATACCAGCCACTTGCCAAACTTGTTGGTTTTTTGATGTTCTGCCTCAGTTACGTTTGACCTGATTTGGAATAGTTTCCTTTTTGTAAAGCTCACCGGAAGAAAATGTAATGAACAAGTCCCTGTAGGGTGACGTGATCTAAATCAAATGCTTCCTCTGTGTGCTTCCTATGGACCAGCTAACACTAACACAGTCACATATTACCGTATTTTTTGCTCTATAAGATTCACTTTTTCCCTCCTAAAAAGTAAGGGGAAATGTGTGCGCGTCTTATAGAGCAAATGCAGGCTGCGCAGCTATCCCAGAAGCCAGAACAGCAAGAGGGATTGCTGCTTTCACTGCACAGCGATCCCTCTTGCTGTTCTGGCTTCTGATATTCAGAATATTTTTTTTTCTTGTTTTCCTCCTCCAAAAACTAGGTGCGTCTTGTAGTCTGGTGCATCTTATAGAGCAAAAAATACTGTACTTCCCCCAAAATATTGGTTAATGTTGGTTTTAAAAAGCAGAGGACAAGCAGTGAGTACTGGGACATAAATAAATATTAAAAGTACATATATTGGCAGTTGTGATCATATTTCCCGTGTGCCCAGTGCATAGTTGCCTAGTATGTTAACTTTTATTTTTGAAAAGTTATTATTGGGGGGGAAATTACGGTGCAACAGGTCTCCCTATATGCAAACACATTGGAGTGTGTGTGCATTGGGTTAAGGCTGCAATTTTAACCCTACTGGCAGGAAGCCCCATTGACTTCAGTGGGATTTATTCCTCAGTATGCATGGATGGGTTTGCACTATAAGTCAATAGCTTCCCAGGGAAGAAAAAACAAACCACACCACTCCAGGCTAATCCTGTGAAAACAAGCAGCTCACAGGCCTCCGTTCTGCTGCTCCATTCTGACTTCTCAATATGGATGATTGTGAGCTGTCTTCTGTTTGTATCTCACCTGATGGGCTTCTGCATCTTTACCGGAAGGAGGCGAAGAGCAGCTGCTACACATTGGTGCATGTTCTTTAAAATGTTCTTAGGGGCTTCTGCTTTTAAATAAAATAAACACTGAGAAATGCTTTCTAGGCTGCCCAAAATCTGACCTAAAGAATCTATTGAAAAATCTCTCTGTTCCCACCTTAAGACTGCAGAGCCTTAGAAATTTATTTTTCCCTCCCTTTGAGTTTTGTGTTGTTTACCATCAATCCTGACAGAGAATTCCGTGTAATTCAGAATTGCATATGTCACCAATGAATTTTAGTTTAGCCTAATATAGTTTCAATATCTTTGGATATTTTACAATGGATTCACACAGCTACCTGGGATTTTTTTTTTAAAGGTAATTTGGAGACTGTCCACAGGCCTATTTGGGCTTTTAAATTGTAGGTCATTTTGGCATATATCTAATGTTTTAATTGCTGTTTAACAAACATCAGCTTGGCTTTATTTGGAAGGCGTATTCAGAGACGTATGAAATTTTGCCTTGTCCCATCTTCTTGGTTCTTAAATAACCCTTCGGACATGAGGTAAACAACAGTGGCAAACAAAGGAAGCTGTAAATCTTCCTGAGCTAAGTCTGGTGCTCCTAATTGCTTCAAGGTAAAATCAGGCTTTTCTCTGCTGTTCATAGTTGACCTAGCAAAAGATCACTTAATTTTTCTATTAAGACTGAGTGTGGCATAGATTTTTGTTGTTCCTAGCAATTTTTTAATGGACCTAAGCAGCCAAGAAGGCTTTTAGGCAGGTATGTTCTAGCCCAAAGGCCTTTGAGATTAGCTTTTAATGCATTCAGCACATAACCTTCCGCATGACATTTCGATTTCTGTTAAGTACAGCAAGCGTTCAGAGGTGAAGCTTGTCTTTCTGCAAACTATTCAATACTCTAAGCAGTCAAAGATATCAGACTATGGGCACAACTAGCTATGCTTCTGTTCAGCTCATATTTATTTCAATGGGACTTGTGCAAGAGAATTTCACAGAGACAAATGTTCAGTTGTCTTGCTTTGTGAAACCTTTAGAAAGCAAGAGGCATAGTTGGCGCTTCAAAGATCCGTGTCTGAGCATTTTATTTTGTTTATTTTTTTGCACCAGAGCTTTCCCCATGAAAACCCAGTCTTTAAAGCTCAATCAGAGTAAACAGCAACCTGCAGAAAACTTGAGTGGACATTTGCGCCGATTAAGCTTTTCAGAGTAGGTTTTCATGAGGAAAGGAGCTTTTGAACATGGATCTTGTGCCTGGAAAAAGTTCAACAAAAGGGCAGTGTGGAAAAGCCCCAAGTGATATCCTGTGAATTTCAAATGCATTTGGGGAACTAGGGTGGGGTGCTAGTATTTTCAAACTGTGATGCTTGCTTCATTCTGTATATCTGTGTATTATAGTTAGAGACTTTGGAGGACTATATAAATAGGCTTGTTGGGTATCCTGATAAGCTAGAAAACATGGCGGAAATTAGCTGTCTTCCACTGTGTCAGGCCACTAGCACATTGGCCTGGATAGTATCTTGTGTGATTGGCAGCAGCTGTCAGATTCTTTCAGTTGTGCTGCCAGGGGCTAAAGCAGACATTTAACACACAGAACAGGCATTCTGCTACCAAGCCATGGCTTGCTCCCCACTCTGTGGATTCTGTCTTTCCCCCATTTTCTTTCCTTTTGGCATAAGGTGGTGTCACCCCCCCCCCCATTTCCCAGTTCATCTTAATTTACTTTTAAAATTTTTATTTAAAATGTTTTTTTTTTATTTAGCCCTTCACTCTTTTTGATTTCACAGTATCATTGTTGTTGCTTAGTCATCTTAGTCGTGTTCAATTCTCCGTGACCCCATGAACCAGAGCATGCCTTGGAAACTCTCACTTTCTTCTCAAAGCTTCTCCTTTTTTATGTCCATGGAGTTTTCTTGGCAAAATACTGGAGCGGTTTGCCAGTTCCTTCTCCAGGTGGATCACGTTTAGTCTAAGCTCTTGGCTATGACCTGTCTGTCTTGGGTGGCCTTGCACGGCATAGCTCATTGCTTCTCTGAGTTCTTCAAGCCCCTTCGCCGTGACAAGGCAGTGATCCATGAAGGGGTCACAGTATCATACAAATATATATATATATATATATATATATATATATATATATAATCCTTTGTAACCAAATGCATTTTAGCCTAGTACAGGGGTAGCAACATTTTTTCAGCTGTGGGCCGGTCCACCGTCCCTCAGACCATGTGGTGGGCCGGACTATATTTTGAAAAAAATAATAATGAACGAATTCCTATGCCCCACAAATAACCCAGAGATGCATTTTAAATAAAAGGACACATTCTACTCATGTAAAAACATGCTGATTCCCGGACTGTACGCGGGCTGGATTGAGAAGGCGATTGGGCCGCATCCTGCCCATGGGCCTTAGGTTGCCTACCCCTGGCCTAGTACTAAAAATCTGAACCTCTCTCTTGGGAGGATGTTCTGTAGCTGGAACAGAAACCCTCCAGCTATTGAATGCTGCCAATAAAGGAGGTTTCTCGATAAAGTTTTCAGCAGAAGATGTCAAAGCATTGATATGGGGAGAGGCACTCGTGGGGCATCTTGAATTGGGCCCAGAAACAAGCAAGTCAGCCAACTGAATTCTTTCAGATTGTAGACCTGGCTGTCGTAGTCAACTTGCCAGGACCTGCATTTTGCAACAGGTCTTTAGTGGCAGCACCATCTACAACATAGAGCAGATACCAAAGTAGGAGGTGACAAGAGCATGGCTATCAGGGCCAGATTGTCCCTCTCCAGGGGTGGTTGAAGTTTGCTAAAGGCACTCCATGCCACTGACAGAACCTGGACTTCTGTTAATAAAACTGGATGTAGGAGTACTCTCAAACTCTGTTCTTTCACGGGCACTTCTAAAGCAAGACATGGATCAGTTTCCTGGACTTGTGCCGCAGTGCCTCTGTTTCGTCAAGGTTCAGTTTCCTTTATTAGCCGTCATCCAGCTCAGTACAGCATCCAGTCAGAGCTCCAGTATCCCCATAGCCTTACCTGATTCAGATTGTAAGGAGAAACAAAGATGGTGGACAAGGCCAGTTTCTTCGCAGGGTTGCCGTATTCCAAGGATACTGCCCCCTCTTCGCCTGTATACTTGCTGCCAAGCCCCATAGCAGTAACATCAAACAACCCCCCCCCCCAAGTGCAGGCATTGTGCTCAAAAGTCAAAGCGGGGTCAGCCTACCTACTTGTAGAAACAGAAGCACCTGTCTTTTATAATATGTCTTTATAATACGGCACCATCATTGGCTGATTGGGACCCGATCCCAGACCAGCTGTTTTGCATTGGCAGCAGTAGAAGAAACATGGGGTGCAAGTTGGGCCTCAGATGCAGAAACAAGAGCAGTCTAAGGATGTGCACAAGAATATAACAAAGCTTTAGCTTCCTGAAGAGGAAGGTGAAGAGTTTCTGGACCAAAAGAAGGAAGGTGTTTTAATATTGTTTGGGAATTTTAAGTATGGAAACTGAGTGCATTCTACACTTATATGTGTATGTTGATTCTGTCTGTTGTTTTAAGCAGTGTTAGTAGCTGAGATACGAAAGCTAGGAGCTAAGTGGCACCTTAAACCTATGTTATGGGCACAATAATGGAATGGCTAGGTGCGCTTTTTTAATAACAAAAAATACAAAGCTGAAAATGAATGAACTGCAGCTAAAATAATATTATGTTCATTTTTCACATGGTCTAGTCCTTCCCCTGCCCACTCACCTAATATTCTTAAGAGGGTCTCTTCTCCAGTCATCAGAGGGCAGCTGGAAGTGGGGAGGCGGAAAAAGGCCCTCCTTTCCTTCTACTCTGCAGTTGTAATCTGAAATCTTAGGTGCAGAACTATGCCCAAAGCTCAGAAACTGCTTGTGCTAATGAAATTCCCTGTCGCAAAATGCACCTAGAATAATATGAGTTTCGAACACTGGTTTTAAGTGCAGTGATACCTTGGGTTAAGAACTTAATTTGTTCCGGAGGTCCGTTCTTAACCTGAAAGTGTTCTTAATCTGAGGCACCACTTTAGCTAATGGGGTCTCCTGCTGCCACTGCGCCGCCGTCACGCGATTTCTCTTCTCATCCTGAAGCAAAGTTCTTAACCCGAGGTACTATTTCTGGGTTAGCAGAGTCTGTAACCTGAAGCGGCTGTAACCAGAGGTACCACTGTACTTCAGTACCAATGGCATAATTAGTTTTCTAATTGCACGCTAAAAGACTTGGAGTGAGATTTTCATGTGAAATCTTGGCTGCTTCGTGGTGAAGAGCAAGAGGAGGCCACCATTACTGAGCAACAAATGAAGTGCAGCGTAGAATAGAGGGCAATAAACCAGCTCAGCCTACTTCAGCTCTTTTTACCTCTGTTCTTCTTCATGGAGACCACAGGTTGCGGTGGGGTACACAAGACACCTTGCTGTTTCCGGGCAGGTTAGTTTGGATGTCCACCGTTGTGATTGGGCTCCTCTTGTGGTTGGGGAGAGTTAGATGTTGCCAATTATTGATTGACAGCCGTAGGTTATATATTCTCTGCGCGCAGCGTTGAGCTTCTCTTTTCGCTGCGCACATCGGATCACCCACCCACCCACCCTAATTTTAGGGCTATTGCGTTTGACCTTGCTATGCCTGTCATGGGGTCGTCTGCTTTTGGGGCAGGGGCCTGGTGGGAATTTTGTCCATTTGGCTGGTTGGCTGGTGCCATTTGGTTTTTTGCCTACTGCGTAGCAAATCGTCACAACTTGTAAGGTTGCAGTTAGGCATTGGTTTTAGAAAATTGGTTGGTGGAGGGGTAAGGATTGGCTGTGCCTGCCCCTCCAATGCTGCTGCTGCAAGGGAAATCCGTTAAAGGAATCCAGGGGCTCACCATGCTCTTGTCCACACCCCTGTCAAGGGGCTAGGGCCACGCAAGAGCCCCTGGGAGCATTTGGGGAGAGGTGGGGGTCTGGCACCCAGCTCTATTCTCTCCCCAAAAATGTTTTCCCTTACTGACTTTTGCAGGCTTGCGGAAGTCAGTTCTGTCCCTGGACGGGGACAGATAGTCGCAACCAATGCCTAAGCAACCACTTACATTTTGTATTTTAATAAGGTTGTGGCCAAAACTATGCCAAAGACCTTAAACAAAAATTCCTGTGTGAAGTGTCAATTCATTTGGGGGTGGCTTGGGGACCTCAAAATGGAATAGAGGTGCCCTGCTTCCCAGTTTCGAAGCACATGGGCCCTGCTCCACACTGTTAATGTGGACTCGAACCACCTTTGGCCTGTTCTCTGCTACAGCAGGTAGCAGAGAAACAATGACATTAATTAGTCAGAGATATTATAACCGG
Source organism: Podarcis tiliguerta (assembly GCF_965153285.1). Classification (NCBI taxonomy): domain Eukaryota; kingdom Metazoa; phylum Chordata; class Lepidosauria; order Squamata; family Lacertidae; genus Podarcis; species Podarcis tiliguerta. The sequence continues at coordinate 82,510,556 of NC_139540.1, read as the reverse complement.
ATCTTAGATTTATATGATTCATGTAATCCCATGAATTCATGTGATTGATGTAATCACAGCAGGCTAAATTACACAGCCTTCTTTAAAAGCAGCAGGGAGCCAGCAGTCTGAGTAGCAGACCTTTAACTATGGTTGAGACCAGATATTATTTAAAGTAGATATATACAAATGCCAAAAAAAATATTACTTTTCCCCCATTGGAAAGGCTATAAAATGCATATTGGTCTCAGGCCCCATTCATCAATGTCTTTATAGTGTAATTACAAATCCTGTGAATGTTGGGATCGCTAAATTGAAATACAGAGAGGCGTTTGGAAAATGGTGCCATGTCAGCACTGTTAGTGCAATAAATATGAGCCACAAAGTAAACGCAGACTTTGAAGCTGCCTAAGCAGGCGTCGTTTTTCTTTTTTCTTGACATATGGTTCTCTGCCCCCTTTCTTTATCATTTCAAGGTTATATTATGTCTCAGTTTCGGAGAGTTGAGGAATTACCACAGACCAAGGGGGATTTTTCCCCTTTTTGTTTTGCAGCTATTCTAAGCTTTATTTCTGCTCCAGATTGCTCCAGTAATCCCTATCAATGCGTTGTCATCTCTCAACTTATAGCTGACAGGTAGACATATGAAGCAAAGAGGAGGATCACCTTCCGCCAGAGGTCATGGCTATCACTGCAGAGAGAAATAGGTGGTTGTTGTTGTTTTCCAAAGCAGGCATCCTCCATGTAGCTCTCTTCAGCTAAGCCCTTTATCCTGTAGTGTAGCTGCTCCAAAGGCTGGTATAATTTTGCTCCACCCTGTTGCTTCAGGTCCTTTTCTCTCTAAACTGAGAGGCCCAGCACTCTTCCAGGATTGGTGCCTGGTCAGAAGGAAGGTTCCTGAGCAAGGGAGATGCAGGGAGCAGGATCCTGCTTCTTTCCCCCATGTGGCCTTCTCTCTTAGAAGTTAGGACCTACCCTCCATTTTGTGTACGAACAAGGAAAGCATGTGAACGCCAGAAATCTAGGTTGACTCATACAAAATTAGGAACAAAATTTGGGCACAACTTGGTCTCCAACTCCATTTGGAATCTTGGCCATCTTTATTGTAAACTTTCACTAAACTGACAGGGCTGAAAATTGGCAGGGTTGAGGGTGAAGAATGGGCAGAACGATAGACAAACACCTCCCTTCGTGTCCTGCTTTTCAATGGACTACAGTGGTACCTTGGGTTAAGTACTTAATTCGTTCCGGAGGTCTGTTCTTAACCTGAAACTGTTCTTAACCTGAAGCACCACTTTAGCTAATGGGGCCTCCTGCTGCTGCCGTGCCACTGGAGCACGATTTCTGTTCTCATCCTGAAGTAATGTTCTTAACCTGAAGCACTATTTCTGGGTTAGCAGAGTCCGTAACCTGAAGCGTATGTAACCCAAGGTACCACTGTACAAGGATGAAACATCTACATAGAGTTGGTGTACAGGACCCAATGGTTTCGGTTTTTCTAATACTGCAAAACACTGTTATTTATTTGATGTATCTGTTTATGTGGGGACTGATAGGGAGAAGTTGTAGGTATGTGGAAAACAGGGGTGAGTTCAGCTTTCCCCCCCCCCCCCTTTGCCCCGTGTCTGGCTTCTTCCTAGCAATGGTTTCATTCAAGAGACTGACCCTTTTGCTACCAATTTCCACGGTTCGCATTTGATGGGAAACTGCATTTGAGTTAGCCAATTCAGTTTTCAGGGGTGGGTTTTTTTTTTTGTCTCCCTCTGAAACCTACAAAAAAATCTAGACCAAATATGTCAGCACGCCACTAGGATTAACCAAGTATCTGCTTCCTGGAATTTGGCTTAAAAGGTCAAAAAGAAATGCATTGTTACCCCATATCTGCTAATTACATGCAAAGGCAAACTCAAATCAGCTTTTCTCCATGTGATCTGTCATTCAGGAGTGCATTACAGCTGATTTGGAATTACTGTATTTTCACGAAAGGCCTTTGCAGGTCAAAGTAATTGGCAAGCTTTGCTGGCTAGAAAAGCTGGGAGGTCAGGGACTGTCAGCAGTTAAGAAATTTATGGTTCTGGAGGAAGAGGCATTGTTCCTTGAAAATCTTTTGGGTGCATGGAAGTAAATTGCTCCTTTCCCATTCCTTCTATCTCTTCATTCTTGCACAGCCCAGGCATTAATTCTAAAAATACCTTCAGTGTCTTTGAGGCCTTATCCCTTTAGCCAGCTAAGAGTGCCATGTTCAGGCACATTTTCAGAATCCTTCTGAATAGAAAACTGGCAGTGGAAATGTTTCATTCCCCCCACTCAGTCTAATTTTAGGGATGTCAGTGTTGTTGTTTTTCAAATCACCTGGGATTCAACCTAGTCAGTAGAGACAAAACCGCATTTTCTCATTAGACCTTTTAACAAAGGGCCTTTGGCTTCCCAAACTTTTGTCTGGACAAAAGTAAGTAAATAAGAGTTGGAATAAATAAGCAGTGGCAATTAGGCTCTTTCAAATACCGTATTTTTCGCCCTATAGGACGCACCGTCCTATAAGGCGCACCTAGTTTTTTGGGGGGGAAATAAAGGAAAAAAATTATTTTCCCCCCCAGGCGCGGGGTTGGGGAAGCCCGAGCTTCCCCCGACCCCAGCCCCCAAACAGGCAGCTCTCTGCAAGCCATGGGAGCCCAGTGCTGGCTCCCGCTGCTTGCTGAGAGGTCCACGAAGCCTGGACGCGCTGAGCTCAGCGCCCGCAGGCTTCGGCATGCAGGCAACTCTCCGCCAGCAGCGGGAGCGCTCCCGCTGCTTACGGAGAGGTCCGCGAAGCCTGGACGTGCTGAGCTCAGGGCGCGCAGGCTTCAGCATGCAGGCAACTCTCCGCCAGCAGCGGGAGCACTCCCGCTGCTTACGGAGAGGTCCGCGAAGCCTGCATTCGCCCCATAATATGCACACACATTTCCCCTTCATTTTTGGAGGGGAAAAAGTGCGTCCTATAGGGCGAAAAATACGGTAAGTTGTTGGTGGACAGTTGGGAATAAACAGGGCAGTCACTTAAAAGAGAATAATCACCTTCATGATGGAACAGTATAATAATAATAATAATAATAATAATAATAATAATAATAATAATAATAATAATTTATTTATACCCAGCCACTCTGGGCGGCTCCCAACAGAATATTAAAAATGGAATCAAACATTAAAAACTTCCCTAAACAGGGCTGTTTTCAGATGTCAGATAGTTGTTTATTTCCTTGACATCTGATGGGAGGGCGTTCCACAGGGCAGGTGCCACCACCGAGAAGGCCCTCTGCCTGGTTCCCTGTAACCTCACTTCTCATGGGAGACTATGGCTGTCTAGGGTGCTTTGAACTTCTGTATAATAACCAGAAAGCTGAATTGAATCACTTTTTATTTCTGGATTAAAACTGAACCTGGACCGTGATTTGATTAATTTAATTTAGTCTGAACCAAAGAAGAAATCTGGTTGTCGGTTCAGAGTGTAGGATTGACAAAACTAATGAGATGCACAAATCTTTGTGGCCACCCAGAAGGAATGATGAGCACATAAACCTGATATTCGGATAGGCCTTTCATGGCATATTGTCCTTTGCTTTTGTACTCTCTCCTCCGGGAATCCGCAGACAGGAGAGAGTCTTGTTGGTTTAAGGCTGCATTTCAGAATAGCAGACTGATTATAAACTACCTGGTAGTGGAAGGGGGTGGGTAGGTAATATTACTGTGCCCAATAGGTTGTCTTCCCCATAGCATCTCTGTAGCCATTGAGATTGTGGCGAAAACCTTTTCTTCCTATTGCAAGTGGTGTGTTTGTGTATGTATGCAACATATGTATGCACACTATATGTAGTTCCTTGCAGACAAGAGGTGGTATTGGTGATGGCTGATCCTGCTGAGGGCAACAGTCTTCCCAGTTACCTAATGCTGAAGAAAAAGAGCTCCCTGTGACTTGCTCCCCTCTGCTTCTACAAATCTGCATCTTAATATTCATGATAGTTACATTTTCCCACCAGTGGCGTAGCGTGGGGGGTGCAGGGGGGGGCTGGCCGCACCGGGCGCAACATCTGGGGGGGGGGCGCGCTCGCACTCGCAGCTCTCTGCCCCTACCTGGCTCACTCACTCTCTCTCACTGCAGTGCTGGCTGTGCGAATCCGATCCGAGCCACCGGGTCGCCGCCCACTGTGGAGGGGAGGGTGCCAGGCATGCGGTGCGGTGCGGAGAGAGAGCGAGGGACTATCTGGGGGAGGGACAGTGTAGCGGGGGGGGGGAACAAATTACTTGCCTTGCCCCGGGTTAGGGGGCGCAAATTGCTTGCCTTGCCCCGGGTGCTGACAACCCACACTACACCACTGTTTCCCACTTGATTTGAAGCTTAACCAATTTAGATACAGTCAAGGCTGGATTTAGGTTTGATGAGGCCCTAGGCTACTGAAGGTAATAGGGCTCCTTATATGTCCAGCTGTCCTTTGTCAACAACAAATTGTCACTGTTTTGTGTGTGGAATATATGCTATATGGGAATTTATGGACCTAACAGGTATCTAAAGCCATTTGCACATGTTGCCCTGCGACCAGTCCATGCAGAATGTAGGCACCCTATATATAGAAATGAGCAAACCAGTGATATTTTAAGGAACAGGCTAGCAGGTGGAGCCCATTAGTTATATCATAGGAGCCTACACAACACAAAATACTGTTGCTGTATGTAGATTTTATTTTATCTTCTATTTTGGAAATGTGCATCCAAGGTTTTTTCCTTTAAATTTTTTGGGGGCCCCCCTAGAGAGTGGGGCCCTAAGCTATAGCTTGTTTAGCTTATATGTAAATCTGGCACTGGGTACAGTCATAGCTTGGAAGCTGAATGGAATCCGTTCCGGAAGTCCATTTGACTTCCAAAACGTTCGACTTCCAATGCGTGGCTTCTGATTGGCTGCAGGAGCTCCTGCAGCCAATCGGAAGCTGTGGAAGCCCCACCAGACGTTCGGCTTCCGAAAGAATGTTCACAAACCGGAACACTCACTTCTGGGATTGCGGTGTTCAGGAGCTAAGACGTTCATCAACCAAGGTTCGACTGTATTTAAAAGCAGTTTCTGACCTGAACGCAATCAAAGTGGAGCAGTTAACCTGAACTGAATTCCAAAATATAGTTGCTTTACCTTTTTATTTTTTATTCTTCTGCATTTCTTTCATGCTCAGGCACCAGATAAGGTGGACACTATTTTTTTCTTATGGGACTCTTTGATCCCACAAAACAGGGAGCTTATTAAACTCCCAAACTGCTTGGGTTTCTCCCCTCCACAGTTCTTTTCACCAATATTTCCTCCAAAATCCAATATTTAGAAATGTTTAGCCAAGGATCTAAATGGCAGCATAAATATATGTCTCTGATCACCACAGGACGATAAACGCATCAAGTGGCCTTTAAAAGGCGATTTAACATCCAGCAATTTACAGCTCCAATAAGGTAATGTTCCAGGGACTACGAGGTCCGAAAAGCAAAATTGTAAAACTTGATTTAAGGGAGGAAATAAATAGTATCTCTTCTGAAGTATCAGGCTCTGAAATGGCAAGGCGAGGGGTGGGGGTGGGCTACGTCAGCAAAAAGGCAGGAAATCAATCAGCTTTCAATATGGTGGCCGATGGGGAGTCGGATGCTTACATAGACAAAAACCAAAAAGCGCTAGCCTTGGACTGGGCAATTGCTCTAGCCCCCTTCAAAAGACGATTTGGCACGCTACTGGCAGACCTTAAGGAAATCTCCAAAACAGCTAATGAAGCTATGAACTGAAAATCAGTCTGAAATTCAGTTTCTTCAAAAGGCAACTGATGACCAGTCGCTTAAGCCAGAAGAAAAATTGGACGGAGACAGGCAGAAAAACCTTAAAGTTAATGGTTTACCTGGAGAAGTGGAAGGGAGAAGATAATGGTTTCATTTATAACCGACTGGCTACTGACCTTGACACACAATGTTCGAGTGGATTTTGTGTGGACCCCTAGAGCCCCAATTACGAAAAGCAGAGCAGGTGAGGTCCCAAGGGACATTGTGATGCAGTTTGAGCACTCTAGGTTCAACTATACAGTCTTCAAAGCCCTTAGGAATATCCGGAATATAAAATATAATGATTCCACAATGAAATCTTCCAAGATATTAGCCTTGCTACACTCAGCAGGAGTCTGAGAATGTAAAAACGTCCATATATTCTAGACCAAGGGGGCCTTTGATATCATTGCTAAAACCATTAAACACCCTCTCTCGCCAAATCCAGCGTTAGCCTTGCTTTCATTTAACATAGATTCTGACCTCACTATTCAACATAAATATTTAGTTTTCTTTCTACTGACGGCTATCTCAGAGTGACTAACTGGGCTTAGAAGGGTAGCAGAAGGTGTTACAAAGAGAGATACCTTTGCTGAAACCTGGGCTCCTTTATTTTCATATGTAAGGCAAGAAGATAACAATTATCTCTCGCCAACTACTCAAATTTGTATATGGAGAGGCTATATTGAAGGTTAATGCCTTAAGAATATGTTTGAAATGACACTACAAACTGAATGTAATTTTTGTGTGTGGAGATTGTATTATATAGCTAGACTTGTACCCAGTTATTCTTGTGAAAAGTTTTATTATTTTGGACAAATATTGAGAAAAAAGGGTTTAGAAAACACAGTAACCTGCACTGGAAGCCACACCCTTTAAGCTCATAACAATAAGAAAATATTTTTCCAGTGGTTGAACTAAGTGGTTGTTGATCTTTTCTATAAAAAAGCAATTTAGTTAGCACAGTTTTTTTAAATTGTTTTGGCCATTATAGAATATAAAAATCTGTAAGCAAAAACTGAAAGAACTATTGGCAACTACTTTTCATATGTTTAATGTATTTTCTGTATCTCTCTACAATTAATTCTGGCAGACTCCCCTTGCCTCTGTGTTGCTGTTTCTTTGAGTCCCTTCTACTGCAGTATTTTCTGCTGTCTGCCCTGTCATGCCTGGAACCTATGACATTTTTCTGGAATTGATATTAGGCGAACAAATTAGCCCACACAGATTAGTTCAAGAGCCCCGTCACTGTTTTCTCTCCCCTGGCCTTGATAAGGAAACCAATTAAAAGCCACGAAGCATGTTTAACGACAGTGCTAAATGGGCCACATCACAAATTAAAAATTCACCATGTACAGAGAAAGTTATTTACCGTGGTTTGCTTAAGAAAATAGTATCCATTATTTTTATTCCTGCTTTTAAGGGCCACAACCAGGAACTGAGATAAATAAAAGTGGAAGAACCCTGTTTTTCACCTTACCTGCATGACCTTCCATATCCCCTCCGGATTTCTTCCCAAGAAGCCCACCTGACTGATAGACTGCAATTGTAGACTGTCAGGCAGCCATACCTGACCACCCATGCACTTTGCTCTTCCCCAGTTTTTCTGTACCAGATATTGAAAGGGATCGATAACTTTCCAGCCTTCGGTTCTGCCAGTCTCTCAGCAGCAACCCGAGCTGATATATTTAGTCACTTGTCAATTTATTTTATATGCAACTTTTCTCCCGTTGTAGAACCCAAGGCACTGTCAGCATCGCCCTTGAGCCAGTGCCACTAACTGGACTCATCCACTTCAGCCCCGACTGGGCTAGGCGAGCTGGGTAGCACTTCCAGAGACCACCTTCTGCACAGGAACAGGTCAAAGTGCTGTGGACTCACAGCTTAGAGTTGTGAGCACCGGATTCACTCCAACAAGACAGTCGTCCGCACAGCAGAGTCCAGCAGAGTATATAAACAACTCGGAGAACAGCTCTGTAGAATATTCTCTTTATTCTATAACTACAACTATTATACAACTATATGCAGAGCTAAATAGGTCTAAGCATAAATGAATGCTAAACCGCACTGAGTGCCTGCAGCTGCTCTCTGCAGCAACCTTATCTAAACACACAATCTCTAACACTCAGTCTCTCTCTCCCTGACTGACTGACTGACTGACCCACACACTGACCGACTCACTCACTGACCGACTCTTTGATGTGGTGCTGGAGCAGAATATGTAGAGAGCAGAGCACGCCTCCTCCTCTCTGCAGAATCCGCAAACTCCTCAGGAGATTCTTGGATATGGGAGGGGTGAAATCTGCTCATAAACAGCATAAACACAGCATAAACAAAAACAGGGGATTCCACCCACCCACCCATGGCTTTGCCATCCCGCGGACAGAGACCAAGAGCTCCAGAAGGAATGGTTTGGGGCTGGCTCAAATGGGGAGTGGCTCCAGCTAATTGGGGGAGGGATGTATCCAGGTGGATTATGGAAGGATGTGTAGAACAGGAAAGAGCGTGGCTTTGAGATTTTTGGAGAAACATTTATTATTATTATTGCTTGGTAGGGTGTGCCCATGGTGGCGCTGTGGGTTAAACCACAGAGCCTAGGGCTTGCCGATCAGAAGGTTGGCGGTTCAAATCCCCGCGACGGGGTGAGCTCCCGTTGCCCGGTCCCTGCTCCTGCCAACCTAGCAGTTTGAAAGCACGTCAAAGTGCAAGTAGATAAAAAGGTACCTCTCCAGCGGGAAGGTAAATGGCGTTTCCGTGCGCTGCTCTGGTTCACCAGAAGCGGCTTAGTTATGCTGGCCACATGACCCGGAAGCTGTACACCGGCTCACTCAGCCAGTAAAGCGAGATGAGCACTGCAACCCCAGAGTCGTCCGCGACTGGACCTAATGGTCAGGGGTCCCGTTACCTTTACCTTTAGGGTGTGCCCTCGGTGCCTTAATTCTCATTGTTTTGGAAAATAGAGGTTTTTTCGGTGGACAAGGGAGTTCCAAGTTTTTATCTGTCTCTCAGAGTGAACCAGTACAGTAATACCTCCATGAATGTCCGCCTCGTCTAGCGTCCATTCCAGGGAACGTGCGCAGATGTGGCAGTTTGCCCTGCGTCCTTTTCGGCTAGCGGCTGGGGCTCCGGAACGGATCCCGGTCACAAAACAAGGTACCACTGTAGTATCATTTGGGTCAATGGTTTCTCTATAAATCTATTCCAACCTGGTCTTTACCAATTGATAATTCTGTTGATTAGTAGCTCAGTTTTGCAGTAGCAAATGTGGTTCTAATTACAAGCAAAATAGGAGTCTGATCTCATGTGTGGGAGATATGCAATCAAATCTAACAAAGCATCTTCTTGCTAGTTAGCATGTGAAGGGGTTAAGACCATAGAACCGTATTGCTTATAGGCCATAGAAACATAATTGTAGAGAAGGGTCTCTGTGATGTCGTTTCTCCTCTCCTGGGAGGGAAGAAGTAAAATAAGTATTTCTCTTCTTTCTCTCTCCACCCCATCCCCTTCAACCAGGCATGCAGACTGATGTCTGCCCGCTTGCTGCAGCATCAGGTATATGCCTGAAGTGGTTTTTGCTGTAAACACAAGTCTGTTACCGGCATTTACTAATAATGTTGTTGCTGCTAAGGACAAATGCTTGACTGTGAGTAAACTACCGTATTTTTTGCTCCATAAGGCGCACCGGACCATAAGGCGCACCGGACCATAAGGCGCACCTAGTTTTTAGAGGGGGAAATCAAGAAAAAAAAGCCTGTCTGCTTTTCCCAGAGCTGCTGGGGCTACCGGGGGAAGCCCAGGTTTCCCCCTCCCCAGCCCCAAAGAGCAAAGAAGTCAAGACAGCGAGCGGGATCCTCTTTAGCCGCACACAACCTCTCCAGCCGGGAGAGGCTGCATGGGGCTAAAGAAGCCATAGCCGCGGGCAGCCTCTCCCAGCCGGAGAGGTTGTGCGTGGCTAAAGAAGAAGCTTGGCTTGTGCCATAGCCGCGCGCAGCCCCTCCAGCTGGGAGAGGTTGCGCGCGGCTATGGCAGAAGCCAAGACAGCGAGTGGGATGGATCTTGTTCGCTGTCTTGGCTTCTGCCATAGCCGTGTGCAACCTCTCCCAGCTGGAGGGGCTGCGCGGGGCTAAAGAAGCCAAGACAGCGAGCGGGATGGATCACATTTCCCCTTAATTTTTGGAGGGGAAAAAGTGTGTCCTATAGAGCGAAAAATACGGTATATGTTTTAAACTTCCTTTTCAGTCTGTAGCTGTGATGGGATGAAGAGCTGCTTGTGTGTAAATTGCAATCCCTCAGAGTTTGATCAGTTTCTCAAACCTCTGCCTGTGACGGAGCCCCTCCAGCATGGCTGCGTCAGTCGCTAGCAGAATCCGAAAGTGGTTGCTTTCGGAAACGTTTCCAACATAAAAGCTCCTTAACGGAAACACGTCTTCTGGACTCTCTGCGTGACAGTTTCCGGCGAGGAACGGGTGTCCCTATAGGAGGCTCTGAGACATCCCCACTGTTTTCACTGGAGACATCTCTGAGCCATTCCTCCGACTCTCCCTCCCTTGACATTCCTGTTCGCCCCCTACTGGTTCCCTCTTCAGGTGTTACGTCTCCCTCTACCTCAGAGAGCCTTTGCACCTCTGTTGCTGCCGATGGCAGTTCCCTGACATCCACCTCCCCTCCAGGGCCCCCTTCACCCCCTCCCGTCTCCTCCCCTACAGTTTGGGAGGAGGTAAAACCCCGGAAAGAACCTTCCTCATCGTCTGTGGTTTCGAACACCTTTCTCCACTTGTTGTGGTTCCTAGTCTCTCGGTACTCCTCGTCGTCTGAGTCCGTTCCTTCTTCCAACTCCGACCCCGCGAATCCTTCCAGTTCCTCTTCCTCGTCTGTGGTGCCGAAATACTCCCTCCTAAACCTTGCTGCCGGCTGTGGTTTCCTCGGGAATCTTTGGTGGAACGTTTCTGTCAAAACCTCGTCATTGACCTCCTCTGCTGTCACCCAAGTGTTTTCTGACTCCGGTTCCCCTTCCCACGCCACTAAATACTCCACCTGATTGCCCTTCCACCTGGAATCGAGGATTTCCGCTACATGGTTACTGCTCTCCCTCTCTTCCAAGACTGGTCCCCTGGTGTGCTCCCCTTCACCTCCCCCCTTGTACGGTGACAGTAACGACCTGTGGAACACTGGGTGCAATTTCATGTGGTTGGGTAACCGGAGTTTGAAAGCCACTGGGTTGACCTGCTGAATGACCTCAAAGGGTCCCAATCTCTTGGGTCTTAATTTCTTACAACCCCCTTTGAACGGCAACCCTTGGGTGGACAACCACACCTGATCCCCCACCCTTATGGTTTCACCTTCCCTTCTGTTCTTGTCGGCCTGCTTCTTATATTGTGCCTTGGCCCTTTCTAAGTTGAGCTGAAGCTGACGATGGATCGCTTCCATCTCTTCTACAAAATGTTCGGCCGCTGGGACGCTCCATCTCTCGCCTCCCTCCCCCGGGAATGCCCTGGGGTGACACCCGTAATTGGCCAAAAAGGGGCTCATCCCTGTGGACACATGCTCCGCATTGTTGTAGGCAAATTCTGCCAGCGCCAGCTTTTCGACCCAATCATTCCCTCTGTCATTGACATAACACCTCAGATATTGTTGGAGGATGCCATTTGCTCTTTCCGCCTGCCCGTTGGTTTCAGGGTGTCGGGCCGTCGAGAAATTGACTTCCACGTGCAGCAAGCTCATGAGCTTCCTCCAGAACCTGGAAGTAAATTGTTTCCCGCGGTCCGAGATAACCCTCAAGGGGGCGCCATGCAGCCGGAAGATGTGTTCTACAAACAACTTCGCTGTTTCTTCCGCTGTGACTGCATGTGAACATGCTACAAAGTGGCACATCTTAGTTAACAGGTCCACTACTACCATGATGGCCGTTTTCCCTTTGGATTTGGGCAGATCCGTCATAAAATCTATTGATACCGCCTCCCAAGGCCGTTCCGGCGTGGGTAGTGGTTCCAATAACCCTGCCGGCGCCCTTCTTTCCCCCTTGGCCCTCTGGCATTGGTCACACCCTCTTACATACTCCTTTACATCTTCCCTCACCTTGGGCCACCAAAATTCCCTGGTGACCATCCACATGGTCTTGTGTTGTCCAAAATGTCCCGCCGTGGGACTATCATGCAACTGCTTGAGTACCCTCCCTCTCAATTCACCTTCTGGTATATACAGTGCCCCTTTGTAATACAATGCCCCATTTCTTTCTTCAAAACCCTCCGGGCTCTCACCCTCTCCCCTGAGCCTTCTGAGCTTATTTTGGGCATATTCGTCAGTTTCCGTTTCTTCTACCAGCTCTCGTCTCCCCACCAGCGCCGCCCCACACACCCAGCCGTCCTCAGGAATGACATGTCTTTCTTCGCTTGCCCCCTCCCCTTCCAAGTACTCTGGTTTGCGTGAGAGAGCGTCCGCCCTGACGTTCTCTGGGCCTGGTACATAACAAATCTCGAAGTGGAATTTGGAAAATTCCTGTGCCCATCTCACTTGTCGTTGGTTGAGTACTCGAGCTGTTCTCCAATACTCCAAATTCTTGTGGTCGGTGCACACTTGCACCTTGTGTTGTGCCCCAATCAATAAATGTCTCCACCTCCGGAACGCTTCGTGAATGGCGAGTAGTTCCCTGTCATACACCGTGTAGTTCCGCTCGGACTTATTCAGCTTCCTCGAGAAGAAGGCACACGGTCTCCAATCCGACGTATTTCTTCCCGGCTGAAGAAGCACAGCCCCCACCGCTCTGTCTGACGCGTCTGTCTCCACTCTCATGGGCTTCTGTAGGTCCACATGCAGAAGTTGTTCTTCCGAAGCGAAAGCCCTTTTCAGTTCTTCAAAAGCTCTCTCCGCCTCCGCCGTCCAAACAAATTTCTTCTTGCTACTGAGGCAGTCGGTGATGGGCGCCGTCAAGTGTGCAAAATTCTTGATGAACTTCCAATAAAAGTTCCCAAATCCCAGGAATCTTTGCACATCCTTCTTGGTTTTCGGTGTCTTCCATTCCAGCACCGCCTGGACCTTGCCTGGATCCATGGCCAATCCTTGGTCTGACAGGCGGTACCCCAGGAATTCCACCTCCTTGGCATGAAACTGGCACTTCTCCAGTTTCACCCACAGCTGATTGGCTTGCAGCCGGCCCAACACTTCTCTCACGTCCCTCACATGCTGCTCCTCATTTTCCGAATACACCAACACGTCATCCAAAAAGGCCACACAATTCTTGTAGAGCAAAGGCCCCAGGACGTGGTTGATAAAACTTTGAAAACATGCGGAGCCGGCTTGGAGACCGAAGGGCATTACGAGGTATTCAAATGCTCCCAAAGGGGTGAACATGGTGGTCTTCCATTCATCCCCCTTCCTTATTCGTATCAGATTGTACGCCCCCCGCAGGTCCAGTTTTGTAAAAATCTTCCCCTTCCTCACCCTGGTCAGAATGTCATCAATTCGGGGCATAGGAAAGGCCAGGGGTTCCGACACGGCGTTTAGGGCCCTGAAATCCACTACAAGTCTCGGCTTATCTGTGTTTTTTTTGTCCACAAAAAACACTGGGCTGCCCCCCACCGCTCGGGACTCTCTGATGAAACCCCTCTTCAGGTTTTTGTCAATGAACTCCCTCAGCTCCTGCATCTCCCTGTCTGACATGGCGTACAGCTTGCCCACTGGGAGTTGAGCCCCAGGGAGTAGGTTGATTTGACAGTCAAAGGGTCTATGCGGCGGCAGTTTGTCCGCTTCCCTTTCGCTAAATACGTTGCTCAGATCTGCATATTGCGGAGGCACCTCCCCTTGCTTCATTACCTCCATCCCAGCTAGGGTGAGCTTGGCTCCCCCTGGATCCTTCCCCTGCTTGCAGTGTTCCAGGCAATGCGCTGACCCAAAGGAGACCACCCTCTGGTGCCAGCCCACTAAAGGATCGTGTAGTGCCAGCCAGCTCATCCCCAAAATTATGGGAGCTCCTCCCAAGGTGGCCACATTAAACGCTATCCTCTCGGTGTGCCTTGCCACCCTCATTATCATGGGGACTGTCTGTTGGTTCACTTCTCCTCCCAACAACTGTCTGCCGTCAATCGTGGTTACCTGCAGGGGTTTACTTAAGGGGAGGGTTTGTATCTGGTGCTCAGCTGCGAACTCCTTACTCATGAAATTACAGGAGCTGCCTGAGTCCAGAAGGGCCTTGACCTGTAGGGGGTGTCCGTTTGGCAGCTCTAGCAACACCTCTATCACTAGAGCAGGTCTGGGAGGTTCTGGTGAGGGCACTTTCACTGCTTTTGAGCCTGGCTGCTGTGCCCCGACGGCAGCCAGGCGTTGGCTTTTACTTGCTCCGTGCTTTCCTCCTCCTCTCCCCCAACAGCTCCTGCCATGCCTTGCCATTCCTTTCTCCGTGGACAGACTCTGGCAAAGTGTCCTGGCTGTTGGCAGAGATAGCATTTCTTCCCGCCCTTTCCCTCCTTCTTCCGCCCTTCACCGATGTATGAAACTGTGCGCGCACGCGCTGTTCCCACTTCCATCGGCTCTGCCGGCGGGAAAGGCTGCTCTGGAATGTCTGGAATGCGGAGCTCCCTCCAACGTTCTCCCTTCCCCTCCCTCTTCTCCAAAGCCCGCGCTTCCTGGCGCGCTCCTATGGCTAGCACGGCTTTAGTCAGCTGGTCCATAGACTCCGCTCTGGGGTTCCGGGACAGTTCATCTTTCACGGACGAAGACAGACCTTCTTCGAAAAGCATCTGAATGGGCTCAGTCGATAAGTCCCACCCCAATCTATGAATCAACATAGTGAACTCAGTCCAGTACTCACGGACAGTCCTGTTTCCCTGTTTGCAAGCCATTAACTGCCTTCGCACCCCTCCCTGCTCAATGTCACTGGAAAACATCAGGTCCATGGCACGAAAAAACTTCATCGCGTCCTTTAGGATCTCATTATTTGCTGCCATCAAGGGTCTAACCCAGTCCTTCGCCCCTGATTCGAGGTGGCTAATTACAAAAGCCACTCGCGATTCCTCATCAGGGAAGTCATCAAATTGCAGATTGAGAGCATATTGCATCTCTGTCCTAAAGGCATGGTAGTTCCTGGGGTCCCCCCCAAATTTCTGCACCAATCCTGGCATCTTTCTGTTGAGTGGGGTGGCTTTCTCCTTCCCCCTTTCTGCATCCTGAGCCCTCCTCTCTTCCAGCCTCGCCGTCTGCAAGGCAAGCTGGATTTCCAACGCCCTGTACCTTTCCTCCAGGCTTGGACCTCCTCCAGCTGCCCCTCCGGTTCCTGCTGGTTCGCTCATGATGCCTCTCCCTGGCACAAGCTAGCTGTCGGTGACTTTCGGATTGCTGTGATGGGATGAAGAGCTGCTTGTGTGTAAATTGCAATCCCTCAGAGTTTGATCAGTTTCTCAAACCTCTGCCTGTGACGGAGCCCCTCCAGCATGGCTGCGTCAGTCGCTAGCAGAATCCGAAAGTGGTTGCTTTCGGAAACGTTTCCAACATAAAAGCTCCTTAACGGAAACACGTCTTCTGGACTCTCTGCGTGACAGTTTCCGGCGAGGAACGGGTGTCCCTATAGGAGGCTCTGAGACATCCCCACTGTTTTCACTGGAGACATCTCTGAGCCATTCCTCCGACTCTCCCTCCCTTGACATTCCTGTTCGCCCCCTACTGGTTCCCTCTTCAGGTGTTACGTCTCCCTCTACCTCAGAGAGCCTTTGCACCTCTGTTGCTGCCGATGGCAGTTCCCTGACAGTAGCCTACTTCTTTGATAAATGGGGTGACAAAGGGGGAGACCAGTCTAACTGCTAACTGTGACGCTTTCAGTTAAACTGCTTAAGATGGGATTTCAACTTTGCTCATCCCCCTGCTTTTAAACGCAAACTGTAAGCTGATTCTTTTGTCTGTTAACCCGCATACATGGATCTGTAGGAGGGATAAAAAAAACCATCATCACAGACATGCGAAGCGAGAAAAGGAGAGGATCGAACTGTAATAGTCAACACTGCACTTTGGTCAAATCCTCACCTTTTTGAAAGAGCTTTGATCTCAAATTTAGAGAAAACGAATGGAAAATTTTATCATTTGAAATGTGTCAGAAAAAGGGCCCTGCCGTTCCTTCTGCATTTCCTGAGATGATCAAAGAGATATTTTTAAAAAGACACAAACTAAGGCCCATTGAAGGCTGAGGCCCATTCTCTGTGATGTAGTAAACCTGTGGTGAGGAAAGCAGCTTATGGAGAACATGGAGGCACTCGTCTTTTTGATGAGCATATTTCTAGCCAGGACTTAGATAGGAAGCTTTGATTCTCCACCTCCTGCCACTTCCAGGAGAATCCTCAGAGCATCATTGTACACTTACATCAGAATATACTGGCCAGGGCTGTTGCTGCAAGAGCTCCGGCACCCTCCTGACTGGCAAGCCTCTTCAGGGCTTGTCCTTCATCCTGCTTCCTGGCACCTAGTTTCTTCGTGTTCCACCCATCTCCCAGCGCACCACTGGGACTCTTGGTCACAGACTCTGACTCTGTAGTCCCATTATTATTACCCCCAAGCACTGCGGGTGGTGCTGTGGGTTAAACCACAGAGCCTAGGACGTGCCGATCAGAAGGTTGGTGGTTCGAATCCCTGCGATGGGGTGAGCTCCCGTTGCTCGGTCCCTGCTCTTGCCAACCTAGCAGTTCGAAAGCACTTCAAAGTGCAAGTAGATAAATAGGTACCGCTCCGGCGGGAAGGTAAATGGCGTTTCCGTGCGCTGCTCTGGTTCGCCAGAAGCGGCTTAGTCATGCTGGCCACATGACCCAGAAGCTGTCTGCGGTCAAACGCCTGCTCCCTCGGCCAATAAAGCAAGATGAGTGCCGCAACCCCAGAGTTGATCACGACTGGACCTAATGGTCAGGGGTCCCTTTACCTTTACCTTACTGCGTGCTTCCTCCTTCAAATCCTATTTCTTCCACCTTCAGATCCCGTTTCTCCTCACCTTTCTCACCATCTCTATTCCCCTGTGTTGCTCATCCCAGCAGTTCCTCTCCTGCTTCTCTCTGTTTTCCTCTTCCTGATTCCTAATCAAGGTCGTACCTCCCTCTCAGCATTTCTACTTTTTCAATAATTTTTTATTGGGTTTTTGATAATTTTATACATCTAAAACAAAACCATTTCAAACATTAGAATACAAGGTTCTTTTTTTATAATAATATTTATTAGTGGTTTTATAGTTACAGGGGAAAAAATATGAGAGAAAAAAATAAAATAAAAAATTAACAAACAGTACATCAAGAAAAAACAATACATCAAAACAACAAGAAAAAACAAAAACATTTAAAAACACATCCACTTTCCATATCTTTATCTTTCATTTACTTGTTTCCTCGACTTCCTCACACCTCCCTTTTTTGTATTCTAGTTCAATTTAGCTAATTCAGCAAATCCTTTCCCTCTTTCTCAATTTTTTGTTCTATAATTTATCTTAACACAATCTAACTTTAGATTTTCCACTTTAACCCATTAACAATCAGTTTTTACTTAAATCTTTATAACATTTCTGCTAAAATCTTATTACTTCATTCCAGTATTCTTCTAACATTCATTAATTTTGCAGTATTTCTGTAAATATACTTTAAATTTTTTCCAATCTTCTTCCATCGACTCTTCTCCCTGAGAATACAAGGTTCTTTTGAACCTTCAGACCTCCCTCCCTCCCTCTGTGGGTTCCATGTTTAAGTTAACTGCATCTTTTACCTTTATCCATCTATTATATAACCATAATTCCCATAGCCTCCTTTCATCTTTCTGGTTCCTGCCACCAGCCAGACCATGTTTCGTGCAAGCGGGGTTTCCTAGGGCCTCCCAGAGGCACAACACAATCACAGCTGCCGCCTCACAAGGTTTACTGCAGGGGTAGGCAACCTAAGGCCCAGGGGCTGGATCCGACCCAATCGCCTTCTAAATCTGGCCTGCGGATGGGCCGGGAATCAGTGTGTTTTTACATGAGTACAATGTGTGTTTTTATTTAAAATGCATCTCTGGGTTATTTGTGGGGCATAGGAATTCATCCCCCCCCTCAAGAAAAATATAGAGTCTGGCCCCCCACAAGGTCTGAGGGATAGTGGACCGGCCCCCTTCTGAAAAAGTTTGCTGACCCCTGAGTAAAATGGTTGAATGAAATTATTTCAGAAATAAAGGAATGCTCTTTCAGATTCCCCAGATTTTTGAAGAACCACACTTCCCAGGTTTTTCACCACACACAGAAACACGAATCATGTGGAATATGGGAGCAGTGTGTGCTTTAAGAATCTGCCGGGACCGTCACGTTCCCTGACCTTGACTCACACTCAAGCACAGAATAGGGCACTGACTAAAGCAGGGGTAAAGAAAGGTAAAGGTAAAGGTACCCCTGCCCGTACGGGCCAGTCTTGACAGACTCTAGGGTTGTGCGCCCATCTCACTCAAAGAGGCCGAGGGCCAGCGCTGTCCGAAGACACTTCCAGGTCACGTGGCCAGCGTGACATCGCTGCTCTGGCGAGCCAGAGCCGCACACGGAAATGCCGTTTACCTTCCCGCCAGTAAGCGGTCCCTATTTATCTACTTGCACCCAGGGGTGCTTTCGAACTGCTAGGTTGGCAGGCGCTGGGACCGAACAGCAGGAGCGCACCCCGCCGCAGGGATTCGAACCGCCGACCTTTCGATCAGCAAGCCCTAGGCACTGACACTGAGGCTTTAACCCACCCGCGTCCCTAAAGCAGGGGTAGTCAACCTTTTTATACCTACCGCCCACTAATGCATCTTTCTTGATGGTCAAATTTCCTTACTGCCCACCAGCGCTCAATGGAAGGAAGATTCAGCTTGTGCCGTAGAACCCCCTACTGCCCACCTAGAATCCTGAAATGCCCAGTAGTGGGCAGTAGTGACCAGGTTGACAACCCCTGGATTAAAGGGACCCCCTGGAAGGGTCACTGCTGTCCACTCCAAGTCCTTCCAGTCCAGAGGACATTACTCCTCAAATTTGGAAGACTTAATCACAGAGTAAGGCCCCATCACCCCCATGCTGCTAGTAACGTTTAAATGTTTAAACACATGTTTGAAAACACACCGTATA
Organism: Podarcis tiliguerta; assembly: GCF_965153285.1. Classification (NCBI taxonomy): domain Eukaryota; kingdom Metazoa; phylum Chordata; class Lepidosauria; order Squamata; family Lacertidae; genus Podarcis; species Podarcis tiliguerta. The sequence continues at coordinate 82,491,682 of NC_139540.1, read as the reverse complement.
ACCTAAAACCTCCTTGTTATTTAAAACTCTCCATTTCCCCCCGACCCTTAAGAAACGTGAACAATTTACTCTCCACTAAATATAAAAAGGTGAAGAAAACACACATCTTTTCTGCTAGACAAAATGTTTATAGTTCCATGGCTCTATAGGATATGGATATGGAGATTGGTTTATTTTGCTATATTTCTGCGATTGCTGGCGGCTGCCTTCAGTGTCGTAGTGGGGGGGGGGTGCAGGGGGGGCCGGCCACACCGGGCGCAACATCTGGGGGGGGGGCGCTTGCACTCTCAGCTCTCTGCCCCTACCTGGCTCACTCACTCTCTCTCACTGCAGTGCTGGCTGTGCGAATCCGATCCGAGCCACCGGGTCGCCGCCCACTGTGGAGGGGAGGATGCCAGGCGTGCGGTGCGGTGCGGAGAGAGAGCGAGGGACTATCTGGGGGAGGGACAGTGCAGCGGGGGGGCGGCGCAAATTACTTGCCTTGCCCCGGGTTAGGGGGCGCAAATTACTTGCCTTTCCCCGGGTGCTGACAACCCACGCTACGCCACTGGCTGCCTTGAACATGTCTTGTCAGAAGGATGGGAAACAGGTTTAACTTAATAACTAATAAGTTAAAGTACACCTCTCTTGGAGATATTTCTACTAGATCACTGTCCTCCTGAGGGATGGACGCGCATGTATACCTGAATGGAATGAAAGATTATGAGTTGTTGGGAGGGAGGGATGAGTGTGTTTGAGTGTGCAAGAGAGAGAACAGTGTTTAGCTTAGTTTTAGATGTTATGTTGCTAATATTGTTTTATAGATTATAATTTTTTTATTGATGATTTGTTAATTATATTGTAGGACTTGCGCTGTTATTGTGATGTATAGCCTATTTTTTTAGTTGCTGGTTTGCTAATAGTGTTTCATAGAATGCAATTATTTTATTGATGTTTAGTTAATTATATTATATGATCTATGCTGTACTTGTGGTGTTTTGTCAGGTTATTGTTTTTAAGTTGCTTTGGGATTCATGTGAATGGAAAGTGGCGTATAAGTGCAATCAATCAATCAATCAACCAGACACAAACATTTAAGTATTTTTTTTTAATAATATTTATTAGAGGTTTAATAGTTACAGAAAAAAGAAGAAAGAAACAATAAAAAGTTTAACAGAACAAAACAATACCTTACAATACATCGAAAATAAAAACAAAAACAAAAAACAATACAGCAAAACAACAAGAAAAACAAAAACATTTAAAAACACATCTAATATTTCCATATCTTACCTTTCATTTACTTGTTTCATCGACCTCCTCACACCTCCCTTTTTTGTATTCTAGTTCAATTAGCTATTTCAGCAAATCCTTTCCATCTTTCTCAATTTTTTGTTCTATAATTTATCTTAACACAATCTAACCTTAAATTTTCCACTTTGGCCCATTAACAATCAGTTTTTGCTTAATTCTTTATAACATTTTTGCTAAAACCATATAACTTCGTTCCAGCATTCTTCTAACATTCGTTAATTTTGCAATATTTCTGTAAATATACTTTAATTTTTTTCCAATCTTCTTCCACCAACTCTTCTCCCTGGTCTCGGATTCTGCCAGTCATTTCCGCCAATTCCATGTAGTCCATCACACAAACATTTAAGTAAAGGCAATGGCCAATTTGTTCCTGACCCCTGCACATTCACAAGCCCACTCTGCCCTGTCACACCCCATTTTGCCCCCCCCCTTACCACCACACCTGTCCCACCCCCTTTTCCAGCCACTTCTGGCTCGCCTCAGTGCACATGTGCGTGATCCCACGTCAATTGGACATGCGTAAATCGGTTGCCTATACTTAACTACAGTGGTGCCTCGCAAGACGAAAAGAATCCGTTCCGCAAGTCTCTTCGTCTAGCGTTTTTTTCGTCTTGCGAAGCAACCCGATTAGCACTATCAGCGGTTTAGCGGCTATTAAAGGTAAAGGTACCCCTGCCCGTGTGGGCCAGTTGTGTCCGACTCTAGGGTTGCGCGCCCATCTCACTTAAGAGGCCAGGGGCCAGCGCTGTCCGGAAACACTTCCGGGTCACGTGGCCAGCGTGACGAAGCTGCTCTGGCGAGCCAGCACCAGCACAGCACACGGAAACGCCGTTTACCTTCCCGTTATAAAGCGGTCCCTATTTATCTACTTGCACTTAAGAGTGCTTTCGAACTGCTAGGTGGGCAGGAGCTGGGACTGAATGACGGGAGCTCACTCCGCCGCGGGGATTCGAACTCCCGACCTGACGATCAACAAGTCCTAGGCACTGAGGTTTTACCCACAGCGCCACCTGTGTCCCTTAGCAGCTATTAGCGGTTATTAAAGGCTTAAGGGATTAGCGGATTAGCTGCTAAAAGGCTATTAGCAGCTTAGTGCCTTAGAAAAAGGGGGTGGGGAGCGAAAAAAAAATCGCAAGAACCGCAAGACATTTTCGTCTTGTGAAGCAAGCCCATAGAGAAATTCGTCCTGCGAAGCGCATCGAAAAACGGAAAACCCTTTCGTCTAGCGGGTTTTCCGTCTTGCGAGGCATTCGTCTTGCGGGGCACCACTGTACTTTCAAGGGATGGGTGGTCTCCTGTGGAGACAGAAGGGGCAGGATCCTACCATTCTCCCATAAGGCTCTCCCACAAACTAGAAGGCCAGTTTGGGACAGTGTCTAGGGCGATTCATTCACACTTTAAAAACATGTATTTTAGCAGTTCTGCATCTCCATTCTTTCTATCAATCAGTTATATAGAACCTACAGCTGCAACATAATAAGCATTCTTAAGCACGCTTCCTACTTAAATTTAACATAAAAAGGATTGGGAGTTTTGTTCACTTCAAAGGAGTTATTCTGACAAAGGCCTGGAAACTGAATTTGTGAATCAAAAAAAGCTCCCCAGTGTCTTTCCCCCTATTTCTAATGCAAAGCAGTGTGATAGAGCTGATATTGTGACAATCCTCAAACCTTTTCCTTCAAAAGGAAGTCAAAGGGAACTATTCCTGAGTAAGAATTTAGAGGATTGCTGCCTAAAGCAGTTAAACTTATTCTGTGATGAAAAAGAATTTAGATTAGCATAAAAGCGAGTAAATGTTTAAGCAACCCAAAGAAACCTTAGGTACAACTGTATCTGCAGTGTCTCATTATAAAGCCCTAGTGAAAGAAATATAAATGCACATTCTCTCTTATCTTGAACTCTGTTTAGGTTTTTCCCAAAGACCCATCAAGACTCTGTTGACACACACAGCGTTCCTTCTTTATCTGGCAAAAATATAAGACTCACAGAGCAATACTTGGCAATACTCCCACTACATCTGAACTACTGGAGCAATGCCTTATGAGGAACGGCTAAGGGAGCTGGGCATGTTTAGCCTGGAGAAGAGGAGGTTAAGGGGGGATATGATAGCCATGTTCAAATATATAAAAGGATGTCACATAGAGGAGGGAGAAAGGTTGTTTTCTGCTGCTCCAGAGAAGCGGACACGGAGCAATGGATCCAAACTACAAGAAGATTCCACCTAAACATTAGGAAGAACTTCCTGACAGTAAGAGCTGTTCGACAGTGGAATTTGCTGCCAAGGAGTGTGGTGGAGTCTCCTTCTTTGGAGGTCTTTAAGCAGAGGCTTGACAACCATATGTCAGGAGTGCTCTGATGGTGTTTCCTGCTTGGCAGGGGGTTGGACTCGATGGCCCTTGTGGTCTCTTCCAACTCTGTGATTCTATGATTCTAAGTCAAACTACAGTGGCTTTTGCTTGTAGCAAGGACATGATGGATGAGGGTCAACTCTGACAAAGCATTGAAGGAATGCACGGAGAAGCTGAGGTTTGCCCTGCCTTCTGCCATCTGCACATGTCATGCTGCCCACCTGTTAGATCATGTGAAGACGCAACTGTGTCTGCACAGTTCTCCATAACAGGGGAGTACCATCAAACACACTTTCAGTGTGTAATGGGGAGGGAGGTGTTTCAGTAAACCAGGGATCAGCAACCTTTTTCAGCCATGGTCCGGTCCACCGTCCCTCAGACCATGTGGTGGCCGGACTATATTTTGGGGGAAAAATGAACGAATTCCTATGTATTTTGAATCCTGCCTCTTAGTGACACAAGTCTGTCCTTCACAGCTGTTTATTTCTGTTCAAACTGCAGTGCAGATAGAAGATGTGGATTTTGTTCATTATTTCATATCATTGAAATTATTCCGTAGAATGCAGTTTAAAAGCTGCTACCATTGCATCTATGATGAGTTACTGCCAAGTGTCTATAAAGAAATAATAATAATAATAATAATAATAATAATAATAATAATAATTTATTTGTACCCCACCCATCTGGCTGAGTCTCCCCAGCCACTCTGGGCGGCTACCAACAAAGATTTAAAATACATTAAAATGTTACACATTAAAAGCTTCCCTAAACAGGGCTGCCTTCAGAGGTCTTCTAAAAGTCTGGTCGTTGTTCTCTTTGACATCTGATGGGAGGGTGTTCCACAGGGCGGGCGCCACCACCGAGAAGGCCCTCTGCTTGGGTCCCTGTAGTTTTGCTTCTCGCAGTGAGGGAACTGCCAGAAGGCTCTCGGCACGGGACCTCAGTAGAACGATGGGGGTGGAGACACTCCTTCAGGTATCCTGGACCGAGGCCGTTTAGGGCTTTAAAGGTTAGCACCAACACTTTCAAATGTGCTTGGAAACATACTAGGAGCCAATGTAGGCCTTTCAAGACCAGTGTTATGTGGTCTCGGCGGGCGCCCCCAGTCACCAGTCTGGCTGCCGCATTCTGGATTAGTTGTAGTTTCCGGGTCACCTTCAAAGGTAGCCCCATGTAGAGTGCATTGCAGTAGTCCAAGCGGGAGATAACCAGAGCATGCACCACTCTAGCGAGACAGTCTGTGGGCAGGTAGGGTCTCAGCCTGCGTACCAGATGGAGCTGGTAGACAGCTGCCCTGGACACAGTAATGACCTGCGCCTCCATGGACAGCTGTAAGTCCAAAATGACTCCCAGACTGCGCACCTGCTCCTTCAGGGGCACAGTTACCCCATCCAGACCAGGGAGTCCTCCACACCCGCCCGCCCCCTGTCCCCTAAAAACAGTACTTCTGTCTTGTCAGGATTCAAACCAGCTTGCACCCTCGTCCTCAATTTTTGCCTGTATTCTCACTGAAATAAGGTGATTAAATTTGAATATTGTGTTCAGCTTACTTATATTTTACTTTCAAAATTTGCATGGTTGGAGGAATCTCCAGATGAGGCTGGTTCAAATTCTGAGAGTTCTAGAGGATTGTCATTTGTAATCGGGTGACTCTTCCACTCTCATTATTCAACAGCTAAACAGGGGTGGAACTTGAAGTCTCAGACGAGTGGTGGAATGAAAAATCAATTACCAAGTGAAAAAATGCTTTGGTTGTTTCCCAGTCAGCGTTGCAAAGAAGTTTTGGTGAAATGTCACACATCAGATATTCCATCTGCACTGAAAATAGGGCATGTTTTCTCGGCCAAGTGTAATAATTGAAAGTATTCTCCATTTATTTAATCGTTTGCCTTTTTCTTCCCTGTCTGCCAATGTACATGTAACATACTCCAAATGACTTAATTGCATTAGAAGATGTGTTCTGCATTAGGCAGCAGCCTGTGGGCTTTCATGGAAGAGAGACCCGCAAAGAGCACATTTATTGCAGTTATAACACCGTGAATTACAACTGCCGGTACTGGACTAAGGGTGTGAGGATTTGTTATGTTAGAACCAGCTAGTGTCCCTCCTCTCAGATTTTGCCAATACTCTCACCAAAGGGATGTGGTTTTGCTTTACTATTAAAGTTTACTTTATAGGGACGCGGGTGGCGCTGTGGGTAAAAGCCTCAGCGCCTAGGGCTTGCCGATCGAAAGGTCGGCGGTTCGAATCCCCGCGGCGGGGTGCGCTCCCGCTGTTCAGTCCCAGCACCTGCCAACCTAGCAGTTCGAAAGCACCCCTGGGTGCAAGTAGATAAATAGGGACCGCTTACCAGCGGGAAGGTAAACGGCGTTTCCGTGTGCGGCTCTGGCTCGCCAGAGCAGCGATGTCACGCTGGCCACGTGACCCGGAAGTGTCTTCGGACAGCGCTGGCCCCCGGCCTCTTTGAGTGAGATGGGCGCACAACCCTAGAGTCTGTCAAGACTGGCCCGTACGGGCAGGGGTGCCTTTACCTTTACTTTACTTAATAGCTTTAGCTGGAGAAGATATTTGAAGCCCATGCATTTCCAAACCTGGCCATTTAATTCCCTGATACAGCCAGAATATTCAAAATGTCTTACGTAAGAGACAGGCACTTTCATAGCTGTTAAACGTCAGGTGGGGAGGGGTCTCTTCCAGTTTTCTTACCTCCAAGAGTTGGTGAAATTCACTCTCACTCCCTGTAGCAACTTTAATGTTCTGGGCTCACCACTGTGTAGTATTCACTTAATCCTCAGAGACTGCAAAACTGAGAAAGACCAAGTGCTTTCTGTTGCTTTTACTGCTCAGTCGAAGTCCCTATCAGTGAAATAGACATATGGTAATCTCTTCCTGTATCCTGCATATGTGATAATGCTCTAGAATGATCATTCCCAGCCAGAGGGGCTGTTCCATAAATTGATGTCAAAAGGTGTTTGCGTTCTCACTGAACGGGGAAGGCTGCAGTAGTCCTAAGTGGAACATGATCTAGAATGTGGGTGGAAAGCCGCACGTTTGTAAACAGTCCATAGTTTAGCATATGAGACTAGATGGACAAGGAGGGTAATAAGAGATCATTATTTATTGTGAAAGGGATGTGGGTGGCGCTGTGGGTTAAACCACAGAACCTAGGACTTGCTGATCAGAAGGTCAGCAGTTCGAATCCCCGCGATGGGGTGAGCTCCCGTTGCTCTGTCTCTGCTCCTGCCAACCTAGCAGTTCGAAAGCATGTCAAAGTGCAAGTAGATAAATGGGTACCACTCCGGCGGGAAGGTAAACGGCGTTTCCGTGAGCTGCTCTGGTTCGCCAGAAGTGACTTAGTCATGCTGGCCACATGACCTGGAAGCTGTACTCCGCACTCCCTCGGCCAATAAAGCAAGATGAGCGCCGCAACCCCAGAGTCGGTCAAGACTGGACCTAATGGTCAGGGGTCCCTTTACCTTTATTTATTGTAAAGAAGAAAATAATGCTCAGGTGAAAAGCTTAGGGCAGCTTTGGTTGATTTATGAAGCCGTGTGAAATCCAGCTGGCCCCTTTGCAGAGTCCGCCTGACTCTGCAGCACTTTTCAAAGGTCACCCACATTGCAAGTGTGGGTGAGAGCCAGTGTGGTGTAGTGGTTAAGAGCAGTGGACTCGTAATCTGGTGAACTGGGTTCGATTCCCTGCTCCTCCACATGCAGCTGCTGGGTGACCTTGGGCCAGTCACACTTCTGCCAAGAATGAAATTTCTCTATTGCCCCACTGACAATTTCATTTCCCAGAAGGTGGGAAAAGCAACAAGGGGGCTTGGTCCTCTTGTGGTGGTGTGGTGTAGTGGTTAAGAGCGGTAGTCTCATAGTCTGGGGAATCGGGTTCGTGTCTCCGCTCCTCCACATACAGCTGCTGGGTGACCTTGGGCCAGTCACACTTCTTTGAAGTCTCTCAGCCCCACTCACCTCACAGAGTGTTTGTTGTGGGGGAGGAAGGGAAAGGAGAATGTTAGCCGCTTTGAGACTCCTGAAGGGGAGTGAAAGGCGGGATATCAAATCCAAACTACTCCTCCCCTTCTTCTTCTTCTTCTTCTTCGACCTAAGAATAAGCCACAAGCACCTCCTTCTTTTGGCCAACAGCCGTAGTTGTGCAGGAGGTAATGTTGGCTGCCAGAACCTACACCATGAATGCTGTAGTGCAGTGGAGGTAAAACGACGGCCCTTCCTATGTTCTTGGTCTCTAAACTCCCCTCAGCCCCAGCCAGCAGGGTCAATGGCCAGGAGTATTGGGATATACAACCCACAATGTCCGATAGGCCACAGAAGCTCCACTTCTGCTTCATTGCATGCTGAGATTTAAGTCTGGGGGAAAATATTTGTGTGACATCTGGACTGCAACTATAGAGGATGACTGGAAGCAATGGCCCTTGAAGTATTTGGCAACACTTGTGCAAATTAAATCTGCATCATGGGGGGGGGGCAATGGAAGCAAGGAGAAACAAAAGCCCATTTCTCTGTGCTCAAACACCCACATCCACACCCCCCACTGTTTCCACATTGATATTTCTCATGGTTTCAGCCCCTATAATTGTACACAAGAAGAACAAACCTCTCCATTCTGAAGGAAATCAGCCCTGAGTGCTCACTGGAAGGACAGATCGTGAAGCTGAGGCTCCAATACTTTGGCCACCTCATGAGAAGAGAAGACTCCCTGGAAAAGACCCTGATGTGGGGAAAGATGGAGGGCACAAGGAGAAGGGGACGGCAGAGGAGGAGATGGTTGGACAGTGTTCTCGAAGCTACTAACATGAGTTTGACTAAACTGCAGGAGGCAGTGGAAGACAGGAGTACCTGGCGTTCTTTGGTCCATGGGGTCACAAAGAGTCGGATACGACTAAACAACAAACAACAACAACAACAACAATTGTACACAGGGAAATAGAAGTTCTAAAGTAATGAGAGAACATACGGCTCGTTTACACTTCCAATCCTAGAAACTATGGGTCCATGTGGTTTTCCGCTTGACCCACACTTTCTGGGCACGACTCTAAGCAGTTTTCCCCCTTACCCCACTCCTTTCCCAGGGAAACCCCGCTTTTTAGCTCTAAATTGGAGCAAACATCAATCTGGAGAGAACCCGCATTGCCGTTTGTTCCGACTGAGTGCTCAAGAGCTCTTTTCCCTGGAGAAAGCAGCGCTACACAAAGAAGTGTGCATAAGCACTAACTTGAGAAGCACTTCAAACAGAGTTCTCTTAAAGTTGTCCTACTCAGCCTATTAGTATGTATTAATTTTTGGTGCGACTTTTAAACTTACCTCATTATAATAATTGCTCTGCCTAATGTGCTGGGAGATCACTGGATTTTCATATTATTGTTCAGACCAGGGTACGGAAACTACCTGCAGCCATTTGACTTGTTTGCATGATGCTCTGCTGATGTTTTTACATCAAATTCTTGGGTGGTTTTGTATTGGACCCCTTCCAGCTGGTTTCTTGGATGCCAACAAGCAAGAGGTGTTCTTGATCCTTCCATGTCAGTCTTACTCTGTCCAAAGCCAGAAAGAAAAGGTTGATCTTTGTGTGGTTGTGTTGGGGTGTGTGTGTGTGGAGAGAAAACCTGAAGTAGTTTTCCAGGTACAGTGGTACCTCGGGTTAAGGACTTAATTCGTTCCGGAGGTCCATTCTTAACCTGAAACTGTTCTTAACCTGAAGCACCACTTTAGCTAATGGGGCCTCCTGCTGCTGCCCCGCCGCAGCCGCCCGATTTTTGTTTTCACCCTGAAGCAACATTCTTAACCCGAGGTACTATTTCTGGGTTAGCGGAGTCTGTAACCTGAAGCGTCTGTAACCTGAAGCGTCTGTAATCCCAGCATTAGGGGATGATTAGAGTCTGCCTCTGCCTCTGTTTGTGCCAGTCACCTCTGTGCTCAAATCATGGGCTTCCATAAGAACAGGTTGGGACATGGGCGTGATCCAACGGGCACTTACCATATTCTCATGTTCTTATGACCTTGTGGCACCACATACCGTATTTTTTGCTCCATAAGACTCACCTGACCATAAGATGCACCTAGTTTTTAGAGGAGGAAAACAAGGGGGGGGGGGGAATACTCTGAATGAAACAGTGGATGTATGATTTTTGTGGTTCATGCTGTGGCCACAGACATGATATGTGATTTGACGGTGAGTTTGGGGTAGCCCAATGCAAAAATCCTGAGAATCCACGAGGATCCGTGCTTTGTAACCACGTTTTTGCGCCATTGCGGCCCCACAAAACAGTAGATGTGTGGTGGTTTTTTGGTGCAGGTTGTAGCCATGGAAGTGCTATGTGATCTGATGGTGAATTTGGGGTGACCCAATGCAAAAATCCTGAGGATCCACGAGGATCCGTGCTTTGTAACCATGTTTTTGCGCCATTGTGGCCCCACACAACAGTGGAAGTGTGATTTTTTTGGTGCAGGTTGTAGCCATGGGTGTGCTATGTGATCTGATGGTGAATTTGGGGTGACCCAATGCAAAAATCCTGAGGATCCATGGGCTTTTACCTCCCCCCTTCCAGGCAGCCTCCTTTATCTCCCTTATCTCTCTCCCGATCGCTTAGCGACCAGCCGCTTCCTTTCAACACTCCCTTCCCTCTTGTTTGCCTTAGTGTCTTTTCCTTAGCTGGGGCAGTTTTTTTGCTCCTCCTTTTCTTCTAATTTCTCTCCTCTTGCTTTAGTCTTCCTGTTTCCTCTCTTTGCAACTTCGCTGTCCTTACCTCCCCCCTCCCAGGCAGCCTCCTTTATTGCTAGCGTCCCTTATCTCCCTCCCTGATCGCTTGCCGATTAGCGGCTCTGTTTCAACACCCACTTCCCTCTTTCACACAAAAAAGAGAGAGCATGATCTGCTTTTTACCCGTGGGCAATTCAGCTCCAGGGACCACACATTTGCTCCATAAGACGCACAGACATTTCCCCTTACTTTTTAGGAAGAAAAAAGTGCGTCTTATGGAGCGAAAAATACGGTAACTCTTTGGCAATGGTGATAGGTACACCAAGTGCACCATCCACACATAACCACCTCAGAAGTCATAATAATAATAATAATAATAATAATAATAATAATAATAATAATAATAATTTATTATTTGTACCCCGTCCATCTGGCTGGGTTTCCCCAGCCACTCTGGGCGGCTTCCAACAAAGATGAAAAATACACTAAAATGTCACATATTAAAAACTTCCCTGAACAGGGCTGCCTTCAGATATCTTCTGAATGTCAGGTAGCTGTTTATTGCTTTGACATCTGATGGGAGGGCGTTCCACAAGGCGGGCGCCACTACCGAGAAGGCCCTCTGCCTGGTTCCCTGTAACCTGGCCCCTCGCAGTGAGGGAACCGCCAGAGCTGGAGCTGGACCTCAGTGTCCGGGCAGAACGATGGGGGTGGAGATGCTCCTTCAGATATACTGGACCGAGGCCGTTTAGGGCTTTAAAGGTCAGCACCAACACTTTGAATTGTGCTCGGAAACGTACTGGGAGCCAATGTAGGTCTTTCAAGACCGGTGTTATATGGTCTTGGCGGCCGCTCCCAGTCACCAGTCTAGCTGCCGCATTCTGGATTAGTTGTAGTTTCCGGGTCACCTTCAAAGGTAGCCCCACGTAGAGTGCATTGCAGTAGTCCAAGCGGGAGATAACCAGAGCATGCACCACTCTGGCGAGACAGTCCGCAGGCAGATAAGGTCTCAGCCTACGTACCAGATGGAGCTGGTAAACAGCTGCCCTGGATACAGATTTGACCTGTGCCTCCATGGACAGCTGTGAGTCCAAAATGACTCCCAGGCTGCGCACCTGGTCCTTCAGGGGCACAGTTACCCCATTCAGGACCAGGGAATCCTCCGCACCTGCCCACCTCCTGTCCCCCCAAAACAGTACTTCAGTCTTGTCAGGATTCAACCTCAATCTGTTACCCGCCATCCATCCTCCAACCGCCTCCAGACACTCAAAACTCTGAGCCTGTGTGTCTCTGGTTTGCCAACTGCACAATGTCACTTCCATGACGCCACCTGAGTGAAATGCACATGGAGAGGTTCTGGGTTCCCCAGCAATCTTCCTTCTGTGTGGCAAATGTCAGCTCGCCTCCGTTGGCATCACTCGAGTCCTCGCCAGTAAGAATGATGGCTGGGTGGGCATGATCCATACTATGCAGGCTGTAATCTCTGGTCTCTGTTTGGCCTCAGTTCGGAAGTAACTTTCCTTCACTTGCAGCCTTTATGAAATGTACATTGTTTTATGTCCAACAACCATCCTTTGTACACAGCAATGAATGATCTGTATATGTGCACAAACTTCGGAAGTAGTTTGCTAAAATTAACATTTAGGAGGCAGGCATCACTAGTTATTTCACACGTTATTAACTTATATTATAATTCAAATAAGCTTACGGCTGGCAAAAGGAAGTCTCTTTTGTAAAGTGATCTCAAACATAATAGGCTTAATCAGAGATAAATTAAATTAAGCAGCCATGCATACTGCAGCATATTAGCACTGAGTAGGTATTAAATACACTTTCTGCTATCAGTTGCACAAGCGAGGATTGTAAGCAAACAGAAGATAACAGGCTCCAGTAAATAAAGTTTGTTAGAGAAGCCCTATTCCTGACAACACCTTTTCTCTTTTCTTCTTCTCAATATGTAGCAGGGTCTTTGCAACTAATACCGATGCTCCCTTGTATCTCCAGCTATGCTCAAACTTCACTCCCAGGCAATTAGCCAAAGGCAGAGCAGACAGAACTGATGAATACCTAGACAACAGATGTTCAGCATGTTTCCTGAATGGGAACTTTTTCCAAAGCAGTTTTTTAAAATGCATGAACGAGTCATAGCTACTGATGTGGAAGATGATCATGGCAATTTGCAGTTGTTCGAAACGGGACTTAATGATTAAGCCTTTGCAATGCAAATAGTCCTAGGGGTTGGGAGATCCCCTTTATGGATCCGTCCTCAAATCCAAGCCATGGCAAGCGAAAGGGGCTGCTGCCATGTGGAGCTGCTGCCATCTGAATTGGTTTATCACTCCCAGCATTGTGCGTGTGGCCAAGCACTGCAGCCCTCTAGACGGCCTTTGCTATGATTTCTTCTTTTAACAAGAGATGCCAGAGAGGGAACATGGGACCTTTTGTGTTCTATGTACAGTGGTACCCCACAAGACGAATGCCTCGGAAGACGGAAAACCCGCTAGACGAAAGGGTTTTTCGTTTTCTGAGGTGCTTCGCAAGACGGATTTTTCTAAGGGCTTGCTTCGCTAGACGAAACAGCCCTGCCTCTTCTGTCATGGCGACGGTCACTGCACGCACGCACGCTCGCTTCCCCGCTCCTCCGGCTCCCTCCCACCTTCCTGCTGACGGCTCCTCCGGCTCCCTCCCACCTTCCGGCCGACCTTCCGACCTTCCGGCTGCCCACCGCCCTCGCGCGCTCCCCTCAGAAGCTGTTGCCGCCAGCAGCCAGCGCTGCAGCCAGAGTCGCGCTCCTGAGCCCCGCCGCCCTCCAGCAGCCACGTCACACGGTGTCCACAAGGCGCGGGTGAGTCCAAGGACCGGCTGCGGCAGCTGCCCTGCTTCTCCCCACCCCTCCCCGCCGTGGTGCTTCGCAAGACGAAAAAACTCGCTCTACGAAAAAACTCGCGGAACGAATTAATTTCGTCTTGCGAGGCACCACTGTACCACAGGGTTATTAGCTTATTGTGTCTGCTGTGGACAAGCTCCACAGATATAAATATGCTACTCCAAAAGAGAAGGATTTATAGATTTAGGCCATCGTGACTACAGGCAACTCCTAGTTTGCGTGGGAGTTGCGTTCTGACACACTGCGCATGTCGGTGGGGCTGGTATAAGCCTGCCCCATTCTGCCCCCATCCAGGGCCGAAAACAGTGTGTGTATTGGTGGTTGGGTGTGTGCCTTGCCTGTATTACGGACTGTTAAAGAATAATAGAATTGCGTGTCGAGGTCCCCAAGCCACCCCCCTAAATAAATCACAATTCACACAGAATTTTTGTTTAAGGTTTTTGGCATAGTTTTGGCCACAACTTTATTAAAATACATAATGTGAGTGGTTGCTTAGGCACTGGTTCCGACTATCTGTCCCTGCCGAGCGACAGAACTGACTTCCAGATTCCAGTGAAAGCAGTAAGGGAAAACAATATTGGGGAGAGAATGGGGCTGGGCACTCTACCGTCACCCCTCCCTGCGTTCTCCCAAGGGCTTGCACGGCCCTAGCCCCTTGCTGGGATACGGACAAAAGCATGGCAAACCCCTGGATTCCTTTAACGGAATTCCCTTGCAGCAGCAGCATTGGAGGGGCAGGCACAGCCAACCCCTACCCCTCCACCAACCAATTTTTAACCAATGCCTAACCGCAACCTTAGGGACGCGGGTGGCGCTGTGGGTAAAAGCCTCCGCGCCTAGGGCTTGCCGATCGAAAGGTCGGTGGTTCGAATCCCCACAGCGGGGTGCGCTCCCGTTGCTCGGTCCCAGCGCCTGCCAACCTAGCAGTTTGAAAGCACTCTCGGGTGCTGGCGGGAAGGTAAATGGCGTTTCCATGTGCTGCGCTGGTTCACCAGATGCAGCTTCGTCATGCTGGCCACGTGACCCGGAAGTGTCTCTGGACAGCGCTGGCCCCCAGCCTCTTGAGTGAGATGGGTGCACAACCCTAGTCTGTCAAGACTGGCCCGTATGGGCAGGGGTAACTTTACCTTTACCTTTAACTGCAACCTTACAAGTTGTGACGATTAGCAGAGTGATTGCCACAGATGCTGATGGAGGCAGCAATAGCATCTCCTTGCTTAGTTAGAGCATCTTTTTGTGAGAAAGAACGAGACATAGCATCACTCAGGCCTTCGTGACAGGAAAAATACATGCTTGGCAGGATTCAGGCAGCTTGCCTTGCTCATTCATCCATCTCTTGGAAACCTATCAGTTGTTCACTGAGAACTGCTAAAAGTTCCCGAACATGACCTTAAAATCTTTGGAAAACATCTGACATTCTGTCAGTGGCGTAGCGTGGGGGGTGCAGGGGGGGCCAGCCGCACCGGGCGCAACATCGGGGGGGGGGGCGCTCGCAGCTCTCTGCCCCTACCTGGCTCACTCACTCTCTCTCACTGCAGTGCTGGCTGTGCGAATCCGATCCGAGCCGCCGGGTCGCCGCCCACTGTGGAGGGGAGGGTGCCAGGCGTGCGGTGCGGTGCGGAGAGAGAGCGAGGGACTATCTGGGGGAGGGACAGTGCAGCGGGGGGGGGCGCAAATTACTTGCCTTGCCCCGGGTGCTGACAACCCACGCTACGCCACTGCATTCTGTTGCGTTGTGCACACTTACAGCTCAGTGTAAGGTGACAAGAGCATTAAGCTGCCCACAGAGCAAATTGTGTAAGTAATCTTTTATCTGTGCTGAGCCACAGGTACAATAATTGGAAAATTAAAGTGCCTGTGAACTATGGAACGTTTTGAAATGATTAATGAAGTCAAAGCTATGCAACTATTTCTGTCAACATGCATTTCAGACAACATGCACTTCAGAAAACTGTAGGGAAAGAGTAACATTCTGTTTAGCGCTTATTTGCCTTGAAAATTCCCCACTTAAAATTATTCACAAACACTTAAATTATTTAACTGGTGACCTGCCTTATTTCACCCTAATGTAGAAGGAAACCCTAGCACTGCTAATTACAGTATATCAGCTGTTGATGTTTCAGAGTAAAAGTCAAATCAGCAGTCATTTTTGTATAGACTGCTCTGTACTGTGGCAACAACAGATCTAACAATGTGAAACAAGATGGTCCTGGGACACCATTAAATACTCGCATTAAATACTGATGAAATATTTTGGCCCACCCACCCACAATACTGTGTTGTTGCTGTATATTATTAATTAATAATATATGGCAAATTTAAATAAATATATCTGTCACAAGAGGGCCAGTAGGAAGTTGATTTCCATTCTGAAATGTCTTCATGATCCAGGAAAGGTCCTAAAACAGATAGTGGAACAACTGGTCTGTGAGCACCTAGAAAAGGATGCTGTTACTATTAAGTCCCAGAATGCATTTCTCAAAAGCAGTCATGCCAGACAAGTCATATTTCTTTCTTTTCTTTTTTCTTTTTTGATAGAGTAACAAGTTTGGTGGATCAGGGGAATGCTGATTCCAGTAAGGGTTTTGACAAATTTCCCATGATATTCTTGTGGAGGAGGATGTAAAATGTGGGATGGATGACGCAGCTGTTAGATGGATTTGTAACTGGTTGAATGGCTGGACCCAAAGAGAGCTCATTAATGGTTCCTCGTCATCCTGGCAAATCAGACAGGTGGGGTGCTGCAGGGTTCTGACCTGGGTCTGTTGCTGTTCGACGTCTTTATAAACGACCTGGCTTAAGGAAGTGAGGGGGTGCTCATCCAATTTGCAGATGACACCAAACTGGGAGGGGAAGCCAATGCCATGGAAGACATAATTGGGATTCACGTTGACCTTAATAGATTGGAGAACTTACCCAAAACTAGCAAAATGAATTTTAGTAGGCACAAATGTCAGGATCCACACTTAGTAAGGAAAGACCAGCTGCACAGATGTGGGACTCCTGGCTTAATAATAAGGTAAAGGTAAAGGTACCCCTGCCCGTACGGGCCAGTCTTGACAGACTCTAGGGTTGTGCGCCCATCTCACTCAAGAGGCCGGGGGCCAGCGCTGTCCGGAGACACTTCCGGGTCACGTGGCTAGCGTGACATCGCTGCTCTGGCGAGCCAGAGCCGCACACGGAAACGCCGTTTACCTTCCTGCTAATAAGCGGTCCCTATTTATCTACTTGCACCCGGGAGTGCTTTCGAACTGCTAGGTTGGCAGGCGCTGGGACCGAACAATGGGAGCGCACCCCGCCACGGGGATTTGAACCGCCGACCTGATGATCGGCAAGCCCTAGGCGCTGAGGCTTTTACCCACAGCGCCACCCGCGTCCCTTGGCTTAATAATAATAGTACATGTGAAAATTATCTAGGGGTGTTAGTAGGCCACCAGCTTAGCATGAATCAACAGTGTGATGGAAAAAGGTAAAGGAAAGGAACCCTTGACCATTAGGTCCAGTCACGGACGACTCTGGGGTTGTGACGCTCCTCTCGCTTTATTGATCGAGGGAGCCGGCGTCCAGCTTCTGGGTCATGTGGCCAGCATGACTAATCTGCTTCTGGCGAACCAGAGCAGCACACAGAAACACCGTTTACCTTCCCGCCAGAGCTGTACCTATTTATCTACTTGCACTTTGATGTGCTTTCGAACTGCTAGGTTGGCAGGAGCAGGGACCGAGCAACAGGAGCTCACCCTGTTGTGGGGATTTGAACCGCCGACCTTGTGATCGGAAAAGCATTAGCAAAAAAGTTAGTGCTGATCTAGGCCTCATCAATAGAAGTGTAGTGTCCAAATCAAGGGAAGGAATGGTACCGCTCTATTCTGTCTTGGTCAGACCACACCTGGAGTACTGTGTCCAGTTCTGGGCGCCTCAATTTAAGAGAAGGATATTGACAAGCTGGAACATGTGCAGAGGAGGGCAACCAAGATGATCAAGGGTCTGGAATCTAAGCCTCATCAGGAACAGTTGAGGGCGCTGCATATGCTTAGCCTAGAGAAGAGGAGATTGAGAGTAGATAGGGTAAGGTAAAGATACCCCTGCCCGTACGGGCCAGTCTTGACAGACTCTAGGGTTGTGCGCCCATCTCACTCGAGAGGCCAAGGGCCAGCGCTGACCAGAGACACTTCCGGGTCACATGGCCAGCGTGACAAGCTGCATCTGGCGAGCCAGCGCAGCACACGGAACGCCGTTTACCTTCCCGCTGGTAAGCGGTCCCTATTTATCTACTTGCACCCAAAGGTGCTTTCGAACTGCTAGGTTGGCAGGCGCTGGGACCGAACGACGGGAGCGCACCCTGCCGCGGGGATTCGAACCGCCGACCATGCGATTGGCAAGTCCTAGGCGCTGAGGTTTTACCCACAGCGCCACCCGTGTCCCACCGGGAGTAGATAGGGTAGCCATCTTCAAATAACGAAAGGGGTGTCTCATGGATGATGGAGCAAGCTTGTCTTCTCCTGCTCTGGATGGTAGGACCCGAACCAATGGATCCAACATACAAGAAAAGAGATTCTGACTAAATACTAGGATGTACTTTCTGACAATAGGAGCTGTTCAACAGTGGATTAGTCTCTCTTGGGAGGTGATGGACTCTCCTTCCTTGGAGGTTTTTAAGCAGAGGTGAGATGGCCACCTGTCAGGGATGCTTCAGTTGAGATTCCTGCATTGCAGGGGGTTGGACTAAATGACCTTTGAGATCCCTTCCAACACTACCATTCTATGGCTATAAAATTGGCTTAAGTAGATTATTGCAGCAGTCGTACTGATCAGATGCTAACAGTCTCCAAAGCCCATTATATGAATTCATTAAGTACTGTTAATGTACAATGCAGCACAAGATATTCAAGGCAGAGGCTGAGAATGTTTATATAACAGTCTTTTATTAGCCAGAATAACATACAAGATGTGTTTTAAGGTCGTAAGGTTCTGTTATTTCCTTGAAGACTGTCCTCTTCCTTGCAAAAAAGCAAAGAAGCAACCCCCGATTGCATGTACAGAATGTTAATTTCAGCCTCAGTTTCACTAGCATTATTGAGTCTCCCCCCTCCCTCTCTGCCCCCGGGCCTTAATTTGTTTGAGGGCTCAGCTAGTATTCATAAAGCAAAGAAAAAGGGTATAAGTAGCTCTAAAGGAAGAAAAATCCATATTAGGGCAATATCCTTATTAGGCCAACCATACGAGTGTTCGAGTTCCCCAGTAGCCAGACTAGATGTTTAAGAGAAATGGCCAGGGGAGGGGAGAAAAAAGGCTGCTAAGGATATCTGGGTTTCGTAAGCCATCTCTGTCTGTATCTGGTAACTTGGATTTTGGGAAGAGCTTATAGGCATTCAGATGAGATGCTTGCAAGTTTCATGACTGATCTTCCATGCACATTTACTGCAGCAAGCTTTTACTAGCCTCTGTCCTTAGGCGATACAACTCTGCTAAGTGGAGAACAGGAGTAAAGAGAAATTAGGCAGCCCTTAGATAAAGAGAGGCGGAAGGCAGCACAGGTTTTTAAAGGCCCATTTTGAACACAAGCACAGTTCTACTCACTCTTCACTCGACCGCCGCTAAGGTGCTACTCAAGTGAATTACTTTTAGATTTACCTTTTCCACTTTTCCATTTAACCCTCTTGGTTTATTGAACCGTGGCAATGTCTGGTGACATTATCCATAACCTCCGACATTCCTCAGATGAAATGGGGACATTCTGTTCCACATCAGTCATACTGACGATAATAATAGGGTGAAGCACAGCAGCAGTCGGGCACCCTTTTGGGGGGAGACAGAGGAAGTAGATGAACCCATGTTTTGAAACCTCTTCAGCATTCACCCATTTTATTCTTTATTTTGAGGTACGTAGAGCAACCACCCACACAGGACGACACCGGAAAGCAGTTATTCATGACAAGTCTCCTTAGATTTTCCTCTTCAACTCAGCAGGAAACTGAGACATTTCTTTCACAGTTAGCTCTTTAAATGCTTATTGTAGAATGTTTTCTTTGCCTCTGTATAGTTAAGATTATACAACCCAGATCAAGGATAGCTTTAAAGCAGGCATAGGCTAACTCGGCCCTCCAGATGTTTTGGGACTACAACTCCCATGATCCCTAGCTAACAGGACCAGTGTTCAGGGATGATGGAAGTTGTAGTTCCAAAACATCTGGAGGGCCGGGTTTGCCTGTGCCTGCTTTAAAGAGAAGGATTTAGGATTTTCCCAACAAACCTAACATTTGTATCTTTTTCTTTTCCCATAGATGCTGCAATTGCAAATCCAAAGACTGCACTCGTCCCAAAAGAATGCCCAGAGGTTTTCACGGCCAAAAGGAAGAAATCTGAGTAGGTAGGTACCGTGTAATGTTTCTGGAACATTCCATGGAACAGCCCCTGCAGGCAAGGGAAGAGAGTAATAAAGAACAAGAGGAATTACCGTATTTTTCGCTCTATAAGACGCACCAGACCACAAGACGCACTTAGTTTTTGGAGGAGGAAAACAAAACAAAAGAAATATTCTGAATCTTAGAAGCCAGAACAGCAAGAGGGATCGCTGCGCAGTGAAAGCAGCAATCCCTCTTGCTGTTCTGGCTTCTGGGATAGCTGCGCAGCCTGCATTCGCTCCATAAGACGCACACACATTTCCCCTTACTTTTTAGGAGGGAAAAAGTGAGTCTTATAGAGCAAAAAATACGGTACTTCAAAGCAGGTTGTGTGTAGGGAGGAAAGGAGGGAAATAAGGAATTTATGCAGCCTAAGAAACCTAACTCGGGTCTGCAGTGTTAACCGGTGTGGCTGCATAAGGAGCTTACAGATGAGCTGAGATTTAATAAGGGCATGTATAAGAAATGGAAGAAAGGGGAAATCACAAAGGAGGAGTATACACAAGTAGCCAACAGTTGCAGGGTGAAGGTCAGGCTGGCTAAAGCTCAGAATGAGCTCAGGCTTGCAAGAGAAGTCAAAAATAATAATAAAGGTTTCTTCGGCCGTGTCTGAAGTAAGAGGAAGAGTAGGCAAGTGGAGAAAACGGAGTAATTTTATTGGGTAACAGAGAGAAGGCAGAACCGCTCAACACCTCCTTTGCCTCTGTCTTCACCCAAAAAGAAAGCAATGCCCAACCCGGTGATAACAGAATAAATGATGCCATGAGGGAGCTGGTAAGGTGTTGTTGTTTAGTCGTTTAGTCGTGTCCGACTCTTTGTGACCCCATGGACCAGAGCACGCCAGGCACTCCTGTCTTCCACTGCCTCACGCTGTTTGGTCAAACTCATGTTGGTAGCTTCGAAAACACTGTCGTCCCCTTCTCCTTGTCCCCTCCATCTTTCCCAACATCAGGGTCTTTTCCAGGGAGTCTTCTCTTCTCATGAGGTGGCCAAAGTATTGGAGCCTCAGCTTCACGATCTGTCCTTCCAGTGAGCACTCAGGGCTGATTTCCTTCAGAATGGATACGTTTGATCTTCTTGCAGTCCATGGGACTCTCAAGAGTCTCCTCCAGCACCATAATTCAAAAGCATCCATTCTTCGGCGATCAGCCTTCTTTATGGTCCAGCTCTCACTTCCATACATCACTATTGGGAAAACCATAGCTTTAACTATACGGACCTTTGTCGGCAAGGTGAGGTCTCTGCTTTTTAAGATGCTGTCTAGGTTTGTAGAAGCAGGCATCTTTTAATTTCGTGACTGCTGTCACCATCTGTAGTGATCATGGAGCCCAAGAAAGTAAAATCTCTCGCTGCCTCCATTTCTTCCCCTTTGTTTTTTTGATGTTGAGTTTCAGACCATATTTTGCACTCTCCTCTTTCACCCTCAATAAAAGGTTATTTAATTCCTCCTCACTTTCTGCCATCAAGGTTGTGCATATCTGAGGTTGTTGAAGTTCTCATGAAAATAAAAAGAGGTCCGGAGTAAATGAATGCTGCTATTCAAGTGGGTTTTGTTTGGAGCGGGTTGTGAGACAAGGTTTTCAGTGTGAAAACATGAGAGTGCTCCAGAAATAATGATTCGTTTTCTAAAAAACAGCTATCTTTACTAAAATTGCCTCAGCGTAAAAAGTGGGCCTGTGTTACTTCCACGGCCTGTTGGTAGCAGTGTTTAAAATAATGCTGTTCAGAACAAAGTGCTGTGTGAGCCAGAGACATACTATACAAATGAAAATAACCTGCCAGAACAGTGATCCTGAAAACATAGCCTCATAGTTCTTTCTGTACTGTCACCAAACTGTAAGTGGAATAAAACAAATCTCGTGGATTTAAAAGGTCTGGGTTGCTCCTTGATATTTTCCTCATCTTTACTTGTCAGTTTCTCCCTAGCTTTTTTCTAAAACCTTTCCTATATACCAGCATTATTCTTAAAGCCAAGACTTTGCATTACTGCCCTTGCTGGACAGATGAGATTATCTCTCACAATTTCATACCAGAAAAAAGTAGATTTCCGTTGTTCAGACCATTCATCCTCCCCTTGTTTTCGATGCCTGTTCTTAAAATATGAGCTCACTCTTTGTTTTCATTCACCGATACATAAACACACCTTTGTGTATAATTTGCTTTCCTTTCATCAAGAAATCCATCTCAAATCTATACCACTTTTATGTTAGGATTGGCATTTGCCGCTTCCAGATATCTTTGTCTCTTTGCAACTGATGTTGCATTTTAAGCCCTTTGACAGAGCCAGCTCTTTTCATTTGCTGGCTGACAGCTCCTCCAGTTCCAGATGTCGCAGATGTATGTGGGTTGTAGAACTGAGACCATTGCAGGGAAGAATTCTGCCATCTTCCACAGACATGGCCAGCGATGAGAGATATGCAGCACACACTTTCTGTAAATGGAGGGCACACATTGTGGTGAGACCTGGAAACCGACACCCTGTGTTGTGGGTGGGTACAATTGGTCAGCTACAACACTCGATTGGCAGGTCCCTCAAAGCTGGGCGCAATCAGGCCAATGGGACACAGTCCAAATGGTTTCAGGGACCCATGCAACGTGACCCAGAGCTTCCTCTTTCGGCTCGTGCATTCAGAACACCCGCCCACCTCTCCCTACTTTTAGGGCTTTGTGCTTGACCTTGCTATGCTGTCGTTGGGGCACAGCAGGAATTTTCCCCACTTGGCTGATTGGCTGGTGCCATTTGGGTTTCACCTGCCGCGTAGCAAATCATCACAACTTGTAAGGTTGGGGATAGGCTCTGGTTCAGCTGATAGGGATGGGGGAACACTCTCACCATCCCTATGTGAAGGGTATTCTGCTAAAGAAATCCAGGGACTCGATGGTTTGGTCAACCCCTGTGAGGGGGTTGTGCCCATGCCTGAGTCCAGGGGGACATTTGGGTGGCAGAGTTAGCCTGTTCCCGGCTTTCCGCTTATCCAGGTGTTCACCCTTGGCTGACCTATGCTGGAACCCTGGGTCAGCGCTACCTACATGTCAGGGAGCTAGTCAAACCAGAGCCTATGCAACCACTCACTTTCTGTAATCAATAAAGTTGTGGCCTAAATTCTGCCAAAAACCAAAACCAAAATTTGAGTCATGTGTGAATTTATTTAGGGGAGAGGTTTCTGGGTCTGAACACACAAAGGTTTCATGTGAATCTGCCATATAGATTGTTTATGTCAATATATATATATATATATATATATGCTTTCGTAGATTTTCACGGGTACAGGAATGCAGGTTTTGGTGTCCTCGGGTGTCTTCCCGTGTAAAAGTTGGGGTGTCTAGGCGACGTTTCGACGAGGTCTCACTCGTCATCTTCAGGCTGGTGCTTTCGGCTTCTTGTTACTGGAACAGAGCAGGATCTCAGTGTTTGAGTTCCTATAAATACTGTTGAGGAGGTGTGGTGTATAGCCTCTGTGGCACAGGCCACAAAACCACAGCTCGCCCCTATACACGAAGCCAAGCCAGAGCACAACCAAGTGCAGTACAGCCATCTTCTCAGAAAAACTCTTCACAAAGTTCAAGAGTTCAAGACACGAAGGCTTTAGCAACTAATCCACACCTAATGACCCACCTAAGTGGGATTCAGGAAATCACTCAAGAAATCACTCAAGATATCCCTCAAGTAATTAAGGAACAAAAGAAGAAAAGGCACACTAGCCTGGGAACCTCCTCTCTGCCCAGAACATTGGAGGCTATACACCACACCTCCTCAACAGTATTTATAGGAACTCAAACACTGAGATCCTGCTCTGTTCCAGTAACAAGAAGCCGAAAGCACCAGCCTGAAGATGACGAGTGAGACCTCGTCGAAACGTCGCCTAGACACCCCAACTTTTACACGGGAAGACACCCGAGGACACCAAAACCTGCATATATATATATATATATATATATATATACCGCTTGGTTGCAGGAAACCTCAAAGTGGTTTAGAGAACACAACTCAACTGCTGATGGGGAAATGCTGTTATTGTACAGTGCCAACATTAACGAAGAGTTTAAACAAATGCAAGCCCAAATGTGGGCAATTCAAACAAGAAAGGAAAGTGGGAGCCATCTAAAGAAATTGGTGTGGCTGCGTAAGGAGCTTATGGATATGTTGAGATTTAAGAAGGGCATATATGAGAAATGGAAGAAAGGAGAAATCGCAAAGGATATCACAAAAGAAAAGCAGAGCCCAGTGTGGTGAAAACAGGATAAACAATGCAAGGAGGGACCTGCAGCCCAAGATAAGAAAAGAAGCAATAAGGGAACACCCACCTACTTTGAATGAATTCAAACCTCCAGAGTATGATGATCCAAGGGTACTAAAGGAGCTTGCGGATGTAATCTCAGAACCTCTGTCTATAATCTTTGAGAATTCTTGGAGAACTGGGGGGAAAGAAGACCTAGGTATCTACCAACCCGTGAGCTTGACATCGATACCAGAAAAGCTCATAGAACAGATAATTCAACAGGTGGTCTGTGAGCACTTGGAAAAAGATGTTGGGTTGAAATAAACGACAGACGAGTGACAAGTGTCATATGGGAGGCATCTCTCGAGCATGTCTCAGAGAGTCCCTTTTATTGAATATTACAGCATTGCCACATATGTGCTTGTTGCTGATTGGTTAACACAAATCATATGCAAGGGTTGCACATAGGCATTAATCACCAATAGATTAAAGGTTGGGAAAGGGAACACAGAATTGGACAGGTATGAAAACCTCCTTGTTAAACTATTACTAGTGATTGATATAGCAAAACTTAAAAGGGCATAACTATCACATTCATAGATGTGGTCAACCATGCATTAAGAACAGGTCAGGGTACGATGTTTCATGAACTCAATGTGAACTAAACATTCTAGGGTGGGTGAGGAAGGAATGCTTCAGCTCAGTGCTGTTTGCCAGACTCATGTGCAGAAGCAAAACCTCCCATCAAAAAGATGTTGTGATTACACTGGTACCTCAGGTACCAATTAATTCATACCTACTTAATTCATTCCGGAGGTCCGTTCTTAACCTGAAACTGTTCTTAACCTGAAGCACCACTTTAGCTAATGGGGCCTCCTGCTGCCGCTGTGCCGCTGCCATACGATTTCTGTTCTCATCCTGAAGCAAAGTTCTTAACCCGGGGTACTATATCTGGGTTAGCGGAGTCTGTAACCTGAAGCGTATGTAACCTGAAGAGTATGTAACCCGAGTTACCACTGTACTGAGACCCAGCATGGGTTTCTCAAAAACAAGTCATGCCAGACAAACCTCATTCCTTTTTCTCGTTTCCTGCACCTATTGGCCTCCTACTTTGCCACATGCCTGCCGTGTACCCACCTACCTGCTGCCATGTGTCCACCCACAGTTGCCTGTGAACCTAGGAAGCAGATATGTTGGTGGCACATAGCAGAGGAGGATGCGGTGGTGATGGGGGACATTTTCTGTCTTGCCTCTTGTGGCAAAACATTCTGGGCTGGCCCTGATCCATTCCTCCCCCAATCTCTCTCTCTCTCTCTCTCTCTCTCAATATTTATGACCATGGGATCCCACTCAATAGTTCTTTAAGCTTTTTGAAATCAGCCTTCTTAAAGTCCAGAGTGCACATCTGAGCACACTCAACTTGCCGCCCTTTCCACTGCAGAACGAATCTCAAGAGGGCATGATCACTTCCTGCCAAGGTTCCCGCTACGTCCACCTCACTGATCAGTTCTTTCCCATTGGTGACCATCAGATCCAAGAGAACCAATCCACTTGTTATTTCTTTCAATTTCTGGGGAATGAAATTGTCAGAATGGCAGTTGAGGAATTTGTTAGGCTTCCCAATCTTGACGGAGTTTGAGATCCAACAGATATCAAGGTAGTTGAAGTGAAGTCGCCCATGACTACTGTATCTCTCCTTTTTGAATGTTTGGTAATCTGCTCAAGGAAGGCAGTCATACGCCCATAATGAAGTCACTGTTGTTTCCCTCCCTCAGAATTTTTACCCCAGTGCTCTGTGTTCTATGTTGCAAACCATGGATCTCTACATATGTGTATACATCCTTCCTTTTTGGCCTATACCTTCTGAATAGATTATACCGCTCAATTGCTGCCTTCCAGTCTTATCCCACCAGGTTTGTAATGCCTAGTAGATCATATTTGCCATCCTGTGTTCAAGAGATCAAGTTTGTCTTGCTTATTTCCCATGCTCTGTGCATTAGTATAGAGACAACTGAAACAACGTGTCATTCCTTCCAGCTGTTTCCTTCTTGTTTTTCCCCTGCCCATTAGTAGGTTCCTTTAGCAAGACCTCAGTTTCCAGTACATCAGTTAAGTTATTGCCCCCAGCACTTAGTGCCCCCCTGTGCTCTGAAATATTGTTTTATTGGCTTTCATCTCCAGGAGTTGCCTCCTCAAAGATAAACTACTTTTTCAACTTATTTCTAGCTTTGCAATTTTGAGAATTTACCCCAATTAGCTTTTGCAATCTTTGAGTAAATATTTCAGGTTTGAATCTGTGGGTGCATTGAAGCAGTTTGTAGGATGTTATTTCCCCCTATTGCTTCAAATTCAGGGTTTATGAAAAGTAGGCTATTGTGGAAAATACTATATTTTATCAGCTTTTAATGTGTTCTTAAAAAACACACTGATCTACAGAAAGGTCAACAATGTTTGATAGCAGAATCTTAAAAGAAAAGAGTGTTATCCCAAGGTAGTTAACACAAAAAAGTGAACCCCCTTTGTGTTTTATAGTTTAAACTGAAGAAATTATACAGTTAAGGAATTCATTAATCCAACTTTCTGTCAGATGATTGTTGATTAACCTAGGCTCATTCTTCCCATAGTAACTGAAAGACAAATGGGGCACTCTCTTGAAAGGATTAAATAGATGTGATATATTTTAATCTCCAGAAAGGATTGGATAGAATAGAGAACATTGGTTCTTCCCTCAAGCTGGCTCTACTGCTCTTCAGAAGTTGATAAGGTATCATTGAAATAACAAATAATATTGAATTAATGCTTTATAAACTGAGATTGCACATTAGCAGGGGAAGGGATTTGAATAACATTTAATCCATCTCCTCTCTTGTCGCATGTAGTAGTAGTACTAATAATTTTATTATTTATATCCCGCCCTTCTGGTTGAGTTTCTCCAGCCACTCTGGGTGGCTTACAGCATATATGAAAACATAATAAAACATCAAACATTAAAAGACAGAATATCTTATATAGATTATAAATAAACCAATAAATCAAATAATAGTAAACAGTTTACAGTTATACCCAAATTAAAACAACTGCCAACCCCAACTAAATAGTTAACCAACCCAACAAAAACAAAACAGAGGAACCAAAATTAAAATCATTTAGAACATTTTAGCCAGGTGCCTCAACCCAAGAGTTGTTCCAACAATGTCCCAGGAGCCTCTGTTAGCTGTTCAAGGTGAGTCTGGGCCTTGCCCCTTAAGCCAGGTGGAAACAGGACTTTCAGCAGGGAGCGGTCTTCCTTCCAGCATTCATGGCAGCAGGACAGTTATCTTATCTATCTTATAAACCTCTCTCGGTTGTTGGCTCTCTCGGCCAATAAAGCGAGATGAGCGCCGCAACCCCAGAGTCGGCCACAACTAGACCTAATGGTCAGGGGTCCCTTTACCTTTTAAAGCGTTAATCATCTTGAAGAGAAACGTAATGAAGGTGTCAGGAAAAGCGTTGCACCAACAGGGGGCCACCACAGTGAGACACCATCTGCATTAACTTTAATACAGTCATACCTCGGTATAAAGATGCTTCAGTTTGAACGTTTTCAGGTTGCGTGCCGCGGCGACCGTAAAGTAATGGAACGGGTTACTTCTGGGTTTCGCTGCTCGCGCATGCGCAGACACTCAAAATGACGTCATGCGCATGTGCAGAAGCGGTGAATCCAGACGCGCAGACGTGGGTTGCGTTCTGCTCGGGATGCGAACGGAGCTCCAGAACGGATCCCGTTCACATCCAGAGGTACCACTGTAACAGAAATACACTCAAGTGCATCATAACTGTGCCTGATAAGTTGATAAGATTAAGATAAGATGATAAGATCCCACTAACACATTTAAAAGGCTGTAAAACGTTAATTGGGACGCGGGTGGCGCTGTGGGTTAAACCACTGAGCCTCTTGGGCTTGCCGATCAGGAGGTCGGTGGTTCGAATCCCCGCGACGGGGTGAGCTCCCGTTGTTCGGTCCCAGCTCCTGCCCACCTAGCAGTTTGAAAGCACATCAAAGTGCAAGTAGATAAATAGGTACCTCTCCAGCGGGAAGGTAAATGCCGTTTCCGTGCGCTGCTCTGCTTCGCCAGAAGTGGCTTCGTCATACTGGCCACATGACCCGGAAGCTGTACGCCGGCTCCCTCGGCCAATAAAGCGAGATGAGCGCTGCAACCCCAGAGTCGGCCACAACTAGACCCTTTACCTTTTAAAACGTTAATCATCTTGAAGAGAAACGTAATGAAGGTGTCAGGGAAAGCGTTGCACCAACAGGGGGCCACCACAGAAAATGCCATTCTTGTGCTGACATCCTCCAGACCTCTAATGAGAGAAGCATCCAAAGAAGGAGCCGCTGGATCTGGTCCACCACTACCTGTTCAAGAATCTTGCCCAAGAAGGAGAGATCAACAACTGGCCGGTAGTTACCGGTACAATGGTGCCTCGCAAGACGAAATTAATCCGTTCCGCGAGTCTCTTCGTCTTGCGGTTTTTTCGTCTTGCGAAGCACGGCTATTAGCGGCTTAGCGGCTTTAAGAAAAAGGAAACAAACTCGCAAGAACTCGCAAGACTTTTCGTCTTGTGAAGCAAGCCCATAGGGAAATTCGTCTTGCGGAACGACTCAAAAAAACGGAAAACTCTTTCGTCTAGCGAGTTTTTCGTCTTGCGAGGCATTCGTCTTGCGGGGCACCACTGTACTTAGATTTTCCAAATCTAGGGAGTGTTTCTTAAGGAGTGGTCTTAATTGCTCAGGCAAGCAGAGACCACCCCTCTTGCAGGGAGGCATCAGTCACCTCCCTGGCCCAGTTAGCTGTCTCCTCCTTGCTAGCTTTTATCAGACAAAGGGGCCAGGGTTCAGAGCGCTGATGGATCCAAGCACCTTGTCCACATCCTGAAGCCTATCAGCTCATTCTCTGTTATTGTTTCAGGATCATCTGCACAGAAACAGAGAAGCTGTAATAAAGCAGCCCTTTTTCATGGAACTCCTGAACTGGAATTGATGAAAAAAACTTGGGAAAAGGTAGAAATCTAAGTAAATAACAGTCACAATTTTATCTTGCATTAAATGTTCTTTTTGCGCTTTTCACATTTCATTTATGGTGTACACTTAATCTGATTGCCTTAGGTTACCTTTAGGTGGTATATATTAATGTCCCAACGAAATTTCTGCACGAAGAATTATTTTGGAATTATTTTGGAAAAGAAAATTTTTTTGCTTCAAAAAGTAAACATGCAAATCAGTGGAATGCATGCAAAGTCCTATATTTTTAGTTTCCTGATGTGGATTTGTTATATTGCGACCAGTCTGGTCTGGGGCTATTACCGTATTTTTTGCTCTATAAGACTCACTTTTTCCCTCCTAAAAAGTAAGGGAAAATGTGTGTGCGTCTTATGGAGCGAATGCAGGCTGCGCAGCTATCCCAGAAGCCAGAACAGCAAGAGGGATTGCTGCTTTCACTGCGCAGCGATCCCTCTTGTTCTGGCTTCTGAGATTCAGAATATTTTTTTTCTTGTTTTCCTCCTTGCAAAACTTGGTGCATCTTGTGGTCTGGTGTGTCTTATAGAGCAAAAAATACGGTAATTTGTGTAGGAATTTTTTTTAGGCGGTTAGCCAAGATTGATGTGAATATCTTGTAGTCTTGGTTTATTAATGAGATTGGGCGGTATGAGAAGTCCTATATTTTTGTAAACATTTATTAACTTTGCAGAATTTATTCAAGCTACAATGTATGAAATGTGGCTGAACACCCATGCTCCTCTCCTAGGGTATGTTGACAGACATAGTTTGAAATGCATCTTTACAAATATAAATACTTGAAACTGGTTCTCCCCCCAAAAACCCAACACTGAATTCCTGTGAACATTTTATTGAGAGTAAGCGCAATTGTTTCAGTGAGACTGCCTAAAAATTTATATATGAATGGGCCATGAGATGCTGAGAATTTCTGATTCTGTCCCACTTAAATAGTTTCACATAGAATCATAGAACTGTAAAGTTTTTTCTTTATGAAGTTGTTGCAGACGCTTAACAGCATATTTATTAATGCGGTGCAGCTGCAAACCTTACCGCTCTCTCTTAATATGACCTCGGGAAGAATCCTATAGAGTCATACCTCGGGTTGAAGTAATTTCAAGTTAAGTATTTTCGGGTTGCGCTCCACAGCAACCAGGAAGTAACGGAGCACATTACTTCCGGGTTTCGCCGCATGCACAGACGCTCAAAATGATGTCACACGCATGCGCAGAAGTGGCGAAACGCAACCCGTGCACGTGCAGATGCGCAGTTGCGTCTTACGTTTACTTCAGGATGCAAACGGGGCTCTGGAATGGATCCCATTCGTATCCAGAGGTACCACTGTACAGTCATACCTCTTGTTACGTTTGGTTCAGGTTACGTCTTTTCAGGTTGCGTCCCACGGCGACCCGGAAGTAACGGAACGGATTAGTTCCAGGTTTCACCCCTCGCGCATATGCAGACGCTCAGAATGACATCATGCGCAGAAGCGGCGAATTGCGACCCGCAGACGCGGGTTGCGTTCTGCTTATGATGCGAACGGGGCTCCGGAACAGATTCCGTTCGCAGCTGTATTAAGATGCACTGGGATGAGCGGGGTTAGGATGCAGCAGTTCTGCAGCTGAGCTGCCGGGTTCTGCCAGCTTAACTCCTCCTTTATTGGATCATCCAGAGATATTCTGGGTGTCGCCCCATCCCATCCCAGCTGGGATCCCAATCCTGTTCACCTGAGTCACATGAACTGGGACCACAGCCAAAATTAATCTAGCCAAAAGGGTGGTGTTCCTTGAGCACCGTTTTAAAGGCTTGCTTTTGGCCTCTGCCAGGCTTAAACTGACTCAGCCAGCTGTCGCCCCGCTCTTGAATGGAGTTTGGATATGCTGGCTTTATTTATGCTGGCTTGCTTTACGCCAGCTTCTTGTGTATAGGATTCCTGCCTTAATGTGCTACACAGCTAAAGATGCAGGGTTACTGTAATGGAGTTGTGAGACCGAAAAAGACGCTCAGCCATTTACAGGTCTTTAAAGCTAACTATGCGTTACATGTGTGGGACGCAGGTGGCGCTGTGGTTTAAACCACTGAGCCTAGGGCTTGCCGATCAGAAGGTTGGCGGTTCAAATCCCCGCGACGGGGTGAGCTCCCATTGCTCCGTCCCTCCTCCTGCCAACCTAGCAGTTTGAAAGCATGTCAAAGTGCAAGTAGATAAATAGGTACCGCTCCGGCGGGAAGGTAAACGGCATTTCCGTGCACTGCTCTGGTTCGCCAGAAGTGGCTTAGTCATGCCGGCCACATGACCCGGAAGCTGTATACCGGCTCCCTCGGCCAGTAAAGCGAGATGAGCGCCGCAACTCCAGAGTTGTCCTTGACTGGACTTAACTGTCAGGGGTCCTTTACCTTTTTATGCATTACATGTACCCACATACAGAGCTGATGTCTCCCCCTCCCCTTTAAGAAGCTCTTTTAAAAAGGGCCATAGGAAGCTGAGAAGGAGGGCTTAATGCCTGTAGGACACTTCTTCTAAGGAAAATTGTTTAAGAAGCTGCCTATTTGTTGTGCTGAAGGCAGAAAGTAGCCGAGGAGGAAAGAGTTAAAGAAATGTCAATCCTACCAGTGCTCTGCTCAGGATTCCAGTCTTCGTTTGCTACTTTGCATGAAACAAAACCAAAAGGAAGCCTGCCAGCCAGCGCTTCTGTGCATACATGTGCTTAATTTAAAACATAACTTGAGGAAGCTGCCTTCACTGTCTCTTTACTAAACGTTTCTTTCCTAAATGTGACTGGGGCTAGATCTACATTGATCTGTAAAAACACTTTAAAAAAACCCTGTAATATCACTCTCAATGCAATTTTCCATTGGTGATGGATTGCTGCTCTGCAGTGCCCTCTGGTGCCACATTTTTATAATGCATTTTAACGTTATAACTGACCAGTGTAGATTATTCCTGGGTAGAATCTCATTAGTCAAGGGGAGGAGAGTCCTCCAGATGTTGTCTGACTTCAAATCCCACCTGTCCCCACTCCCAGTGACCAGGGATGATGAGAACTGGAGTCCAACAAAATATGGAGGGCACCATGTTGAGAAATGTTGCCCCAGACACTTTTGTCTCTCTTCACCAATTGCTTTAAAAAATGGGTCATGTAAAACATGAGCAAAATGCTGTGTATGATTTGAATATTATTATGGTGAGGTTTCTTGATTATGTACTTGTGTAGTGCACAATTTTTATTTCCCCCCTCCACATCTCTGATATTGAAAATCTACCCCTTTTATCGCCCTGCCCTCCAGCTCTTTGCTCAAGTTTGTTTCGGGCAAATTATTGTTCGTAGTCATCACTTGTAGAGCAGGATAAATGTACTAGCCAAGAAACTAGCCAGTTTCTTTAAAAAAAAAATCATTTGTCATGGGGTGATTGTTGCGTTACAGCTTCTACATCCTGCACAATCTTTTTTGAGCGATCACACAAATGGACACAGTAAAAATAAATTGCGTGCATATATTGCGTGAGTTCAGTTCGGTGCCGAACGTCTTATACAGGTGGAAATGGAGAAGAGGGGGAATTTAAAATGGGGATGGGTTTGGTGTTGTCTCTGTATTCTTACAGAATTTCCAGGTTTTTAAAGAAAATATACAATAGCATTTGTTCTTGCATTATGTAGTCAGGCCTCAGATAATTGAGGGCCTGAGGAGGAGTTGCATCCTGCTTATCTCTTTCAATATGCTGAAAATTGGAATTACTGTTTGTTTCTCAGGCCGGGCTGCTGTCCTCCTTCCCTTTCCTTGGACAGATTCCTTCTTGTGTGCATTTCTGAGCTTTCTCCGGAATGCTTCTTGCTGACTTCCTCAGTGCCCACACATTTTCATTTCCTTCTCTCTCACTTCCTCTTACTTTCCCCCCCATAAAATGTTAAACCCCAGGGGGCCCAAGCCTGTTTTTATCATCAACCCATCCAAAGACTCTTCTTTCTTCTATCTAACTTATCTATATTTATAAGGTTACTTCTTCTCAAAGGCAAATTTGCGTCTGGCTAATGCCTTTCCTCAGCAGTCTTTCGGAAGCAATGATAAATAGTACGCGGTGTTAAACCTCCTGCTGATCTTCAATGGTTGCTGTTTTGTCAGCCTTTAGGTTGCAAAGAATGAAGGATAAGGGATGGACATGAGGTTTCTAGGCAGATAAACTGATAATCTGAATAACTGCATTGGGGCCCTGGTAACACACTGAAACCCTGATTTATCAGTGAAACAAACACAGTTATGAGAGTTAAGAGCCAGTTCTATGCATGCTCACTCTGAAGTAAGAACCACTGGTTTTGGTGAGACTGTTGTAAACAAAAATTGCCCTTTTCCCTTATGGGGTATCCAAGAGCCCATATAGAGTCCTTACATAGGTTCCCTATTGGTAGGAGAAAATAACAGAGGCCAACCAGAGAATATTGAGAAGCAAAGCAGCTAGTAAGCTTGATCTTCATTGATCTGTTGTAACAGGGTGCTCCCCTCACACGCAGGAGAGGAGGAGGAACCCAGAAAAATGGTGCGCAAGGCCTTATAAAGACTTTTAAAATTGTCGCCCTGTAGATCAAGACCACCCCCAGAAACATCATACATACATCACAGAAGGGGTGTAACCTAAGACCACCCCTCAGATACATCATACCTACATCACCGAAATTTAAATGTTGTTTTTCTCTTGTCCTTGTTTATCTCCTGGCTGGCAGGTTACTTGATTGGATTTCTTGGGTAGCCTGGCCAGTCTTTTGTAATGATAAATACTTAGTTCCTGGGCCAGGTCACAGGCTCACACCCTATTCAAACACAGACAGGATTTCTGAAGGAAAAGACAATGGGGAGGCTTTTCCATTTTGACCTTGCAGAGAAAAGATTTGGTCAGTTTAGGAATCAAAATGGTTCCAGGTTGGCCTTCTTGTGCTGATCTATGTATGTGCTTGGTTGATACACTTATGAACATTACCATATACCGTATTTTTCGCTCTATAAGACGCACCAGACCATAAAACGCACCTAGTTTTTGGAGGAGGAAAACAAGAAAAAAAAATCTGAATCTCAGAAGCCAGATCAGCAAGAGGGATCACTACGCAGTGAAAGCAGCAATCCCTCTTGCTGTTCTGGCTTCTTGGATAGCTGCGCAGCCTGTATTCGCTCCATAAGACGCACACACACTTCCCATGACTTTTTAGGAGGGAAAAAATGAGTCTTATAAAGCAAAAATACGGTATCTAAGACCATAAAATTCCTATCACAAGACTCACTCTAGAATTGAAATATCGCAGTGAGAGGCTTGTTCCATCTGATGTATATTTCTGTGTTGTCTACCATAGTTAGGCATTTGTGGATGAAATCATTTGCATCAATTGTCAGTAAAAATACAAGGATGTATTCCTTGTGAAATTTCTGTAAGAACCTGGAGCTGGGGGACTTGTACTCAGAGGCGTACCTAGTGGTTGGCGAAACCAACCCCCACTGGGGGCACAGCTCCAAGGGGTGTGTGTGTGTGCAAAAACTCACCCCCCCCCAATAAGGGACTTATTGATTCTGTGTTACATTCTCCTCCCCAAAAGTAATAAATAACCTTCCCATGTTTACAAGATTTTGTACTCTTATACAGTGGTACCTTGGGTTAAGAACTTCAACTGGAGGGCCATTCTTAACCTGAAACTGCTCTTAACCTGAGGTACCACTTTAGCTAATGGGGCCTCCCACTGCTGCCACGCCACCGCCGTGCAATTTCTGTTCTCATCCTGAAGCAAAGTTCTTAACCCGAGGTACTATTTCTGGGTGAGCGGAGTCTGTAACCTGAAGTGTCTGTAACCTGAGGTACCACTGTATAGGATTTTGGACTTCTCCTAGAGCAAAGCACCATTTATCCAGCCTGGAGTCAACAAGAAAAAGAGAGATTGTCTAATCGGGAGGAGGAAAGTCCTTGCAGCCTTTTGCTCCTTCTTTGGGTTTTGGGACTCCAGCAAGCAAAGTACCGTAGCTCTGGGCAGAGTTAAGGGGAAGGGGAGATGAAGGAAGCAGCAACAGCACCAGATCCGGAACCCTGTACTTGGGGAGTGGGTGGCGGGGCCATATTCAGCTCACAGGCAGTGGCGTAGCATGGGTTGTCAGCACCCGGGGCAAGGCAAGTAATTTGCGCCCCCTAACCCGTGGATTTGCGCCCCCTAACCCCCAGATGTTGCGCCCGGTGCGGCCGGCCCCCCTGCACCCCCCACGCTACGCCACTGCCCACAGGGCAGGGGAAGAAGCAGCAGCTATTGTGGCTGGCAGAGTTGCAAGGCTGCCTTGCCTTTGCTGCAAAAGGAACCGCTGCCTTTGAGGAGCAGGTGGTCTAAGCAGGTTGTCAGCTGAGAACCCATTTCCCTGGGTCCCTCCTTCTACAACTGGGTGAGCAGCATGCGTGCCTCTCTCTCTCTCTCTCTCTCTGTTTGTGTGTGTGTGTAAGAGAGAAAAGGGCGAGGATTTCTCCATCCCATAATCTACACTCCACACATTTTAGGCAGTTTGCAAAAAGGGATGGAGAAGTATTTACCGTATTTTTCGCTCTATAAGATGCACCAGACCACAAGACGCACCTAGTTTTTGGAGGAGGAAAACAAGAAAAAAAATATTCTGAATGTCAGAAGCCAGAACAGCAAGAGGGATCGCTGCGCTGTGAAAGCAGCAATCTCTCTTGCTGTTCTGGCTTCTGGGATAGCTGCGCAGCCTACATTCGCTCCATAAGACGCACACAAATTTCCCCTTACTTTTTAGGAGGGAAAAGGTGAGTCTTATAGAGCAAAAAATACGGTATTTCATCATTTACCACATTTCTCTTCCAAGGATATCAAGGTGGTTGGTCACATGGTTCTCCTCCTCCCCATTTCCTCCTCACAACAACCCTGTGAGGTAGGTTAGGCTGAGAGATGGTGAGTACAGTCATACCTTGGGTTACAGATGCTTCAGGTTGCGTTTTTTTGGGGTTATGGGCCACCGAAACCCGGAAGTACTGGAACGGGTTACTTCCGGGTTTCGGTGGTCGCGCATGCGCAGAAGCGCTAAATCGCACTTTGCACATGCGCAGAAGTGCCAAATCGCAACCCGCGTGTGTGCAGACGCGCCACTGCGGGTTGCGAACACTGCGGGTTGTGAATGTGCATCCTGCATGGATCACGTTCGCAACCTGAGTGTCCACTGTACAGTGGTACCTCAGTTTAAGTACTTAATTCGTTCCGGAGGTCCGTACTAAACCTGAAACTTTTCTTAACCTGAAGCACCACTTTAGCTAATGGGGTCTCCCGCTGCTGCCGTGCCGCCGGAGCACGATTTCTGTTCTCATCCTGACGCAAAGTTCTTAACCTGAAGCACTATTTCTGGGTTAGCGGAGTCTGTAACCTGAAGCGTATGTAACCTGAAGCGTATGTAACCCGAGCGTCCACTGTATCTCCAAATTCACCCAGTGAATTTCATGGCTGAGTGGAGATTTGAACCCTGTGATCTCCCGGATCCCCAGTCCATCATTCTCATCTGTTCTGTAGATGAAGGAGCCAGTGGAGGTTTTTTGCAGCTTTTGAATAGTTTGGAATTGTTTTCTGAAAGAAAGAGCAAGCTGACCAGGGAGAAGAGTCAGTGGAAGAAGATTGGAAGAAATTTAAAGACTATTTACAGAAACACTGTAAAATTAATGAATGTTAGAATGATGCTGGATTGAAGTTAAGTGGGGTTTTTTAGCAGCAATGTTAAGGAATATGAAAAAAAGGGATTGTTAACAGGTGATAATTTAAAGTTATAATATATTAAGATAAAGGATAGGATAAAATTAAAGAGGGAAAGGATTTGCTGAATTAACCAATTGAACTGGAATGCAAGAAAGGGAGGTGTGGGGAGGTCAGGGAAACAAGTAAATGAAAGATAAGACATGGAAAGACGGATTTGTTTTTAACTGTTCCTATTTTGTATTTTCTTTTCCTTTTTATTTTTTCTAACTTTTGTAATATATTGAAAACTTTAATAAATATCTTATAAAAAAGAAAGAAAGAAAGATCAAGCTGTTTCTGAAGATAGCCAAAGTCCATCTTGGACACAGCAAAGGCATATGCTTATGTAGGAATCTGCTTCTCCAACTGTGGGCAGGTCCACCTTGGGGTTGTGGTGCACCTGGATGGCGAGTTTGAAGTTTAATGGGTCAGATCCTGAGGCAAGAAGTGCTTTGTTCCCCACCCCACTAGATGGGTAGATTGAATGCCCACTGGCGGTGGACTCTCAGTGATTCACATTGAATTTCGGGAGGTGGCTAAACATTTACTATCCCGTCATTCTAGTTCAATTTAGGTAAAAAGTAATGCGAAGAGAGCTGTTCTTTTGTTCTTACGGTTTCTGATACACAGAATTAGGAGTGGGTTGTCGAGAGTCTCCTCTGTTTAACTTTAATAATAATAATAATAATAATAATAATTTATTATTTGTACCCCGCCCATCTGGCTGGGTTTCCCCAGCCACTCTGGGCGGCTTCCAACAAAGATGAAAAATACACTAAAATATCACATATTAAAAACTTCCCTGAACAGGGCTGCCTTCAGATGTCTTCTGAATGTCAGGTAGTTGTTTATCGCTTTGACATCTGATGGGAGGGCGTTCCACAGGGCGGGCGCCACTACCGAGAAGGCCTTCTGC
The DNA here is from genome assembly GCF_965153285.1 of Podarcis tiliguerta. NCBI lineage: Eukaryota > Metazoa > Chordata > Lepidosauria > Squamata > Lacertidae > Podarcis > Podarcis tiliguerta. The sequence goes on along the minus strand of NC_139540.1, from coordinate 82,454,114 downwards.
CTGGTTCCCTGTAACTTGGCCTCTCGCAGTGAGGGAACCGCCAGAAGGCCCTCGGAGCTGGACCTCAGTGTCCAGGCAGAACGACGGAGGTGGAGACGCTCCTTCAGATATACTGGACCGAGGCCGTTTAGGGCTTTAAAGGTCAGCACCAACACTTTGAATTGTGCTCGGAAACGTACTGGGAGCCAATGTGGGTCTTTCAAGACCGGTGTTATATGGTCTCGGCGGCCGCTCCCAGTCACCAGTCTAGCTGCCGCATTCTAGATTAGTTGTAGTTTCCGGGTCACCTTCAAAGGTAGCCCCATGTAGAGCGCATTGCAGTAGTCCAAGCAGGAGATAACCAGAGCATGCACCACTCTGGCGAGATAGTCTGCAGGCAGATAGGGTCTCAGCCTACGTACCAGATGGAGCTAATTGAGAACTACCCCAGCGCACGGATTCTGGCATGCAGCATCTGTTGCTATTTCTGAATCCGAGGGACCTTGAAGCTTAGAGGAGGAGAGGCAGAACAAAATATTTGAAAATTGTTGTATTACACCATTACCTAATATCAATTACAAAATGCCCAAAGCTCATCACTTGAAGAAATCTTTACTAATCAACATGTCCTTAGAAAACAGACAGGTCAAGCGCTACCTGAGTATTGCTAGGTAACAGACTTGACATTTTTCTTCGTCTTGTGGCAGTTAAGGAGAGAAATGCTTAAAATACCATTTAAGTTGCTCCCTGTAGCGTAATTACAGCCTTTTCAGTAAGTGAAGTAATTTTTAAATTATAGATTAGTCCAGTCATTTAATTTGATGGGAACAATTGTGGTTAATTTTACAATTCCTTATGCTACCAAAACAGTGACAAAAATGGTTTTGTATCTGCCCGCCTTTGCTCTAAAATGTCTATTAAAACAGGTGGTTGGTTGTGTGTTGCTGTTTTTTTCAAATTAGAAAAAGTCAAAACTTTTATTGAACAAACTTCTTAAGAAAGATTAATTCAGGGAACACAGATCAAAAACGTGAGGCGGAGCCTTAATCTCACCCTGCTAGTACAGACTTGAGAATGTGCTGGTGAAGCCATCTTGGAAATTTTGAAACGCTTTAACAAAAGGACTTGTGGAATGTGTGTGTTTGCTGTGTAGCACCTCCTATCGAAGACAAACGCTGAGTGGTAACCCTTCTTTCTATTTGCCAATCTTATTTATTTATAAAAGTATTAATATATCACAAACTCATCTAGAAAACATCTAGATGGTATGCAGCCTGTATAAAACTACAATAACCATAAAAGCAGAAAATGGGATAAGGAACTGGCCAGTTACATAAAATTCAACTGACTTAAAGGGTCTTTTGCAGTCAGATGTGCAGGTGATCTAGCCATAGTAGGCAAAAGTCAACAAGAACTACAAATATGCTGTCAAATCTGCAGTTTTGAAATGCATGTTGTAGTGCTGGTTTCAGTAGTGTTGAAAACTCTTCATAATCGTTGAATCCAATGCATATAGGTGTTTTTAAATCAATATGTTAATAGATTATCTGTTGTGGAATATCCTTTTCTAAATGCTGTTTGTTCATTGGGTTGATATTCATCTAATTCTGATTAATTTCTTGGTTAGTAATTATTTTGGTTAGCAATTTGTGTATATGCAACAAGAGGCTTATTCTTCTAGAGTCATTGGAGACTGAGCGCTTGTCTTTTGCACATACTCCGCACACATTTTCTCCCCATGGTTTCTCCCTGGTCTTCAAACAATGTGTGTGCGCACACTTGAGACTCCCACCTCCTGTTGTTTTCTTCCTCCTCCCTCCCTAGCAAAATCTGCTTTTGGATGCTGCCAGTGTCTGTTCGGTGAGTCAACTAATGGCAGGTGCCTCCTTTGTAGGCTGAATGCTCGAAAGAATAGGCTACGAATTTGCCGTGTCTATTTTACTCTTCAGGAATCAATTGCAGCAGTAACAGCAACCTCGCGAGGTGAAGGTGATACTGAAATGAAACTGTTGTTCCCGTTCCGAATTGCCATCTGCTTCTCTTATGGTACATTGAATTTCTGTTCTGCATCTCAATTTAATTACAGTACATTTAACACAAACATGACCTGGTTCAAGCAGATATTGTAGGCTTTTACACCCTGAAGCATCTCTATACCTGCCCTGTAGCACAGCCTAAAGCTTTCCCAACTCCTTGCACATTTTTTCAGACAGTTTGTATGTACAGTGGTACCTCAGGTTGCGAACAAGGTCCATTCCGGAGGCCTGTTTGCAACGTGAAAAGCCCGCAACCTGAAGCGCCGTACCTGCGCAGCGCGATTTGGCGCTGCGGCGCATGCGCGAGCGGCGAAAACCAGGAGTAACCCTTTCTGGTACTTCCAGATCGCCATGGGAAGCAACCTGAAAAAACGTAACATGAAGCAAACATAACATGAGGTATGACTATAAGCACTAGCGGAGGAAGGGGGTGTGGTGGGGGCAGACTGCCCCGTATGCCATCAATGAGGGGGGTGACAAAATGCAACTCGGCGCTGCCTGTGGAACCGAGCACGGTTGAGTTGCATCGTGATGCGTCCCCTTCCCAGTGATCAGCCAGGCTCTCATAGAATCATAGAATCATAGAGTTGGAAGAGACCACAAGGGTCATCGAGTCCAACCCCCTGCCAAGCAGGAAACACCATCAGAGCACTCCTGACATATGGTTGTCAAGCCTCTGCTTAAAGACCTCCAAAGAAGGAGACTCCACCACACTCCTTGGCAGCAAATTCCACTGTCAAACAGCTCTTACTGTCAGGAAGTTCTTCCTAATGTTTAGGTGGAATCTTCTTTCTTGTAGTTTGTATCCATTGCTCCGTGTCCGCTTCTCTGGAGCAGCAGAAAACAACCTTTCTCCCTCCTCTATGTGACATCCTTTTATATATTTGAACATGGCTATCATATCACCCCTTAACCTCCTCTTCTCCAGGCTAAACATGCCCAGCTCCCTTAGCCGATCCTCATAAGGCATTGTTTCCAGGCCTTTGACCATTTTGGTTGCCCTCCTCTGTACACGTTCTAGTTTGTCAGTGTCCTTCTTGAACTGTGGTGCCCAGAACTGGACACAGTACTCCAGGTGAGGTCTGACCAGAGCAGAATACAGTGGCACTATAACTTCCCTTGATCTAGATGCTATACTCCTATTGATGCAGCCCAGAATTGCATTGGCTTTTTTAGCTGCCGCGTCACACTGTTGGCTCATGTTAAGTTTGTGGTCAACCAAGACTCCTAGATCCTTTTCACATGTACTGCTCTCAAGCCAGGTGTCACCCATCTTGTATTTGTGCCTCTCATTTTTTTTGCCCAAGTGCAATACTTTACATTTCTCCCTGTTAAAATTCATCTTGTTTGTTTTGGCCCAGTTCTCTAATCTGTCAAGGTCGTTTTGAAGTGTGATCCTGTCCTCTGGGGTGTTAGCCACCCCTCCCAGTTTGGTGTCATCTGCAAATTTGATCAGGATGCCCTTGAGTCCATCCTCCAAGTCGTTGATAAAGATGTTGAATAAGACCGGGCCCAAGACAGAACCCTGTGGCACCCCACTAGTCACTCTTCTCCAGGATGAAGAGGAACCATTGATGAGCACCCTTTGGGTCCGGTCAGTCAGCCAGTTACAAATCCACTGAGTGGTAGCATAGTCAAGACCGCATTTTACCAGCTTCTTTACAAGAATATCATGGGGCACCTTGTCAAATGCCTTGCTGAAATCAAGGTAGACTACATCCACTGCGTTCCCTTCATCTACCAGGCTTGTAATTCTGTCAAAAAATGAGATCAGGTTAGTCTGACATGACTTATTTTTCAGAAATCCATGCTGACTATTGGTGATCACAGCATTTCTTTCTAGGTGCTCACAGATTGTTTGCTTAATGATCTGCTCCAGAATTTTCCCTGGTATTGATGTTAGACTGACTGGGCGGTAATTATTTGGGTCCTCTCTTTTCCCCTTTTTGAAAATAGGGACAACATTTGCCCTCCTCCAGTCTGCCGGGACTTCGCCTGTTCTCCAGGAATTCTCAAAGATGACTGCCAGTGGTTCTGAGATCACATCTGCCAGTTCTTTTAATACTCTTGGATGCAGTTCATCTGGCCCTGGAGACTTGAATACATCTAAACTAGCCAAGTATTCTTGTACTATCTCCTTAGTTATTCTGGGCTGTGTTTCCTCTGCTGAATCATTTCCTCCAAATTCTTCAGGTAGGGCATTGTTTTCTTTATCGGAGAAGACTGAGGCAAAGAAGGCATTGAGGAGTTCAGCCCTTTCTGTGTCCCCTGTTTGCATTTCACCATCTTCTCCTCTGAGTGACCCCACTGTTTCTTTGTTCTTCCTTTTGCTACGAACATACCCATAGAAGCCTTTTTTGTTGCTTTTAACCTCTCTAGCAAGCCTGAGTTCATTCTGTGCTTTAGCTTTTCTGACTTTGTGTCTACACGTGCTGGCTATTTGTTTGAATTCCTCTTTGGTGGTTTCCCCCCTTTTCCATTTTTTGTACACATCCTTTTTTAATCTTAACTCAGTTAAAAGTTCTTTAGATAGCCACCCTGGCTTCTTTAGGCACCTTCCATGTTTCCGTCTCATTGGTATTGCCTGAAGTTGTGCTTTTACTATCTCCCTCTTAACAAACTCCCAGCCATCATGAACTCCCTTTCCTTTTAGTATTACTGTCCATGGGATCTCACCCAGCACTTCCCTAAGTTTTATGAAGTCGGCTTTCTTAAAGTCAAGAAATTGAGTCCTAGTATGCTTGGCTGCTCCTTTCCGTTGTATAGTAAACTTCAGAAGAGCATGATCACTTGCGCCTAATGATCCTTCCACTTCTACCCCATTAACCAGGTCATCGACATTGGTTAGGACCAGATCTAAAATGGCTGTTCCTCTTGTTGCTTCTCCCACTTTCTGGACAATGAAGTTGTCTGCAAGGCCAGTGAGGAATCTGTTTGACCTTATGCTCTTGGCTGAGTTTGACCTCCAACAAATATCTGGGTAATTGAAGTCCCCCATTACTACTATCTCCCTTCCTTTTGCATGCTTGGCCATCTGTTCCAGGAAGGCATCATCTATGTCCTCCGTTTGGCTTGGGGATCTATAGTAAACTCCCACAATGAGGTCACTATTATTCTTCTCTCCCTTAATTTTGACCCAAATGCTCTCACTTTGGCTTTGAGGTTCTAAATCTTGGATCTCTTCACAGGTATACACATCCCTGACATATAACGCCACTCCTCCTCCTTTCTTGTCTGGTCTGTTTCTCTGAAATAGATTGTATCCCTCCATTTTTACATTCCAATCGTGGGACTTATCCCACCAGGTTTCAGTGATGCCTATTATGTCATATTTAGTTTGCTGTACCAAGAGCTCAAGCTCATCTTGTTTATTTCCCATGCTTTGTGCATTAGTGTACAGACATTGAAGTCCATTAGTCATTCCCCCGTGTCTCTTATTTAAGGATTTTTTCCTCCCACCACTAGGTCTGCTTGCTGTTTGCTCCATTTGGTCTATGACATTTGGATGATCATCTTCATCAATTAATAGACTCCTACCTTCAGGAGCACTGTCTCCCTCCCCCACATTAGTCAGTTTAAAGCCCTCCTGATGAGGTTTCTTAGTTTTTTGGCAAAAACATTCCTCCCAACCGTTGTGAGGTGCAGCCCATCGCTTGCCAGAAGTCCATCCTCAAGAAACTGCAGTCCGTGATCTAAGAATCCAAACCGTTCCTGTTTACACCATTTGCGAAGCCAGCTGTTTACTTCCACTATTTTCCTCTCTCTCCCTGGGCCACGTCGTTCAACTGGGAGGACAGATGAGATGACGATTTGTGCATTTAATTGCTTCAATTTCCTGCCCAGAGCCTCGTAGTCTCTTTTGATCTTCTGGAGGCTATTGCTTGCAGTGTCATTGGTTCCCACATGAACCAAGAGGAAGGGGTATTTGTCAGTGGGTTTTATGATTCCCTGCAGTCGTTCAGTTACATCTTGGATCTTAGCCCCGGGGAGACAGCACACTTCCCGAGACATCTTGTCAGGCCCACAGATCACTGCTTCTGTTCCCCTCAGTAGGGAATCCCCTATCACCACTACACGCCTTCTCTTAGGTTTGGTCAGGGTTCTTCCGTGAGCGGTCCGTTCCAAGGTCGCCTGCACATTCCCTGAGGACTGACTTTGCTGCTCATCTTCATATACATGATCGACTGTAATGAGGGAGAGATCCTCAAATGGAGTCTGCTCTTCGTCTTCCATGCTAGGGGAGAGGACCTCAAAGCGATTGTGTATTTCTAGACAATCAGAGCGAACCCTGGGCCTCCTACTTCTTTGAGTCACGTTTCTCCACATATCGGGCTCCTGTGTTGGTGAACATGTCCATGTCCCGCCCTTGCCTCATGAGCAGCAGCACAGCTTTGAGCATAGCGGTCAACCGTCCCTTATTTGGTGGGAAACTCCCTTATCCCAGCGCCGTGTCCCACTGCTGTCCCTTATTGATGATGTCCCTTAAATTTCCCAGGTTTCAAAGGAAGCAGCTTCTCTCCCTCCCTCCCTGCCGGCCAGGGAGGAGGGAGGCTCCAACTGTGTTGCTTGGCTGCGTTGCTCACCCAATAAGGAGTCTAAGAACGAATGGGGGGTGGAGCTTGCATGCCTTGTGCCGATCATATCGGCCGTGTTGCCTGGAGACTCGCCTTTGCTCAGCGCTTCCCAGCGGAGAGGTGACGGTGGTTTTCCTTGCTGCATCCCCTTTGCCGGGTTGCTGCGCTGTGGGAACCACTGCTTGAGGCTTCGTTTGGCTGCTGGTTGTCTAAAATCCCTTATTTTGGCTGCTGATCCCTTATTTTCGAGGCTGCTGGTCCCTTATTTTCAAATCTGTAAGTTGACAGCTATGGCACACACTAAGGGGGTGACATTCAGCACACCGCCTGCCCATGACTCCCAAGCCTACCCCAAGCTGTTGGTGGAAGGCAGGGAGCTGTGCTGCTTTGCTGGTCGCCTTCCCCTCTTCCCCCTTCATTTTGACAGCCTGGGGGAGGCTTGAGAGTTGCGGGCGGGCGGTGTGCTGTTGCCCCACACTCCTGGGCTGCTGGAGGAGGGCAGAGCGCGGCTTTCTTTGGCGGGGGGAGGGAGGGAGGGGGAGAAGGCAGGATCTACATCGGATAGCTGCCTGCACAGCTTTCTTTGATGGGGGAGGTGGAGGGAGGAAGGGGGAATTTCCATGTGGGAGGGTGACAAAAAAATTCCGTGCCGGGTACCAGCTAACCTTGCTATGCCACTGTGTACAAGGGGCTGAATCAATGGATTGTAAAAGCTCAAGAGAGCCCTGTTGGGATGGCCCTTCTAGTTTGTCAGCAGATTTTGCCCAAGGGCAACTGCTGTTTGTGATTCAGAAGTGAGAAGCACATTTTGGGGGGTAAAGACTACGCATGTACAGAAGACTATTTGTGTACATCAAGAATTACCATACAGCAGCAGCACATAGCGAGCCTACTTTTGAACATCAAGCACAGGACTAGCCTACTTAAAGCATATAAAAACCTCAGCTGCATAGCTAGCCTACGCAAAGTCTGATTAGCTACTGTATTTTTTGCTCTATAAGACTCACTTTTCCCCTCCTAAAAAGTAAGGGGAAATGTGTGTGTGTCTTATGGCGCGAATGCAGGCTGCGCAGCTATCCCAGAAGCCAGGAACAGCAAGAGGGATCGCCTCTTTCACTGCGCAGTGATCCCTCTTGCTTTTCTGGCTTCTGGGATTCAGAATATTTTTTTTCTTATTTTCCTCCTCCAAAAACTAGGTGCGTTTTATGGTCTGGTGCGTCTTATAGAGCGAAAAATACAGTAAGTCTGGTTACCATTTGGAGGTGTGCACATAATAGTACAAGAAGAAACAAAGGCTAAGAGGGTAAAGCTAAGCCCTCCAGTTGGAGTGCCCTCGTCTCACCAGTGTGCCAACTTTGGCTCATGGGATGTGTAATGGTTCTAGGGGTTGCTCGTGCGTAAATCGGTGCCAACACCTGGCTGGGTTGCCTGAGTGAACCTTTCTTGTCCGGACAGCCACTCACCCATGGCTGTCTCAGTCGCTGGCAGAATCCGTCAGTGGGCGTTTCTTGAACTTCTTCCAGCATAGAAGTTCTTTGACGCCTAGTCGCCGCCTACTCTCCCTGCGCGGAAGCCTTCTGCGCAGGGAGGGTGTAGGCATCGGAGGACCCGTGCTCTCCCCGCTGGTCCCCGGCGAGGAGTCCTGGAGCCACCTCGCCGATTCCCCCATCTGCCCCCCTCCTCCACTGGTGCTACGCTGATTTCCTTCCCCAGAGGATGTGCTGCTTCTCTCCCTCCCGGGACACTCTCCGGAATCCCTCTGGAGCCCTCCCTCTCCTTCTGGCTCCGATGGCAGTTCCATGGCAGGCAAAGGTAGGCCTAGTAACAGCAGCCTGAGCAAACTGCAAAATGAAAAGCAATGATTTTTTAAAAAAATACAGATTTTGTCTGAGAGGACAGAAGCTTTGCACGCTTATGTAAAAGGCATACCAAGAAGATAAGCAGTGAGCTACTGAGATCTTTGCAGCTGGGTTGCTTGCCATTAGCAGCTGAGAAATGCCTTTTTATGTTAGCTAGACAATTGCTCTTGGGAGATCCCTCTGTGGCAGAAAGTGAGAAGGTGCTGCAGGGAACACATAACAGGATCCTTCATGTGATATGCAGATCCGGCTGCTGAGTAAACACTTCGCAGGAGAGACAGCAAGAGGTACCTTAAATCACTGAAAAAAGTTCCAGAGATTTTTGATTTTTTATAAAATCATACCCAGGAATAGGAGAAATACAGACAACTCGTGAGTCCCTCCTCTCCATTTTTAAACTGTTTTAAGTTTTAGCCTAAGCTTTTAACTGTGATTCATTGTTGGATGACTTGTCCTTTACTTCAGCTAATTTTCTCTGGCGGTGGATAAACATTGCTGGGTTTTGTTTTGTTTCTGGAGCATTCAGAAGAATTTTGAGAAATTTTGGCTCAGGGCAGAAAAGTGAGATCTGAGGCAGTTGTGAAATTTTACCTAGTTCTTAGAACACAGTAACACCCAGATCTCAGGGTTGTAGCCTTGTTTTTGTAAAAAAGAAAAAAGGCAGTAAAATATATATATGAAAATTTACTATTTTGAGCTTCACTACAAACTCAAAAACATTTGACAGCAACATCTAGAGTTCTACTTAATTTATTCATCCTGATGCAGGTATGTGGTACTGCAAGTCCTGCATTGCAGAGTATCATGCCCCCGTGCATTCCTTAATTTTTTAAAAATGCGAATCAACCATATTTCAAATAGAGGATGCATTCTTAAAGAGAGAGAGAATGTAAGTATGCTTGCCCTTACCTGGCCCAGTGGTGTTGCGGACTGGTGCTGCCAGCTCAACACAGCCCAATGATGGGTGCCCCTTTGGGCAGCAGCCACCAGCTATCAGAGAATAGAGTGGTACTACTAGTATTGTTACTAATACTATTATTAATCTGGCCTAGGAGGGCATCGTCCAAGCCTTCAGTCTGTCTTGGAGGTCTATAGCAGACCCTCATAGTAAGGTCTCTGTTGTTTCCCTCTCGTATAATTTTTACCTATATACTCTTGATCTGCCTTCCACGTTCCAGGTCTTGGATCTCTTCACAAGTGTAGTCATCCTTTACATATAGTGCGACTCCTCCTCCCTTCCTGTTTGATCTATTCCTTTTGAACATTCCAGTCATGAGTTTCATCTCACTAGTTTTCAGTAATGTCTACTAGATCATATTTGCCATCCTGTGTTAAAAGCTCTAATTTGTCTTGCTTGTTTCCCATTCTCTGTGCATTAGTATAGAGACAACTGAAACCATGAGTCATTCTTCCCAGCTGCTTCCTTCTTGTAGTTTCCTGCCTTTTAGCAGGTTTCTGGAGCACCACCTCAGTTTTCTGTGCATCAGTGAAGCTCTTATCCCCAGTACCAAGTTTTCCCATGACTCCTTACCCCTTAGGATTCAGTTTAAAGCTCTCCTGATCAGGTTTGTAAGACTCATAGCAAACACAGTATTGCCACCCACTGTGAGGTGCAACCCATCTCTTACCAGGAGTCCTTCCTTTCCCTTCCGTTTTTTAACAGAGGCTTTTGTATGTATTGTATTTGGAACTCTAAAGAGAGAAACCAAAATGTTTATTTAATATTCAAAAGGAATCAAAACATAAATCCAGCCACTGGTGATGCAAAATGATACAGCTATTTTCCCCAACAGGTGACAATAACCACCTGACGGTTCTTCTATTCCAGTGCTATGTTTTCTGCAGTCATGTTTATTCATAGCTGTTCCATCCAGAATTTCCACCTCTGGATTGGGACCCATGGCAATAAGTAAGATGAGCATGTGAATGCCATCTGTGGGCACAGCATTGCTTCCAGTGGCCTGTTTATCTGGTGCACAAGTAAAACTGGATTGTGGCAAGTGTGTTCTGTTTGTTTTGTGGCAAATCAGGGTATTTGACATGCTTGGCTTGGGTTATATTAGTTACTGTAGGTATGCCATTAGCCCAGAATTTTTGAAATCTTGATGGAAAACATACATGTAAAGAGACACAAATGTACACGGCAAAGCCCCTGGTGGTTTCTATTCCAAAATTATTGTTTCAAGAGAGTTTGGGGTGAGTGGGGGAAATGTGTTTTTTTCTCTGGGTTCTGTTCAGACTTCTTGTGTGTTAAATGAGAAAACAGTATAATTTATTCAATGAGCATCCTTTACCTTCAAGATTGGAGAGTGATGCACATTTTAGAACCAACTTCTAGGCAGAATGAAAAATGGAGACATAGTTGTTGAGATATGGTGGCATTTTGTGTATGTGCAATGACGGGATCTGCTTTTTTTTTTTATCACCAGCACAGCAATCAGCCAGCTTGCAAACTTACTTTCCTCTGGGTGATGATTTTGTACTGCATATGCTTTTGTTATCACTATACTGGACTTCCATAATGCATCATGTAATGGAATTCCAAATTGTGCTATTTTTAGATGCAGGTTTAGTCTGACTGCAGCTGCCAGCATGATAAAATAAAAATAAAAAGAGCCGCACATTTGACACATGTTGAGCGCATCCACCAATTAACAGTGGCCATGATTTAGTTTAAAATAGTGCTGGAATAATATTTAAAGGAGCACTCAAAGCAGCAGCTATTTTATCTTGCAGGTTGTTGTTTTGAGACTTTTTATGTCTTCCTGTGTTCTGCTTCTTGAAGGAAGTTTGACTTACATCTACATTATCAGTGCTCTATTCAGAAACTGGGGCAGTCATACAGCTTTGCTGGAATTGAGAATAACACATCAACACATAACTTGCTGAGAACTAAATTGCTATTTTGTCTCTGGAATTATGAACACTCTCTATAGATTGTGCATACCTGTTGCCTACATTACAATATTGGCAAAAGCTGTATAGCCCTGTGCTTTGCTAGGCCATCGGGGGTAGATTGAGCTTTCGCGAGTCATAATGGTAATGATTCTCTGGCAAATTGATGCATGCTACTTGCAAATGGAACATGGTTAGAAGCTATTTCCCTGGGGATGCCATGATGGACCAAAACTGCTTTCAGCTTTGCCACTTCCAATCTGAATCTCATCCCTCAAGGGCCAATAATAAGGTGAGTGGAGACCCAAAGATTGGCTCTTTCCTAAATCAAAGATGCTGTTAGGTGGTGAGTTAAGGGAGCCAGAGCCTCAGGATGTTTGCGCTGGGCTCCAGATCAATCCTCTCGTCTCCCATTTTGCATTTATACACTTTGTTTAACAGGGCAGGTGGGTGCTATACAAAGCCACTTGCCATCTTAATTTGCCCAGAGGTACTTCGTTTAGATTTAGTATGTACATAAGCAGCAGTTGTTGCTGATAGATTACAGGCGGGGCACAGGCCCCAATCCACATATCCTATACTGTCCCCAGAAAATCTTGTTGATACCTCAGCAAGCTGCCAGCAAGAGCCAGTTTCTTTTTCTTTTTAATCTCTGAAAGCCTGAAGTAAATTGGTGGCTGAAATTTTGTTCCATGGTCCTGTGCCCAGAATCATTTGAGTACCCGTCAATGTCCTCACCCTGGAAAACTCAGAATATTCCCTTTTCACTTTATTAAGGAGACTTTCTGGTTTCACACTGGGCTTGCCAGCTCTCAGCCAAGAGCTCAGAAGTGTGGCCACCTGCCGGTCTTCTGGCCTGTTGAAGTAATACGGAGGTGGATGGGTGAATTGGGCCACCGAGGCCTTGGCTTGTGGTTGTCAACTGACACAGCCCCACTGAGTCTTCATTTCATCCCGAGAGCTTTGGTTGAAGCCTTTGCTGTCTATAAAAAACCAGCAAGGTAAAAGCTGTGAACTGCGCTGCATTTCTAGCTACAGGCCAAATGCTTTATTCATAATGCTGCAGAACGTTTGTTTAAAGAGTAACTAACACGCTGTTTGTGACTCTTGTCCTAAAACAGAACATGCTGTTGGCTTATGGTGGTTACATTCTACAGTGTGTTCCCCTTGCAGGCATGCTGATGCAGATTTAGTTTTCTGCCACAAAGAGAAATTTGTAGTTTAATCGCTTAGTCGTGTCCGACTCTTCGTGACCCCATGGACCAGAGCACGCCAGGCACTCCTGTCTTCCACTGCCTCCCACAGCTTGGTCAAACTCATGCTGGTAGCTTCGAGAACACTCTCCAACCATCTCGTCCTCTGTTGTTCCCTTCTCCTTGTGCCCTCCATCACTCCCAACATCAGGGTCTTTTCCAGGGAGTCTTCTCTTCTCATGAGGTGGCCAAAGTCTTGGAGCCTCAGCTTCATGATCTGTCCTTCCAGTGAGCACTCAGGGCTGATTTCCTTAAGAATGGATAGGTTTGAGAAATACAGGTACCTAATTTAAAAAGGTTCATCATTCTTTACTTCAGGGCTGACTTTTGCTAGGGATTATTTACCCTCAGCCCAGACATCAGCTCAGCGGCGATAGGGGTCACATTGACTTGAATGGGTTATAATTTTGAACATTGATGTTTCCCTAACAATAGGGACGCATGCCATTACGCATGTGCACAGTGCCATTGTCTCCATACTAAAGATCATCTATTACTCTCTGCGCATCCATGGTCAGGGAAAGAGCTTCTGCGTAAGAGAATTCAAGTATGATTTTCAGACAAGATTGACTCCGTCCCTCTTATTTAGAAAAGCGCCCCTTTATGTTCAGTGGCACTTACTCCCAAGAAAGTGTGCATAGAATTGGTTGGTGGGTGATTAAAAAAAGCTTGATGCCCCCAGCACAAGCCTAGCCTTTGGTCCTGAAACAAAAACCAGTGGGACTGATAAATACAAAACTAACCCAATGGCAGGATTAGGTTTGCAGGACAGCACTCTGAAAGGAGGACCTCTAAGGCTGTGGCTCTCAGTATGCATGTGAGACTAAATTCAACATAATGGAGATTACCACAGAGTCAATACGTACAGGGATTGGACTGAACTTTCCAGCAAAAGATCGGCTTGCTTAATTATTCCATTGAAATCAACAGGAGTTGAAATGCTTTAATTGATATCAAGGTCACCTCTTTTTCTGCCCCAGCCCTGTAAGTTTGACTCTGGGGAGATTCAAAGGCATCTATGTGAGCAAATGCAGCCTCACTGACTTTGTTTAGGCTGCAGGTGAAGAATGTGGGTGGATCTGGTTTTTTACTGAAATGGTGCATTTGAGGAGAAACTTGCAGGAAAAGAAAAATGTGTAACGGTAGCTGCAAGTTGGTATTTTGGAGAATGGAGTGAAAATAAATAAATCTTCTCCTGAACTGAACTTCCAAGAATATCCATCCGCTTTCTTTTGACAGACTGGAGATGAGAATCCCTTTGAGGATGCAGATCCATTGATCCCAATCCACTTCTATCAAACCGATCTTGTTGCTTTTAAAAAGCTCTGCTATAGAGTGGGACTTGCAGCCTGGGCCGTCTTAAGCATATCCAGCGCCGTGGTGCAAAGATCCCTCCGGCGCCTTCCCCAGCAACTCCAAAACAAGGGGTGGGGCGGTGGAAAACTCCCCCACCGCCCCGATCCCCGGTGTGGTGGCAGCGATCAAGCAGGAAAACATGCTGGCGGACATGCTCACCAGCATTGGGGCACCCAAGAAGGCAGCCCAGGAAGGCTTGCGCGCCGCCTTTCGCCAGGAAGCAGGAGGACAATGACCAGGACCAGGGCTGACTTTAGAAGATGCAGAGGCTTGGGAGGGAAGCTGCCTCTGTAGGGATCTCCACCTGCGGAGGCTTGGGAAGGAAGCTGCACGCCTGCCAGCCATATAGTTGGCAGTGCGCAGCTGGCAGGCGTGCAGGGAAAGGGGAGGCAGCCGGCAAAGCCACGCAGCTCCCCCACTCACTAGGGCGCCCCTGAGAGGCCGGCGCCCTGGCGCAACAAACCACTAGGACCAATGGCAAAGACGGCTCTGCTTGCAGCCAAATCCTATGAATGCTTACCCCGCTGCAAGTCCTACTGAGTTGAAAGGGATTTGCAGCCTGATCCTATGCAGGCTTACTCGGAAGTAAATTCAAAGGGATTGCAGCTTGATCTAGTTCAACTCCACACTGTTTCACAGGTCCCTTCCACTGCTGCCTCCCAGTGGCGTAGCGTGGGTTGTCAGCACCCGGGGCAAGGCAAGTAATTTGCGCCCCCCCCCCGCTGCACTGTCCCTCCCCCAGATAGTCCCTCGCTCTCTCTCCACACCGCACCGCATGCCTGGCACCCTCCCCTCCACAGTGGGCGGCGACCCGGCGGCTCGGATCGGATTCGCACAGCCAGCACTGCAGTGAGAGAGAGTGAGTGAGCCAGGTAGGGGCAGAGAGCTGCGAGTGCGAGTGCGCCCCCCCCAGATGTTGCGCCCGGTGTGGCCGCCCCCCCTGCACCCCCCACGCTACACCACTGCTGCCTCCTCCTCCCGCCCCATCAACCGCTGCTCCGGAGGAAGGAGAGCTCGGAGCCTGGTCTGCTGCCCCTCTCTGATCTGCCGCTGAAGTGTCCGCCTCAACCAGGCACATGGCACAGCCGGCTCTGCACCCCACCCTTTCTTCCAGGGCTTAAGACCTGCCAGGCTCAGTACTAAGGCTGGATGGGACCCAGCTGAGCAGGGATGGAGGAGGTACACCAGTGTTAAATGCAGTGGGGTTTATTACTGGATGCAGATGCCCGGGACTGCACTGTGAAGGTTTAGATGCAATACAGATATCATTACGATGCCAGCATATTTAAAAAGAAACTGGCCGTCGGTCAATCGTGTGGCATCCCATCCTCAACTCCAAAGGATGTTAAAAGTTATCCCAAGGTGGTTTTCCCTTCCTTCCCCCCCCCCCTTACTGTGCTTAGCAGGCAACAGTTTTCTTCAAGCTTTCAGTATCAATTAATATTTAACTTTTAAAAAAAATTCATTTGTAGCCTCAAGTCCGCCCATCCAGTGTAAGCCAGCTCGCTAAGGCGGCTGTGCAGGTGCTGATAAGACGTAAACTGCTGAGAGGTTGCTCAGCCCAGAGGCTGCGCATTAAACAAGTTATTATATAGCACTATTTGTTCTGTTCTCAGGCAGCAAAGCAGGGTGGGTGGGGGTTGGTGCCTTAACATCATTTCTGATGCCTTCGAAAGGTGTGTGTGGTCAAAACTGCTCTGGAGACCCAACTTGGACTGGAAGGTGGATTGCCCACCACAATCTGCCTTGAAGAGATATTTTAAAGCAGTATTTAAATTGTTGTTTTTCTTTTTCTTCCAGAGCATACCCATTCCAGGCATGAAGAGCGCTTAGATTTCAAGATGTTAAAACAGTGGCAGGTGAAGAAGTGAAAGCGGAACAAGCTGAAGAAAACCTTCTACAACCATGGCCACAGGTGATTGCCTCCATGTGATCATCAGTGGTGTTTTGTGTTTGATTTTATTCATTGCCTCAGCACTGGATTTCAGCGTTTCTGCTCTTAATCAGAATGTGGCATCTCCCTGAGATTTGCCATCTTGACCTGGCTCTTTCTTCCTGGCACCTTGCTAATGTCTTTATTTTGGTGCGAAACTGAAAAGCATTCTAAATTGGTTATTCTTGCAAATGCATCAATGTCCTTGGGAATTTGTTTCCATAGGAACCTTTGCCCTTATTGGATTAGGTTTCTTTGTGCACTGGTTTTTGTTGGTTGGCTGCTGTGCTGCAAGTTTCCCCACAGATGATCAGGAGAGAATGACAAACAAGAAGTCCTAAAAGCCCTACGCTACAGCAATCGGACAGATTATTATTTTTGGTTTTTTGCTAATTTGCAGCTTGTCATCCTTGCTTCTTTGATTATGAACTAAGAAGGTGTTTTTACCCCCTCCTGCAGCAGCAGATGGTGTGGGCAGCATAGCTATAGATACCTCGCAACTTAACATGTCAGTCACTGAACCAGCAGCCTGGGCAACTGCAATGAATAACCTGGGGATGGTTCCAGTAGGACTGGCTGGACAACAGCTGGTGACGGGTAAGATTTTCATTGAGATCTGTTGCACTGGTTTGTGGATTTTTTTAGAACCCTAAGATAAATGTCTAATTGTTTTCTGAAGGTGCATGCTTCTTTGTTCAGTGTGCTTCTGGAACACACACACACACACACACACACACACACACACAGAGGCATAGGTTCCCTTTCTTAATATTGTGAAGAAAGTGTTTAATCTCTTGGTATTAACAGCCATCTAATCCACGAGACATCTTAAAGTTGGTGGAAGCTGACAAAAGCCCTTGGGGAAATTTGAATCTTTAAAGCCTCCAAATAATCTCTAAGACCTGTTCTGCATTGAATCCAAAAGAGAAGCCTCATAACAGATATATTTAACATTTTTAAAAGCTGTCTCCCCACCCCCTTTGCTAATATTCTGCCAAGGAGCAGCATGGGAAATTGGCTAAAAGCTTCTGCAGAGAGAGGATGAGCATTGTTAGGCTGACACAAGAAAGTACAGCTATAAATAGAGACGTTATAAAAATCTGAATCCCAGATACCTGCCTACACCATCAGGTGAGTGGACCTGAGAAAGAAACCCTTTTCTTATTCACTCTTCACTGAGACCTTTTTCATCACACGGTAGCCTCTGTAGCTTGACATTCCACTAGTGTCTTCTGCAGGAAATACGAGGGAGGTTGAAATCTCTTGACCTACAGTGGTCCCATGACGGGTTCCCTCAGCACTCACCTCTCTCCCTGCACACATTCCTGTACTTGGCATTGCACACATCCACTTTATACTTCGTGCATTTACTGCAATACACCTTGGTTCTTTAACATCCCCAGACTCCATGGCTTCAGTTGTGAAGTGCTTTTGAGTTTCCAGTAAAGGGCAGAGATTGGGGAACAATCAGAAGGAAGATTTTCTTATAAATAATTTTTTATTAATTTTCAACAAAACAAAACAAAACATACATTATTTTCACATTCAAATTTTTCCAAATCTTTCTTTTTGAACTTCCTTCAGCTTTTCCGTAAATCTTTCGTAGTCATTATTAATTTACGTATTTCTTTTTCTTTATATTGTCATTATTTAAGTCTTTTCCCCCTCCATTTCCTTTTAACAATATCTCACATGTTTTCACAGTGCTCTTTTAAAACCTTCTAGTGTTATTTGACCTTCACTTATACTTTCCAGATAATCAGCAAATTTTCCCCAGTTTTCTGTAAACTTTTGGTCTCTTAAGTATCTAATCTTTCCAGTCATCTTATCCAGTTCAGCATAGTCTAACAACTTTGATCTCCAGTCTTCTATTGTCAGTATTTCTTGTTGTTTCCATTTTTGTGCCAGTAACACCCTTGCAGCCGTCACTGCATATTGGAAAAACTTACTGTCCTTTCTCTTAATCTCCTTTCCTCAGAAGGAAGATTTTCATTTCTGGCTCTCTGACTGCTTATGATTGGGTTTGGGTTCGCTGGGAGAAGAATGAGAAGATCAGGTTCTTGTGCCCCTAGCATCTCCAAGTTACAAAGCTCTTGGGTACCAGGCCTGGGAAAACACTCCTGTCTTACACTTTCATGGAATCATAGAATTGTAGAGTTGGGGTCACCTACTGCTGATGGCCATCCAACCTCTGCTTAGAAACCTCCAATAAAGGAGAGTCCACAAACTCCCAGGGAAGACCGTTCCACTGTTGTGGCGTTTGCCCGTTCTTTTGGAAATGTCTGTACAGTGGGAGAGAAAGGGTTAATTAGGTAGACCAATAGAAAAACCCAGAGGTGGACTCTACCTGTTTTAAAAAAGGCTTAGCCACAGGTTTATACAGTTGGGAAAAAGCAGTTGGAAGACAAATGGAATAGAGAGATAGTTAGTGTAGGTGGTTTTTGTGTGAGGGGAGGTAGAAGTGTTAGAGACAGGATAAAATAAGACCAAGAGGGTAAAGGGTAACAGCGTTTCGAATGCATTTAAAGTTTATTTGTGTTTGCAATAAACCACAATCTTCGTTGTTAACTTGAGAACCAGATTGAGACTAAGTGTTTTACCAGGGAGAACCTGGTTGAGCTGGTTGGTGGCAGCGGATTAGTGGTGTACGGGTCAATAGTCCGTGAAACGACCAGGGGCTCCGTACGACTGTCAAACAGCTCTTACTGTCAGAAAGTATGTCCTGATGTTTAGTCGAACTCTCCCTTCTAGCCTTTGGAGCAGGAGAAAACAAGCTTGTTCCCTCTGCCATGTGACAGCCCTAGAGATATTTGAAGATGGTTATCCTATCTGCTCTCAGTCTCCTCTTCTCCAGGCTAAACATACCCAGCTCCGTCAACTGCTCCTGATGAGGCTTAGATTCCAGAGCCTTGGTCATCTTTTGGTTGCCCTCCTCTGCACATGTTCCAGCTTGTCAACATCCTTCTTAAATTGCAGTGCCCAGAACAGGACACAATACCCCCCAAGTGTGGTCAGAACCAAGGCAGAACAGAATTGCTGGGGAAACCCAGCCGGATGGGTGGGGTATAAATAATAAAATCATCATAATTTTCATCATTACTTCCTCTCTTATCCAGAAATCCAGAAGTACAATCTCTTATCCAGAAGTACACACAGTTGATTGTTCTTGCTAAGCTATGGTTTAGCTTAGACTTAAGCTAACGTTCTTAAGAAGAACGTTTATTTTTAAGAGTGGACTGATATAGCCAGCTGTACTAATGTAGCCAGAGGGTGAGACCAGAGAAGGAAATATTTTCAAAGTCATTCAATGGGTTGCTTCCAAGATTCTGCTTTAACAGTTGCTTGGATTTGCTGCTCTGGAATTATTGTTATTTACCGTATTTTTCGCTCCATAGGATACACCGGACCATAGGGTGCACCCAGTTTTTAGGGGGGGGGAATCAAGAAAAAAAATCTTATTTCCTCCCCCCCAGGCCCAAAGAGCAGCGTACAGGCTGCGCAACCTCTCCCTTCCGGAGGGGTTGTGTGCAGCTGTGGCACAAGCCAAGGCAGCCAGCGGGATGGATCCTGCTCACTGTTTTGGCTTCCTCTTTAGCCCCAAGTAACCTCTCCCTGACGGAGGGGTTGCGCGCAGCTATGGCACAAGCCAAGGCAGCGAGCGGGATGGATCCCTCTCACTGTTTTGGCTTCTTCTTTAGCCCCACACAACCTCTCCCTGCCATAGCCCCTTGCAGCCTCTCCCAGCTGGAGGGGCTGTGCGCGGCTATCCCTGAAGCCTGGAGAGCGAGGGGTCAGTGCGTACTGACGTCTCTTGCTCTCCAGGCTTCAGCGAAAGCAACGTGAAGCCTCCGGAGCGCGGAGGGAGCGCTCCCTCTGCGCTTCAGAGGCTTAGCGTTGCTATCGCTGAAGCCAAGGAGCCGGCATTCGCTCCATAAGACACACACACATTTCCCCTCAATTTTTGGAGGGGAAAAAGTGTGTCCTATAGAGCGAAAAATGCGGTATTTATAAAATAGCTGTGTATTGCTGTTCATAAAAAATATCAGAGCTGTTTACAACAATCGTACATAAAACCCTACAATAAAAATGATATAAAAAATTAAGAACAGGGATTAACTATTACAGAAGGTTATTTTCTTAGTTGGCAGCATGAGTTTGGTACCACAGAAAGGTTTTCAACAGGTGCTTAAAGATTCAAACAGAAGGTGCCTGGTGAATCTCTATTGGCAGAGCATTCCACAGGATTGGGCCAATGGCACTAAAGGCTCAGTTTCTTTTACTTTTTTACTGAAAAGAAAATTACAAACTGAACACCCGCCTCCCTCTCCCCTCCCACAACCCAAAGGCATAGTTCAGATGCAAACAATAATTGTTTGTACAAGCACTAAAGTGAGGAGAGACTGAGTGCTAATATAGAAAAATGCTAATATAACCAGATGGTTAGTTTCTTGTTCCTGTCGTATGAGTCTTGCCATTTTGAAATATGTTCAACAATGCTTCTGCAGATGACCTCCACATTTGAGCCGAGATAGAATGGTTTAGGTTTTCCCTAAAGTACCCTGGACCTAAGTTGTGCAGGAATTTGTCTGTTAATACAAAGACCTGGAACCTGACTTGGTATTAGATGAGCAGCTGGTACAAAAGTTTTAACTGTTGTGTCACACTTTGCTAGCCCCCATCAGCATTCTGCATCAACTGGAGCCTTTGAACCAGGCCCAAGGGCAGCCCCACATAGAAACCGTGGCAGTAATCGAAGCTTGGGGCATAGTTGTCAACTGTCCCTTATTGGGCGGGAAACTCCCTTATCCCAGTGCCGTGTCCCACTGCTGTCCCTTATTGATGATGTCCCTTAAATTTCCCGGGTTTCAAAGGAAGCAGCTCCTCTCCCTCCCCCCCGTCGGCCAGGGAGGAGGGAGGCTCCAACTGTTTTGCTTGGCTGCGTTGCTCACCCAATAAGGAGTCTAAGAACGACTGGGTGGTGGAGCTTGCATGCCTTCTGCCAATCAAATCAGCCGCGTTGCCTGGGGACTCGCCTTTGCTCAGGACTTCCCAGCGGCGAGGTGGCGATGATTTTCCTTGCTGCACCCCCTTTGCCGGTTTGCTGCGCTGTGGGAACCACCATTTGAGGCTTCATTTGGCTGCTGGGCTGGCTGGGCTTTCTGCTTTTGGCTCAGGAGCTGGTTGACTAAAATCCCTTATTTTGGCTGCTGGTCCCTTATTTTCAAGGCTGCTGGCCCCTTATTTTCAAATCTGTAAGTTGACAGCTATGGCTTGGGGTTCCCGATGCATGGACTGCAGTGGTCAGGCTGTTCAACCTATCTGAGAAAGAATGGACATCTGAAATTGTATTTGCTGGTCTTTTAGGGTTGTATCCAATTAATTCGTTGCACTTGCAGAATGACTTTCATTTGTGTGGCGGAAGTTCTCCTGCCCTTGCACACCCCCAAATCTGTCCTGGGGTTCCCCCCAACCCTCCAAAGTTTGATGTTTGCAGCGAGAATGTGAGGAGAAGAGAAAGGGAAGTTGCCTTGTGCAAACACAAGTCGTTCTGCGAGAACCATGTCTTTATTAGACCCAGCCCCTAATTTTTTTCAGTTCAGGGTGTTTGATTCAGTAATAATTTAAGTGCTATATTTTGAAAGTAACAATCCAGAAGTGAGCACGGTGTGATGATTATAATACATGTCCCATTCAAAAATTAACGTTTCATGATATTGAAATTCTTGACCCTGGGTCTGGGATTTATTGCTAGTTAATTGTAGACAGTGAGTTAGTTTGTGCAATTGTCTAGTTCTCGATGAGTCGATAAATTTGTTTCTGGGCAGAACCACTTCAGGTTTGGGGAGGCAGGCTGTTTGTTAGAGGGGGCAGGCCTTCTGTGGGGGTGGGGTTACTTATTGGGGGGAGATAAACCCTTCACACCCTTGGCTACACCCATGACTTCAGGTGAGGGCTCACTTGAACGTTTTCTCCCTGGATACCATTCTATTTGTCCACCTAAAAACTATTAAAATAATATCAAGTTAAAAGCACAGGAAATGGGGCAGCTAAGGCAGAAGTAAGTAACTGAAACAGTGTGTGCTGTGAAAAGTTGAGAGGCACAAGCAATGTTAGAATTCCTGCTCCATGATTGCAGTCATGGGATTGTTGTCTATCACATGACGGTATATGTTTTGACTCCACAGAGTGGGAAGTGATGGAGACAGGATGTTTGTGTTACTGTGTTCCATGAAGTGGGACTATTGTCCTTTGTTCTTTCTCTTTGCTGTCTGATGCTAGAGAGAGAGGGAGCCGTGTTGCAGTGCTCCGTGTGTGTTTATATGTAAATAAAGTAGATTAGCCAAAATGCTGAGTTGCTGAGGTCTGTTACGCATGATGCGCAAACTCTGTGGATCCCTAAGTGTGCCGGTGTCTGTTGGCATCGGTCGCTGTGATGTTCGGGCAGAAGAAAGCTTTTGAAGCTCCCGAACGATCGACCAGGAGGGAGGGAACATGCCAGTCGGGCATGTGTCTCTGCCAGGGTCCTACTCGAGTGTAGGCTGAGCTCCTGACAAGCAAAAGGCGTGTTCCTGAAGTTCCAAACATGGTCTGGTGTTCTATCCAAATTAAGTCTTCAAGAATTAGAGGATGAGGCAAACGAAGACCGCTTTAGAGAGAAAATTGGTGTGTTTGAACCCTTGATGCCACACACATGCAGACTCAAATCCTTAAAAAGCCATTCAGCCAAAAGGGTTTTGAAAGTGTTTATTGCAGCTGATCACCTGGTTCCATAACAACATAATGGTGGTGTAAAATTGTGCCCATATCATGATACCCAGCTAAGTCATACTCTGAGTAGATCCATTAAAATCAATTTTATAGGACAAAATAAACTCTAACACCACATACGTAATGTCTGGAATGATGGCTGTCACCTCTTCTGTAGTCATAATTCACAATGAGGATTCAAATCCCCACTTCATCCATAAATAGTCATTAAAAGGAACCACTGCCTGCCCTGTATGATCACGTATTAGGGGATAATTCTTCTGTGTTACATGATTTCCACCCATTTGGATGTACATTTAAAGTTTTTGTCTGCCAGCCTCTGTCGATGCAGCAGTAGCTTGATCACTTTATAGCCTACAAGGGAAACTCTCTGAACAATGGAAAGGCTTTAAAATGGCGTGCAACTTCTGGTTTGTTTTTCTATAGCACTCTTGGGACATAGTTTGCTTGGCCTTGATGGCGAATCAATTTCCAGCACTGCTAGCCTTCCAGGACTCAAAGTACCCTATATAATTCCTTATTTATTAGTGCTGTAAAATTGGATTTTACATCTAAGCAAATGTCAAGGTTTTAAATGGTAGCAAAGTTTCCGATTGTATAGAATCTCTTTTGCTATTTGCTCTGTCGGTTGCTTTGTTCTTTATGTTGCGTACCCTCTGAAGTTGCCAAACATTTAGTAATCAGTGTATGCAGTTTAATGCTAGAATATGATTTAGACCAGTGTTCCCCAACCCCCGGGCCGCGGCCCGGTTCTGGTCCGTGGATCAATCAGCACCGGGCCGCCCGAGGAACTTCAACTCATTTCACTGTGGCGGGCGGCTGAGGCGCAGAGCATTGCACCCTCTCAAGCCCGCCCATTGTGTGACAATAGCGAATGAAAATTCGCTATTGTTACACTGATGCTCCTCCTGGCCAATCAGGGAGCGGGTCCTCCCGCTTCCTGATTGGCCGAAAGGCAAACCTCACGCCATTGGCCGAGGAGGAGGCGCCACGGGAGGACTGAGGACTCGAGGTCGGAGACGCGGGGACTGAAGAGAAGCTGCCGTGAGGTAAGTGCACAGAGGGGGGGGACTCAGCTCAAAACAAGCGGGCCACGGAAAAATTATCAAACATTTAACGGTCTGCGGTGATAAAAAGGTTGGGGAGCACTGATTTAGACAACGCATAGTTCCTTAACTATTCTTAGAACTGTTAAACGCTGATCAGTATATTGTGCCTAAAATTAGGGTTGCACAGATGAAGTTTTATTAAATGGAGATTAATGAGCCTAAGTTACCCATGTCCATTAATTTCCGTGTGTCTACTCTGAGTAGGACTAGGGTTAACTACAACCCTAGCTTACACACAGTTTGATGTTGTTGTTCTAAATTAACTTCAGTGGCTGAAACATTTTCTGGCAGGTGGCCGTCTGCCATGGATGTTTTAGCATTCCTGCATCGCATGGGGTTAGACTAAATGACTCTCAAGTCCCCTTACAAATCTGCAATTCTGTGAATGATCGAAGTAATAAAGTATTTGACAGGCATTTTTGTTAAATATTAGGATTTATTTCCTTAGGCTTCATAGTTGTATAGGCTTCATTTGGCATTCAGCTGAACACGTGGACAAAGTGTGGGCCAGGGCAAGGGTCAGTGCCGGACTTACATACAGTGGTACCCCGCAAGACGAATGCCTCGCAAGACGGAAAACCCGCTAGATGAAAGGGTTTTCCATTTTTCAATGCGCTTCGCAGGACGAATTTCCCTATGGGCTTGCGAAAATGTCTTGCGAGTCTTGAGATTTTTTTTTGCTCCCCACCCCCCTTTTCTAAGCCGCTAAACCACTAATAGCCTTTTAGCAGCTAATCCGCTAATCCCTTAAGCCTTTAATAGCCGCTAATAGCACTAATCCGCTAAGCCGCTAATGGGCTTGCTTCGCAAGACGAAAAAACCGCTAGACGAAGAGACTCGCGGAACGAATTAATTTCGTCTTGCGAGGCACCACTGTATAAGCTAAACAAGCTATAGTTTCAGGCCCCACTCTCTTGGGGGCCCCCGAAAAATTAAAGGGGGAAAAACACTGGATGTACATTTCCAAAATATAAGATAAAAAACAAATAAAATAAAACCTACATATAGCAACAGTGTTTTGTGTTGTGATGGCTCCTATGATGTAAGTAATGGGCCCCAGCTGCTAGCCTGCTCCCTAAAATATCACTGCTTTGCTCATTTCTATATTCAATGGTACCTCGGGTTAAGTACTTAATTCATTCCGGAGGTCCGTTCTTAACCTGAAACTGTTCTTAACCTGAAGCACCACTTTAGCTCATGGGGCCTCCTGCTGCCACCACGCCGCCAAAGAACACTTTCTGTTCTCATCCTGAAGCAAAGTTCTTAACCTGAGGTACTATTTCTGAGTTAGCAGAGTCTGTAACCTGAAGCGTATGTAACCTGAGGTACCAGTGTATAGGGTGCCTACATTCTGCATGGACTGGTTGCATGGCAACACGTGCAAATGGCTTTAGATACCATACCGATGAGATCCATACATTCCCATATAGCATATATTCAACACAGAAAACAGCGGCAATTTGTTGTTGACAAAGGACAGCTGGACATAAAAAGGGGCCCATTACCTTCAGCAGCTTGGGGCCTCATCAAACCTAAAGCCGGCCCTGGCAAGGGTAGACACCCAAATCCATCCCTCCATGTTCTCTTCCATGCCATGCCCCTCCCCATGATGCCCATGGAAGGTCTGTAAGCAGCAGTGGCGTAGCGTGGGTTGTCAGTACCCGCGGCAAGGCAAGTAATTTGCACCCCCTAACCCGTGGATTTGCGCCCCCTAACCCGTGGATTTGTGCCTCCTAACCCTAACCCCCAGATGTTGCGCCCGGTGCGGCCGGCCCCCCCCTGCACCCCCCACGCTACGCCACTGGTAAGCAGCTTCGCTTTGTGTTTGCCTGAGCGGAAGTAGACCAGCTTTACCTGCTGTGGTTCATTTAAGCACATCATTGGATAACGTAAGGCCAAGGAGAAGAAGGCAAAGAAGGAACTTCTTTGTTGTGAGGTCTTCTCCAGAGAGGTCTGTTGTAGCCCAACACTATGTGTAGAATAGTGGGTAGACATAGCAGACGATGCAGCGATTCTTCCAAAGCAGCTCTTTATTTGTAAGCTGGACAGAACTGAACAGCAAACAGCTCAGCCGGTCTGCTTTTATAGGCAGCCGGCTGTCAACAACGTAGCAACAACAACCCAGGGTTCCCCCCCTAAAATAACTGACGTGGACCTGAGTGAAAACTACATACGCAATACTCCTGGTGGCCAGGGTGAGAACTCAATACATATGGGTCTTTTGGAGATATATTAAGATGGTTCTGTTGCGAAGCTAGTTTAATAATTTGTGTAGAAAAGCAGGTGCTGACAAGTGTTTTTCGATGGCAATTTATACATCCATGAGGAAAGTCTTCTAACCCAACAGCAGCTGAAACCCAATTTGGATTATATCAACCTCTCTCCCAAATCTGTCCTAGTGGAAACTGCTGAGATGTCGTTGCTCCTAGATTATCCACATGGTTTCCGGCTCGTTTTTTGCTTGAAAATGGCTTTTTTAAATAAGCAAATATCCTTATATACTTGCAACAAATGGCCCACACGTGCTTCACTGGCACGGAATCATCAAATCCTTTTAACTCTAATGATGTTACCCTTGTTTCCTGTACGTCTAATTCTGTTTCAGCAATGTCATCGGAGTTTTTGTTTGGCCTTCCACTCATTTGTATACATTATGTGAGGAACAAAAGGAACCCTCCAAAGCATTTTTATTTCCCTTGTAATCCGTTTACAGTTGGGAAATGGCTATCCTTTGTTTGCCTCTTCTTGGAGTGCAGATCCACTCTACAGAACATGTGTTTTTGGGTGTCACAGTCACAGTATGAAAAGCATAACTTTGTTTGGTTTTTCATAATCAAAAGAACTGGTTTTTTAAAAAAGCATGTGCTGGCTCTTTAACCTCTTCCCAAGATGGAAGAAACTAACTTGCTGTTTATACAAATATGAAGTTTAAAGCCACAAAAGAGCAAGCAGATGCTCTGATTTAATAGCAGCCAGGAGGCACTCTAGCAATGCTCAAGGGTTTTGCTATGTCTCTTGGGGGGGTTTCCTTACTGTTATCTTGGAAGCAGCAGAGCCCATCTGCCAGAGCACAACAAACAGCTTTTGAACCCTTTTCTCTCTTGCGAAAGGAGCCTGTTACGTGTCGCTGCTGTTTAAGTAACGAAAGAGAAGCCAGTTGCCCAGTTCTAGCTAGAATCTTCGTTGTAAACCTTTCTGTCGCTTTTGCAGAGACCCTGGTGGCCAAGCCGTTTGCTCCAGGACTCCCTCAAACTACTGCACTACTCTCTGCCAACCTCTCACCCCTGTGGCAAGAGGAGTACCGTATTTTTCGCCCTATAGGACGCACCGGCCCATAGGACGCACCTAGTTTTCAGGGGGGGAAATCAAGGGAAATAATATTATTCCCCCCCCCCCCGCAGCTCTGTGCGCTACTCCAAGACCTTCTCCCTGCTTTTGCGGAAGGTGGCGGAATTCCCCCACCTCCCACAAAAGCCCACAGGAGCCGTGCGCAACTCCTACGGGCTTTTCGACCACGAGGGAAAAGGGACTGAAACGGCCAGTCAGTCCCTTCTCCCTCTTCGGGGAAAAGCCCCCAAGTGGGGCGCGCTCTTCAAAGGGTGTGCGGCTCCTGCGGGCTTTTCTACGAGGTGGGGGAATTCCCCCACCTCCTAGAAAAGCCAGCAGAAGCCGCGGAGCCCCTTTAAAGAGCGGGCGGCTTTTGCCTGCTTTTGCGGGAGGTGGGGGAATTCCCCCATCTCCCACAAAAGTCCACAGGAGGGAGAAAGGACGGACTTGGCCAGTCAGTCCATTCTCCCTCCTTGGGGAAAAGCCCCCAAGAGCGGTGCACTCTTTAAAGACAGCGTTGCTATCGCTGAAGCCAAGGAGCCTGCATTCGCCCCATAAGATGCACACACATTTCCCCTTCATTTTTGGAGGGAGAAAAGTGCGTCTTATAGGGCGAAAAATACGGTACATTTGCTCAGCTCATTGGTTGCTAAGTGCAGAAAATAGAATCAAATTCCGAGCTCTGTACTAAAAAAGACATTTGCTGGGTGTGTGTGTATGCCTGTCTGTGCTTTCTCTCAGTTCCACTTCAAAGACTCGAGTGCTGAAGGAAGCACAGCCTGTTAAGACGCTGATGTTACCTGTGTGAAACCTTGCTCAGAAATTTTATTATTTATTATTTATTTATTTATTTACAAATGAATGAATGATAGCAGGGACATAGAAGTCCTGTTCTAGCAATAGGGGAACCTATTATAGGGGAGCTTACTATTTTCACCTTTGTGAAAATAGAATTCTTGGTTGCATTATTTATTAATGTTAATATTATTATTTATTAAAATACTGTACACCCATCCTTCCTCCAAGGATCACAAGGAGGATAACAATAGAAAAACACAAAAATATATAAAGTAGTAATAAACAAAAACAACAACATCCTGGGAACTTCCGGGGAGGAAGACGGTGGATTAGTCATTGACCGCTGAAACTTCTGTCAGGGGAAATAATTATGCAGTGATTAAAAGCTACCAAGGCATAAATCTTGATTGTCAAAGCTCCCTTTTAAAGAAGAAGAAGAAGAAGAAGAAGAAGAAGAAGAAGAAGAGGAGTTTGGATTTGATATCCCGCCTTTCACTCCCTTTAAGGAGTCTCAAAGCGGCTAACAATCTCCTTTCCCTTCCTCCCCCACAACAAACACTCTGTGAGGTGAGTGGGGCTGAGAGACTTCACAGAAGTGTGACTAGCCCAAGGTCACCCAGCAGCTGCATGTGGAGAAGCAGAGACGCGAACCCGGTTACCCAGATTACGAGACTACCGCTCTTAACCACTACACCACACCACACTGAGATAAGTGGGGCATCATGGATTAACCTCTTATGTTCAGAATAAGACATTCATCAGGATACAGCATAATGGCCAACAGGAAATGGGACTGGAGTATATGGAATTGAGTGGGAAGATGTAACAAATAATTATGGACTACCACACTGTTGGGATTTGTTGGAACCCTTGTAGAGAAATTCATAATACTGGGTCAGATAAGAACTATGATTGACATTTAACGATAATAAAAAATGAAGAGCTTCTTTTGGACTTTTTTTTTGGGGGGGGGAGGTAGATGCGAGAGGACTGGGAATGAAGACTGAAAAACCTTCGTCTAGCAGATGGAGAAAGAGCTGGACAATAGTATAGCCAGATGTTATCTTGGAGTGCATATTCTGAACATTTTGAATAATTGTTACATACATAATTGGCAGACAGAGAACTGGCAGCCCTTCTTATTTCTTTTTCATTAATTCCTTTTCTATCTTCCTTTTCTATGATTTTCCTTTATACTTACGTTTTGTTTTGTAAATTGAAGTTCTCTATCTTGGAATAAGGAAGATAACGCCCATCGTCAACAGTTTTATGCTCCCATTGTGAGTTTAACTCATATGTGAGGTTTCTAATTGTTAACCCTTTAGGACATTAAGGAAATAAAAGAGCAGGCTAAAAATCGTACGCGCTAGTGGAGAGCTGCAAATTGGTTGCAGATTTTGTC
Source organism: Podarcis tiliguerta (assembly GCF_965153285.1). Classification (NCBI taxonomy): domain Eukaryota; kingdom Metazoa; phylum Chordata; class Lepidosauria; order Squamata; family Lacertidae; genus Podarcis; species Podarcis tiliguerta. Next base: position 82,424,825 of record NC_139540.1, on the reverse strand, counting down.
ATTGTGATGATTTTTCACAATAGTTGGGTTCATCATCTTACTGACATATACTTTAAGTCTTTTACATGCAGAATTCAGGAAAGTGTCATGATGACCCTCAGGCAGTATTTTGGAGAAAATACTGCTCACCAGTTTGGTGGAATATATGTAGTTTTAAGTGTTTTTAAATAATGAAACACTCCAGTCACACTTCTGTTTCTGTTTCACACCTTCATATATGCTTTATTTTATTCCTATTCTTGCTTTCAAACTACCCTTTTCTTTTCTTCTTGTAATTGTGCTACTAAGATGCATGTAGATCAGCTTAGTTTTGATTACCATAAATTCAAAATGGCGACCATTTTTGCATTTATTGTGAACACAGGCAGCTGTGTTGCTTGGCTGCGTTGCTCACCCAATAAGGAGTCTAAGAACGACTGGGGGGTGGAGCTTGCATGCTTTGTGTCGATCAAATCGGCCACGTTGCCTGGGGACTCGCCTTTGCTCAGCGCTTCCCAGCGGAGAGGTGACGGTGGTTTTCCTTGCTGCACCCTCTTTGCCGGGTTGCTGCACTGTGGGAACCACCGCTTGAGGCTTCGTTTGGCTGCTGGCTGGGCTTTCTGCCTTTGGCTTGGAGGGGCTCAGAAGTCGAACATACCTGTGCCCAAAAATTCCCTTATTTTGGCTGCTGAACCCTTATCTTCGAGGTTGCTGGTCCCTTATTTTCAAATCTGAAAGTTGACAGCTATGCTCAGGGTTAGAGAGGAGAGCGCTTCACCATGCCAAGCCAAGTCCAGGGTGGAACGAAGCAGCTGTGATCCTGCACATTAATGATCTTACTTCCAATGTATGGTCGAACTCTGTTAGAAAGGGTTGCAACATTGCACTCCCTGGCCAGCTTTTGGCGTGTCTGGTTAAAAAGCTGAAAGTCAGTAGATACTGTTTACTTATCTTGCTGTGTATAGATCAGGTCGTCTTCTTCTTTGTTTAGGGATTAATTATACTGTTTAAAATTGTATTTTATTGATATAGTTTTTATTAAATATTTCAAAGATTTCTGTCCTGTCTTCCTATAAATATGCTAATTATCCATTCTGAGCCACTTAGAGCATCTGGGAAATAAGTCTTTAATATTTAAAATGCAAATAAGACTTATTGAAGCATTTTTATTATTATTACAAATTAAAAAGGCATCCTTATGCAACAAGACCAATAAGACAATACTCATAAGTGACACAAATACATTTTTCTTTAAAAGAATTGTCTGCCAAATGAAACCTCTGACATAATTTGGTATATTTTTTTTTTATATATAAAAATGGTATTAGTAATTGTATTATAAATTGGTACTGTTATAATGAGGCTACTATTGGATTGTAATTGAAAACTAATAAAAATTATTATTAAGAAATCTTTTTTTAAAAAAACCTGCCCCATTACAGTGGCTAATAGTTTTTTGTTGCTCATTAAATCAGCACGTTAGTGAAATCACTGTCAAAGTGAATCATATATAAAAGTTTCAGAACCGACGGGATGACAAATAATACTTTTTATATCAAATTATTATGCGTTGTAGTCCTGGGGGATGATGAAGACAGACAAGTAGGGAGGTTACCAAAATGAAAGAAAAGAGGAACATTCTAACAGCAGTTTTGTACATCGAAGAAATAATTAAGTGGGAGATGTATCAACGTGCTGCAATCCAATCAGGATGAATGCTCATTGATGTATAACCTCTCCACAAAAAAAAAAAAAAAAGAATTAATGCTCAATAAAGTCTGAATATAATTTAACCTTCATGTATGCTTTGAGTGAGAAAATCAGGATGACTGTTCAATAAATAGGTTGTCTGGAGGAGCCCGAAGTCTGGATTTAGCAGTTACTGACAGAGAGCTAAACATATTTTAAACCTAGCATCACAGCTGTGTTCTTCAAAATATGCTGTTCTGTTTCAAAGGTAAAAGATTTTCCTTCTGTGAATAATGAATAATGAAACCATTTGTTGTTCGAACATCTAACTGCTGCATTTTAAAGAGGTGATTTTTCTGCTGTATGGCTTACTTTTAAATCCCATTGCAGAACCTAAAAACGAACTTCGAGTGAGCCATTTCTCATTTTTATAGATATTTATCAGCTTTTCTATATCTATGCAAATAAAAAAAAATATTTTGTGTGTGAACAATGTAGAATATGTACATTCCCAGGCCAAGTTTTTTAAGGTGGTGAAGTAACTTCTTTCTTCTGTCGGTCCTTCCTTGTCTACACAAGTGTCTTCTCCTCCTTGCTGGCCTTATCCTCTGTGTTCTCACTTCCCCCTCTTCAGCCATTAGAAATGACTCACTTTGCTCGTAATCTGGGGAACCGGGTGTTATGTACTGAAGTTCTCAAGCTGGGCCAGCAGGGGGATACTGTAGATAGTTATGCAAATGAAGGATCGAAAGTGATGTTCAGTGATTGGATAGTTACAGAAAATGGTTACAGTTGCGTCCTAGTGGAGCTCTATATAAGCAGGCTGACTGAGCCCTTCAGTTCAGTTCTGTCCTGGCCTGTGAATAAACAAGAGCTGTTTGAAGAATCGCTGTGTCGTCTGATATCTTCACCCACAACTTAACACCGGGTTCGTGTCTCCGCTCCTCCACATGCAGCTGCTGGATGACCTTGGGCCAGTCACACTTCTTGAAGTCTCTCAGCCCCACTCACCTCACAGAGTGTTTGTTGTGGGGGAGGAAGGGAAAGGAGAATGCTAGCCGCTTTGAGACTCCTTCGGGTAGTGATTAAACGGGATATCAAATCCAAACTCTTCTCTTCTTCCCTTGGGCAGCTCATAGCGGCTGCTGGAGAGCGGACGAGGAGGAAAGGCTGCCATCGCCGAGGCCCAGTCCCATGTGACGTGCCAGTTTTGAGGGGCAGGCAGAGGACAGGACCACCTTGTGCCCACATCTAATCCCTGCTTCTGGAATCTGGCCTTTGGACTAGACTGCTTGCCTCTTGCTCATCGGCTCATTCTCTTTCACCTCTGAAACCTTGACCCTTGCCTTTCTGGGACTACCCTACTCTGGCTTGTTCCCATCTGACATCCGGTCTCTGGTCTTGGAGTACTCACCTCTGGCAGAGCATGGCACATTGTGGTGCAGATGTGAGTCTAAAGCTGGGTTGTCTAGCCTGCATAGATATTTCGTGCTGGATTGAGTTGAAAGGCTGGCTGTAGCCAAGGAGATGGGAGAAGGATGTGGTTTATTAGATGATAGTGTTGGATGCTGAGAGATGAAGCTTGGGAGAACTAGCTCTGCCGGAAATTGCTGCCTCTCACTCATTGTCAACTTTTAAAAGAATAAGCAGATATGTATATAATTTCACATTGCAGCAGAATTTCTCAGCAGAGGCTGGTTCTGAAGAGATTGCTCACCACTTCCTGAAAAAGATGAAACAAAGCACTGAATCACGTTGCTGTGGAATATCTGAATCATGTTGCTGTGGAATATCTGCTTGATCTATTAAAAGCGTCCCCTCCGCCTGCAAATAATTGGGGAGAAGTAATCTAGAATTTTACCTCAACTCAAAAACTTTAAATGGATGCAGGTTTCCCAAACTCTCAAGAAACACCAAATTAAATGTCTTCGCATCAAGAAAGAGTAACAGTTGCTAAAGAAAACAATTTACCATCTGGAAGCCGAGTCGGTTTCCTTTGTGTGTTATTTTCGAATAGAACATCCAGAGACAAAAATGTATTGTCAGTACTAGCAAGGCTGAGAATTTCACCATATGTTAACGTCTCACTCAAAGGAAAAGGAAGCAGCTCTCATTATTTTGCTGCTTACTCAAGATGCATTTTTAAAAATTATTGATGGAGAAAGGCAAACATGGGGAAAGAATTAAGAAAAGATGTGGAACTTCTAATTAGACCAAACAGCAGATAGAATCAAAACTTGCTCCAAGTGTGCCCATTTCTACAAATTGGTCTCCAAACTGGTTTCCTTCCAGATGTTTTGCTTCAACTCCCTCAACATGGCCAATTGCCAGGGGTGATGGCAGTTGCAGTCCAAAATCATATCCGGATGGCACCTGTCTGAGGATGGCTAGACTAGAAGCTATTCTGTTTCCTTGATCAGTTGGTATTCATGGGACCATAGCAGGAGTTTAGCTCCTAGGCAGCTGGGTGCTCCATAATAAGCCACAGACCAAAGCAAACTACCGTATTTTTCGCTCTATGGGACGCACTAGACCATAGGACACACCTTGTTTTAGAGGGAGAGAACAAGAAAAATAAATTCTCCCCCTCTCTGCTCAGCGCCCCTTCAGCAAAGCGGCAGGAGAAACGGAGCCCCTTCCATTTCTCCTCCCGCTTGGCTGAAGGGGCGCTGCGCAGCTCTCCCTCTCTGCTGAAGCCAGGAGAGTCTTGCTCTCCTGGCTTCAGCGAAAGGAACCCGAAGCCTGTGGAGCGCAGCGGGAACTCACGCTGGGCTCTGAAGGCTTCAGGTGGCTATCCCTGAAGCCTGGAGAGTGAGAGGGGTCGGTGCGCACCCACCCCTCTCGCTCTCCAGGCTTCAGCGAAAGCAACGCGAAGCCTCCGGAGCACGGAGGGAGCGCTCCCTCTGCGCTTCAGAGGCTTCACGTTGCTATTGCTGAAGCCAAGGAGCCTGCATTCGCTCCATAGGATGCACACACATTCCCCCTTAATTTCTGGAGGGGAAAAAGTGCGTCCTATAGAGCGAAAAATATGGTATATGCACGGGGGAAGCAGTGAAAATTAGGCTTAATGCTGGCTGTGACCACCTGTTGACAATGGCGACTTTTTTACTTGGGTTCAGATAACAGGTGTGTCATACAGTTCAGTCAAAACTAAACAGTTGTGAACCCCATCAATTTCAAAGGGAGAGATTAGCATTTGCCAAATCTCCCACAATTCAGTAGGACAAAAAAAGTGCTTGCTTTTGGCTGCATTGCATTCTATGTGAGCGGCGTGTCACTTAAGAAAAGTGGACTTGTGAATATCTCCTTGCGTTAATGGAAATAAAAAGTATGTACACTGAAGTCCTTTCAAGTGTAATGGAGTCCTTGTTACTATTTTGCTTAGAAGATTCACTTTGCAATGGAGAAGGTCATGTTTCATTTTTAAACCTGTATGAGGTTTGTGGCATCAAGGAAGGTTCATAAACATAGAATCGTAGAATCAGCCAGAGATCTCCCAGATCCTAACTTGCTTATTTTGGCTGATCTCATGTTAGGGTTGTGTCCTCCCCCCCACTTTTTTTAAACTGCAACCTCAGGTTTTAAAATATGAATGTACAAATACAAAAGCTCACTTCCAAAATGTATTCTAGGGCTTTTCAGAGATACTACATTATAGGAAAGAACACTGTCATGTGGTTTCAGGACAAGGCATAGTTTTTATTTTCAAGCTTCTTGTTTATTAGTTCAGCCACAACTCCCAGGCTGCCAAACCCTGGATTTTTCATGTTACCATTAAATTTTGCTGCATTGTGATCCGAAAGCTTTTGGGAATGCCCAAAACAACTCGCCATTGCCTCTGAATAATTGATGGTATCAAATTGCTGCAAAGTGTTGCCAGCAGAAGGAGCCGAAAGGATTGTTTCTTAAGAAAGAAGCAAGTTTCATTTTTCTAACCCCCCCCCACACACACACAAAGAAAGGTCTCGTGAAGTTGCCTTTATAGTATTCAAAAATATCTGCTGTTTTATGTTTTATCATTGTATAATTTTTGCTGCTGTAGAGCAGACACCTGATTCACCTTTGTAATGATTGGGGGGGGGAGAGAAGGGAGGGGGGTAGGAATGACTTTCGTGCAGTAAAAAGCACCACCCACCCTACTTCTCATCAGTCTCCCTGGCAGTTATGACCAAGGTTGTCTCAGGTGTGGTCTTGGGGGTTTTGTGGTTTGGGCCACTTCAACATCCACCCTGAGAATTCTTCAGGCCCTGCTCGGTTTTGCATGGCCTCCTCAAATGACCACTGGTTTAATGCATGGATAGGCAAACTAAGGCCCAGGGGCCAGATCCGGTTCCCTCATTGCGAGAAGTGAGGTTACAGGGAACCAGACAGAGGGCCTTCTTGGTAGTGGCACCCACCCTGTGGAACACCCTCCCATCAGATGTCAAGGAAATAAACAGTTATCCTATTTTTAAAAGACATCTGAAGGCAGCCCTGTTTAGGGAAGTTTTTAATATTTAATGCTGTACTGTTTTTAATATTTGATTGGGAGCCACCCAGAGTGGCTGGGGAGACTCAATCAGATGGGTGGGGTATAAATAATAAATTATTATTATTATTATTATTATTATTATTATTAACTGGTCACCAACACCCCTTTTTTGGCAAAGGTGGTAGAGAGGCTTGTCATGACCACGACAGGGCTGTTTGCAAGGGTTTGGTGGAGGTGACTGTGCTTTTGGATCAAGGCTGGTTGCATATCTGAGCTGTTTGCGTGGGGTGGGAAAACATATAGATCACTTGCTTGCTTTTGTGACTTTAAAACTCTTGCTAGGGAGTTAGCACCATGCAGCTGCAGACCTCAGAACACTCTGAGGTAGGTTTGGAAGGTACAGTGTACAGAACGATTCCTGCCATTCCCCAGGGGGGGCAGAGACGGGTGGCAGTGGTAGGTGACTCCCTATTGAGCGAGACAGAGGCACCAGTGTGCGGGGAAACAAGATGTCCCGGGAGGTGTGCCATCTTCCAGGTGCAAAGATTCATGATGTGACAGAGAAGATGCAAGTCTTATACACAACCCCTTCCTTCTGATTCATGTGGGTACAAGCGATACTGACAGAGATTATCCATCTAAACTTTTAATTAAAGCAGGCTTTTCAGTGCAGGATACAGTCTAGGTGGGCGTTTTAGGCACATAGGCACATAGGCACCAGTGAAATGAATTGAGTCTGTACAAGAGTAGCGCCATTTTTTTTACACAGCTGTCAAGAATTTCACAGAACCATACCATTAATTGTACTATCCAGTAATATCCTAAATTTATATACTCTTTCCTTCTTCCTGCATATTTGGGTTTTCTCCCCCACCCCCCAGCCTCTGCCTCAGTGCTTGGCTGAAACGCCGAGGGGAGTTAATGTGAGGTTTAGGTTTTGGGTGCATGTGAGCAAACAATGATTTCTTAACAATAAAGCAAGATGATCTCCGCAAGAAGGCCAAAAGTCATTTCAAAGCTGCTAAAGCAAATGTTTTATTTTCTACGCTTGCAGATTCAATTTGTGTACGAGGCTTTGATCCAAACATCAACATGGTCACCGGAATAACTCCAGTTAACCCCATGTTGTCAAGTATGGGATTAGTAGCCCAGCCGCCACCAGCGGAGGTGCCTGTCATCAAAGAAATAATTCACTGCAAAAGCTGTACGCTCTTCCCTCCAAATCCAAGTAAGTGTGCTTCGTTAATTTAATTAATGCTCCAAATCGCTAGTCCAGTTCAGGCTGTCCTAATCGGTTTTTACCCAGGGTAACAATGGCAATTTAGTTATCCCTTCACTTAGCGTTTCCACGGGGAAAAAGACTTCACAATTTGGATAACATGAGGCAAACTTCCTTCCTTCCTTCCTTCCTTCCTTCCTTCCTTCCTTCCTTCCTTCCTTCCTTCCTTCCTCCCTCCCCTTAGCACAGCTCTGATATATTAGCATCCCACAACATAGGGAGCATTCACTTTATACAGTGGTACCTCGGGTTAAGTACTTAATTCGTTCCAGAGGTCCGTTCTTCTTAACCTGAAACTGTTCTTAACCTGAAGCACCACTTTAGCTAATGGGGCTTCCTGCTGCCACCACGCCTCCAGAACACGATTTCTGTTCTCATCCTGAAGCAAAGTTCTTAACCCGAGGTACTATTTCTGGGTTAGCGGAGTCTATAACCTGAAGCGTCTGTAACCTGAAGCGTATGTAACCCGAGGTACCACTGTACCTTAGTCTATGTACCTCAGGGCTGCCAGCATCTCTCTAGGGCTTCACAAACAAGGGGACGATCCCAGGCCTACCTGGAGATTGAAGCTGGCTTCATCTTCCGTACACCAAGCAGATGTTCTGCCACTGAGCTGAAACTTCTCTGCAGGTCCAATATTTGCCCCAGTCCCCGTCTAAGGGATCCTTCCTCGCTTGTTGCTGCAGCCACGGGTTCAGTCTGTTGGGATACTGCCAGGGAGACAAAGTCCATCATGACTCCACGTCGTCTCCGGATGTCCATTGATCTCCCGTAGACACGCAGTATCAGCAATTAGCGACACGAGCTCCAGAAATAGCTTGCCACATTCCAGAGCCGTGCACGCTCTATCAGCAGATAAAGCACAGCGAAAGATGCACTCAGGAGAGCATTATTTACAAGTTTATTTCTGCGTTGATCAGAACAAAGAAAAACATGACTGCCTGCTTCAATGTCTCCGGCAGAGAGAGAGAAATGAAAGCAAAGACACAACATAAACATCCTGTGAAACAGGAAATGCGCAGGCTTTGACACAAACATCCTGCTCCCTTTTAAGGTGGAACGGAAATATCCTAACACAGTCTTCATCCCCTTTTAGTAGAGTTCCCCCCCCCACCCCCGTCAGGTTTTTTGTGATAGGACTTTCATGTGATAGGTCTTGTGTCATTTTGATATATATATTTTTTTTACCTTTTGTTCATTGTGATGATCTTCACCTGAACAAAAAATGCTTTGATTAATTGGGAGCTGATAAAGCAAACAGCACTGAGCACATAAGTTCCCGTCTTAATGGCAGAAATTTGTCGTGTCAGCTGATTAATATTTTAATAACCAAATAAGTTCTGTGAGGACTTGATCTGATTAGATGCCTTTCTGATTATTCAATGTTAAACTTTTATTGAAGCAATTTATTTTATGTCTGAAATGACTTATGGGGCTGAATAAGAAAGCAAGTGAGAACTTTAATTTTTCTCTTAGATCTTCCGCCACCTTCCACAAGAGAGAGGCCACCTGGATGTAAAACTGTGTTTGTGGGAGGATTACCAGAAAACGCTACTGAGGAGATTATTCAGGAAGTCTTTGAGCAGTGCGGTGACATCACAGCAATTCGGAAAAGCAAAAAGAATTTTTGTCATATCCGTTTTGCTGAAGAGTTCATGGTCGATAAAGCCATTTACCTTTCTGGTATTTGTCACATTCTTTAATGGGTTTTCTTTGCGGCTTCTCATTTGCATTTTGCGATGTTGATTTGCTGTTATGTTCTTCAACCTTTATCGGAGCAAGTGTTTGCAAAGCTCAGGAGTTTGGGACAGAAACTGCAAGGGCACAGTCACAATTCCTCTATCCCTAATGTATGGTATTCCTCTTAATTCCAGGTGTGAAGGGGGCTGTTTCACAGGGTTCTGTGAGCACAGGATGCTCGACTTGAGGGGACATTTGCCTGATCTGCTGGAGCCATTGCTATGATCTTAGTTGTTCCTCTGTTCACCAGAACTTTCCCCTGTTTTCTGCTGCTCTGTGATAATTCAGTAGAGAAGAGAGGCTCCCCAAATGGTGCCAAAAACCATTGTTTCAAATAGGGTTTTTATATATGGTACTGGCCCTATTCAGTCAGGACAGTTGGTTTTGATATCAGTAGCCTGTACTGCATTCTCTATAAACAGCCAAATCCCAATCAAAACTTACCTGACTTACTGAAAATGGCTAAGCCAAATATATCTCTCAATCGGTCTTCTGTCTTCTTAGCCGATGGATTTCCTAATTCTAGGACAGGATGCGGGCAATGCAAAGTATTTTTAAAATATGGGAATAGGCAGAATCTTTACAGCTGCATTTGCAAAGGGCATCTAAGGATATCGGCCAGTTGAGCAGGCATAAAAATTGCCGTGTAGACGATGGATCAGAACTGGGTCATTGATGCAAGTGGATAAACCAGGCACGCTAATGAGCAAGATCAGAAGAGGCGAGGCTGTAAACATGGGGTATAAATATATCACTTTGGGATATGTCCATCCGTACTTAATGTGCACATCTGTGGTTGTGTTATTGAATAGGTAATGACCCCACTGTAAGACCTGGTTTGCACGTGCAGCAAAATGAATGGGAATGAGGTAAAAGTGAGTCAAAAGGACTGTACCACTTAAGACATCATCATCATCATCATCATCATAATACCTTTATTGTCAATGTACAACCTGTGTACAATGAAATTAACCAAGCCCCCCTCCCCACCCCACACAAACACTCAGTCTCATTGCACTCTGTGTGCTTGTCGCACAACACACCAACCCCGAAAGTCAGTTGCACTATATTATTTTTCATTCAGCACCCTAACAGCCCACAGATAAAAACTGTTTTTTAGCCTGTTGGTACGACTGGCTATACTTCTATATCTCCTGCCTGAGGGTAGAAGATTAAAGAGCTGCTGGCCATGATACCACCCTCTGTAAAGACTTTCTGTCCGTGGCTGTCAAGCCAATGTACCACACTGTGAGACAATATGAGAGGACACTTTCTATTGTGGACCAGTAGAAGGAGGTCATCAATTGTTGATTAACATTGTTCTTTCGCAAGACCCTGAGGAAATGGAGTCTCTGTTGGGCCTTCCTAACCACCTGAGTTATATTGTTTTTCCAAGTGAGGTCTTCACTAAGGTAAACTCCCAGGAATTTAAAGGAAGAGACTCTCTCCACACAACCCACCCTGATATACAATGGGGCTAGTTCCCCTCTCTTCCTCCTAAAGTCCAACACCATCTCCTTTGGGATGCTCCTCACACTGCACATGCAAACCAGGTCCTACAATGGAATCATGAGGAGAACCCCTCATAACCTATGTGAGGATTCCAAACTGTTACTGCATCGTATTACGCTAGAATACTCATTCCATCATATCTCAAACAATACCAGAAAGAGGAAAATAGCTTTGTATTTACTGGGTCTCCTCCCAGGCTTAATTTTCGTAAAATAATGTAGCAAAGTTCTACCTTCTAGTGTGACAGAGAAGCTGCCGTGGGTTCGGCAGATGCTTTGTTTTAATTGCACTGAATTACTGTTTTTCCTAGATGATCTTTATTATGTTTTCAAACATAAAACATTCTGAAGAGTGTAATTTTTCAAGCCTGTAATAGACAAGAGACATAAAAATAGAATGCATAAGTTATTGCGACTACAGTCTTCATGTTACATGAGGATACAGCCCTGTTGCTGTCGTTTGCAGTATAAAGGTGGATCACACACCAGTCCCAGATATGCTCTGCTCACAGAAATCCCACACACGCCATTGAGGTTTCTGATGTAAACAGAGCCACACGCAGTGGCGTAGCGTGGGTTGTCAGCACCCGGGGCAAGGCAAGTAATTTGCGCCCCCTAACCCGTGGATTTTAGGTAGGGGCAGAGAGCTGCGAGCGCGCGCCCCCCAGATGTTGCGCCCGGTGCGGCCGGCCCCCCCTGCACCCCCACGCTACGCCACTAGCCACACGGATTGAGTTCTCACTACCTCTTTCATTTACTTGCCAATTTATGCCATCGTATGTGGGGGGAAATCATCAAAAAAAGGAAGTAGTAGGCTTGCCTCCATCTTCCTTGTGACAACCACCGTTTTAATAGGCAGGCTTCAAGCAAACCAGCAACTATAAATGTTAACTCATTGACACGACGCGACGCGTATGGACATAAATAAAGGAAAGGAGACCTGACGTGTTTTTTGCTTGTTGTTTCCAGGTTATCGCATGAGATTAGGATCTAGTACGGACAAGAAAGATTCAGGCCGACTTCATGTCGATTTTGCACAGGCAAGAGATGACTTTTATGAATGGGAATGTAAGCAGCGGATGCTGGCCCGAGAGGAGCGTCACAGGCGCAAAATGGAAGAAGATCGGATGCGGCCCCCATCTCCGCCCGCTATCATGCATTATTCGGAACATGAAGCAACTTTGCTGGCAGAAAAACTGAAAGGTAACGAGACGTTTCCCAGCCATGTTATCGGAAGGTTGATAAATCTACAACTCTGTCACAATAAGTTGTGTGCATATTAATGGGTAGCAAAGCAGGTCTCGCTCTTAACTTCCCTATAGCTGTTCAGGTGTGATAGTGCAGGCTGTAAGGTAAAGGTAAAGGGACCCCTGACCATTAGGTCCAGTCGTGACCGACTCTGGGGTTGCAGCACTCATCTCGCTTTATTGGCCGAAGGAGCCGGTGTACAGCTTCCGGGTCATGTGGCCAGCATGACTAAGCCGCTTCTGGCGAACCAGAGCAGCGCACGGAAACGGCGTTTACCTTCCTGCCAGAGCGGTACCTACTTATCTACTTGCACTGGCATGCTTTCGAACTGCTAGGTTGGCAGGAGCAGGGACCGAGCAACGGGAGCTCACCCCGTTGTGGGGATTCGAACCACCGACCTTCTGCCTTCTGATCAGCAAGTCCTAGACTCTGTGGTTTAACCCACAGTGCCACCCACATCCCTAGTGCAGGCTGTAGCCTGTAGCAAAAGAGGCATGCATACCAAACAAGACACTCTGCCTCCTCTATCTCACCACTGCTGCCACATGGGTCTCTCTCAATGTGTGTGTGTGTGTTTTAAAAAATAAGTCTAGGAACAAACATCTAACCAAATGCATGTACCATACTTTTCTCTATATAGGACAAGTTTTTTTTTAATTATGTAAAAAATTTGAGGTCATCTTATGCACGGATAGTGCATAGAGGGGATGTGGGATTGGTTGCTGCTGGGCGTGTTATTGGTGGCTGTGACAAGAGCTGGTTTTGATTGGCTGTCGCTGCTGCAATTGGGCGGGTGGTTAGCGGTCAGTTAGGTGAGCGAATTTTGGCAATCCCCCCTAAAAAAATCTCAACAACTCTGGGCAATCCTCCTCACAAAAAGCTCAGCAACCTCATTTTCTTAATTTGGAGTCCTGAAAAATAGGACTTATACACGGGGGGGGGGGGGGTATACATGGAGAAATACAGTACATGTGCTTAAAAATAATGTATTTTCCTTTCACACATGATATCCTGAATGCACTTAGGGGTGAATAATGCAAAGACAGTCAAGAAGTTTGTAACAGTTCTTGTTTATTATATGTTATCTATTGTAAAATTACATAGAATGAAATAAAAATATAAGAATAAGAAGAATAAGAATAACAACTAAAAATGCACACCTGGTGGGTAGGTGTGAGATAATTAACTGCTCAGCTTCCAGATTCTTGTTTCTGTCACTGTTTTTCACAACGTGGGAGGCAGTTGGGTTCATTCCATGAGGGATTCACTGCTGTCCTCCTCCTCCTCCTCCTCCTCCTCCTCCTCCTCCTCCTCCTCCTCTCAGGTTGCTGATTTCAAATACTGTTAAAAATCACACAGCACCTAGGCAGTATGGTACCATTTCTACAACAGACAGAAAAACATTACATGGTCCAGCAAGTCCCTCAGCAATTTTCAAGTGGTCTCTGATGGAAAAAAGTTTGGGAACCGATGCTAAGCTCATACAGAGCAAGAGGCATTGTCCAGGGTCATGCGGCCAATGAGATGGCTGTAATAGGGGATACCCAGCTTGATAAATGCGCAGTGCCAACTTTGTAGGCAAAAAGGACCAATGGGTTGGTTCATATTTGTGTGTTCAGACCCAGAAAGTTCCCCCCTAAATAAATTCACACATGACTTAAATTTTTGGTTTGGTTTTTGGCAGAATTTAGGCCACAACTTTATTGATTACAGAAAGTGACTGGTTGCATAGGCTCTGGTTCAACAAGCTCCCTGCCATGCAGGTAGCGCTGACCCAGGGTTCCAGCATAGGTCAGCTAAGGGTGAACACCTGGATAAGCGGAAAGCCGGGAGCAGGCTAACTCCGCAACCCAGATGTCCCCCTGGACTCAGGCATGGGCACAACCCCCTCACAGGGTTGACCAAACCATCGAGTCCCTGGATTTCTTTAATGGAATACCCTTCACATAGGGATGGCGAGAGCGTTCTCCCATCCCTATCACCTGAACCAGAGCCTATCTGCAACCTTACAAGTTGTGACGATTTGCTTTGTGGCAGGCGAAACCCCAATGGCAACAGCCAATCAGCCAAATGCGGAAAATTCCAACCGTGCCCCTGTCCCAACGACACACGACGGCATAGCAAGGTCAAGCGCAAAGCCCTAAAAGTAGGCAGAGGTGGGCACATGAATGCATGTGCCGAAAGAGGAAGCTCTCGGTCACGTGCATAAATAGGTCCTTCGAACCATTTGGACTGCGTCCCATTGGCCAGATTGCACCCAGCTTCGAGGGACCTACCAATCGGGTGTTGTGGCTGACCAATCGTACCCACCCACAACACAGGGCGTCGGTTTCCAGGTCTCACAGCAATGTTGTTGTTGTTGTTTAGTCGTTTAGTCGTGTCCGACTCTTTGTGACCCCATGGACCAGAGCACGCCAGGCACTCCTGTCTTCCACTGCCTCCCGCAGTTTGGTCAGACTCATGTTTGTAGCTTCGAAGACACTATCCAACCATCTCGTCCTCTGTCGTCCCCTTCTCCTTGTGCTCTCCATCTTTCCCAGCATCAGGGTCTTTTCCAGGGAGTCTTCTCTTCTCATGAGGTGGCCAAAGTATTGGAACCTCAGCTTCACGATCTGTCCTTCCAGTGAGCACTCAGGGCTGATTTCCTTCAGAATGGATGCGTTTGATCTTCTTGCAGTCCATGGGCTCACAGCAATATATGCCCTCTTTAAGGGAGGACCCGATTTTGGTGGCGCCTCCACAGCCCCAGAAGGGCTGCTGTTATTCTACTGATTTTGGCGGCTATGCAAAGATGTTGGATCTCATAAATACAGCTTCTCTGAGTGTCTCCCAGCAGTCACCCCTCTCAAGATGGTGGGGGCTTGTAACATGAGAGCTTTATCTGCAGATTTGAAGCCCTGAGGTTCAAATGTTTGAACAGATACTTTACATTGGACACCCAGATGGTTGACTTTCATCAGCTGATGGCATTCAAATATATAAATCATGACTTTCAAGACAAGTCTGTGTTACAAGGTTTTAATGGCACTTCCCATAAGTATGTGTATGCTTGAGTAATTGACATGCTGCCATCAGTGCAACAATTTCCTCTAAAATATACTGTGCAGTTGGAGAAGAGTGACTTTTTTAATATAAGAAAGTGCTCCAGTATACTAAACAACAACAAAAAGATCACTTATGCAAATCAATTATACCTAAGAGCATTTATATAAGCAACAAAGCATTATATATTTTTTATTTTCATTCCTCTGAAGTAATATTTTTGAACGGCGTCAGCTAGACTCTGAACGAAAGGCTGCAAAGGGCTGGATACCAAGTCCAGCTTTTAAATTGGATTCTATTATTTGCGTTCCATAAGATATCTCCAGCAGACAAAAAATAAATTTACTGTCAGGGATCCAGGTGAACTTACAGAAGCTGAGGAGGAGGTCTGCGTTCTATTTTCAACGAAGATAATTATTTCAGCATGTAAGCCACTGGGCAGTCGGCTCATCAATTTAGAAAGCAAGGAGTGAAGATGAAATTAGGATTTTAATAATAACCCGTAGAGAGGGCATTATGTTAGGTAATGTAGTTGAGCTGTGAATAATTTCCCTCTAGCACTTGTTAAATTGTTAGCAACTTGTATCTCCTAATTACAGAACCAATGAAGATTTTTCTCCTTGTACAGAACCGTCAATTAACTGTTAATAGGCTTGCAGGCCCATGCAGCTTTGCCGCTGATGTGGGCCTAGATTTTCCTGTGAGCCCTCAGAGAATTTCCCCAGCCTTGCAATGTTGCACACACAATTGCAGCCGAGCTCAGCAACAACCAGTGCTCTTTCCATCCAATTAGATGGTTTTGCAACTGTGGAAACTTTGCTACCTGTTTAGTGATGATTATGTTTTTTAAAAAATATCTCATTTTTTAATAAACAGTTGTCTCTTGAATGTTACTACTGAGTGTCCTATAGTGGAATAAGAAATGTGTGGAATTTTATATATATAATTTTTATTAATTTCAACATACCAATTATTATACATTCCACAGAACTTCACATCTTATACAATCTTTTTGGACTTCCATCAGCACCTCTGATGATCCACCATTTTTATCATTTCTTCTGCATTTCTTAAATTCCCATTGCCTTTAATTATCTTAACTCACAATCCACCTCTTTAACCATTTTTGCAATAATTCAAATAATTTACCTCACAAAACTTCTTGCAAACCGACAAACGTAATCTGGTCATCACAATTACTTTTCAAATAGTCCGTAAATTTACACCAGTCTTCTGTGAATCTCTGGTCCCGCAGGTTTCCAATTCTTCTGGTTAGTTTATCCAATTCTGCATAGTCCATCAATTTTATCCTCCATTCTTCTTTTGTCGATAATTCTTCTTGCTTCCATTTTTATGCCAATAATATTCTTGCTGCCGTCATTGCATATAAAAACAAATTACAATCCTTTCTGTTTATATCATCTCCTACAATGCCAAGTAAAAATGCTTCTGGTTTCTTAATAAAGAAATGTGTGGAATTTTTAATACGTTGACTTTTGAAACATCACAAAAGATGTGCTCTTTTATACACGCAAAAGATGTGCTCTTTTATTCAGACCCATTTCTACCATTCTCTGCCTTTTAGTCTGCAGTCTTCAGGTTGTTCCTGCAAAGACCAACTTGATTGGAAAGCGTTGTATAATAAAGATACCTATTATAATAATAAACATCACATTTTCTGTTCGCTTTAACTCCATTTCCAGCCTAATTTCCTCAGTTTACGTGTTACTCTGTGCAGCAAATGTCACATGAGAATAACATTTGCTGAGTTTTTGTTTTTGAGAAAGAAAAAGCAGCTTTAGAAGGCTGCAATTTCAAGTGATGTAGTGGTTCAACTCGTTCCATATTGGCTATGTTTCCCTTTAAAATAGCTTCCCTGTTTTCTTTCCTTGGGCTCCAGATGAGGAGGGGGGAAATGGTGAGGTAGAACGAGGCATTTATTAGGAATACAAAGCTGCCGTCACTCCGTGTCGCTTTGCTCCATTTTTCTTTGGAAATCGAATGGAATGTTTGAGGTATTGCTACCATGTGGGAGCTCCTCCCTCCAGATGGGCGCATGAGGCAGTGGTGCAAGGAACATATGAAGTTGCCTTGCGCCAAGTCAGACTCTTGGTCTGTATTGTCAGAGGCCCTCCAGTGTGGTGTAGTGGTTAAGAGCAGTGGACTCGTAATCTGGTGAACCGGGTTCGCATCTCCGCTCCTCCACATGCAACTGCTGGGTGACCTTGGGCAAGTCATACTTCTCTGAAGTCTCTCAGCCCCACTCGCCTCACAGAGTGTTTGTTGTGGGGGAGGAAGGGAAAGGAGAATGTTAGCCGCTTTGAGACTCCTTCGGGTAGTGATAAAGCGGGATATCAAATCCAAACTCTTCTTCTTCTTCTCCAGGATAGGGTTGTCACCCATACCTTAAAAACAGGATTGTCTCATTTTTGAACATCAGCGTCCCCTGTCCTATTTGGGATGCCTTTGGTCCCATTTTCAAAGTCATGAAAAAAAGTCACCTCCACCTGTGACCTGGTCCACCTTTATCTATCTCATCCTGGCAGGGTTGAAATCATGGGACAGGGAGTTACAGCTAGTCCTAGTTTTCCATTGAATGTCCAAATTACCTTTCCTGGTGGTACCAGTGTGCTCAGTTGGTCCAAACTTAAAAATGGAAAGTGTAATGCTGGTGGTCAACAAAAGAGGTTTAAATACTGTCTCAAGGCAAATCTAAAAAAATGTTGTATAAACACTGACAACTGGGAAACACTGGCCTGCGAGCGCTCCAGTTGGAGAACAGCCTTTACCAAAGGTGTCATGGGCTTTGAAGACACTCGAACTCAGGACACAAGGGAGAAACTTGCTAAGAGGAAGGTAAAGGTAAAGGGACCCCTGACCGTTAGGTCCAGTTGCAGACGACTCTGGGGTTGCGGTGCTCATCTCGCTATATTGGCTGAGGGAGTCGGCGTACAGCTTCCTGGTCATGTGGCCAACATGACTAAGCTGCTTCTGGCGAACCAGAGCAGCGCACAGAAATGCCGTTTACCTTCCCACCAGAGCGGTACCTATTTATCTACTTGCACTTTGACGTGCTTTCAAACTGGTAGGTTGGCAGGAGCTGGGACTGAGCAACTGGAGCTCACCCCGACACGGGGATTCGAACCGCCGACCTTCTGATTGGCAAGCCCTAGGCTGTGTGGTTTACTCCACAGCACCACCTGGTATGCTAGGCAAACCCACACCGTGATCAACTCCCGCCCAGAAACCAATGTCCCCACTGTGGAAGGACGTGTGGATCCAAAATTGGCCTCCAAAGTCACTTATGGACTCATTGTTAAAACCATGTTTATGGAAGACAATCTTACTCAGCTGCAAGGGATCACCAAAGAAGAAGAAGAAGAAGAAGCTCAGTTTGTAAAAACAGGCTTTCAATTTGTGCTAAAATTTTCTCCCTGTTATTTTAAATAATGACATATTTGTGGAATTAAATATTTAAATAAAAAAGTGATTTAGTCAAGTTAAAAATGAGTTAAAATAGCCCCACTTCCTTTTTGATCAACACCAATTTAGTACCACGTTAATTTCCCCCACCCCCTGCAAATATTTTCATTAGCACTAGAAGACTTTTTTTTTGCCCACCTTTTAAAATAAGCTATTAAAGCCAAGTGATTATTCAGTGGTACCTAAATAAGATGTCCTTAGCACAAATTAAAGAACCAAATTATTAAAGGCAATTGAAAACATTGATTAAAAAGCTCAGAATTGTCCCTTCCCAGTGCACATGCCAATGTCATGCTCATTAGTGAAGATAGCAGCATACGTGTGCACACACACACACACACACACACACACAAAATTATCCCCCCAGGAAAATCAATTACGATTTGGCAGCCCAAGACGTTTGGGCACCTGAGGTAAACTACAAATTGCTGCCCACTCCCCACCAGGGAAGAAGGGGTGAGTGAAAAAGGGAAAAATAAATATCTTTATTAAGATCTGCTGCCCCTGTGGATCCTGCTGCCTGAGTCGGTTGCCTCTCCTTGCCTCATGGGTGGGCAGACCCTGGCTCAAAGCTACAAGGCTGGTAGGCTTCAGGGTCAAAGCACTTGGTCACTGAAAGCGCTATAGACAAGATAAATTAATAGTTTACATTTAAACGATTCTTCATCTGACTCTGACTGTGAGCAGGGAGAGCCTTAAAAATCCTTATCATATAATTATTCCCAGAGTGAAGCTGTTTCATACTGCTTTATTGGATGAAAATTCAAGCCACAACATTTTACAAGACTCATAGTAATTAGGACTTTGGATGACAATTTATAAAGTTTTATGTTAGGGTGTTAAGCGAAGTCTAGTGTAAGAAGCATCATAAATGTTATTTATGAGACGATTAATTCATAAGGGCAGAAGTGTATTCATAGCGCAAAGCATGTAATCGTAATTTGAACTTCTTGAATTGATTGTAGATGACAGCAAATTTTCAGAAGCTATTACCGTGCTGCTTACGTGGATTGAGAGGGGTGAGGTGAACCGCCGGACAGCCAACCAGTTCTATTCCATGGTGCAGTCGGCAAATAGCCACATCCGCCGACTCATGAACGAAAAGGCAACTCACGAACAAGAAATGGAGCAAGCCAAGGAGACTTTCAAAAATGCCTTAACGGGGATCCTCACTCAATGTAAGTAACACCCGTTAGTCTTCTGGTGGTGGTGGTGGTGGGGTGTTAGGTAATCGGTGGTGGTGTTGTTGTAACCCTGAGGGTAAGTAGTTTTGACATAGTCCCTTTCACTGTGGAAGATCAAGGACCATTCATAAGATTTTACTTCTCAAGGTGAGCAACGTTATCTCAGTGGCGCTGTTGTCGTTTGTCAGTAAACTCGAAGCAATGGGAAATGTAAGGAGACTGACCGGGCGATTCCTCTGTCATCTGCTGTGAGCAAGCCCAATTATTTTTGCATTGAGATTCGTCTGATAGCATCTTGGAGTCTTGTAGGAAGTGGCACTTGTTTTCACTCTTTTGGGAGGGGATTGCAACTAGACAAACAATAAAAAGATGTCTAGCTCTAGGAAACAAGGGTATATCCAGGCCACAGAATACCCAGCCGCCTTTACTGAGCATCTCAACCGAGGCCCAGCTGCTCTCTTTGCCCTCAAAAAGTAGAAGGACCTGACGTTCTGAGCAGAAGGAGCCGATGCTACAACAAAACGGTACCATTCTCAACAAATGGAACGGTTTTGTAAAAATGTTACATGGAAAAAATACGAGGCATTACACTTACTTCTGTAAAAAAAGAAAATCCTTAATTAGAAACAAACAAACAACCCCCCCCCAAAAAAACGGTACCATATTCCAGAGGAGGTGGAAGCTGTCCCAGTTTACCTGTCAAAGCAGGTCTCACCTGATTCCTGTGGATGTGATTTGTTTTAACTGTTTTTAGTTTTGTACTATAAATTGTTGTAACCTGCTTAGGGATTTGCTGGAGAAGAGCAGGTGGTATTATTATTATTATTATTATTAATAATAATAATAATAATATTGCAGGTATTATTATTATTATTATTATTATTATTATTATAGCAGGTGGTATTATTATTATTATTATTATTATTATTAGCAGCAGCAGCAGCAACAACAACAACATGATATTTTATATAAGCTGCCTTAGGGATCCTTATAGATTGCCAGGCGGCAAAAAATCTGATAAATAAATTGGCAAGTGTGAGTACAAATTCTGCCTTGTGTGCAACAATTAATTATCCAAGGGGTTTGTGTGTTTAAAATATAATCAGTTCCATAACCTTAATGGGCCTTCCTCATAAAAAATAATCAGAATATTTTCTTGGCAGATTCTTTTCTCTTTTTTTGTAATAAGAAGTACTTCCTTCCCCTTTAGTTATGAACATTAAAGCCAATTTTTATTTCACTTAGACCATGTGGAAAATAGCTTGGATCCAGTAAACTGGTAGACAAATCACCTCAGTCAAAGCTTCTCAGTTATCCCAGCATGAAGTCGCCTTTTCAGAGTAGCAGAGGTTAATCCCTTGTTTCCACTGTTCCCCCCACAGAGAAAATGTGATTTACCGTATTTACTAGAGTCTGATGCGCCATCAAATCTAATGCGCACCTCAATTTTCAGAAACTTGAAACCAAAAAGAGAGAGTATTTGCTGGCGAATGTGCCATCAAATCGAATGTGCACCTTAATTTTCGCAACATAATTTGGCCAAAAAAAGGTGTGCATTAGATTCGAGTAAATACAGTATAACTTAGCTATCATTAGTCACCACATAATTATCTTTGTCAGCAGAGTGTCAACAAGAGATGTCTAGTGTGCCACCTTCCCTCCCTGAAAGTCGCCCCAAGCCTATTAAGTGTGCCATATCACCAGTGTAAGACATCTTCCAGAGTTTTACCAAAAGGTTGCCTGTCCTCAAGAAGCTCATATTCTGAAGGACATAGCCAGACAAGGGGAGTGGCCATACATTATTTCTTTCAAAAGAATGATGACTATGTGTTAATGTATTTACTAATCAGTATTTAATTAATTTAGCAATCAGTAATTAATCTTTCTTAGGTTAATTATCTGTAACTTCAACCTTGGTATGGTTTAGAACAGTGTAGAATTAGTTTTTCTCTACCAGACCCCTTTTCTTGAAGCTTGGCCTTTGTTAGCTAGGCTGAATGGGTACAATAAAGTACAATAAAAACAAAATAATAAAGATCGAAAACATTTTATATCTAGACTCTACCTGCTTTCTTTAGTGTGTTGGTTAGGTGTTAGATTCTTGTTCCCTTTTTTTAATGTAACATGGAAGTTTAATGGTTTTGCTGAGTTTGAGATTTATCTTTTGGGAAGGGTGTCTTCAAAGCCTTGTGTGACACCCGCCCGCCCACTGCTTTTGTTGTAAAATGGAGCACATTTTGTGTTGAAAGCATTCCCCAAAGATTTTCATGGGGACATCCGATACTCCTCTCTCTTTCCTCTTTATCCTGTTCTTCCAAAGTGTAACAAGAACCGCCACTTCGTTTCTGGTTGGAGATGCTTCTGAATTATTGATCTCAATCCTCAGAACATGGGACGGTACATGTTTTGTTATGGAGTCTGAAGCAGATGGAAGCGAAAGTATTCCCCAGATATCACAGAGCTATCTTTGCCATTGTGCTTTCTCATTCCATGAAAAGCCAATGCAGAAAACAAGCTGTATCAACGGATCAGAACAGTGCATGCAAATACCTTGGAGTGGTGGGTTAGTCTGTGAGCCAGAACTCTGATATTGGGCTGACTGGTGCCAAGCAGAGATGAAGCAATGTTTTTTCTTCTAAAAGCTTATTGCCTTTATAAATATGCATGCTGGATTTCTATAACTTTCAACTTTAGGAGGTGCTCATTTGTATTCGATCCAAATAGCTGACTATTCGTCAATTTCCTAGTTATTTGTTGGATGCAGGGCACTGGCAGTTTTAGGACACAGTACCTCATGAAATCTTGTAGAAATCTGGGTCCTGGTTTACAGAACAGGCTTTTGCAAAATCCGAGGACTGTCAGTTTACTCACTTGAGTAATGATCCAATTGCTAGGTAGATGGAACTGCATGGATATTCCCAAGAAAAAATGGTAGTCATCGGTCTCTGCCCACTGAGCCCACCTGCCAGCCTTTCCCTTGAAAAAGAGCATTGGAGGGGGAGCGCCCCACATGAGTCCAACACTTCCTCTCCCCCACCCCCTGGCAAACCTGGTCTTTCCCAATGGTATGCACCCTATTTGACTCGGCTGCTTAAAATCCAACAGAAGGGCTGGGCAGTGCATCACATTGGGCACCCATTAGGCCTGGGCAATCTATCGATATATTGCTCAGACCGCGATGTCGGCTTCACTCAGCGGTATATCGCTGGTGAAGCCGCCACAGCTCCTCTGCTAGCAGCATCCACTGGAGGGACTCAAGAGTTCATAACTATCCCCCCACTCTCCACCTCGTTCTCTCTTTCTGTCAGTCAACTGCATTGCACACAATCTGCAGCAGGCTTAGTGAGTTTTGCAGGGGTTCCAAAGGATAGCAATTATTATTATTATTATTATTATTATTATTATTATTATTATTTATAAAATTTGTATACCACCCTTCATCCACAGATCTCAGGGCAGTTCACAACATAAAAATACAATATGAAAGCACAAAATGCATGACAAAAGCAAGAACAAAAAAACCCCTAACAAACCAAAACCCTTTCCCTCCCATTTCTTTCTCTGGCCTCTGCTAATGCCAGCAGATTCTCATAGCCATATGCTGTGTTCACATGAATCTCTGCACATTCACCTAGTTCCCAGAGAGTTGGGAAATTTAGAAGTTGGGCCAAGCAGCAAGAGATTGAGAAACGCTGACTGCACCGCAATATTGTGTCACTTCACCAGTGGATAATTGTAGACTTGGGACTTAAGATTTCCACACACTCTGTCACCAAATAATCTCTGTTGCAAAGCCGTGTTCTTTGGAAAACATCACCCTTTCTGCTCCAAAGCTGGCCTGCAGACACCAACTCATTAATTATCGTATCTCACCTTGACTGCTATAATTCTTTCTGCCAATTCGGTTGTCAGGCTTCAGCTTTTTCAGAACTCAGCCGCCAGCTTCTGACTAGGATCAGATTGGCGGTGTAAATCCCCACTTTCATGGGATCTGAACCTGGGCTGCCATGGAGAAATGAACCTGAGACTTCATAAGGCGAAAGACGTCCGGACATTGCCTCCACTCTCTGATCAGAGCCCCATTTCTGACCAGGGCTTGGTCAGAGTGGTTCTGTGCCTGACGGCAAATGGCTGGGCCTCCCTCAGCTGCCTGTTAGTTAGAAAGACAAAAGACCAGAATGCAGAACTGAGTTATGTGAGCTGGATGCAAAAGCTACAGGCTAGGAAGGAAGAGCGAGAGAGAGTTGGAGAGATGCCTGATTTTTGCTGGAACCCAAGGCTGTGAGCTTGAGAGAAGCAAGACCCTCTGGCTCTGGTTGTATACATGTGTAAATAAACTATTGATCCTAAAGACACCACTGTCCCTGCTGTACCTCATCGCAGTGGAAACACAGACCCTGAGTAAGCACCTGGAACCACTGCTCAGAGATTGGGGTGGCATGCAATGGTATCTTGAAAAGGGCCAAACCAGAGTTGACAGTGGCATCCGTCTTTTGTTCACTCATTTCCCCATTCACATATAAAGAAATTGGAGGAGAGATACGTCTTCTTCCTTTTTATAAGAATATGCAGGCCCTGTGCTCTATCACGGAAGGTTCCTTTTCCTCAGCCCAACTCGCTTCTGGTAAATTTCCTGAGGTGAGTGTTCCTCTCGTCAGCTTGGAGGAAGAATTGAAGTTCAAATGGACAAGGCTCCTTTTAAGCAGAAAAGGCGGGGGTAGAGTTAACCACCCAGGCAGAGCTGCAGCTTCCATCAATCTGGGGTTATCTGTTTCTGAAGGAATGCAAGAAACCTGCCATAGTCTGGTCTATTACATGGCGCTGGCTATTCCAAATGCCTCTCTGCTAGAGCTATCCATTGGCGCTGAGTGGTGGCAAACCATGGTGAGGTAATACAGGGGAGGATTTATTTACACATGCATCTAAGCCTCTGATGGAGGGGTTAAGATCATTAACACCCCCCAAGAGGGTATTGCTTCTTGCCACAGCCTTGGATTCAAACAGAAATCAATCACAGCGCTCTCTCTCTCTCTCTCTCTCTCTCTCTGGTTTCTCAGCCTGCAGAATTCTTCCAGCTTCTAGTTCAACCATCTCCCTTCTCAACGGTGGCCTTTGTCTTTCTAAATACAGTGGTGCCTCGCAAGACGAAAAGAATCCATTCCGCGAGTCTCTTCGTCTAGTGGTTTTTTCGTCTTGCGAAGCAACCCTATTAGCGGATTAGCGCTATTAGCGGTTTAGCGGCTATTAAAGGCTTAAGGGATTAGCGGATTAGCTGCTAAAAGGCTATTAGCAGCTTAGTGCCTTAGAAAAAGGGGGTGGGGAGCGAAAAAAAATTGCAAGACATTTTCGTCTTGCAAAGCAAGCCCATAGAAAAATTCGTCCTGCGAAGTGCATTGAAAAACGGAAAACCCTTTCATCTAGCGGGTTTTCCGTCTTGCGAGGCATTTGTCTTGCGGGGCACCACTGTACCATCCATTTGCATCTGGCACCAAGCCACCATCTTTGTTCCATTACTGGCTCACCAGGTAGCCAGGCATTAGAAATGTCTCGGCATACAGCCTGCCTACCCCCCAGCAAGCCTATCACAATACCGTTGTGTATTGTGTATTTCCATTTATCCATACAATTTACAGGAAACCCAGTGGTTTTCATGAGAACCTATTCTTGCATCTTCTATCTTCTCAGGATACTTTAAGGGGGAAATTGCCTTTCAGTGCTTCCGTTATTGACAGCAAGACAAAACGTTGCATCTGGCTAATGAAAATTTTATATGACGTTAGATTAATCAACAGATGCTTGTTGATGAATATTTAACCATGCTTATTGCATAGCACTTCTGCTGAATGATGCTGCCCCTTCGCCATTCTCATTAAGACTCATTATACCCTTTTCCCTTCTGAAGCTTGCATTTGTGTACGCATCACTGTTTTCCTTGCCCAGAAACCCTTGAGATCTCTTACTGGTTCAAGACGGGTGTTGCTTCCTTCAAATACGCCAGTTTCCCCCCTCATAACATAATATATTCTGTGAGTCACAATCCAGCTTGTGAAGCAAGACTTGAGGAAACGAGCGAGGGGAATCCATTTTTTCTCTTTTAGGCTTGATGGCTTTATTGGCAACATGAGGGCGAAATGCTAATAAAGTAATGCATTGATGCCGTGATGTGTGCATTTAATTTCTTTTTTTAAAAAAATGATATTTATTCCAATTTTAACAAATACAGAAAAATTTGAAAAAGACAAAATACAGTAAAAATAAAGAAAGAAACAAGAATAGAATTGTGTACATAGAATTTAAAGTACATAAAAACCACACCTCCACCCCACCAACAGGAGAAAAAACAAAAACATTTAAAAAAGAAACCCTTCCATTTTTCACAATCCCATCCTTCAATAACTTGTTTCCTCGACCTCCTCCCACCTCCCTTTTTGTATTCCAGTTAATAATTAAATCAGCAAATTCTTTATGCCGTGATGTGTGCATTTAAAAGGCAGGGGAGATGCCAAAGTCAGCCGTTCGCTCAAGACATCTACTAAGGTGTCCAATCTCTTATCTCAGTCAAGACATGGCTGGACCCTGACCTCTCCCCAACTGCTTAAACTTTTCATTCCTCCTGATCCTTGTGTCAAGTTCTTCATTAAAATCACATATTGCTGTTGTTCTGATATGCTTGGAACTGAAACAGCCGCTAGAGATCAAAGTGGTCTTTAGAATAGAAAATAAACAAGAATGATATAGACCCTTTCAACCCAGCACTGATGTGCAGGGTGTTCTATAAAAATCACTCTCTGTAACGTGAGGGGCATTTTGCAAAAATCTTAGGCAGTAACATAAGAGGCAGCCTTTTTTCGGCAGTCTTGGGGGATCCACGTGAGAAGGCTGCAAATGCGCTCATTCGGTGATCTCTGATTATTTGTCATATTTGCCAGCATTCCTCTCGCTGTGGATGTATCCGAAGCAATATCAGAAAATAGCGTAATCTGATTTTAGAAGTGAAAACAAACACAAAATGCTTGAGCGGTTCCGTTCCTTCATGCTCCGGTCGATATCATGTTGTGAAGCCATCAGTACGTGGTACCTTTCTGCAAGGCTGAACTACCAGCCTGCCAAACCTTTAGAGTAGGGATAGGCAACCTAAGGCCCGGGGGCCGGATGCGGCCCAATTGCCTTCTAAATCTGGCCTGTGGACAGTCCGGGAATCAGCATGTTTTTACATGAGTAGAATGTGTCCTTTTATTTAAAATGCATCTCTGGGTTATCTGTGGGGCATAGGAATTCGTTCTCCCCCCCCCCCTTCAAAATAGTCCACCCCCCCCACACACACATAGTCTGAGGGATGGTGGACTGGCTCACGGCTGAAAAAGGTTGCTGACCCCTGCTTTAGAAAATGTCCAAGCTCAGGTTTAGCACTGCCAACAACATTGGCCCTTGCAGAGGTGGCGGAGAGGGAAACAAATTTAAATTACACGAAGGCAGGACTAATGCCTCTGTTTGCATTAGTATGATCTTTAAACCAGGTGTCGGTGCTGCAGCCCCCAGCAGGCTGTAACTGGCAGTGAAATTTGCAGAGCACAAGAAATAGTAAGTCTCTTCCGCTGTTCATTGCAATCAAGCCTCAGCATAAGACTCCACCTCCTTCACTTTCGGTTGCTGCAAGGATTTTCTCTCAGCTGCAAGAGCCTTTTGCATGATTTCCAACTCTCTCCGGATCTCAGTGCAAATGAGATAGTTCTGTTACACTGGGGCACGTTGAATTTTTCAGCTTTCAAATTCCAGAAAAGAGAGGTGCCAAAGGGTTGTAATTTGACTTGGGATGTCAAAGTATTTTTTGTTAAATTAATATAATTTAGTTTTGGTTGGTAAAGAACTACATAAAAATACTGACTTTTAAACATTTTTGTGGAATTTCTAATAATTTTAAACTTGTTCATCAATTTTTTTTTGTAAAATTGTATAAAAATCATTAGAAACGATTGCCAAGTACTTGCAGTTATCTTATATATTAATACTTTTTATTTTTATGTATTATGCATATTTTATATTAAATTGCATATTGCACACACACACACACACACACACACACACACACACGAACATGCTTTCACTGAAGGCCAGAAGACAGTTTCTACTGGACCACATCAGATTGGCTTGCCAGACCTGCCAGAGTGCAACAGACAAGTCAAAAAGCACAAGCGTCAAGAAGACGGGAGAAGGTGGCTTTCTGAATGTAAGCAGAGAAGAAAGCAAGCAGGATGCTTCAGGGCCATCAAATGAAATAATTTTCTATGCTGATGAAAATGAAGAACAAATAGCTGATGCCCAAGATGGAAATGATGGAAGTTATGAATTGGCTTTAGGAAAACCAAGAACGCCTTCCATAAAAAGGCCAACGCAATAGAAATACATAATGTTGGTGGGCAGAGCATCAGATATAGCGTTGGCCTCTGTGCTACAGCTGCCGTCATCACGGCCTCCTTTATGGAGGCTGGCTTGATCACTGAAGAAGGCCAGAGACTTGTAGCTGATCACAATAAAGTCAAGAAAAAGTTATGATACCCCTGGATCAAGACTTTGATGATCTTTGTCAGAAGCATGAAGTTTGATGATCTTTGTCGGAAACGTGAAGTTGACAGCATCATCTTTGATGACCGCACATCATCTCAGAACAGCATTGTTCTGTGTGCAGTGAGCCAGGTGGAAGATACCTCTCTCTACCTCTTCCCTCTAGAGCAGCGGTTCTCAACCTGTGGGTCCCCAAATGTTATTGGACTCCAACTCCCATCATCCCTGAGCTCTGGCCTTGCTAGCTAGGGGTGATGGGAGTTGTAGTCCAACAACATCTGGGGACCCACAGGTTGAGAAAGGCTGCTCTAGAGAAAGACTCAAAGGAAGAAAAACCATCAGATATTATTGCCAATAATCTTGTAGATTTCATGAAGAAGGGCATTGATAAGCACCTGTAGACCATTGGGGGTGATTCTACCAATGTTTACACTGGCTGGGAGGGTGGAGCCACGCATTGGGTAGAGGTCAAGCTTGGTCATAAGCCGATCTGGTTAGTTTGTGTCCTCCACACCAACAGGTAACATTGGCAAGGTGCTAGACGCAGCTACAGACCTTGAAATTGATCATTCGCCAAATCAGAGAGCTAATAATAATAATAACAACAACAACAACAACAACAACAACAATAATAATAATAATAATAATAATTTATTATTTATACCCCACCCATCTAGCTGGGCTTCCCCAGCCACTCTGGGCGGCTTCCAAAAAAATATTAAAATGCTGTAATACATCAAACATTAAAAGCTTCCCTAAACAGGGCTGCCTTCAGATGTCTTCTAAAAGTCTGGTAGTTGTTGTTCTCTTTGACATCTGGTGGGAGGGCATTCCACAGGGAGGGCACCACTACCGAGAAGGCCCTCTGCCTGGTTCCTGTAACCCTTGTCTGAAATCCTGCAGAGCTGCTGTCAGTCAGTGTAACTTGGCTTCTCGCAGTGAGGGAACTGCCAGAAGGCCCTCGGTGCTGGACCTCAGTGTCCGGGTAGAACGATGGGGGTGGAGATGATCCTTCAGATATACTGGACCGAGGCCATTTAGGGCTTTAAAGGTCAGCACCAACACTTTGAATTGTGCCCGGAAATGTACTGGGAGCCAATGTAGGTCTTTCAAGACCAGTGTTATATGGCGTCGGTGGCCGCTCCCAGTCACCAGTCTAGCTGCCGCATTCTGGATTGGTTGTAGTTTTTGGGTCACCTTCAAAGGTAGCCCCACGTAGAGCGCATTGCAGTAGTCCAAGCCAGAGATAACCGGAGCTTGCACCACTCTGGCGAGGCAGTCCACAATCAGATAGGGTCTCAGCCTGCGTACCAGATGGAGCTGGTAAACAGCTGCCCTGGACACGGATTTGACCTGTGCCTCCATGGACAGCTGTGAGTCCAGAATGACTCCCAGGGAACTCTTGCTTCACTGAGTTTCATGTAACATGTTTGACATGCCTGAAGGCAATTCCAAACCAGGTTGTGAAGGACATTGCTTAAGTTCCATACACAATTCTGTGAGTACCGAAGTGCTGCTTCTCATTGAAGTCAGTAGGGCTCACTTCTAAGAGGGCATACCTCTTAGACGTGTGGGTGGAAGTACATGTAATCTTATGCTTGTTCAGCATTTAGATTCACACTTCATATTTGACAAAATGTATCATAAATGAATTCCTTTTCACATGATTTTATTTTTTTTAAAAAAAATCTGTATAAGGTTTGATTTGTGGTTGGTTTATATATATGAAAAATTGGGGAAAATGAACTTCTATTGGTCTAGTGCCTGAGGCATGGGTTGAATTGCACATTTCTATACGGTAAGGCAAGGTATCCAATTTTAAATTCACCTCCATAGTGTGGGGTCAGTACTATTTGTAGTTACTTCTCACAGATAGTGGAACTCACTAATATTTGCATTAAAAATTGCTCTCTGCAGAGCTGAGAATTAGTGGGTTGTCTTTTCAGCAGATGACTATTCTGGTTTCATTAGAAAAAATTGCACATTTTTTCACAAACAGAAGTTTGGCCACTACATGTTGCCAAGCAACTCTCTTCAGGGCAAACATGGAAAAACAACCATCTGTCTATGGTAATTAAAATACTGCAGTATTTTATTTTTCTACTTCCATGCATTGAAATCTTTGAGTGATCACAGAAGTATTTATAATTAATTCTAACACCTGTAGAAAAGAGCTCTCAGCCATTTTCATAATCAGAAACTTCAAAGTTCAAGGGTTTCAGCAGAAGACTCATAATGTTCCAACTTGAACATTTCCGGTCGGAAAATGGTAGAATATCATTTCCTTGCATCTTCAGGAATATTTTCTGCTTGAATCTTCTGTCACTAATTAATTACACACAGATTGTTGATTAAGTTTAGTGCTCTTTGCACTTATGATAGACAAAACAGAATTATGTCTGGAATCTAAATCTCCATATTAATGAACTAGATCCCTTAATGACAACCTTTCCATATTTTCCTATACTTCCAGTTTAATTCAATAAAGCTGTGAAATAAATACAGGCCACTAAAGCAGCTGAATGCACTGTACCAAACACTGAAAAGTGTTGCTTTTTTGTTTTATTTGTTTTGTTTTTACTCCGTGTTGCAATCAAATGATCTCCAAGTCTGCTTGCAATGCATTGCAGCAAAGCTAAAAGCAACACCCTGACCAATGGATGAGGCCAGACTTCTCTTCAGCTCTGTAGTCCCAGTGACAACTGGCAGCTGGAGCAGGGCATATTTGTGGGCCCACGCACTAACCCTATCCTTGCAGCCCCTCCCCCTACAAAGGAAGAGACCCTAAATGCCACACCCCAGGCCACACCCCCACCAGCAGCCCATTGGCCCACGATGCAGCGGTTGGCCAAGCCCACAGTTACCTGGTGGGTGGGGCCGCAAACTCCGTCCACCTGTTGGGAAGGGGTGAGCAGGAATTTCTGCTTCTTCACTGGCCAATGGATGGAGCCAGGTTGGTCTCCCCCTTGCTACTGGTGTTCTTCTTGGGAAACAGGGGGTTAAGTCTCCCAGGAGCCTTCCATGCCCTGGTCAGACTGTGCTTCCTTACAGCTCCAGGCAACTGACAATTGGAGCTGAGCCTTCTTTCTGGCTGCAGCAGATGGGGAGTCATTGACCAATGGCTGCAGCTACAGGTAGTCTGCCCATTGCTATAATGTTCTTCCTGGAAGAGGGAGGGATGCAACCTCCCCGGCTGGTGGTAGAAGCCAGAGTGTCTTTCACCTCACTTCCGAAGCCCCAGGGCAACTCACAGTTTTGTCCGTGAGATCATTTCGCTCTCCTGGCTCCCCTGGTTTGACATTCCAGAATTTGATTTGCGGCAGCACATTTGCTTGGCAGTCCCGACGTTTCTTCTCTGGAAAATTAAAATAGGATTTGAAAGCTCTGCTGTCCCCGTGTCTGCAAATATCCCTCATGTTTAACTCTTAATGGATCTGTGTATCCCTCAATCTAACTCACAGTGCCTGCATTGTGCAGCTCCGTTGTGTGGAATGATCACTTTGGTTCCAGTGTTAAGTAAGATGCTCACAAAAAGTGAGAAGCCATTTTTTAAATGGACAGGTAACATCCAGGCGAGAGCTAATGTCACGAGGTGGTTTCTGTGGCCTAGGCTCAGGCGGCAGCCTGGACAACGTCTGAGTATAATCAGAGAAAATGCATGCTTATCTTTCAGTAATCTGTGTACAATTTGTGTAGACTTAAGTTATGGAGACAGACATGAAGGGGGACACCTCCAACAATTCTGAAATGTAAGTACAGAAAGACACTTGATTGGATGGATATTGGTGATGTCGTATCAGCAGTGACATCACCCATAGACTCCTAGTGTCTTTGTTTTGCCTTTCTCTAGTGCTCACAACATAAATTGCTTGTCTTGTTTGACTTCCTTGTTCACCAAAGTTGAGCAGATTGTGGCCGTTTTCAACGCCTCCACCAGACAAAAAGCTTGGGACCATTTCTCGAAAGCTCAGCGCAAGAACATAGACATTTGGCGAAAGCATTCTGAGGTGGGTGAATTTCTTCTCTTCTATCCATCATCTCATAGCCTGGACTAAAGCAAGTGGGCAAGCAAGTTTGTCTCCAGTTGGTTGTGTTGCATTCAGCAATATCTAATTGCTGTAATTTTAGAGAAAAGTAATTAAGAACTGTCTATACAACCTCTTGAGAGAGTATCTGTGGGTCCCATTCACCTCTGTAACGATGTAAGTTGAAATAAAACTACAGTTTTATTTCCTCCAAGAAGCCTGAACTGCCCGGAGGAGCATATTTACCATACCAAAACACTGAAATGATCGAATTTGCCAGGCCACTTTAAAATTATTGCTTTATCTCTGCCCATAATTTACAGGTATATTGAAATTTTATTCTATTACTGAAAAGTGTTGTGACAAAACAGTTTTCTCGTTTTTCATTACTTTCCATATTAAAATGGTTTTCCTGTTTATTTCTTAATAATTAGTCTAGACAAAACGAAGGACCTGTCAGAACCACCTCCAGAGGTGGTTGCTCTTCAGTAACCAGGCAGAACCCTGACCTGTCTTTTACAGGTTTTATTGGTGCAAACTATTTACAGCACAAACCCCAAAAGTTCATGTCCGTCTCAGTCACTTGCAGATTCCGGGAGTGCCCCTTTCCGGTCCCCCCCACCAGCATAAGAACTTAGACACCCCAAATCTCTGCCTCCCCTCCTTACATTTCACCCCTCTGCACAAGCAGGGTGACGGAAGCAGCGTGTGTGTCTTCTGGCCGAGCCTTCGAGCCCTCCCCTCACCCGACTACCCCTCTCCCCCTCGGCTCCAGGGGAGGTGTGGCTTTCTCCCAAGGAGCTGCTTCTCAGAATCACCGGAGGCTCTCTGTATCTCTCTGCCTCCCTCCCCCATTCCAATGGCAGTCCCCTGACAGGAGCCATCTCCCATTTCTTTTTTGACAAAATAAAAATAAATCATTTGCTTTGGCCACAACCTAATGAGCTATTTTAGGTTCACCCACGGCCATAATACTATAGAAAATTCCAAACTTTGTTTCTTTAAGAAGCAGCCTGGCAAGGTTGCATTAAAATGTTTTGTGGTGGGTTTTTTTTTTTTTTTGCCACACTTAGAAAGCAACAAGATTTTCTAGCATCCAGGTAACAGGAGAGACCTGCTTCCTTTTCTCTGCAACAACCCAGATACCGTTTTCAAGTAGGGTTGCCAACCAACTTGCAAAAAAAAGAAGGGGGAAAAAAGGCTGACTGGTTTGGGGGAGTTTCCTCTGTCCCAGAAGGTAGAGCTAATTTTCCTAACTAATTAAAGCTAGTTTTCCTAACCAATTAATTAATTAAACACCTGCAAACTGGGTAGGACCATACACGGAAGTAGAGGCTGTTCATAGCACTAGCTCACTTGAGTAAAATTCAGCTGGTTGGCCTGTCTGCTCATTGTTTTCCTGGGCTCATCATGGGCAAGGATGAGCCTGGCTTACCTGAGGTCAGATACCTGAGCAGCAAGCATGCTTAAGGTACTAAAGAGAGAGCATAGGCAGCAAATGGGTGATGAGGAGGAGTCACACCAGCTGGCTGCCTTTACTCGCTTTACCTTTGCCCAACCCTGCTCTCCTTGAGTCAAAACCCTGCAGCCAACATCATCACAACACAGCACATAACTTATGGTTACCAGATTTTTTTTCAATGAATCCGGGGACCCTTTTTTTTTTTTTTTTTTGAAGCTGAGTAGCAACACGGAATCAGTAGTGGGGATGGTGAGGCAAAAGACCCTGGGCCCAAGCACACATGCATATTGTATAAAGGTGCAAAGCCCTTCTTTTGCACCCTGTGAAACATAAATGCGCAGAGATTTCTTAAAAAACTGGGCAGCAGCCACCTGCCCGCAACTCCCGAGCCTCCCCCAATCTCCTCCCTCCTCCCCCTTTGTTTTGACTGATTGGGGGAAGCTTAGGAGTCGCGGGCGGTTGGCCGTTGCCCAGTTTTTTAAAAACTCTGCGCATTTATGTTTCGCAGGGTGCGAAAGAAGGGCTTTGCACCTTGCCTGGCAGAGAAACCATGTGCCCTGCACCCCTCCTGGGCAACGGCCGCCCGTACACGACTTCCGAGCCTCCTCCAATCTGTCAAAACAAAGGGGGAAGGAGATCTGTACCGCTGGACGTCCCCAGTTCCCCTTCGGCAGTGGCGGCAGCAGCGAACAGCTCCTGAAGCCAGCCAGAGCCAACTGCGCTACCAGGCTGGCTCCGGGCTGCTGAGACTGCCGCTGCAAATCTGGGGACATTCCGGGGACGGAATTTGTCCGGGAACAGATTTGCAAATCCGGGGACTGTACCCGGCAACCGGGGACATCTGGCAACCCTAACATAACTGCCTTCTCACCTGCCCTTGGATGAGCAGTAACTATTAGTTGCGGGGGAATACAGCTTGACAGTTAGCAACAGAGGAATGGTAGAAAGCCTTCAGATTTTGGACAGATTACTCTCTATGGCAAGGCTTGGAAAGAGCAGGGCGATTCTGCCACACTCCAGGGGATG
This sequence comes from Podarcis tiliguerta, assembly GCF_965153285.1. NCBI lineage: Eukaryota > Metazoa > Chordata > Lepidosauria > Squamata > Lacertidae > Podarcis > Podarcis tiliguerta. The sequence continues at coordinate 82,390,124 of NC_139540.1, read as the reverse complement.
CTCTTAGGGACTAGTGAGCAGGAAGTACACCCCTCTTTGCAAAACACCCACCCAGGAGAGCAGGGGGTAAAGGCAAGGCACAGTTTAGACAAGCCAAGAGAATCAGACTAGATTGAAAGTGTGAACCAGAGGCAAGGGAGTTCCAGTAAGGTACGAAAGCTAGCACCAAGAGCCAGAAACTCCTGTTATTTCCAGAAACTGGGAAGCTCTGGAAGGAGACCCTCTGTACTCTTCACCCCTTGACCACACCCTAACCACAATGGCTGGTTTGTGAAGGAGTTTTGGGAGTTTCTTATTCATAAGCCACAGAAATACTCTGGGTCTGTAGGCGCATGCTGTGTTGTTGTTCTTTGGCCTTGGCCCAGGATTTTGGTTGTTAGTCTTCTCAGGGTCTAAGGGGTGGCACCACCAAAGACCGTCTCTGTGCTTCAGAAAGGTCTCTTGCGTGCTGAGGTCCCCAAAACACCCCTACGCCAATAACTCACACATCACACATAATTTTTGTTTAAGGTTTTTGGCATAATTTTGGCCACAACTTTATTAAAATACACATTGTGAGTGGTTGATTAGGCATTGTATATGACTAGCTGTCCCCCCCGCCTTGGGGGACAGCAGTGACTCCTGGATTCCAGCGGAAGACAGTGTGGAGGAACAAGATCAGGGATAACTGGAGCTGCGCCACAGACCCTCAGCTTCTCCCCGCATGCTCCTAGGAGCTTACGCGGCCCACACCCGATTCCAGGGGTTTGGACGAGAGGATGGTAAGCCCCTGAATTCCTTTAACGGAATTCCTGTGCAGCAGCAGCATTGGAGGGGCAGGCACAGCCAATCCATACCCCTCCACCAACCAATTTAAACCAATGCCTAACCGCCAACCTTACAAGTTGTGACGATTTGCTACGCAGTAGGCAAAAACCAATTGGCACACACTAATCAGCCAAAAGGAAAAATTCCTACCAGGCCCCCGCACCAAGGCGGACGACCCCATGACAGGCAATAGCAAGGTCAAAGCACAAGCCCAATCAAGGGAGGGTGGGCGGGTGATCCGGTGCCCACAGCAAAAGAGAAAGGAACATGCTGTGAGCCTTGTTTAAATAACCTCTGTTACCACCCCTAAATTGGCAACATCAAATTTACCCCAGTAACACCAACCACCAATCCGATCCAAGCCCCTTCAATCTATCACGCCTGGCAACCATGGGGTGCTTTGCTCGGCCCCATCTGCAACACGTGCTCTCCTTTAATGAGAACACGCTTTGCTAGAGGGTCCCTCAAGGGGATCTTAGCACTGGTTTCCAGGGATGCTGCTTGCTCTTCAGGGTCCTTGACGTGCGGAGTGTCTGGTTGGTCCTCCGAGCACCCAGTGTCTGGTATCACATCAGGATACCTTCTCAGCTCGGGTCAGCTGGGACTTGCTTTGTATGAAATGATGTGTAATCTTCATACAAGGTTATGTATGGGGGGATAAAGTGAAAGAAACAGCAAGTGAGCAAAAATGTCTGTTTCCTCCGTCGCTCTTAGAGAGGGCCTAGGTCCTTGAACCTATCATGCATATGTGGCTCAACACAAACCACAGTGCTTAAAAATAGGGATGAGGGCGAGGACACACACAGAAGCTCCCTCCTCAATGGCCCCTGTTGTGTCAACTCTACCCACCCAGTCCCTGTGTTGAGCAGGAAAGGTCTCAACTTGAAAGCAAGTAGAATCCTCCACATGATTGTGGGCCCCAGTGAACCCTCCTGCTATCATGTGGCGGGTTCTACTTGCATTCAACAGAACCTAAGTAAAACCCTCCTGCAGATCTTTCCAGTTGGACATGGGAAGGTCAGGCTCAACATGCGCAGGGATGCTGGCGGGTGGCACTCGTTCCGTGCTCATGCCCATGACCTCACTTTAAACAGTTGCACGTTCAGGCAAACATGGCCTCAGTTTCTTACACAACTTTCTCAGCACGCAGGTTGTTTCCTGCTTTCTGAGGTAATCTGGCTCATGCTGTGATCTGTGGGGGCTTGGAATCATGTGTGGCTGGTTGTTGCTCGGAGGTACGGGGTTTTAAGGGACATGGGACAACTATGCACCTTCAGAGAGTGTTTTCTGTGAGCTCCACCCTGGGTGCATGTAGGCAGTGGCGCATGTAGCTCCACCCTGGGTGCATGTAGGCAGTGGCGTAGCGTGGGGGGTGCAGGGGGGGGCGGCCGCACCGGGCGCAACATCTGGGAGTTAGGGTTAGGGGGCGCAAATCCACAGGTTAGGGTGCGCAAATTACTTGCCTTGCCCCGGGTGCTGACAACCCACGCTACGCCACTGCATATAGGCTCTGCCTTGGGAGTGGAATCTGCCTGGGCACACACTGAATACACATCCCGACCCTTCCCTGGGCACCAGAATGTCAAGAGGTGACCACCCTATTCACCAGGCCAAATATTTTGGATGCCAATGTGTACTGGGCACCTGAGTTTTTGTATCTCTCGTCCCCTATACTAAATAATAATAATAATAATAATAATAATAATAATAATAATAATAATAAATAATTTTATTTATACCCCGTCCTCCCCAGTCAGGGATGGGCTCAGGGCAGCTAACACCAAATATGAAATACAATAAAGCGTAATAGAGAAAACAACAAACAAACAAACAACAGCTAATTAAAATACAGCCTAAAATACAGCTTAAAATGCAGCCTCATTTTAGTAGTAGCCCATAAATCAAGACCATAACGGGAGGAAACATCAGACATTCACCCATCCATGCTGGTCCTACATGGCAAAAAAAGCTAAGGGAAAATTTATATACCAAATCCCATATAAGGGGTCAGAGTGAGTCTAAGCCGAAGGCCAGGCGGAACAGCTCTGTCTTGCAGGCCCTGCGGAAAGATGTCAAATCCCACAGGGCCCTAGTCTCTTGTGGCAGAGCGTTCCACCACGTCGGGGCCAGTGCTGAAAAGGCCCTGGCCCTAGTTGAAACCAATCTAACCTCCTTGAGGCTTGGGACCTCCAAAGTGTTGTTATTTATGGACCGTAAGGTCCTCCGCAGGGCATACCAGGAGAGGCGGTCCCGTAGGTACATAATGATTTGTTCTTGAAACCGGAGTTTCACGTGCAGCATGGCTGCTTGTGGGGAGGGGGGAGTAGACAAACTAATATCAGATGGAGTAAGACTAAGCATATTTTTTTCTGAAACCAAAAGCCACAGAAACGAGTGGGTCTCCCATTGAACCTTGGCATTAACTGAAGAATTAAAGACCGTATCTGCATTCACACAGAGAGCCATGCGCAGAATGTTCACAGAATGAAAGGAAGACGGTCTTCAGTTTAAAAATGTAACTTACCTGTTCAGCCATGTGCATCATTGAACTATTACTGTCAAATAAACTCAGGATTGCAAAAGCGATTCTGTCCCCTGAAGAAATGTATTTTCGGAGGATAAGAAATCTGGAACTATTGTGAGCAAACAGGACTGTCACCAAACTTTGCTTAAATGGTCATGCTTCTTTTGCTTTAAATTCAGTATAGAACGCTATGAGACTTTTTTTTGGTAAAGTAAGTACCCCAATGTTTGTTTCTTCTCCTTTAAATCTTTTGAATAGTATACATCAATTTGCTTTAGCACTCTGTTAGTTCAGCATGTCAGTTATTAACATCGCAGTCCTCTTAATGTTTCCTTGCCTAACAAGAAAAAAGTTTTAGAAGGTAAGGTGTGTTTATTTAATTATTTTATAATATATTTGTAAAAAGAAGTGTTGCATGTTTGTAGCTCGAAAAGGAATAAAATTATGCTGTGATCTAAATCATTTGGGTAACATTTTAAGTGCCCATTAAGAAATGCTAAATTGAACAGTGGATGCAACAAACGAATGAATAAACGAATCCCTTATTATCTCTGCTGTTATGGTGCATATCAAATGGCTTCCTCATAATGGGGTCCTACATATATAATGGTAGCCTTGATTTATTAGCAAGGGTAGCACTAAGAATTCATACAAGGGGCAACAATGGCATCAGATTTTGTTAATCTGGAAGCTGCTAGTTGTTGCTTTTCTAATCTGCCACAGATATATAAACTACGAGGTTTGTTTGTTTTACATATTAGCTGCATTGGCAATATTCAAGAGGGAATTAATTTGTTAGCATCCGAATTTTTCATGCGGCAAAATGCACTGAAAAAGTCTTTCGAGTAATGTAAATCTACAAAACATCTTTGCTTAGTTAACAGTGATGATTCTCCTGTCTTTTGTTGCTGTGTTATCTGAAAGCAATACAGAGTTTCAGGGGGCTGGAATAGCACCTTAGGAGAAGCCCGTGGTTTGGATCCATAGATCCCACAGCATGAGCAGAAAGCCGCTGGGTTTGCATGCTTGGGAAGCTGGTAGTTTATCTTCTGCTCTGAAGCGATCTCTGACGTTCTGCTTTTCAGAGGGCACTGGGAGTTTGAAGAAAGGTGGGGCGGTGATCGTCGCCCAACAAACAAAACTGCCTTCCAGTTGCTCAGTGGGATCTTTTCATCACAGCCAATCTCTCCAAGTCAATATTTACGTTTCTTTTAGGTGACGCCTTGCCTTTCTGGTGTATCAGAGGAGACCCTGTTCCCTTAGCTTTCTCCTTGACATAAATGTTTCTTTTAAAAATATATATATATAATTTTTATTCAGTTTACAAATAAGACAAATTAATACAATTCAAACAATTTATAAAACCATTCTCTCATTTTTTGACTTCCCTCAACTTGGCTGGTACTCCTTCCCTTCTCAATTTTCCACACATTTCTTAGTTCTTATCTGCTTCTTAAATTAAATCTGCTTTCAGTCCATAATTTTAACTTTCTTTTTTACAAAGCTTCGCTAAACGTTACAAGCGTTGTTTTTCACTTAAATTATGCATATATTCTGAGAATTTTTCCCATTCTTCAATAAATCTCTGATCTCGTCGATTCCTAATTCTTCCTGTCATTCTATCCAGTTCTGCAAAGTCCATCATTTCATTCTCCATTCTTCCAGTGTTGGTAGTTCTTCTTGTTTCCATTTCTGGGCTAACAATATTCTCGCTGCTGTTATAAATTTTTCATGGTCCGATCTGGTGGCCAGCTGTTCCACCCAGGCACATAATTGGCATGGTCCTCAGCTGACAACCCAGCCAGAAGGCCGGAGGGATCTGGAGCTAGCCTTCATTGGTCTCGATTCAGCACCTCGAATTATGTGATGCCAGCATATTGTCTTGGTATTCGGCTGCATTAAATAATTCCTTATTTTTGTTCTAACTTCATCACATATATTACCTCCTAATTGGACTTCTGCCTGGCATTGATTAGGGTTCAAGGACATACTTTTGACATGTCGTATGTCCCTTCCCAAAACACCGTATCACAAACTGAGCAGGCCCTCAGTGGTAAAAGGAGCTTGCTATGTGGCAGGGAAATGTCAACCTCTTGGTCAGGATACCTTTGACCTGGGATGTAGAGCAAATGATTTGCATGCAAGTAATTCCAGGTTCAGGGACGTGGGTTAAACCACAGAGCCTAGGACTTGCCGATCAGAAGGTTGGCGGTTCAAATCCCTGCGACGGGGTGAGCTCCCGTTGCTCGGTCCCTGCTCCTGCCAACCTAGCAGTTCGAAAGCATGTCAAAGTGCAAGTAGATAAATAGGTACCGCTCCGGCGGGAAGGTAAACGGCATTTCCATGTGCTGCTCTGGTGCGCCAGAAGTGGCTTAGTCATGCTGGCCACATGACCCAGAAGCTGTACACCGGCTCCCTCGGCCAATAAAGCGAGATGAGTGCCGCAACCCCAGAGTCGGTCGCGACTGGACCTAATTGTCAGGGGTCCCTTTACCTTTACCTAATTCCAGGTTCAAAACCTGGCATCTCTAGTTAAATAATTTCTGAACAGCAAAGACCCTTACATAAGACTTTGGAAAGCTGCTACCATCCGAGGAGACAATACAGGGTTAGACGGAGCATTTTTTCTCATTCAGGATTAAAAGGTAAAGGTACCCCTGCCCGTACGGGCCAGTCTTGACAGACTCTATGGTTGTGCGCCCATCTCACTCAAGAGGCCGGGAGCCAGCGCTGTCCGGAGACACTTCCGGGTCACGTGGCCAGCGTGACATCGCTGCTCTGGCGAGCCAGAGCCGCACAGGGAAACGCCATTTACCTTCCCGCTAGTAAGCGGTCCCTATTTATCTACTTGCACCTGAGAGTGCTTTCGAACTGCTAGGTTGGCAGGCGCTGGGACCGAACAACGGGAGCTCACCCCGCCGCGGGGATTCGAACCGCCGACCTTTCGATCGGCAAGCCCTAGGCGCTGAGGCTTTTACCCACAGCGCCACCCGCGTCCCACATTCAGGATTAGGCAGCTTCATTTTGTTAACCCCTTGGGGAGGGCTCATAACTCGGGAGTAGGGCAAACCTTTGCATACAAAATATTCACTCCCCTTCTTATCCACTGAACTGTTCATAGGCCGCAGATTTGAGAAAGGCCTATGGTCTGAGACTCGGCCAGTCGGAGTAGGCTGCCCTGCCTAAGTGGATCACTTGTCTAGGTGTCAAGACAGCTTCATATTTTCACTAGACTGATTCCTCTTGGGCGCATAGTATTCTTTGAGTAGTTATGTGAATCCAGCGCTTAACGAATCTGGTTCCCTATGAGGGTAACATCCATTCTTAACAATATGCCTATCACAACGCAGATATCGGTGCATTATTCCAAAAGGCCCTTCCACAACTCTCTCTGACTGTTGTTCGTACATCTTAGAATACAAGTGTGGTTCATCGCAGCAGAGATAATTAAGCTGCTGCCCTCCAGATAGTGCTAGACTGCAGCTGAACAACACCCTTGACGATTGGCCATGCTGGGGGGCCACAGTTGGCCCAGCCCTGCCTTGAGCCCCCCACTTGCTGTTTTTACAGTGCCAGAAACATTCTGCCACATCCAAATATTTTTATGTAAAACATGCATCAACCCACATCAGAGTCTTTGCTGTGATTACTACTCACACCTTCACTATAATGGGTTAGATTTATTGATGAACTCTGGGTGCGTCTCTCAGAAGAATTCTCTCAGCTTCTCATTAAGGAATAAATAGCATGTTCTTTCGGTAACATTTATCCCCTGAAAGTGACTTCTCTTCCTTGTTTCAAAGATTTCAGACCACCTCTGTGGGAATTGGGCTCTTTGTTGATAGAAAAATTAGCTGTCTGCCGACTGAAAAGCGCTACACTAATCACTGGGCTTGCATCCTTGTGTTCCACCTGACAGTATTATTAGGATAAAATAGAATTCCCTCAATCTTCCTTTTGCTGCTGTTAAGGAAGGCAGCCATTACACATGCTCTTATGCTTTTCTGTGAGAACAAAAGTGATCTGAGCTTTTCTAAAGCCATACATTTGCTGACTGCATTCCCTGCCAGCCTTTCCTCCCAGCAACATCTCTGCTCAATCAATCCCGCATTTATTCCAACCCCTTTCGGCGATATTGGCTGTTCAACCTCACATTTATTCCATAAATGCACACGTTTCCGCAGAGGATTAGGGGCATCATCTTTCTACTTACGGCGCACTATAATCTGATACGGACAAAATTTTAGAGATGCATTATGTGGAGGGTAGGATCCTGCTTCCTCAGTACGGAGAGCATACAAAATAGGTGAGGCAGTAACTCTTATTGGAGCACCTTCTGTCAAAAGACAATGGAAACTTTCACATTGCTCAGAACTACCAAATACGACCCTAGTATTCAACACAGAATCTGGTAACTGTCACAATATCCCAAGGATCTGAAGTCTGTAAGCTTCAGGAGGACTAGGATGTTGTTGTGGTGGTGGTGGTTTAGTTGTTTAGTCATGTCCGATTCTTCGTGACCCCATGGACCAGAGCACGCCAGGCACTCCTGTCTTCCTCTGCCTCCCGCAGCTTCGTCAAACTCATGCTGGTAGCTTTGAGAACACTATCCAACCATCTCATCCTCTGTCGTCCCCTTCTCCTTGTGCCCTCCATCTTTCCCAACACCAGGGTCTTTTCCAGGGAGTCTTCTCTTCTCATGAGGTGGCCAAAGTATTGGAGCCTCAGCTTCACGATCTGTCCTTCCAGTGAGCACTCAGGGCTGATTTCCTTAAGAATGGTGGATAGGTTTGATCTTCTTGCAGTCTGTGGGACTCTCAAGAGTCTCTTCCAGCACCATAATTCAAAAGCATCAATTCTTTGGCGATCAGCCTTCTTTATGGTCCAGCTCTCACTTCCATACATCACTACTGGGAAAACCATGGCTTTAACTATGATACAGTTTGACTAGGATACAGTTTACAGTTCTTTGACTAGGATACAGTTTACTAAATAGGTAGTGGGAATTCTCCCACTCTGGGTACCAGTACTTGTTTAACTTCTTTTATAACTCAGAACAGATTGTTGGTTATTTGGCCAAGGATCCTAAGATTTCTGGTGGAGAATTCCAGAACCCTTGGTTTGATGGACAGCAAAGTCAGTTACTATGAACAGGCACAATACACACACACACACACACAAACAAACAAAAGTTGAAACTGCAGCAAAGTATTTGGCACAGAGCAATTTTCCCTCCCACGGCACTCCTGGTGTATGCCCATCACAGACCATCAGCTGTCACTCTGAAGAGATTGGCTTGTGCCCAATATACTTGTGGCAGGAAAACTATTCAAATAGCTTTTACTCATCATTTAACTGAAGTGCTTTAAACGTATTTATATGTTTATGTGATAATTGATTTTTGTGTTAAGATGTATTATTGTCTCATGTAACATTTTGATATCTTCTTGAAAAAATATATAATTAGCTGACAACCATTTCAGACTGCAAAACATAAAATGACAAAATGAAAAATTACCACTTAAAACCACATATCAATGTGTGTGTCTCAATCTAAATCACTTTTAAATCCTTCAGTGTTTTTGTGTGTGTTTTTTTAAGGGTTTTGACCTGTTTGGAATCAATGAGCTGTCCAAGAAACCAGTATAACTCACCAAGTGAGGTTTGGGTCTTTGTCATTTTTAGGAACTCAGGAATGCTCACAGTGAACAGCTCATGGGGATCCGGCGGGAGGAAGAAATGGAAATGTCTGATGAGGACAGCACTGACAACCTCAGTAGTAAAAAACTAAGAGTGGATGAATCAGGTAAAGCTGCAAACAGTTTCTTGCAATATCAAAGGGATCTATTCAAATTGTAAATGCTGTTTCTGCTGCAATGGCGGTGGGCTAATACTGTTGAGAGGAGCCACCAGCACCTTCCGCAGGCCAGAAAATATGACGGACACAATGTATTTGTCAAACTCTGACATTTCAGCTGTACAAACTGGCACCAGACTTTTACCCCTCAGCAAAAGTCCGTCGAAACAACAGGTAAAGGATTCCACTTTCTGAGAACATTTCTGCGTGATTATATAGCTAATTAAGAGGAGGGCAAACTAGAAAATGGACTCTGGGACAGCCTATTGATTTGTGAGGAAATGTTTGTGGGAAGTGCCTTAATGGTAATCGTTCCTCAGGTTCCTGCACATTTGCCCTGTTATCAGCTTAACGACTTGGGAGAGATGCATCAATATTGAGCCTTCCAACTTTCTACCCTAAAAGACAATTCCTTGCCAGAAAGTGTGGGTTGTATATGTGATATGTCTAAAAGTGCAGTTCTGTGATCCCTAGGAGGGTGGCCTTAGGACAGATTGGATCTCTCTCTCTCTGATGTCAGAGCCTCCCTTCCTAAGACCTTCTCTGAATTTCTGGACTAACCAATATTAGAGTTCTAACACTGGGTGGCCCCCAAAGGGAGAGCGTTGAGGTTGTGCCAGTAAACAGTGAGTCTCCGGGAGGCCTTAAGTAGAAGAGTTTGGATTTGATATCCCGCCTTTCACTCCCTTTAAGGAGTCTCAAAGCGGCTAACATTCTCCTTTTCCTTCCTCCCCCACAACAAACACTCTGTGAGGTGAGTGGGGCTGAGAGACTTCAAGAAGTGTGACTGGCCCAAGGTCACCCAGCAGCTGCATGTGGAGGAGCGGAGACGCGAACCCGGTTCCCCAGATTACGAGACTACCGCTCTTAACCACTACACCACACTGGCTCTCAAGTCATTGTCCCATGGCACGCCCCTTCCCGAATTGCTCCCTCCCTATCCGCATATATATCACTCTGCACAATCATTTTAGGATGGCCCTGCAAAACAAGGCATTGCACTGTTGCTTAAAAACAACAATTGAAACTTGCGAAGTGAAAAACAATCTCCAATGAGACATTCATTTGAGGCTCACGTGCAATGCAATCTCCATCGGCATCTTATGCCTGCAGTTGGGTAGTTGTGCTGGGGTGGGTGTTGAGTTTTGGGGTGGGTGGGGTTTTTCCAGTGTTTTGTTTTGTTTTGTTTTGTTTTTGCCTTTCTGATTCATTTTCTGTTGTTTGCATTTAGTCTTTCCTCTGAAGAACTTTAGTCTTCTAATACTTCTGTAAGTAGATTAAGCAGAGAGTTTGAGATTTGCCCAGGGCTTTTCAAATAACATCTTAACTCAGCAGATATATAGATTCTATTGATAATAATAATAATAACCCTGCATTTCCCACCTGAAATCCATGCCCTTGGCATGGCATCCATGGTGGTGACGTGGTTAAGATCAGCAAGTGCCCACTGGAAATTTATCGCTTGATTCCCACTTTTATTTAAACTAAATAGATACTATCCCTTAGTTTAAAACGTACTTGGCTCACCAAGTTAAGGGAGCTGAAAGCAGATGTGAGAGAAGCCTGCTTGGCCTGGTTCCTTTGTGACCAAGATTTCAAACCTACCGTATTTTTTGCTCCATAGGGCGCACCGGACCAGAGGGGGAAATCAAGAAAAAAAATCTTATTTCCCCCCCCAGCCCCAAAGAGCAGCGAACAGGCTGCTCGCAACCTCTCCCTGCCGGAGGGGTTGTGCGCGGCTATGGCACAAGCCAAGACAGATCTATCCCGCTCACTGTCTTGGCGTGTGCCATAGCCGCGCGCAACCCCTCCGGCAGGGAGAGGCTGCGCGGGGCTAAAGAAGCCATAGCCGCATGCAGCCTCCCCCTGCTGGAGGGGCTGTGCACGGCTATCCCTGAAGCCTTCGGAGCGCAGTGCAAGTTCCCGCTGCGCTCCTCAGGCTTTGGGTTCCTTTTGCTGAAGCCGGGAGAGCAAGACTCTCCTGGCTTCAGCAAAAGGAACCTGAAGCCTCCAGAACGCAGCAGGAACTCGCACTGCGCTCCGAAGGCTTCAGGGGGCTATCCCTGAAGCTTGGAGAGTGAGAGGGGTCGGTGCGCACCGACGCCTCTCGCTCTCCAGGCTTCAGCGAAAGCAACGCGAAGCCTTTGGAGCACGGAGGGAGCGCTCCCTCTGCGCTTCGGAGGTTTCGCGTTGCTATCGCTGAAGCCAAGGAGCCTGCATTCTCTCCATAGGACGCACACACATTTCCCCTTAATTTTTGGAGGGGGAAAAGTGCGTCCTATAGAGCGAAAAATACAGTAGATAGCAAATTATATTTTTGTTTCTCCTAGTTCCCATTAGAGCTCATCCACACTTCCTTTTGTGTCGCCCTTTCTAGGCACAGGTCCAAGATTTCCAGGTCTGTGTCCAAGCAGATTTTTCTTTTTTGCTGCTTTCCTGTTGGCAACCCACCGGAAACCTGATTGCTGTTTGCTCTGATTCAGCAGTAAAACGCAGATTTTCCCGGAGATGATAGCGGCAGAAGATGAAGAAGAAATGCTCAGACACGGACCTGGAATGAGCCCTAAGAGATGCTTAACTGTATATTTGACAGGTCTCTAACTCTGAGGTACATCCATATGGCTCAAATTGAATTCATTTTTAATTTTATACTTGCAGTCACTTCATATTCTAGGAGAGAAGCAGAACAAAACTATATTTTTTTAAAAAGTGAGAGCAAAATTGCTCTTCCTAACTAAGCAGAAACAAAATAAGCATGGGATTATATTTATTGTAGAACTAACTACAGAAGAATATTCAGGCATGATAAAAATATTATGCTGTATTTCTGCAGTTCAGGGATCTCCTACAACTGAGTTTAGGTTTTTTCCTAATCCCCTGGGCACCACGCACGAATCATCTCCATGATTCTCTAAATTTGTAAAGTTGAAATCCTAACTGATGATAACAGAAAAATGTAGACCGAAATGGAACTGGGAACCCGGACCTCAGTTCAGAAGAACCTGAGGAATCCCATCTCTGAGTAAATCATATCATAACGTGTTCTGCAGTACTATCATCTTGTATCGAATCTTGAGATTTATTATCTGATCACAACAGCTTGTGGTTTTACCAGTCAACTGAGACAAGTTTGTCACATTATTACTTGATAACCGTCGCCCCCAACTGAATTTGCTCTTAGGCATTGACAATCCTAACAGCTGTTTGCCACATCTTATTACCACATGGAACACTGGTTTATTGGATGAGATCCTAAAGTCCTTTGTTATCTCTCACACAGCTTATGTTCCCTATCGTGTTTTTAATATTCTGTTGGGAGCCGCCCAGAGTAGCTGGGGAAACCCAGCCAGGTGGGTGGGGTATAAATAATAAATTGTTGTTGTTTGTGGTTGGGGGAGAGCAAGAAAGAGGCTATATCTTTTCCCATATGGACTTCCCCTCACCTTCTGTCTTCAGTTGCGCTAGGTGAAGAGCCTTGGGGGCATCTCAGGGAGCACCGCAACTATGATATAGAATGGAAGGTGAGATGTAGGGGACACCGGATTTTGTCATTGCACAGGGCACCACTGAAATTGGAGACCCCAAAGTCCGTAACTGATGCTGATATCCTGAACCCCCTTTTCCCCATGTTTCAGGCAAGCTAGTCACATTTCCCCTCTGTTTCTGAATAGCTCATCATTCTCATTCTTCAAAGAGTTTTATATGTTTGAAAATATCCACGAGGTAATTGGGAGAAGGCTGCTTCTCGGTTGTCACAAGGCCCTTCCAGTAAGACCTGTGCACACCCTCTCTGACCACAAACTGGTTTCTCTTCGGCTTCAAGCAAAGGTTGAATGTCTGACCCAAATGGGCTGTAAGGGTGGTGCTAGAAGAACTACCGGTATATTTAGAATGTAGATTTCATACTCATTCTGCATGAGCATTTCTAGGGCATCATGCAAGCAGTTCATGGTGTGGACATCTTTTCTGTAAGGACTTGTCCTTCATTGGGCAACGTGTTTGCTGCTCCTTTCATGGCAGAGTTCTTGATTTTCTCCTTCAGTTCATATCACCTTGTTTGTTGTTATGCCACACAGTTAACCTTTACTGGTCCTTGACTGATTTACTTAAAGATTCAGGTATCTGTTCTGTGCTGGGTCACTAATCTAGACCTAGGACAGCTATTTAGGTTGGCCCTAAGGCCATTTCGGGACGCGGGTGGCGCTGTGGGTTAAACCACAGCGCCTAGGACTTGCCGATCAGAAGGTCGGCGGTTCGAATCCCCGCGATGGGGTGAGCTCCAGTTGCTCGGTCCCTGCTCCTGCCAACCTAGCAGTTTGAAAGCACGTCAAAGTGCAAGTAGATAAATAGGCACCGCTCCGGCGGGAAGGTAAATGGTGTTTCCATGCGCTGCTCTGGTTCGCCAGAAGCGGCTTAGTCATGCTGGCCACATGACCAGCTGTACACTGGCTCCCTCGGCCAGTAAAGTGAGATGAGCGCTGCAACCCCAGAGTCAGTCACAACTGGACCTAATGGTCAGGGGTCCCTTTACCTTTACCTTTGAGGCCATTTCACCCAAGACAGGAAAAAGTCAGGTCTCCCAGCTTGCCAACATGCCTCTTCTGTAATTTTATTTGGAGGAGGAGAGATCTCTGTGTTACCCTTGGGAAGCCTAAACTCTGGGGGCCACGTATAGCTGTAGCTGCTGCCAGACAACTGTCTTCTACATATTTGCATGCACGTGTCTCCCTTTGAAAGTGACACAAAAGGTGGGACTCGTTCCATTGTGGAAATGACAGGGATTATCTTGTCTGCAACAACGGAACAGTCCTTACGATAGTAAAGGCATAAAGAATGCCAGATAAAATATCATTTGTGTTTGTGTAGAAAAGCGAGATAATGTGCCGTAACAATGGGCTATTTGGGGTGCATTCATCTATTTGGGGGGGACGATGACCCAGTTGACCATTCTTTCTAGATTTGCTTTCTTTCATTGCACATGGAGTCATCTGGTTTGCAGAACAGAGATTCATAAATAGTTGGTCCTGATTTAGCAGCAGCAGATTGGATATTTTTTGTGGGTGGGTTTCCAAAGTGTGCCCACAATGCAGCAGCTTCTAAAGAGCTACGGGTATTCATTTGTAGGTTTGGAGCTGCAAGTCAGAGGTGATTCCCAGAGGGAAAACATCCCATTTGTCTTTTTTCATTTTCACCAACCGCATGTACTTAGCTAAAATGGTGATTGTCATAACAGAAATTCCGCCTCATTTGCATTGCTGCTGATAGAGTGTGGAATGAAAAACAAAAGTGGCTGCTTGCATAGAAGACTTTGTTTAAAAAGAGAAAGAGAAAAGAATGGGCCACTGAACAAATTAATTTATATAAAAAGGGAAAATTAAGGCCTGGCTACAGAAGCAATTATTCTGGAAGGAAGAAACTCATGCTAACCATAAAAACTGTAGATCAAATACCATCTTGCAGGATCTCGCTCCTCTACCTTTTGGCACTGAGAGCAAAGATCTGGAAGTAAGAGACCCTGAAAGTAATTTTAAGAATTATTGAAGTGCAGCTGTGTGCAGGCAGCTAGCTGGAAAGATTTTTACCCCTAGGATATATTTCTAATTTCCCATGTCGTAGAAGGGTAGTATTCTTATGTTCCTAATGTAGCAGAGGCACACGGAGGTCGTCTATTACAGCTCCAATAAGTGAAATGCTTTAGCAGAAAAATGGTATTAAATTGGGGGGGGGGGAGTGTATTTTCTAACAGAAGGCCACAAAATGAAGAGCCGAGAGCATCACTGGCCATGAGCTTGCTTGACCACTGTCAAATATTTTGGGATAAGCCCCTGGGTTATTTTATTATGTTCAGAGCTTGGCTGTCGGGTGAAAAGTGGCTACATGCAGGTATCAACAAATCTTCATCAGTTCAAAGTTGACAGAAAAAAATTGTATGAGTTTTGCAATAATAATAATAATAATAAATCCCCTAACGTAATGTATTTGTGTGGGGTATTTTCCCTAAATAGAGGCACGACTTTACAGAATTTAATGCATTCTTGAAT
The DNA here is from genome assembly GCF_965153285.1 of Podarcis tiliguerta. NCBI lineage: Eukaryota > Metazoa > Chordata > Lepidosauria > Squamata > Lacertidae > Podarcis > Podarcis tiliguerta. Next base: position 82,374,895 of record NC_139540.1, on the reverse strand, counting down.
GCTATGTTGGGGTCACAAATGTCAGATGATAACTGCATCACCCCTAGTTTTTTCACTGTATTAAGGAAGCCAAGTTTCTTCCGTGGCCAACATCATAAGTAGATATGTGGGGTTTGTTTTTCCATTTCTGCTGTTCAGCACGGTTGCATTAGCCTTTTATTAAACGAAGTGGCATCTGGCTTAGACCTAATTATAGGCCACACTACCTTTTCTACTTGGTTCACTGAGAGCAGAGAGAGGGAGAGAGAGAGAGAGACAGAGAGAGACAGAGAGAGACAGAGAGAGATGGGCCTGTCCACAAAGAGTGGGTTGAATGTATGAGGCTGCCTTAGACTGAGTTCTACTGGCATGTAATGTCTCCTGAATGGCACAGCTCTCCCAAGATCTGAAATGAGGGGTCTTTCCCAGGAAATTGCAGAATGCACAAAGAAGTATACATTATGTACAAAAGAGACACAAAACTTTTGTTTCCTGAGTATGCTTTCTGAGATTCCTTCACCTGGATATGGCAAAGACTGAACCTGTGACTTTCTATAGGAGTTGTGTATTCTACGTTTGTGGTTCCTCCCCATGGAACACAACAGAGAATACAATCTAAAACATGCAGGCTCCAGCCTGCTTGGATTTTGTACTCTGGCTACTAATCTTGGATTCTTCAACCTTGGTCCTTCATCGTGGATGATTTCTTGCCAACACCATGCATCATGCATCATTTTATTTGCATGCCACCTTTCCATACTTCAAACCACGTTCAAGGTGGCTTACAACCTGAAAAGATTACAAACATCACAAAAGTGTTGTTGTTTAGCTGTGTCCGACTCTTCGTGACCCCATGGACCAGAGCACGCCAGGCACTCCTGTCTTCCACCGCCTCCCACAGTTTGGTCAAACTCATGCTGGTAGCTTCGAGAACACTGTCCAACCATCTGGTCCTCTGTCGTCCCCTTCTCCTTGTGCCCTCCATCTTTCCCAGGGTCTTTTCCAGGGAGTCTTCTCTTCTCATGAGATGGCCAAAGTATTGGAGCCTCAGCTTCATGATCTGTCCTTCCAGTGAGCACTCAGGGCTGATTTCCTTAAGAATGGATAGGTTTGATCTTCTTGCAGTCCATGGGACTCTCAAGAGTCTCCTCCAGCACCATAATTCGAAAGCACCAATTCTTCAGTGATCAGCCTTCTTTTTGGCCCAGCTCTCACTTTCATACATTACTATTGGGAAAACCATAGCTTTAACTATCTGGACCTTTGTCGGCAGGGTGATGTCTCTGCTTTTTAAGATGCTGTCTAGGTTTGTCATTGCTTTTCTCCCAAGAAGCAGGCATATTTTAATTTTGTGGCTGCTGTCACCATCTGCAGTGATCATGGAATCGCAAAAGTAGTCACAAACAATAAATAAAATGCACCAAAAAGTACACAATGACCCCCGCCCCTAAAAATACCCCAGTCCAAGAGTCTGTTCAGCAGCCTCAGCTTTGGCAGCTGAAGTCAGTCAGAGCCCATGGGAAAATGGAACTTCCAGGACTCACAGCCAAGATGGTCAAGCATCTCAATACGATATTGAACCTCCTGCCGTTAAAAGTTTCAATGTTTGAAGAGGCTGGTGGACATGGCTCAGTCTGGGACCAAACAACCTCCTCTTCAACCATCCCTAGCTGTACTACTTCAGACCACAGTCTGATGTGGTCCAACCCAGTCACAGATATCTAAGACAGGGACTTGGGTTCTCCTTTCTTCCCTAGAGAAGTTCTGAGACCTCCAGCCAAGTGCAGGGAGAACATCAATTCATGCACCCATATCCAGTCCCATCATCAGTTGCCAGCTGGTCTTCCAGGCTAGAGCAAAGGCCTTCTAGAACCTCCTCTGACTCTTCTCTGAGGTGGGAGGAGGCTGCCCCAGGTGTCCCCTTCAGGAAAGGGAAGTGCTGTAGGCACTGTCAGTAGCTAAGCCCTGTTCAGGCATTTGCCTGCCCCACCCCACCCCTTGGAACTAAATGAGGCAGAGGGCAAGGCATGCTCTCTCCACTGCATTCCCATTGCTCAGCCCCATCAACTTCCATGAGTTGGAAGGGTAACTAGGAAACTGATCTCCTCTTTTGGCTCCCCATATGATTTATAACCCTGGGACGCGGGTGGCGCTGTGGGTAAAACCTCAGCGCCTAGGACTTGCCAATCGCATGGTCGGCGGTTCGAATCCCCGCGGCAGGGTGCGCTCCCGTCGTTCGGTCCCAGCGCCTGCCAACCTAGCAGTTGGAAAGCACCCTCGGGTGCAAGTAGATAAATAGGGACCGCTCCAGCGGGAAGGTAAACGGCGTTCCGTGTGCTGCGCTGGCTCGCCAGATGCAGCTTGTCACGCTGGCCACGTGACCCGGAAGTGTCTGCGGACAGCGCTGGCTCCCGGCCTATAGAGTGAGATGAGCGCACAACCCTAGAGTCTGGCAAGACTGGCCCGTACGGGCAGGGGTACCTTTACCTTTATGATTTATAACCCTGCCCAGTTAGGTTCTGCATTGTGCCGGGAGCGTACATGGGTAGAGCAGACTTTAATCCAGCAAATGGCTCAAAAATTACTCAAGGGAAATTATTCATCGACTGTAAGTAACAGAGATTGATGGATTTTCAGGGAGCTCACAGGTTGGGGACAATCTTCTGGTTCAGAAGGTTAAAGAAAGAGAAAGAGACTTGGCTATTTATTTTTTTAAAGGTTCTGCTCTAAGAAGAACTGACAGAGAAAATGAGGGTAGAAGAGGAAACATATGTGATAACTGGGGGATAGATGAATATTAAATTATAGAGTTTGAGATCCTAAAGCAGGCATGTCCAAAGTCCATTTTGGGGGCTTAATGTGGCCCGGCGGTCGGTTTAATCCTGCCCCTGTGGCAGTTTATTTCCTGGGGTAAAATTTTCCCCAAAACCTCCACAACTGCAATCCTTAAAAAAAAGCTCCACAACACCAATCTTAAAAAAAGAAAGAGAGAAAAAATGTCAACAACTTTGGCCCTTTGGTCAGCCCACATGGCCCTTCACTTCATCAAATCTGGCCCTCTTTGAAAAAAGTTTGGACAGCACTGAAGAAGGAGAGTAGCGAGACAGAGTATAGGCTTTAGAACAGCAGGAGCCTAAATGAAATAGGAGATAAAGGAGGAAATTGAGATTTTTGGCAGTGCTAAAACAGTTGTTTTGAAATGTTTTTTTATTGAAGGTGTTAAGAAATGTGGGAGTGGCCCCTGACTAAAATGATTTCAACAAGGGACATCCTGTTTTGGGGCAGGGAATCAGACTGCATCATCCATCCAACTGCGGGATACTTCTAATCCACTCAGAAATGCAAAGACCCTCCAGTAGAAAGTTGTCATAGTTTGGCAGGCTGTTTTAGGACTAATTCTAATACTTTTCATGGTCAGTCAGTGACCACTTACATATAGAAAATGAGCATTAGCTTGAATTATTCATTCAAGAGTGCAGGATCCAGGAGAGAAGATAACAGCTACTTCACTCCTCTCTGGTTGTATTGCGCTGAGCCAAGCCACGGTTCAACTTCATGTCATCTCAGCCAAGACTCCCAGTTTAGATCCTCGACAAACCACAAGTTGGAAATCGCAGAACACAGACCTTGCTTACAGCTCAGGGTCCGTCTGAGGCAGTGGCGTAGCGTGGGGGGTGCAGGGGGGGCCGGCCGCACCGGGTGCAACATCTGGGGGTTAGGGTTAGGGGGCGCAAATCCACGGGTTAGGGGGCGCAAATCCACGGGTTAGGGGGTGCAAATCCACAGGTTAGGGGGCGCAAATTACTTGCCTTGCCCCGGGTGCTGACAACCCACGCTACGCCACTGGTCTGAGGAGAGCTAAACCTGGGTTTGGATGGCACATTGAGCCAGCACAGCAGCAAAATCACCAGGGAGTAACGAAGCAGACACAATCTCCACTCCCAGAACTCACATTCTCGTTCATTCACGTTAAGCTGTGGTTTCGCTTAGTGTAACACGTGAACCAAACCAATGGGAGTTTCATTGGAGAGTAAGTTATTAATGTTAAATACCTTCTGTGCGGGCAGCTACAAAATAGCTGACTTAAGGCATCTGGTCTGCTAAATGTGGATATATTTAACATTCCGAGCTGAAAGAGAACATCTGTGGGGAAACTGCTCAGTTTGTAATTTGAGTGTTATAAGATGGATGCATTCATATATGAATCATATTTATGAACGTTGGCGATATTACGAGCAGAATCAAAAAGGAATCTAAGACTTGGCTCATGAGTTCTTACGAACTAACATTACAAGTTGACTCCATTCTGAGGAGTATCTCTGAAATATACTCAGAGTCTCAAAGTGATTTCATGCTCTCTATTCAGCTCATAGTGGTGAAGAGGAATGAATGAATGAATGTGAGTCCCCTCAAAGTATCTGCCTTATATACATTATTTACACAATGGGCTGCACATGATTGGCTAATTCCTGAATTCTACTGTAAGCCAATCAGGTTGTGGATTCACTTCTATCTGGAGCATGATTGGGTGGTTCCTGCCAACCAATCATACTGCTGCATTGTTCTAGGACCAATCAGACTGCTGCATTCTGAATCCTATTGTTCTAGGACCAATCAGACTGCTGCATTCTGAATCCTATTGTTCTAGGACCAATCAGACTGCTGCAGTTTGGATCCTATTCAACTCAGTACATAACAATCTCCATATTCAGAACTTGGTTATTGGACTATAAATTGTTAGTTTCTGTCTAACGTTTCATTGTTCCTTTATTTTTTGCCATGTAGGTGTTATAAAACCATTTTATAAAACAACAACCCAGCTTGTCCGTATGGATGACAATTTGGGTGGCAGTGGCAAAAAAATATTTTTTAAAAAGAAATAAGAGGAAGAGAAGAACAGGACACTATCCTGATAGAGATGTGAATTGCTGCTTCCCCAGTGATCAGATTGATCATTTCGTGAGTGGGGAGGGGGCAAGAATCAGCTGTGGAGGAGGGGCTGTGTGCAACCGAAAGGGTGCGGCCCTTGGCAAGTGAACCTGGCCCCCAGGTCAAAGGGGGCTAGGCATCCTTGCTTTGAAATTAGGTAAAGGTAAAGGTACCCCTGCCCGTATGGGCCAGTCTTGCCAGACTCTAGGGTTGTGCGCTCATCTCACTCTAGAGGCCGGGAGCCAGCACTGTCCGCAGACACTTCCGGGTCACGTGGCCAGCGTGACATTGCTGCTCTGGCGAGCCAGAGCTGCACACGGAAACGCCGTTTACCTTCCCGCTAGTAAGCGGTCCCTATTTATCTACTTGCACCCGGAGGTGCTTTCGAACTGCTAGGTTGGCAGGCGCTGGGACCGAGCGACGGGCGCACACCCCGCCGCAGGGATTCGAACCGCCGACCTTTCGATCGGCAAGTCCTAGGTGCTGAGGCTTTTACCCACAGCGCCACCCGGGTCCCTGCTTTGAAATTAGGCACTCTCTATTTCAAGGTACATATCACAAAGCAGGCAAGGGACACAAAGCACACAAGATATTTAGGGCAAAGCAGAGACATCTCTTCAGTGAAGAGCTTTTGTTGTGTAGCAAAGTTCCTGACTTCAGCATATCAAAGGACACCGTCATACTTCAATTCATCACAGCAATGAAAGGTTTATTAACCTTATTCTTGTTTTTTTAAAGAAAGGGAGAAAGAAAATAGAACTTTCAAGGAGACATATTTAATAAGGGCTTTGGAAAAACTGACGGCCTAACTACAAACTGTATTGAGACGCCTGTGGTGCTTTGATGCCTTTGAACTGCCAGGAAAGCCATTATCTAGATTACATTTTATTATGTTTTCTGGTTTTTCATCCTGATAAGGTTTAATGCAGGATCATTACATATGAGAATAGATTTAATCCTGTTTTCTTAGCAGGCTTTAAGGACACCAAGGGGATTATTCATATAATAAGATGCAAGGTTGCTATGGAAAACTCTATAGCAACCCAACGTCTTCACAAAAGCAAGCAGCCACTTGTGACAGCAATCTAAATTTACATTTATTTTAGTGTCATTTTTATCGACACTCTTAGTCTCTCATTTTGACAAGATGCTAAAATATATTTTGGTGCCTTTGCGTGAACAAAATTAACACTGTAGTACTGGAATAGAAACAGTTCATAAAAGTATTGAGAAATAATAGTAATAACAGTAGTTTAGCAAAATAAAATTCTAAACTAACATAAAAAACGCTTTATTTCCCCCCACAAGAAAATATTGCTACTTTTTCACAAGTATTATCATTTATCATTTATTATTTACCTTGCAGTAATATACTTCATAATGAAGTGTGATGTAATAGTCAGAAAACATGCTACTAAATGTTTGTGCTGGCTGAATTGCCTGGCATCAATGCCACTGATGTTTGAAATTAAGAGGCCCTAGTTATATACTAAATACTCATAGCTAATAATACATCAAGCCTCAGGATAGAGGTGTAACAGATCACATCAGCAAGGCATTCTCTCTCTAAAATTAAGCACTGATTTTCAAGGTATGAAAAAGTGACTTACTTTGACAGAATCATGCCCTAATTAAATGGCTTTCTTCTTATACCATGAGCAGTGTGTGGCAAAATATTTTAATGAGGAAATGAATTGTAATAGATTTTATGCACTTCTGAAATATATGGTTTCTATCTGTATTCCAAGTTAATATCCAACTGTTCCTCATTATGCTAGGTGATGTTTTCCCAGTACTCAACCCCAGACATCCCCAGGTAATTCATTCTCCTTTCCACACAAAAAGGGATTCTTCAGTTGTTATTATTGTGAAATGTTAAGAATAGTCTTCCTCCAGTCCAGTATATCGAAGTTATCTCCGAAAAAATCCAGCATCCATTATTAGCATAATAATCCATAGTTATTTACTAGTTGTATATTAATTCCTACCCAATTCCATATCTTCCAATCCCTTTTTCTGTTGGCCATGATTTCCCATCCTAATTTAACAGGAGAGAATGAGAAAAAAGGTTCCTTTTCTTTCCATTTATTTCATTCTTTTTCCAAGAGTATCACCACCCTCACCCTCTAAATTAACTCCAAATTGTGTACAGAATCCTTTGTCTCTCAGTTTTATCTCTGCCATCTCAAAATGTTTCTTAATGTCTCTGTCAAAGGTTTCATCATTCATCATCCCCTCCATTTCATCATCTGCCTCCCGCTTTACTATTCCACTCTCATGTTCTGGCAGATCTTGATCAGTATACACACCCCTCCTCAAAGGCACTAAGTAGTCTTTCTCTGGTCTTTCTCTGATCAATTTCCATTCACCATTTTATCCGTCTTGGCTCTAAGGTCTTTCAATTGCTCATCCAATAATTGCTGCACAATACCAACAATCAGTGGTGTGTTTTGTTAGTTTGTTAACAGTCTCCACCTTGAAAACTTGCATCTGTTTCTTTCAGAAGTGCCTTCTTTTCACGGATGAAGTTTCATTTTTCCAAGCACTGCACAAAAGGGACGGAGAGTAAAAAGTAATATAAAATGAAGATTCTTAAGAACCAGAACTTCCATATCCATTTATACACTTTCTAGGCCAGAAGCAATTAGAATAAGCTTTTCGCTTTATTTTTCAGTCTGTTTGTTACTGCCTCTTCTTACACCAGCAGTCAGTTTGCATTCCAGTTGAAATATTAATTGGCAGACCAATCACCACAGTCGTAATTCATCCCAACCTCCAAAGTAATTAAAAGAAGGGAAGTTTAGCTGACCTGATGGCCTGAGGTTATTCAGGGCTATTATGTGGTGTCTGGGCATTATGGTGGTTCGGGAGGGAGAAATGGTTTCCACTGAATGGAAATCTTCAATGGCGCAGACTCATACCACCCATCTTACTGCCTGGCTCCAGTAAACAAACCATTGGTCACCCATGTTAAACTTCCTTTGAATTCCTGCCCTTACCCACCCCACCCTTGGCATGATGTAGGCTGGAAGGTGTAGGGAGGGTGCCTGTGGCTGTCCCAAAATGGCCTGGTGGGCCAAATGGGGAGGTCTGCTGGGGCAATATGGCTCTGTGGGGCGGAGGTTCCCCACCCCTGTTGCAGGGGGGGGGGGGTTTGAAGCCGAAAATGCAGCGACTCTACTAGAAGGCAGACTAGTGCACTTCTGTCTGAAGGCCAAAACGGGCCGGGCATTATTTCAGGCATGTCCAAAGTCCATTTTGGGGGCCTAATCTGGCCCGCCAGGAGGTTTAATCCAGCCCCTGTGGCAGTTTATTTCCTGGGGTAAAATCCTAAAAAAAAACCTCTGCAACTTCAATCCTTAAAAAATCTCAACAACTATGTTCGGTCCTTTGGTCGGCCCTCACGGCCCTTCACTTCATCAAATCTGGCCCTCTTTGAAAAAAGTTTGGACACCACTGCATTATTTGATTTCTTTTTTTGTTAAAAGCAGCAATAGGGGATATCATACTGGACTGGGACTGGGACACAGGCTGAGGGAGTTAAACTTCCCCCTCCTCAGTGCCATTTCTCTAATTTTATTCGCCCCTCAAAGCTGCTGTTTGACCAAGGCCAGAATATCTGTGGTGCAACTGAAACAATTGTTTTTTATTAGGATGGTTTGTCTTATTACTGCACTCCATATGCTTTTTTAGCTGAAAAGCGCTCTCTGTGTGTGAGTGTTGAATAGTATACATAATAAAAATACTGATGCTTCAGGACAGTGGAGTTTCCTCTCGCCCCTGGTGGCTACAAGCCTAAAATAACTCCTTAGGAATCAGCTGCCTGGGCACACTAACCTGAGCGTAAGCTCAATTGAACACAAGTGGGATTTATGCATCTGGAACATGATTCATCCAATCTGGAATCAGGCCAGATTCAGATTGGTTCAAGCCTTGAGGCTGTACTCATTTGGGGGGGTGGGCAGAAGAACATGACTCTGTACAAAGATGCATCGATCCCGTAAAAGGAACCATTATTATTATTATTATTATTATTATTATTATTAATCATTATCATCATCATCATTTATTTATTAGTTCATCAATTAAATCTCCACTCTAATCTTCATCTGAAGATCACAGGGCACTTTATTGTAAAGGGCAGTTTACAGTATGGCGCATGGTTTCTAGCGATTTCATGCTCCCTTAGCTTATCTTCACAACAGGAGAGGAGGTGAGGAAAAACAGAGATGAATTACGGTAAGTGAAAGAAAGTTTAATCTGTGTAACGACACATGTTCAGAGTATTTTCGTTTTTGTTTATTAAAGTTGGCAAAATGTTGCTTCCTGGTGTTTTGCTGAGAGCTGTGAAACTCTGCCAGCTCAAGAATATTTTAACATAGTCCACAAAAGCTTATGCTGTAATTAATTAGTCTTTAGACTTGCTATGTGGCACCTTTGGGGGGAGAAAGAGGCCCTTTTTGGGTAATTGCACCAGGGCCCCAACCACTGTAATCTGACTTAGCATTTGACTCCCCACAGTGGCATAGCGTGGGGGGTGCAGGGGGGGCCGGCCGCACCAGGCGCAACATCTGGGGGGGCGCACTCGCAGCTCTCTGCCCCTACCTGTCTCACTCACTCTCTCTCACTGCAGTGCTGGCTGTGTGAATCCGATCCGAGCCGCCGGGTCGCCGCCCACTGTGGAGGGGAGGGTGCCAGGCGTGCGGTGCGGTGCGGAGAGAGAGCGAGGGACTATCTGGGGGAGGGACAGGGCAGGGGGGGGGTGACGCAAATTACTTGCCTTGCCCCGGGTTAGGGGGCGCAAATTACTTGCCTTGCCCCGGGTGCTGACAACCCACGCTACGCCACTGACTCCCCAGAGAAAACATACATTTAAAGGTGGACATTTGTCCGGCTTTACAGTCCTCTATTAGAAGGTGCTCTGCATTTAGTGTAGTTTCAAGGGAGATGATGCTAAGAAGGGGAGACAGCCAGGACTCAGAATTTGCCCGTCAACTGTTTGCACCAGGACAGGCCAAGCAGGCAGCCGAGGGCACCTGGTCACAGTGTCTTCTCCTACAGCATCTCCCCCTTTGGCCAATGGGAGCTGTCCCCCAAAATATCTGGAAGGCACCAGCTTGGAGAAACCTGACTTAGAGGAAGGCATTTCTGGTTTTCAGGACATTTTATCTTTTTGTCTCTGTCCTGGCAGCAGGGGGGAAAAGAGAGAGGTGAATTTGGGCCTCTGGTGTGCTTTAATGTAATTTTAGGACTGCATATGCCCTAGCCCAGGGGTGCCCAAACTTTTTTAATAATAATAATAATAATAATAATAATAATAATAATAATAATAATAATTTATACCCCGCCCATCTGGCTGGATTTCCCCAGCCACTCTGGGTGGCTTCCAACAGAATATTAAAATACAATAGTCTAGTAAACATTAAAAGTTTCCCTAAACAGGGCTGCCTTCAGATGTCTTCTAAAAGTCGGATAGTTGTTTATTTCCTTGACATCTGATGGGAGGGTGTTCCACAGGGCAGGTGCCACTACGGAGAAGACCCTCTGCCTGGTTCCCTGTAACCTCGCTTCTCGCAGGGAGGGAACCGCCAGAAGAGGGCCAGATTTTATGAAGTGAACATGTGTGAGGGCCGATCAAGAAATAAACTGCCACAGGCGCCAGATTAGGCCCCCAAAACGGACTTTGGACATCCCTGCCCTAGTCGTATTGGAGAACAGCTCTGAAATCCTCTAAAGATTCCACCATGACTTGAGATGATGGGAGGCTGTGCCTTCGTTGTGTCCTCCCTATCTCTCTCTGTGTGCCTCTATTCCTTCCATCCCTCTAAATCAGTGGTTCCATTTGGTGGCCCAGGGGGTTCGCCTATCCCACCCAGGGGGTCCGCGGCACCATTCACATAGCAAAAGCTACCATAGAGAAATCAAGAATGTCAAAAGTAGGGGGTCCACAGCTTGGCTTTTGAAAAACGGGGGGTTCACGGACCCTGACCTTGTTAGGTCCAGTCACGGACAACTCTGGGGTTGCGGCGCTCATCTCGCTTTACTGGCGAAGGGAGCCGACGTTTGTCCACAGTTTTTCCAGGTGATGTGGCCAGCATGACTAAGCCTCTTCTGGCAAACCAGAGCAGTGCACAGAAACACGGTTTACCTTCCCGCCAGAGCGGTACCTCTTTATCTACTTGCGCTTTGATGTGCTTTCGAACAGCTAGGTGGGCAGGACTTAGCTATTTGGGACCCACCGCTCTAAAGCACACAAACACAAACCCCTTAAGACCTTTTAATTCTGCATATGTTCTTAAGAATCTGCTGTTCTTTCCCCCTTTATAAATATTTCCTCCCCCCGCCCTTCTCTTTAAAAATATTTGAATAATTTTATGTGATTTTAATATTTTAAAAAATGTTCCAGGAGTCTCCAGGGTATTGTTGGTCTCGTAAAATACCCTAAACACTATCTGTTGGGTAGGCATGCATATAAATATGGCCTGGATCAAACGCATTGCATCATTTGAGATGTGGGGGGCTCTGCTATTTAGAGTGGGGGGAGATTAAAATCCCAGAAGACCTTGGGCATGTCTAAAGCAGCATTTTAGATCTTCGCCTTTGGTTTCAATCTAGGTAAAATTGGTTGTGATGAAGTCCCATTCAAGTGAGGCAGAAGTTTTCCCACGGCAACTATTTTCAGCTCCTTAAGAAAGCTTCGCACACAGTTGGAGATTTATGGGTTTAAGACAACAGAAACATAATAATTAAAACAAAATACACTATAGGCTTTTTAAAAAAATTCACTCCATTATTAATCACCTCATGAGATGGCCCCAAACTGCTCCATTTCTCAGCTGAAGAGAGCCAAAGCACTTTATGTTTGATTAATGGCACTTGAGAACTTGAGGAAAATGTTCATGTAATTTCTGGGTGAGAATAAAACATTACGATATGATGAATTAACCTTCTAAAGAAATTGTTTAAAATCATGCCAACAAGTGTGGGAAATCTTTCTTTCTCTGTCTCTCTCTTTTTTAAACCAGCCACAGAAAATTATATCAATTATAAGGAACTAATGTTTCCATACTTTACAAAAGATTTTCGCAAGTAATTTTATTATCCCAAAATGTCTATTCTTCTCCAAGAGTAACTTCAAAAAAAGTAAGCAGGGCAACAGGGAAGGAAACTAAAGGCACTTCCAGGCCCTTGCTATATTTGAGGGGTTGAGATTCAGTTGCATACCAGCCAATTCAGATTGCACAATTAAAGGGCCTTCCAGACTGGTATTTTACTGTGGCACATTAGAGTTAGTTGTGGATATATGCTGATTAATAAGTTGTTCCGCAACGAGTCCCTAGCACAACCACATTATTCCTGTATGGAGAACCTATAGCACAAAAAATGCAGGACAAAAAAACCCACAATAGTGTTGGTGGTATGACTTGTGTCAGGGAACTGCCATCGGAGCTGGAGGCGGAGAGAAGGCTCCAGAGGGATGCCGGAGAGGGTCCCAGTAGGGAGAGAGGCAGCCCATCTGCTGGGGAAGGAAATCAGCGTAACACCAGTGGAGAAGGGGGGCAGATGGGGGAATCTGGCTCCAGGACTCCTCGCCGGAGACCAGCGGAGAGAGTACGGGTACTCCGCTGCCCACACCCTCCCTGCGCAGAAGACTTCCGCGCAGGGAGAGTAGGAGGAGAATGGGCATCAAACAGCTTTTATGCTGGAAGAGGTTCAAGAAACGCCCACTGACGAATTCTGCAGCGACTGAGGCAGCCACGAAACTTGAGGCTGTCCAGGCAGAAAGGGTTCAACCAGGTAACCTAGCCAGGAGTGGCGGCAACTTACGCACGAGCAACCCCTAGAACCATTACAACTTGTTACAGGATTTCAGCAGGAAATTACAGGATATGGACTGACTAAAAATGAAGCAACTATATGCCTGCCCCAACACATCTGCAGGCGAAAATAATATTGAAAGTGGAGTTGTATATGACTGCCCCGACCCCACTGTGACCACAAATAATCATGAATGTGCAATAGAAAGAACGTCTACAGGGGCCGAAATTGGATTTGGTGCTCTTGTGCAACAAACTGGACTTTTTGCAGTACAGAAAGTGATGGAAAAGTGCAAGAGAAAGTGTGGGATAACAATGAGGAATACAGGTGATCAAAAAATAATGTTTAATTCAAAAGAACGGCAAAGTTAACCAGGAATTTCAGAACGCATCCGTGGTTTTTTCGAATTCTTTTCTCTTTACAGCACCTCATCTTCTATATAACATTTGTACCTGGGAAGGACATCTATGACCTGTTGTTGTACATTATGCAGTACTCATCTTGGCACTGTAGATTGATGGCCTCTTCTGACACCATGTTGCACGACATTATGACATTGTGTCCTTTGTTGAGACGCCGATGGTATATTACAGTGTCATCTCTGTAGTCACTATAAATATTTATGCGTGTCAGCTTCTCAACATCTCCTCTTGGCTCTTTTCTCATATTTTTGTGTTGAAAACACCTGCTTCAGCTTTCTCCTTTTTGATGGGCTGGCTCTGATGGGGCATTTGCAAATATTATTTTACTCTGGTTCAGGTTATCATGCATTCTAATACACATGCATGTATATTTCTGAGTGGAGACTACTAAACTGAGGATTAAAACTTGTTAATTTCCCTGTCTTTCCATGAATATTTCATTGGCAGGATCTCAGTCCCAATAAGAGCGCCCGGGGATTCAGTCTTGATGGCTGCTGCTCCATCTCTCCTGGGTGCCTGAGAGATCAGTGTAGCTATAGAGTGTGCATCATTCAACCTGTCCTTAGGGTCCCCTGCATCAACAGACCCCTGCCCTTTATCTCACAATCCCTACCCCTCTCCTCCCCTTGTGAGCCAGTGTGCTAACCTGCCCCCACCCCCCTTTTCAACTCCTTCCAAAAACTAGAAGTCCGTGGGAAATTGCCTGCTGCTAATGAATTGCGATGGTGAGGAATTAATTTGAATCCCTCATACTAACCTATGTATGTCACCACATCCTATTAGCATTGCTTCCCTGAACTGTGATCGCTGCTTACAGCTTCTGTTGTGAAAGTAATTTGAAGGGTGGCTCACAAATATCTTCCTGTGCTGCTTTGTGTTCCAGGCAATTATTTTCTACCAATACTTCCGGGGATGTAAAACTGGTAACCATTAATAGCACCGTGTTCCTTTGTTTTGATTTTCTTTCTAATAAGAAAGCTTGTTGGCCATATTCAGCATGTTTAACAAAGAAAGTTGATGTCATTCATCATGATGTTTCTGGATCCGTGCTTAGCCACAAGGTTCAGGCTTCCAGGACCTCACATGGGGCCTCGGAACAAAATAAAGACAAATCTCACATATGGCCCTAGGGGCATGATATGGAAGACAGTCGTACCTCGGAAGTCAAATGGAATCTGTTCTGGAAGTTCAACTTCCAAAAAACTTTTGGAAACCAAGGCATGGCTTCTGATTGGCTGCAGGAAGCATCTGCAGCCAATTGGAAACCGTCCCGGACGTTCATGTTCCAAAGAATGTTCGCAAACCAGGACACTCACTTCCAGGTTTGCGGCATTTTGGGAGCCAAAACGTTTGACTCACAAGGCATTCTGGATCCAAGGTAATACCATATACAGGTTTTATCTGTATGTTGTTGATGATTATTTTACTGTTTTATGCACATAGCTAAGAGATTTTATTTTTATTATTGAGCAGTTTACTGCATTCCTTAATTGAATAAACGTTGGTCTGCATGCTCCTCTGACCGGAAAGGAAAATAGACATTGGGGAGCAGATAGGCTGAAGGGCCAAGAAGAAAGAGATACTAGGAGGCTGAAGAGCTAGGGAAGAGGAACCCACAAAGCAGGAATAGCTAAGAGAAGGAAAATTAAGCAGCTTATTTTAACATGCCACCCTAATCTCTTCTGAGCATCTGCACAAGATTCCAGGAGGTTCCAGACTCGCACTCAGGATTGTATTTTTGCTGGGAAATTGAGGCACAGTGGACACTAGGATCTTTAAGAAATATGGTTTATTTACACATATTTACTACCCCTCAAAGGGACGAAGGTGGCGCTGTGGGTTAAACCACAGAGCCTAGGACTTGCCGATCAGAAGGTCAGCGTTTCGAATCCCCGCAACGGGGTGAGCTCCCGTTGCTCGGTCCCTGCTCCTGCCCACCTAGCAGTTTGAAAGCACATCAAAGTGCAAGTAGATAAATAGGTACCACTCCAGCAGGAAGGTAAACGGCATTTCCGTGCGCTGCTCTGGTTTGCCAGAAGCGGCTTAGTCCTGCTGGCCACATGACCCGGAAGCTGTACGCCGGTTCACTCGGCCAATAAAGCGAGATGAGCACCGCAACCCCAGAGTCGTCCACGACTGGACCTAATGGTCAGGGGTCCCTTTACCTTTTTACTACACCTAAAGCCTTCCATGGAGCAGGTGCAGAACACCCCAAGAGTGTCTCTCATCGCCGCTTCCATAGCTCCAGCAGCCAGTCCTGTTCTTAGGTCTCATGCTTCAGCTTCCTCCAGGCAGTTGTTGTCCTTCCTTCTCCTCCTCCTTCCCAGCAAATTTTGTAGAAAACAGCTCCTCCCCATCTGTCCACTTGTCAGCGTCTCGCTAAGCTACTGCACTTGGTTTTGGGGTTACCTTATGGGAGCAGGTGGGTGGAGCCATCCTCCCAGCACCAGACCTACTGCTTCTTACCTTGATGGGTCTGAGCTGGTGGTGAGGTCATCTCCACGTGACCTGCCCTGCAGGAACCCTAGGTTGGTAGGCACTGCTCCCACCAGGGCAATTGCCCTGCCCCAGCCCTTGGCAAGTAAGCAGCAGAGATGCTGGTGTCATGGAGGCAGTTGCATGTGTTTGCTGTGTCCCACTAGGGCATGCCACCTGCTTTCAAGCGTGCCTGCAGTGGTGTAGCGTGTGTTGTCAGCACCTGGGGCAAGGCAAGTAATTTGCGCCCCCTAACCCGGGGCAAGGCAAGTAATTTGTGCCCCCCCCCCGCTGCACTGTCCCTCCCCCAGATAGTCCCTCGCTCTCTCTCCGCACAGCACCACACGCCTGGCACCCTCCCCTCCACAGTGGGCGGCGACCCGGCGGCTCGGATCGGATTCACACAGCCAGCACTGCAGTGAGAGAGAGTGAGTGAGCCAGGTAGGGGCAGAGAGCTGCGAGTGCAAGCGTGCCCCCCAGATGTTGCGCCCGGTGCGGCCGGGCCCCCCTGCACCCCCCACGCGTGCCTGCAAAGCCTTCCCAGTTTGTCGTAAGAAATACTTCAGCATTCAGCTTTATGGTTCTGCAAGGGGAAATGGACTCTTTTCCGAAGTATGTTCCCACGCCTTTTGAAGTTCATGCTGCCTATAATTTACGTATACTGCTCCTGTCAGATGACAATTAAAGATTCCATAATATAGAATGTGAAAATCACGCCATCACTGGCGTGAATCACTAACGTGCCCTTATTTATGTAATTGTTTGCAGTTATGAATTTGATTACAGCTGCTTTATAGTGATGTGAATTCACAACAGTACCAGAATAAATAATATACAATATTTATTTACTAAGCCAAACAGTCCTTGATGTTGGCAAGAGGAAAGTTTTTTTTTCTGGAGGAGCGTAGCAATGTCCCTAAAATGCTAGATAACACATTTGCCTTCCTGTCTATATTTATGCTCAAATAATTTATTTAAATAATGTTGCTGCTGCGATCTTTATAGCTTCCTGAATTTTGCCTCACAAATTCCAGTCTACACTGCAGACGGTGCAATTCATTTGCTAAATGTAATTTCCATCTCTGCATACTAATCGATTTCCTCACAAACACCTGCTATCTGTTATGATAATAAAGCTGCCATTCTAAATTGAAAAGGGGCCAAATGCAGCTTCCTAAGGAAATGACTTAAGTGTCTTTCAATGCTACTAATGCAGTAATGCTTCTGTAGTGCCAACATTTTTTTCCAGAGCATTTGCATTTTATATCACTTGGTTCTGTTCCATAATTTCTCTGTCTATGCATAGCCCAATGCCGAGGAAACAATCCAAAGGGAAAAATCTTAGTTTTCATCTCCAGGCTTTCGCTCTAGTACTGACCCGCAGTGTGTGTGCAAATCGGAAAAAAGGGCACGCTTCTTGGAGACTGGAGACTGACCAGAAAATCGAGATATGCATACCCCCCAACTGCTGTTGGAGATTAGGCATATTGAGGTCTGGTGAATGTGCACAACGGCTGGTTGTTATGCACATTAACCACTCACATTACCCTCAACATACTGTATTTTTCGCTCTATAAGACGCACCAGGCCATAAGACGCACCTAGTTTTGGGAGGCGGAAAACAAGGAAAAAAATATTCTGAATCCCAGAAGCCAGAACAGCAAGAGGGATCTGGCTTCTGGGAAAGCCTCTTGCTGTTCTGGCTTCTGGGATACCTGTGCGCAGCCTCTCCTGGGCAGTGGGATGAAGGCTCCCCATCCTGGAAGAAGTTGTGCAGTGATCCCGCTTGCTGTCCTGGCTTATGAGAAAGCCGTACGAAGCCTCTTCTGGGCAGTGGGAGGAAGGCTTCCCCAAGAGCTGCGCTCCCTTTAAAGAGCACGCGGAGCGTGTGTGCGGCTCTTAGGGGCTTCCCCCCCAAGATTAGAGCCAATGGATGGAAACTGCAGGGAACTTCAGGAAAGCAGATTTCAGATCAACATTAAGAGAAACTCTCTAACATTAAGAACTTTTCAGTAGTAGAATGAACTCCCTCAGGAGGTGATGTGTAAGCAGAGGCTGGACACTCATCTGTCAAGGATACTGTAGTTGCATCCTGCAGCACAGATCCTGCACTGAACAAGGGTTTTGACTAGATGATCTCCTTGCTTGCTTCCAACTCTATGGTTCTATTATTTTCTCCAAAGATAGAATAGAAATTATCAATTAATGTCATTTTGGGAAATGTTTTGTTAACTTGTACAGCGGAAACCTGCTGAAAGTTTAACCTGTGTTCATAGCTATTGTCTATTTTTCTATTGTCTATTTTTGCTATTGTCTATTTTTCTAGTGAAAGAGGTACATGAACACCTCCCTTGTTCTCTTATAATGGCAATGGCACTCACCTGTGAGGTGCCAGAACTGAGCTCCACTGAGCTCCAGCTGGGAAAAAAAGCCCTTCATATTGCATAATTCTCTGGTTATCTTTCAGTTTTGTGCTTGGGGTGTGTGGATGGGGTGGAGATGTCCCTCCACGTAACCCGAAACGCTTTTACCAGCATCTTCCTAGAGAGGGATACTGGGTTCAGCCCTCCAGCATTGAGCCCCATGTTCCACCTGCCAAACGTTGAGGCGGGACAAAGTATCGCAAACCATGCTGCAAAGATCCTGAGCCAATCCAAGTGGGGCTTGAAGTCACCACCAATCAGCTGATCACTGCTGACTTCAAGCACCGCTGGGACCAATAAGCGATGAGGAGCTCCCGAGTGGAACCAATCCCAGTGGAGATTGCATCTGGCACCAAATCTAAAATATGCCAGCCCCACTTTCCAAGGAACGATTCGGAACACCTTTTGAGGCTCTCAGTTGCAGAGGAAGGAAAATAACACAGAAAAGCAGGTCTAAACCATGGTTTGCCTGGTGTATGCTTGAAAGCTCATACCGGGGTTTGAGTTCTAATCTGTGATTGGCAAAACCATGTTCTGTTGTGATGTCTGAATTAAGCTTCCTTCATGGTGCCCATCTGCGTTCCGCTGCAAATTGGCTTATCTAAGATTATCTGCTGGCCTGCCAAGCAAATGAATTTCTTGTTACCTGTTGAGTGTGATCCCATTATATTAACTACCAGAGTGTTTCCCTTCTTTCAGCCTTAGCTGCTCAAGCTTATGCACTTAAGGAAGAGAACGACAGTCTCCGATGGCAACTGGACGCTTACCGAAATGAAGTTGAACTCCTGAAACAAGAGAAAGGGCAGCTCTTTCGAACGGAAGAAAGTTTGACAAAGGACCAGCAGTTGCAGTTCTTGCAGCAAACGTTACAAGGCATGCAGCAGGTATTCCTTTACCAGAGGTTTGAACTGTTTTTAAAATCATCCTCCCAAACTGACGCATGCTGGGGGGGGGGCCTACGTGCAATTGAGAGCAGTCACCAGAAAGCCCCCGCCAAATTTGGTGCAGTGCTCTGGAAGAGAACTGATTATTACTCCTGTAACCCAAACAATAGGGTGTGGGTGGCGCTGTGGTCTAAACCACAGAGCCTAGGGCTTGCTGATTGGAAGGTCGGCAGTTCGAATCCCCGTGACGGGGTGAGCTCCCATTGCTCAGTCCCTGCTCCTGCCAACCTAGCAATTTGAAAGCACGTCAAAGTGCAAGTAGATAAATAGGTACCGCTCCAGCGGGAAGGTAAACGGCATTTCTGTGCGCTGCTCTGATTCGCCAGAAGCACCTTAGTCATGCTGGCCACATGAGCCGGAAGCTGTCTGCGGACAAACGGTGGCTCCCTCGGCCAGTATAGGGAGATGAGCGCACCACCTCAGAGTCGTCCGCGACTGGACCTAATGGTCAGGGGTACCTTTAGCTTTAACCCAAACAATGGAGAAGCTGAGTGTGCTCATTATTTAAAATTTAACACATAAAATTTCAAAAAAAAGAACCTTAAAAAATTATCTGCCTTTTCTTTTTCTTTTCTTTTCTTTTCTTTTCTTTTCTTTTCTTTTCTTTTCTTTTCTTTTCTTTCATTATGTGTATGTTCCCCTCTGAGGTACAGGGAGTGTGCATTCACAAACTAAGATTTTAAAATGAAGGGGTGTAAAGCATAATTAAATGCCAGGGCGGAATTTCAAAAGAGGAAATAGACTGGCTGATATTTATCCATCTGTACATGTTCTCAGACACGTTTTTTGAAACTACATGAATTCTGCCGTTGGAGCTGTGCAGCAGAAAGCACCAAGTCACTAAAATAAAGGTGCAGAGAAAAGAATTCAAAATTGCTCAAGCATTGGAGAGTGTATTCCTAGTTGTTTGTGAACGTGGAAGTAGTAACCAACAAATGCCCATTGACACTTGTTGTCCTCCCATTCTCTGTGGCAATTTTAAGTACAATGGGTGGCCTAATAGGTGGAGAATTGTGCTTTACTAGGAACAAAATAATGATTGAGTATGGGGGAAATGAGATATCCCTACAGCCAAGTTCCAGCTGGAAAAAATACATTTGTATTCCTCTGCCATTTTAATTCCTCTGCAACTGCTGGGATAAGGATGTTTGTATCTACTTCAACTGCACATAAGGACTGCACATTATTTCTGCAATTATCTAATCTTTTGGGAAAGCCCTCTATCTGAGGAAGAAGCCTATCAGCGAAAATAAGTGCATTTTTTTTCTGTTGAAAAATAAGGTAAATATGGCAAAACTGGTTTATTTGCAAGCTACTGCTCCCAGTTCTTCTTTTCTCTCTCTTTTCTTTTCAAGATTTCTTCCCACATTTAAAGGACTAGGCAATCAAAAATTGTATTATCATTTTTTTTTCTTGGGTATAAAAATGGCAACCCTTGCAATTGATATTGTCTGGAAATGAAAATCCTTTTGATTTAAGGGCAGTTCAGGCATTGCACTTATACTTTTTTGAGATAATTCTCCTCATAGAGCTACGTTACAGTTTAATTTCACACCCAGTGTGAGATCTCTAACAAACAAATGGAAATAATGTCCTGTATCCATGGTAACAAATGAGATATGCTTTACCTGATCTCATGATGGAACTGAATGAGGAAACTACAGAATTTAGCTCTGAGAAAAGCATTCGCGACTTATCTGAGTCATTCCCTTGACCTTAAAAACAGGTATTCCATCCAGCTCACATCTAAATTAGGAGCAAATTGTTTTTGGCATCTGTCTCAAGAGACAATAGAGGAATGTGCCCTTGGGCGGTGAAGTCAAACTGTTGGAGAGTCACAGCGCCTGCTGTAGCTGTAGAGGCCAATACAGGAGAGGCATGTTTTGTTGCGTCTGAGCAGGTGAAGGCGTCCAGTTTTGCTGGTGCAGAACAAAATTTGCAGCAGAAGGTTCTCATGTCCCATAACCCCTGTGCTTTCGCAGATGGTTGTTATTCCTTATTACCCAAATTGTGGTCACAAAGTTCAGGTAAAGTCAAATCGCCACTGCATGAAATTCATCACCTCCTCTTTGACCCCAGCCTTCTGTCTCCAAACATCTCTCTCTCAGCCATCCACTGCTTGCCCAGAACTGCACAGTCCCTTTTGGTTGGGTTTGTCTCTGTTTTTCTCCCCGTCTTCTCTGTGCATATTCTTCTCTAGGATATTCTGCTTCCGCTCTAACAGACTCCTTCCGTCTCCTTGTCCCTTCCACGGCTCACATTTTCAAAGAAATATACGGAGTGACTGTGCTGAATCAGACTCTGGCCTGGGGCTTTGTTTCCGTTAGGGGTCAACCTGTTGCCCCAAGCTCACAAGAAAACAGAGTACTAATTCCTGCAGTTTTCCGCAAAGCGTGTTCTCCTTCATGGAGAGCATGTGTTGCGGTGGGGGCCGCCAGGACACTCCAAAGTTGGGGGCGGGCTAACTGTTCGTTGGCCACTGATGCGATTGGGGCTTCCCTTGTTGTTGGGAAGAAGTTAATGTTGCCATTTGTTGATTGACAGCCAGAAATGCTAAAACTCCTTGCACGAGGCTAGGGCTTCCTCTTTTCGCCCGTGCATCGGATTGCCCGTCCCCCCCTCCCTAGAATTAGGGTTGTTTGCTTTGACCTTGCTATGCCTGTCATGGGGTTGTCTGCTCTTGGGGCAGGGGCCTGGTAGGAATTTTGTCCATCTGGCAGATTGGCTGGGGCCATTTGGTTTTTGCCTACTGAGTAGCAAATCGTCACAACTTGTAAGGTTGCGGTTAGGCATTGGTTTATGGTTTGGTTGGTTGAGGGGAAGTGGTTGAGTGCCTGCCCTTGGTAGGTTGAGTGCCTGCCTCTCTAATGCTGCTGCTGCTGCGAGGGATGCCGTTAAAGGAATCGGGGGCTAACTATTGCTTGCCCACTCTGTCAAGGGGGCTCGGGCCATAGCAATGAGCTCCTGGTTGCATTTGGGGTGAGGGCAGGTTCCCTGCTCCGTCGCTACCCCCAAGTGTATTCCCCTATTCTGACGTTCGCATCGTGCGGAATGTCAGTCTGTCCCCCATGGTGGGGGCAGATAGTCGCAACCAATGCCTAAGCAACCACTCACAAATTTGTATTTCAATAAAGTTGTGACCAAAATTATGCCAAAAATCTTAAACAAAAAATTCTGTGTGATGTGTGAGTTATTGGGGGTGGCCCTGGGGACCTCGACACGCAAAGTTTTTTTCTGCCCCTACTGCCTTTTCCTCCTTCCCTGCCAACACAACATGCCTAATCCAGCCCCTTGCCCTTGAATGAGTTTTTTCACCTGCGCATGGGAGACTGCATTGCAAACTAAACTGGGTTCTCAAAAAAGAGTCGTCTGCGCTGCTCAATATGATAAATTTATAGAAAGATGGTCCTTTTGGAAACGAAATGTGGATTCTAATATTCTACTCTTTAACTCCCTCTAAAGGTAACTTTGCAAAGGTGGGGAGGGGAGAATATACGGGGGGGTTTTATAAGTTTTTTATTTTTCCTTTCCCATTTTGCAACAAGTCTAAATAAGAATAAGAGTGCTTTTAAAAGAATGGCATTAAGGAGAAAATAATAGTGGCTGGGCTCTGTGAATGGATCTGTAAGCTAAATGGATTGTGGGGGTTGTAATGGGATACGGAGATTATTGCCTCCGGTTTCTGATTCATATCATGCTCTGGGGAAACAGGATTCAGGAGAGGCGACTCACCTGAATGAGGTTTTCAAGGACTGGTTTAAGACCCTGATGGCAAGCTTTTCATTTAGTGTCCATTTGTAATGGCTTTCGAGAGAGTGAGAGAGAGACTATATAAGGTTGCAGTTTCCTATATCTCATATCGCTACTCCAAAAACTGGGAGCAAATTTCAAAATGTAATGTATAATTTTGTTTTGCTACTGAATAGCTGGTTATATATTATTATTATTATTATTATTATTATTATTAAACCCAGTTACCATTTCCCTCTCAAATCGGATCATTTCACATGAGGTGTCATCTATAACCTGACAGTTATTAAGATTCTCAGGTTCTGTAGTTCAGGGAAAAAAACCTTAAAACACTAGTGACAAAAAACGGCAACGAATCATTCAGTATGGATTGCAGAATATTTCCAGAATAAATGTTGCTTCAGCAGCACATACACTAAAATTGGAATGATACAGAGAAGATTAGCAGGCTAAATGTCACGCAGGGTTCTGGGAAGGGAAAATGCATTATATTCTAAGATGTTGTGTTATTCTGTAGTAAGAGATGAACATTTCAAGTCAGAGTTGGCAGATAGGCGTTTCTTGAATCGGGGCAGGAATGAGGCAGCAGTAGCAGAGCAACTTAGGGACGCGGGTGGCGCTGCGGGTTAAACCACAGAGCCTAGGGCTTGCCGATCAGAAGGTCGGCGGTTCGAATCCCCGCGACGGGGTGAGCTCCCGTTGTTCAGTCCCAGCTCTTGCCAGCCTAGCAGTTTGAAAGCACGTCAAAGTGCAAGTAGATAAATAGGTACAGCTCCAGCATGAAGGTAAATGGCGTTTCCGTGCGCTGCTCCATTTCGCCAGAAGCGGCTTAGTCATGCTGGCCACATGACCCAGAAGCTGTACGCCAGCTTCCTTGGCCAATAAAGCAAGATGAGCGCTGCAACCCCAGAGTCGGCCACAACTGGACCTAATGGTCAGGGGTCCCTTTACCTTTTTAATCCCCAATGTGTTCACTGGAACTCAGCCTTTGGTGAATGAGCAGCTGATTAGGGGGTGCTGCAATACTAACGCTCTCCCCAGTGCTCAAATGAAGTGCTAATAGGGGGAGGAAAAGGGTGGAAAGAAGCAAAGCAAATCAAGGTTGGGGGCTGTAACCTGTAGATCCTGGCTGCTGCCACAGAATGGGTAGATTGAATGAGCCTTGTTAGAGCTAAAGCTCTTGCGATGGGGTTCTAAGATGAATAGGAACCCCCCCCCCCCAGTCTCTGCTGTCATTTACAGAGTAATTCAAAAAGGTGAAAATAGCACTTGAAAATTATCTCTGCTGATAGTTTAGCTGATTTCTTGAAACCCTGTGCTCATTCTCTTCCTGCAACCATCATCCCATGTCTCAGATCTCATAAATACGCCACAGAAAAATCACCATCTCAAAACCAATCTTGAGCGTTTCTGAAGCATTAAATATAGAAAGCACTATAGACAAAAGCTGGGTTGCTCAAACCTCTGCAATGAATATTGTCAGCGTGGCCCAGAATGCTAACACCCATGAAATGCTCCCAAGCATACACAAATTCCAAAGGGCAATGCAGGATTGTGTGAATTGTTGCTAGTAGCACCCTGCCACAATGTCTTATCCTCTCGAAACACGAGAATGTGTAAGTTCATCTGATAATTGGTACGCATAATGAGCAAACACAAGCCACTTATATAGGAAGCTACAACCGAATAATGGTAATTAGGGGCTATGGGGTGTACTGGATCAGGTACATATGAATTTCTCTTGCATACCCTACTGATTCAATAGCAGGCCTTGCCATTCTCAAGAATATTTCATTGAACTGGTGGCATATTGTGGTTTGCAGCTGCCCAGGACTAGGAAATGCGTAGCTTTAAATACAAACCAATGTTTCTCTCCCCGCCATCTGCAGTGTCCCTTTCAGACCAGCCTCAGTGAAAGACACAAGGGCACCCTCCTGCTAATATATATTAAACACAGGATTCTGAGATTTTGTGGTATATTGTGTAGTATGCAAAAGGTAAAGGCCCCCTGACAGTTAAGTGCAGTCGCGAACGACTCTGGGGTTGAGGCGCTCATCTCGCTTTACTGGCCGAGGGAGCCAGCATTTGTCTGCAGTTTTTCCGGGTCATGTGGCCAGCATGACTAAGCTGCCACTGGCGAACCAGAGCAGCGCACGGAAACTTCGTTTACCTTCCCGCCGGAGCGGTACCTATTTATCTACTTGCACTTTTGGGCGTAATTTCAAACTGGGACCAAGCAACGGGAGCTGACCCCGTCGCGGGGATTCGAACCGCCGCCGACTCTGGGGTTGCGGCGCTCATCTCGCTTTATTGGCCAAGGGAGCTGGCGTACAGCTTCTGGGTCATGTGGCCAGCATGACCAAGCCGCTTCTGGCAAACCAGAGCAGTGTACAGAAGCGCCGTTTACCTTCCCGCCAGAGCGGTACCTATTTATCTACTTGCACTTTGATGTGCTTTCAAACTGCTAGGTTGGCAGGAGCAGGGACTGAGCAATGGGAGCTCACCCCATCGCGGGGATTTGAACCGCCGACCTTCTGATCGGCAAGTCCTAGGCTCTGTGGTTTAACCCACAGCGCCACCCACGTCCCACTACTTCTCAGTAAACCAGCACAGGATAATTTAAGTAACTTGAGAATTGTCCGCCTTTGACCAAATACTTCACCATACATTAAAATCAAAAACATTAAGATGCTTCATGGTTCCATATTCTGTGAACAGCCCTGAGAATTGCAGGTATAGGGTGGTATCTAAATTGTAATAATAATAATAATAATAATAATAATAATAATAATAATAATAATAGTTGAAGGCAGTGGATTTTACTTTCACTTTGCTATTTGTAACAATTGTCCACTCATTAATAGGTTTGAAATTGACCTGCCCAACAGCTTATTTAAAAGAAGTGGTGTTGGGGGGGTGAGTGTTTGGATCGCTGGGCTCTCACTTGTGGGGTGTCTCAAAGCTCCGTCCTCTCCCCAATGCTTTTTAACATCTATATGATACTGCTGGGAGAGATCATCAGGTGGGTTGGGCTGGGTGCTCACCAGTATGCGGATGATACTCAGCTCTACCCAATGCTGTTTTTCTAGAAAAAGAGGTGCCAGAGCTCACCATTATTCTCTTAGAATGGTGCCCACCTGAGAGGTGCTGGAGCTGAGCTCCGGTGAGCTCAGACTGAAAAAAGCCCAAGTTCTACCTTTCTTTAAAATTGGAACCAGTGAAGGTCCTGTGTGAGGGTGTCGAGGCGGTTGGAGGATGGATGGCGGCTAAAAGATTGAGGTTGAATCCCAACAAGACAGAAGTATTGTTTTGGGGGGCCAGGGGGCCAGTGGGTGTGGGGTACTCCCTAGTCCTGAATTTGGTAACTGTGCCCCTGAAGGACCAGGTGTGCAGCCTTGGGGTCATTTTGGACTCATAGCTGTCCATGGATGCACAGGTCAACCTGTGTCCAGGGCAGCTGTCTACAAGATCCATCTGTTACTCTGGCTAAGGCCCTACTTTCCTGTGCACTGTCTCGCCAGAGTGGTGCATGCTCTAGTTATCTCCCGCTTGGACTACTGCAATGCGCTCTACGTGGGGCTACCTTTGAAGGTCACTCGGAAACCACAACTAATCCAGAATGCCGCTGCCAAACTGGTGACTGGGAGCAGCCACTGGGACCACATAGCACCTGTCCTAAAAGGTCTTCTTTGGCCCCCAGTATATTTCCAAGAAGAATTCAAAGTGCTTGATGTTGACCTTTAAAACCCAAAATGGACTCAGCCCTGTATGCCTGAAGGAGCATCTCCACCCCCATTGTTCAGCCCGGACACTGAGGTCCAGCTCTGAAAGCCTTCTAGTGGTTCCGTCACTGCAAGAAGAGAGGAGAGGGCCTTCTCGGTAGTGGCACTCACCCTGTGGAACACCCTCCATCTTTGGTCTCACTAATGTGGACCAAAAGAAAGCAGAGCAAGACATTTTGCAGCAGCTTGGCTGCAGGAGTTGCTGGAAGAAGGCAGTACAAGGCACCATCCAACCATCTTAGGGCTCCACTCCAGATTTGTGTAAGGTTTACTCCTCAGCTTTTTACTTCTCCTGAAGATATCCCACAAAGCCCTGGAGCTTTATGATTAGAGTTTTCCTTCTCCTGCATGGGTCAACCTTTTCCCAGGTTGACAAGCCCCATCTTCTTGGCCATCGCATCTGCTATTGGTCTCATCCACTCAATCTGCCGGAGCCTGCCTTCGCATGCAGGGGAAGCCCCTAAGTCACTGAGGGTTTGAGACCCATTGGCTACCCTCACCTGGTTTAGATGGGCAGTTGAAGCCATTCCCAAGGTGTGGCTGCTGTCACATGCTGACAGCCTCTAGGAGCCACAGGTGAGAGCTGAGTGCAGGGTAGGGACCAAAGGTGGATAAACTACCCCAGATGGAGCATGGGTCCCCTGCCAGAGATACTACCCCTTCTGCTAACACCCCATACACCCCATATCTACATGGGTCTTTGCAATACACACAAGTTGGCTGCTTCATCCATGTTCAAATCGGCATTCACAAGCAGCACCATCAAACTGGAGCTCTGGCTGGCAGGGCAACCCAATAACTCCTGGGTTCCCAAGATCCCTGTGGCCTTGAGATGCCCAACCTTTCTCCAAATCTGGTCCTACCATCCTCAGTACGTATTTCTTTATGCCTGTGACTACTTTCACTGGTACACCCTGGCATCCTCCACTTTGCCATCACTGCCCAGGCACATACTGCCCCCCTCATGTTAGAATACCATTGTGTGCTGAGGAATGTGTTTTCAGGGAAACCACGTGCTAAAAGTCTGCCTGCATCCTATTATGTGGTTCCATACTGGACTGGTCAATATGACGCCCTTTTTAGAAAGCTTAAGGGTTCCCATATAGAGACCATCATCAGTCATCCGATCTTTGGATAATTCCCAGCAGCAGTTTCCTTTTTTGCAGGCTTTGTTCTCATTAGCAGCTCGGGGGGGAAAGCCATATTTGCCTTCTTGGCAACTCGGCATTGATAATAAATATAATAATAACAATTTATTTATACCCCGCCCTTCCTGGTTTAAAAACAGGGCTCCGGGCGGCTAACACCAAATATAAAACATTGATTAAAATGCGACTTAAAAACAGCATAAAACAGCACAGAATACAACATAAAATGCAGTATCAATATCAATAAAATTCAAAAATTCAGGGGTCATGGGGGGGGGGAAGAACCCCAGTCAGTAGACATCAAATGATCACCAGGGCTAACTGGCCAAGTTGGTCCTACTAGGGCCAGCAAGGAGACCAGGGAAGAATTTAAATATGGGGTCCCAGAAAGGGTTTCTTCATAGAAGAGGAAAGAGGAAAAGGAAACAGAGGATCAGGCTAATTCAGACTGAAGGCCAGGCGGAATAGCTCTGTCTTACAGGCCCTGTGGAAGGAGATCAAGTCCTGCAGGGCCCTAGTCTCATGGGACAGAGCGTTCCACCAGGTCAGAGCCGACACTGAAAAAGCCCTGGCCCTGGAGGAGGATAGTCTGGCTTCCTTAGGGCCGGGGACCTTCAAGCTATTATTGTTCATGGACCTTAGGGTCCTTTGCAGGACATACCAGGAGAGGCGGCCCCAAATATTGCATTTCAGATGCAATTGATGCATTTCAGATCATGGCTTTGGGCAGAATGAGGTGGCTGTGGCCCAGTGACTAATTATATTAAAGGACTGCATTAGTAAATTATTTAGGGGCTGAAGTGTTTACCTCGGTATTATTAAAACCAGAGTGTCTACAAATAAGGCTTTGGCTCAGATGGATGTGACAGCTTCTCTGCAGATGGCATATCCAACCAAGAGTTTGTGTTCTAATGTGTGGTTAAGCTATTTGTTACATTAAGAGAAGTGGATTTCTCTGCTGAGTGGCAGAAAATGCAGACAGAGATAATTTATGTCTTGCTCAGCTTAGACACAACAGTCACAGCAATAAAAACAGAAAATGAACAGTGTTGCTTGCATGAGACTCTGCAACCGTGAATATTTATTCACAGGCTCAGGCATCAGTAATCAGGAACATCTTTTTTATTTTTCCCGTGCAGCAATTGTTGAAAATCCAGGAAGAATTAAACAATAAAAGGTCAGAACTTGAGCAAGCAAAGGAAGAGCACACTCACACCCAGACGATACTGAAAATTCTCCAGGACCAGGTGAGTGTGAGCTCTATTAGTGGAGTTGGCTTCATTGTGCCTCGGTACAGTGGTGCCCCGCAAGACGAATGCCTCGCAAGACGGAAAACCCGCTAGACGAAAGGGTGTTCCCTTTTGGAGGTGCTTCGGAGGACGAATTTGCTATGGGCTTGCTTCGCAAGACGAAAATGCCTTGCGATTCCTGGGTTTTTTTCCCCCTGCCCCCCTTTTCCCAAGCCCCTAAGCCGCTTAACAGCTGTTCGCTAAGCCGCTTAACAGCTGATCGCTAAGCCGCTTAACAGCTGATCTAAGCCGCTAATAGCCTTTTAGCAGCTAATCCGCTAATCCCTTAAGCCTTTAATAGCCGCTAATAGCCTTTTAGCAGCTAATCCGCTAATCCCTTAAGCCTTTAATAGCCGCTAATAGCCGCTAAACCGCTAATAGCGCTAATCCGCTAATGGGCTTGCTTCGCAAGACGAAAAAAACGGCAAGACGAAGAGACTCGCGGAACGGATTCTTTTCGTCTTGCGAGGCACCACTGTACTGAAAACCTGGCCCAGTAGCATTTGAGATTAGTGCAACACAGATTTCATTGTCTCGGTCTTGTTAATCACATATGATCCACGTCCTTACAGTTGTTTGCATATGTAACTGGTTTTAAAGGAGCACACAGTAGAGTTGAAGAAGACAGTGTCAAGGCATAATGGAGCCCTGCCTCTGTGGCAGCGGGAAATCTTTAATCTCATCCCTTGTAGCACATTTTCCTCCGCACAGATACCAGCAATGCCTGAGTGTTTTTCTATCTGAAGACAAATGGATTTGGGGAAAGCTAAATATGCCGGAAAAGCAAACGTATTTCAAATAAAACAGCCATTTCTTTGAAGACCAGTAGCGGGTAAAATGAGTTTAGCATCTCCTGTCTCATTCATGCAGATGCATGCGTGCAGGAGAGTGAATCATGATGACAGCAAAAGATCCCCAGTGTTTCTCTACACTTCCCCAACAGTGGCAGGAAGCAAGCCTCTTATAAACTGAAGGATTCTGTGGGAGACAGTTTTCTTTGATGCTGTATGATGCTGAAAAGCATGGTCCAGTGTGAGATAGTTAAGTCTGTAGTAAGGGGATAACCTAATGATTCTGGAATAAAGTATTGGACACAGTTACGTACAGTGGTACCTCGGGTTACAGACGCTTCAGGTTACAGACTCCGCTAACCCGGAAATAGTACCTCAGGTTAAGAACTTTGCTTCAGGATGAGAACAGAAATTGCGTGGCGGTGGCAGTGGGAGGCCCTGTTAGCTAAAGTGGTACCTCAGGTTAAGAACAGTTTCAGGTTAAGAACGGACTTCCAGAACGAATTAAGTTCTTAACCTGAGGTACCACTGTACTATGTTCATGTGCTATATTGGTGTTGGAAGTTTAGAAGTGCTTATACAGTGGTACCCCGCAAGACAAATGCCTCGGAAGACGAAAAACTCGCTAGACGAAAGGGCTTTTCGTTTTCTGAGGTGCTTCGCAAGACGGATTTTCCTAAGGGCTTGCTTCGCTAGACGAAACGGCCCTGCCTCTCGTGTCATGGCGACGGTCACTGCACGCACGCACGCTCGCTTCCCCGCTCCTCCGGCTCACTCCTACCTTCCGGCTGACGGTTAGTGCCTCGCGCCGCTGCCCACCGCCCTCGCGCGCTCCCCTCGGAGAGCCGTTGCTGCCAGCACCTCTCTCTCCCTGGAGTTGTGCTCCTGAGCCCCGCCGCCCTCCAGCAGCCGCGTCGCGCGGTGGCCACAACGTGCGGGTGAGTCTGAGGTACTGGCTGCGGCAGCTGTCCTGCTTCTCCCCGCCCCTCCCCGCCGTTGTCAGTGTTTAAATGCAGTGGTGCTTCGCAAGACGAAAAAACTCGTACAACGAAAAAACTTGCGGAACGAATTAATTTTGTCTTGCGAGGCACCACTGTATTGTCAAGATTGCCATAGGCCATATTCCTTTCTGTCTCTAAGATGGTCAGACTAGCCAGGGAAGGGATAGCCTGCCATGTGTATAAATGTGTCTGCCCCACCCTAAATCTGGGTGGCAGGTATTTTAAAAAATAAAAACAAAATGTGCCTCCTTCAGGCAACTTTCATTAGTCTGGCCCACTTCCATTATCTGAGCCATGCCGGAGGAAAAATGTGTGGGGTGACAAGAGTCTAGGAAGGTACATTGCGGAAGAGAAAAGGTTCAGCACTTTCCATTGTCAATAATGGATCCCACCCACTGCCTTAGGGTGGGGACCAAATATGGCTGCCTGGTTCACAAAGACTCAACAGAAATCCCTCATTTTATGCCGGGAAGAGGTAGTCATTTGCAAAAGGTGTTTTGGCTAGCAATGAAAGGCAGCTGCGTCTTTGCCAGTTTGGTGCCAGAACTCAGGCTACTGATTACTTTCAGCATTTCAGAAGCCAAACAACGTTTACCTGGCAACCATGTCCCTTGCATGGAAGGCCCTCTATTTCCCAGCGTAAAATCCAACTCAAGTTTGTCCTGTCACCTTTCAAGCCCTTTGCTGCACACCTTAAGCTTTTAGATGATACACTCTGTGATGTACAAGAAAGGTCCCACAATCAAAAATATTGTAATTTAATATCATCATCAATCTTTATTACAGTCCAACAAATCGTTACAAAGCAATGCACAATTCATACAGCCTACCTCCGGGTTAAACAAGCATTTTGTTCAAAAGATAGGGATCATTGGTTCTTGCAACCACCGATAAAAACTTTGCAATTCTAATGTTCTAGCATTTGTCTGGTCTTCCAATAGGAACCTGACATAGTGAGCCTCTGATTTTCCTGGGAAAGGTACCAGCAAGGGCAGTGGCGTAGTGTGGGTTGTCAGTACCCGGGGCAAGGCAAGTAATTTGCGCCCCCTAACCCGTGGATTTGCGCCCCCTAACCCCCAGATGTTGCGCCCGGTGCAGCCGGCCCCCCTGCACCCCCCACGCTACGCCACTGAGCAAGGGTAATATCCGTTCAGCCCTGGCTTGCTCGTATTTTGCACAGTGCAGCAAAATACGTTTTATGGAATCGATGTCTTGAGCACACGGGCAAAGTCTGTTCCTTTCCTTTCCTGAGATTTCCTGAGATTTTCATGTTTTGTGTCCCAAACCCAGGGGGAAACACATGCCCATGTCCCTCCCCAGAGGAGAGGATGGCAACCCCTAAACATTCTTCTCCTGGCTTGTTAATCTGAGATCAATGTAAGTTGTTTGTTGCAGGTGTTGAATCTTAGAATCACAGAATCATAGAATTGGAAGAGACCACAAGGGCCATCGAGTCCAACCCCCTGCCAAACAGGAAACACCATCAGAGCACTCCTGACATATGGTTGTCAAGCCTCTGCTTAAAGACCTCCAAAGAAGGAGACTCCACCACACTCCTTGGCAGCAAATTCCACTGTTGAACAGCTCTTACTGTCAGGAAGTTCTTCCTAATGTTTAGGTGGAATCTTCTTTCTTGTAGTTTGGATCCATTGCTCCGTGTCCGCTTCTCTGGAGCAGCAGAAAACAACCTTTCTCCCTCCTCTATGTGACATCCTTTTATATATTTGAACATGGCTATCATATCCCCCCTTAACCTCCTCTTCTCCAGGCTAAACATGCCCAGCTCCCTTAGCCGTTCCTCACAAGGCATCGTTTCCAGGCCTTTGACCATTTTGGTTGCCCTCCTCTTAAGTGGGTCAACACAAATCTTGCCTGTTACACTGAACAACGTAACAAGAGCTCTGCAAGGTGTGTTGCCTATTTCCAAAGCTTGAGGAAAGAGACGACAGATTTTTTTAAGACAGCAAGGAAGGCCAGAAACGGCACTTCCTTTAGGCAACCTCATTGCCTCACGATATAGCTGTGGTTTCAGGCAAGTTGTAATTGGTCAACTGAGAAATTGCCTGCATAGAAAAGGGCTGGGAATTAAACATTATGTCATTGTAGTTGGAGCCATTTTAACTGAAGCTGATAAAGCTTTGTAATTTTGGAATCTAATTGAAGTTAATTCATTCTTGATTATCAAGAGATTAAGCAGCTGCCTGAATTAAACAAGGGACCATGTTTGATAACTTGCCTTAATGACGCAGCCGAGGACTTTCACACGTGCTCTCAGCAAGGCTTAGTGGACTCTTGCAAAGATGCCATTCCTAATACTGAAATCTGAGCATCTGCAGCGATGAACTTTTTTTTAACTATCTAATATTCCACAGATTGGGATGCGGGTGGCGCTGTGGGTTAAAGCCTCAGTGCCTAGGGCTTGCCGATCGAAAGGTCGGCGGTTCGAATCCCCGCGGCGGGGTGCGCTCCCGCTGTTCGGTCCCAGCACCTGCCAACCTAGCAGTTCGAAAGCACTCCCGGGTGCAAGTAGATAAATAGGGACCGCTTACTAGCGGGAAGGTAAACGGCGTTTCCGTGTGCGGCTCTGGCTCGCCAGAGCAGCGATGTCACGCTGGCCACGTGACCCGGAAGTGTCTTCGGACAGCGCTGGCCCTTGGCCTCTAGAGTGAGATGGGCGCACAACCCTAGAGTCTGTCAAGACTGGCCCGTACGGGAAGGGGTACCTTTACCTTTATTCCACAGATTTAGGCAGGGGCATTCTTGCACATATTTAACTACAGGGTATGCAATATTTTTTAATTGTTATCCATTCATTCCCCTTGTTAAGGATCTCAATTGTTTTGTAATCTGTTGGTTAAAACCACATTCATTATACAATCCATTTGTTAGGATAAACAGTCTGGGGGTAAGTATTGATCCAGCACTGAAGTGCCTTTTCTTTTCTTTGGTTAATATGCCAGCTGGGACCTTTCTTGGATGGAGACAGCTTGGCCAGCTGTCTAGACTACTGCATCGCATTGTACATGGGGCCACCTATATAAATGGTCCAAAAACTGATATTGGTCCAGAACAGGGATTCAAGATTATTACGGTAGCTGGGATGAGTGTTTTGACTATATGGCCCTTGTGCTTTTCACCAGCATTGGCTCCCAGTTGATTACTAGACTGCCACCTAATTTAAGCAGCTGAAAAACCTTAAATCCCTAAACGACTTGAGACCAGGTTACCTGAAGGGGCATGTTGTGGTTTGAGGACCCGATCCCCGCGTAGTGGAATGAAAACACAAGGACACGTGATATAAGGTTAATGGGCATAAAAGGCCACAACTTTATTGATTACAGCAGTGAAAAGGTATTGGCTTAGGCATTGGATGTCCAAAACAAGGGGGTTTATTCACCAGTAGGTGGAGCCTGTTGATGCCAATCCAACTATAGACTCTCCCCTGATGTCACCGAGGGTCGTGCCATGGCCTCCCGCCAAGCAGGCATCGGACAGAATACACGACCGCCGGATTCCTTTAATGGAATACCCAAAAATTGAAGGCGCAGGCGATGGCCACACCTAGCCCTTCGACACACCACAACACATTACTCCAATGCCTAACCTACCCACCAATACCACGAAGGTTGTGACGATTGCTACGAGGTAGGCGAAAAAACCAAAAAGCCTAATGCCAAATGGAAAAATTCCTACCAGGCCCCCCGGACAACCAGGGTGACCAACCTAAGGTCCATAGCAAGGCCAAAAGAAAACTGAGACCCTGAGCTCTAAGGGAGTGGAGGGTGGGTGACTCGCGACGGGACGACAAAAAGTGAGGCCAGAAGGCTGGTGCCGCAGCAATTTAGGCTGCTAAACACGCCCCCTCGCAGGCACCTGGTTGGGTGCCTGCCCGTGGGCGTGGGCACCAGCCAGGTGAGTGGGAGGCAGGGGGCTAACGCCCCCTGCTTGAGGCGGAGTCCGGCTCCCGACCACAACCACTCCCCTCTCTTCCAGGGAGGAGAGTCTTTCTCCCATATATTCTTACCCAGACTTAATACTGTTTCTGGAGGCCCTGCAGAGGCAATCCTAATAGCCCCGAGATGGGCTGGACATTTTTAGTATGCAGACCTAGTGAAGAAGCTGGGAAGCATCTCTCCACCTCCGCATCCAGCACCAGTTTCCAGACTTCCTGAAACTGACCACTTGAGGACTGAGCAGGAGCTGCTAGCCCATCAGGTCACAAGGTTGGCCTCCAGGAGAATGCTAACAGGATTTACCAGCTTATCTGGTAAGCTAATACACTGGTAGGAGGGCCCAGCAGCAGCTAGGGAGGCTGACCAACTAGATATTCTGCAGGATGGATTAGCAGCACTGGCAGAGGAAGAGGAGTGGGGGGGGGGAGCGCACCGCCCTCAGCAGCCCAATCCCAGTGGGGTGCCATCGCAGCTGCCCCCCCCACCCGCGCTGGGCCCATGGGATGCACGCCAGCCCCACCTGCTCTCCGCCACTGACTAGAAGTGGGTCTTCAGCCAACTAGAGAGAAAAACAATATACAAAATCACAAAATCTCCCTCATCCATGATCATTGGCCGTGCTGGCTGGGGCTGCTGGAGTCCAGCAGTACAGTGGTACCTCGGGTTACAGATGTTTCAGGGTACAGACGCTTCAGGTTACAGACTCTGCTAACCCAGAAATAGTACCTCGGGTTAAGAACTTTGCTTCAGGATGAGAACAGAAATCGTGCTCCGGTGGCGCGGTGGCAGCGGAGGCCCCATCAGCTAAAGTGGTGCCTCAGGTTAAGAACAGTTTCAGGTTAAGAACGGACCTCCAGAATGAATTAAGTACTTAACCTGAGGTACCACTGTATCTGGAAGGCTACAACATCCCCATCTCTGCCCTTTTGCCTTCCCTGAATGGCTACCCTGCTTCCGTGGTGTGGTGTTTTCTTTTATACAGTGGTACCTCGGGTTAAGAACTTAATTCGTTCTGGAGGTCCTTTCTTAACCTGAAACTGTTCTCAACCTGAGGTACCACTTTAGCTAATGGGGCCTCCCGCTGCCACCGCACGATTTCTGTTCTCATCCTGAAGCAAAGTTCTTAACCCGAGGTACTATTTCTGGGTTAGCAGAGTCTGTAACCTGAAGTGTCTGTAACCCGAAGTACCACTTACTTAGAAAGATTTCCCTCTCTCGCTTTCCCTCTCAACGTCTTGTAGTCACACGGAATCTGAGAGATCATTCTGTTTGCAAGCATTCGGGATCTAAATGAGCTGCTCTTTCTTCCTGCTGATGCTCCCCTGAGAAAGAAGCCTATCATAGCACGTCAGCCTTTTGAACCAGCCGAAATATATTGCTCAAAAGTAATCATTAGCTAACTGCAATTTAGCAAGCAGCAACTTGCAACCACAGCAAAGTTTCAAATTAACAGCAACAGGAATGGAAAACGCAATCATTTATTACTCATAAAAGCCCATTTTACATACTTTTTATGCCCTGAGACTGCTTTCTAATCTTATTATTTAAAAAATAATGATCCTGTCTTAGAATTTGCTTCCTTTTATTGTTTTGATTTTCAGCTAACCTATTAGCTTCAAACTAGCTCCAGCAAAAGCTGAAACTATATGTTCCATCTGTTTTGCTCATTGGGAGCCTTGTAAAAAGCAGTGCTCCAAATAAATCAACAATAAGTATGTGAAATACTCCAGTAAAAAAAATAATTTATTTTTTTTTGTCTTCACAGTTAAAAAAAAACACCAAGGAGTTTGCAGAAACTAATGGTCG
This sequence comes from Podarcis tiliguerta, assembly GCF_965153285.1. Taxonomy (NCBI): domain Eukaryota; kingdom Metazoa; phylum Chordata; class Lepidosauria; order Squamata; family Lacertidae; genus Podarcis; species Podarcis tiliguerta. The sequence goes on along the minus strand of NC_139540.1, from coordinate 82,338,385 downwards.
TGACGAATCTCAGGCAAATGTAGGTACAACTTTGTATTTCTTTGGTATTTCTTTGTCAAGATCCCATGCTTACTATTTGCACTCTGAAATAAAAGTAGCTGCATTGAGTTAACGGCTAGGGAAACACTTGCCTTTTCTTGGAATCATAGGTTCACTTCCAAGCATGCTTATTTCAAGACAAATGAACTGAATTTCCCAATCTGCCTTTTGGAATTAACACGTCTCTGGTAAGAAATGGCTGGCCTGCTTTGTAGCATTCATCACAACAAAGCTTTCCTGTTTTTCACTACTGAAAAATGTATGGGACTTAGAAGAATTGTGAAGAATGGAAAAAAACAAAAACCTACAGCTTTCAACAATGAGTTTTCAGAATCCTAAGGTTTGCTCTTTAATTCTCACACCCCCCAAAGCAGCTTTCTAGACCTCATAGTAGCAGTGAAGTTCCAGGGCCTAGTTACATTTTAATTATTCTGTTAAAGGTAAAGGTAAAGGGACCCCTGACCATTAGGTCTAGTCGTGGCCAACTCTGGGGTTGCGGCGCTCATCTCGCTTTACTGGCCAAGGGATCCGGTGTGTAGCTTCCGGGTCATGTGGCCAGCATGACGAAGCCGCTTCTGGCGAACCAGAGCAGCGCACGGAAACGCCGTTTACCTTCCCGCCAGAGCAGTACCTATTTATCTACTTGCACTTTGACGTGCTTTCGAACTGCTAGGTTGGCAGGAGCTGGGACAGAGCGACGGGAGCTCACGCCATCACGAGGATTCAAACCGCCGACCTTCTGATCGGCAAGTCCTAGGCTCTGTGGTTTAACCCACATTCTTTCACAACTTTCTCAGGGCAGTTTACAATAATGCAGTAAAAACAATAATATAGTAATGGAATACAGGCAAGAACACTTACAAATCTAAAACAACAAATGGCAGAGCAGAAAATGGCTTGTGGAAGCCATTTGGAGCAGAGATGTGATGGGATGTCTTCCCCTTTAATGGCTGCTTCTCCATTCGAAATCCCTCTCCCCAAATCTGCCTTTCCCAGGAAAAGGATTGATTTTGTTACATATAGATGCAACATGCACTCCTACCCTTAAAACTGGTGTGCTAAAGACCCTGAGCTGAGTTGCTTGCCATCCTTACCTGATTTTCTGCACAGGGGGATTCCTGCTTCCTGTTTCCTCCGTCAGCTGCTCCCCATGTGACTAGGACTGAGGAAAGCAAGAGTGAAGACGAGTGTCTCTCTCCCAGGAGACTCTGTCCGTGCTTGTCAGCAAGTCACAGATGAACATGATAGCTCTGCAGTAGCACCCACAGTCCCTGAGGGAGACAGAGAATCTGGCCATCTCAAACCCTTCATCCTCCGCTTGTAGGGATGATGATGAGGAGGAGGAGGAGGAGGAGGATTTATTTATACCCCGCCCATCTGGCTGGGTTTCCCCAGCCACTCTGGGCAGCTCCCAACAGAATATTAAAAATAGAATCAAACATGAAAAACTTCCCTAATCAGAGTTGCCTTCAGATGTCTTCTAAAAGACAGTTGTTTATTTCCTTGACATCTGATGGGAGGGCGTTCCACAGGGAGGGTGCCACTACCGAGAAGGCCCTCTGCCTGGTTCCCTGTAACCTCACTTCTCGCAGTGAGGGAACCCCCAGAAGGCCCTTGGAGATGGACCTCAGTTTATGGGCTGAACGATGGGAGTGGAGACGCTCCTTCAGGTCTTCCTTCATCTAGGAGCTGGGAAGAAGAGGGCTGTGGGCCTCAGGCACAATCTCTCTCCTGCTTAGCTCCACAGCATTTTCTGCCTTTGCACTCTAAAGAGAAATTGCTTTGTTGCAGATTTGAAAGTGGTTCCAGAGAACTATAACTGAGAAATAGGGGACATAGGCTCCAATAATAATATTAATAATAAATAATGCTGAAGGTTTCATTTGCTGCAGTAATGAGCATCATTGATGGATGAGAGCCCTGTAAAGAGCATTTCAAGATTAATACTTCTTCTAAAATGGTGGTTAGTTAATATGCAACAGTGACTTTTGGGGGGAAAGCTTTCAAAAGTGCATTGATTACTAAGGAAAGTTTACAGTTCTTTCCCCCTTGAGGCTAGTCTCTAAATCTGAGCAGATCAAAATGCCCTGAGAGGGAAGGATTTGGTGGCTTGTGCTTGGTTATTAGTGGTCTCTGATGCATTTAATGGGATTAGTACCTATTTGATACAGTTGACAAGTTGGATTTAGCAAATACCCTCATATTCAGTGCAAGATCCGTGTGGTGTTGGCAAAGAAACGCAGAGATGCCTGTCCCATATTTTAAAACATCTGTGAGAGGGTGTTACTTAAACTAGTATAAAGAAGTGTATTCCAGACAGGGCTGACAGCCAAACTGTCATCGTGTGCACAACAAAGATGCACTGCAAGAAATGCTGATCTTTTAGCGTTGCTGTGCAGAAAATAATCCTCCTCAGGACCCGTGAAGCTCCTCCTAGCTTGGAGCTGGCCTTGGTAAGCATGTTTGCAGGGCAATCATCCTTGTTCCTTTTCCTGTTTTAAAAAATAAAATAAGATTGCAGGCAAATGAGGCAAGCACATAGTTGCCAGGGGAGATGCTATTGCCCTTTCGTTTCTGCTGGGCCGATTTGCTCCATTACCCTACCCCAAGTCTAGGCAAAGTGGAAAGGGAAATGGTTTGTATGTCTTTCCCTTGTTTGGTGGTTGTTTGGTGCTGAGAGCCAGCAGAGCAACATCTCAGAGCAGGCAAATCTAAAAAAATGTAGTATAAACAACTGGGAAACACCAGCCTGCGAGCACTCCAGTTGGAGAACAGCCTTTACCAAAGGTGTTGTGGGCTTTGAAGACACTCAAACTCAGGACGCAAAGGAGAAATGTGCTAAGAGGAAGGCACGCCTGGCAAATCCACACCGTGATCAACTCCTGCCCGGAAACCAATGTCCCCACTGTGGAAGGACGTGTGGATCCAGAATTGGCCTCCAAAGTCACTTACGGACTCATTGTTAAAACTGTGTTTATGGAAGACAATCTTACTCGGCTACGAGTGATCACCAAAGAAGAAGAACCTCCCCAGATATTGTTGGATCCCAGTCTTCCTCAGTCACAACCAACATGGCCATTTGGCCATTGTAGTCGGACATTATGAGAGGCCACCTTGACTGAGAGGCTTTTAGTACATAGCAAAGGGCTGCGGGTACAGGAAGGTCTGCCTCTTTCCTTTGGTGCCAGAGTTTTTCATTTGATATAAAAATCCTTCATCTAGACTATTTCATGCTCTATTTGCTTTGTTTCATGATCAATTTTGACATCTGTAGTTTTAGATTAGAGTGTTGTGGTGGTTCTGGTTCCTCATGACGAGAGACAAGGAACAGATAAAACAATAATAAACTTTTATGTATAATATGGTCCAGCACGGTTTCATCTGGCAGGTCGGGGGCCCCTAGCGCATCACGGCCTGATCCAAAGAGGGTCACAACAGGAGCACTACCACCATGCAAATACATGGGGAAATATTGAGAAAGAAGTCTCCTAAATGCACGTTTGGATTAAAAGGGGGTCCTGAGTTTAAAAAAGGTTGAGGAATACTGTAGTAAAGAAAAGAGGAATCTTTGAATCTCTGTATTTCTACCTTCATTTTCACACCACAGGTTCTAGCAAGGTGGAACATTGATAAGGCAAAACTAAAATGTTAGCTAGTTTAAGAGTAATTTCTAAAACACCCCAAGTAAAAATGTGGAGGCTCTGGCAATGATTATGGTTTGTTCTCAGAGAAGCCACACGATGAATTAGGTCAATCTGGGCATGAGCTGCTTGTGTTGAAAGCTTTGATCCAGTTGGCTCAAGTTGTGACCAATCGAGCCCAACACTGCCCAGCAGCCATATAGGTAAAGGTAAAGGGACCCCTGACCATTAGGTCCAGTCGTGGCCGACTCTGGGATTGCGGCGCTCATCTCGCTTTATTGGCCAAGGGAGCCGGCGTACAGCTTCCGGGTCATGTGGCCAGCAGGACTAAGCCGCTTCTGGCGAACCAGAGCAGCACATGGAAATGCCGTTTACGTTCCCACCGGAGTGGTACCTATTTATCTACCTGCACTTTGATGTGCTTTCGAACTGCTAGGTTGGCAGGAGCAGTGACTGAGCAACGGGAGCTCACCCCGCCGCGGGGATTTGAACCGCCGACCTTCTGATCGGCAAGTCCTAGGCTCTGTGGTTTAACTCACAGCGCTACCCGCATCCCATATAGTGACCGGCAAAATGCTTAACTACTGCCATGTTCTTTGTAGTCCAAGCTGGGGGGAAGGGTCGGGCGCAGGGTGTTGCAACTGTGATGTAGTGAATTGAGCAGAACGGAAGGCAAGAGGTGGGGGGGGCACTGAATTTTGGCCTTGCACAGGGTGCCACTGAAATTTGAGACCCAGGTCCGCCCCTCTTCCTCTTACAGCCACACCGGTTTCTTTAGATGCCTCCCACTTTTCTTTCTTGTGTGCATTTGGGCCTTCAATACTTTACCTTTAATAAACTCCCACCCATCTTGAATTGCCTTTTCTTTATTTCTGACCACATTGGGATAGCCTGTGTTTGGGCAATATTTTTTACAATGCAGTCTATAAATTAGAGATTTATAGAGATGCCTATAAATTAGAGATTTCCAGCCCTTTTATAGGACTACAGTTCCCAAGATGCTGTAAACAGGAACCTTGCAAGCTAAACAAGTTTCAAAACTGGTTTTTGTTTTTTTTAATGTAGTATAGACTATCCTAGACATCAACATTGATTTCTTCTTAACCTGTTGATTCTGCCATTACATATATGAGCCATTTTCTTGCAAAAACAGCTGTAAATGCATTTCTTAACTGAACGCTTTTCAAACAGAGGTGCTATAGTTAATTCAGTTTGTTATGGAATTCTGAAGCTATGACCATCTCAGTGTTTTTAGGGGGCAGCCCATATTATCTCTGCAGCAAAGGGAGCAAAGACAGAGGACAGATAGGTTCCCTTGAACAACTCTTATTTATTTTAATGGTGTGCAAAAGAACTTCCCGGTGGATTGGGCTCAGAGTATGGTAATGCTGCTTCCGTGAGCAGCAAAGCAACAGGAACGGGGTTCTTTGCTTGCCCCTGCTGCGTATTATTCATAACAGAGCAAGAATAACTTAAGTTCAAGGCTCTGCCTGACAGTTGTGAAGCTATTTCACGAATGGCTGGCCAGGTGCATATGGAAATATTGGTTCCAGCTAGCTGCTTTTCACATCGTTCGAAGCAGCCTCTCACCCGTTGCCTTCTGCAGCAAGGAAAGCTAAACAGAAGGGGACTCTCAGGCCTCCTGGAGTGGATCTCAAGCCCCTGCAATGTTGCTCTGCTGGCAAGTCTGAGCCAGTAACCAACCCCCCAAACAGCACATGTAGGAGAAATTGCAAAGCACAAGGGGCAGGTCACGTTGGTGCTGACCTTAAAGCCCTAAACGGCCTTGGTCCTGTATACCTGAAGGAGCGTCTCCACCCCCATCGTTCTGCCCGGACACTGAGGTCCAGCACCGAGGGCCTTCTGGGGGTTCCCTCACTGCGAGAGGCCAAGTTACAGGGAACCAGGAAGAGGGCCTTCTCGGTAGTGGCGCCCGCCCTGTGGAACGCCCTCCCACCAGATGTCAAGGCAATAAACTATTTTACTTTTAAAAGACAACTGAAGGCAGCCCTGTTTAGGGAAGTTTTTAATGTCTGATGCTGTATTGTTTTTAATATTCAGTTGGAAGCCGCCCAGAGTGGCTGGGGAAACCCAGCCAGAAGGGTGAAGTGTCAATAAATTATTATTATTATTATTATTATTATTATTATTATTATTATTATTATTGCTACTTCATACTCCATTTGAGGATGGCTTGACTGCTTGGCTCCTTGTTCTTAGTGTTGCTCCAATTGCAGCTGCTTAAGCCAGGGGTCCAGATCCATCCGGCCCATAGGTCAGTCTTGGCCTGCTAAGTAGTCCAATTTGACCTGCAAGGCCATTTCCCCCAAACCATGCTCACCAGTCCATCAGCTGACAACATGGGTGACATCAGCGGATGGGGGCAGTGCAGGATTCTTGCATTGGCTGTACACACCTGTTGCCTCAGCCAAGGCAGCAAGATTTCAGGGTTGCCAACAAAGGTCCGTATAGTTAAAGCTATGGTTTTCCCAGTAGTGATGTATGGAAGTGAGAGCTGGACCATAAAGAAGGCTGATCGCCAAAGAGACTCTGGAGGAGACTCTTGAGAGTCCCATGGACTGCAAGAAGATCAAACCTCTCCATTCTGAAGGAAATCAGCCCTGAGTGCTCACTGGAAGGACAGATCCTGAAGCTGAGGCTGCAATACTTTGGCCACCTCAGGAGAAGAGAAGACTCCCTGGAAAAGACCCTGGGAAAGATGGAGGGCACAAGGAGAAGGGGACGACAGAGGACGAGATGGTTGGATAGTGTTCTCGAAGCTACCAGCATGAGTTTGACCAAACTGCGGGAGGCAGTGGAAGACAGGAGTGCCTGGCATGCTCTGGTCCAGGGGGTCACAAAGAGGCGGACACAACTAAACGACTAAACAACAACGACAACAAAATGATCTGCATTGTTTTGCTGCTGCAAGAGCAATGCATAAGATAAATTGAATTACATTATTCTTACTTGCCTTGATTGTGAAACCACCCATGGTAATCTTCAGGTCTTAGCTAAATTTGCTGAGGAAGGTAGCCAATCCTAAAGAGAAGATTACACAATCTGGACCTTTTCCTTCCTCACCTCCAAGAAAGAAAAGGAAGAGAAAAAGGTGACCTATTTTGCAATTGGGAACAGAGAGCTTCCGGAAACTGATCAATAACTTATAATTATCTTTCCTGTAGCTGTAAATTAAAGTAATGATCTTTTTTTATTGAGATGAAAAATGCCAGCAATACTTATTGAAATGGATAAATCTTACATAAGCACCTCTTTTATTTAGTTTTGTTTGTAAACTTTATAGGAAATCAATGTGTTGACGGTACCAGTGGTCAGCCAAGACAGAGAAAAAAATCCTGAGAAGCGAAGCCAGCCACTAAAATCAGAAAAAGAGGCCCTGTTGATAGGTAAGGTGACCTGGTCTCCATTTCTGAATCATAACATCGCCTGCAGCAAACAAGGGCTGGCCTTGAAACCATGTCTTACTGTGTGGGAGACCAAGAATGTCATTGTGACCAGATGCATTTGGTGAATAACACTGGAAATGAAAGCATTGTTGCAACATTAAGCATAAGTGTAAAAGAATTAGATCAGTAGAAATGGCACAATCAGTGCAGAGGTTGTAGGCGAGTCCTAATACAGTGGTGCCCCGCAAGACGAATGCCTCGCAAGACGAAAAACTCGCTAGACGAAAGAGTTTTCCGTTTTTTGAGTCGTTCCGCAAGACGAATTTCCCTATGGGCTTGCTTCGCAAGACGAAACGTCTTGCGAGTTCTTGCGAGTTTGTTTCCTTTTTCTTAAAACCGCTCAGCTGTTAATAGCCGCTAAGCTGCTAATAGCCATGCTTCGCAAGACGAAAAAACCGCAAGACGAAGAGACTCGCAGAACGGATTAATTTTGTCTTACTAGGCACCACTGTAGTTTGATTCACCCATTGCTTTTTTTAAAAGGATAAGTATACCCTACAGCAGCAGCAGTTCAGGTTTCAGTCGAGACTGGGCAATTGAAAAATGACAGCAGAATAGTTTTGCTTCCTTCCTTCTTTCCTTTCCTGTCTTTCTGCATATACCCTTTGGCTTCTCAAACGCAACCTGTCCCTGGCTCTTTTAGATTTTAAAAAAGGTTGGTTAAGAACCACAAAATGCTTGTGCAAAACTAAAACTTGTTCTACTGACTCAGTTAGGTAAAGGTAAAGACTCCTGACCATTAGGTCCAGTCGTGACCGACTCTGGGGTTGTGACGCTCATCTCGCTTTATTGGCCAAGGGAGCCGGCGTACAGCTTCCGGGTCATGTGGCCAGCATGACAAGCCGCTTCTGGCAAACCAGAGCAGTGCACGGAAATGCCGTTTACCTTCCTGCCGGAGTGGTACCTATTTATCTACTTGCACTTTGATGTGCTTTCGAACTGCTAGGTTGGCAGGAGCAGGGACCAAGCAACAGGAACTCACCCCATCGCGGAGATTTGAACCGCCGACCTTCTGATTGGCAAGTCCTAGGCTCTGTGATTTAACTCACAGCGCCACCCGCATCCCACTGACTCTGTTACCAGTGCTCAATAGTTGAGGTCCTCTCTCCTCTTCACCAACTTGCCCATACAACATCCCTTTGTATGTCCTCAGCAGTTTGGAGCCAGACAGAATAGGTGCACATGCATTTACAAGAAATCAAGAAGAAAACCAGTTTGTGTCAGAGAGATCCCAGTGTTTTGGCCACAGAACCAAATGCCAGATAATTCAGGAAGAGTCGCCATTTTAGTCTGAGGCAACATCATGACAATAATCTGGTGGCACCTAAAAGATGCAGCTAGTTTTTATGTGGACTGAGTTTGTTTCATTTGATATGGAGAAAGAAAAAGGCAGGGAGAGGAATTCTCTGGACAAAAGCACACAGTACCAGCTTCTTCTGGTAAGATGTGGTTCTTTTTTCTTTTTCTTTCTTTTTACTAAGGAATAAGTAATACAAACAAGACAGACAAAATGGGTAGTTTTAAAATGGAAACATAGAAACCCGCCTGGAAAAAATGTTTCTGTTTGCCCACTAATCTGGATTAAACACAATCCATGCTGAAATTATTAGAGCAATTCAAGACAGTGCAATTTTGGATGCATTTGGTATCCAACATTTTCATGACAAGAACAACTGAAGAAGAAAATGCACAATATTCTCATTTCCATGCCTACAATTTTTTATTGGCAAATTAAGCATTAAACTGAGGGCTGAAACAAATGCTTCCAGAAAGTATTTGCTGTGAAATCTTCCCCTTCATCTTGGTTAGTTTGTGGGGAATTGTAGTCATTGTTAAAAAGTGAGTGGTTGCTTTTAAATGTGGTCGTCCTAATTGTTTAGCAGATATAAGTGACCTAATTTTAGTAAGAAGCAGGCATGGTCATATTCAAACCTTATTTTGTTTTGCCATGTTCCGTTTGGCCTAAGGAAATGTTCAAGTTTTGTGTTTGTTTTAAAACAGGTATCATCTCTACCTTCCTTCACGTCCATCCTTTTGGAGCTAATATAGAATATCTTTGGTCTTATATGCAGCAGTTGGATTCCAGGGTAAATTGAATTCACTATTATCAGTTTTGGGGTTATAGAAATATAAGATTGCATGTAACTGTGTGGAGCAGATGCAGGACAGAGGCAGAAATCCTAGCCATTCTTGATCAAAGAAGTGTCCAAAAGATGTATTGAGTCCCATTCGCTGCTGTTTTTGCTTTAAAAGCAAATTGATTAATGGGCACCCTTATATACATAGCCAGGAGCACCATTAAGATGATTCAATCTGTCTGCACAGTCCAGCCAAACATTTGTCACAGTTGCTCAATGAACTTGCCCCTAGAGGGATGAGCCACACTACCTGCTGAAGGGAAGGGAGGAAACCCCCCGGCAGCTGCCTCTCCCAGTCTGGCCATGTTGGCCACCATCAGTTTTAACAGGAGTGGCCAACATGGTGCCATGCTGATGCTGTGAAGCCCAAGTACCATCAGTTTCAGCCAGTATGGGCAATGCTCAGGTGTTATGAGAGTTGTGGTCCAAAGCAATAGGGTGGCAACCATCTCGGCCAGTTAGACTCAAGTCAGGTAAGATTTGACTACCAAAAATGTCACCAGGATATCTGTTACTCCACTCCCTTCAGACACCAACCTAATTTAGATATGTGCTTCCAAGCAGGAATAGCTTTCCCCACTGTTACCAGGACAGGGATCTTAAATCCATCCCTAGTTCATTCACAAATGAATGCCAAGTGAGCCAGTGTGGTGTAGTTAAGAGTGGTAGACTCGTAATCTGGTGAACCGGGTTCGCTTCCCTGCTCCTCCACATGCAGCTGCTGGTAGTGGTTAAGAGTGGTGGACTCGTAATCTGGTGAACTGGGTTCGCGTCCCTGCTCCTCCACATGCAGCTGCTGGGAGACCTTGGGCCAGTCACACTTCTCTGAAGTCTCTCAGCCTCACTCACCTCACAGAGTGTTTGTTGTGGGGGAGGAAGGGAAAGGAGATTGTTAGCTGCTTTGAGACTCCTTCGGGTAGTGATAAAGTGGGATATCAAATCCAAACTCCTCTTCTTCTTCCCTGCACTGTTTGCTTCTGTTGTGACGGGTGCAAAATATGTGCATTTCACAACAAAATAAAAGCGGAGGTGCAGCCATTAAGCCCTGGCAGAACCGGCAAATGTCACAAAAGCTTTTGAACAGTGTTCTCCTGGCGAGAATCTCTGAGCATTCAGGCTAGGACAGCCAGAAAAAGGTCCCCATCTGTCAGAGGCAGCAAACGGGGCTACAAGGTCATAGAATCATAGAATCATAGAGTTGGAAGAGACCACAAGGGCCATCGAGTCCAACCCCCTGCCAAGCAGGAAACACCATCAGAGCACTCCTGACATATGGTTGAGACTCCACCACACTCCTTGGCAGCAAATTCCACTGTCAAACAGCTCTTACTGTCAGGAAGTTCTTCCTAATGTTTAGGTGGAATCTTCTTTCTTGTAGTTTGGATCCATTGCTCCGTGTCCGCTTCTCTGGAGCAGCAGAAAACAACCTTTCTCCCTCCACTATGTGACATCCTTTTATATATTTGAACATGGCTGTCATATCACCCCTTAACCTCCTCTTCTCCAGGCTAAACATGCCCAGCTCCCTTAGCCGTTCCTCATAAGGCATCGTTTCCAGGCCTTTGGCCATTTTGGTTGCCCTCCTCTGGACACGTTCCAGTTTGTCAGTGTCCTTTTGAACTGTGGTGCCCAGAACTGGACACAGTACTCCAGGTGAGGTCTGACCAGAGCAGAATACAGTGGCACTATTACTTCCCTTGATCTAGATGCTATACTCCTATTGATCCCTTGAAAGGTCCCTTTCAGCCTTACTCATCTGTGCTGGGTGATTTGAAGAATTGCCCACCTCTCTGCATGAATTCTTCCGAGGGCATTCAAGGAGGGCAGACGAGAGAATGTCAGTAATGCAAACAGAGCTCTGCCTCAGCCATTATGGCAAGGGTCCCCAACTTCTCTGGGTTCAGGCGTACCTGGAAACCTATGAATTGTGACAGTGATATATCTAATTAGAGCCACACAAAGGGCAGTCCTGTTCTCAAGTTGCCACCCTCTGGACCTCTTGAGGAGGTACATGGAGACGATCGCAGAGTCTGTGTGGGTGCATACGGTTCATTGATCTGACTAAATGTGCTCATGGATGCAGTTCTACTCCTCTCAGCTGCCCAAAGGTACTTAATCTCTCAAACTATTTTGCCTGTTCTCCCAAACACACCTGGCCAGTGTTGGGAGCAGCCAACAGCAACTTGTAGAGAGAAGAGAGGAGGGAAGTCCGTTCCTCACCATCTCCACCTCCTGAAAAGCACAGTGGCCTTTGCAATTTGTATTCTTCCCAAGAACTACTGCAAATGTTTTCATCTGAGCTGCGGGGAAGACTTTGGGGGATTCAACTCTGGCCTCTTGTCTGAGGCCGGTTTCCATGACCTCCGAAGTTCTTATTCAGACCTGTCTCAAGAGCGTTCTCCTAAGAGAAATACAAGAGATAGCCCTTAATTACTGGGTGGGGGAGACCTATCAATTAATGGCATAAATTGCCCTAGACAAATGATCATGAGAACCCACCCCTGGCAGAATCTGAGCATATTCATCAATAAAAACATCCTGAAGGTCCCAGGCCTCAGAGAGGTTAGGCTGGCCTCAACTAGAGCCAGGGCTTTCTCGGCTGCGGCTCCAATCTGGTGGAATGCTCTGTCACAAGAGACAAGGGCCCTGCGGGACCTGACATCTTTCCGCAGGGCCTGCAAGACAGAGTTGTTCCACCAGGCCTTTGGTCAGGGCCCAGCCTGACTCCCTCCTCTGGCAACCTGCACAGAATTTTGCTTAACGGTTGCCATTAATTTGATTTTAATTAATTTTTATAATGGAATGTATTTAGAATGTTGGATTATTTGATTGTTTGATTATTTGATTGTTGTTAGCCGCCCTGAGCCCAGCTTCGGCTGGGGAGGGTGGGATATAAATAAAATTTATTATTATTATTATTATTGCTATTGCTATTGCTATTGTTATTGTTATTGTTATTGTTATTGTTATTACTTGAGATCACAAGTGTTTGCTGTGTTTTCTTCCTTTTCCTAGATCTCTGCAAACGAAATAGAAATGCTTTTGATGAGGCTTCCACGCATGTTTAAGCAGGAGTTTTCTGGAGTAGGAGCAACACTGGAGAAGAGATGGAAGTTCTGTGCCTTTGAAGGAATTAAAACAACTTGACTGTGGACGGGAATGGAACTGTGTCGGGGGGAGAATGGGGGGCATGGCAGGGGCGAGCGGAAGTATTAAAGGGCAACCCTTAGGTTTGGCATACACATTCCCAGAGTGCTCCAAGCCTGGTTTTAGTTGCATTTGTGATGTCCTCTTGTGAAAATGTAGTTGTGTGCCAGTTCCAATAAAAAAAGGGGAATGGGGAACAAGACTTCTGAAATGTGACAGTTCTGTTTCCTATGAAAACTCAAAATTAGCTCACTGAGCAAATGAGAAGAATTTTCGGTTACTAAGCTCAGCGATATAAATGTAATATGTAGTAGACCTTCCTCAAGTTCCATTCCTGAGAGTCTTTCTGTTTAGTAAGAATACAAAAAGTGATTTCACAGTAAGAGAAAGTATACCAAAAGCAAACTTGAAAATGTGTCTCAACGGTTATTGTATTTTGTAAATTAAGTTATCTCCTGTACCAGGGACTTTTGCCTTATTGCTAGAGGCCTGAAAAAAAATATGTGATTGGATTCCTTGAGAATGCTTTATCCAAAATATTATTTTTCTATTGTAACTATTCTCCGTTCTAAGTTCATTTAACATAGATTGCATATCGATTTTCATAAACATGTAAATAACGGAGGAAGTCAGTGTTATTGTATTGTATTTGGTATGTAACATTCAGGGTTATTGCATCCAAAAATAAGTATCCAGTTGCATTACTGTTATGGATTTTATAGCAAATATATTAATTTTTCCCAATAAATAGGACTTCTACCATAATGGCTTTTTCACGAACTGTTATTTGATCCCATCTTATTAAAAATCCCAGTTCAGTGTAATACCATTGCTGTCTTTCTGCTGCAGGAGAAGCCAGAGATCCCATTCATTCTGATGCTGTGTGTTAGACGTCTGTGTTCTAGTAGGGACAGAATAAAGTAATGTGAAACTGGATCCAGGGACTGAGAATGTTCACCAAAGGAGCCTTTCACATTACCTATTTTTTGCTGAAGTGAACAAATTCTATCTTATCTATCATCTATCATTCATTTAATTTATATGATGCCCTTCATCCGAGGATTACAGGGCAATTTACAGCATAAGGTAAAGGTAAAGGTACCCCTGCCCGTACGGGCCAGTCTTGACAGACTCTAGGGTTGTGCACCCATCTCACTCAAAGAGGCCGGGGGCCAGCGCTGTCCGAAGACACTTCCGGGTCACGTGGCCAGCGTGACATCGCTGCTCTGGCGAGCCAGAGCCACACACGGAAACGCCGTTTACCTTCCCACTAGTAAGCGGTCCCTATTTATCTACTTGCACCCGAAAGTGCTTTCGAACTGCTAGGTTGGCAGGCGCTGGGACCGAACAACGGGAGTGCACCCCGCCGCGGGGATTCGAACCGCCGACCTTTTGATCGGCAAGCCCTAGGCGCTGAGGCTTTAACCCACAGCGCCACCCGCGTTCCCATTTACAGCATAGAAACACACAAATACATAACATAATAACAGTACAATAACCCACCTGTCCCCACAGTTTAAAAGGCCATGGGTGGTTTAATCAGCCAAATACCTATGTTGCCTTAAAACTTCATCATCCAGATTTCTTTTTTAACTTAAAAAACACAATATGAAGCATATACATTGTCACATTATGCGGGATATCTGGAAGACCATCAATAGTTGTTTATATCCTTTTCAAAGTAGGCTAAAGAAATATATTTGTTGTCTTAAAGTAAGAATTGTCTTTTTCTGAAAGCATAGTGTATTAGAATATTCTATTCAGGGAACAGCCTTCAGAGAGAGAGAGAGAAAGAAAGAGCAAAGTCTCACTGAAAGGTAGATCCTTGTTTTGCAAAAATAATTAGAAGTGAAAGACCCCCCCCCCCTTCCCTCAGTGGATTATAACAAAAGGATCGTTACAAAAGGTCTGCAAACATGGTTTGTTTATGGTAATTTCCATGCTAAAATTATAGGGAACAACTTATGACAGCCAGTTACATCGGTTTCTCGTTGCAATTATGACAGCAGAGGGATGTGATAGTTTCTATTTTGAAAAATGTCCATATGGAAAATTTACTGCATTTTGGCCTCACACATTTGGAAACACCTGCATGTGGCATCCCTGCGACTGGACTCAGCTCATTATTTCTTATTTTAATCAGCAAAGGGAGGGGGCTATGTTTCAGTGGGAAGAGACAGCAAAAAAAATTACACTGCAGGCATATTTGCTGAAATGATGCCAGGTGGTAGCTAAGAATCAGCAGCAGAAGAGTGACAGTGTTTTCATTTTCTTTCTTTTTTTTCCCTTTTTTTGGCAATGTGCAGTTTGGAAGCTGAAGTCTTATTTGTGTGCAGAACATGTGCCATGCGGTATAAGAACACAAGGCGCACTTCTTGTCCCCACCACCTCATGCTACCATCTGCTGTAGCTACAATAAAATATCTGTTTTATTGGACTCCCATTGCCATGGAACCACGGGAACCGCCCGTTTCCAAATATATTTATTTCCACCCATGAAGGAGAAAGGGAAGCGTTACTGTGATGGGGAGATTTCTACAGTACAAAAATCCAGAGGACACTTCCACTTCCCCAGTGACTTCCCATCAAGTATTTAGTGAGCCACAATATTGTGAAATCAGCCCTCAGTATCCCTCCAGGCCTACTTAACCTGATCTATTTTGCATCTGAGGAAACAGCATGGGTGGGCTCGTTCCATATTGCTTGGTCTCAATGGGAGGGGGGAAGGAAACTGGAGGAAAAAGAATGCCAAGACATGACTGAAAAGCAACACGGGCAGCTGGTATAGTCTTTGTGCCAAGACGATGAGGTACAATCACCCCTGGCTCACATAGTGCCCACCTGGTCTTAGGCAAACCACTTTCAGCACAACAACTCCCCTCTGCAGCGCAAGTCTCCTCCACCTGCTCAAGGTGTGCTGTGCCTGTGTCAGGCATTTCGGAAGAGATGCTTGCTTAGCAGAGTCACAGACGCACCTGCCTGTTCCTGCCTCTCGGGGCTGAGCCAATAACTACTGGGATCACAGACAAAACGGCTTATTTGTAGATTGAATTTAAATACTTTATTGTCACTTGTACAACTTGTATACAGTGAGATTACACGACTGGGAGCTCAGAGCCACAGCGTATGAACTCGCCGCCATCTTGGAAGACAAAGGGACTATAAAAGTAATGGTTATTTTATTAACTGTCATGGTCGCCTCGAAATCTCCATTTCAAAGGAGAGAAACTTGTGGTGCTCAGAACCCCCTACAAGAAGCAACAAGCCAAACACACACACACAAAACCAATAAAAAACAAAGGAGCAAGCAAGCAAACAAAAAAAACACACACACACTTAAAAACAACAACAGAAGGAGCAAGATGTCTGGTGTTACCATGTTGGAAACCCCAAGTTAAAATCCCAAGACTTTATCAAATAAGGGAAT
This sequence comes from Podarcis tiliguerta, assembly GCF_965153285.1. Lineage (NCBI taxonomy): Eukaryota > Metazoa > Chordata > Lepidosauria > Squamata > Lacertidae > Podarcis > Podarcis tiliguerta. The sequence goes on along the minus strand of NC_139540.1, from coordinate 82,322,526 downwards.
CACTGTGGAGTGGAGAGCTCCTGTGTCCCCTTTATGTGGCTGGATCATAGAATCATAGAGTTGGAAGAGACCACAAGGGCCATCGAGTCCAACCCCCTGCCAAGCAGGAAACACCATCAGAGCACTCCGGACATATGGTTGTCAAGCCTCTGCTTAAAGACCTCCAAAGAAGGAGACTCCACCACACTCCTTGGCAGCAAATTCCACTGTCGAACAGCTCTTACTGTCAGGAAGTTCGTCCTAATGTTTAGGTGGTCCTTTGGTTTAGGTGATCCTTTGGGCCTTTGCTCCAATCTGGAACCCGATCAGGTTCTGACACACATTCCAAACCATCCCTCGAACCTCACACAAATGCTGAGTTTCAATAGGTTTATTCCTCGGCACAGAGGAAGCTGCTGGGGTCAGACTATTTGACCATTCGCTTTGGCTGGCAATGGCTCTCCAAGGCCCCCCCCCCCTTACCCTGAACAAATGGAGATAATTTTTCCTTGCTAGCTTGCTCCCAATTTACAATATTTTAAGAAGAGTTTGTTCTGCTCATGGTTTTATTTCTTCCATTTCATACAGGTAAAAGAGGGGAAATAATGGGCCTCATGTCAAACTGCTTAGTCCGAAGTAAAATAACTTACTTTCATCTTCTCTGGGAGTTTCTCACCCAACTCCATAAATCCCTTCTTGCACCCATTACCTCCCAGTCTAGCAAGACTCATGTAAGTCCTTCAGCTGCTTGTTCTCCTCTGCGTCAGGTGCCTTTAATTAGTTTGTTATGTAATTTGTTTTCCTGGAACTCTTATGAGTAAAATTAATTGCAAAGGAGGGAGGATCATCAACCCACATAGTAAAATAAGGAAAATATGTATAATGACAGTGTTCCATGTACAACACATTTACATGCAAATGGCCACCCATATAATTTACAAAGAAAGCCAGAAGCCAGTGATTGCAAGGAGAAACCCATAAACAGGGATATAAATTCACAACATGAATTAGCCCAGAAAGATGAAAGGCAACTTGCAGGCGGTTATTTAACTCCTGAGAGATGAGCAGCTACCAGCTCACCGGCATATAGATTTGCATCCTGATTTCTCCTATGTGAAGGGGCAGAGGGAGTTCAGCCCAGCGCGTGTGGCTCTCACTCTGACAGCAGCCACAGAAAACATCTTTGGTCTTAAGACAGATTGTTGGCATCAGAGAACTGCGTTTCCCAGTTATTACAACACTCTTATTACATCCGTGCAATCTCATCCTGCCGGCCTCACACATTTGCATAACAAGCAACGTCAGATATCCAAATCTTAAGAGACAGCTTCAAGTCAGCAAATTCTGTGGTTTGCTTTGTTTCTTGTGGGGTGTGTGCGTGGGGAGACAGATATGCTGAGCACCGCAGCATGTGAGTGTATGTAGCAGAATACACGCTATGGACCTTGTATGGATGGTTCTAGAAAGATGCTTATGAACAAGGACACCAGCAATGAGGATTCAGGGCAAGCCCAAGGCAATCTTTCTAATCTCTTGGTCTATTTGTGAAATTTTGGCAACATGATCACATTGAGTATAACTGACAGTGAACAGATTTCTGTGGTTTTGCATCAGTTGAAGTCCTGGTGTGAAACATTTTGTAACCAAGCTACTGTCTGAAGTGACGAAAATATTTGTTTCTAAATAGGCAAGAGTTTGTATAATTCAAAACTTTGCACCAAGGAAAGTTGGTCCCCCAGCTGTTTTGTATCTGGCAGAATTAGGTCCCTCATGACAACTGAGAAAGCATCACCTCACTGAGCTGAGAGTAGGATGGGAAAAGTGACAGTCACATTGAAGCCAAAGGTCAGCACAAAATATTTTAAAAATTGGTGCAAATACAAAATACAGTGGTGCCTCACAAGACGAAATTAATTCGTTCTGCGAGTTTTTTGTCTTGTGAATTTTTTCGTCTTGCGAAGCACCGCTGCGTATTGACGGTTTCCCATAGGAATGCATTGGCGGTTTTTAAAAAAAGGCGCAAGACATTTCGTCTTGCGAAGCAACTCAGAAAATGAAAAACTCTTTCGTCTTGCGAGTTTTTCGTCTTCCGAGGCATTCGTCTTGCGAGGTACCACTGTATCAGGGGCAAGACAACCAAAATATACATACTTAGATTGGCCACCTCAGAGCAATACAAACAACAGACAGTGCCCAATGGAAATCCTCTCTCTTGCAGATTTATTCAGAAGCTTTTATAGGCATTACATAATTGTAAGATATGTATTTGTCCAAGTCAGCCAACACAAAGCAGATCTTATCAGAATCAGATAATTAAACATTGCCATGAATCAGACTCCTAAAACATTCTTCTCTAGGAACCTGACAAAAAGGACAGGATACTACACAATGGACTGTATCGTGTCCACAGTCACAAAAGTATCATTCTAGCTGTATACATCCTTACATCTGCTGCCTGCATATATGTACTGGAAATGTCTGGAAATGCAGTTTTCAAGTGTGGAAGGTCATCTCCTCTAAGTAACATTGTGGGGCAACATTAGCCCAAAACAATGGCTAATGGGAAGCAGGAGGGAGGGGACAGGAAGTGTTTAAAAAAAGGACATGTGCATTTATGTCTACAACTGGCTGGCTAAGGATGCCAAGATGGAGATGGACTCAGAGGAGGAAAGGATAACGCCCTGCTGCTGAATGGATTTTTGATGCCGTGTGTGGCGATCACACACAGGGCCCCCGGACGCTTGATGGTCTATTGACCCTGTGCCGCCACTGCAATTGCTTTTTCTGCTGCCACTACCCCGTATCTCACGGGGGGACACAGAGTCCAGTCAGTTGTTAACATAAACAAATAATAAAGTTTGTTTTTAAATGCAGGAACAAGCTTATGGTTTCAGTTAATTTTTCTCTTGTCAGTTTCTTAAATCTTTGTTCCTAACAACTCCAAACTGATTATTCCAAACTATCTATCTGACTCCACCTAACTATTCCTCTCACTCTCTCACAATACAACTCTACCAACCCACACCTAAACCTCCCTCTTCCTTCTTCAACTCCCAAACCTCAACTCCCAACTCAACTGACTTTCAAAACCTCCCACTCTAACTTTTACTCCCCCCTTGCATTCTCACTGGCCAATCACATCACACCTATTTTAACCCTTTCCTTATGACCCATCCTAGGAGGCAAACGCCACACCGTTCAACTCAATGTCTCTTCAAGTAACACCAGCTTGCTTCTTGTGTTGCTCCCTTTATTTGTTACAACAAAACAACAATGGAGTTGATTTCCAGTCCTTGGAAGTGGAAGCTATAATAAACCTGCTAATCGTTTGGGTGCCACAAGACTTTCTGCCATCTTATTGAAATTTTCGTTAGCTTCTTTCTTTGCATTCCTCAAAAATTTTCTTTACGTGAAAATGTATGGCAATTCTAGCCTCAGGTCTTAATAACTTTATTGACTGTGTGGAGAGTTTCTTCAACAGAACATTTTATGCTGGTGAGAGAGGATCCCCACAGCACAACTTCAATTTCCCCGCTTTGGGTCCCATAAACAGCTCTTCAGACACCCCTGAAAAATGCCCCGAGTCATTCTGAAACATTTGCTTCCTTCGCAGGCCCTTGCTTGCTCCACCTGAGTAGCAACCTCCTCTTCTTCCATTGCCTGCAAAACCCAAACCGCAGTGACTATCGTTGGCAAAGATATGGCAATCCTGAGGCACAATGGCCTCCAGACCCAATTAGGAGAACAAGAATCCCGTGAGCGATCAATTAGAGAACTTGCAGATGCAAACAACCTGGCAGCCGTAAATCCCTCCATTTAAAGGCAGCTGCTGTGTTTTAATTTTTTGTGTATCATAAAAAATACAAAGAAATGGCTCTAATATTGATCTGGCTTAAGGGGTGAAGGCTGGTTCAATTGAAGAGTAATGAGAAACTCATTTGAACTCAAGTGGGTGTTTTTTCACGTTCTTCCTTTGCAAGCAGTATTTACATAGCAGTGTTCGTAGGACTGGCAAGGAGTAAAGACTATCTACAGGACTATCTACAAGAAGATCAAACCTATCCATTCTTAAGGAAACCAGCCCTGAGTGCTCACGGGAAGGACAGATCGTGAAGCTGAGGCTCCAATACTTTGGCCACCTCATGAGAAGAGAAGACTCCCTGGAAAAGACCCTGATGTTGGGAAATATGGAGGGCACAAGGAGAAGGGGACGACAGAGGACGAGATGGTTGGACAGTGTTCTCGAAGCTACCAGAATGAGTTTGACCAAACTGCAGGAGGCAGTGGAAGACAGAAGTGCCTGGCGTGTTCTGGTCCATGGGGTCACGAAGAGTCGGACACGAATAAACAACTAAACAACAACAACAGGAGGGTAGATAACACAGCGATATTGTGAGTTGGCTGGCTTGATCACAGTCCCACGTTTTGTCATCTCCACGGGTCGCTCAAACACATGCAGCTTCTAAAACCCGTGGAGAGTGGGGACCAGCAGACATTACTCCTCCATCCATGGGCATTGGCAGGAATCATGCAAGTGTGTGGAACTAGGAGGTCCATTCTCACTCTCCCTCATCGAGAGAGGGGTTTAGAGTACCTGCATAGAGCTTCTGTCTCTCTTTCCGAGTGTGTTGCTATGGAAGTGTGATTCCCTCCCTTTCTTATAAGGGAAATGGGAATTCGAACCTAACATCCAGCATTGCCACTTCTTCTGAGCCAGTGTGGTGCAGTGGTTAAGAGCTTTGGACTCGTAATCTGGTGAACCGGGTTCGCTTCTCCGCTCCTCCACATGCAGCTGCTGGGTGACCTTGGGCCAGTCACACTTCTTTGAAGTCTCTCAGCCCCACTCACCTCACAGAGTGTTTGTTGTGGGGGAGGAAGGGAAAGGAGAATGTTAGCCGCTTTGAGACTCCTTCGGGTAGTGATAAAGCGGGATATCAAATCCAAACTCTTCTTCTTCTTGTTCTTCTTCTGCATCATGGCGATTCAACTCATATCAGCTTCTGTGACTTTCTTGATTCAACCCCTAATCTAAATGTTCTCCCTAATCTAAATGGCACGGCCGCCCTCCATCCCAAAGCACACATTAATTTGTATGAAAGAACTGTCACTGCCAATTGTATCTGACTGAGTTTCTCTGGCCTTGTTTGATTTTAGTGAATTCTCAAGTGCATGGGAGATCTCAGTGGTTTGAGGAGCCCCTCCATGGGTCCCCAACCCCACCTCCTGCAGGCAGGGCTCAAATCCAGCAGGCTCATTAACACTATCCACAGACAGATAAACGAAACAGCATCAAGGCCTGAAGTGAATAAAGGACGCGGAGTGGGGGCGAGCAAACAGAAGGAACAGCATGTGAGAAAATCACAAATGTTAAACAGTAGCACCAAGCAAAGCTGGATTTTTTAAAAACTGTCCATACTCTGTTTTACAATTCCATCCACTTTTAATGAGGGTGAACTTCTGCAGGATATGTGGCAAAAACATTTTTTTAAAAACCTTGCCATCACAATCAAGCCAATTATTTTTTAAAATGGTAAAAGTAAGAACAAAACCCTCAATTTATTTTACAAAAAAAGAGACTCACTGTCTGTCCAGTGAAGCTCGCTCACACAAACAGTGAAATAATGAAACTACAAAGCTGGCCCAGAGCTTTGCTAGTGTGCAGGTGTGGCCTTCAAGGAAACAGATCTGAGCATGCCCAGAACAGACGTATTGGTTCCTGGGTCTATCAGGATTGTCATAATGACAACAGGAGGCCGGGGAAGACTGCTAAGAGGCAGTAGCTCCATTAAGCAAGGGTGGCAAATTTGTTTACATCCAGACATTCTTGAATCTTAACCCCGCCATCCCTGAATGTTGGCCATGGCAGCTGGAGCTGATGAGAACTGAAATTCAACAACATCTGGAGGGCCAAAGGCTCCTCGTTCCTGCTGTAAATAATGCCTCATACTAGGGGTGCACAACGGCAGTTTTCATATTTCCTAGAGATGATTTAATTTTTTAGAATTCAGCACACGGGATAACAAACTAATGGAGACTTTGCCAACTCAGCAAATCCCTCCCAGCAGGAGCAGGAGGAGATTTTATTCTGAGATGTTGTCATAGCCTCAAAATCCTTCCAACTGATTTCCCTTGGGACTTTTAGAACTTGTAATCCTCTTTATCTAGCTCCACTCTAATTACTTCTGTTATATATTAGAAATTAGGTTGTGGTTTGAAATGGACATTTTTTTTGGTCAACTGCTCTGAATTAAATGGGAAGAAAATATGGCTTCATTCTAGCCTCTCTGCAGAACACCAGGGGGCACAAAAAGCTAAACTGGCCAGCTGCCGCGACCCACCCGCCCGCTTTTTCTGGTTGTGAGTTGATAAGGTTGTGGGAAGCCCTAAAATGGAGAGAAGACTGAAGTGTTTAAACCAAAACCCTTAATCATCTTGGTCTGTGTGAATTTATTTTTTATATTGCTTTTATTTATTGATTTTATTTCATGAAATTATACACCCCTTGATTGTAAAATCAGCAAAGCGGGCTACCAAAAAAACAAACAAAAAAAAAACAACCCACCCCACACATACACACACTAAAATTCAGAATGACAGGAACATGGCTGTGATGAATGTAGCAAACTGAACATGGCCAGCCTTAGGGGCTCTTTGTCTTCACTGCAGGGCCCTTGATATGGAAGAAGAAGAAAAAGAGTTTGGATTTGATATCCCGCTTTATCACTACCCGAAGGAGTCTCAAAGCGGCTCACATTCTCCTTTCCCTTCCTCCCCCACAACAAACACTCTGTGAGGTGAGTGAGGCTGAGAGACTTCAAAGAAGTGTGACTGGCCCAAGGTCACCCAGCAGCTGCAGGTGGAGGAGCGGGGACGCGAACCCGGTTCCCCAGATTACGAGTCCACCACTCTTAACCACTACACCACACTGGCTCTATGGAGACCTTTCATGACAAAATCCTCCCCGCTTCCATCCCATGCAACCAGATGATGTTTCTCTGTGCGGTGGGGCATGAATTCAATTCAGTTTGCATTAAAACAATATGGGAACTTAAGCACAGCCATGCTTCGAAATTCACACTTTTCCAAATATTGCAGTGCAATTCTGGAACCAAACAATGTTTACGCCTGGAGGATGCGGACCATTTGGATCCCTTCCAATCAGGATTCAGGCCTCATCATGGGGTTGAAACTGCCTTGGTCGCACTGGTTGATGATCTCCGGTGGGCTAGGGACAAAGGTGAGAGCTGTTTCCTAGTTCTGCTGGATCTCTCAGCGGCCTTTGATACAATCGACCATAACATCCTTCTGGGCTGTCTAGAGGGACTGGGAGCTGGGGGCACTGTTACACAGTGGTTCTGCTCCTTCCTCCTGGGCCATGTTCAGAAAGTGGTGGTGGGGGATGAGTGTTCAGACCCCTGGGCTCTCACTTGTGGGGTGCCTCAGGGTTCCGTCCTCTCCCCCATGCTTTTTAACATCTATATGAAGCCGCTGGGAGACATCATCAGAGGGTTTGGGCTGGGTGTCCATCAATATGCAGATGATACCTAGCTCTACCTCTCTTTCAAATCAGAACCAGTGAAGGCAGTGAAGGTGCTGTGTGAGTGCCTGGAGGCGGTTGGAGGATGGATGGCGGCAAATGGATTGAGGTTGAATCCTGACAAGACAGAAGTACTGTTTTGGGGGGACAGGAGGCAGGCGGGTGTGGAGGACTCCCTGGTCCTGAATGGGGTAACTGTGCCCCTGAAGGACCAGGTGCGCAGCCTGGGAGTCATTCTGGACTCACAGCTGTCCATGGAGGTGCAGGTTAATTCTGTGTCCAGGGCGGCTGTCTACCAGCTCTACCTGGTAAGCAGACTAAGACCCTATCTGCCTGCGGACTGCCTCGCCAGAGTGGTGCATGGTCTAGTTATCTCCTGCTTGGACTACTGCACTGCGCTCTACGTGGGGCTACCTTTGAAGGTGACCCGGAAACTACAACTAATCCAGAATGCGGCAGCTAGACTAGTGACTGGGGGCGGCCGCCGAGACCACATAACACCAGTCTTGAAAGACATACATTGGCTCCCAGTACGTTTCCAAGCACAATTCAAAGTGTTGGTGTTGACCTTTAAAGCCCTAAATGGCCTCAGCCCAGTACACCTGAAGGAGCGTCTCCACTCCCACTGAGGGCCTTCTGGCGGTTCCCTCACTGCGAGAAGCAAAGCTACAGGGAACCAGGCAGAGGGCCTCCTCGGTAGTGGTGCCCTCCCTGTGGGACGCCCTCCCATCAGATGTCAAAGAGATAAACAACTACCTGACATTCAGAAGACATCTTAAGGCAGCCCTGTTCAGGGAAGTTTTTAATGTGTGATATCTTAGTGTATTTTTGGTCTTTGTGGAAGCCGCCCAGAGTGGCTGGGGAAACCCAGCCAAATGGGTGGGGTACAAATAATAAATTATTATTATTATTATTATTATTATTATTATTATTATTATTATTACAGAAATGCCTATATTAAGGGGGAAGTGTAAATAAAAATGAATAATTGAATAAAAGTAAACGGTATAGGGAAGTGGGTGGTGCTGTGGGTTAAAGCCTCAGCACCTAGGACTTGCCGATCGCATGGTCGGCGGTTCAAATCCCCGCGGCGGGGTGCGCTCCTGTCGTTCGGTCCTAGCACCTGCCAACCTAGCAGTTCGAAAGCACCTCCGGGTGCAAGTAGATAAATAGGGACCGCTTACTAGCGGGAAGGTAAACGGCGTTCCGTGTGCTGCGCTGGCTCGCCAGATGCAGCTTGTCACGCTGGCCACGTGACCCGGAAGTGTCTGCGGACAGCACTGGCTCCCGGCCTATAGAGTGAGATGAGCGCACAACCCTAGAGTCTGGCATATACCTTTACTTAAACGATATACAAACATGTGCTTATTAGGAGAAATTCACATTAAAATGCCGATCAATTCTGTAAGGATTTTTTTTAAAGGAGATTACTGCAGATATGTGGACAGATTGGGAAAATGAGAAATTAAGAAAACCTAAATTAACAGATGCATCTGCCCCTCGTTTCAGAGAAGTGCGTGTGCCGAAAGTCCCATGTGCAGCTTCTCGAATCTCCGGACAGGCCTAGGAAAGACTCATTTCTGACAATCTGGAGAGAGTTGGCACCAGGCAGCTTCTCTGTCTTTATCCATGTGTCAATGGTCCTTTCAGTACGGTCACACAAACTTGCTGCCACCCCCAGCACCAACATGCAAACCACGCTGCTAGTTCCTAGAGGACTGGAAAGACTCTTGTACACCTGTAAAGCCTGCGGTAATAGCTGTGATTTAATAGAATCAGGAGCTGGAAAGGAGAATTTGCTGTTCCTGGTGACTGCCTCAAATGTCCTTTGTCGGAAGGACAGGTCACAAGCTTAACTTAATAACTAAGAAGTACACCTTACTTGGAGGTCATGAATGAGACATTTGGAGGAGGAAGTGTGTGTGTGTGTGCGCGCGCGTACATAATTGTGTTAAGCTTATTTTTAGTTGCTCTTTTCTTAATACCATTTTATACTTTTACATGCTTTGTTGATGATTCATTAATAATATAATAGGATTTATGCTGTAATTGTGATGTATAGACTATTTTTAGTTGCTGGTTTGCCAGTAGTGTTTTTAAAGATGGCAATTGCTTTATTGATGTTTTGTTAATTGTATTGCATGATTTGTGCTGCACTTGTGATGTTTTCTGAAGTTATTGTTATTTATTGTTTGTAAGCTGCTTTGGGATTCATGGGAAGGGAAGGCAGCGTATGAAGTCCAGGACTCTCGTACTTACGGGACCGCCTCTCCTGGTATGCCCCACGGAGGACCTCAAGGTCCATAAATAGCAACACCTATAGGTCCCGGGCCCTAAGGAAATTAGATTAGCCTCAAACAGAGCCAGGGCCTTTTCAACACTGGCTCTGGCCTGGTGGAACTCTCTGCCTCATGAGACCAGGGCCCTGCAGGTCTGATTTTTTTCTGCAGGGCCTGTAAGACGGAGTTGTTCTGCCTCGCCTTTGGCTTGGAGTCAATTTGATTCCCTCCACCTCTTTCTTTTTTCCTTTCTCCTCCTGCGATGAGGCTGCATTTTAATTTTAATGTTTCAATGTTTCAATGTTGTATTTTAATCTTGTTTTTAAGTTGTATTCATTCAACTTGTTTTTATTATTGCTTGTTAGCCGCCCTGAGCCTGGATTTGGCTGAGGAGGGCGGGGTATAAGTAAAATTTATTATTATTATTATTATTAATAATAATAATCAACTGCTTTGCTACAACCTGTTCTGCATAAAAACATTCCATCTATTTATGGGTTTAGTTCCACTGGAAGAAGCCTGGTACCGTGGTACCTCGGGTTACGTACGCAGCAGGAGGCCCCATTAGCTAAAGTGGTGCTTCAGGTTAAGAACAGTTTCAGGTTAACAACGGACCTCCGGAACGAATTAAGTTCTTAACCCGAGGTACCACTGTACATCGTTTCCTTAGAAATCCCCACCTAGGCTCCTCTTTGCAGTCTTTCAATAATGAAATATGAAGCTTTATTTTAGGCTTTCATATCTTACGGAGCTGCTGCCTTCTTTTTTGAGCTGGTTGCCTTTTGAGATTTCCCTTCCTATTTCTGCCTATGTACCCATAACTCATCCTGCTGTTCTCCAGATCTTGGGGGACCTCCCTTCAGCAGCACCCTGGCTGCCAATTGTCACGGAGGAGGAGGGTTTTTGTTTTGTTTTATTTAATTTATTTATTTTATACCCCCCTTCAGCTGAGGATCGCAGGGCAGTCTGTAGTCTAAAAGCACAAGAATGCTATGGCACAGTAACAAAAAGGCCATAGATTGTTTAATTGTTGTTGTTGTTTAGTCGTTTAGTCGTGTCCGACTCTTTGTGACCCCATGGACCAGAGCATGCCAGGCACTCCTGTCTTCCACTGCCTCCCGCAGTTTGGTCAGACTCATGCTGGCAGCTTCGAGAACACTGTCCAACCATCTCATCCTCTGCCGTCCCCTTCTCCTTGCACCCTCCATCTTCCCCAACATCAGGGTCTTTTCCAGGGAGTCTTCTCTTCTCATGAGGTGGCCAAAGTATTGGAGCCTCAGCTTCAGGATCTGTCCTTCCAGTGAGCACTCAGGGCTGATGTCCTTCAGAATGGAGAGGTTTGATCTTCTTGCAGTCCATGGGACTCTCAAGAGTCTCCTCCAGCACCATAATTCAAAAGCATCAATTCTTTGGCGATCAGCCTTCTTTATGGTCCAGCTCTCACTTCCATACATCACTAGTGGGAAAACCATAGCTTTTACTATATGGACCTTATTGTTTAATTAGCCAAAGGCTAAATAAGTGGCTTCTTTTTGCCGGGTACCTAAGGATATGTAACAAGCACACCAGGCTAACCTCTCTTGAGAGAGCATCCTACAAGTTGTAGCCCCAGAAAATCTGGAAGGCACCAGACTGACAAAAGCTGCTGTTTCTGAAAATGAACAGTTATGGTCTCAAGTGATTTCTGGAAGTAGTGTTGACCTTTACAATGAAAAGAACTTTACCCATGACTATGTATCTCTGTATCTATGTATCTATCTCTATATCCATCTTCTAGCTGCTAAATATTTCCCCTATGGAACTAGTCATTTGTACTCCCCTCTTTTTAAATGTCTCGTAGTGATATAAATGGTTTGTTTATCATTAACAAAAGCAATAAACCTCTCAAGAATTGGTTGTTGACAAACACACTGCTATTCTGTTTAATATTCAGTAGCAAGTCCTAAGTGCTGAAAATCACCAATTTATTGCAGATTATTGCCTGAATGCATTTCAGAAGCAAATGCAGATCATTAGAGCCTACAAGATAAAGTTTAAAATTTAAAAAAGCTAACTAAAGCTACTGATTTTCACTGAGCCAACTAGTGACATACATTTTTTTTTTAATTTGAATGTTAAATGAAGCTTTGTTCATTTAAGGATTGCCGTTATCTACAAAAAATAAGCTCTAACCCCTTCCCATTTTTCTTCAGCAGTAGAGAAAACAGTTATGCATTTTAAAATGGGGGAAGACTTCACATCTATGTGTATGTTTGTATATGCATATATCACAAGAGAAGCATACGGCTCACGCAGTCTGCAGTATGCTAGTGAATCGCACTTACGTCAATAGCAAAAATATATTCTGATGGATCGTGCCATGGATGCCACCTTTTTTTGCAATGAATGGCAGGGACCTTTCTCACCATAGCAACTGCGCTTATCTCCAAAGAACGTTAGTCTCCCGCATTAGCAATTTTACATCCTTAAATATAAGAAGCAGTTGCATGGCATTTGGCTAGATTATATTGTTTAATATATATACAGTGGCACCTCGGGTTAAGTACTTAATTCGCTCCGGAGGTCCGTTCTTAACCTGAAACTGTTCATAACCTGAGGTGCCACTTTAGCTAATGGGGCCTCCTGCTGCTGCCACGCCACCGGAGCATGATTTCTGTTCTCATCCTGAAGCAAAGTTCTTAACCCGAGGTACTATTTCTGGGTTAGCGGAGTCTGTAACCTGAAGCGTCTGTAACCCGAGGTACCACTGTAAATATATATATATAATATAGTCTGTGTGTGTGTGTTTTTCTCTCTCCAGCACTTACTAATGAAAAACTGAAAAATATGGTGAGATAATTGAAGAGCTAAGAACATACAAATCACACCACCCCATCATGTGACCTCCCTGTTGTTGAGAACCTTTGCTAAGTGTCAGACTTCTTTTTTTAAAGAAGGCTGTGAGCGGGGAGGAAAGCAGGAGGAGAAAAGATGAAAGACTGCAGAATTTCTCCTGGTTCGCATAATACCTCATTTTGCATGGCCTCTATCCTTGCGCAGGCAAATCTGAATAAACCTTTCTGGTTCACGCTGCCAGAAAGCTTCCTTTGCGCCAGAGGTTCCCAATTGTGGTTCAAGGACCCGACCCCACAGTGTAGGAATGAATACACAAGGACACATGATATAAGGTTAATGGGCAAGAAAAGGCCACAACTTTATTGATTACAGCAGTGAAAAGGTATTGGCTTAGGCATTGGATGTCCAAAACAAGGGGGACTTGTCCAAAACAAGTCTAAGAACGACTGGGGGGGGGGTGGAGCTTGCATGCTTTGTGCCGATCAAATCGGCTGTGTTGCCTGGGGACTTGCCTTTGCTCAGCACTTCCCAGCAGAGAGGTGACAGTGGTTTTCCTTGCTGCATCCCCTTTGCCAGGTTGCTGCACTGTGGGAACCACTGCTTGAGGCTTTGTTTGGCTGCTGGCTGGGCTTTCTGCCGTTGGCTCAGAGGGGCTCAGAAGTTGAGCACATACCTGTGCTCTGAAAATCCCTTATTTTGGCTGCTGATCCCTTATTTCCGAGGCTGCTGGTCCCTTATTTTCAAATCTGTAAGTTGACAGCTATGGGAAGGATAACTGCCTAGGTAGGAGAAGTGATCGACAGTCTATAAATGGACTAAATAAAGCAAGTAATGAAATGCACCTTCGTGTCAGTAACTGCAAAGCAGCTACAGGAATGTATGAATGCAGATTGCTTCAGGGCCTTCAAATGCTATCCATATGTTCCTCTGGTCAAAACGTGTTAAATCAATTGGAATACACGCAGCACCTCTTCCTGCCTTGGTTTGTAATGATATCCAGCCTGAAAAGGATGGGGCATTTTGGTAACATCTGTAGAATGGTGCTTATTATTACGTAGGTGGGTAGGTAACCTCGACTGGCTAGACACAGAGCAAAAAACAAAAGCCTAATTGTGTGTCATCAACATACATAGGTTGCAATTGAGCATGAAAACTACTTGCAGATGTTACATCTTGCAGCCTTCACACCTGGTTTGCAGCAGCCTACAAATTCCCAGGGCCTTTGCTGAAGTGCTGTCTTCATGCTAGAAACGGCGTTTCAACACTCCGTGGAGAACACAATCAAGAAAAGCAGCACCCTGCCTTACTCCCAAGATCCAAGGAGCCCCTCAGCTGTTGAGCTCTTTTGTATACACTGAAAATGTAGTATCAATTCATCTATTTAGATTCATCTGGGCAGGTGTTTTTCTCCCTTTTACAGTATCAGCACAAGCCACATCGGGGCCCTTTGGTTCTCATCCCCACCACCAGAACTGGATCTGCAATTCTTCATGTTAAAATCCTGAAATTCTTCCACTGGAAAATGTGAATTAAGAGGGCATGCAGTGGGGAGGCCTCTGTTGGTGCAAACAAGTCTGGAGGAGACTCCTTAAGGATGCTGCTGTTCCATTCCACCCTTTGCTGCAGATACAGTGGTCCCCGCAAGACGAATGCCTCGCAAGACGGAAAACCCGCTAGACGAAAGGGTTTTCCGTTTTGGAGGTGCTTCACAAAACGAATTTGCTATGGGCTTGCTTCGCAAGACGAAAATGTCTTGCGAGTTACTGCAGGGGTTTTTTCCCTCCCCCCCCCTTTCCCAAGCCGCTAAGCCGCTTAACAGCTGATCGCTAAGCCGCTTAACAACTGATCGCTAAGCCGCTTATCAGCTGATCCACTTAGCCCGCTAAGCCGCTAATAGACTTTTAGCAGCTAATCCGCTAATCCCTTAAGCCTTTAATAGCCGCTAATAGCCGCTAAACCGCTAATAGCGCTAATCCGCTAATAGGGTTGCTTTGCAAGACGAAAAAAACCGCAAGACGAAGAGACTCGCGGAACGGATTCTTTTCGTCTTGCGAGGCACCACTGTATGTGGATTGTTGCATGTCACATGTCACAGATTGCTGGTATGAGCAGAACTTCCGCTCTGTATTGCTTTTGTTTCAGTCTCTGTCCGAGAAGATGGCAAGGAGAGAAGCCATGTTTTCTTTGTCCTGATTTATGTATAATACAGTGGTACCTCAAGTTAAGAACTTAATTAATCCTGGAGGTCTATTCTTAACCTGAAACTGTTCTTAACCTGAGGTACCACTTTAGCTAATGGGGCCTCCTGCTGCCGCCACACTGCCGCCACACAATTTCTGTTCTCATCCTGAAGCAAAGATCTTAACCCGAGGTACTATTTCTGGGTTAGCGGAGTCTGTAACTGCCAGTGTTTGTAAAAAGCAAAAAAGGTACTGACCTCCCTTTCTCACCTCGGCCTGGTCCTCAGACCCTTGTCGGCATAAAAGAGTCCACGAGAAAAATATCCTTGCAGAGTACCTTCTGCTTTTATTATTAAAAGTCTTTCTGCAAAAGCGACTAACCAACTATACACATCAACACTACCAGCTTTCACTAACCAACCCAACCAACAAACTAACATTTCTCACTCTATATATACAACCTGGTGCAGGCCCCTGACTCATGCTGACCCAGCTTTTTTAAGCGTTAAAGAAACAGCAGCTATTTTAGCCGTGACAGTAACCTGAAATGTCTGTAACCTGAAGCATATTCACCCCGAGGTACCACTGTAAATGCGTAGTTTAATATCATGTCCACACCTCAAGCCTCATCTGCTGTGCAGTTTACACTGCTGAGTAATGTGTGCTCAAGCCTGCCCTGCAGCTTGAGTCATAGATGCATGTCGGGGAGGATGACTGATGGATCTCTGCAGCGGCAAGGCTGAGAGGGGAGACACTCCCGCTGGGGCCGAGCCAGCTGGCTTTTCATCCCCCGGTTCCGACAGCTGGGGACATCACCTCTAGGTGAAAATGTTTCTGTGAATGCAGAATAAAAGCCAAGGAGGAACCACCCACATTCCCTAATGTCTCATCAGGCTGCTGTTTCTCCTAGTCTAGTGGATGAGAAGCTGCATTCATGGAAGCCATGGGATTCTGTGGAAGAATCCTTTGGCCGTCTTTATGAGAATACCAGAATCTGCCAATCCTGGTTTCTTTCTTTCCCATTTCTTCATATTTGTGGTTTTTCTTTTAAAGTGCTGATGGAAATTTGTCAGCATTTTAGTGCAAATTTCTCCAGATATGGAAATTTGGAAATGAGGCTTTGCCTGATGTATACATTTTTCCAATTTCTCCCCATGTTAAGTGCATTATATTTCATGTTTACAACTATATGCATTTTATGCATACTTTCCCCTAACACACACATTTTGTACATTATTTGGTTGGAGAAGTGAATCACACAAGATGGATACGTGCAAATTTTGAAGGATACCTGCGTTTCACTATGTGTATTCTTTCAGAAAGTGCAAATCAGGTAGGTTCACATTAATATCTAGCCCAAATCTAATTTATCCTCAAGGTCTAGTAATGAGTAATAAAGTTTCCTGCAAGACAGTTTGCCCATTTCTCTCCATCTTCCTGCAAAGCCACAGTTGTTGTGGGGATGGATGAGAGACAACACACAGATCACAAAGGGTGGTGTTTTATATGAACAACATTTTCCTTAGGATACTCAGGCTTTCTTTGTAACTTGCAAATACGTTGGTGTGGAAAGGGTGCCTTGAATGCTGCAAGTCTGAAAACCTTTACTCCGCTGTGTTGCACTGCTAAACCCATGTCAGAGCCTCCCCTGTGTTTTCTGCCATATTATCAGAAAAACAAGTACTGTAAGCTTCCTAGCTGAAAAAAACAAGGGGAAAGAGCTTTCAACTATTCTTCACAAGCTGCTATTGCAAAATAAAGTAGCCCTCTCTCCTGGCATCCTAAATATGACCATCCAAAATATGTATGTGCATTATGCATCTGGGAACCATACAGAAAATATTAAAAAAAACGGGAAAAAGCATGAGCAAAGCAACCTGAAGGCACATATGCCAGGAGGCAGATAATCTTCCTTGACCCTGTTAAGTATCCCTCTAGGAGCTAGAGGGACCCCTGGCTGGCAAAGTGTTAAGGTCAGTTAGCAGATGTGCAAGTTCAGCAGCAGGGTGAGGAGGCCGCTCTGCCCAACAAAATCCTAATCCCAAAAACAATTATGGTGGTAGAAAGCCAACAAGGTGTGGGCAGGGGCAGCCCAGGATGTTTTGCTGCTGTAGGCAAAATGCCCCACCACCGCCCTTCCACATCTGGGCCCCCTCCCTGCCCCTGCCATCATGAACACAGAGTTTGGGAAGTTTAGGAAACTGCAGAATTTGTTGGGGTTTTTTAAGGCTATATTTTCTGCCATCAACAATATCAGCAGCTCTTTTTTGAACAGAATCTGGGTGGCCAACAATTAAGGCAAGAGCTTTGCTCAGTTAAAGTATATATATTTAAAAATACTACTATGCCTATTGAGCGTTTTCCTGCTCTGTGCTATATGGAATTGGGCAATAACCAACTCTGGGAAGCAGCTTATCAAGATGTTTTAGACTATTATCATTTTCCAGAACTGAGCTCTGCTTTGACCGTGAACAGGTGTCAACTAAGAGGTTGTCTCTTCTGGGTAGACTCCAGAAGGGACCTGCAACCCATTAGAAACACCAATCCCCTCCCTCTTGGTATCCAATCTTCAGAATAGAGCATTTCAGAGCTAGTTAGCTGATCAAACTCACCAGCTTCCCTAAGAAATGACTTTAGTGAGCTGAGTTTCGAAATGATGCCCATTGCAGTCTTGGATGGCTGCTACAAGGTCCTGTATGCAGACAGACTTTGCATTTGTGGTCAACCTCAGTTGGAAGACATCACACATTATCTGTTAGTCTGCTGGAGTGAACACAGGTTTTAGAAAGCAGCATCTATATCGCTTTCTGAAGCCTTTGTTCACTCCAGCAGGCAGGCACATCCCAGCAGAAACCGTCGGTTTCTTTTGAGTGATAACAATACCCTCTTGACACACAAAGTGGCACTCTATGCACTGGCTGCAAAAACAAAACCAGGAAAAAGGAGTTAGATAACATCACTATAAATTGTTGTGGTGATTCAGAAGTTCTATTTGAAATCAACCTAGATTTGGCTTTCAGTTTCTCTGGTAACCTCTCTTACATCATGGATGCTGGCTCATCAATGTTGGATGTTGTTTTATTGGTAAGATTGCTGCAGGTTTGGCTTGAATAATAAGCTTATATTGTATTGCTTATTGCTTCCTCACCTGGGCTGCCATTGCTGATGTCTCTCACTGTTTTGGCTCCTAGAGGCAGACGCAAGGGCCGGGGGGGGGGGGGGAGTTTATTACCCATGCAAATATACTTCCCACAAGAACGGAACATGTGAGGTTTCTAATACTGAAAGTGAATTTTATTATTAAGTGCTTGAAATTACAAATTCAACTTTCTGAATACACTGTAGCTGAAGATCAGATCCAACATTAGCACCCAACACAAAACAGAAAGCTGCTTTATAGGAGGATGCTGAATGATCTACGATGCTTCCTAACGAAACAGAATCCCGGAGCCCTAATGTTTACTGCTTGATTCCAACAAATCTTTCGCTTCATTGATTTTCGTTGCCAAGTAAGGAGAGCCACCTAAATAAAAAGAAGAGAGAATAAAGTGAAGACTACATAACGCTGGATTTAACAATAAGCCTACTCCGCTGTTATGGAAAGTAAATTTCACATGCCATCTCACCAAGTTTCATTAACTTTCTAACAAGAAATTGACACAAGTATCACAATGAACCACAATCCTAAGGGCAATCAAACTGCTTTTTCTGATGGCGCAATTCTATCCATGTCTACTTGGAAGTAAATTCCATTATAGTCCACTAGGGTTCAACTTACTCCCAGGTATAGTATAGCATTTCAAGTTAAGACACAAGACAACTGACTTTCCTAAATCTATTGACTGGCTAATGTCTCGTTTTGTTAAGCAGTGGGTTCTCTGGAATATCCACAAGCAAAAATTTGGAGTGTTGCAGTTCAGAGCCTTCTCAGTGGTGGCACACCATTTGTGAAACCCTTCCCAGTGAGGCCTACCTGGTGCCAACACACTTTCAGCACCAGACAAGATGCTGTGTTTTCCCAGGCTTCTTAATAAGCTGCTTGTGTTTCATCTTAGCCGACCCAAAACTTCTGCTGAAGAGCAATATCGACATCTTTTCAATGAATGAATGAAGTGAAGCACTGATTTCTTCAAAGTCATTCCAGGCCAGTGCTGGGCTTTGAAGTCTATGTCAGGGCCGAGGAACATTTAGAACCTGAGGGCCATATTCTCTCATGGGCAGCCTTTCAGGGGCCGCATGCCAGTGGTGGGCAGAGCCATGGATGAGTCTCTTCACCAGGCCCTGAAGTTCCCCACTCCTGACCTAGAGGCAAGGAAACACTGCTCTCCATCATAAGAAAGTTAGGATTGCTTTCCCAAGATCAATTCCACAAGGACAGATATATCGTTGTGCAGTAACAGCATCAAATCCTCAGACCACAGGCAGATTAAGGCACCGCACCATGTTTAATTTATTTTTGACAGCATGCTTTGAAGGAAACTCCAGCAGGAATATTTTAACGTAGAATCATTAGGTGTGCGCTGCAAACATGCCCCATTTTTCAGTTAAGGCACAGGCATACCAGCCAAATGCATCACATTAATGCTGTTAGGCACAGAATACTGCCTTCTTCTTCCCTGTCCTCAACGCTGCCACTGCTTTCCAGTCCATCTAACAATCTGATTACAGTTCAGCAGTCTCGATGTTTATTTTTTTCACTCTCCTCGAGTGCCAACCATCTGCCTCCTGCCACTGAAAATAACAACCAAAGGTCTGTTGTCAGGAGCTCACCGTGCAGCAACAAACACCTAGATGTTTTTCTGGGACAACGTGCTTTCCACTGCAGAACGTTATAAACAACCTTTTCTAAGCATCTGCTCGGAGGAATCACATGCAATAGAAATTCCATCTACAGATTACTATGCTATGAGAACCCTGCACTTGGTTCCCTTCTTTTTATAGTTTTTAATCCACGGGCTGACCCCTCTGCATTTAGGGTCTGGAGGGAAGGAAGGAGCAAAGTTGTGCAATGCTACATGCATATAGGCCCCTGCATAGAATAAACACCATCTGAAGCATGATACATGAAACCTTGCAATGGGCAAAGACATTTTGTACACCCCACATCTTGTATAACATTATGTTAGCATCAGAGAAGCAAGACGACAAGTGGGAAAGATACAAGACACTCTGTGGCACTTTCACAGCAGGAATCTGAGCATGCACACAACAAAATCCTAACATGCATACTGAAGTGAAGTCCCTAGTGCCTTTACACCATTTAACAGGAACAGAAAAAACCACACAAATAATTAGTACACGTCGACAGGATACAGCTTCTCAAAGTGAGGTGTCTAGATCACCTTTGGTTAATGTGGGGAGGGAGAGGGGGCTAGAAAATTGGGCGGATGTTGCTATACAACAGAGTGGCTGACAGAGTGGTGCAAAGCTAACAACTTGCTCATAAATACAAGGAAGACAAAGGAACTTGTGGTGGACTTCAGGAGACAGAAGAGCAATGTCCAGCCACTTTTGATTGATGGGGTCTGTGTGGAGAGGGTAACAACGTTCAGATTCTTGGGCATTGAATTACAAGAGGATCTGTCCTGGAGTGTCAACACAAGGGGGCTTGTGAAGAAGGCGCAGCAGAGACTGTACTTTTTGAGAATACTAAGGAAAAACCATCTTCCGCAGAAACTGCTGCTTGCCTTCTATCACTGTGCCATTGAGAGCGTGCTTACTTATGGCTTATGTGTGTGGTACGGAAGCTGTACTACCCAGGACAGGATGGGGTTGCGCAGGGTTGTTAAGGCAGCAGAGAGCATTGTTGGCTGCCCACTCTCCACCTTAGAGCAGATTTATGCCACAAGGTGCCATAGGAAGGCACTGGACATAGTAAAAGATCCATCGCATCCTGGTCACTGTCTCTTTGAGCTCTTGCCGTCGGGACGGAGATACAGGACGATGAAGACAAGAACGAGCCGTCTTAAGAACAGCTTCTTCTCCAGAGCGATCTTGGCCCTGAATGGGAAGCCCGGACTTTGAAAGTCATCTAATCTCCCTTGCTGTACTTTACTATATTGTTTAATTAGTGTTTTTATGGAGCAGTCAAGTAATTTTGTTGTCCCCGAAGGGGGCAATGACAATAAAGATGATATATTTATTTATTTATTTATTTATTTATTTATTTATTTATTTATTTTATACAGGTGGGCTAAGGGAAAGAAGAGAAAAACAAGTGGAAGACGAGGAAGGAAACTATGCTCTGGTGAGGTGGAAGTGGGGTATCTTGTGGGTAAAAGGAGAACCGTGAAGCCCCAAACTCTGAAGAGGGGGCAGGGAGTGCTGCATCGCACATGCTCCTGATAAGGATCTCGACAAACAGGAACAGAAATACCTGGTAGATAAAAAACGTATCATGGAATATGGATGTAACAGCAACAACACTTGTGATTCTTTGATACTGTATTATGTTCTCCCATCAGGAGATTTTACCGTAGTCACTAATCAATATATTTTTATCTGTGTCTAGGAGCGTGTAAATATCTACGCCAGAAACTTGCCCCAACGTTTATTCAGGTATATAATGCCTGAATACACAATATTACTCCGCCAGGGCAATGCTGTAAATTGGCTGGCTTCAAATCTCATTGCTGAAAGTGCAGTAACTGGGAGAATCCCAAGCAGATGACGTTCCTTATCTGTGTTAGCCTTGGAATCACTAAAGAGCAGCATATAGCTTACACAGCATAGAGATTATTGCCACAGCCTCTCAAAATGTCCCATGCAGGGACATATTACAACTGGCTATAATACGGCCTCCGTCAGAGGATAATAGGCATGGAGACAGAGCAAAAATACAAACTAGGCCCCAGATATGAAAACATGATATGATCTACATTTGTCAGCTGTGTATTTTCAACTCTTCTAATATTTGAATCTAATGTTATTTCACCTGTTGCAATTGCTTTTTCAAAGCAAACCTCCATTAAGGAAATTGGCATCGTGCAAGGCATTGTACCTGCAACATTCCCACGGCTGCTCTTGGAGCTGCCACGGCATCTGCTGCGACAATGATTGATGTCTAGGAAGTTGACTGATGGCAGCAGAAGTGTCTTAGTCAAGGCCCACCCCCTAAAAATTATCAGAATGAGCTTGACCTCCTGTGGGAAACTGGAATGGAAAAATCCCATGAAGGTCGCTTGGACAACTAAAACTTCGCGCTGGGCCAAGACATCTGATATATGTCCAGCCCTTTTATGTCTTGAATGATGGATGGGCTAGGTGAAACGGAAGGAAGGATTGCGCCCGGTGCTGTCTCAAAAGCATTCTGCACATGTGTAAGTGGGTGCTGGGGCGCCATTAGAGTACTGTGCTATAACAACTCCCCCTTCACTGCAGCTGAACTGCAAACCTCTCCCCTTTGCCTGTGACTCTCCAAGGTGTTAAGCAGCAGTGTTTTGACCACAGAATTACACTTCTTTGTTTGCTTCCAAATGCATTTTCTTCCATCATTGTCTCGTTCCTGCATCTACAGAGTAAATCCAATTTTATTGATTTATTTAATGAATAAATTACTAGTAAAAAGAGGGGCAGGGAGAAATAAGAAATGGTGTGCTCCACACCTTTCACCTTAATGAGGTCAGGATTAATTTTATACTCCTGAAATGAGAAGGAATAAACTATAAATCTGTCAACGAGATATAAAAGTCTTCACTTCCCCCCTTTTGGCTTTTTAAATACTGTGCAACTCTATACCATCTGTTGTATCAAAGTACAAACAGCAACGAACATATGGGCTTTCCTTCCCAACCAGCTGTAGTGTAGTTAAAGTTATAATAAGAGCTTTTTGGGGAGATACATACATTAAAAACCTGGCTAGTTAAAACATCTGTGCCTGGTTTTATAGTTTTTAAGAGCGCTAAAATCTAGTACATACATTTGTATGACATTCTGCTCAAAAATGTGTTTGTCTATTTATGGCTGCACATACTCTGTTCATATTGAAGCACGTGAACGTAAGCAGGTACCCCCCTGGCGTCAATAAGGACCAGGCAGACTCAGCAAATGGAGAATTAGAAGGTGAAGTTTATTGCCAGGCAATAAGGACCCAGTTTGGAATCTCTTCCAAAAGGAACTGGGACCCCGATTGACAGAAATCCAGAGGTCTTTATAGCTGAGCAGATCACAGCAAATCATAGATCATGAGACAACCATGAGGCAGTCACGATATCGCCAGCGAAATTAGCCAATTAGCAAGCTTCTTGCCATGCTTCCAGCTCCTGGTCAAGCACAGAGTTCTAGTTCTGCTTTCCGTTGCTTGCAGTGACGCTCTGTCTAACCTCTCCCCTAGTTATGACAGGACAGGGAGTTTTGGAGATTTTGTGGTTTTGCTCTTCCTGTTCCAGTGGACTAATTTAGCCTGTATCTGAGGGGATTTTGTCCCAGAATCTCTGATTCACGTCTTTCCCTTGTCCAGGGTACACGGATGTTTGTAGGGGAAAGGTCGGCTCCTAATTTTGCTGTTTCAAGCAGTATGCAGTTAGCTAAGGCACAGCTTCCTTTTGATTCAAAATGGATTATAAAATACTGTAAGCCCTGATTATGTGTGAGCATATATGAATATATTGATTACTGATAACTGATTATATGGATAGCATAGGGGTAGCCCTTCTTCCTTGCCTCAATATAGACATGGATTTTTGCAGCTTCATGGTTAATGTTTCCCCTGTGTGAGCTACTTCACACAGTGGTTCTTCACACTATGTTTGACAGCTGCTTAGTTTGTGATCAAGTAAATGACCCCAAAGGCAGCTATACATTCCTTCCTTTGGATCACAGAGACCGGATGCAAATCTGTCTCATACTGCAGGCAACACTTCCAAGATATGTTTTGAAATGCACTGCAGCGAATTTGTGAAGTTAGTGATTAGTGTTTTGCTTCATACACATGTGAAGAGAGAAGGTCTGGCAGCACATTACCTATCAACTAATATTTATGGAACGCAAAGCTTACCTTTATCAGGGTGATTCAAAAGCATGATTCGTCTGTGAGCATTTCTAATCTTGGCCTTCCCAGCGGATGGACTGTAAAGATAAATTTAGAGTGCTTACCATAAATAAAGATTCTTGCGGGCTCTAAATTAGCAAAATTGTTTTCTTCTGATAAACAACATCTAGAGGTAGTTACAGGTAGGTAACTACCTGTTACCTACCTGTGTTGGTCCGCCGTAGTCAAAACAAAAAAAATAAAATCCTTCCAGTAGCACCTTAAGAGACCAACTAGGTTTGTTCTTGGTATGAGCTTTCATGTGCATGCACACTTCTTGAGATATCAAAGCATCTGAAGAAGGGTGCATGCACACAAAAGCTCATACCAAGAACAAACTTACCGTATTTTTCACACCATTGGACGCACCGGACAATAGGACGCACCTTGTTTTAGAGGGGGGAGAACAAGAAAAAAAAATCTCCCCCTCTCTGCCCAGCGCCCCTTCAGCGAAGCGGCAGGAGGCGCTGCGCAGAGAGAGGGATAATTTTCCCCCTCTTGTTTTCCCGCTCTAAAACAAGGTGCCGTTTAAGGTTGGTTCAGGTGGCTACCTTGGAAGCCTGGAGAGCGAGAGGGGTCGGTGCACACCAACCCCTCTTGCTCTCCAGGCTTCAGGTTCCTTTCGACCTGCTCTTTGGGGCTGGCGGGGGGAAGCCCACCACCAGCCCCAAAGAGCAGGTCAGGGAGCAGCGGAAAGGCGCAGCGGAGAGGCTGCTGCCATAGTCGCATGTCACTTCTCCAGCCGGGAGAGGGTCGCGGGGCTATGGCGTCTTCACTCCATAGGACGCACACACATTTCCCCTTCATTTTTGAAGGGGAAAAAGTGCATCCAATAGAGCGAAAAATACGGTAGTTGGTCTCTAAGGTGCTATTGGAAGGATTTTTTTTCATTTTGCTTCAACATCTAGAGGTATTTGCCATCTGGTGGGGAAGCGACAGTATTACATCCTTGAAGAATGAAGTTTCAAAGTAATCCATAGCTTTGCGTTTTGGGGATCTTTTGAGAGTGGTCTACACACATTTACACATGAGTATTCACCTGTGCTGATCAGTGGTACGAGACGCATGCAAGCAGTGCCAACAGTCAAAACACACGGCACTGACAGAAAGTGTCTTGCTGGAGCATGTGATGGAGAAATCCCCTCCTAGTGGTGCAGCAAAAAAACTGCTAGCACATTTGCAAAGCTAAGCAGGGTTTCAAATTGGATGGGGGACGGCGTGTTGAGATTCCTGCATTGCAGAGGGTCTACCCTAGGTATGCCTTCCAACTCTTACCATTCAGTGAAGAGAGTGGACTATCAAATCAGGCTGTAAGAGTACATCTTTTCCCCAACAGGTCCACCAGCCGGGGCACTGCTGTGTTGCAGCAGCCCTGTTGGGAATATCCAGCCCAGAGATCTATGGAAGGGCCTCATCCCCTTTGTCTGTTGTTTGGATAGCTGCTGTTTGTGGGGGGCAACTGGCGTGTCCTCTTCAGTGAGGCCATCACAAAGTTTACTCCAATCTGTTTGTCAGAGCTCATGTTTGCGGAACAGTAGCCTGGCTGGGGACGCGGGTGGCGTTGTGGGTTAAACCACAGAGCCTAGGACTTGCCGATCAGAAGGTCGGTGGTTCGAATCCCCGCGACGCGGAGAGCTCCCATTGCTCAGTCCCTGCTCCTGCCAACCTAGCAGTTCAAAAGCACCTCAAAGTGCAAGTAGATAAATAGGTACCGCTCCAACAGGAAGGTAAACGGTGTTTCCGTGTGCTGCTCTGGTTCGCCAGAAGTGGCTTAGTCATGCTGGCCACATGACCCGGAAGCTGTACGCCGGCTCCCTCAGCCAATAAAGCGAGATGAGCGCCACAACCCCAGAGTCGGTCACAACCTGCCTTGTGAATTTCAGGGGAAATCCTTTACCTTTAGCCTGGCTGTGAGTAGGGCTGACGCCCACAAATCCAGGTCTACATGCCTGGTGTGCGGGAGACTGAGCGCTTGTTATAATGTAGTTCCGCTTTTAGGCATTGGGCTGTGTAGTTTAATGAACTGAGCAGAGTGAATGATCATGGGCTTGGGGAAGGAAATTGGGAGGCTGCTTGGCAGGGCTGGCCTATCAGGTAAAATATTGAAGGTTGGGAGGGGGAGGGAATGGGTCACATGCGCTGCCGGGGGGTGGGGGGAGGAAATGTCCCCAAATGACTGGTTGACCCATACAGAGGCTACACACTCAGTCTACACAGGATTCCTTCTGACTAGCTCACGTGCACAAAGCATAGATTTTAAGTCATCCATGTTCTGAATCATGTAGAATTAAACATGTGCAAAACTGCAGGAGTATAACTGAATGCGCCACTTAAAACTGTTTTTAATACGGGAGAATTAGTACCCAAATTTGCTAATTTCCCCCTTCCATCTTCATCCTTTCTGTACTGTTCAATTTTGTATAAGCCACTTTTTTATTTTGTAAGCTATTTTGAATTTATTGGCAGAAGTATACAAGTATATAAAGGTAAATAAATACCAAGAGTTCTTTCAACACAGCAAACTGGGTAATTTTTGCAGGCAACTTCTTTTAGTGCTTTTTATCCTTAATAAAACTACTGGATAAGATGGGTCTACCCCACATTTCACACCATTTTTCTTTCAGGCTTTGGCACAGAATAGATTCTGTTTCAATGCAAAACACTTACCTTGTGCCTAAAATAAGACTAGCTTCTCGATGATTCATTTTCTGTTCGAATCCGCCTTTATAATAGGAAGAAAGATTCTGCATGGGAGAGACAAGATGAAGTAATTTGATCTGTGTGTGAGGTATAATGACCTTGATTCAATTTTGTAGCTAGGGCAAGAAGTGGCAGCTAGGCAACTCAACATTTTGTCATGCTGCAGTCGCACGGCATTGCTCTCAGACGAGCTGCACTGCCTACCAATAACCGACTGGGCCACGTTTAAGGTTTTGGTCCTCACCTGTAAAGCCCTAACACAGGCATAGGCAACCTCGGCCCTCCAGATGTATTGGGACTACAACTCCCATGATCGCTAGCTAACAGGACCAGTGGTCAGGGATGATGGGAATTGTAGTCCCAAAACATCTGGAGGGCTGAGGTTGCCTATGCCTGCCCTAACAGTTTGGGAGCAGGTGATGTAAGGGAGCATCTTCACCTTTCTTGCGCTATTCAAGTGTTACAATCAGTTGAGGAGGCATCCAGAGGAAGAGGCTTTTCGGTGATGGCACCCTTCTTAATAAATCACCTCCCCTCTGAGCTCAG
This sequence comes from Podarcis tiliguerta, assembly GCF_965153285.1. NCBI lineage: Eukaryota > Metazoa > Chordata > Lepidosauria > Squamata > Lacertidae > Podarcis > Podarcis tiliguerta. The sequence continues at coordinate 82,295,442 of NC_139540.1, read as the reverse complement.
GCAGGTGCCAACACTGATGAAGTTTTGATGCCTACTAAGAATATATCTGTGTTCCCAGGACTTTACAAGTGTTTAATTCCAACAGACTGTTTATGTTTCAACTCTGCCCTGTGTATATTGATTTTAATGTGAATAGTATATTTTATAAATGTGTTGTTACTCTGCCTCCAGACTGATGTGGCAAGTGGTATGGAATCTAGTTAGAGAGAGTCAACTGTTCCAACCCCTGCAATGCAGGAATCTCAACTAAAACATCTCTGACAGATGGCCATCCAACCTCTGCTTTAAAAAGATCAGATTTGGTTTTGAAACATGATCAATGGAACAAGACTTTTGCTGTTGCTAGAGGAGATAAAATCATACTGTATCTACTGTAGTCATATTTGACACAATAGCTGAGAGAAAAAAGTAAGTCATAAGGTCTCTTTGTAGTTTTCAAAAATGATTCTTAACTCCTAAGTCCTAAAGTATTAGTAGGGTGCTCTTTCCTACGTTTTGTGTGATTCTGAATATATTGAACTTCTATTTAAAGCTGTAGCTTTAATATTGATCAAAGTCCCTTTGAATCTAATTTCATTTGCATTGAGGGATCAAAAGATTTCCTCCAAGCGAACTAGTTGATCTGGAACCTGATTTATACAACTAAACTGAGTAAAACTGGAAATTGGAAGGATGCACTTATTGGCTCTGTAGAAATGCGTAGGAATTACGCATAGTAATGGTTTACTATCTCAAGCCATTACTTGAATGCACAATTTTTAAAAAGATATGATTGGCAAGACCTAGGGAAAACGTGTGCACAGAACCAAAAGAAGGGGGGAAAGTTAATATGGAAGACATGAAATGGATAGTTGAACTAAAATGTTCATTTTTCTTAAAACTTAATTCTGCTTTTTACGACTGTCCTCTTGCCTTTTCTAAACAAGCTTCTTAAAATTGGCTATTGCCTGCAAGACTCAAGAAGATACTGTCATGCTCATCTGCCCTAGACCCTTTGGCTCAATGCTACATGAGGTATAAGTGGGATTTGACAGAAGAAAGCTAACTACTTTGGATTCTAGTGAAGGACAAGTAGGCTGCCTGCTTGCCTTGCACCCCCAGGTTTCACTTCCACCCAGGACTGGAATAAATGTAAAGGAAATGGGGTAACCATATACCTGAGAGTCCCTTGACTGCCTGGCCAATCCAGATTTACAGCCATGGTGGGACAGGAAGTGAATGAGTCCCTGTTCTTTTATTGTAAGGTAAAGGTAAAGGTAAAGGTACCCCTGCCCATACGGGCCAGTCTTGACAGACTCTAGGGTTGTGCGCCCATCTCACTCTACAGGCCGGGGGCCAGCGCTGTCCAAAGACACTTCCGGGTCACGTGGCCAGCGTGACATCGCTGCTCTGGCGAGCCAGAGCCGCACACGGAAACGCCGTTTACCTTCCCGCTAGTAAGCGGTCCCTATTTATCTACTTGCCCCCGGGGGTGCTTTCGAACTGCTAGGTTGGCAGGCGCTGGGACCGAACAGCGGGAGCGCACCCCGCCGCGGGGATTCGAACCGCCGACCTTTCGATCGGCAAGCCCTAGGCACTGAGGCTTTAACCCACAGCGCCACCCGCGTCCCCGATCTTTCATTGTAGTCATCACCTAGTTGGGTCAGGGTTAGGTATACTTATCCCGCAACGTTATCTCTGTCTCCCTCAAGCTTCTAATCTCACCAGAGAGACCTGAGCTCTAAACTTACAGCGGCTGAAATTTTCCTTGCTGTTTCCGTGATTACTTGTTCTAGTGGTTTCCAGAGCTGGAATGCATAACGACCTATAAAATATTGAAACAAAAGGCAATTTAACATCTGTTCATCTGCTAAGCAAGCATGCAGCAACAGTAATTTCTGCAAGAAAACAGAGAAGAACCCAATTTTTCATCTCATTTGTCTGAAGGTCCAAATTGTTGCCCTTTCCTGATTCAAAACGTTCCCTGAGTGGCTGCTTTTGGAGGCAAGCCCAGCAATGCACCACGATGAGCTGGCAGGCACATCGCCCATTTATAGCATCACCAGGAAAGCTGTCTTTTAGGAGAATAATCAGGAATAGCAAAATTCTTATGTTAATAAGCAAGTCTTTTATAAACCTGCCTTGTGAATTTCAGGGGAAATCTTTCTACTCAAATTTATTTCCTTGGTTGGGAAGCCTCCTGCTTAGGATACTGGAGAGTCACCGGTAGCTAGAGTAAGCAATCCAGGGCCCAGCGGGCCCATTATAAATATAGAAAATATAAAATATTACAATATAAAAAGAAGTTCAAGTTCTTTTCTCATTAAAACACATTCCATTACTATTCGGTTTGTCTTAAGAAATGCAGTAATGGGTGGCACATTTGTTTCTAAACACACACACACACACACACATACACATACACACACACACACACACACACACCCCTCTTCCCCCCCAAACTTACCAGCAAAAGCAATGGCTGCAACACCAAGGCCAATACTTATCATAGATCGAGCCTGTTTAAAATAATAACATAATACAATTATATAGGAATGTATTAAGTTGTAACTAGTCAAGCTGGCAATACATATAACAAACAGTGGAGGAAAATACAAAAGGAGTCCATGTAATTTTAAATATTGACACCAGATTTATAGGTGTCAATATTTAGTATTTTAATATGTTATACTTAATAGGTTTTCTAAGGCACAGTGCATACAGCCCTGCCCATAGCTCACTAGGCAACTTCCTTTCCTTTCCCCACAAAATCTTCCCTGCAGCACTATCTCAAGCCTGATGTAACTGGATTTTCAGCAGACTGAACCACACCTCTCACTTCCAGCCAGTGTTAGAAATTTCCCAGGCGCCAGGCGCTTTTTGTGATTGACACGGGTCCAACTGGGACTACATGGAGATCTCTGGTTGCCAGGTTGGCGACAGACATCTCCCTCTGGCTGGCCTCTCCAGCTTTCTTAAGCAGGTCAGCAGCAGAGCTTATTTATTGCATTTATATCCCACCTTTTTCTCCAAGGAATACAGTGGTACCTCTGGTTACATACGCTTCAGGTTACAGACTCCGCTAACTCAGAAATAGTACTTCAGGTTAAGAACTCTGCTTCAGGATAAGAACACAAATCGGGCTCCGGCGGCACGGCGGCAGCAGGAGGCCCCATTAGCTAAAGTGCTGCTTCAGGTTAAGAACAGTTTCAGGTTAATTCATTATTATAATTATATTTTTATATAATAATATATAATTATTATATATAATAATATATAATTATTATATTTAATAATATATAATTATTATATTTAATAATATATAATTATTATATTTAATAATATTACAGTGGTGCCCCGCAAGACGAATGCCTCGCAAGATGGAAAACCCGCTAGACGAAAGGGTTTTCCGTTTTTCAATGCACTTCGCAGGATGAATTTCCCTATGGGCTTGCTTCGCAAGACAAAAATGTCTTGCGAGTCTGGTGTTTTTTTTCCGCTCCCCACCCCCTTTTTCTAAGCCGCTAAGCCGCTAATAGCCTTTTAGCAGCTAATCCGCTAATCCCTTAAGCCTTTAATAGCCGCTAATAGCCGCTAAACCGCTAATAGCGCTAATCAGCTAATCCGCTAATAGGGTTGCTTCGCAAGACAAAAAAACCGCTAGACGAAGAGACTCGCGGAACGAATTAATTTCGTCTTGCGAGGCACCACTGTATATTTAATATTATTAAGTTAATTTATATTATATTAAATTAAATTAAATTAAATTATTAAATTACATAATAATAATAATAATAATAATAATAATAATAATAATAATAATATATAATTATTATAATTCAGGTTAATCCGACCTCCGGAACAAATTAAGTACTTAACCCGAGGTACCACTGTACATGGTTGCCCCCCCCCCACTTAATCCTTACAACGACCCTGAAAGGTAGGTTAAGAGGTTGCTACTGACTCTAAGGCATAGCTGTCAACTTTCCCCTTTTTTAAAGGGAAATTCCCATATTCCGAACAGGATTCCTCGCAAGAGAAGGGAAAAGTTGACAGCTATGCTCTAAGGTCACCCAGTGAGCTTTATGACAGAATGGGGGTTTGAACCCTGATCTCGTCCGGCACTCTCACCGCTACACCTCCTGGCTCCCTATAGTCCTTCTGCTATGGAGCAGCTGTATAAACTGAGCAGTTAATAAATATGGGGAAAGCAAAATGTCACTTTGTGAAAGATCTGAAACATCTCCCTTGAAGCTTGAATTTGTTTTATTCCAGATTGCTCTGTTTGATGTTTTAATGTGTTGTAAACCGCTGCGATATTTTATCTGTAAAATATAAAGCAGTATAGAAGCCTAGACACGAATGATAAATTTCAGAGTTTAAAAAAAGTGCTTGGACATTACACTGTAGCAACTGCAACCTAGGTTTAAGAAGAAGAAGAAGAAGAAGAGTTTGGATTTGATATCCCGCCTTTCACTCCCTTTAAGGAGTCTCAAAGCGGCTAACATTCTCCTTTCCCTTCCTCCCCCACAACAAACACTCTGTGAGGTGAGTGGGGCTGAGAGACTTCAGAGAAGTGTGACTGGCCCAAGGTCACCCAGCAGCTGCATGTGGAGGAGCGGAGACTCGAACCCGGTTCCCCAGATTACGAGACTACCACTCTTAACCACTACACCACACTGGTTTAAGGCACCATTTGACAATTAGCTTATACACCTGAGTTTCTGCATCCAGCAATTTCCATACTTTGGGAAACATGGAACCATGACGGTTTATTACCAAGATTCTACACATTTTATTTTACTTTCAGACCACTCTTCAACCTGCATATAACAAAATATAAACATTAGATTTAACAGGATTAAAAACATTGCATCCAACCATTAAAAAATAAGCAGGCTTAGGGTTGCACACATACCCAATGCCTGGGTTGATAATATGTGTTTTAAGCTGCCACTGAGAAATCATTGATGAGGGATAAAATTGTACCTCCAAAATGGTGGAACATCTACATATGAGGTGCCACCATAAAGAAGACTGTATCCTGAATCACCATAATATCAGCTATACCCGTTGGTAGGATATGGCTTCCCCTGAAGATAGCAAGGCTTGGATTGGCAGATACGGGGGGAGGCATTCATGTACAGTCGTACCTTGGTTGACGAACAGAATGCGTTCCGGGAGTCCATTCAACTCCTGGAACCATTCAAAAATCAAGGTGCGGTTTCCGATTAGCTGCAGGAAGTTTCTGCAGCCAATCGGAAGCCACGGAAGCTGCATCAGACATTCAGCTTCTGAAAATTGTTCAAAAACCAAAACACTCACTTCCGGTTTCCGATCATTTGGGAGCTAAAATGTTTGGCAACTAAGCCGTTTGTCAACCAAGGTATGACTGTACTTTGTTTCTCAACACACCAGCAAAAGTAATAGTTGCTACACCAACACCAGTGGTGATGAAGTCGTTGAGGGCTTTATACATTTAAGATCAACACCCTGAATTGGCCTAGCAGTAGATCAGCAGCCAGTGCAGCTCCTGAAGAGTCCCATTTGTTGTACTGTTCAAAGCACTTGTGGCTGCATTCTGCACCAGCTGCAGCTTCCAGACCCTATTCCAGGATAGGTCCCCATAGACTGTGTTAGAGTCACCTAGCTGGGAGGTTATTAAGCCATGAATAACTGCAGCCACGTTACACTAGTCCAGGAAGGGCTATAGCTGGCAGATCGAGCTGATGGACTACGTGGAATTGGCGGAAATGACTGGCAGAATCCGAGACCAGGGAGAAGAGTCGGTGGAAGAAGATTGGAAAAAATTTAAAGTTTATTTACAGAAATATTGCAAAATTAATGAATGTTAGAAAAATGCTGGAATGAAGTTATATGGTTTTAGCAGAAATGCTATAAAGAATTAAGTAAAAATTGATTGTTAATGGGTCAAAGCGGAGAATTTAAAGTTAGATTGTGTTAAGATAAATTATAGAACAAAAAATTGAGAAAGATGGAAAGGATTTGTTGAAATAGCTAATTGAACTAGAATACAAAAAGGGAGATGTGAGGAGGTCGATGAAACAAGTAAATGAAAGGTAAAGATATGGAAATATTGGATGTGTTTATTAAATGTTTTTGTTTTTCTTGTTGTTTTGATGTATTTTTTTGTTTTGTTTTTTGTCTTTCTTTTTATTTCCAATGTATTGTCTGTTAAATTTTTTATTGGTTTTTTCCTTTTTTTCTGTAACTATTAAACCTCTAATAAATATTATTATTTTTTATAAAGAAAAAAGGAAGGGCTATAGCTGGCAAGCCTGATGCAGCAAGAAATAGGCCCTTCAGCACCAAATCCATCCGGGCCTCAAATAACAAAGCCTCCCATTTTCAAGGGGAGCACAACTCTATCAAGAACACTAAACCACTGCAATTCAGTGTGCTCTATATGGGGCTGCCCTTGAGGCTACTGCAAAATTCAACAGCTTGACTGTTCACTGGGGCAGTATATCGCCATCGTATTACGGTGCTACTGAAAGAATTGCATTGGCTGTCCATTCTCTACCAGACTAGTTTCAAGGTGCTGTTATTGGCGTACAAAGCCCTACATGGCCCATGACCATGCTAATATCTACAAGATGGGTTGGCTATGTAGGGGGTAAGACCATCACCACATTCCACAGGAGAGGGTACCCGGTAGTTCCAACCCATTAGGAGCGCCATTGCACACAACTGCACACAATGTTGGAACGGGACCTTTAGTGCAGACGCAACCACCTTTTGGCACTGCTAAAGAGATTCCTCTTTCAACCAGCCTTCTAAATGAAGATCTTTTCCCTAGTTGCTGTCTGCACTGGATTTGAAGCGATTTTACATATGTGCTGTTATTTTGAACTGTATCAATTGTGTTTTTTTTTAATTGCTCTTATATGCAGTTGACCCACCATCAAAGGCAAAATCTTGCAAAGTCAGGAATCCTCAGAACTTAAAGGTCTACTGCCAGTAAGAACTATAAAACCATTTATGTATCCCCAGTGGTGTTTCCACAAACTGCAGTATGAGAAATCTTGCTATAAATGTGGATTCAATGAGAAAGGCAAGGTCACATTTAAAACAATTTTTAAAGTGTTCAATGACAGCAAGACCCAGCCCAAATCCTATAGCACTATTCAATTATTTTCTTGCCATATGTCTAATTTCCGCATCGCTTGCTTCTGCATAAAGAGGTTTAAGGTTTTTGTATCATCCACACATACAGTTGCTGAACATTTACAGCTGCATATTCTTGCATGGCAGGGGATTGGACTAGATGATCCTAGATGATTCCAACTCTACAATTCTCTCTCTGATGCACTAATAATATTGATTTCACAGAAAATAAAATTGTTAAGACTTCCTTTTCCTAGTCACATGCAAGTAAATAACATGTGGAACTATCAATAAAGGTACTCAGTACTGTTCTAAGCTAAAATGCAAAAGAGCTTTAAAGGTGCTGCATTTAATTTAATTGAAGTAAATTGTAACTTTTCTCTATAAACTCATTGTGAAATGGTAGTAATACTTTCCAGCATACAGATCTTTAAACAGGATGAACTTAGAAATTCTAACAAACTTCATCTCACCTGTTAACGTGGCTAGACTTTATGGCCCTGCATACAGTGAGAATATGCTGTACTGATTCAGCGCTTGCTTCCATTCCCTAAGAAATCACATTAATATTCTTTAACACCCCAGCAGATGCACCACTTCAAGTGATTACAGTTCGCTGTTGGAATTCTTGTCATGTTTTGCCTGGTTCCAAAAACCTAACTCATCATTTTCAAGACTAATTCTTTCCACTTGTATGGCATCTTTAATCTAAACCTCTTGAAGCAGTTTACAAACATTAATTCTTACAATAAGAGACACAAGGTAATTAGATTGTTCATTTTGCTAATGGGAAAAGGCTATGTTTGTTGCCCCTGACCTCCAATCTATGCCAGAAGAAAACAGGTACTTTGTGTTAAGTGATCAAGAGGTTCATAGTATATTAGTGCAAAACTAAAACAGGTAACAGAAGTTGATCAGGAAGGGACTGGTGGTTGAGTGGCCCAATATGGCAGCAAGCAACTAAAGTAAATGTCATTTAGGTTTCTGACCAGCTCTATTGCTCTCTACAATGAAAGACTGACATGCATCCCAACCCTGCAATTAAAATGTTTGCATAATACACATTTTTATTCACCTACAATCTCCAAGCCTACCATGATATTTCATTTTGATATATTCCTACCTAAATCATGCAGTCTCATTGGAGCAGTGTTAGAAACTCAGGTATGTAAGCTATTTGCCAAATGGCCCCTTAAAGCTAGGTTACAGGTGCAACAAAGGGATGCCTAGCCACCATTTTTTCTTCTTCAAGATTACAAAGCAAAAAATGAATTTTGTATATTGTCAACGTTTTAATATATATTACAATTCAGTCACACATTTTACCAATTACAGTAAAAAAAAAATGGAATGTGAATTAATGCATAATTCACATCAGTGACACATTTTTAATATCACATTTTAAATAGCAATTGTTAACTGGATACCACATAAATAAATGGGGCTCAGCCACAGCAATAGTGACCAACAATAAGTATTTATAAATACCAGTATGTATATCTATATATACTCTTAACCCAATATGTCGCAGCTTCAGCAAGTACTGAAGTCACAGTTAAATTTGCCTATTAATTCAAAATTATTGGAAGAACGGGCCTAACAGCACAATTCTAATCATTTCTAAATAGAAATAGATGTTACTGAATTCAAAAAGGCTTACTCTCAGACAAATGGGATTGTGATTCATTATTTTTGAGCAGTCTCTCCAGCAGCATGCTTTCGATTTGCAAGATAGCAGTGGAAAACTAACTATGTAAATGTTAATTCATTTTGCAGACCTTCCTTTTAATATCCAGAATTTGAGAATCTCTTAAAACATAAAGATTAATGTAAGCCCTACCCTCCCTCTCTCCCTTGATGGCTGCCATGTCCACTAAGTAATGTTTTCTTGTATAAATACAACTAATGGGGCTCCAGTATTAGGGATTCATCACAATAAAACAACAAGGAGATGCCAGACCTATGAAACTGTAGCCTAAGCAAAAGAAACATTTGTAGGTTACAGTTGCCTTCATCAGATGCATACAGCAGTCTGACAAAGTGGGCTGCTTAAGTCTTTAAAATAGTAAAGGTAAAGGTACCCCTGCCCGTACGGGCCAGTCTTGCCAGACTCTAGGGTTGTGCGCTCATCTCTCTCTATAGGCTGGGAGCCAGCGCTGTCCGCAGACACTTCCGGGTCACGTGGCCAGCGTGACAAGCTGCATCTGGCGAGCCAGCGCAGCACACGGAACGCCGTTTACCTTCCCGCTGGTAAGCGGTCCCTATTAATCTGCTTGCACCCGGGGGAGCTTTAGAACTGCTAGGTTGGCAGGCGCCGGGACCGAACGATGGGAGCGCACCCCGCCGCGGGGATTCGAACCGCCGACCATGCGATCGGCAAGTCCTAGGCGCTGAGGTTTTACCCACAGCGCCACCCGCGTCTTTAAAATGCCATAGTATTAATTTGCAAGAAAGGGTGGTATACAAACTTAATATAAATTTATATAATGTAATATAACATGACTATCCCTCAAAATGCCCATTTTGTATTTACGCTTTTTCATCAGCTTATCAGCTGTGACAGAAAGGTATGTAACATGTTCTAGGTAACTTTCTGGGTATAGGAATGCCATCTTTTTCCTGGCGAGCACCTACGGCTGTAGCATATGTAGATCAGGTAGAAATTCAACTGGTGATGCTTATTTTATCACCATATGTCTGAAATGGGGAGGTTCCAGCAATCTGACCTCTGCCGGTCATCAAGCTGTCACAGGTACAGAAATCCTGTCATTAAAAAGTTGTAACTGTGGGTGGGAGCTTGTTTCTCAAATAAGAACAAAACCAGTTGCTTTAATATATTTAACTATGTTAAATGTGTAGGAGGAAGAAAACGGAAGTGCAAAACTGGACTGCAGAATAGAAGAATTGGCTTCAAAAATGGGTTGGGCGGGTGAAAGCAAGCTTAGTAACTGAATGGTGTAAAAGGCAAAATATTTGTATGAGAAACCAGAGGGTTGGTGCTGTGGTGTATTTATTGTAATTAACTATGTTAAATTGTAATTAACTATGTTAAAGGTCCGTATAGTAAAAGCTATGGTTTTCCCAGTAGTGATGTATGGAAATGAGAGATGGACCATAAAGAAGGCTGATTGCCGAAGAATTGATGCTTTTGAATTATGGTGTTGGAGGAGACTCTTGAGAGTCCCATGGACTGCAAGAAGATCAAACACATCCATTCTGAAGGAAATCAGCTCTGAGTGCTCACTGGAAGGATCCTGAAGCTGAGGCTCCAATACTTTGGCCACCTGATGAGAAGAGAAGACTCACTGGAAAAGACCCTGATGTTGGGAAAGATGGAGGGCACAAGGAGAAGGGGACGACAGAGGACGAGATGGATAGACAGTATTCTCGAAGCTACAAACATGAATCTGACCAAACTGCGGGAGGCAGTGGAACACAGGAGTGCCTGGCGTGCTCTGGTCTATGGGGTCACGAAGAGTCGGACACGACTGAACGACTAAACAACAACAACGTTTTAATAGATCATATAGCTATGTTGTTCTACTTATATTTTTGTTTAATTGATTTCTAATGATTGCTCCCCCCCCCCCCCCCGTTTTTAGCTGTTTCTATTTTATCTGTAAGTCACTCTGAGTTCCTAACTGGGGGGAAAAGCAGGATATAAACATATAACAAAACTTACATCTCTCTGGCCACTGGAGCAAATACCGAAGCCTCACAAGCCAATCCTGTTAAAAACCGGTGCTATATATCTCTAGTTAACAAAGCGAAAGAACATTTCCACTTTTCTTCTCGCCTATCTGCACAAATCAGTGTGCACCGTGGCACGATGGGTTGACAGGCGTAAGCACCCTATAGAAATACTCTTATGTTTTCATGAAGTCGTGGAAATTCACATAAGGAACTGCCAACACCAGAAACCCCAAATGGAGAAAGTGCCAAGATGCTCGCAACACTCATTGGCCAGAATTGGGTGGCGATGTTGGGAAGAACACCACCCCCTCAAAAAAATTCCCCCCTAGCACCAGTTTGAGCGTAGGGCAGGGGTAGGCAACCTAAGGCCCAGGGGCCAGATGCGGCCCAATCGCCTTCTCAATCCGGTCCGCGGACGGTCCGGGAATCAGCGTGTTTTTACATGAGTAGAATATGTGCTTTTATTTCAAATGCATCTCTGGGTTATTTGTGGGGCATAGGAATTCGTTCATCCCCCCCCCCCCCCAAAAAAAAAAATACAGTCCGGCCCTCCACATGGTATGAGGGACGGTGGACTGGCCCATGGCTGAAAAAGGTTGCTGACCCCTGGAATAAGTAATGGTCAGCAGCTGCAAGAGACGAGCCCCGAATGTTGGTGCTTGATAGGTATGTGAGCACAAGTGACTATGAGAGCGCATGTGAGAGAAGGGCTCTCCTAGCGTCCTCCCCTCAGACTTCTTTCCCCTGTTGAGGGAGAACATAGAGCAACGGAGACAACTGTGTGGGAAGTTGCTATGGCACTCCCTGTGCAGTGGTTGTTTGTGCTGCTCAGACTGTCTTCCTGCAATACCAAAAGCACCGTGACTGCGTCCTCCGTGCCGTGCCGCTTGTTCTGCTGGTCTCCTGTACCTTTTTTTAAGCTGCAGGCTGCAAATCAACTAACATTTTGCTTGCTTTCCGATTCACTCTCTCTGCAGCTCATCTCAGCCATCTTCCAGGTAGGCTTCTCCACGAATGACTTGTCCACTTCCACATCCCAGCAGGGCTCAGGGTCTGCTCTCAGCCCCTCTGAGCTTCCGCAAGGGCAGATGCCAGCCTCCCTCACACTGCAGGCATAATGGACACACACCATCCCAACCTCCAAGCAGGGCAAGATTCCAGGCGTTCCAGGCACATACTCAGGGTTTGCGTTCCCCTTGGAATTGGGGACAGTGGAGTAGAATGTGTACAGTGGTACCTCAGGTTACATACGCTTCAGGTTACAGACTCTGCTAACCCAGAAATAGTGCTTCAGGTTGAGAACTGTGCTTCAGGATGAGAACAGAAATCGTGCTCCGGCGGCGCGGCGGCAGAAGAGGCCCCATTAGCTAAACTGGTGCTTCAGGTTAAGAACAGTTTCAGGTTAAGTACAGCCCTCTGGGACGAATTAAGTACTTAACCTGAGGTACCACTGTACTTTTATTCAAAATGCATCTTGGGGTTATTTGTGGGGCACATGAATTCCTTCATTTCCCCCCCCAAAAAAATACAGTCTGGCCCCCCACATGTTCTGAGGGACGGTGGACCGGCCCACGGCTGAAAAAGGTTGCTGACCCCTGGCATAGGGCAGGGGGGTCTCCGCACAGGCCCTGCACTCCTCCCTCGGCCTTTTGAGGAGGTGGGCTTCCTCTCATGAGACTGTGGGGAGCTGGGGGGGGGGGGGTTCCCTTTCCGAAAGGGCTTCAGTTTAACGGCCGACCGGCCGCCTGAGTCAACGACGTTGGAGGAGGAGCTGGAGGCCGCCGCTCCCCGCCCCTCGAGCACCAGCGGGGTCTGCAAGGGCGACGGCGGGTCCTGCGCCGCCCAAGAATGACGAGGGGCGACAGAGAAAGGAAGGCCAGGACGAGGCCTCCCTGCTGCGCAGGCGCGGCGGAGGGACGTCGCCATGGCAACAGCCGGGCGCTCGAGTGGGCGCCCAACTCCAGCTAGGCCGCAGGGTGCGTGCGCACGCCTTTGAGGCACCCCCCCATCCGACCCCGTCTACTCACCAGCCCCTCGTTCATGCCGGGCCCGCCGCCACCGCCGCCGCCCTTGTACTCGGCGTAGCGAAGGCGCTCTCCCTCCGAGGCGCCCTTCGTGCTCCCCATCGCGGCCAGGCAAAGAGAAGTGGAGAAAGCGGCGGCGGCTACGGGGCGCCGCGAGGGACAAACTCGGCACGCCTCTCTTCGCTTTTGCCCTCCCGTGGACGGGGAAGCTGCACTGAGCATGCGCGAAGTCCGTCTGCCGCCTCGAGCCCCTGCTGGGAAAAAGGCGGCGTGTAAAGGAAATACGTAGTCGGAACAAAATAAAAAAATTCCAGTAGCACCTTAGAGACTATGTTTGTTATTGGTATGAGCTTCCATGTGCATGCACACTTCTTCAGATACACATTTCGTGTGCATGCACACAAAAGCTCATACCAATAAGAATAAGGTGCTACTGGAAGGATTTTTTTTTATTTTGTTTCAACTGCGGCAGAGCAACTCAGCTACCTACCTGTAATGAAATACGTAGTTATCTTGGGGATTTTAGCGCTCTGGGTTAGCTGCTGGCAACCCTAACAAAAGAGATGCAAGAAATGAATTAAGTCATTCTTTAGGTGCTTAGCATGGGACTGATCAACGCTCACTCCGTCTTTCAGGAGGCGTTCACGTGGTATCAAATCTGTGTTCTGGATTTCCCTGGTGTTTCTTCCCCTACTTCCCTGTAATGACCCAGCTTGAAAAGGCCTGCCATGAAGGTGTAAGACAACCCTGCCATCTTTCTAGACACCTCCCAGTCTGCTGAGTTTACCTTAAACACCTATTTACTTCTGATCTAAAGCAAACCTTGTCTTTCTAATGGTATGCAATGGACAAAAATCAAGTAAGCGCACTTAAATTAAACTAATTAAATAATTACTGAATGGTCAGGTGAATTTACCCTTCCGCCTCACCACCACAGAAGTTATGTCATGCCACTGGCATGAATGGAATATCACAAGAAGTTCGCACAATACCTCCCAAGATTGTGGAAAGCATCTTACAGTTTTACCCGAAGAGCAATTACAGTGGTGCCTCGCAAGACGAAAAGAATCCGTTCCGCGAGTCTCTTCGTCTAGCGGTTTTTTCGTCTTGCGAAGCAACCCCATTAGCGGATTAGTGCTATTAGCGGTTTAGCGGCTATTAGCAGCTATTAAAGGCTTAAGGGATTAGCGGATTAGCTGCTAAAAGGCTATTAGCAGCTTAGTGCCTTAGAAAAAGGGGGTGGGGAGCGAAAAAAAATCGCAAGAATCGCAAGACATTTTCGTCTTGTGAAGCAAGCCCATAGAGAAATTCGTCCTGCGAAGTGCATTGAAAAACGGAAAACCCTTTCATCTAGCGGGTTTTCCGTCTTGCGAGGCATTCGTCTTGCGGGGCACCACTGTATTGGATAATGCTGGGAGCCACTCATTGACAGAAACTTCCAAACAGAATGTTGGGCTCTGGGAAGGCGGCAGTTGGGACAGGTGAGCCAGAGAAGCTCAGTGATGTGCTTTTGTATGTTGCCAAATCTGGCAGCAACCTGTGGACTGCTTGTATAAGTGTAATAGATGTCGAGCAAAAGGCCTCAGCATCGGTTGGTGCCTTTGCGCACAAAAACAAAGAAGGACCCCAACGTGAAGAAAGGCCACAAAATGGGGTGAGTTTTGACTTGCCACACAAATGCCAACACAACAAAAGAACCCGCGAGTGTGTTGTGTTTATGATAAAGACTTAGGCACATGTCTCCCTCAGTATGCAATGCAGAGTCCAAAAATTTCCCTCAACTCAATTCAGAACGACTCAATGCTACGAACTTTATTGACATTTCTCAGAGCAGCTTTCACCCTCATTAAAAGGTTCTTTAATTCCTCCTCACTTTCTGCCATCAAGGTTGTGTCATCTGCATATCTGAGGTTGTTGATATTTCTTCTGGCAATCTTAATTCCAGCTTGGGATTCATCCAGCCCAGCCTTTCGCATGATGAATTCGCATATAAGTTGAATAAGCAGGGAGACAATATACAGCCTTGCTGTACTCCTTTCCCAATTTTGAACCAATCAGTTGTTCCATACCCAGTTCTAACTGTAACTTCTTGACCCACATAGAGATTTCTCAGGAGACAGATGAGATGATCAGACACTCCCATTTCTTTAAAAACTTGCCATAGTTTGCTGTGGTCGACACAGTCAAAGGCTTTTGCATAGTCAATGAAGCAGAAATAGATGTCTTTCTGCTCCATAATCCAGCGCATGTTTGCACGGCGTTTACTCGCAGGTAAGTGGGATCCAGGCTGGCCCTGCAACCGAGCCTGCTCAGCGGGGGCGGCCCCGCGCATTTGGGCCCCTGGGGGTGTGTGACTCCATCCTTCATGGAGATCACCTGTGTCCCGCGGCAGGTGAGGCGAGGGGGCGTGTGTTCGAGGGCGGGGCGCGTCTTGGCGGGGAAAGCGAAAGTAAAGCGCCTGCGGCAAACTTTCGATTTCGTTTCCTGCGGCTGGGCGAGGGAGCAGCTGTTCTGGGCGCGCGTGTATCTGCGAGCGGAATCCTTGCAGCCGGAGCCATGAGCTGGACGCGTTCGGCCTCTCCGTCTCCCTTGCCAAGGGGCGCCTCGCCGGGCGACGCCTCTGCCCGCCCCCGGGATGGGGGCGCTTCGGGGCCGGAGGGCGGGCAGGAGCAGCGGCCGCAGCAGTAAGTAGCCCGGGCGCCGTCAAACTCCACCGTCTGAAATAATAAGAGGGAAAGATAAGCAGAGCCGTCTCATTCCAGTGACCCATTTCGTTCCGTATTAGGATCTATTTCTTGCTTTATTTCTTTTTAAAAATAATTTCTTACTGAAGACTTTCTTAGTTTGCAAAAGTACATGCGTTGCTTCTATTTTCAGGTTGTGTTTTCCACCGGTCAGTTGCATTCATGGCGATTGTATTGCATTGAATATTTCTTGCTTTCTCTGAAGCTCATTATTTTCTTCCCTTCATTTCAATAGGGACTCCAGTAATGTCCGTCGGTATTGGCAGCTCCCCTTGTTTCCTATCCACTCTCGACTTGTTCCCAGTGGGTGGCATTTATTCGTTTATTTATTTAGTGTAGCGCTGCTCCGTTGTAGTGTAGCGTTGCCGGCTACACTAGTTGTCGACTGCCAAATAATATATTTTAAGAACCCCTTTGTGGTCCTAGGAGCTTTTGGGTTGAATTTGTAAAGTATCCTGGATAAAAGGGCCCTTACACAGTCCAGTAAACTACTGCGGTTTTCAGAGTATGCTGCCATCTAATGTGAATGATGCTAACAAGGTATTACCAGCTCTATTATTAATAGTTTGCGCACAACTTCCACTTCTCCCTCACTTAGAAAGCATGGTTCCGAGCAGTTTACCATTTGTCCCACAGCTCTCCATGGAAAAACCTGTCATTTTCCGCTGAAGTGGAGCGGATGGCGATCCATTGAAACCCGGTTGACATTTTCTCCAGTTTAGTGGCAATGAGGGGGCTTCCCTGTGAGAAAGCAGCAGGAGAAGCAGAAGTTCTGCTTGGGCTGGGTGTTCATCAGTATGCAGATGACACCCAGCTCTACCTCTCCTTTAAATCAGAACCAGTGAAGGCGGTGAAGGTCCTGTGTGAGTGCCTGGAGGCGGTTGGAGGATGGATGGCGGCTAACAGATTGAGGTTGAATTCTGACAAGACAGAAGTACTGTTCTTGGGGGACAGGGGGCAGGTGGGTGTGGGGGATTGAATGGGGAAACTGTGCCCCTGAAGGACCAGGTGCGCAGCCTGGGAGTCATTTTGGACTCACAGTTGTCCATGGAGGTGCAGGTTAATTCGGTACGCAGGCTAAGACCCTACCTGCCCGCGGACTGTCTCGCCAGAGTGGTGCATGCTCTAGTTATCTCCCGCTTGGACTACTGCAACACGCTCTACCTTTGAAGGTGACCCGGAAACTGCAATTAATCCAGAATGCAGCAGCTAGACTGGTGACTGGGAGTGGCTGCCGGGACCACATAACACCGGTCCTGAGAGATTTGCATTGGCTCCCAGTATGTTTCCGAGCACAATTCAAAGTGTTGGTGCTGACCTTTAAAGCCCTAAATGGCCTCGGTCCTGTATACCTGAAGGAGCGTCTCCACCCCCATCGTTCAGCCCAAACACTGAGATCCAGCGCCGAGGGCCTTCTGGCAGTTCCCTCATTGCGAGAAGTGAGGTTACAGGGAACCAGACAGAGGGCCTTCTCGGTAGTGGCACCCATCCTGTGGAACACCCTTCCTTCAGATGTGAAGGAAATAAGCAGCTATCCTATCTTTAAAAGACATCTGAAGGCGGCCCTGTTCAGGGAAGTTTTTAATATTTAATGCTGTAATATTTTTAACACTTGATTGGGAGCCGCTCAGAGTGGCTGGTGAAACTCAGCCAGATGGCGGGGTATAAATAATAAATTATTATTATTATATATTAAGTGTGGTTGAGCCCTAACTGGCATGTTCCTGAGTCTTTAGGAGTCATTTGTGGGAAGCAGCCATCCTGTTCCTACAGGTATGAAGAGAAAACCAAACAGCAGGTCTGGTCAAAACTTCTGTCTCCATTGAAGGCGGCCAGCTCTCATGCGCAAAGCATGTGAAACCTCCTTTGGTGTAGCGTGTAGACATTTCTCATCTTGCAAAGGGGAGTTTGGGAAGCTTTGCAAGACCACGCCCTACCTAGAAACTTGATTGAGTCATGCTCTGGAAAACTCCCATGGCTACATAGCAGGAAGTAAAAATAGGAAGTGTTTAGTAAATCCACTAGCTCAGTTTGTTGTGGCATTTCCAGTTCTCGGTTTTTTAGAAGCTTGAATACAACATTAATTGTCTCTTAGGACGCGGGTGGCGCTGTGGGTTAAACCACAGAGCCTAGGGCTTGCTGATCAGAAGGTCGGCGGTTCGAATCCCATGACGGGGTGAGCTTCCGTTGCTTGGTCCCTGCTCCTGCCAACCTAGCAGTTCGAAAGCACGTCAAAGTGCAAGTAGATAAATAGGTACCGCTCCGGCGGGAAGGTAAACGGCATTTCCGTGCGCTGCTCTGGTTCGCCAGAAGCAGCTTAGTCACGCTGGCCACATGAAGCTGTATGCCGGCTCCCTCGGCCAATAAAGCGGGATGAGCACCGCAACCCCAGAGTCGGTCACGACTGGACCTATTGGTCAGGGGTCCCTTTACCCTTTACCTTTTAGGTGCAACTACTCAGTCCTTGTGTGTTGCTGTTTTCGAATACATTCCGAAATTGAGACAATCCACAAAATTGGAACAACAAAATGCACTCTGCTTGTTAGCTCAGCTTTTGGTTAATTGGAATTGGGTTTTGAATAAACTATTGGGGGCTTTTTCACTAATCAGTTCATGATCTGATCACCACCTCAGTCAAGCACTCCAACAGCATTATTCTGAAGTCTAATGTAGACGAAATGAGAGTGCCGTTATCATAGCTGCCAATGCGTACTTTAAAAGGCTGCATGGGGCTCCAAACTGGATAAAGGAGGGCTGCAGTACTGAGAGTTTATGTGAGAATCATTTTTCTCCATGTAATTTCGCTTAATCTCTTTCCCTGAGCTGCTTTTTGCCCTGCTGAGTTATTGGGAGTCTTCCGGACCCATCCAACTGGGTCCTAAGAAGAAGCTGTTTCCCTAAGAGTTTGATTGTTTCCGCTGCAGTGTGAGCAGCATGGGAACCTAGGATGTATTGTTTGTAGTCAATGATGAGCATAGCTTCCTGCAAAAATGCCCTACCAATTCAAAACAGGCTTGTATTAAAAAACAAAAATGTACAGTGGTACTTCAGGTTAAGTACTTAATTCGTTCCGGAGATCCGTACTTAACCTGAAGCTGTTCTTAACCTGAAGCATCACTTTAGCTAATGGGGCCTCCAGCTGCCGCAGCGCCCCCTAAGCACAATTTTTGTTCTCATCCTGAAGCAAAGTTATTAACCTGAAGCACTATTTCTGGGTTAGCGGAGTCTGTAACCTGAAGCGTAAGTACCACAAATACAGAGGTACCACTGTATTTGAAAGCTACTTCTTAGTAAAGTCAGCCCAGTCGTGGCCGACTCTGGGGTTGCAGCGCTCATCTCACTTTATTGGCCGAGGGAGCCAGCGTACAGCTTCCGGGTCATGTAGCCAGCATGACTAAGCAGCTCACGGAAACGCCGTTTACCTTCCCTCCAGAGCGGTACCTATTTATCTACTTGTACTTTGGCATGCTTTTGAACTGCTAGGTTGGCAGGAGCTGAGACCGAGCAACGGGAGCTCACCCCGTCGTGGGGATATGAACCGCCAACCTTCTGATCGGCAAGACCTAGGCTCTGTGGTTTAACCCACAGCGCCACCCGCATCCCTAAGCTACTTCTTACATTATTACAAAATGTGCAATCCACCCTTCGTCCGTATCAGTATTGGGGCACAGTACCACAAAGAAAATAACCAAACCTAAGAAATGGAATTTCACAAGCATAACAAATTAAGACTGCTAAAACTATCAACAGCACAGCTGGGTTAAGCAATCAAAACTAAAACTCTGAAAATGCCTGGATGAGGAAGTATCCCAAAGCGACAGAGTTGGTGCCAGACAGACCGCTTTGAGGAGAAAGCAGTCTATACCCAGAGTGCCATTGCCCGTTAGGGTCTCTCATGTATTGGCACGTAATGGATTTTCGTAGATGGTGGAAGCTGAAGAAGATGCCACTCCTCAGCCCCAGATGAAAGGCGCAGGCAGGCTAGAATAGAATAAGAAGAGGTGGTCCTTGATGAGTGTCGTCTAAGGCTTTAACATGCACCTTCAAATTGGTCCAGGAAGTGAACAGGCAGACAATGGAGTAATTCTTCTAGAATTGGTGTCCTGTTGTTGCATCTGGCTGAATTTATTAAAAACGTAGCAATGGCAGCCCCACGGGCAGTGCGTTAAAGTAAGGCAGCTGGAAAATGACCAGAGCACAAGATACAGTGGTACCTCAGGTTACATACACTTCAGGTTACAGACTCCGCTAACCCAGAAATAGTACCTCGAGTTAAGAACTTTGCTTCAGGATGAGAACAGAAATTGTGCTCCAGAGGCGTGGCGGCAGCAGGAGGCCCCATTAGCTAAAGTAGTGCTTCAGGTTAAGAACAGTTTCAGGTTAAGAACGGACCTCCAGAACAAATTAAGTACTTAACCTGAGGTACCACTGTACTTAACCCGGGGTACCACTGTACTGTGGCCAAACACTCTCTGTCCAGAAATGGTTCTAACTGGGGAACCATCTGAAGCCAAAAGAAGGCCACAAAAGACATTTTCATCTCTAGGCACAATGTTGGGTCCAGGAGTCCTCACAAGTTATGTAGATGCTCCCTGAGAGAGACTGCAATCCTATCAAGACCAGGCAGGGCACCTAAATCTCAGGTTGGAGAACTATCTCCGTCTTGTCAGTATTTGGTTTACTGGTCTCCCGCTTTGACCAGTAGAGCCCACAGTCCAGAACCCCCAGGTCAGGTAAGTGTGGTTTTGAGGTGTCAATGGGTAGGGCTGGGAGAGCTGGAGCTGCTTTTTTGCTGTTCCCAATGCTGGGTCCGGTGGCAGCCTGGGCCTGACTCTGCACTGCGCAGGGTGCAATCCACCCTAGTGCATAAGGGCTTTCGGATGTTGCCAAGGGCCGTAGGGCCCCTTGGCAGTGTTGGCTGGCTCTGCAAGGGGTGCTGCTTACGTGCACCTAGTAAATAACAAAGTGTCTACTCAGAAGAATGTTGTTGTTGTTTAGTCATTTAGTCGTGTCCGACTCTTCGTGACCCCATGGACCAGAGCACTCCAAGCACTCCTGTCTTCCACTGCCTCGCGCAGCTTGGTCAAACTCATGCTGGTATCTTCGAGAACACCGTCCACCATCTCGTCCTCTGTCGTCCCCTTCTCCTTGTGCCCTCCATCTTTCCCAACATCAGGGTCTTTTCCAGGGAGTCTTCTCTTCTCATGAGGTGGCCAAAGTACTGGAGCCTCAGCTTCACGATCTGTCCTTCCAGTGAGAACTCAGGGCTGATTTCCTTCAGAATGGATAGGTTTGATCTTCTTGCAGTCCATGGGACTCTCAAGAGTCTCCTCCAGCACCAGAATTCAAAAGCATCAATTCTTCGGCGATCAGCCTTCTTTATGGTTCAGCTCTCACTTCCATACATCACTACTGGGAAAACCATGGATTTAACTATACATACCAGAAGAAAGCTGCGCCGAATTCAGTGGGCCTTACTCTCAGGTGAGATTGTGTGGGTCTGTCGGGTTTTATCTAGGCCAGGCTTCCTCAACCTCGGCCCTCCAGATGTTTTGAAACTACAATTCCCATCAACCCTGAGTACTGGTCCTGCTAGCTAGGAATCATGGGAGTTGTAGGCCAAAAACATCTGGAGGGCCGAGGTTGAGGAAGCCTGATCTAGGCAGCCAGGGCTCCTCCAGATGACAAGATCTTTTTCCAGCAGGTCAGTGAAGACCACTTGCTTTTTAAAATTCTCCCATATATACAGAACTCCCTGTGCAGCTTTTGGACTTTATCTGTAGGTTTCCCCCTCTGTGTCAAATAACTAGGGTCAAATAAATGTTGTTTTCTTTTTATAATACCTGGAAGATGGATCTCCCACGAGAGGTTGTGGACTCTCCTTCCTGGGAGGTTTTTAAGCAGAGGCTGGATGGTCGTCTGTCATGGATGCTTTAGCTGAGTTTCCTACATTGCAGGGGGCTGCACTAGAAAGATTACCTTTGGGGTCCCTCCCAGTTCCATGATTCTGTTTTTCTGCTTCAACATTATTTCATTATGTTCCTATCATTTTATGTAATTGTATTTTGCATAACTTACAGTGGTGCCTCGCAAGACGAAAAGAATCCGTTCCGCGAGTCTTTTCGTCTTGCGGTTTTTTCGTCTTGCGAAGCAAGCCCATTAGCGGATTAGCGCTATTAGCGCTATTGGCAGTTTAAGGGCTAAAAACGGCTTTTTAAGGCTTAAGGGATTAGCGGTTTTGCTGCTAAAAGGCTTTTAGCAGCTTAGCGCTTCAGAAAAAGGGGTTTTGGAGCGGGGGGAAAACTCAAAAATTTTCGTCAATTTTCGTCTTGCGAAGCAAGCCCATAGGGAAATTCGTCTTGCGAAGCGCCTCTGCAAACGGAAAACCCTTTCGTCTTGTGGGTTTTCCGTCTTGCGAGGCATTCGTCTTGCGGGGCACCACTGTATAAAAGTATAAATAAAACATCTCCTATTTACAAGCAAAGCATTTAAATAGCTACCTTTCTACCGGTAGGATGAGGGTAGCCAGAATTTTCCCTGGGGGGAAGGCAGAACCTCAGATTTGTATTGACTTTTTTTCTTATTGGGGGGCAGCTGCCCCCCTGCTCCCTTGGCTACATCCATGGGGGGCACAGGAAGGAAACAAGGTCAGAAGGGGGCCACATTCAGAAAAAGGTTGTGAAACACTGGTGTACACAGATCAGATGCAAGCTGATATTGATAGTTACCGTATTTTTCGCTCTATAAGACGCACCAGACCACAAGACGCACCTAGTTTTTGGAGGAGGAAAACAAGAAAAAAAATGTTCTGAATCTCAGAAGCCAGAACAGCAAGAGGGATCACTGCGCAGTGAAAGCAGCAAACCCTCTTGCTGTTCTGGCTTCTGGGATAGCTGCGCAGCCTGCATTCGCTCCATAAGATGCACACACATTTGCCCTTACTTTTAAGGAGGGGGAAAGTGAGTCTTATAGAGCAAAAAATATGGTACTTACAGCAACTCTCTAATGAAAGCTTTAAGAACAGTCAGCCTGAGAAGCAACCGCTTGCATTTCTGCAGGGCGCAGAAATTACATAATTAGGTTGTACAGATGTTAAAATCCATTTGCTACACGTTCATGTGCCTAATTAACTGAAAACATGTCATATAGAAAAGGGTCAGCAAAGAGATGTATTGTGCGAAAATGCAGCAGTTTTGCAACAAAGGTAAATTAGGTCAAACTGCCACATTGCATTTTTAATCCCCCCACCAAACTCAGAATACAGTGGTGCCCCGCAAGACGAATGCCTCGCAAGACGGAAAACCCGCAAGACGAAAGGGTTTTCCGTTTGCAGAGGCGCTTCGCAAGACGAATTTCCCTATGGGCTTGCTTCGCAAGACGTAAATTGACGAAATTTTTTTTGGGGGGGGGTTCGCTCCAAAACCCCTTTTTCTGAATCGCTAAGCTGCTAAAAGCATTTTAGCAGCAAAACCGCTAATCCCTTAAGCCTTAAAAAGCCGTTTTTAGCCCTTAAAATGTCAATAGCGCTAATAGCGCTACTCCGTCAATGGGCTTGCTTCGCAAGACGAAAAAACCGCAAGACAAAAAGACTCACGGAATGGATTCTTTTCGTCTTGCGAGGCACCACTGTATTTCTGAGTTTAGATGCACTATATGTTATCATAACTCTCTAATGATGTACAATAAACAGGGGTATCATACTAAAAAAGGAAATTAGGGTGTGTGCAGTCTAGTCTTTGGGTATCTCTTTAATTCTCTGCTAGTGTTTGGCAACCCTTTCCTCCTGTGCTCCAACTTATAAATCACTTTGGCTTCTCCTTTCCTTACAGGTGTCATTGCTATTCTTGCTGACTTGCAGAGCTGTCATACAAAGTGTTAAATGTATTTGGATCTTGCCTTGACAGATTGTGTAGAAGGGCTCTTGTTCCCAGGCGGTGTTCTGTAAGCGTCTCACAGAACTGAGCGAAGGCCTCTGTCTGCATAATAAAATAAGATTTGTTGCCTTTTCCCCGTGCGCTGACATTTCCTGTGTATGCCACAACTTTCTCATATCTTTAAAAAAATGCTAGAATCTATCTTTTGCTATTGCCAAAAGCTACACAGGCCTTTAACTTTGATGCCATGGAAATGAAATGAGAATCTGGCCAAGCTGTGACAGAGTTCTGCTACTGCGCTTGGCAGCAGACATTACGATTATGATCTAGGAAGTTTTGTCCTGGGAAATAAAAATATATCCTTCCGACTTCAGAAGCCTCTGTAAGGACACATTCACCATTCTCCTTCCTCTGTAGCAGGGAGAAGGCAGGATAACTTCAGGTAGGGTGGTGGCGGTGAAGGAAAAATTTTGTATTCTGTGCGAAGTACCAGAGAAGTTAGAACAGGTAAGGAAGCAAATAGAAGCGCTAGGGTAGCCACTCTGAAAATGCTTAAGTTCATATTTCTTCTGATAAATACTAATTAAAAGAAATATGAACGAACTATTTATATATTAAAGGTAAAGGTACCCCTGCCCGTACGGGCCAGTCCTGCCAGACTCTAGGGTTGTGCGCTCATCTCACTCAAGAGGCCGGGGGCCAGCGCTGTCCGGAGACACTTCCAGGTCATGTGGCCAGCGTGACATCGCTGCTCTGGCAAGCCAGAGCCGCACACGGAAACGCCGTTTACCTTCCCGCTAGTAAGCGGTCCCTATTTTACCCACAGCGCCACCCGCATTCCTTATTTATATATTACTTACTATAATTATTTGTGGGACGCGGGTGGCGCTGTGGGTAAAACCTCAGCGCCTAGGACTTGCCGATTGCATGGTCGGCGGTTCGAATCCCCGAGGCGAGGTGCGCTCCCGTCGTTCGGTTCCAGCGCCTGCCAACCTAGCAGTTCGAAAGCACCTCCGGGTGCAAGTAGATACAGTGGTGTCTACTAACCCGCTAATAGCCTTTTAGCAGCTAATCCCTTAATAGCCGCTAATCCCTTAATAGCCGCTAATCCCTTAATAGCTGCTAATCCCTTAATAGCCACTAATAGCTGCTAATAGCGCTAATACGCTAATGGGCTTGCTTCGCAAGACGAAAAAAACCGCAAGACGAAGAGACTCGCGGAACGGATTCTTTTCGTCTTGCGAGGCACCACTGTAAATAGGGACCGCTTACCAGCGGGAAGGTAAACGGCGTTCCGTGTGCTGCGCTGGCTCGCCAGATTCAGCTTGTCACGTTGGCCACGTGACCCGGAAGTGTCTGTGGACAGATCTGGCTCCTGGCCTATAGAGTGAGATGAGTGCACAACTCTAGAGTCTGTCAAGACTGGCCCGTATGGGCAGGGGTACCTTTACCTTTATAATTATTTATAGCCCGTGCTTCAGGATAATGCTTCCAAGGCAGTATACAATTAAATTGATCCCAAGTGAGTCTTTTTTCTTTTCTTTAGGGCTTCTCTTTCTGGAGTTTTCTTTCAGATTTATTTAGGTTCATACGTTTCGGGAGAGAAGCAGCTGTGTCTTTTCATAGCTGGCAAAATGAAACTACGGGTGGTATTCAGCTTTGGCTGTGTACACATTAATGGCTTAAAAGTTGAAGTAATTTACCTTCTCCCTCCCTTCCTCCCTGTGAATTTCAATTCACATGAGCTCCTTTGCTGTACACACCAGAGAGGGGTCGGGGATGTCTTCACCCAACAAGCATTACCTGCTTGGTTTTCCTGCCCCTGCAATGCGCGCACACACACAGAACCCCTGTTCGTGAAGGTATCACCTGTGAATGCTCATTCATCTGAATGTGCACAGTGATGCTCTCAAATGCACACACCAGATTCAACATGAGAATGTGGCCCAACTTTTCTAGTTGCATTGAAGCAGGTTTCAAGAAAAACAAATACCAGTGGTTATCTAGAACTCCAGCCCTTCAGATGTTTTGAGACTACAGTTCCCATCATCCCTGACCACTGGCCCTGTTAGCTAGGGATGGTGGGAATTGTAGTTCCGAAACATGTGGAGGGCCGGAGTTTGCCTATGCCTGATCTAGAAACTACAAAATCGGTATGGATTGTAGGTAACGTGTAAATATGACTTCAAAAATAGTGGGAGTGCACTGGATAGCAATGTGTACTCTATGTGTACCCATGTTTTTACTCAGAGGAGACACATTGAAATTAATGAGCATGACTAAGTTATGCCCATTAATTTCAGTAATTCTACTATGAGTAAAACATTGGTTTTTTACTCTTATGAAATATGGTTGCCATCTTTCACAGCAACCATCACCATCATTTTCCATTGAGGGGAAAGACTGGATCTGTGCAAGAAATAGTTCTGGAGGGTGGCATATGACTGTCCCTGTCTCAAATGAAATAAATACAACTAAAAATCTACAACAATCTAAAGACACATCTAGTGAATGCTAGATAGTAATGTATTTTCTCTCTCTCCCTCCCGTGTCTCTTCTTCCAACCTGCAACCTCTCTAGTCTGGGCGCCTTTGCCGTGATTCCTCCAAATCCAGGAAGGAGGGATCAGTTACAGAAAAGTAAGTACGTGATCCTGTTGACGAACCTCTTCATAGCGTATCAGTTCCTGGGTTGTATGTTGCCTTTGTTGGCAGGAATAGATGTTTGCTCACAAGTCTTCCTTCTTGCTGACAAGTCCTGAGAAGAGGATGGGTGTCGCTAATCTAGAAAGTTGCAGGTGATGTATGAAAGTGCCTCAAACCATCTGGGCTAGATTAGTAAATGGTAACAGGCAGCTCCTTATGCTTCAGTTTTAACAAAGTGCACCTGCTAATTGGTGTGCTCTATAGCTTTTTTCGGGACGCGGATGGCGCTCAGTCTAAACCACTGAGCCTCTTGGGCTTGCTGATCAGAAGGTCGGCGGTTCAAATCCCCACGACGGGGTGAGCTCCCGTTGCTCGGTCCCAACTCCTGTCAACATAGCAGTTCGAAAGCATGCCCAAAGGTGCAAGTAGATAAATAGGTACCGCTCCGGTGGGAAGATAAACATTGTTTCCATGCACTGCTCTGGTTTCGGTTGTTCTGTTGTGCCAGAAGCGGCTTAGTCATGCTGGCCACATGACCCGGAAAAACTGTCTGTGGACAAATGCCGGCTCCCCCGGGCGAGATGAGGTACCCTTTAAAGGTAAAGGGACCCCTGACCATTAGGTCCTGTCATGGCTGACTCTGGGGTTGCGGCGCTCATCTCGCTTTACTGGCCAAGGGAGCCAGCATACAGCTTCCGGGTCATGTAGCCAGCATGACTAAGCCGCTTATAGCAAACCAGAGCAGCTCATGGAAACTCTGTTTACCTTCCCACCGGAGGGGTCCTTTACCTTTTTATAGCTTTTTTCAGCTAGAGAATATTTTTATTGGGCAACTCATACGTTATTAAAGTATAAACAAACATACGGCCATTGCAATTCAATTGCACGTGGGTGGATCTGATGAGATCTTTTCGTTCTGTCTTGAAAGTACTATGAGGACTACAACCTCATTTCTGCATTTTGTATATCCACTGAAACATTGACTGAATTGGATCTCACTCCTTTCACTGCTGCAAGACCTCTGCCCCTGTGGTCAGGGTATCATGACCGACTTCAGCTATTACAGTGTAATCCTACAAACGTGTCATTGGAAGCAAGCCTACACCTTGCCAGTGGCCTTAAAGTTCACTCTTGCAAATTATAGTTCCCTGTAGAAGTCATGGGTGTCGATGGGTGGCAGAGCCTTGCTCTCTAGGGCCGGCCCACCCATGAGGCAAGGTGGGGTGACTGCCCTGAGCGGCCGAAGCCCCTGTGGGCACCTTGCCACCATCGCGGTGACACATTCCCATTTTGCCTCAAGCAGCAATTGAGTCCACCAAGTGACCACTGACACTAACCTTGTGAGACATGTGGGGACCATTTATTTCTGCCTGGCCTGATACCTTTTCCTTGCAGTATTTTAACTCTTTGCTTCACTTACCATATTTCAGTTGCTACCAAAGAGTTGGAAGACCTGGAGAAATGGAAGGAACGGCACAGGCCCGGGCTAATTACCTTGACACCCCAGAAACTGGGTAAGCGAACAAGGGGAAAAAAGGGAAATACATTTGAGATGCTGTGTTTTTCTTAGCTTATTTTGAAGAATTCCGATTGTTTCCCACTGTTCGATTGTTGTGAGAATTAAAACTTCCTCTCTTTGGGGAAACGGAAGCTTCAGTGGCCAGATCATCAGGCTTCTATAACTTTGAAGCTTTATATCTCACACTTGGTAACCTTGAACAAATAGTGTAGTTATTCCCATAATTATTGAAACATTCTATGTCTGTAGCTGACACCCAGGCAGGCAGCTCCAGTGTCTAGCTGATCTACAGAGCCAGGGATAAAAGCATAAAAAACCACAGAACTCATTGTCTCTTCCGTAATGGAGTCCTAAGCAATAACTAGCATGGGTTTATAAATAGTTTGTGCCTGAAAAACTTGATTGGAACTGTTTATCACTTTGCGTTAAGTGATTGTGGCCATGTTAGCATTTTGCCCTGAGTCAACCGTATAATGTACTTCATAAACGTACCTGGAATATCAAATTTTCACTATTGAATAGCTTGAATAAACTGACGGAAGTGATGGAAAATAGCAATGATGTGTTGAGTAGAGGCAGAAGCCCAGAATATCTGCTTCAAACATTGACTAAGCAATAGTCGGGTTGCTTCCACACGAGAGAAAGGAGAAAGGTTGTTTTCTGCTGCTCCAGAGAAGCGGACACGGAGCAATGGATCCAAACTACAAGAAAGAAGATTCCACCTAAACATTAGGAAGAACTTCCTGACAGTAAGAGCTGTTCGACAGTGGAATTTGCTGCCAGGGAGTGTGGTGGTCTCTGCTTCTTTGGAGGTCTTGAAGCAGAGGCTGGACAACCATATGTCAGGAGTGCTCTGATGGTGTTTCCTGCTTGGCAGGGGGTTGGACTCGATGGCCCTTGTGGTCTCTTCCAACTCTATGATTCTATTCTATGATTCTATGAGAGCTCTTCAGTGCTGCAGAGGCATTCTGCTGGAAGCAGAATTTAATACTGTATAGTGCTACAATATGCCTCCTGGAACCTTCATTTCCATTTGCAGTGTCCTTTCTCATGCCTAGGGACGCGGGTGGCACTGTGGGTTAAACCACAGAGCCTAGGACTTACCAATCAGAAGGTCGGCAATTCGAATCCCCGCAATGGGGTGAGCTCCCGTTACTCGGTCCCTGCTCCTGCCAACCTAGCCGTTTGAAAGCACATCAAAGTGCAAGTAGATAAATAGGTACCACTCCAGCAGGAAGGTAAATGGTGTTTCCGTGCGCTGCTCTGGTTCGCCAGAAGCGGCTTTGTCATGCCGGCCACATGACCTGAAAGCTGTACGCCAGCTCCCTCGGCCAATAAAGTGAGATGAGCGCCGCAACCCCAGAGTCGGTCCCTCTGTACGCCAGCTCCCTTGGCCAATAAAGCGAGATGAGCGCCGCAACCCCAGAGTCGGTCATGACTGGACCTAATAGTCAGGGGTCCCTTTACCTTTACTTCTCATGCCCAAGATCTATGCCAGGGGTGGCCTGAAGTGAAGGACATGTGGCAAGAGTTGATAATGCAGATGAGCTGTGCACAGGTGAGCTGCAAGCAAGCTGCCGGCCAGCTGTGTGGAGGCTCCTTTTATTGACACAATATGCAAACCCAGGCAGATACATTTTGGGCACTGACCTTTACCCATCTTCCAGTCCCAGGATTGTGGGGTGGTACAAAGTTATTTTGGCACCTGTTTGCACCACGTCATTTTCCCCTTGCACAATGTATGACGAAAGAGACAAAGGTCTCAGAGACAAAGGTTACAGACAGGACACCGCAGACTACTGAGACCACAAAAGGTTAGACAGAGGGCACGATGTTCAGACAGCTGTGGCTTTATCTGTGAAAGGGGAGTTTGCTCCACACCCCAAGGTCACGCGTGCAGGCAGGCTGAGGCTGCCTGCGGGTGGGAAGTGTGCTCCGTACCCAGCAATCATCCCTACAGTGGCCAGCTCTCAAGAGACTGCGATCTACTCACAGAGTAAAAACTGGCAGTGATCAACCCCATTTTTGGGGGTGCAGGGCAAAAATGTTGAGCTTTTTTTTGTGGGGTGATCTACCTGTTGGATGTGCCTGATCCACGCCATTCAACAAAGGCCTCTTCCAGCATTAAGGAAAAGTTACCTGTCTTTAATGTTTACTTGTTTTACTGGGGGGGGGGGGGTTAGTGGTGAAAAGCCTCTGCCATGGACAGCCTTCAAAACTTCCCCAGTGTCTGTCCTGGGGTGGGGCTTGCAAAAACTAGGGAAGGAAAAAAGGCAAGAAACTCAAAAATTAAAAGTAATCACCTTGCAGAACAATACAGGGTTAAACATCATCTCCCTCTCCCAAACTAACGGATAGTGCTATGTAGAGAATTACTGTATTTTTTGCTCTATAAGACTCACTTTTTCCCTCCTAAAAAGTAAGGGGGAATGTGTGTGCGTCTTATGGAGCGAATGCAGGCTGCGCAGCTATCCCAGAAGCCAGAACAGCAAGAGGGATTGCTGTTTTCACTGTGCAGTGATCCCTCTTGCTGTTCCGGCTTCTGAGATTCAGAATACTTTTTTTCTTGTTTTCCTCCTCCAAAAACTAGGTGCGTCTTGTGGTCTGGTGCATCTTATAGAGCGAAAAATACGGTAAATATATTGTCCTAGGTGGGGTTTTGTCTCCCTGTTGACTTTCACTGGGGATGTCCTGGATACATCCCTGCTTCTGCAAGTTGTTGTTTTTTTGTAGCCATAACCATTGTGTCAGCAATGAATCCCTCAGCTAGCGTACAAAGTAGTTTAATGCTGCCTCTGTTAATGCCATTTTGTTGAGAGTGAACTTCAGAACAGATGATGCATTTTTGTATTTATAGGTGGAAGAATATCGGAGGCCGAAGTGAGGCGGAAACAGCAACTTGAGCACATCCAATCTAAATACCAGCAAAAGGTCAGGCAAGACGCGACTTTCAGTTCCTTGCTCACAGCGTGGAACCAGGAGATGAATTTGTTGCTTTACCTTAACTTTTTTATTTTTTTTGTAAAGGAAACAAGTGCATGGAAACACTGGTCACAAGAGGATAAAATTCTGAAGCAGAAATTTCTGAACTCAATGATTATCCTTTAATTTTTTATTTTACAAGATTTCTTAACTGCCGTTTACCACAAGGTCCCAGGGTGTGTCTGGGTCTGTTAAAAAACAAATAAAGCTGTTACAGCCATAAAATACCGTATTTTTCGCTCTATAAGACGCACCAGACCACAAGACGCACCTAGTTTTTGGAGGAGGAAAACAAGAAAAAAAAATTCTGAATCTCAGAAGCCAGAACAGCAAGAGGGATCACTGCGCAGTGAAAGCAGCAATCCCTCTTGCTGTTCTGGCTTCTGGGATAGATGCGCAGCCTGCATTCGCTCCATAAGACGCAAACACATTTCCCCTTACTTTTTAGGAGGGAAAAAGTGAGTCTTATAGAGCAAAAAATACGGTACTAATGCTCACCATTTTTTGGTCAAATTACGTTGCGAAAATTAAGATGCACATTGGATTCGATAGCACGTTTACATTCGCCAGCAAATACTTTTTTTGGTTTTGAGGTTCTGTTTGTCAGTTTCCTCCCTGAAATGTGAGAAGGGTAAAAGTTAGCTTGCAGTAGCTGTCTGGTCTGTAAAGTGACAGAACTTTCTCTCTCTCTCTCTCCTTGTAGTTGAAGAAAGAAGAATATGAAAGACGCAAAAGAGAAGCTGAAGAAGCTGACATATTAAAAATGAAAATGATCCAGAGAGAGAAAGTAAGAAGACCCACTCAGGCCATTTTAACATTCCCCCCCTCATGTACCCCTTGCAGATGGGCGTGTGGGTGTGCCCTTCAAGCAAACTGATGCTACTTGATAGAAATATAGTTGTAATTACTTGCCAGGACGCAGGTGGCGCTGTGGTCTAAACCACAGAGCCCAGGGCTTGCCGATCAGAAGGTTGGCGGTTCGAATCCCTGCGACGAGTTGAGCTCCTGTTGCTTGGTCCCTGCTCCTGCCAACCTAGCAGTTCAAAAGCACGTCAAAGTGCAAGTAAATAAATAGGTACCGCTCCGGCGGGAAGGTAAACGGCGTTTCCATGCGCTGCTCTGGTTCGCCAGAAGCGGCTTAGTCATGCTGGCCACATGAACTGGAAGCTGTCTGCGGACAAACGCCGGCTCCCTCGGCTAGTAAAGCTAGATGAGCACCGCAACCACAGAGTCATCCGCGACTGGACCCTAACAGTCACGTAATTTTTGATATAACTGTAAAAACTATTCTGAAAATTTATTATTCCAAAAATGAAACTTTCCTCTGATTGTAAATATTAAGATTATACCAGCAAAACTGAGTCTTTCTCTTAAAAAGGAAAGAAAAAAGATTTAAATCAGGTCTTACTGACTAGTGATTTAAATCGTGATTTAAATCAAACCCACCCTGGAAGAAAGTCAACTTTAAGCCATGGTTTATGACCCGGGGAAGATCCCTAAAGTAACCATAGTTAAGATTAACCATGGTTTTGCATTTGACCAGAATATCAAACCATTATTAATTGAAAAGATAAGCCAAAGCTTCCAATATCCTCAGCAGCCGGAGGGAAGGGAGGATCGATACTGTTGTAAATAAAAATATGCCCTTTTCCCTTATGGGGTATCCAAGAGCCCATATAGAGTCCTTACATAGGTTCCCTATTGGTAGGAGAAAATAACAGAGGCCAACCAGAGAATATTGAGAAGCAAAGCAGCTAGTAAGCTTGATCTTTATTGATTTGTTGCAACAGGGTACTCCCCTCACACGCAGGAGAGGAAGAGGACCCCCAAAATTGCTGTGCAAGTGCTTATAAAGACTTTTGAAGTCCCCATCCTGTAGATCAAGACCACCCCCAGAAACATTATGCATACATCACAGAAGGGGTGTAACCTAAGACCACCCCTCAGATACATCCCACCTACATCATAGAAATTTAAATGTTGTTTTTCTCCTGTCACAGTTTATCTCTTGTCTGGCAAGTTACTTGATTGGATTTCCTGGGGAGCCTGGCCATTCTTTTGTAGTGGTAAAATACTTATTTCCTGGGCCAGGTCACAGGCTCACACCTTATTCAAACAGACATATCCTTGAGACAGGATTTGTGAGGAAAGAGACAATGGGGAGGCTTTTCCAGTTTAACCTTGCAGAGAAAGGATTTGGTCAGTTTAGGAATCAAAATGGTTCCAGGTTGGTCTTCCTGTGTTGATCTATGTATGTGCAGTTATGAACATTACTGAGTCCAAAGCTGACCAGCATCCCACAAACTGCTATGAATGAAACCTGGTACCTTTAATGAAGTTGCCCCTTGTGAATTGTGTCAGGGGGTGGGGGAATAAGTCACTGTTACACTTGTACATTTTTTCATTGTCCTGTGTGTCTGGTTTTAAAAAGGCCCTCAAATGAGAGCAAGTATAATAGTTAGCATCTGCCTAGATCCCTACTCATAAGTTTGAGATTTAAGAATAAAACAGAGAAGAAGCCATGTATGCCACCCCGAGCCCATTGGGGAAACGGCAGGATAAAAACGCATGAAATAAATAAAATATATTTACTAGTACAGTGGTACCTCGGTTTACGTACGCTTCAGGTTACGTACGCTTCAGGTTACACACTCCGCTAACCCAGAAATAGTGCTTCCGGTTAAGAACTTTGCTTCAGGATAAGAACAGAAATTGGGCTCCGGCGGTGCGGCGGCAGCAGGAGGCCCCATTAGCTAAAGTTTATGAACAGTTTCAGGTTAAGAACGGACCTCCGGAATGAATTAAGTACTTAACCCGAGGTACCACTGTAATAAGGGACAAGCAGATTGCAGAAAAATATGACTGCAGAGAATCAATATTAATTTTATACCTTTGGGTCTTCTCTCGGCATGTGTGTGTTTAGCTTCTGCCTTACCTCTGTTAATTATTTTTTACCTGCTGAGATGACACCTTGTTTTGATGCTTTCCTATTATAGGCCAACAAGCTTGAAGAAAAACAAAGGCAACAAGAATGGCAAAGACACCGGATGTTTGCTGAAGACCACTGCATGTAAGTTGAGCTTTGCCTTCAGCTTGATAGATGATGCTTTTTGCTTCCTGTGCCCAGACAACTTGCCACCAATTCCTGATAACAAGCAAACAATATCCTTCAGTTCTTTTTCTTTTTTAAAAAAATGGAATTTTTATTATTTTTTACATATTTTTTATCATTCATACAACAGAACTTCGCATCTTATATAATCTTTTTGGACTTCCATCAGCCCCTCTGATGGTCTTCCGTTCTTATCACTTATTCTGCATTTCTTAAGTTCCTATCGTAATTGACAGGTCCTTGGGGTAGTTCATCTACAGTCCCTGAACAGGTCAGGATGTATTTTAGCTAATTATTTTCAAGGTTATTTCTTCTGACACTAAAGCAGGTTCTCAATTTTTGAACTGTATCCAGCTTGTGGAATAAATTACACATTTTAAAAATTACTGCACTACCGAAACATTTTTTAAAAAAATATTGGGAAATATTCAGAAGAGAAGAGTTATAGAATATGACTATATAATCAGAGACTGCTACAACAGAATAACCATCCAGGACCTGTCTCTGAATATAAAATGCCATTCATTACTCAGAATTATCAAACCTATTACCAGCAAATAAAAGCTGATGATTGAAGAGCATTCTTTGTTAAGAACTCCATAAACAAAAATAAAAATCTGTCTAGTTATAAACATGAATCAAACTTAATTTTAATAATATGACTGTCCCATTAGGGTAATAAAATCAAAGGGAACGTTTGAGAATTGTTCTAATATTAAAACAGATTCTCATCCCATTAGATGGAGCAGTTTTTTTCATTCGCTGTAAATTTCTATTTTAGCTACAGCAAATAAACAGTTCTCCATATTTGTAGGAATCAGACTAAGAACCAAGGGCAGATGATTTTCATGTCTGCTGGAGTTATTGAAAATTCCCTCTTTTTTCAAAGAGGTTTTGATGATTAAGAGATACAAGGATGATAGATTCGCAGGTGACCTCTTTTGAATATTCCAAATGGGCTCTCAAAGGGTTCTGGCAGTAAATTGCATCTTTAATTATGAAACCATGTTGCCAAAGGACTTGAATTTTTCAGTAACTCCGCTGTCCACAAAAATCATTTGCCTCCGGTTCTTGGCAATATCACAATAAATCTGGAAATGTTGGAGGGTTGCATTTGTGTAATTTGAATAGGTGTAAAGTGTCCTGTATAGAACACCTTAAAATAATGTTCCCTAAGAGCAGTGACTATACATAGAGTGCTTAACTTCCTCATTGGAAACAAGTTTCTGCATTTGTTAAAGTTAGCCCTTTCTCAGCCATTTTCCAATAGAAAAATTCAGGGGCATGTGTGGAGAGGAGAATGCAGGCCAGTTTCATTGCATAGCTAAAACTCGTTGCACTAGGGGAAGTGTCTAATTGGATAGCAACTGAGGCTTAACCCTGTTCCACTCTCAGCAGTGCAACCTACAGCTGTGCAGAGCCTCTTTGATTGATCAGCTTAGATCTTGAACTCCAAACTTTTTAGCTACCGTATTTTTTGCTCTATAAGACACACTTTCCCCTCCTAAAAAGTAAGGGGAACTGTGTGTGCGTCTTATGGAGAAAATGCAGGCTTCGCGCGGCTATCCCAGAAGCCAGAACAGCAAGAGGGATCGTTGCGCGAAGCTTCTTCAGGGCAGGGAGAGCCTTTCTCCCGCTACCCTGAAGAGGCTTCGCGTTGCTTTCGCTGAAGCCAGAACAGCAAGAGGGATCGCTGCGCAGCGATCCCTCTTGCTGTTCTGGCTTCTGGGTTTCAGAATATTTTTTTTCTTGTTTTCCTCCTCCAAAAACTAGGTGCGTCTTATGGTCTGGTGCGTCTTATAGAGCGAAAAATACGGTACTTTGTCTGACCATTTATTGTCATTATTTAAAGCCTCCCCACTACAGTCAATAGTGTGAATCCACTGCAAATGGAAATATCAGCTTGTTTCCCCTGTATGGCAGAGGTCCTTTTCACAAGTACTAGATGTGGTGGTCAAGCTGTCTCTTGCAGTATGGCAGGAGGCAGAGGGTCCCTATAACTCCCCAGCTGCTGTGTATGTTTAATATTCTGCTGACCATCTGGTTTTAGTAGAACTTTGCCAAAATGTCGCAAGGGTCTGATGTCTTCAAATGTAGGATATGAACCTTGCCAATGGAGACCTTTTAAAATTGTCTATCCACGTAACTATTCCGTGTCGTAGAATTGATTACTTAACGATTCAAAATAGGAATGCCTTAGGAGCAGGGCTTTTTTTCAGCTCCAGCACCTCTCAGGTGGGTGCCATTGCCATTCTAAGAGAACGACGGAGGAGTTCGTGGTGACTTCTGGCACCTCTTTTTCTGGAGAAATAGCACTTCTGAGGAGGAATGGAGCCATTGCCGATCTCGCTGCTTTGTGGCTGTTGCTAAACGGCTGAAAACCCATTTCTTCCCCTGAAGCCCTCTCATTGTGTCAGCACTCTAAAGCTTTCTAACTAGGTCTGCTGGCTGCTATGCCCAGTTTTGTTTTTGACACGATTATTTGGGCATGGTCAAGTATTGATGGCTAACCAGCAGAAAACTAGGCTTCTGTAGGCAACCTCTTGAGCATCATAATGAAGGCAGTTTGAATGCCTGCGAGGGCGCTTTCTAATTGTACCCATTAATCTGCCCATTCAAGCTGGCTGAAAATGTAGGAGCAGATTGCCCACACAGATGGGGAACCCAGGATGGCTTGCATGAGTCAAAACCCCTGCAATATACACTTCATGGCTGTAATTTCCTATGCGCTATGGGATTTATGTCAACTGTTTCAAAATAATAAATGAAATCTTGATGCCTGAAATTGCCTCCAGCAACACACTAATAGGTTAGTGTAAAAAGAAGGTAGGCAGGCAGGCAGAGAAGCCAAGTCTGCCAGCCAAGAAAGAGACATGAAATAACATTAAGGTATTGGCAATAAAAAAAGCTGATTGGAAAAGTTAATGAGAACTGAAATAAGATGATGCCATGAAATTTTCTATTGATCTTTTTCTGCCTACTTGCTATCAAGGAAAATAAGGCTAGATTACCAGATACTTGCACCGTTTATCAAAATTCTATCTCTCTGTGTATTCATTCCACTCTTGAGGGGAGAGAGAAATGAGTGTTGGGCACTGATCACGTTTAGTGACTTGATCTCCATCTTCAGGTTCTGTGAAGGGCCAGATGAATTATTTTGGGGGTTTAGAGAAAATCAAAATAATAAGTTTTTTAAAAAAGCATCCTGTTATGTACCGAATTTCTCGCCCTGGGCCAGCAGGTGTATACTGTAGATAGTTTTCACTCAGGTCCACATATGCAAATAAGGGATTGAAAGTGACGTTCA
Source organism: Podarcis tiliguerta (assembly GCF_965153285.1). Classification (NCBI taxonomy): domain Eukaryota; kingdom Metazoa; phylum Chordata; class Lepidosauria; order Squamata; family Lacertidae; genus Podarcis; species Podarcis tiliguerta. The sequence continues at coordinate 82,258,435 of NC_139540.1, read as the reverse complement.
GTGATTGGCTAGTTATAGAAAATGGTTACTGTTGCGTTCTAGTGGAGCTCTATATAAGCAGGTTGGCTGAACCCTTCAGTTCAGTTCTGTTCTGGCCTCTGAATAAACAAGAGCTGTTTGAAGAATCGCTGTGTCGTCTGATATGTTCACCCACAACTTAACACATCCCTTATGAGAAATGAAAGCAGGACATTGTTCTGACAATGATTCAACAATTCTGTCACCTCCCTAGGATATGATGAAAAGGAGAGAGCAGAAGCTCATTGGTAAACTGGAGACATCTCAGCCTAGATCTCTAAATGACTTCACTCAGCTGTTTCATGTAGATGTTCTTGCTGAGATTTGTTCTCCCCCCAAACTGGAGCTACCTGAGCATGGTCAGAAAAAGAAGCCCTCTGTGTTGCATTGCTTCCCAATTCATTTTCAGGAACTTGATAGCTAACAAGCAAAAGTCAAATGAGGCTACATTTTAATATTTTAATGTTCTATTTTAATTTTGTTTTTAAGTTGTAATCATTCAACTTGTTTTTATTATTGCTTGTAAGCCGCTCTGAGCCCGGCCTTGGCTGGGGAGGGCGGGGTATAAATAAAAAATTATTATTATTATTATTATTATTATTATTATTATTATTATTATTATGTTGTCTTGTAACCATTGCACGCCTTTAAGCCTTTGTGGGCAATGTTTTATGCATAGTCCCGCAGAATCTGTCTTCCAAATACTGCAGTTTTCATGGCACCTCTTTTGCAGCATTTAGTTAATTTTGGGTGGTATTCAACTCAGTTATGTCTATAAATTTGAATCGGTTGACTAAATTGAATACCACCCCATATTTTTGTATTCATTTTAGTTATGGCCATCTTTCCGAAAATTGCCCTTGGAATATAATTCAAGGATGATATAAAAATTCATTTTTTATTTCTCTTGTGACTGAGCAACAGGAAAGCCATCCAGCTTAGTCTGCCACAACTTTAACTAACTTTAGATGAGCAGGTTTGGATGAAACGCAAGACATTTGCTGCTGCACGTCCCATGTTTTCTGTGGTTGAGTGTGAGGAATATAATTTTGCTTCTGCTATATCCAAGAGGGAAAAAGACCTCGGATACGTGGTTCCACATGTTTTAGGCTAATGATAACTTGAATTCAAGCTGTCCTTGACCCATTTTTAAGGTAAAGGTAAAGGTACCCCTGCCCGTATGGGCCAGTCTTGCCAGACTCTAGGGTTGTGCACTCATCTCACTCTATAGGCTGGAGGGCCAGCGCTGTCCGGAGACACTTCTGGGTCACGTGGCCAGTGTGACATCGCTGCTCTGGCGAGCCAGAGCCGCACATGGAAACGCCATTTACCTTCCCGCTAGTAAGCGGTCCCTATTTATCTACTTGCACCCGGGGGTGCTTTCGAACTGCTAGGTTGGCAGGCGCTGGGACCGAGCGACGGGAGCGCACCCCGCTACGGGGATTCGAACCGCCGACCTTTCGATCGGCAAGCCCTAGGTGCTGAGGCTTTTACCCACAGCGCCACCCGCGTCCCTTGACCCCTTTTTAGAGGTAACTTAAAATAGAACAGACTGTTTAGATGGATCACAGAAATGGGAAGGTGGGAAAACCTGTGAGAATTTTCAGGCTATTGAACAAAATGAACGGCCTTGCTTGGAGACAAGTGGAAACTACTGCCTGCTGAATGGCAGATTGGAGAGAATGAAGAACAGGACTTACTAATGTCCAGTTGGTTCTTCTGATTCAGCATGTAATCCAAATGCAGGTGTGTGGTTGTCTGGCTGTAAACTCAAGAACAAAACTTGGTTGCAGCTTATGGTTTGTCTAGAGTGAAACAAACCATGAGGCTGGCTTCAAATGGCCTGCTAAGCCAAACTATGGTTTAGCTCATAGCTATGCAGCAGCAGCAGGACTGTGGGAAGAGCAGAACTCCGGTGTGATCATGCTAAATCATGGTTTGGCTTAGTGTTACATGCAGACCAGTTCAGTGTGAGAGAAGTTAGCTGGAGAAGAGAGATTTGGGTTGAGAAATCAGAGTGGTTTCTACATGGCAGGGATAGAAAGAACAAGGAACAGACTATATTGTAATTTTATGTTGTGAACTGCCCTGAGATTGATGGGTGATGGGTGATATACAGATTTAATAAATAATAATAAAACACCTTGCTATCAGCTAAGTAAGCAGATCTCTTTTTGTAATCGACAATTTTCTTTGGCATCTAACTTTCTGGACTCTTTCTGATCATTAGTTCTTCTTGCTATTTCTTGGTCCTCTTGCAGATCTAGCTACAATCCTGGGTCTGATAAAATGCACAATCCTAACACCCTGAAAGCTCTGACGGCCATATTTGTATCCATCTTACAGAAAAAACACTGAATTTTTGCACAGATTGGATGTAAGCCCATTCAACAGAACACCTTGTCCAATGGACCACCAGCCTACAGCCTGGGTAACTGCTTTGCATGAATTTCTTTTGTTTAGCAAGTGTGGATCGCCCTTTCTGTTTTGAAAACCATAAGGGCTACAAATTACACAAACATGGTGTCAGGGTCTAAATTCTAGATAGTTATTAATGTATATCGTTTTTGCACGTTATTTACTTTGCAACAGACCAGGAGCCAGTCATACAAGCAAATCCAAAGAGAAGAAGAAAACCGGAAACTTCAGCAGATGAAGGAAGAGCAGCGGAAAAAGGTGAAGAAGAGCAGCAACCATAGAACAAGCTTTTTCCATAGCTTATTCTACAGCTGTTCCCTTGTTTTGCCCATGGTGTCTTAAAGATGAACAAATTTATGATGGCATAAGTTTTTGTGGATTTTGTGGAGTCCGCTTCATTAAATGCAGGAAATAGTCTCCTGAATTGCAGGTGTAATAATAATAATAATAATAATTTATTATTTGTACCCCGCCCATCCGGCTGGGTTTCCCCAGCCACTCTGGGTGGCTTCCAACAAAGATGAAAAATACACTAAAATGTCACATATTAAAAACTTCCCTGAAGATGTCTTCTGAATGTCAGGTAGTTGTTTATCGCTTTGACATCTGAAGGGAGGGCGTTCCACAGGGTGGGCGCCACTACCGAGAAGGCCCTCTGCCTGGTTCCCTGTAACTTGGCCTCTCGCAGTGAGGGAACCGCCAGAAGGCCCTCGGAGCTGGACCTCAGTGTCCGGGCAGAACGATGGGGGTGGAGACGCTCCTTCAGAATTACCATAGAATTACAACTGTTTTCCCTAACGTTTTTACTGTGCCTGAAGCATTGGAGGATTCCTTCTTCCAAGAAGACCCTTGACAATGCTTCTGTGACAGTTGAGAACACTAATTTGCGTACCAGTGATAACTTAACAATAGTGGAACCGGTTGTGTTGGTGTGGCTTGGCAGGGCCTTTGATAGTGAAGTATAATGCTAGTTTTTATCACAGGATAATTGCCTATTGCGTTCTGCATAACTGTTAAATGTTAACTCACAGTTTTTTGCTTTTTATTGTCAGGCTGAATTGTTGGAACTTAAGAAAAGGGAAGAGGAGAGAATAAGAATGAAAGCACATCAGAATGAGCAGAGGAGGTAAAATTAGTGGAAGGAAGCCTGTGACTTGTCATGTGAAACGTTTTTTAGGTTTGAATTCAGATGGCATATTTTATGTATGCTTCATATAATATGACAATTGGTTATACTTCTGTAGAGCACAGGAGTGCTTTGTGGACCAAAGAGCAGGATATAAATGATGTTGTTTTAAAATCTTCTGAATAAGCTGCATTAATCTTTTCCCCATACCAAAGCTTGCAAGCCTTTTGCCGTGTCTCATGTGAAGTATGTAGGAAATCTGGTGGAATGCATTGCCCAAAAATGCCCATCACTTTTATTCTAAACAAATATAATGGGTCTCTCCCAGCTACATTTCTTGACTCCGAAGGAGACTTCAAGTATTTAATCTTTTGTTTTCCACTTAAGTTAAGTTAAAAGAATTCATGCGACTAACTCAAGCACTGCCTTGTATTACAGCATACCGCTGGATTTTTAAAAATCAGGTTCTGCACTGATCAAAAAGCAAGGTTGGTTAATGAGTATCAAGAGCCAAGGGACACGGGTGGCGCTGTGGGTTAAACCACAGAGCCTAGGACTTGCCGATCAGAAGGTCAGCGGTTCAAATCCCCGCGACGGGGTGAGCTCCCATTGCTCGGTCCCTGCTCCTGCCAACCTAGCAGTTCGAAAGCACGTCAGAGGGCAAGTAGATAAATAGGTACCGCTCCGGCGGGAAGGTAAACGGCATTTCCGTGCGCTGCTCTGGTTCGCCAGAAGCAGCTTAGTTATGCTGGCCACATGACCCGGAAGCTGCATGCCAGCTCCCTCGGCCTATAGAGCAAGATGAGCGCCGCAACCCCAGAGTTGGTCACGACTGGACCTAATGGTCAGGGGTCCCTTTACCTTTACTTATCAAGAGCCATATTGTAAAAAGTTGCCATTATAGTCAGAGGTAGCTTTGCAAAATGAGGAAGCTGTGGGTTTTAATCGAATATAGTCTTCAGGCTCAAAAGTTATCTGCACAATTGGCTGTTGTCATGAAAAGCATAGCAAATTTCTGTACTGAATTCAGTTTCATAATCTCTGCCTTTTGCAGGATTCTGTTAATGTTCATTTCCTCATTTCTATTTCTAAGGGTGAATAATGACTTTCTGGACAGACTACAAAACAATAGTCAGCCAGGTGGCGTGTACCAATCTGGATGTCTTGGGAATATGCCTTTTATTGCTGACAGCTGGGTAAGTAACAAACCTCATATTTCAAAATCCTGAAGAAGAAAAACAGTGAGGTGTTTTTAAAAAGTCACGCTACCTGAATAGCCTGGTGTTAGTAATGTTCACTGTCTGGTGTGGGCATGGAGCCAGGCTGATGAATATAAATTCAACAATCGCTTTCGAGGAGAAAGGAATCGGGACTTAAAACAAGCTTATCTAAACACAAAATGACAGCTGCCCACTTCTGCAGAGTTTAGATTGCCTTGAATGTTCTGTTTTATCACTCCTTCTGTATACCACAACAGAAAGGGATCTTGAGAAAATGTGTTTATCTGCGGAGGCAGAAATAATAGCTCATATATAAGCATGGCAAGCAATACAGTCTGTTCAACCTCTAAATATAAAATGTTTAGAAGTTGTTCAAGGGAGGAGCATTTGGTGCTCTACTGTCGTAGCTCCTGCTATTTTCACCTGCTCCGAGTAGTACAGGCTGTTGGGGGGGGGGGCAGAAGAACTAAAATGCAGGTGCCAAATTCTCTGAGGACTGATAAATAGGGGGAAGGGGGCACTGATCCCCCTAATAGTTGTGACCTTGATGGGCCCTGTCCGCACACTGGCATTTGCCTCGGCGTACCTACTACTGACACCAGGCTGCACACAGCTCCAAATAAAGTGTTTTGTCTTTATTCCAAACATGCCGTACTGCATCCCCATCGATCTTATTTTATACATATATATAATTTTTATTCAGTTTTCCAATAAACAAATTAATACAATTCATACATCTTTTTTACATCCGTTCTCAGTTTTGACTTCCCTCAACTTGACTGATACTCCTTCCCTTCTTAATTTCTTACACATTTCGAAAACCTTCCATCTATTATTTTTGTAAGTTAAATCTTGTTTTACTCATATTCTAACATTTCTTTTTACAGAGCTTCATTAAAGCTTACAAGCGTTATTTGTTTTTCACTTAAATTATGCATATACTCTGTAAACTTTTCCCAATCTTCTGTAAATCTCTGGTCTCGTCGATTTCGGATCCTTCCTGTCAGTCTATCAAGTTCTGCAAAGTCCATCATCTTCATTCTCCATTCTTCTAATGTAGGTAGCTCCTCTTGCTTCCATTTCTGAGCCATCAATATTCTCGCTGCTATCGCATCCCCATCGATCTTAGAGGTACATTTGCTCAGAAGCATGCCTTTCCACCTCACAGTCTTACCTTCGAGCCCCAAAGAAGATTATCTTCATGACTGAAGTGGCTCCTGTTTTTCCTGTAGCATTCTTGAAATGGCTTGTGGAGAAATCATTCATTTCTGAGGCAATACAGGCATACCTCAGGTTACAGACGCTTCAGGTTGCGTTTTTTTGGGTTATGGACCACCGAAACCCGGAAGTACTGGAACGGGTTACTTCCGGGTTTCAGCGGCTGCGCATGCGCAGAAGCGCCAAATCACAACCCGCTCGTGCGCAGACGTGCAGCTGCGGGTTGTGAACAGATCCTGCACAGATCACGTTTGCAACCCGAGCGACCAATTTATTTTGTTTTAAAGGAGGGTATAAAGCAGGGGTCAACAACCTTTTTCAGCCGTGGGCCGGTCCACCGACCCTCAGACCATGTCGTGCGCCGGACTATTTTTTTTGGGGGGGGGGAATGAACGAATTCCTATGCCCCACAAATAACCCAGAGATGCATTTTAAATAAAAGGACACATTCTACTCATGTAAAAACACACTGATTCCCAGATCGTCTGAGGGCCGGATTGAGAAGGCGATTGGGCCGCATCTGGCGCACGAGCCTTAGGTTGCCTGCCCCTGGTATAAAGGAATGCACACACTTGAACGCTGGGGGTTAACTGACTGCAAACTTTCTGCCAAGGGATCGGAGGAATCAGCAGGCGGGCTGCAGGTTTAACTGACCTTACAGCATTGTCAGCAAGGGGATTGACTTTGCTGTCCCTGTGGATTGAAAGCTGTTGAGTTGTCATTTCAGTATCATCGCTGCCGGAAGGAAAGAACAAGTATAAGCACCAGATACTGGAGAATTTTAGATAAAAGGATTTTTTGCAGCATTTTTGTTGTTGTTTGGTCGTTTAGTCTTGTCCAACTCTTCGTGACCCCATGGACCAGAGCACGCCAGGCACTTCTGTCTTCCACTGCCTCCCACAGTTTGGTCAAACACATGCTGGTATCTTCGAGAACACTGTCCAACCATCTTGTCCTCTGTTGTCCCCTTCTCCTTGTGCCCTCCATCTTTCCCAACATCAGGGTCTTTTCCAGGGAGTCTTCTCTTCTCATGAGGTGGCCAAAGTATTGGAGTTTTTGCAGCATATCAGGAGACAATTAAAAAATACACTCATGATCTAAGAAAATCACAGAACCCTGAGACGAGTGAACACAATCCTAGTGTCTGGATGGTAAAAATTAGTGTTTGGGGAGATCATCGGACCAGAAAGGCTGTGGAATGTCTGGAGGTTGTCTAAGCAGAACCAGGATGGGTGAGAAAAGCCATCAAGCAGCAGCAACTTAGTCTGATTTTCTTCTTCTTTACGAAGTCTGCTTCGCTGCGTCAGCTTGTTCCACTCCCGGTTCTTTCTCCAGCCTCTTTCCCTCTTCTCCTCCAGCTGCCTGGCCGTCCTGCGGCAGGACTTGCTTTTAGAGGCAGGCACCAAATTGCGCAGAGAACTCTTACAAAGTTCTCCTCTGTCCCACAAAGGAACTTACGGTCTGCAAACAGAAACATCTTGAAGGTCCCAGGCCACAGAGAGGTTAGGCTGGCCTCAACTAGAGCCAGGGCTTTTTCGGCTGTGGCTCCGATCTGGTGGAACGCTCTGTCACAAGAGACTAGGGCCCTGCGGGACTTGACATCTTTCTGCAGGGCCTGCAAGACAGAGCTGTTCCACCAGGCCTTTGGCCAGGGCACAGTCTGACCCCCTCCTTTGGCAATCTTCACAGAACTTTAGCTTAATGGTTGCCATCAATTTGAGTTGAATTAATTTCAATGAAATGATTTTAGAATGTTGTATTTTTTTATTGTTGTTAGCCACCCTGAGCCCGGCTTGTCTGAGGAGGGCGGGGTATAAATAAAATTTATTATTATTATTATTATTATTATTATTATTATTACAAAATGTATCCTAGGATGGAATCTCCCTCCTTGGAGGTTTTTAAGCAGAGCTTGGGCATGTTGAATTTGATAGCGCTGTAGTCACTGCTCCAACTTGATTGAACAATATCTTACATTTCTTGCGACGTCCTGAGTGCCACTTAATCTTAAATCCAGGGTTTCTGGCCCTCTGCTTGGTTTCATGGGCTATTGTTCTAGGGCACCTTTATTTAGGATATCTAGAAATTTTGTGTTATGTACTGAAGTTCTCACCCTGGGCCAGCAGGGGGATACTGTAGATAGTTTTCACTCAGGTCCACATATGCAAATAAGGGATTGAAAGTGACGTTCAGTGATTTCGCTCGGTGTTTCAGCTCAGTGATTCAGCTCCTCTCGGAGGGTGGCCGCATCTGGCTGTGCTCTGTTGTCCATCGATCCCACCTTCGTCGCCAGTGTTAAGTTGTGGGTGAATATATCAGACGACACAGCAATTCTTCAAACAGCTCTTGTTTATTCACAGGCCAGAACAGAACTGAACTGAAGGGTTCAGCCAGCCTGCTTATATAGAGCTCCACTAGAACACAACAGTAACCATTTTCTGTAACTAGCCAATCAGTGAACGTCACTTTCAATCCCTTATTTGCATATGTGGACCTGAGTGAAAACTATCTACAGTCTCCCCCTGCTGGCCCAGGGGGAGAACTTCAGTACATAACATTTTGCCTCTTAGTTGTGACTGGAGCATGCGAAGTTAAGTGAAGACACTGCAACATTTTCCTTTGTGTGACTCCTTCATTTCATCATCCATTTAAAGATCACTCTGGGGATTTTAGTCGAGGGGGATGAGGGTACAACCGCTGTACTGAATTACTCTTGGATCTCAGTATTGCCACCCAGAGTAATTCTGTGGCAGTTTTGCCCCTTCTGGGACTTCTAGCTTGTTAGACTCCATGTCCTCTTTGTTGCACACCCTTCCCTGGCTCTCCTGTGCAGTTTGCATCCAGAGATAACCGTGATCCATTGGTTCTCCCCATTCCACCAGGTTTCGGTCACCCCTTCCAGATCTCCGCACTCCTTTAAAACCATGCACCCCAATTCACCTGTGCTGGTTCAGCGGCATCCATTATTAGCGCACATGTATATTTTACTCTGTAGCACTTTGACCTCTTCCGTATTGTTTCCTTGCAACTTTGATCCCCCTACCCCCCTTTGTGACTAGTTGTTGTGCCACAGCATAAGAATGTACTAATATATCATGATTTTTTATTACAGACTGAACATTTCCAGTAAAAATTGATCTACGGAACCCAAACTACAGAGGGTAAGTGGGGGTTTTTTCCCCTCCTCTCAAAATGGAACTAGATTTGTATTAAAACATTATGTTGGCTGCCTGAATTTCATATACCGTATTTTTTGCTCTATAAGACTCACTTTTTCTCTCCTGAAAAGTAAGGGGAAATGTGTGCGCGTCTTATGGAACGAATGCAGGCTGCGCAGCTATCCCAGAAGCCAGAACAGCAAGAGGGGATTGCTGCTTTCACTGCGCAGCGATCCCTTTTGCTGTTCTGGCTTCTGAGATTCAGAATATTTTTTTCTTGTTTTCCTCACCCAAAAACTAGGTGTGTCTTATGGTCTGGTGCTTCTTATAGAGCGAAAAATACAGTGGATAGATGATAGATAGATAGATAGATAGATAGATAGATAGATAGATAGGCAGCTTGTCTCCAGGTATGTGAATGAGAGGTGTTCTTACAGGTCTACGGCTTCACTGTATGGGCTTGCAGGCCTACACTTGTTGCCAACAATATTGCCCTGTATAAAGGGACTCATACAGTTTATCCACACTTACGGTTGTCCCGTGACTTCTTCTATTTGTCCCGTAAACTCAGTGTTTGCTGCTGAATTGGAAAAGGCCTCAATCCGTAGAAAACCCATGTCGGAGAGGCCGTGGCACTGTCTCTCTCTGATGCTGCGGTCCTCATCCAGTAGCCAAAATACAGGCTCCAGTGGGTGAATGTCCCGTCCATCTCCCCGGGCAGCAATCGGGGAATGCAACACCCCTGGATCAAGGGGAATAATAGGCCTGCTCTGTTCTGCTTTGTTCAGAACACACCTGGAATCCCGTGTTCTGTTCTGGGCACCACTATTTAAGGAGGATATTGACAAGCTGGAAGGTGTGCAGAGGAGGGCAACCAAGATGGCCAAGGGCCTGGAAATGGAGACTTGATGAGGAATGGTTGAGGGAACTGGGTATGCTTAGCCTAGAGACGAGGAGACCGAGAGGAGATAGGATGATAATAATAATAATAATAATAATTTATTTTTTATACCCCGCCCATCTGGCTGAGTTTCCCCAGCCACTCTGGGCGGCTCCCAATCAAGTATTAAAAACAGTACAGCATTAAATATTAAAAACTTCCCTGAACAGGGCTGCCTTCAGATGTCTTTTAAAGATAGGATAGCTGCTTATTTCCTTCACATCTGAAGGAAGGGTGTTCCACAGGGTGGGTGCCATTACCGAGAAGGCCCTCTGTCTGGTTCCCTGTAACCTCACTTCTCGCAATGAGGGAACCGCCAGAAGGCCCTCAGCTCTGGATCTCAGTGTCCAGGCAGAACGATGGGGGTGGAGACGCTCCTTCAGGTATACTGGACCGAGGCTGTTTAGGGCTTTAAAGGTCAGCACCAACACTTTGAATTGTGCTCAGAAACGTACTGGGAGCCAATGCAGATCTCTCAGAACCGGTGTTATGAAATACATTTTGAATTATATGTTTCTTCTGCTGTCCTTTGACAGGTATTATATACTTTTCACATCTCAAACATGGAAAGCTTCAAGCTTTCCCTACCATTCAGCTCAATAGCTTTAAGGATTTTTTTCTGAACACGATAGCACTAATTCCAACTTCATCTTACAGGATTCCAGGCATATTATCTTGGAGAAATTATCTTGGAAAAAGCTTCAGGGATCTATTCTTCCTCTGCCTGCACATCTCTCATCGCTTTTTTTTTTTTTTAGCCTTGCTGGTTTGACCTGCTGTCTTTCCTCTCCAGCTTATGAGTATTTCAAGCTATTGATTATGGTGCTGCTATTAAATCTCAAAGAAATTGTTTCTCTCACAGCTTGTCTTTGCTTGTTGTGGCAGTTTTTCATCTCTCAGAAGTTTTATGTCCATTTACTCTAGACTAGCACACCGTCTGAGCTGCAGAAGCCTGGCAGTTCCGACATGTGTGTACATGCTCATTTTTAATGTCACTGAGAGAAAAAGTAATTTTTATACTGTATGTTGTAACTGGTTTTAATTCGAAACTCCTCTAATGTGCAAAAACATAATAAAATATTACATAAATAAATTAACAGTGCCATGGTCGTTTGTACCACCTGATACCTTTTTGATGTTTTGTGTCTTGTTGGGGAAAACCTTAGAAGAACTCCAAAAATGTTTATTTAGCAGTCCTATGGGAAAAACAATACTGGACAAATGTTGTGAGGAAAGCTTAAATAGCTGATAGAAACATTGTTAGGTTATTTAAGAAATAGAGAACTATAAATACAGGGCTGAAGAATTTAGATGATGTAATAGCTAAGATACCTCAAGCTGAGGTATAAAAACATAATAAAACATTACACATTAAAAAGTGCTCCTATACAGGGCTGCCTTCAGATGTCTTCTAAAGTTTATATAGTTGCTCATCTCCTTAACATCTGCTGGGAGGGTGTTCCACAGGGAGGACGCCACTACTGAGAAGGCCCCCTCTGCCTGGTTCCCTATAGCTTCACTTCTCACAGTGAGGGAACCACCAGAGACGCTTGGAAGATGACCTCAGTGTCTGGGTTGAGTGATGGAGGTAGAGATGCTCCTTCAGGTATGGTGGGCCGAGGCCATTGAGGGCATTAAAAGTCAGTACCAACACTTTGAATTGTACTTTGAAATGTACTGACAGCCAGTGAAATGTAGTGAGAGCCAGTGTCCACTCCCAGTCACCTATCTAGCTGCTGCATTTTGGATTAGTTGTAGTTTCTGGGCTACCTTCACAGGTAGCCCCACATAGAGCACATTACAGTTGTCCAAGCGGGAGATAATTAGAGCATGTACCCCTCTGGCGAGACAGTGCGCAGGCAGGTAGGGTCTCAGCTGGCATACCAAATGAAGTTGGTAGACAGCTGCCCTGGACACAGAATTAACCTGTGCCTCCATAGACAGCTGTGAGCCCAGAATGACTCCCAGGCTATACAGTTAATCCAGGCTTCCTCAACCTCGGCCCTCCAGATGTTTTGAGACAGTTACCCCATTCAGGACCAGGGAATCCCCCACACCTGCCCACCCCCTGTCCTCCAGAAACAGTACTTCTGTCTTGTTGGGTTTCAACCTCAATCTTGTAGCCACCAAGCCATCCTCCAGCTGCCTCAACATGCTCACACAGGACCTTCACTGCGTTCACTGGTTCCGATTTAAATGAGAGGTAGAGCTGGTATCATCCGCATACTGGTGAACACCCAGCCCAAACCCCCTGATGATAACAGTCATAACATAATAGGGCCAAGAAGGCAGGGAATACTAGAAAGACACATGTTGGTCGTGAACCTCTTCCATGCCATAAGGCAGCCTTTCCCAATGTTGGCTCCCCAGATTGTATTGGACTACTACTCCCATCATGCCTAGCTCGCCGGCTCAGTGGTCAGGGATGATGGGAATTGTAGTCAAACAGCATCTGAGCACCCAAGCTTGGGAGATGCTGCCATAATGGAATCCACCTGGGCAAGGAATTTTGAGATAAGTCAAATGAAAATGTTAATGATATGCACAACACCTGGAATAAGACTACACCTTACTGGACAGCAGGAGCTCCTGGCTTGGCAAGAGTCTTGCAAATTGGCTTGCCAGGGCAGCATGCCAACTTGTTGTTGAAGGTGGTAGACCATTAGATATTAACTGATATTACTGATATTAGGGACGCAATGGGGTGAGCTCCCATTGCACGGTCCCTGCTCCTGCCAACCTAGCCATTTGAAAGCACATCAAAGTGCAAGTAGATAAATAGGTACCACTCCAGCGGGAAGATAAACGGCGTTTCCGTGTGCTCCTCCCCGTCGCGGGGATTCAAACCGCCGACCTGATCAGCAAGTCCTAGGCTCTGTGGTTTAACCCACAGCGCCACCTGTATCCCGTGATCTTTTAGTACAATCAGGCTATTTAGTGATCAGTAACCTCTGGAGAAGTTAAATCAAGGAGCAATTCACCTGCTGCAATGGGGCAGGGGATTCCCTTCTCAGGGTTCCTTGAGACTGTGACTATTTTGTGTGGCGGGTTCAAGCAAAGGCCAGAAAAGATCAGTTTGCTCAAAATGTTCTGTCACCCTCGTGCAACAAATCCCCCCTTTAAAAAAAATAAAATATGGACATTTTGCATTTTTTTAAGAGATGTGGAAATGCACAGAAAAGAATGCATGGATAAAGTATTGATGGGAAGACATAAGCACCTCACAAGCAAATTGAGATGAATAACAAATAAATCAGAATGAACACTCAAGAAAGATTGGACACAGTTACATCTCTGAATGCAAATCTGACGAATGGCCAGAGAAGAGGTCATCTGGAAGAATGTTCAGTTTTACTCTGTAGCAAATGTAGGGTTGATATATTTCAGAAAATGAAAATCTGAACCGAAAAGTTGTTGAGCTTTCTTTGCAAAATCTTGGAGAGAAAAGGAAGTTTTATAGCTATTTTTAAGAGAAATCGCTCAAAATGACACTGCAAACATGGGTTGCCAGACATCCGGATTTTCCTGGACGTTTCAGCTATTTCCGCCCAGACACATCTTCTGACGGCCAATTGCCAACTATGTCCGGTGTTAAGTTGTGGGTGAACATATCAGACGACACAGCGATTCTTCAAACAGCTCTTGTTTATTCAGAGGCCAGAACAGAACTGAACTTGAAGGGCTCAATCAGCCTGCTTATATAGAGCTCCAGTACAACGTTACTGTAGCAACTTTCTAAAACTATCCAATCACTGAACGTCACTTTCGATCCTTCATTTGCATAACTATCTACAGTATCCCCCTGCTGGCCCAGGGTGAGAACTTCAGTACATAACATCCGGGGAAATCCAGATGTATGGCAACCCTCATGAAATGTGTTTCTTCCGGCAAAGAAAAGTACGGGGCAGTCAAGCTGGCAAAAATCTATCATTTGCCTGATAACAAATGTTGGAAATGTAAAGAGACGGAAGGTACCTTTTTTCACCTTTGGTGGACATGCCCAAGGATTAAGACCTTCTGGGAAATGATATATAATGAAATGAAAAAGGTATTTAAATATACCTTCCTGAAGAAACCAGAGGCCTTTCTCCTGGGCATGGTCGGCCAATTGGTGTTAAAGAAAGACAGAACTTTTTTCATGTACGCCACAACAGCAGCAAGAATACTCATCGCAAAGTATTGGAAGACACAAGAGCTACCCACCCGGGAAGAATGGCAGATGAAGTTGATGGACTATATGGAAATGGGAGAAATGACTGGCAGAATCCGAGACCAGGGAGAAGAGTCGATGGAAGAAGATTGGAAAAAATGTAAAGTATATTTACAGAAATATTGCAAAATTAATGAATGTTAGAAGAATATTGGAATGAAGTTATATGGTTTTAGCAGAAGTGTTACTAAGAATTATATGAATATTAATTGTTAATGCGCTAAAGTGGAAAATTTAAAGTTAAACTGTGTTAGGATAAATTATAGAACAAAAATTGAGAAAGAGGGAAAGGATTTGTTGAACTAGCTAATTTGAACTACAATACAAAAAAGGGAGGCGCGAGGAAGTCGAGGAAACAAGCAAATGAAAGATAATGAAATGAAAATTGGATGTGTTTTTAAATGTTTTAATTTTTTTTCTTGTTGTTCTGTGGTATTGTTTTTTTCTTTTTCTTTTTTTTATGTATTGTGTGTTAAACTTTCATTGTTTCTTTTTCTTTTTTTCCCTTTTCTTTTTGTAATTATTAAACATTTAATAAATATCTTTTTTTAAAAAAAAGAAAAAGAAAAGTACAGAGGCTGGGCATGAGAACCCAGAAGAGAAGCCACATATCTAGAAGGCCACTGAACTGTTTGATGTTCAGTAAGTAACGGAATAAAATTCCACAAGTACAAATTGCAAGTGATATTTTTTTTAAAATAATCTAAAAGTCTCCTTCAGCTTCACCTTTTAAAAATGTGGAACTGTGATTCATTTCCTTTTTAAATGCCTTGTCTGGTAAAATGCATTGGTATTCCCTCCCTTAGCTGTCTTGTACAAGAGCCAAGCAATAGGGAGAGCTGGAATTGGAAATGCTTCCCCCTTTAACTTAACCTGCCGCATCATTAAAAATGGCCCTTAGGTTCTCATTAGGTGCAGTCAGGATTCAAAGCAAATTCCTTATAAGCTCTGGATACCTTTGGCACCCTCTAGTGCCATTGAGGCAATTGTACACCTGCCGTTTTAAATGTGTGTCTGAGAAGCTGGTCTGGGTTGAAGGCTCAAAACTGGAAGCTTGCGGACAGAGAGATGGTGCTGATTTTGAAATGCAATGCAATTTTGCCTTGGTATTTAAAGGCTTCATGTGACCATTCACGTGATGAACGGTCCCTCCTGCAGGGAAACTTACCAATGCGGAACTCGTCTAGTCTTCCAAGGCTAGTAATAAATGCACTTGTTAAATTTTATCAGTACAGTCATACCTCGAGTTGGAATGTGCTTCGGGTTGAGCGCGTTCGAGTTGCACTCCGCGGCAACCCGGAAGTAATGGAGTGTGTTACTTCTGGGTTTCGCCGTTTGCGCATGTGCAGATGCTCAAAATGACATCATGTGCATGTGCAGAAGAGGCGAAACATGACCCACAGATGTACCGTCGTGTCTTGCGTTCCATTCAGGATGCGAATGGGGCTCTGGAACGGATCCCGTTCGCATCCCGAGGTACCACTGTAGTACTTGATTCACAGAAACAATGTGCTCTCTTCAAGAGAATCATAGCTTTGTAGGATGTTTATACCAAATCAGGTCCAGCTTCAGGCATGCTTGGAGGAGCCTGGATATCTGGATGTATTTGAGCCTGTCTTCCAGCCTGGTCATGGCACTGAAACTGCCTTGGTCTTCCTGGTTGATGACACCAGTCAAAGAGAGATTGGGAGAGTTCAGCCCTGCTTTTGATACTGTTGACCACAGCATCCTTCTGGGGTATCTCGTGGAAGTGGGGTTGTGGCACTGTACTTCAGTGGCTCTGCTCCTCGTGTATGGTAGCTCCCCTGTGCTGTCCTTCAGGGTCTCATCTTGTCCCCTGTGCTATTTTAACACCTATGTGAAGCCGCTGGGAGCTCTCACCAGGGGTTTGGGAGTGAAGTGTCACCAGTCTGCAGATGACACCCAGCTCTATCTCTGTGTCATGTGAATCAGGAGAGGTGACTAGGGTGCTAGACAAGTGATTGGCTTCCCAAACGTCAACCCAATCCAGGTCACTTCAAGCTAAGCTTAGCTAAACTGCCTGGGAATGGTAAAAGTAGTAGCCCAACACTCTCCAGGGACCCAAAATTGAAGAACATGGAACTGTAGACCTGAACTGGTCTAATAATTATTGCCTCTCTCCAGGGGCGTCTTGCCCATAGAGGCAAATGGCGCGGGGGCGCCAGGGCGCCAAGTTCTGGAGGGCGCCAGGGAAGAGGTGAAGGCTAGGTGTGGCGCCTCCCAGCATCAGCTTGCTGCCCTTGCCCACCTCTTCCCCGCCAGAGGAGCCGCCCTCCAGCTGCTGCCTGCCTCCTCCAGCCCTGCAAAGCTGCCGGCAGCGCCATAAAAAGGTTGGCAACTCTGGGAAACGGGGGGAGGGGGTGTGTGGAGGGATATTTGCACCACGGCGCCAGATATACTTAAGATGGCCCTGCCTCTCTCCAAAGAACTCTGGGAATTGTAGTTCTGTTTGTAAGGGGGGAGTCTAAGGATCTCCAACAGAGACTTATCACCACCCTCCCAAAATGCCATTCCCTTGAATCTTTGGAAGAAGTCATGGTGACCGCATGTCTCTCCCCCGCCCCCCAATGTTATTGTATCTTTTCATCAGACAATACAATAAAAAACCAAGCTAATCTAAATAAATAAATAAGAAAGAGTGAAGAAAACACTTCACTCTTAAAGGTCGTTCTTAACCCTTGTCTCACCCAGAAGGGGGTGGACCACCCCAGCTCTCACCTGGGGACTTCCCTTTCTACTTCCAGCCTCCCACCCTGGGAGATATTCCTTTCCCTGCCTCTCACACAGGATCCTTTACCAGACAACCCTCATCTTCATGTATGTACAAGAAGAAAAAGAAGCAGGAACATAAAAATAATGGGGAGGGAGGGAGAGAGAGAGAGAGAGAGAGAGAGAGAGAGAGAGAGAGAGAGGGAGATGGCTTGGGATTCTGCACCTATCAGTTATTTACATATAAAGATTATTCAAAGTACAGGCAATGACTGATTAACGCGTGCCCGGAAGATGCATGATCGTGCACACACAGTGCCGAACCCAGAAATGACTGAAAATGTCATGAAAAAGTCATGAAAAGGGCAGAACAGGGTGGGCCACGCTAATACATGCTCTGGTGACACATGGGCCAGGAACGGAACTCCTGCACAAAATGGTCATTGACTGTATTCAGAGAATACAGAGTATACAGATGGTTTCCTTCTGCTAGGTGATATTTTCCCAGTCTTCGGACCCAGACATCTCAAGTTCATTCATCTTCTCTTCCACACAAAATTATTATTATTGGTAAATGTCAACCATAGTGTTCCTCCAGTTCAGCATAATGGCGACTTTACATCCAGTGTTAAGAAACAACAACGCCTTCATCTTTCTTGATACAGAAGTCTCTGTTGTGGTTATATATTAAAACAGAAACCCATAGCTATTTACTATTTGTGAGAGCCAGTGTGGTGCAGTGGTTAAGAGCGGTAGTCTAGTAATCTGGGGAACCGGGTCCGCGTCTCCGCTCCTCCACATGCAGCTGCTGGGTGACCTTGGGCCAGTCACACTTCTTTGAAGTCTCTCAGCCCCACTCACCTCACAGAGTGTTTGTTGTGGGGGGTGGAAGGGAAAGGAGATTGTTAGCCGGTTTGAGACTCCTGAAGGGGAGTGAAAGGCGGGATATCAAATCCAAACTCTTCTCTTCTTCTTACTACTTCTATATTCATTGATTCACTCCCAGTTCAATATCTTCCAATCCCATTTCCTGTTGCCTGTGATTTTCCGTCTTAAATTGGAAAAAGGATTCCCTTCCATTTCTGCTTCTTCCATTCTTTTTCCAGGAGTGCCCTCGATTTGAAGAGCTGTCCAGTTCAAGCCTAGTTTAGAGATAAACAATCCAAACAGAGAGGGGCATTCAAGCTGCCCATTCACAGTGACTGAGAGGCACAAAGCACAGAGTCAAAGGCTTCCCACTAGGGTTGAGATGCATTTCTATTTAAATGATAGTATTTTTTTTTTAAGTATACCTATAGCATATGCAAAGTTCAGGCAAAATTGTACCCTCTTCTTTCTCAATGCACATGAGGCCGCTCTGTGTGAAAATTAGCAGTACAAAACTATAAGTTTTCCATGTAGAGATGACCTCAGGTGTTGCCTTTTTTGCAAGTTCCACAAAATGCCTTATAATTCAGGCCTTTTATAGCGGCATCCCACTTCAGTTGTGCATCACTTGACCTTGCATGCGAAGATGGGGAGTAACAGGTCAAGTCTCCTGCAAGGAGAGTTGAATACTGATTTGTCTAACCCACTTTTGCTTTGCTATGCTGATGACACAACCTTGATGGCAGAAAGTGAGGAGGAATTAAAGAATCTTTTAATGAGGGTGAAAGAGGAGAGCACAAAATATGGTCTGAAGCTCAACATCAAAAAAACGAAGATCATGGCCACTGGGCCCATCACCTCCTGGCAAATAGAAGGGGGAGATATGGAGGCAGTGAGAGATTTTACTTTCTTGGGCTCCATGATCACTGCAGATGGTGACAGCAGCCACGAAATTAAAAAGATGCCTGCTTCTTGGGAGAAAAGCAATGACAAACCTAGACAGCATTTTAAAAAGCAGAGACATCACCTTGCCAACAAAGGTCCGTATAGTAAAAGCTATGGTTTTCCCAGTAGTGATGTATGGAAGTGAGAGCTGGACCATAAAGAAGGCTGATTGCCGAAGAATTGATGCTTTTGAATTATGGTGCTGGAGGAGACTCTTGAGAGTCCCATGGACTGCAAGAAGATCAAACCTTTCCATTCTGAAGGAAATCAGCCCCCAGTGCTCACTGGAAGGACAGGTCCTGAAGCTGAAGCTCTAATATTTTGGCCACCTCATGAGAAGAGAAGACTCCCTGGAAAAGACCCTGGTGTTGGGAAAGATGGAGGGCACAAGGAGAAGGGGACGACAGAGGACGAGATGGTTGGACAGTGTTCTCGAAGCTACCAGCATGAGTTTGACCAAACTGCGGGAGGCAGTGGAAGATAGGAGTGCCTGTCATGCTCTGGTCCATGCAGTCACGAAGAGTCAGACACGACTAAACGACTCAACAACAACGACAAATTACTCTGTCTGTAGCATATCAGCACACAGAACAGAGAAACATACAGGGAGCCAACAGTAACACCTACGATGTCATTAACATATCCCATAATTGTTGATAAGGTTTCTATAAATGCAGTTCATAATCCTGAGAGAAAGATTGTGCCCTTATCCAGTACCTCTATATCCCAGGTGGTGAAATTTGTGTGTCATCGTCCCCCCACAATGTTACTGGTCTCCAGCTCTCATCCCCCTGGCCACTGGTTTTGCAGGGACTAATGGGATTTGGAGACCAACGATACCTGAAAGCCACAGATCTCAGCTCCGTTCTGGAGGAAGAGAGTAACTCACAGGCAAATTGGACGAGGCACTGCAATCATTTCATATGATGGTTTCTGGAGGTGGCATTATCCAATATATAAAACTTCCAAAATTACTCTGAGCTGTTAATAGAATTCCGATTTTCTACTAAAGTCAAAGAGATTTACATTTTATACCTTTCCTAATCCCAGGCTTTCAGGTCAAGGCTTTGTGTAGCTATATAAAGTAGCACAGCACATGGATTATTGGGTAGTGACCCCCCCCCCCCGAGTTTGAATTCTCTAATTCAGAAATCAGAGCAGCCTCTTCTGAGCTTTATAAAAAGCATTCGATTCAAACAGACATGACCCAATATCTCTGTTGACCTGTTGACTGGTTTGTGCTAATTTCGCTTTCCATAGATGATTGGAGCCAGTTTCCTTCTAGAAACACCTGGTCACATTCGAGTCTGCCTCATTTTTAAGATTGATTGTTCTTTAAGAAGGTACCGGTACTTAGCTGTACCTGTGCAACCTAAATATTCCATGTGAAATGCTTCAAAACCCCATTGCAGAACCCAAATAAAGGAGAATACCCTAGTATAAATCAATTGGGTCTCCTATTTGTCATTAAAAGCTGTATAATGATTATTTTGCTTTTAGGTTTGTTTTAATAGCTTGAATGTGGAAGGAGGCAGAATATAATAAGGTATATGAATAGCTGTGAGTATGCCAATCCAATATTGGGCATTCTGGAGGAACGCAGAGTGGGGAAAGAGGACTTCTGCTAATGTAGCTGCCAGGGACTTGGTCCTAAAGGTAGGATTGGAACCACTGTGATACAGTGTCACTAATTCTCATTTCCCGGAGCCAGTCCAGGAGGATATCATACTCAATGGTATCAAATGCTGACAAGAGATCGAGAGCAAACTTGCACTTCCCCTGTCCAGGACTCAGCTATACAGCTGAAAATGAAACATTTCAAATGTGTTGAAAAGTGCAATACACAAATGTGACACTAGAGGGCGAGAGTGAGCTATGGCAAATTCAATGTATTTTTCAAAACATTTTTTAGAAAGCATTTTCACTGTGTGTATGTAGATTCCACTCCACTCTCTACAAAGGCCATTCATCAGGGCAACCAAGGGCAACTCAGTTTCGTGGCCAGATTGGAATGGATCTAAATAATCTGTGCCATTTAAGAATGCTTGCAGTTGCCCCACCATGGCAGGGGTGGCTCAAGATGTTTTCTCACCTGAGGACCCTGCTGACACCCCTGCGATGCGGAGCAGCGACTTAGGCTCTGCAAAGGCTTTCCCTCAAGGAAAAGGCATTGCAAAGCTTCACTGCTGAGCCAGTGTGGTGTAGTAGTTAAGAGTGGTGTACTCGTAATCTGGGGAACCGGGTTCGCGTCTCCGCTCCTCCACATGCAGCTGCTGGGTGACCTTGGGCCAGTCACACTTCTCTGACGTCTCTCAGCCTCACTCACCTCACAGAGTGATTGTTGTGGGGGAGGAAGGGAAAGGAGATTGTTAGCCGCTTTGAGACTCCTTCGGGTAGTGATAAAGCGGGATATCAAATCCAAACTCTTCTTCATGTGGGGTGGGGGGGGGGTTGAACTACACAAGGGCTTCTCCTCACAAGGAGATAGTCTCAACCAGAAATTGTTGTTTAATTGGGACTATTCTTTTCCCCCATGAAATTCTTTGCAATTTCTCCTCAGCGACCCGGAAGTAACGGAGCGCGTTACTTCTGGGTTTCGCCGCTCGCGCATGTGCAGAGGCTCAAAATGACGTCACGCGCATGCACGGAAGCGGTGAATCACAACCCGTGCAGCCGTGGGTTGCTTTCGCTTCAGGGTGCGAACGGGGCTCCGGAACGGATCCTGTTCGCATCCAGAGGTACCACTGTATAGTGAATCGCCAACAACCCAGGGCTTGAGCTGGTGGTACGGATCCTTCTCCAAAAAGAGAATTTTGAGATGTGGGAAGCACATAAATCACGACAAATTGAAGCATAAAAGCACATCATTTTGTAAAGTTCTGTGTCCCTGGCTGTACAAGGAGTTTCATTATTGGTTACCTACCTGTATTTGTGTTCCCCTTTTCACAATTCCAGATTATGTTATCACCTTTGAGTATTAAACTAGTGAAAACCGTGAACTGATAGAAGGGGTGGCTAAAGAAAACCCTGGCTGATATCCCGAAAACCACAAGGAAGAGAGACTATTCTTTATGAGAACTGGGAAAATAAGGAGGTAAGTTTTTGTTTATAAAACTGTGGATAGCTTTTAAAATATCAGTGCTTTAACTGCCAAAAGACTGAATGAGAAATTAATGCGGGAAGGGGGTAGCGAATGAAGCTGTTGCTGTATAACATCTGAGTTTCCTTTCCTTTTAATGTATTGGCGTTTCCTGCTGCGGTCAGTTCATCGCCTGCTGAAACGCCATTGAGCAAAACTCTTTATAGATAAGCAGACATGCAAAGAGCCTTTCTAAACGAGAACCAAAATATGGCAGAGAATCTTGGATAGAAAGCAAAAGACTTTAGCTCAGGGCAGAAACGTGGAAGTACAGCACCATTTCTTTCTCATGCACCAAATTGCAAATGTCGAAAATAGCCACACACCCCCCCCCACTAAATTAATGTTTAGGGGTACTCTCATTTTCCTACTCATATTGAAATGCTGCCCCTCAATGAGGCCAAACTGTATAGGGGTATGTGTCCCCCCAGAAAAAAAGCGCTGAAAATAGCCATCTTTTTGGCACTATTTTCTGTTTGTTTGTTTTTTTAAATAATATTTATTAGATATTTTATAGTTATGAGAAGAAAGAAAATAAAGAAAAACATTACATAGATTCAACAAACAATACATCAACAATAAAAAAATACAATACAACAATACAACAAAAACAAAACAAAAACATTTAAACACACATCCAAATTTCATATCTATATCTTTCATTTGCTTATTTCTTCGACTTCCTCGCACCTCCCTTTTTTGTATTCTAGTTCAAATTTGCTAGTTCAGCAAATCCTTTCCCTCTTCTTCAATTTTTGTCCTATAATTTATCCTAACACAATTTAACTTTAAATTTTCCACTTTAACACATTAACAATTAATATTCATATAGTTCTTAATAACACTTCTGCTAAAACCATATAACTTCATTCCAATATTCTTCTAACATTCATTAATTTTGCAATATTTCTGTAAATATACTTTAAATTTTTTCCAATCTTCCTCCATCAACTCTTCTCCCTGGTCTCGGATTCTGCCAGTCATTTCCGCCATTTCCATATAGTCCATCAGCTTCATCTGCCATTCTTCCCGGGTGGGTAGCTCTTGTGTCTTCCAGTACTTTGCAATAAGCATACTTGCTGCTGTTGTAGCATACATAAAAAAGGTTCTATCTTTCTTTAACACCAATTGGCCGACCATGCCCAGGAGAAAGGCCTCTGGTTTCTTCAGAAAGGTATATTTAAATACCTTTTTCATTTCATTATATATCATTTCCCAGAAGGTCTTAATCCTTGGGCATGTCCACCAAAGGTGAAAGAAGGTACCTTCCATTTCTTTACATTTCCAGCATTTATTGTCGGGCAAATGATAAATTTTTGTGAGCTTGACTGGTGTTAAGTACCACTATAAATCATTTTCATTAAATTCTCCTTTAAGGCATTACATGCCGTAAATTTCATCTTTTTGGTACTATTTTCTGAAAGAGCAGAAATGCAGCCAGAGTGCAATGCATATAAGGGACATCACAAGCTGAGTAGGATCTTGGTAGACATCTTTTATGTCCAAGTACCCAGTAGGTCAAACTCATGCAATTGCTTGAAAGTGGAGGGTGCACGTTTTGCTATAATGGCAGAAGCCTAGCAACAACCTACAGTCCCCGTAAACCTTTTAAATTCAGCTATAGGTAAAGGGACTCCTGACCATTAGGTCCAGTCGCAGACGACTCTGGGGTTGCGGCGCTCATCTCACTTTATTGGCTGAGGGAGCCGGCGTACAGCTTCCGGGTCATGTGGCCAGCATGACTAAGCCACTTCTGGCGAACCAGAGCAGTGCACGGAAACACCGTTTACCTTCCCGCTGGAGCGATACCTATTTATCTACTTGCACTTTGATGTGCTTTCGAACTGCTAGGTTGGCAGGAGCTGGGACCAAGCAACAGGAGCTCACCCCATCGCGGGGATTCGAACCGCCGACCTTCCTAGGCTCTGTGGTTTAACCCACAGGGGCACCCGCGTCCCTAAAAATTCAGCTAGACTTGTTCCCATCTCAGCATTTCACCTCATTGACTCTATTCAGGAGGCGAGTGCCATTGCTTCTTGTCAAACTGGTGCTACTGTATCTAGGCAGGGCCGGATTTAGGTTTGATGAGGCCCAAAGCTACTGAAGGTAATGGGGCCCTTTATATGTCCAGCTGCCCTTTGTCAACAACGAATTGTCACTGTTTTTTTGTGTTGAATATATGCTATATGGTAATTTATGGACCTAATAGATATCTAAAGCCATTTGCGCCTAACAAAATATGTATTTTACCAAAGTAATTGTTGAACTGAAATACAGTTAAGAAGAAGTATATTAATAGTGGGTTTTTTGGGGAATGTACATCTAGGTTTATATTTTCTTTACATTTTTGGGGCCCCCAAAAAAGTGGGGCCCTAAACTGTAGCTTGTTTAGCTTATATGTAAATCCGGCACTGCATCTAGGCACTCGAAGCTGGTATCTGCAGGCCTGAGTAAATCTCAAAGTTGTAGAGGTGCCACTTCCTCACAAAAAAAAAATAATTAAGCCCCTAAAAGTGGGGAGTAGGTTCTCCCAAACAACTTGATGAACATGTGGGATAAATCAGCCTCATATAACCAACATGCTTAACTCTGGTAGATGCATGAATGAGTTGATGCACTACACAGGGGAACATTTTGTTGCAGGTTGCATAGGTGTTTTTATTTTTTGTTTTAAAAGGGCAAGAGACTGAGGTTCCCCTAGATTATGAAACCCTGGGCCCTGGGCTGCAGCCTGCTCAGCCTGTGTGTAAATCTGGCACTGACAGGCGCGGTCACACTGTGATACCGAACCTAATTTTTAAGATCATATTTCCGTTAGCTTTAGTTATTATTTTGCTCACGCACCTTGAACTTTTCACAGAAGTCCTTGACAGCTTCGCAGCTTCTCTGCTCTTTCTCCTTTTCCACATTGATTATAGCTGCATGGTGAAATTGCTGCTGCTACTGTGGTGCAGTCCAAAATAAAAAATAGAAAATGAGCAAAGGATGTGGTTGTTTTGTTGTTCTGTTGTTTAGTCATTTAGTCGTGTCCGACTCTTCGTGACCCCATGGGCCAGAGCACGCAAAGCACGCCTGTCTTCCACTGCCTCCCGCAGCTTGGTCAGACTCATGCTGGTAGCTTTGAGAACACTGTCCAGCCATCTCGTCCTCTGCCGTCCCCTTCTCCTTGTGGCCTCCATCTTTCCCAACATCAGGGTCTTTTCCAGGGAGTCTTCTCTTCTCATGAGGTGGCCAAAGTATTGGAGCCTCAGCTTCACGATCTGTCCTTCCAGTGAGCACTCAGGGCTGATTTCCTTAAAAATGAATAGGTTTGATCAATGGTACATATTTAACAACCAAAATGGTCAAAGGCCTGGAAACAATGCCTTATGAGGATCGGCTAAGGGAGCTGGGCATGTTTAGCCTGGAGAAGAGGAGGTTAAGGGGTGATATGATAGCCATGTTCAAATATATAAAAGGATGTCACATAGAGGAGGGAGAAAGGTTGTTTTCTGCTGCTCCAGAGAAGCGGACACGGAGCAATGGATACAAACTACAAGAAAGAAGATTCCACCTAAACATTAGGAAGAACTTCCTGACAGTAAGAGCTGTTCGACAGTGGAATTTGCTGCCAAGGAGTGTGGTGGAGTCTCCTTCTTTGGAGGTCTTTAAGCAGAGGCTTGACAACCATATGTCAGGAGTGCTCTGATGGTGTTTCCTGCTTGGCAGGGGGTTGGACTCGATGACCCTTGTGGTCTCTTCCAACTCTATGATTCTATGATTCTATGATTCTATGATTCTATGGTGTTATGTACTAAGCTTGGATCCTAGAACAATAGGCAGGTAGGATCCTAGAATGCAACAACTGATTGGCTTGCAGGAGAAGACCAATCAGGCTCCAGGAGGGAAGCAGAATCAGCCAATCAGATGGGACTCATTGTGTAAATAATGTACAGTGGTACCTCAGGTTACACACGCTTCAGGTTACATATGCTTCAGGTTACAGACTCCACTAACCCAGAAATAGTACCTCGGGTTAAGAACTTTGCTTCAGGATGAGAACAGAAATTGTGCTCCGGTGGCATGGCAGCAGCCGCAGGAGGTCCCATTAGCTAAAGTAGTGCTTCAGGTTAAGAACAGTTTCAGGTTAAGAACGGACCTCCAGAACAAATTAAGTACTTAACCTGAGGTACCACTATATATAAAAGCCTGAGGTTTGGGGGGAAATTCAATCACTGTTTTACAAACTGCACTAAAGAGCATGAAATCACTACAGGACTCCGAGTATATTTCAGTTATCCTTTCAAGTCATCAAAGCACTTCAAGTGCATTATCTTGCTGTAGTCCTTACAACAAGGACGGTGGTATTTTTATCTATTTATTTTAATTTTTGTCCTGTATTTTGTATTTTTCATACTGTCAACTGCCCTGTGATCTTTGGGTGAAGGGTGGTTCATAAATTTGATAAATACTAACGAGTCTTATGGTATTTCAGTATTATATTCCCACATTTTACAGATCAGAAGACTGAGTCTGAAAGAGTGTAGTTTCTGTACCTAGTGAATTCCTGTGGAGACTTATTCAAAACAAGGGCTTTGCAATTTGTAGCTCAGGCTCTCGGTCACTACTTTATATATATATAATTTTTATTCAATTTGTCCGATATAAAATTAATACAGTTCATACATCTTTTTTACATCCATTCTCTTTTTTTTTACTTCCCTCAACTTGACTGATACTTACACATTTCTTACACATTTCTAAAACCTTCCATCTATTATTTTTATAAATTAAGTCTTATTTTACTCATATTCTAATATTTCTTCTTACAGAGCTTCATTAAAGCTTACAAGTGTTATTTGATTTTCACTTAGATTATGCATATACTCTGTAAACTTTTCCCAATCTTCTATAAATCTCTGATCTCGTTGATTTTGGATCCTTCCTGTCAGTCTATCAAGTTCTGCAAAGTCCGTCATCTTCATCCTCCATTCTTCTAGTGTAGGTAACTCCTCTTGCTTCCATTTCTGAGCCATTAATATTCTCGCTGCAGTCACTGCAGGCTCTCGGTCACTACAATAGTACAGGTAGCTCCCCACTTATGTGGGGCTTATGTTCCAGGCCCCTGCGAGCATAAGAAAAATGTGCATAAGTCCTTGTGACTCACAAGGATACCCTCCCCAGAGCCCATAGAGGACACCCTCTCCGGGCTTTGGGGAGGGTCTCCTCGTGAGTTACAAGGACTTTCTCACTCTCTCCTGCCACTTCTGGGATCCTGGCGCTGCATGCTTGCGATGTCGCACACAAGTAAAGAGTTGCCTGTAGACCAACTCTCTGAAATGCTCCTTGACAAAGTTACACTGATGTGCTGAAATTTCAGGTCACAGCATTAAGGAATCCATGATCCTGACCAGGATCGAAAGAACAATTAAACTAGTTAGACTAACTGCATTGGATTTGGATTTGCGCTTGTCAGACGGCAGCCCACCGTAGTGAATGATAAGCTACGGGGGAATTGTCTGCACAAAGAACAAATGTCAATAACGTCAGCGAATGTATATCTGTAAAGCAGAAGGTTTGGTGGTTCGAGTCCACCTCGAATGGCTGTGGGCAGGGTTCAATGACGCTACCATTCCTTCCAATGCTACAATTCTATGAGCCTTTGGAAAAGCCTAAAATATATACTGCATATATCACAACTTACTCTGCAATCCTGCACACGCTCACTTCAGAATCAGCCCCAATTAAGACAATGGGACTTACTTCTGAGTAAACATGCATTGGATTGCACTGTTAATAAGATGAGGCAGTGAGAGACTTTTAAAAATACTGGAACTTTTAAAAAGCGACAATATTTCTTGCCTTGGATTTTGATCAGATATCCAGAGGATCCAATAGCCACTGTTTCACGGAATCATCTAAGACTTGAAAATATGGTGAGAATTGGAATTCTCATGATTCAGAAATGTCAAGTCAGACTGAAAGAAAACCCTGTTTATAGTCCAGTCATTGCTAATATATATATTTATGTATAAACTGAAACAATGGCAGACCATATTGAATATTCATTTGGAAGGCGATTCATTTGGAAGGCTTAGTTTAAGTACCTCAAAGAGGTATATTGAAAGGCCCGCTAGCAATGCCAAATTTAAATCTATATTACCAGGTGGCTTGGTGGGTGTCTGTGAAAGCTTAGTTAAATCCTGAACGGAACAGGATTGTTATTCTTTTGGAACAAGAAGTATCAAATATTTGCTTTGAAATATCTCACTTGGCTGGATAAATAAAAGTATACTCTCAGCTCAGTGAAATATAATAGTAAGCCCAATCATGGAAACCTGGAATAAATAAGCATTTTTTTATATTCTACATACATATAAATTCACTTTGTAATTCGCTTAAAGAGCTACCCAAATTGTTAGGGTACTTTGACATAACCAGTGTGGTGTAGTAGTTAAGAGCGGTAGACTCGTAATCTGGTGAACCGGGTTCGCTTCCTGCTCCTCCACATGCAGCTGCTGGGTGACCTTCGGCTAGTCACACTTCTCTGAAGTCTCTCAGCCCCACTCACCTCACAGAGTGTTTGTTGTGGGGGAGGAAGGGAAAGGAGATTGTTAGCCACTTTAAGACTCCTTAAAGGTAAAGGGACCCCTGACCATTAGGTCCAGTCGTGGCCAACTCTGGGGTTGCGCGCTCATCTCGCTTTATTGGCCGAGGGAGCCGGCGTACAGCTTCCAGGTCATGTGGCCAGCATGACCAAGCCGCGTCTGGCAAACCAGAGCAGCGCACGTAAACACCGTTTACCTTCCCGCCAGAGCAGTACCTATTTATCTACTTGCACTTTGACGTGCTTTCGAACTGCTAGGTTGACCGGAGCAGGGACCGAGCAATGGGAGCTCACCCCATCACAGAGATTTGAACCACCGACCTTCTGATCTGCAAGTCCTAGGCTCTGTGGTTTAACCCACAGTGCCACCTGCATCCCTTAAGACTCCTTAGGGTAGTAATAAAGTGGGATATCAAATCCAAACTCCTCTTCTTCATCATCATCATAACCTGGAGAGCTTAAACGAGGCATGCTCCCATCCAAGGCACTGTGATTTTATTAGGAGGAAATATTTGAAAATGGGGAAATTAGAGCAGTGCTCGTTAAAAAGCTATAGTAGAAGCTAGTGCAGTTGATACAAACATGGCCAAGCAATGCACTGTTTCCTGCTTCTGAATACAATCAATGAAATCACCTTCCGTGATGATACTCCGGTTTGCTGGAACTGTGTGCCTGGCAAGAGCATCCTTCTGTAGAACACATGAGTACTTCCTTGCTGGTTTATGAAAAGAAGGGACTACCAAGAGTTGGAGAGTATGCACCCCTTTTGCTTAAGCCCTCTAGACAAACAGGTTTGGGCAGAGTAGTGTAATAGAAATGTGTTCCCTCTGCAAAGAGACATTAGGAACTACCGTATTTTTGCTCTATAAGACTCACTTTTTCCTTCCTAAAAAGTAAGAGGAAATGTGTGTGCGTCTTATGGAGCGAATGCAGGCTGCGCAGCTATCCCAGAAGCCAGAACAGCAAGAGGGATTGCTGCTTTCACTGCGCAGCGATCCCTCTTGCTGTTCTGGCTTTTGAGATTCAGAATATTTTTTTTCTTGCTTTCCTCCTCCAAAAACTAGGTGCGTCTTGTGGTGCGTCTTATAGAGCGAAAAATACGGTATCTTCAGCTGAATTTGAGAGAACACAATGGTGGCTTCTGTGTGTGCTTTTCTCTCGGTACAGGTAAAACCTTGTGGGACAATAGCAACACATGAGAGAAGACGTGTGTAGTTTTAAAAATATTCTGTTTTGGGTTGGCCTTGCTACTCCTTGCAGCGTGTTGTTAAGACACCCATGTGAGTGGTGCTTGTACAAGGTCAAAAATGTAAGAAGAACTGCCTTGCTGCAAAGGCCTGGCCAGTCCGACTTGTGTTCTGCTCCCAGATGGAGACAACAGGCCACTCGCAGAGTTTGAAGGTAGCTCTCATCCTTGGTCCTTTGCATAAGCACCCAGTATCCAGTACAGTCGTACCTTGGTTTTTGAACAGCTTAGTTCTCGAACGTTTTGGCTCCTGAACGCCGCAAACCTGGAAGTGAGTGTTCCGGTTTGTGAACTATTCTTAGAAGCCAAACATCCGACGGGGCTTCTGCAGCTTCTGACTGGAAGCTCCTGCAGCCAATCAGAAGTCGCGCTTTGGTTTTCAAACGTTTTGGAAGTCGAACGGACTTCTGGAATGGATTCTGTTCGACTTCCAAGGCACGACTGTATGCTACTTCTTAGCCTAGAGGTCCTGTTGAGCTACTATGGCTGAGGGCTCATCTACACAGAGGAAATTTTAGGGTAGTGCCCTATATCAATACATTTAATGTGTGTGCATGTGAACACAGCATATTTCGGATCATTTGTTATTTTGCAGAGAGGGAAAGGACCACTCGACTACGAAAGAAGAACTATGGGGTACATGTCAGCACAGTTCAGAAGGGCTGCTGTTTATTTCCTAGCTCTGTGTCTCCCCTCACAGAACCCTGCTCCGTCCAACAGGTGGCAGTGTCTATTTGGCAATTTTATGTAACATGGAAATTACATGCGTATCCTTTACCACAAAGAACTAATGTACAAGTGAGAGGTGCTGAGCAGAACATTTGCTAAATATTTCTGCAGAGTTTCCAACTGCAAGTCTTTAGAGTCATGCTTCGAAATAATATGTTTTAGGGGGTTCATGACACTTCTGCAAGAAAGCCTTACAGCAGGAGAAAGTTTAGTATTACTAGTCCGTTGCTGAAGATGGGAATCAAAGGGCCAACTCAGATGTAATAGTTCTAGGGGTTGCTCATGCGTAAGCTGCCGTTACTCCTGGCTAGGTTGCCTGGTTGAACCCTTTTTGTCTGGACAGCCTCAAGTTCCGTGGCTGCCTCAGTCACTGGCAGAATCCGTCAGTGGGTGTTTCTTGAACCTCTTCCAGCATAGAAGCTGTTTGACTCCCAGTCTCCTCCTACTCTGCCTGCGCGGAAGTCTTCTGCACAAAGTGGGTGTGGGCAGCGGAGTACCCGTGCCCTCTCCGCTGGTCTCCGGCGAAGAGTCCTGGAGCCACCTCTCCGATTCCCCCATCTGCCCCCCTTCTCCACTGGTGTTACGCTGATTTCCTTCCCCAGCGGATGGGCTACCTCTCTCCCTACTGGGACCCTCTCCACCATCCCTCTGGAGCCTCCTCTCCGCCTCCAGCTCCGATGGCAGTTCCCTGACATCAGACAAAGCAAGGACAACTCACTTTGTTTCTTCATGCCTGCCCTGCATCTATAACGGATATGGAGAGAGTGTGGATTTTCAGATGTTGCTCCACCAACTCCCATCATTCTTGACTATTCGCTGTGTTAGCCTTACAGCATCTCTTAAATCCATACCAAAAATACTGTACCCAAAAAATATCCACAACTAGAATTGAAGCTCTGAGGCCAGGAAGAAGCTGGAGAACACACGGGGAAGTGGCTGAGGCTGCGCTACCCCACAGATCAGCTGTTAGGCGGGGAGGCTGAGCAGCGTAAACAAAGCCCTGCTGTGCCTCTGGTCTCTTTGGGACTTCCTCCACCCTCACTGATGTCCTCTTAATTTTTTTTATATATAATATTTTTATTAAGATTTTCACATAAAAGATGAGAAAAAAAAAAAATAAGAACAAATAAAAACAATTCAATTTTCACAGTATTTCTTGCATTTGCTTGTTTCACGGACTTCCCCACACCTCCCCTCTCTGTATTCCAGTTCAGTTGTTTAGTCAGCAAATCCCTTCCCTCTATCTTATCCTTGTCTTTATCACAATATATTATACCTTTAGTTTTTCATCTTTTTAACCTTCCATTTTTCCATATTCCTTCACCACATTATTACTAATAACCCTTTAACCTCCATCCAACATCATTCTAACATTCATTAATTTTATAATATTTCTGTAAATAGTCTTTAAATTTCTTCCAATCTTCCTCCACCTGCTCTTCTCCCTGGTCTCGGATTCTGCCGGTCATTTTCGCCAATTCCATATAGTCCATCACCTTCATCTGCCATTCTTCCAGGGTGGGTAGATCTTGTGTCTTCCAATACTTTGCGATAAGTATTCTTGCTGCTGTTCTATCCTTCTTTGCCTCTTCAGGCTCCTTGCGAGCCACCCGCCATTTCCAGGTTTGAAACTATTTATTTAATTATTTCCAATCCACATGTATTCAAGGTCACGCGTGGCCTGTAGTTAAACCCTCACTGAGATAGCTTCTGACCTGGAAAACATAGGGCTTATCTGCACATCTTCCCCTGGGGGTGGGACGGACTGCTCTTTAGTGCTCAGTTGGAGCAAATGGCCTTTTGGGTTTTCTCTAGATTAATATTTGCTCTAATTTAGCGCTAAAGAGCAGGTTTTCCCTTAGAATGGTGTGGAGCAAGGTGGAAACCAATCAGATCCATATCACATGAATTTTCATAATTAACAGGGCTGTTTTGTTTTGTCAAGCCATTGGTCCTGGAAACAGTAGCTCCTCGTGACTTCAGATGAACTACCTACATGAATCTGTAGTGTTCTTTATGCCTGCACTTGTTTATTTTTCATCTATTCACCAATACACCAGAAATAAATAAAAATGGTAGCCAGGAAGGATAAAAACTAAGTAGGAAAATAAACCTATATAAGGCATGTGCTTGCTGATTTGAGCTTTGGCTTGCTTGCTTGCATCTAAAAGCTAGAAGTTAAATATAACTGCAGCACAGAAGAATACAGAATTAATGAAATTCTACGGATAAATTTGATAGCATCCAACTTCATTTTAGCTCGCATCATGGAACATTTTCGATTTTTCCTAAATGCTTCTGTAAATCAAGTTTCAGTTCAAAGAGACGTCCTGATTTAACCTTTTTGAATGAAAATATTTCACTATTATTTTCCATTTAAATTGAGCTAAAGGGATTTATTCTGTAAATCATGTATATGCGCTTTAGTGAACAGACCAATATTGTTTCAATCCGTGGGTTGTTGTGCTTTTTCGACATTGTCCTCTCCCAACATTTGCTCTAATTGTCTCTTTTATCATCAGATCTGCTGCTGCTTTCAATAACTTCTGAGATGGAGTTTATCCGTGCAGCAACTTAAATCATTTGTTTTCTCATTTACTGAGCGCTGACTAGAGACTTCCCATGTGCAGTCACTTGGATTGTTATGAGTTTGTAACGTCCCTGTTTTCTCCCATGAAAACACAAGGATTTCAAAATAAAACTATTTCCTTCTGGTCTCTGGATAGAACAGTTGGCATTGTGCTGAATTCTTTTCTACTTTCAGATGTGCTCCATTCAAATGCACATTCTGAAAGGTCATAAGAATCTGCTCAGCAACAGAGCAGATGAGACTGCGGCTGCCTTGCTCCATCACAAAATCTTGCCGTGGGGTTGCCATGTGTCCTCTTTTTCCAGGACGCGTCCTCTTCTTCAGGGGTAAAATTTGAGACAAACTGCATTTTTTTGCTTTGAATGGCCATCATAGCATCTTCATTTTTGCTTGTCAGACTATGGCAGCCCTACATACAGAATGATCCTCTTCAGGATATCAGCGGCTCCAGTGCCGGATTTACGTAGAAGCTAAACAAGCTATAGCTTAGGGCCCCACTCTCTTGGGGCCCCCCAAAAAATGTAAAGGGAAAAAATCCGGATGCACAGTTCCAAAATATAAGATAAAAAACAAATAAAATAACACCTACATACAGCAACAGTGTTTCGTGTTGTGTAGGCTCCTATGGTGTAAGTCATGGGCCCTGCCTGCTAGCCTGCTCCCTAAAATATCACTGGTTTGCTCATTTCTATATATAGGGTGCCCACATTCTGCATGGACTGGTTGCAGGGCAACATGTAGCATGCAGCTGCAGACTGCAGTGCGGTGCAGTTGAATGTAGGTCAAGCTGTTGTCAGTGGTGGAGCTTCATTCATGAGGAATTGCTGGCGAGAGTACAAGAGCAAAGGACTCAGAGACAATTAGCCCCTGGAGGCCACCGTAAGGAGAAGGGCTTTTGGTAGGAATGGGGGGGGGGGGATGATTGAATAAACTCATCAGTAAGAACTTCTCTTTGTTTTTGTTTTTCTTCTTTTTTTTATTAGTTTCAATTTACTAAACATCACCTAACACAAATCAAGCATACTAAAAGGAAAAACAAAGAGCAAAAAACACATTACAGAAAGAAAACAATATTACATAATAAGTCAACAAGTCAAACATAAAATAACTTTACAACACAACAATAATTGACTTCCCTTCAGCTCGGTTTTGGATTATATTACAAAAGGTTTTTTTCCCTGCAGTTTCACTTTCTTGGTTTCTTTGCGTCGCAAGCGCTATATCGTGCCTACTGTGATTTTTAAATTTTTTACATCTGTTTCAATATATGTCATGAATTTATTCCATTCATTATTAAACTTTGTGCCTTTTTGGTTTCTAATTTTTTGTGTCATTTTTGCCAATTCTATATATTCAAATAATTTAATTTGCCAGTCTTTTACAGTTGGGATTTTTGATGTCTTCCAATTTTGTGCTATTAATATTCTAGCTGCTACCGTTGCATATTGGAATAAAGTTTGGTCTTCCTTTTTGATTTCTTCTCCAATTATCCCCAAAAGAAAGGCTTCAGGTATTTTTTGAAAAGGTATATTTATTTATTTTTTTAATTCATTGTAAATGAGTTCCCAAAACTTTTTAATTACCTCACAGGTCCACCACATGTGGTAGAAATTGCCTTCCTTAATTTTACATTTCCAGCAGGTTTTATCTCCATTTTTATACATTTCCCCCAATTTTACAGATGTAATGTACCACGAACTTCTCTTTGTTTTTCTCTGATTCTTGCTGCCACTGGGGGAGGGATAGAATTCCCTGAGCCCTGACACCCCTGCATTGCAAAAAGTTCCCCCCCCCAATGTACAATCGGAATCTCCTTTCCTGTAACTTGAAGCCATTGCCTCAAGTCCTATATATATAGGTTTTATATTTTTATTTTGTTCTGTGAACTGCCCTGAGACCTCTGGGTATAGGATGGTATATAAATTCAACAAATAAATAAAAAATAAACAATACCCTCCAGAGCACAGGAGGCGGGTGGCACTGTGGGTTAAACCACAGAACCTAGGACTTGCCAATCAGAAGGTCGGTGGTTCGAATCTCCGTGCGATGGGGTGAGCTCCCGTTGCTCGGTCCCTGCTCCTGCCAACCTAGCAGTTTGAAAGGAGGTCAAAGTGCAAGTAGATAAATAGGTACCGCCCCAGTGGGAAGGAAAACGGTGTTTCCGTGCACTGCTCTGGTTGGCCAGAAGTGGCTTAGTCCTGCTGGCCACATGACCCAGAAGCTGTATGCCGGCTCCCTTAGCCAATAAAGCGAGATGAGTGCCGCAACCCCAGAGTCGGCCACGACTGGACCTAATGGTCAGGGGTCCCTTTACCTTTACCCTCCAGGGCAGGCAAAAACAAGCTTGCTCCATCTTCTATGTGACAGCCCTTCAGTTATTTGAAGGTGGCTCTCATATCTCCTCTCTTCTTCTCTGGGCTAAACATTTGTTGTTGTTTAGTCGTTCAGTCGTGTCCGACTCTTCGTGACCCCATGGACCAGAGCATGCCAGGCACTCCTGTCTTCCACTGCCTCCCGCAGTTTGGTCAGACTCATGTTTGTAGCTTCAAGAACACTGTCCAACCATCTCGTCCTCTGTCGTCCCCTTCTCCTTGTGCCCTCCATCTTTCCCAGCATCAGGGTCTTTTCCAGGGAGTCTTCTCTTCTCATGAGGTGGCCAAAGTATTGGAGCCTCAGCTTCAGGATCTGTCCTTCCAGTAAGCACTCAGGGCTGATTTCCTTAAGAATGGGCTAAACATACCCAGCTTCTTCAAGAGTTCCTCATAAGCCTTAGTTTCCAGAGCCTTGATCATCTTGGTTGCCCTCCTCTCCACACCCTCCAGATTGTCAACGCGCTCCTTAAAATGTGGTGCCCAGAATTGGACACAATATTCCAAGTGTGGTCTGACCAAGGCAGAATAGAGTGGCACTATTACGTCCCTTGATCTGGACACGAGACTTCTGTTGATAGGTGTGAAGAGAGCTTGATTTTTATGAGCGCGAGAGCATCCCCACCTCTTGTTGCAGTCAGGAGCGAAGTGTGTGTGTGTGTGTGTGCCAGAGGGGCTGTGGCCTGGGGGCAGATTTTTGAGGGGGCACAAAGCAGGTCACCCCCACCCCACAGGTGCCCCCAGCGCAACCCGGCCCAGCCCTCCTTTCACAGCGTACAACTTTTGAGTTTTTACAGAATTCCTACTCAGGAGGAAGTGGTGGGAGCAAAATGCAAATCTACTTTTAAAAAAGAAGAGCAGGAAGGATGACGGGTGTCAAGTTGGCTTGGCTAGTTAGCACTTCAAAGCCACTGGAAAACAAAGGAAGTTCATTTGTGCGGGCATTTATATGCTAATGTAATTAGGAACAATGCTCTGTTCTTGCCTTTGTTCTGAAATATCATCTTGTTAAGTTCGATGTGCCTCTCATTACGGCTCTCATTTGAGCTGCACACAGTCTTTGTCTATAATCTCACCTTCTCATTCTGCCTGCTTTCTCTCAGTGCTTTTCTCTGTATTAATAAGCCGCCTGAGTCACAAGACTGTTGAGACACGACACTCGGGTTGTCATCAGTGTAGCCCCATTAAAGTAAATATGAGCAATTAGGCTCTATCCCAGGTACTTTGGCTTAACTGCCTCACATATGAATTGGGTTGTAAAACGCCTAATTTAGCACAGCCCATTTTTGTATTCCTTTTTTCCCCCCAGTTTTGTCCCAAGCACTGTTGTAGGACATGGCTTCTTCTTGTTGTTTGCATTTCTATCACCAATTATTCAAACAAGCGACATTAGCCAAGATCCACAGAGTGACTTTTTCACTTTTCCCAGTTTTTACACCTGTAATCTCTTTATTTGCTCTTATGTTTTTGGCAAGTACTTCCAAGACCAGAATAAACAATAATGGTGATAATGGGCATCCTTGTCTTGTTCCTTTTTGGATCTTACAATCATCCGTTATCACCTGATTTATAATTAGTTTGGCTTTTTGTTCTGAATAGATTGCAGCTATTGCTTTTAAAAACTTAGGACGGCTTCTGATTTGTTCTAACAGCTTTATCATGAACTTCCAAGAAACATTATCGAAGGCTTTTTCAGTGCCTATAAACATCATTGCCACTTTCTTTTCATTTTTAGCCTCCAAATATTCTATTACATTCAAAATATTCCTTATATTCTCCTTCATTTGTCTTCCTGGTAGGAACCCGGCTTGATCTTGATGTATATATTCATTATTATTTTTTAACCTGTTAGCTAGAATATTTGCAAACAATTTGTAATCGTTATTTAACAAGGGGATAGGCCTATAGTTTTTAATTTGAAGCAAATCTGCGTCTTGTTTTGGAATTACTGTTATATAGGCCTGTTTCCACGTTTCTGGGATTTTGCCTGTGTTCAATATTTCATTCATGACATCTTTCAATGGGTTCACTAATTGTTCATTTAATTTCTTATAATATTTTGCCATAAAGCCATCCGGGCCTGGAGACTTGCCATTTTTAGAGCTTTTCATTGCCTCAAGTATTTCTTGCATTGTTATCTGGCCAAGATCCACAGAGTGACTTTTGATGCACCCAAGGACGTGGATGAACATGCCGGGTTTATTAATTTCCCCCACCCATTTTGAAGAGCCGATGCTCCCAGACCGCATCGCAAATGGTTTAGGAAGTTCCACTCTGTTTCAAACGAGGTTTGCAGTCTGGAATGGGACCACAATTCCAGACTTCCATCAGGCGTGTAGAGGGAGCGACACACTGTTCTTCATATGTAAACCATAGTATGTCTCTACCTGCTCCATCCTTTTCTTTCTGGGCACCAAACAACTGAAGACTGTTTCATTTGGCTGAACGTTTTGGTGTAAAGGTGATGTGGAGAGTGAAATGATCAAAGCTGAATCTTTCAACCTGTTATGTACCTGTTTCCACCCATTTTTAACCTTATCATGAGGAATTGCTGGCGAGGTCTCATAAATAAGCTGATTTCACAGTGTTTAACTTAATCTAGCCTTTGTTTGATTTGATTTTCCTCCTCTTATATGCAGATTGTCACTGCTTAACTATTAATTTTAGTTACTGTATTTTTATGAGCTGACTTTTTATTTTGCTGTTCCCTTCTTTGAGAACTCAAGTATTTTAAAAGCCACATGTTTTAAAAAATAAATACAATCCTATGAATGTTTACCCAGAGCTTAATGAAAGCGACTCACTCCCAAGTATGTGTGCATTGGACTGAAGCCTAAATATTTTTAAAATGGTAATCACCACATCTCCATAATCTGCTTCATCGATGTAGCCAAGGAGGGGCAGGGAGGGAGCTGTCCCACCAATAAATAAAAATAAATAAAAATACATAGCAAACAGAGGTTCTGCACACACACACCCACTACCAAAAATCCTGGCTAGGCCCATTATCTGCTTGCTATATATCATGCAAATGCTGCCTAGTGTATGCATATTGTTATTTTGAAAAATTGGGGGGGGGGGACTCCCCTAAAATCTCTGGATTCAATAAAGTGAAGATTGGATCCAAAAGCTGACAGAATATGCTGAATTAGATGGTTTATCAGAAAAAATAAAGAATAAATCAAAACAGGAATTTGTTTCTAAATGGGAGGTTTTCAAAGAATATCTGAAAAATAAATATAGTAGTTTAAATTCTGTTGCAGCATTCGAGGAACTTCAGTAATAGTTGTAAGGTAGATATAAGAAATTAGATTTAATGAGAATAAGTTTAATTATAAGAAAAAATGTGTATTGGCAATAAGTAATATGAATTTGAGGTATGGAATGGACGGGAGGTCGGGTCTTTAGTGTTAAGACCAATAGATGTTTTATTGTCTGCTAAGAATATTATGTGTTTATGGTTATTTTTGTAATTTGTGTATAATTTGGTATTTGTGTTCTTTGTTTGTTTGTTTGTCTTTCTTGTTGTATAAATAAAAAACTTTTTTAAAAAAAGGATTTGAACAAAGCTCATAATTCCCAGCTTTATTAAATGTTGGAGTTCAATCAATGGATCAATGGAATTTGCTGCCAAGGAGTGTGGTGGAGTCTCCTTCTTTGGAGGTCTTTAAGCAGAGTCTTGACAACCATATGTCAGGAGTGCTCTGATGGTGTTTCCTGCTTGGCAGGGGGTTGGACTCGATGGCCCTTGTGGTCTCTTCCAACTCTATGATTCTATGATTCTATGATTTAGTAGCACAAAAATACAGGCTTGACTTGTTTTCCTGACCAGGGAATCGCCAAGGATGGATCATTGTGACACAAAGGCAGAGTCATTAACCCATCAAGAAAACCACTTAGGCAGAAGTCTCTCAGCTGGACACTAAGGGGGGAGAACTTGCCGTGAGCTCTGGGTAATGAGCAAAAGACAATCCCAGAGCTGGGAAGGTATACTTTCCAGAATTGCAGTGGGTGATGAAGTAAGTGAACAGGAAAAAAGCGTCCCTTTTGCAAGGAGGAGGGGAGGGCGAGGAATCTTCTCAAGTCTCAGGCTGAGACCCTACCTGCCCACAGACAGCGTCGCCAGAGTGGTGCATGCTCTAGTTATCTCCCACTTGGACTACTGCAACATGCTCTACGTGGGGCTACCTTTGAAGGTGACCTGGAAACTACAACTAATCCAGAATGCGGCAGCTAGACTGGTGAATGGGAGCGGCCACCGAGACCATATAACACCGGTCTTGAAAGACCGACATTGGCTCCCAGTACGTTTCCGAGCACAATTCAAAGAGTTGGTGCTGACCTTGAAAGC
This sequence comes from Podarcis tiliguerta, assembly GCF_965153285.1. Taxonomy (NCBI): domain Eukaryota; kingdom Metazoa; phylum Chordata; class Lepidosauria; order Squamata; family Lacertidae; genus Podarcis; species Podarcis tiliguerta. The sequence goes on along the minus strand of NC_139540.1, from coordinate 82,218,575 downwards.
CCAAAATGACCTGGGCCCAGGATACCCGAAGAAGCGTCTCCACCCGCATCATTCAGCCCAGGAAAAGAGGTCCAGCGCCGAGGGCCTTCTGGCGGTTCCCTCCCTGCGAGAAGTGAGGATACAGGGAACCAGGCAGAGGGCCTTCTCGGTAGTGGCGCCCGCCCTGTGGAACGCCCTCCCATTAGATGTCAAAGAAATAAACAACTATCTGACGATTGGAAGACATCTGAAGGCAGCCCTGTTTAGGGAAGTTTTTAATGACAGGTGCTTTAATGTACTTTTAATCTTTTGTTGGAAGCCGCCCAGAGTGGCTGGGGAAACCCAGCCAGATGTGTGGGGTATAAATAAATTAGTAGTAGTATTATGGATATTCTCAATTTTGCACCCCTTTGGCTTGGTGCCCTGTGTGGGGTGACTCTAAATCTGATGCTGGTTGTACATACGTGCAAATAAACCATATATCATAAAGACACCACAGACTCCGCTGGGTCTCATTTTCCCCAAAGGAAACACAAACCCTGGTAAATGTGCTTGCAATCCCTGGAATCTCACTTCTGGAGATGGTGGTTGCATGTAACAAGATCCTTGCTCTGTGTTCCTTGATCTTCCCCTTGTACAGATCTCTTTCAGCCTGAACCTGAGAAAGGCTCACATCCTTACTTTCTCCCTCCTCATCATTACGTGCCCCCAGCTTTCTTCCTGTTTTCTTTAGAATCAATTTACTAAAAAGTGCAGAAGGATACAACTCAGTTGCTGCATCAATGGGCAATATACATCAAATTGCTTTGGTAATGTCTAGAAGGTCTATAATCAATAACATTTCTTAGTGCAGCACTAAAACATATTGCAAAACAATATACCCTGCATGAAAAAAAAAGTACCAGGAGGATATAGCAATCAGCTACAGTTTGCATTTACTTCCACCTATTTCTCTCAGAGCAAAAGACAATAACCTTGTGCGGAAGGTTACAGGGAGCGGCATGAATTGGTGTGTGAAAATTGGGCCTTCTGAAGCCACAACCTCAACATGTCAGATCTCCACACATTCAAGGTTATACCTGCCTGGAATCTATGCATAGTCTCTTTTTAAAAAAATATATTTACATTTTTATTAATTTTAACGTACAAATTATAAAATGTACCACACAAATTATTACAAATACACTCTTTTTAGACTTCCGTCAGCCCTCCGATGATCTTTACCTCACTTGTCTTTACCTCACTTAACATATCATCTCCCCTTTTCCATTTTTACAATACTTCCTACAATACTCCTCACAGAACTTGCAAACCTGCAAACGTCGTCTGATCATCACAAATACTTTTCATATAGTTCGTAAATTTACTCCAGTCTTCAGTGAATTTCTGGTCCCGCCGGTTTCGGATCCTTCCTGTTAATTTGTCTAATTCTGCATAGTCCATCAACTTCATCCTCCATTCTTCAATCATTGGCAATTCTTCTTGCTTCCATTTCTGGGCCAATAGTATTCTAGCTGCTGTTACTGCATATAAAAAAAGCTTACATTCTTTTCTATTTATATCACTTCCCACCATTCCCAATAGAAATGCTTCTGGTTTCTTTGTAAATGTATATTTCAAAAAAAAATCAACTCGTTATATATCATCTCCCAAAAACATTTCACCTTTTGACATTCCCACCACATATGATAGAATGTTCCCTCTTTTTCTTTACATTTCCAACATTTATTGCTAGTTTTATACATTTTCGCTAGCTTAACAGGGGTGATATACCATCTAGACATCATTCTCACCACATTTTCTTTTAATGCATTACATGCAGTAAACTTTAAAACTCCTTTCCATAATTTCACCCAGTCACTCAGCTGTATATTATATCCAAAATCTTTAGCCCAAGAGTCTATGCATAGTCTCATAGGAACATGGGACGCTGCCGTATCAATGACCTGTCAGATCCTCGGTCCTTCTAGCTCAGTCCTGCTTGCACCCACTGAGAGTAGCTCTTCAGGAAAGGACTGGCAGTACCCGAAACCGGGGGGAAGAGATGGTGGGATAAATTGGAAATCTTTAAGTAAAATTTAATGTAATATGATTTGAATAAGTACTTTTGGGGGATGATGGAAGGAATTTGTTTGGTTCCAGGGATTAAGATAAAGAATATGAAACATAAGGATATAAGGGTATATTATTACAGGGTTTAAGATTAGAAGATTTAAGGTTAATATTCTTTTTCTATTATTATTTTTCTTTTTAAAAGGGGTAAAAGTAAATAAGCGAAAAAGCAACAAAAGTTGGATGGGATTTGCCGATTAGATTAAAAACTGGAATACAGAGAGGGAGGGGGGAGGAAGCTGAGGAAACAAGTCAAAAAAGAAGGAATTTGAAACTTTGTGTTGTTTGGGTGTTTTTGTGTTTGCTTTTTGGGAATTTCTGTGTTGGGGGATGGGGAAGAGGGTTTCTTTTTTGGCTTTTTTTTTTACTTTTTACTTTTTTAATATTTTATATTCTCTCTCTTTTTCCCCCCTTCTCTTCCTCTTCTTTGTGGATATGTTTTTGTTTTGATGTTATGTTATTGGAAAAATTAATAAATATTATTTTTTTAAAAAAAGAGAGAGTAGCTCTTCAGGGTTTCCCAGCAGAGGCTCTCCCAGCCCTTGCTGGACCTTCTATATGCAAGGCAGATGTTCTACTACTGAACAACAGCCCTTCCCCACAGAGGCATAGGAAGGGGGTGCGGGGGTGCGGAACGCCCCGGGTGTCATCGCTGAGGGGGGTGACACTTGGCGCACCGCCCACTTGCAACTCCCAAGCTCCCCCTGAGCTGTCAAAAGGAAGGGGGAAGGCAAAGCGGAGCCGCAAAGAAAGTGGCGCAGCTTTGCTGGCAGCCTTCACCCCTCCGTTTCGGCAGCTCGAGGGAGGCTTGGGAGTTGCAGGCGGGTGGCGTGCCCAGGGAATGACATTCAGGGTGCTGCCCGTCCATGACTCCCAAGCCTACCCAGAGCCATATTAATGGGGGGGGGGGGGGGTTGACCAAAAAAAATTCCACCTTTAAGTACACCTTTCTAAAAAAAAACCCGAAGCCTTTCTATTAGGACTGACAGGGAAGGAAATTAAATAGAAAGATAAAAATCTTTTTCTGTACGCCACGACGGCAGCAAGAACTATGTTGGCCCAGAATTGGAAGACAGATGTGATACCTACTATTATGGAATGGCAGGTTAAAATGTTGAATTATGCAGAACTGGCCAGATTATCAGGATGAACAGAAGTTTCATGAAAGTTGGAGTAAATATTTGGTGTATATAAGAGCCAATTGTAAAACCCTAAAGACACTGGCAGGGCTGGAATAACTCTAACAGCATATAGTAAAACGGTTAAACAAACAGAATACGCAATGTTAGAAAATATATGATACTTACCGAAGAAGTGGAGGGAAGTCCGAAGCTCAGCAGAGCCAAATATATATGTGGGATTTATTTGTATAATGAATTTATGTTTAATGAAAATTAATAAAAATTTATTGGCAAAATAAATAAATAAATTTCCACACCGGTACCACCCGACCTTGCTATGCCTCTGCTTCCCTAATTCAAACTCCATGCCCTAGAAAAACGGAAGATACGGATCATGTTTTCAGGGCCTACTCACCCAAGGATGTTATATGCATAGGCTCAGGTGCAAACAGGACCTTGAGTATCTAGAGATCAGTCATTCAAGTGTCACTGGTAGAGCCAGTGAGTCCAACCCATATCACTGCCATGCATTCAGGGTATCCAGAGCTTTCTAAACTGTGCGTCACAACACGTTAAGTGTGTCGGCTGTAGTGTGTTGCGTGAACACTCCCCATGCTCCTTCCAGGGCTGGAAAGGAGTTAGTTTAACCTCCGGTTTCCTAGTAAAACTGAATTACTATGTTGCAAAATGATGTAAAACTGAATTACCGCATCACGAAATTATGCATGCCTAAAAAGTGTGTCACCAACATGAAAAGTTTGGAAAGCTCTTGTACAATCTGCATACAGGTACTGCAGTGGCGTAGCGTGGGGGGGCAGGGGGGGCCGGCCGCACCGGGCGCAACATCTGGGGGGGCGCTCGCACTTGCAGCTCTCTGCCCCTACCTGGCTCACTCACTCTCTCTCACTGCAGTGCTGGCTGTGCGAATCCAATCCGAGCCGCCCGGTCAATGCCCACTGTGGAGGGGGGGGGTGCCAGGCGTGCGGTGCGGCGCGGAGAGAGAGCGAGGGACTATTTGGGGGAGGGACAGTGCAGCGGGGGGGGGCACAAATTACTTACCTTGCCCCGGGTGCTGACAACCCACGCTACGCCACTGCTGTGTCCACACATTGTAGCAGTAAGTGCATTTAGCTAAGGTTACCAGATTGTTTTCAATGAATCCGGGGACACTTTTCAACTTCAGCAGATTTTGTATGGGGACTGATTTTTAAATCCGGAGACTATCCCCAGGAAACAGGGACGTCTGGTAACCTTACATTAAGCCACATTGATTTTAGTGGAAATAACTACAGTCATACTTTGGTTCTCGAAGAGAATGCATTCTGGGAATCCATTCGACTCCCAGAACTGTTCGAAAACCAAGGTCCAGCTTCCGGTTGGCTGCAGGAGCATCCTGCAGCCACTTGGAAGCTGCGGAAGTCGCGCCAGACGTTCAACTTCTGAAAATCGTTCAAAAACTGGAACACTCACTTCTGGGTTCTGATGGTTCGGGAGCCATTTTTTTCGGTAGCCAAGGCGTTTGAGATCCAATGTATGACTGTAACCTCCTGGATTGTGCCCCATGAATTGCTATATGCTACAGAATCATTCATATATTATATCTATGAATAATTCAATGACATTTTATACAGAGAGGAAAATGGAAGGTAAGATTGTGACCTAAAATTTGCCAGTGCTGAAAACATCTATTGCAAATATGAATCATAGAATCATAGAGTTGGAAGAGACCACAAGGGCCATCGAGTCCAACCCCCTGCCAAGCAGGAAACACCATCAGAGCACTCCTGACATATGGTTGTCAAGCCTCTGCTTAAAGACCTCCAAAGAAGGAGACTCCACCACACTCCTTGGCAGCAAATTCCACTGTCGAACAGCTCTGACTGTCAGGAAGTTCTTCCTAATGTTTAGGTGGAATCTTCTTTCTTGTAGTTTGGATCCATTGCTCCGTGTCCGCTTCTCTGGAGCAGCAGAAAACAACCTTTCTCCCTCCTCTAGGTGACATCCTTTTATATATTTGAACATGGCTATCATATCCCCCCTTAACCTCCTCTTCTCCAGGCTAAACATGCCCAGCTCCCTTAGCCGTTCCTCATAAGGCATCGTTTCCAGGCCTTTGACCATTTTGGTTGCCCTCCTCTGGACACGTTCCAGTTTGTCAGTGTCCTTCTTGAACTGTGGTGCCCAGACTCGTGGAGGCTACCATTACGGTACCCATGTAAGGAAATTTATCCACACTGTAAAGAAGGTCACGTATGAATTAGACCCAGCTACCTTTTTCCAGGTATGGATGGAGAATTTTCAGCAACAGGCAGGGATGGGAACGTAAGCGCAGGAAAATCTAGGCCACATTGCACACACAACTAGCAAGAATAGAATTTTCTGGATGGCATCCTAGCCAGCCTGACTTTGTTGGATCAACATTAGACATTTTTTGGACTTAAAGAGCAGTTGTAGGAAGAAAGTCGGGGAAAACGAGGGAAGGAATTGCGGCCAAATAACAGGCTAAGATATGGGGTACACGAAGAGTGAAAATGAAAGCTCTGAAATGAGGCACATCCGCTTGCTTTTATCAGAACAGCAATATTTCACTGACAACCAACCTCTTGCAAAGTTTTATGGCAAGACCCTGGAAAGTAACAAAGAAGAGAGGCATTAAACCTGGTAGAGACACACTTGGCAGTCAGGAGGATGCAGCTGGAATGAAATGGAAGGGAGCTAAACCATTCCTTTAGCAAGCAGCATTTCCATTGGGGATCTAATCTCATGTTTAACACGTCCAGTATTTTGTAGGAGGGATTCAAGTGCAGACTGGGGACTTTATGACTACCAATGAAAGTAGATTAAAAGCATTCTGCACTGAAAAGTGTAGGATGGAAGAATGGTGAAGGGAATGACATGTAAACACCCTGCAAGCGAATCAGGGTGAATGCAGAACAAATGCTCGTTGTCATATAGCCTCCCCACATCAAAACAAACGCTCCGTAAAAACGGGATGTAATCTAACTTTCATGTAAGCTTTGTACAGTATGAGCAGATCAGAATGAATGCTAGACAGTAAACAGGTCATTTTCTAGAGGAACCAACTGGGCTGATGCAGAATGCATGGTTATGTGTCGGTTTCCAAAAAAGCACAGAAATAGAGAGTAATAAAGGTTTATGGAGCAGCTTTTTCAGAAAGAAATCCATCTGCCGGAAAACAACTGGTGACACTTTTGACCTGTCAGCATACACATTGATATAAATTTTATTTGCATTTGTTACATATTTCATTTCTTATTTTAAGCTGGAAATTAATTTAAAGGTGTCAGAGACAACTTAGAGTGTCAGTTCCCATACACATCATCGTAATGCATCCAATGTTAACCTGTAATTTTCATTCTACAGTCGGAAGCTTTAAGCAATCTCTCCTATACCATCGCTCAGAGGGCCCACTCTGAACAGGCTCCTCTCTATAAGATGACATCGGTTTTGTACACAGCTTTACCAAGTAGTTCAGAGCTGTGGTTACAGATAAAGGTAAAGGTAAATGTACCCCTGACTCTTAGGTCCAGTTGCAGACAACTCTGGGGTTGCACTCTCATCTCGCTTTATTGGCCCAGGGAGCTGGCTTCCGGGTCATGTGGCCAGCATGACTAAGCCGCTTCTGGCGAACCAGAGCAGCGCATGGAAATGCTGTTTACCTTCCCGCCAGAGTGGTACCTATTTATCTACTTGCTTTTGAACTGCTAGGTGGGCAGGAGCGGGGACCGAAAAACGGGAGCTCACCCCGTCATGGGGATTCGAACTGCCTACCTTCTGATCGGCAAGATAAGAGGATACAAATTCCTCCTCAGGCAAAATCTTACACTGAATCACCACTTTCATTTTATTTAAGCAAGTTTCTAGCCATTGTGTATATGTGTCTATAGAGGGGGAGGTCTGTATGTGTGTGTGTGCATGTGTACGCACACGTGTTTGAAAACAAGCAAGTTTAGGAACTGGAACATTCTGCATTCTTGGTGGTTTCCAAGTCTTGCTTCAAATATGTGCCCACTGCCCCCCATATATCCCGGGCCTCCTTATTTCACATTTACCCTTACCATTCCCCCCCCCCTCCATGGCACAAAATGACAAATTCTGCAAGATTTCAAATATCTATTTTCATATATAATGCATGCAAAATTATGGAAATTTTGAGCGGTTTTTCCTAGAAGAGAGTGTGCATTTAAAAATAAAATAAAAAACAGAAAGACGAGTTACCAGCTTGTTTTGTAGCGCAACTTCTGGATGTAACATTAAGTGTCCAGTTCTCATGGAAGAAAAGTGATTCATCCTTTTTCACTGACTGTGAGTCATCTCTGGTTTCTTTGATTCACATTTAATTACAGAAACCGAGCTCTGCCTTCCTGGGGTCTGTCTTCAAGGGAGGTGCAGTTCCCAGCCTTGATTCCTCTGCGGGGTTTTCTAATCTTTCAGGTAGGATGCATAATATTTGACTTGCTGCTTTGTGATGAGCCCTTAAAAATATTTTTAAAGGAGTCAATAATGGTCAAAGGCACCCGTGCATAAATACATGGGGACGAGGGGGCAAACGGTGCGTTATTCTGATGGCCGGTTATTCCTTTGGGCTGGCAAAAGTGTCCAGGACAGCTGAACAACTGGTCTAGTGTCATCACATTAGTCAGCATGAGCAGGAGAGGCCATAAAAGTTGATGGAATGAATAGGGCGCCCTGCCATGCACAGAGCGTGGAGTCAGAAAATAACAACGGTAATTGCAAAAAGGAGTTGGTGAGCCTTCTGCTGTCAGCTGTTGTCCTGTGGCGATGTGACATGGTTTTCAATGATTGCAGGAGTGAAAGATGAGAAAGACCTACTTTGTGGAGCCTTAATTGTGAGATGAACGTTTCGACTCCCTCTTTCCTTTTAGAACTGCTGTTTTGTCTTTAATTTACACAAGCCAGCCTCCTGACATTGGGTGCAATCAAATAGTTTGAAAGGGGACCACCCTGTTTCCCAAAGTGTTGGGTAAAGGGGCAAGGCTTTCCTTTAAGAAAGATGGTTCTTAGCACTAGGTAGCAATAGTTACCTTGTTCTCATAATAAATCCAGTTTAATGGGAAGGCTGCCTCTAATTTAATCAATCAGGGTTTAGCAGAACATAAAATAGAGAATGCATACTTCACAGAATAATTACATCTGATTTTACTCCCCTGTTAACTGCTTCTGTTTTGCCTGTGCATTTTTGTTATTCCTGTGACAAACAGGGCCATCAATAGGATTTTCTGAACTTCATATCTGGTTTGTCACTAGGGCCTTCGCATTAAAGGCTTTGACAAAATAGTAAGCACTACAAGGCTAAATCATTCGTTTGTTTTACACCTGCAGTTCTGAGGCTGGGACTTGCTCATTTCTATTCTATAAATCATATTTTAAAATCCAGCCACCCGAATCGGCGAAAAAGAAAAGAAAGAGAAAATCCAGACCTGCCTTTCTGTGCACAGGTCTGGACTCTCCACGTTTAATCATCTGCCTTCTCCAAGAAATGGCTCCAGGAGCAAGTGATTGCGCCTGTTTCCCCTACCTTACAGTTCATGTTAGAAATGGCAAGTCTGCATTCTCTTGCAGAAACGATACAGGGAGCATATATACTACACCAGAATATAGGTCCATCTAGCTCAGCGTTGTCTATAATACACTGACTGGAAGCAGCTCCACAGAGTTTCAGGGGCAGGTTATTCTCAGCCATTGCTTTGGAACACATTGGTGTGTGTGTGTGTAGTATAAGGTAAAGGTAAAGGGACCCCTGACCATTAGGTCCAGTCATGACCGACTCTGGGGTTGCGGCGCTCATCTCGCTTTATTTGCCGAGGGAGCCGGCGTACAGCTTCCGGGTCATGTGGCCAACATGACTAAGCCGCTTCTGGCGAACCAGAGCAGCCCACGGAAACGCCACTTACCTTCCCGTCGGAGCGGTACCTATTTATCTACTTGCACTGGCATGCTTTCGAACTGCTAGGTTGGCAGGAGCAGGGACCGAGCAACAGGAACTCACCCCGTTGCGGGGATTCGAACCGCCGACCTTCTGATCGGCAAGTCCTCGGTTCTGTGGTTTAACCCACAGCGCCACCCATGTCCCATGTGTAGTAAGTGACACATAAATAAAATAAACAATGAGCTGGCAGGGACAGCATGAGACTCCTGGAGGGCCCTTGGCATGGTGCTGGTTCTGGGCCCCCGGTGCTTCCCAACCAGGACAGGGCTCTACCCTGCTCGTGGCAGCCATAGCCAACATTTGCTGTTGGGGCGACCTACCCTGCTTTTGCCACCCTCCACCAGCCTCCACCAGCCCCCAGACGTGCTTCAACAGGGGCACTTGTGGGATGTAAAACACAGAGCAGTCAAGTACAACGTTCCTAGAGTGAACATGTTTACACATGAGGAGGAATGCTTGTACAGCCAGCAGGTAAACTTCCTGTTTCCTTCTGGGCTGGGACAGGCTTTCTCTACATGTGACCAGAGGTGGGCGTGACCTTCCCTATGCAGGTAACGACAAAAGCATTCATCTGACTACATTCGTCAAAGAAGCAACATCTGCTTAGCCTAAGATGCTCTCTTGGCTTCCTGCCAAGAGAGGACAAAGGAGCTGTCTCTTTATAGGATACATTCCAGGTATATTACTTTTGTAACTTAAGTCTGCCTTCCGGGATCCATCTGTGAACAGAATGTGAGTGAGTAAACTCTTTTATACTTTTATAGAAGACTGTGTCGTGTCTATTTCTTTTATGAGGGACTAAAGGGGAAATTAACAGGTAACTTATTTTAGAGGCTTTAGCGAGCCTAAGCAAACGTATCCGCTGTGCAAGTTTAAAAGGGGAATGGTAGTCTGCTAAATTGTAGAACTTGTTAACACAAGTTGGAAAGGATATAATTAAACAATATATCCTCTCCTGCCTCCCTAAACATTCCCACAGCACTTTGGATGGGAGCTAAGCTTGGCTCCCATCTGTGGTTCCTGCCTGCCATCTTAGGTCTCCCTCATGGAAACCTACCCTTAAGTTACATCAGTCAGGGCACTGAATTAAGGGCAACTTAAGATGGCAGGTGGCCACTGCAGATGAGAGAGGAGCTTGGCTCCTGTTCAAGGGCATCCAGGGATCTAGGACAGGCATAGGCAAACTCGGCCCTTCAGATGTTTTGGGACTACAACTCCCGTCATCACTGACCACTGGTTCTGTTAGCTAGGGGTGATGGGAGTCGTAGTCCCAAAACATCTGGAGGGCCGAATTTACCTATGCCTGATCTAGGATCTGGTGGATTGGGCTGGTGAGGAGGTCCTCAGCCAGTATCTGACCTGGCTTACTGATGGGGTCAGGCTTGCTACCTCCAGATGTTCAGGACTGAATCAAGGTCAGGGTGTCTCAAACTTGTGTCTCCAGCTGTTTAGGGACTACAGTTCCCATCATCCCTGACCACTGGTCCCGCTAGCTGGGGATGATGGGAGTTGTAATCCAACAACAGCTGGAAGCCCAAGTTTGGGAAACACTGACCATTTGAATGCAAACAATGGCTTGTATCACTGAGCTAAAACCTTGAATTGAACATGAAAAGTCTGGGAGAACACAGAAGCTGTCTTTTCTGAATCACAGAACTGATCTCACAATCCTTTTAATGCTAACTCTTCATTTTGAAGTGTTTGTTCCTGAGTGGCTCTCCTATAGAAGGTTTCCAATCATAGTTTTAACGTCAAGCGCTTGGGAGACATGTGGAGGAAAGCCCCCGGTGTTTTTGTGCGTCTGGGAGAAATGTGTTGGTTTGATATTTTTCTAAGGCAGCTACGAGAGCTAAACATTTATTCCAAAGCATTTGTCTTTCAGCTGTCTCTCTGTGTGTGTTTGTATCATTTCTGCGGAGAGGAACCGAAGACAAACTGCACAGTGGATGAATGTAGCATAAATAACCCCAGACCTACATCATTTCACTGCCTGTTCTTCCCCTTCGTCCCTGCTGAGAACGGCAGAGCCTCTTGGCTGAAGACTGTGTGAACTCTGCCTATAAACCACCATGTGCTCCGGCTGTGTGTCTGATGTACCTTCATGGCCCATAAACCTTGCCTCATAATCCCCTCAAGTCTCCGGATTTTCTCTGCCGCTCTCCAATTTCTCGGAGGTGCTGATGCAAGAAGCTGCCTTGGCTGAACACTCACCCTGCACGTTCTGGCGCTGGAGATTGATCACATACCGACGGTACAACATTTCCCTCGGCGCTTTGCTGTCATATATTCTCATAATGCTGTAAAAGTAGCGCTTCTGTCCTCTTTTCAAATCCTGTCGGAACAAGGCCTAGACTAGTTACACATGGCAAACAGCACCCCAAACCCCCACCACCACCCAAACAATGCAAAATGAGAATGTATGAGGACCCTGGACTTCCTTCGCTCCCTCTTTTATCATGGAAAAAGCAAAGCAACGAAGGCAGAAACATGCTGAGGTAGAAAAGAGCCAGGGCTGCAAAGCTAGATTATTATAATGTATTCTACATTGGGCTGCCTTTGACAACAGTCCAGAGACTGCAGCTGGTGCAGAATGATGACTGAATGGCGCTTCAGCATGTGGTCATATAACCACCAATATTGTGGGATTTGAGCTGGCTGCCTGACTGCTACAGGGTCCAATTCAAGGTTTTAGTACTGGTTTATAAAGTCCTTCATGCCCTGGCTGTATTCCTCTCCCATATCATCCATCCCAGGTCTTACAGTTGGTGGTGAGAGTGGTTCTCTCACAACTGAGCGGTGAGACAAACTGGGAGGGGTGGCTAACACCCCAGAGGACAGGATCACACTTCAAAACGACCTTGACAGATTAGAGAACTGGGCCAAAACAAACAAGATGAACTTTAACAGGGAGAAACGTAAAGTATTGCACTTCGGCAAAAAAAATGAGAGGCACAAATACAAGATGGGTGACACCTGGCTTGAGAGCAGTACATGTGAAAAGGATCTAGGAGTCTTGGTTGACCACAAACTTGACACGAGCCAACAGTGTGACACGGCAGCTAAAAAAGCCAATGCAATTCTGGGCTGCATCAATAGGAGTATAGCATCAAGATCAAGGGAAGTAATAGCGCCACTGTATTCTGCTCTGGTCAGACCTCAGCTGGAGTACTGTGCCCAGTTCTGGGCACCACAGTTCAAGAAGGACACTGACAAACTGGAACGTGTCCAGAGGAGGGCAACCAAAATGGTCAAAGGCCTGGAAACGATGCCTTATGAGGAACGGCTAAGGGAGCTGGGCATGTTTAGCCTGGAGAAGAGCTAACTGAGAGATCCCTGCCCCCTCCTGCTTGCACGCAAGCTCGGATAGGCAGTGTGAAGCCTCCCTTCACAGCTGAGAAATCCCCGCCCCACTCCTGCTTGCACACAAGTAGGAGTTGGGAGACTGCTCCAATAAGCAGCATGAAGCGTCCCTTCACAGCTTAATTGCTGGGGTCAGGGAAGGTGGAGGCAGTCTGGAAGCTGCATCTTAGAGCGCCTGCACCACCATCATATGGGGACTTCCAAGCAGCTCCTGAAGCCAGCCAGAGCCGGCTGCTCAGACTGCAGCCACTGCTTTTCCCGGAGACAATAGATGAAATCTGGGGACATTCCGAGGATGGAATTTGTCTAGGGACTTATTCGCAAATCTGGGGACTGTCCCCAGGTAATGGGGACGTCTGGTAACCCTATTCTAAGCACCAAGAACTGTTTTATTTAATAAAATCGCAGAAGGGCTTAGGTCGTGAGATTGGCACAGCTCTAATGTCCTCAGATACCTTCATTAAGGAGGTGTCCTGAGCAGATGAAGGGATCTGTATTCGTGAAAGTATAGGACCATGGCAGACGCTGGGCTTTCTTTTCCAGTTGTCTCCCATCCTTATCCTGTTTCCATGCAACAGAAGGTAAATCAACCTGTGATAACAGAGAAAAGTGAGTCAACTGTGAGAGCCAGTGTGGTGTAGTGGTTAAGAGCAATAGACTCGTAATCCGGTGAACCGGGTTCGCTTCTCCACTCCTCCACATGCAGCTGCTGGGTGACCTTGGGCCAGGCACACTTCTCTGAAGTCTCTCAGCCTCACTCACCTCACAGAGTGTTTGTTGTGGGGAAGGAAGGGAAAGGAGAATGTTAGTCGCTTTGAGACTCCTTCGGGTAGTGATAAAGCGGGATATCAAATCCAAACTCTTCTTCCTCCTCCTCCTCCCCTTCTTCTTCTTCTTCTCCTCATTGAGAGGCAGGCCTTTGTTTCCTAAAAAGAACTATGTAGCCAAGGTGAAACTGAACAATTATGTTTAGTTTGCACCTCAAATTCCATTAAGGAAGGTTGTAAGTGTTAGGATATTTCCGTCCCACCTTAAAAGGGAGCAGGATGTTTGTGTCACAGCCTGCGCAATTCCTGTTTCACAGGATGTTTATGTTGTGTCTTTGCTTTCGTTTCTCTCTCTCTCTGCCGGAGACATCTGAAGCAGGCAGTCATGTTTTTCTTTGTTCTGATCAACGCTGAATAAACTTGTAAAACATGCTCTCCTGACTGCATCTTTCGCTGTGCGTTATCTGCTGATAGAGCGTGCACGGCTCTGGAATGTGGAAATTTATTTCTGGAGCTCGTGTCGCTAATTGCTGATACTGCGTATCTACGGGAGATCGATGGACGTCCGGAGACGACGTGGAGTTATGATGGACTTTGTCTCCCTGGCAGTATCCCAACAGTAAGGGGTTCCCATATTTCGGGGCCCCATGTGCTTATTTTATTCAGGAAGACCTTTGTGTCTTGGCAGATCCTCTGCACAGGCTGATCATTCATTCTGTGGACTTCGATGCCAAGTGTGCATGCTACGAAAGACTCAAATCCCTTTCCTTAAAAAAGAGGTGACTGGCTGATCTGTGTCAACGGTTTTGCGTTTGTTTTGGTACCAATTAAGACACTTTCCCCAAAGTTACTTGTTACTTCTCCTCCAATGACTTCAAGAATGTGGTCCTCTTTCCTCTCAATTTTATCCTTCAGGCAATTTCTCAATGTCTGAGCTGGGTTGAGAGCTCCTTTTCATTTATGAGTAAGGGCATGAAGTTCGGTTTCCCCAGTCAAGCACTCTAGGCCCCACACACCTTGTCAAACGGTAGCAACTGTGAGGAGATCTGTTGCCCCCATGGAAACTTCTCCTAGGCCTCTACTTGGCCACTGCAGGGAACTAGAGGAACCTTTGGTCTGATTTATATTTATATTCTTACATTGTGAATCTTCTCCTGGTCCAAACCTCTTTGCTCTTTACTTTCTAGTCACAGGGCCATGCTTTCTCGATCTGTGTCCAAACACTTTTCATTTTGCTCTGCTGCCTTCCCGCAGGAAAACCCGCTCTTTACTGCCAAATCGGAGCAAACAGCAATGCAGGTTTTCTATGGGCTGCCATTTGATCCGATTCAGCAGTAAAGAGCGGGTGTCCAAGGGAAAAGCACTGGGGAGGGGGAGCGCTGAGACGCAGACCTGGACAGCCCAGGCCTGTGCCTAGAAATGTGCAGCAAAGGTAAGTGTGGATAAGTATTCCTGGTTTGAACAGTACAGTGACTGAATTGCAACCTTCTTTTTGCCCAAATTGGCTATTCCACAAAAAGGGGTTATTATGAACAACATTATTCAGTTTAAAATAGGTTCAATCTATGCACAGTGACAAAATTAAAAGCCTAAAAAACAACAACACCTGAACCATGCTGAAAATGGGGTTCAAATAATCATAAATCAGCCCTCCTGGGGCAGCCACTCCTTCATTTTAATCTGCTTTAAAGGGTACTTGTGAGAATAAAATGAAGGAGGAGCTTATAAAATACCCTTGAACATAAGATTACTCTTGAACCCTTGGCATAATAAATAAGTAATGATAATGCCACCTAGTTACTAAACCTTATCATATACCGTATTTTTCGCTCTATAAGACACGCCAGACCACAAGACGCACCTAGTTTTTGGAGGAGGAAAACAAGAAAAAAAATATTCTGAATCTCAGAAGCCAGAACAGCAAGAGGGATCGCTGCACAGTGAAAGCAGCAATCCCTCTTGCTCTTCTGGCTTCTGGGATAGCTGCGCAGCCTGCATTCGCTCCATAAGACGCACAAACATTTCCCCTTACTTTTTAGGAGGGAAAAAGTGAGTCTTATAGAGCAAAAAATACGGTAATTATATTTTCTACAAAGATGAATGCTCAAGATTCCCTTTTAATTCTGGCCAAAGTAATGCTAGAAACATCATGACATGATAAATCTTGCTTACTGAGGTCTAAAATGCCCACCACCACCAATTTAAATTGTTTCCAATTTTACATGTTTAAATATACATAGGCTGAAACATTCAACTAACCCAAGTATTGCTTTGCAAATCTGTAGCCTCCTCCTCCCGACTGCTGGAATTTAAAAGATTCCATATGAAGTCAGATTCATCGATCGCCCTTGGAATGCTGCAGCACTTTCTCTTCACGAGACAATTATTAATATTAGATTCGTTATCTCCCAGGAGCTTCAGGTTCTGTTGACGACTATCCTAGCAACGGGTGAGGGTGAAGGGGTGGGAACTGAGCACAGCTGAATGCTCAAAGCAACCCGCCAATTGGTCTATTCATTTTCTCAACATGTTTCTCCCTTTATGGATTTGGTTTTCTCCAAGCAACTAAACTAAACAATTGCCAGCCTTTGTGCGGTGGACCTGTGCTAATTTGTAAGCAGGAAAATGACACTTGTGGGAAGAAAAAGGCACACACTTTTTCAAACCGCTCACCTGAACATGTGACATCCCTCCAATTAAATGTATTGTGGTTTGGAGTGAAGATGTCAGGTGACAGCAGCACTCTGGACACAGTAGCTGATCTGAGGTTAGCATTTCACGCACGGAATCCATCACTTGGTGCCGTAGCCTTTATGTGGTGAACATTCCTTTACTGTAAAGTAAAGGTAAAAGGACCCCTGACCGTTAGGTCCAGTCGTGACCGACTCTGGGGTTGCGATGCTCATCTCGCTTCATTGGCGGAGGGAGCCGGCGTCCAGCTTCCGGGTCATGTGGCCAGCATGACTAAGCTGCTTCTGGTGAACCAGAGCAGCGCACGGAAACGCCATTTACCTTCCCGCTGGAGTGGTACCTATTTATCTACTTGCACTTCGACATGCTTTCAAACTGCTAGGTTGGCAGGAGCAGGACCGAGCAACGGGAGCTCACCCCGTCACGGGGATTTGAACCGCTGAACTTCTGATTGGCAAGCCCAATGTTTTAGACCACAGCGCCACCCGCGTCCCCATATTGTGTAGTATGTAAAGGTAAAAGTAAAGGGACTCCTGACCATTAGGTCCAGTCGTGGCCGACCCTGGAGTTGTGGCGCTCATCTCGCTTTACTGGCCGAGGGAGCCGGCGTACAGCTTCCAGGTTATGTGGCCAGCATGACTAAGCCGCTTCTGGCGAACCAGAGCAGCGCACGGAAATGCCATTTACCTTCCCGCTGGAGTGGTACCTATTTATCTACTTGCACTTCAACATGCTTTCAAACTGCTAGATTGGCAGGAGCAGGACCGAGCAACGGGAGCTCACCCCGTCACAGGGATTCGAACCGCCGACCTTCTGATCGGCAGGTCCTAGGCTCTGTGGTTTAACCCACAGTGCCACCCGAGTCCTTTATTTGCAAGCAAATACAATTCTATAATTCTATCTCTCCCACCCAAACACTTCAGAAAACAACATTTTAAGAAGTTCCATCCAAACAAGTACACTGTGAGCTCTGCTCCCAAATGCATTTATTTTTTCCATTTGCATGCTGTCGCCATCCGTCCAAGGAAATGTAGCAAACTGAGTTTCAAAGCAAAGTATGGATTTACATAAAGGGATGCGGGTGGCGCTGTGGGTAAAAGCCTCAGCGCCTAGGGCTTGCCGATCGAAAGGTTGGCAGTTCGAATCCCCGCGGCGGGGTGAGCTCCTGTTGTTCGGTCCTAGCGCCTGCCAACCTAGCAGTTTGAAAGCACTCTCGGGTACAAGTAGATAAATAGGGACCACTTACTAGCGGGAAGGTAAACAGCATTTCCGTGTGCGGCTCTGGCTTGCTGGAGCAGCGATGTCACGCTGGCCACGTGACCCGGAAGTGTCTCCGACAGCGCTGGCCCCCGGTCTCTTGAGTGAGATAGGCGCACAACCCTAGAGTCTGTCAAGACTGGCCCGTACGGGCAGGGGTACCTTACTATGTGTTTACGTTCGGATTTCCTGAATCTTCTGAAGTTCCTGCTGTAGTCAGTACAGAATGTAGAGCAACCTGACTCAGGTGTGGGTTTCTCCCTGACCCTCTTATCCTGCCAAATAGTTTGTTTTGTTTTGCTTTGTTTGTTCTTTAGGTGAAAAGCCACCTTGGAAACTGCAACTGAGAGCGAAAGACTGACAGCAGAGGGGCAGTTCTTTCCCACTGGCCATTTCATTTCTCTCTCTCTCTCTTTTTAAAAATGAAATTCAAAAAGTTCATTTCATTTATATATATCTGAGGAATACACTTCTTGCATCTGATGAAGTAGACCAGAAACATTTGTGCTATTTACTGACCTACCAAGGGTCATGCCTAATTTAAGGTGCTCATGTATGCATTGCCTAAAAAAAAAGGGACACTCATTTGCATAAATTTGCATATGCTGATTTATATGTATGAATACAAATTTAGAAGTGAATGCTATAATTTAATTAAATACAATGCATCTCACCACAGTGGGGTGGACCTTGACCAGGTGGCCTGTGGACTTGGTCTTTTTCTCCAGGTGCTAATTTGATAGGCTGCTACTCTCCTTTCTTAAGAGTTTTTCTTAATAAAAGTTTTTAAATCTTTAAATCAAACTTGGCTGGACTGCCCTTAAAACAGAGGACTCCTTCAAACAGACGTCTGAAGGCAGCTCTGTTTAGGGAAGTTTTTAAATGTTTTATTCTGTTTTTAATGTTCTGTTGAAAGCCTCCCAGAGTGGCTGGGGAAACCCAGCCAGATGGGCGGGGTAGAAATAATAAGTTGTTGTTGTTGTTGTTGGCGGCCATCTTGGTGAAGTTTTAATTGGCCCTGTGGTCCTTAAGAATCATTTCTTCAAAACAGTTCCTCTACTTTCCACCCTCTGAAAACTGGTGAGAAGTCCATGTGTGACTGTAAAGAAAGGTGGAGAATAAGGATTTTCTGCAGCCCTCTTGGTAAATATTTGGCTCTCAAAGAAATTCATCAGCTCAAACATATGTTCAATTGGTGGACTATGTTTTGTGTGATCAGTAGATGCCACTCAAGGGTGTTCAGTCACCATTATGATTGTTGGAACAGGACTTAACAGATGGACATAAGAGCAGGAAAATGGAGCTTGAACGGATCCTCCTCTCCATTATTCAACATCCTGAAAGGAAAGTTGTTTAAGAGGGCAAGTGTAGATGCAGATTTTATCCCCTTTTCCCTTTCGGCCTTCTTCTCACACAGAAGTGGCAGCTCAGGGCAAGCGAAGTAGGTCTGGAGCTGCTTGGTGCCACAATGGTTGACCAAATGGGACTTCCTTGTCTGTTTTTGCTCAAAAGCAAGGCATGCCAGACAAATCTCCTTCCCTTCCTTCCTTCCTTCCTTCCTTCGGTCCTGTATGCCTGAAGGAGCGTCTCCACCCCCATCATTCTGCCCGGACACTGAGGTCCAGCGCTGAGGGCCTTCTGGCGGTTCCCTCATTGCGAGAAGTGAGGTTACAGGGAACCAGGCAGAGGGCCTTCTCGGTAGTGGCCCCCGCCCTGTGGAACGCCCTCCCTTCAGATGTCAAAGCGATAAACAACTACCTGACATTCAGAAGACATCTGAAGGCAGCCCTGTTTAGGGAAGTTTTTAATATTTAATGCTGTGTTGGGGAAACTCAGCCAGATGGGCGGGGTATAAATAATAAATTGTTGTTTTTGTTGTTGTTTTCTTTCTTTTGAGTTACAACTGTGGTGGCTCAAGGGAATGCTGTGGACATAGTGTATCTTGATTTCAGCAAGGCTTCTGACATGAGATTCCTCCATTATATTCTTGCAATGGAAGCTGGTAAAATGTGGACTGGACGAGGTAACTGTAAAGGTGGATCTTTAGCTGGTTGACTAACAAAACCCAAAGAGTGCTCATCAGAGGCGCCAGCTTCTGAAGAACTTTGGATGCATTATTTCAGGACATCAGAAGAGCCGGGGCAGAGCCAAGCATGGCTGCAGTGCAATTCCTCTGCTGCTGCTGTCACTGGATTGGGGCCTCCTGACTCCTTGGTAGGAGGAGGAGGAGGTGGAGCTGGCCTGGGGCTGTGCTTGGCTCTGCACTTGGCCTCCTCCACCACTTTTGGACATTGGGGGCAGTCCCCTTCCTGAAAATATTCAAGGGTCTAAGAATAAGAATAAGAATAAGAATAAGAATAAGAATAAGAATACTATATTATTATTTATACCCCACCCATCTGGCTGGGTTTCCCCAGCCACTCTGGGCGGCTTCCAACAAAATATTAAAATACAATAATCCTTCAGATATTAAAAGCTTCCCTAAACAGGGCTTACTTCAGGTGTCTCCTAAAAGTCTGGTAGTTGTTTTTTCCTTTGACATCTGGTGGGAGGGCGTTCCACAGGGTGGGTGTCACTACCGAGAAGGCCCTCTGCCTGGTTCCCTGTAACCTCGCCTCTCGCAGTGAGGGAACCGCCAGAAGACCCTCAGCGCTGAACCTCAGTGTCCGGGTTGAACGATGGGGGTAGAGATGCTCCTTCAGGTAAACAGGACGGAGGCCGTTTAGGGCTTTAAAGGTCACACCAACACTTTGAATTGTGCTCGGAAACGTACTGGGAGCCAATGTAGGTCTTCCAAGACCGGTGTTATGTGGTCTCGGCAGCCACTTCTGGTCTCCAGTCTAGCTGCCACATTCTGGATTAGTTGTAGTTTCCGGGTCACCTTCAAAGGTAGCCCCACGTAGGGCACATTGCAGTAGTCCAAGCGGGAGATAACTAGAGCATGCACCACTCTGGCGAGACAGTCCGCAGGCAGGTAGGGTCTCAGCCTGCGTACCAGACGGAGCTGGTAGACAGCTGCCCTGGACACAGAATTGAGCTGCATCTCCATGGACAGCTGTGAGTCCAGAATGACTCCCAGGCTGCGCACCTGGTCTTTCAGGGGCACAGTTACCCCATTCAGGACCACGGAGTCCTCCACACCTGCCTGCCTCCTGTCCCCCCAAAACAGTACTTCTGTCTTGTCAGGATTCAACCTCAATATGTCAGCTGCCATCCATCCTCCAACCGCCTCCAGACACACCACAGGACCACAAGGGCTTAGCCCCTAGGAGGTGGTACCCCGGTACTCAATAATGGTTCCCTATCCTCCTAGAAAAAAGTGACAAGTGGCGTGCCGTCAGGGTCTGTCCTGGGCCCGTTGTTGTTCAACATCTTTAGAAACAACTTGGACGAAGGATTTGAGGGGCTGCCCATCACATCTGCAGATGACACCAAACTTGGAGGGGTAACGAATGCCAGAGAAGGCAGAGTCAGGATTCAACATAACCTTAACCAGGATGCCTATCCGTCATGGATGCTTTAGTTGAAATTCCTTCATTGCAGGAGGGTGGACTCTACAATTCTATCATAAATCTAATTATAATTTATGGTTTGGGGGCAGATCCCCATAATCTCTACATCCAGTGAAGCAGTGGCGTTGCGTGGGTTGTCAGCACCCGGGGCAAGGCAAGTAATTTGCGCCCCCTAACCCGGGGCATGCCTGGCACCCTCCACAGTGGGCGGCGACCCGGTGGCTCGGATCGGATTCGCTCAGCCAGCACTGCAGTGAGAGAGAGTGAGTGAGCCAGGTAGGGGCAGAGAGCTGCGAGCGCACGCCCCCCTAGATGTTGCGCCCAGTGCGGCCGGCCCCCCCTGCACCCCCCACGCTACGCCACTGCAGTGAAGCATTAGAATTCGAGCAAACTCATAAATTCATTGCAGTGATTTGAATTAGATTGCCCCTGGCAGTCCTTCCAACCATAGCTGTCAACTTTCAGATTTGAAAATAAGGGATCAGCAGCCTCACCTGTCCCGGGGACAGTCTACGGGAGATCTAACAATCCGGGATAGCAGTGGGAAGCAGCGGGAAACGGCGCTGGAATAAGGGAATTTCCTTCCCACACAAAAAGGGAAGGTTGACAGCTATGCTTCCAAGTCTGCCATTCTATGATTCTATGTGCCCTACATTGGTTAGTACAGTAGGTCTATTCTCTGTGTTCATACTCCATGGATGAATAAGATTCAAGTATGTGTTTGTGAAAGGTGTTAAGGATCATCAATTAAACCAACAGTGGCGTCAAAGACAAGCCCCCACCCTCCTTTGCTTAAGGAGGAGAGTATATATAAAAATAAAGACATACACTATTAGCCTTCTTGTGCAAAGGAAAAAGCTCCAGTCATCCAAAAGTTGGATAAATACTACTTAAAACTGCTGCTGCCCATTACTAGTGTTAAAAGAAGGGAAGAAAAGGGAACAATCTACAAAACAGGTATTTCTCTAAATAGACATTTCATTAAAATGCATATATTTATTTCAAACTTGTGAAATAACTTCCAAGGTGGCATGCAAATATTCCTCTTTATGGCAACAATATGAAAAGTGAAACGCAGCTATCCTTCACAATTCGCAGTTATGTGAATTTTGTCGTGCAACTCACAACTAGTGTTTACATAAGTGCAAATGTTAAGGGAGAGAGCACTTAAACATGCATTTACTGGTGAAAACAATGTAATAACTAATATTAAATAATATTATGTTAGGATAAATTGCTTGCAAAAATTTGTACGTTAGTCGAAACGGTGTTTATTAGGATAAATTTGTAATGAAAGGCTGACGAAGTTCTGCAAAGGTTGTTGTTTTCTAAATCGTGAATTGCTGCAAAATCTGCAGAACTGCATTTAAGATTTGGAAAGTGAGGACAAAAACTTTATAAATGAATTGGGGAAATTTGTAAGTTACTTAGGAGACCACTGTAAGCAGATGGAAACAAGAGCAGGATTTTGATTTCACTTGTAGTGTAAAAATTACCGTGGATAATATGGTTTGATATAAAAATTGGAGTATGGATGAATATGCAGTAGTAGATGTTTAAAACGAGACACCATGAAGGAGATGGGGGGGGGGGGAGTCCTGAGATCCAGAGAATCTCTCTATATAGATACATTTTTAATTCTGTTTATTTATACTTTGTAGGCCTTTATTAAGGCAAGATTTAACGCCTTTCCTTCCAATGTCCTGAATAATAGATTTTCCAATGGTCGGATCTCAGCGGTGTGTGCATGTGATAATAGATCTATAGAATCTTTACAACATATACTATTCTGTTGTTCACTACATTCAGTTTCTCGGATCAGATTTTTGTCCCCTTTATTATTGGAAATCTCAGGTGACTCCCTGGAAACACAGTTAATGCATTTATTGCAAGATTCTGATCCGAGTAGGTCCCTTTCTGTTGCCAGATTTCTGATAACAGTATTAGCCTATAAAAGGAAAAATGGATTACTCTACGATTATTGATCTTGCCTAAATAATATTGATTTATACTGATAATTTGATATTTTAAGCGCTATATTGTCCTTATTTTAATGGAATTTAGAAACCTACGGTCTGAGATGTACTTGATTATAACGTAATATAATTTATTAATTTTATCTTGTTATACCTGTGTTGCTGTATGATGTATTGAATATGGGCCTATGGCCGTAATAAACTATCTATCTATACTTTGTATTTGTAAAACCAATAAAAATGATTTTTTTTTAAAGATTGCAAAATGAGAAACTGAGAAAACCAAAACTGACAGGTCCTTCCATCCCTACCCACATCCCACAGTTCTCCTATGTAACAGAAGATACGACATGGCATATTTAGTGCTCCACTGGACATGTTCTGCACCTTTGTGCATTCCCTCTCCTGCTCCCTCTCTCTCTCTCTCTCTCTCTCTCTCTCTCTCTCACACACACACACACACACAGCGATGGATCAGGAATCCATTTTTTATCTGCTTGATCATCAAGCTTTAGGCAAGACTGCCACTTTACTGAAAAATTAGCTCACAATCTGCAGTTTGGGAAATTCATGTCATGTCTGAGTTGCACGTGTCTTCTCAATTGATCAACCACCGTATTTTTTGCTCTATAAGACTCACTTTTCCCCTCCTAAAAAGTAAGGGGAAATGTGTGTGCGTCTTATGGAGCGAATGCAGGCTGCGCAGCTATCCCAGAAGCCAGAACAGCAAGAGGGATTGCTGCTTTTACTGCGCAGCAATCCCTCTTGCTGTTCTGGCTTCTGAGATTCAAAATATTTTGTTTCTTGTTTTCCTCCTCCAAAAACTAGGTGCGCCTTGTGGTCGAAAAATACGGTAATTAAATTAATTTGAGAGCTTCAAATGGTCTGAGTTCAATTTCAGGTACCTGTTAAAGTGGAAGAAGATCGGAATTTTGATCCTCATACATGAAAACAAGTGTTCACACAAACAGTCTTTCCTTCACTGTAGGTGAAAGTTCTGCTACCAGCTGGCAATGAAGCCACATTCGGTTTTGATGCTCTACCTAGGAGTGCTGTTTCTCCTTGTATCTGAAGGTGAGATTAAAGTGCCTCGTGATCTTGATGTGAACTCATCTCCTGACACATCACGTTGACTTTTTACTATATTCCCGCAGTGGTATAACTAGATACTCTTAGAACTTGGACTAAGTGGTTTGATTTGCACAACCCTTTTAGACAAAATCTTTGCCAGGACATGCTCCTGTGTTAACTGAAGGTTATTGGCTGATAACCTGGGAAAGGGGCAGGAAGTGGACTCATCCTTTCATCTTCCCTGGAGCCCAGCAAGCAGCGGGGAAGCTAAGTCTGCAGTTGAGACCAAGGCCAGAGCTGTAGGATTCCCAGGGAATGAAGAAGGAACCAAGGAATTAAGTGTAAATAGATTAATAGAGTATTTAAGGGGGGGGAAAGGTTAGAATGCATTATGATGATTATAGGGTAGAAAACAGAGGAAGATGGAAAGGAATTGCTGCAATAATTAATAGAAGTGGAATACAAAAAGGGAGGCGGGAGGAGGTCGTGGAAATAAGTGAATGAAAGACAAGATGTTGAAACTGATGAAGATGTGCTTGATGTTTTTTAATTTGTTTTTGTTTTTGTATTGTATTGTTTTTTTCTTTTTCTTTTCTCTTTTCTCTTTTTTCTTTTTTATCTTATTATTATTGTTTCTTTGTAACTGTTGGAAAAGCAATAAACATTATTTTTAAAAAAGGGGGGGGATGAAGAAGGAACCATGTTTCTCCCCAATGGAGGAAGCAGAGTCTACTGGGGTAGACTGAATTGTGAAACTATGCTTACAACCCACTTCTGCATATGTAAATGAACAAAAGTACTACAAAAGGAAACAGAACTGTAGTACATTGCGCCCAAAAATTCCTCACTGCTCTGGCAGTGGAGAGTATGTGGGAGTAAGGTTTGGGGTTATGCCTCGGTAAGTGGCTGTAATGATGAAATACTGGGATTGACTGGATGCTGACTGGATGCAAGCAGCCTCTAAGGAAAATTTTGCATTCACCTCACTATTGTTCCAGGCCAACCAAATCTCTGCCAAGCCGTAGCAGGATTCCGGGTGTCTTGGCACTTAACCAGGGTTCGTGTTTCCTTGGGGGGAAATGAGGCACAGCAGAGAACCTGTACCTTTAAGAATGATGGTTTACTCACACACCTGAGTTTTTAGAGAGAGTTCAAAGCATTTACATCTCCAGAACGGCTTGTCTTTTCCAGCACCACAGCATTGGATTCCCAGGCATCTTAAGAGCCATGCTGTCTCTCTGTCACAGCCTGCTCCAGCCAGCCATCATAGTTGCTTCCCATCAGTCCCCATGTGACGTTCTACCCAATTTCTCCCTTCTCCTTCTCAGCAGCACTTGCACAAAACAGCTTTTTCACTTCCAGTATCCCCCAGCCCCAGTAGCCCTGGCAAAACCTGTTTCTCAGGCCAATGTAAGACACTTTTTCTTCCTGTTGCTTACATCCGGCCAAGGGCAATCCTACCCCAAAAGCTATAATCAGCCTTTTGCTTCTTCAGTGACCCATCCCCAGCAAGTCATTGCCAGGCTGGCCCTTGCTAAATTCATGAGTTTGAGTTAGCTCAAATTCTAACACTTCACTGAATGTAGAGCTTATGGGGGATCTACCACCCCCCCCCAAAAAAAAATCTCATAACAATATATTTAGTAAGATAATATAAGGTAAAGGGTAAAGTGACTCCTGACCATTGGGTCCAGTCATGACCGACTCTGGGGTTGCGGCGCTCATCTCACTTTATTGGCCGAGGGAGCCGGCGTACAGCATGTGGCCAGCAGGACTAAGCCCCTTCTGGCGAACCAGAGCAGCGCACAGAAACGCCGTTTACCTTCCTGCCAGAGCAATACCTATTTATCTACTAGCACTTTGACGTGCTTTTGAACTACTAGGTTGGCAGGAGCAGGGACCGAGCAACGGGAGCTCACCCCGTCACAGGGATTCGAACCGCCGACCTTCTGATCAGCAAGTCCTAGGCTCTGTGGTTTAACCCACAGCGTCACCCACGTCCCTAAGACAATATACAGGAATACTATATAGGAAGACTATAAAACCCGTTGTTAATGTGTCCGCTTTGCAAGGAATAAAACCAGACTGAGCCATTTTGAAAGTGCTTCAGAGGAATAGCCTTGCCAACTCTTCAATTTCCACCCTATTCTGGGTCTTCACCTTTTATTTAAAAATGATTGGGGGTGTTTCTCATGGGGTGTCTGATTTCGTACTTCTCCCCCCAGGCAATGGGCTTCCAGAGGTCAAGTCCCGCGACCGCCGGTTCTTGCTGGGAAACATTCTTGATTGGAACAAGCCTCCTTCCGGGGGCAATGAGGTCCCAGCATCCCGCGACTCCTCTGTGGTCGAGCCAGAATTGTTTTGCCAAGGTGGCTGCCTTGATGGCTGGATAAGTTACCTGGGCCAGTGCTACATGTTTGTTCAGAAAGGAGAGACGTGGGAAGAAGCTGAGGTAGGGGCATCTTCAAAATGAAGATTTTCCTGTGGGCTCATCTTTAATAAATAATAATAATAAATTTTATTTATATCCCACCCTCCCCAGCTGAAGCCGGGCTCAGGGCGGCTAACAAGAATAAAATAACACAACATTCTAAAATCATTTCATTATAAAATTAATTCAAATCAAATTGATGGCAACCATTGGGCTAGAGTTCTGTGAAGATTGCCGAAGGAGGGAGTCAGGCTGTGCCCTGGCCAAAGGCCTGGTGGAACAGCTCTGTCTTGCAGGCCCTGTGGAAAGATGTCAAGTCCCGCAGGGCCCTGGTCTCTTGTGACAGAGCGTTCCACCAGATCGGAGCCACAGCCGAGAAAGCCCTGGCTCTAGTTGAAGCCAGCCTAACCTCTCTGTGGCCTAGGACCTTCAAGATGTTTCTGTTTGAAGACCGTAAGTTCCTCTGTGGGACATACCAGGAGAGGCAGTCCCGTAGGTACGAGGTTCCTAGGCTGTGTAGGGCTTTAAAGGTTAAAATCAGCACCTTAAATGATCCTTCCTTGCTTAGACTTTGTGCTCCATAAACCTCCTGCTGCCCTGCAAGTCCCTCTTACGCTCCTCCCTTCCTAGGTTGCGGAAAAGAAGCGAGTCTCTACTTTGTTTTGTTCTTCAAGCATTTTTACAAAAAATACACATAAAAAAGGGAAAGGGGGTTATGGCGTTCAAGTTAATTTTATGTAGCACCCAGGACCTGCTGTGAGATGTAAATGTTCTTGAATCAACTGGAAAGAGTCACCATGCTGCTACTAAATTCAGAGCGTATGTAATGATTAAAACATGCAAAACAGTCATATCTAACTTAAAAAGAGGATGCTTCTCAGAAATTAACCAGGATCCACCTTGGTGAACACCTCTCTTCAGATGTTACACATCTTCATTGGCTTTCAGTTTGTACCTAGGTAAAATCTGAGGCTTTGGTTTTTACCTTTAAAGCCACAAATGGTTTGGGACCAGGTTATCTTAGGACTGCATTCTCCTGTATGAACCTGCCTGTGGCGTTTGCCAGTGGCGTAGCGTGGGGGGTGCAGGGGGGGCCGGCCGCACCGGGCGCAACATATGGGGGTTAGGGTTAGGGGGCGCAAATCCACAGGTTAGGGGGCGCAAATCCACGGGTTAGGTGGCACAAATTACTTGCCTTGCCCCGGGTGCTGACAACCCACGCTACGCCACTGGTGTTTGCACAGAGCCCCCGGTCGTTCCAAGGACGATTGACCCTGTGCCACCATGGCTTATCTCTTCCACTGCCACCAACCAGGTTTCCCCGGTAATATATTCAGACTCAGTCTGAATATATAACGTATTAATATATAACATATTATTCACTCTCTCTGTCTCCCCTCTGTCTCTAACTCACTCTGACTCCTATGCCTCCCACCCACAAGAAACCAGCCAAACTAACTGCCAAAAACCCTGTGTTGAGCCTTAAACACTGTTAGGCTCTGCCCCGGGCTTTCTTAATGGTCAGCCTATTAACCCTTTCTCCCCCCCCCCCCAGTACGACATCTCCATAATGAGTGGGCAAACGCCACAGGGCCACCTGCCAAACCATCTTTCTTTCCCAGAGTCCAGAGGCAAAGCACTCTGAGGAAAGGAAGATGGTGGCCGTGACTGTCAGGAACTTCGGTCTGCAGCAGCGTATCTGCTTAGTAAAAAGGAAAGGAGACACAAAGGAAAGATTTTGCAGTGACTGCTGCTGACGGGGTGCTGTCATCTGCCCCACCCTTCATGTTAGGCCCCGGACCTGTGCCCCCTAATGGTACCATTGGGTGGCATAAAAGTGGCCGCCCACTCAGTCTCCTGCAAGGGGTTGTTTGTGTCTCTGTAACTCACTGCTTCCATATTATTTTGCCCCTGTTGAGTAAGATGGTGGTCTTTTGCACAGAGATCCTCATGCTGATTCTCCGATACAAAATACGACTGTAGCATTTCCTGAGGCATTTTCTCACCTTCTTCAGTTGCCTTCCCTTTTCCAATTTACTTTCCAGAGAACTTGCCAGCGCAAAGTCACAGGTGGACATCTGACTAGCGTCTCAAGTGCAGAACACAATGAATTCCTTGTGAGTCTGGCGACTTACCACGGACAACAGACGGCCCAGTTCTGGACAGGAGGAAGCCACAAAAAGGCAAGTCCAATTAGCACAACACTAAAAATGGTAACTCCACACCACTCTCAAGAGAAGAAAAAATACAGTAGTACCTCTGGTTAAGAACTTAATTCGTTCCGGAGGTCTGTTCTTAACCTGAAACTGTTCTTAACCTGAGGTACCACTTTAGCTAATGGGGCCTCCTGCTGCCGCCGCGCTGCCACCACGTGATTTCTGTTCTCATCCTGAAGCAAAGTTCTTAACCTGAAGCACTATTTCTGGGTTAGCAAAGTCTGTAACCTGAAGTGTCTGTAACCTGAAGCGTCTGTAACCCGAGGTACCACTGTATACGGCACAGTTGCATTACCAAAGCAAAACATGGCACTTAAATGTTTTGCAGATACAATTTTTACCATTCTAACTCCTCTACCCAGAACTCTTCCCAGTGCTATAAGCCTGAGGGCTCGTTCACACTTCTGCTGGTCCAATGCTTTCTAAACGGGTTCAAGCGGTTTTGCCTTTGCACTCTTTAGTGATAAATTGGAACAAACAGCAACCCACAGAAAACCTAGTTGCCGTTTGCTCTGATTCAGCGCTCAGCTCAACCACAGGTTTCCCAAGGGAAAGCAAACAAAAGTGTGGCTAATTAAGAAAGAGCTGTCCATCCTTTCCGTGTTCTGATTGATCTCTAGGTACTTCATCACCCCTGTTCTCTAGGTGGTTCCCCCTCAAAATGAGGGGCAGGACGATGCGAATTTGGGCACAGACACAGTGTGCACACCACACATTGCCTTGCCAAGTCATTTCCCCCTTCCCTACACCACAGGCCAGGTGTGGGGCAGGTAAAGAGCTGGCTCAGCCTGAAATATACTCGGAGTCGAGTGTGAATTTCGTGCTCTTTATTCAGCTGGTAGGAGCAATGAATGAAACTTTCCCTAAAACGTCTAGCTATATATATATTATTTACACAATGGGCCCCACATGATTGGCTAATTCCGGGCTGCTCCTGTAGGCCAATCAGGTTGCTGATTCACTTCATTCAGGAGCCTGATTGGCTGCTCCTGCAGGCCAATCAGGTCGCTGATTCACTTCCACCTGGAGCTGGATTGGGTGGCTCCTGCGGACCAATCAGACTGCTGCATTCTGGATCCTATTGTTCAGTAAATAACACAGCCCAAATAGGACAAAGTACAATCCAAGGCTGCTGGGCCTTGTGGAGCCCTTTGCCGAGCACTCTGCAAGACACAGCAACCAATTGATCGCTGCTGCTTTGCAGACTGTGCCTCTGCCTTTACTTTACAATCCAATTTCAAATTGTTATGTACTGAAGCTCTCACCCTGGGCCAGCAGGGGGATACTGTAGATAGTTATGCAAATAAGGGATCGAAAGTGACGTTCAGTGATTGGATAGTTTTAGAAAGTTGTTACAGTAACGTTGTACTGGAGCTCTATATAAGCAGGCTGACTGAACCCTTCAGTTCAGTTCTGTCCTGGCCTGTGAATGAACAAGAGCTGTTTGAAGAATCGCTGTGTCGTCTGATATGTTTACCCACAACTTAACACAAATCATGTGGACAAAAATTACCACATGGTGTAACAGTGACCAGGAGCGAAACTGGGCTTTATTTCACCTGGGTCAAAGAGGTAGTTTGACATATACAACTCTCTCCCCCCCCCCACGCACACACATTTGCATACACATGCAAAGGGACTGGAAACCTCAAAGGCACTCCTCTGGAGGCTTCACCCGGGGCAAAGAACCTGGCTAGCCACACACACACACCCCATAGCTATGGCACTGTAGTGACATCAGGTGATTGACAGGTAGGAAGCCTCACCCTCTTGTCCAGCTTGGGCTACAGTGGGTGCTGGAGCTAATGAACTGGGGTGCTGATCAGATCAACCTCTGCAGCCCTGCAGCAAGGAAAGTATGTGCCCACTGGCGGAGGAAGAGGCATGTGGGGGAGCGCACTGCAGCGCAATCCCGGGGGGCTGCCATCATGGCTGTCCCCCTGCCCGTGGTGGGCACCAAGCCCCTACGGGCGGCACACCATGCCCCCAGGGCATGCGCCAGCCCCACGCCCGCCTGCTCTCCACCCCCCGGTGTCCGAGCATGAAGCTCCGCCACTGTATGTGCCAATGAGGCATTTGATCAAGGCCTGTATCTTAAAATAAGCTTAGAAATATATTTGCAAAATGCTTGTATGTTTCATGCCAGGCAGAAACCAGCTGGCTGAGTACTTTGGCAGTTGTTTATCCTCTTGAACAGGGCCCCTCATTGATTTATAGCAGTACCTCAAAGTTGTAAAAGGAGCAAAAGCTGGGAGCAAAGGTCATACAATCAAGAATACAATCAAGCTGCAAAAACACCAATTAAGAGTTGGTAAATAGTTTACCATGTGCCTCCCATCAGCCACATTTTCCTAAGGTTAAAGGGCAAGAGCTAATAGGAACAGCAGCTGGCTGGGAAAGGGGGGTATAAAATGAAGAGGTTTTTCTCTTTACTGAGTTTCTCAGGCAAAGGCCTTTCTGCTAAAAATCTATCTATGTTATGTATGAAATATATTGGCTTTAATGTAATTATGCAAAGGATTTAGAAGGTAAGAAATGTTAGATTCTTATGTTAAGATTCTTATTTCATTGATGGTGTGTGAGAAGGTGAACCCAAGATCTCTGTTACCATGAGCCATCTGTTTTAGCCATCTGTTTTGGAGTGAAGGGGCAATAGAGCAATAGGGCAAAAAGGGCAAAAGGTAATCTGGTAATTAAGGTGCCTTGTCGAGGCAAATGTAAGATATATGACTACTTGTCTGCCATTTATGGATAGAAGGAAATATAGCTCTTTGTCTCCCATAAAAGGTAATAGGAAATGGGTGTATCTTTTATGATTGGTTCTAGCAGACAGCCAATAGGAATTTCAACCAGGCTGATTGGACAGAGGCAGCCAAAGGAGGAGTAAGGGGGCTGTGCTGAGGAAATATAAGTGCTGGCCACCAGGGCTGGGGTGTGCAGAGCTTTGGTAACCATATACCACTGTGCCTATCATTTATTTGTCTGACAAATAAATTATTATTTTAATTTCTCTATTGCTGCATTGAATATTTCATTCCAGCTAAGCGTTAACCACAAGCAGGGTGCTACACCAACTCCTCTATGGCGCAGAATGCAGCTTTGCTTGAGTGTGCCAACCAGGCTTTGAAACATGTTCCCACGCTTCAGTGCTCATGTTTTCAGCTAAAGAAATCGCACGTTCAGAATTAAAAGTCATAGTTGCCATTAATATTTGACAGAGAAGCCTGTCTAACATGGTTAATAATGGAGCAGAGCTTTAGGTGACATCTAATTAAAAGGTTTTGCTTAGATTCTTGGAATAAGCTGTGCTCACCGAACAATGCTGAGTGGTAGATTCCATAAAATCTTGATCTGTTTGCAGAGAATCCATCTTACGCACCGCACATTATTCATGCCCTTTTAAAGTATGGAAACCCCGCTTCATGCAAGAGATTTTTGTGCGCATCCCTTTGAAAACGCCTCTCACTCATTTTGTTTCAGTCGTGCTTGAATATGGAAATTCCTAAACAGTTTACGGGGTGTGTGTGATGGTCTTCATTTAATTCCTGTTTGGTTATTCTGCAGGGGTCTTCGCTAGAATGGACAGATGGCTCCGGGGCAAATTTCCTTCAGAGTCCACTGAGCTCAATTCTTCATGTTTTTGGGGAAGCAATTAACAGTATTCTGCACAGTCGCATCTGCTTAAAGATAAATCTAGGAGGTACACTGTAATCCACAAATATGATATATGTATTTGTTTAGTTCGTCCCCTAAAGCTAGGTTTCCTCCACTTTTCAAAATTCTAAGTATTAAATACTCCTCTGGTCACTTTCCCAGCAATTGGTGCTTTAAGCTAAAGTGATATTTAACACTTTACATGTTGGTTGTGTTTTGTTTGCTTTGTGCCATTGAAATGCCATTGGATACAGGAGGCTGATGTTAATTTTAGGACATCATTGAGTGCAATTTGCATCAAAGTTCCACTGCAGAATAGAATGAGCTCTCTAAAAAGGAAGTTTAGAGCTGATTCACTCTCACCCTCCTCAAATTAGGCATTATTTTTATCAAACTAGTTCAAATCAGAGTTAAATGCCCAGCTGAACAACATTGCAGCAGTTGGTTGTCCAGGGATTTCATTTTGGGATAACATCTACATTCATCTTCAGTTTCACTGTAGAAAATTTGGTGGCTGCCATGTCTTGAGAAATTTGGCAAGCGTTAGCAAACCTGTTTTGACTTTCCTTGAAATCACTCAGTATTTTATTTCAGGATGAATATCCATATTCTCCTTAGGTGCAACCCACCTTAGGTGCATTTTCAGTCAAAACCCTAATTGCAAAGTTTACGTTCAAATGCAAAGTTTACATTCTCCAGGCTCGTATGGTGCTTGGAACTTTTTAAAGTAGTTTGGCAAACCTATTGAGGACATAACTGGTGCTCCAGAAAGGCTTGGAGCACACAACTTCATCAGGGAGAAATTCCAGAAGAGTGTTCATATTATTCTGTTCTTTATGCTGGAGCAAAAGGGCTTTTATGATGGCCATATCATTCTGTGTGTGGTGGAAGTAATTGGAACATACATTTCTTGCCCTGAAAACAAATGCATTTTAGTGTGCCCAAACCACCTCTACCACACTAAAACTGTAACATCTCCGCTCCCCCTAAAATAGTAAGGGTACCAGTTGCATATAAAGTGAGTAATGAGCTGCCCAAAGAAAATCACTCACCCAGTTTGTGGCAGATGTACAATCTTCTCTTAAGCTTAAAACTCAGGCGAAACAATTGATTCCTGTTTGCAGTGAATCAGTTTGCAGAACTCAACCCTCCCTGACTGATCATTTTGTCTATCATGTGGCTATTTTTCCTCTCTGCTCCCCAGAGGGTATTTTCAAGTTTTAATAAACTGAATGGGTTTAATAGGTATAACCTTGTAAGTTTATTCAATTAAGCTTTTGTCTAGTGCTATATAGACAAGCTTAATTGAATAAACTTACAAGGTGCTTGGCATTTTTGATGAGAAGATAATATTTTTCTAATGAATTCTTGGATTTTATTTTCTTTTTATTCACTACTTGCTTTTCTTCCAGGCCAGGGTAACTGGGACGGCTCTGATTGCAGAAAGAAGCTACCCTTTGTCTGCAGCTACAAACCCAATCTGACACCCCCATAATCGCAACAGAAAAAGAATGCAACCTCTTCTACTGAACCTGCTTTAACAAACACGGACACGGACAAAATCAAGTTTTTTTGCTTAAGTGCTACTTGTTAAATGTGGTCCAGATATTGACACATGCCATTATTTAGAGTTCGTACTACTTAAATAAAGTCTGGCTCAATTTGAGTGCTTAACAAGATCTATGTGCCACTTAACCTCCATGGGGATTTGAGGAATATTGATGAGAAACCTTTAATTTAAAAATAATTACAAATCATTCATTAAAACATTACTTATTTCACCATTTAATGGCCTGGTCATACATTTTAAATGCTGAAAACACTCTCCTTAGGCGTGTCAGATAAATCCATGAAGAGTTAATTGAATGCTGTTATTGGGTTGAAAGAAAAAAGAAATGGTTGTAGTTTTAATCATCAGTTCAAAGAAAAGTCGCACAAACATGAAAGAAAGTGCAAATTCAATGGAAAAATCATGGGTATATCATTGTACACACAAAAGATACAGAAATTTGTCAACAGCACTGCTGAATGCAAACTTGTTATTATGGTTATGTGTGTTTAATTGCTTTGCATTATACATCACTGTGTCCTGTATAAACAGACAGCTTCCCTTTGTTTTTTTCTTAATTATAACTTGTGTATCATTTGTTAGACATAATAGATATGTCTGCCTATGCGAGGCACAATTCACAAAGATATTCTCCTGAGCAGCAGCCCATGGGAAGAAATAGGGCAAAGCGAGAACACATCTCTTTGTGCAATGATCTTGTTGGATATCTGGCAGAGAAGAACATTGTGATGAATTGTGTTTATAGTCAACAAATGACAAAAGCGTTGAAGAGAATTACACACACACACAAAAAAAAATGCTCAGAGGTTATCAGTATTAAGTTGTGGGCGAACATATCAGACGACACAGCGATTCTTCCAAAGCAGCTCTTTATTTGTAAGCTGGAACAGAACTGAACTGAGGAGCTCAGTCAGCCTGCTTATATAGAGCTCCACTAGAATGCAACAGTAACCATTTTCTGTAACTAGCCAATCACTGAATGTCACTTTCAATCCTTCATTTGCATGTAAACTATCCAATCACTGAACGTCACTTTCGATCCTTCATTTGCATAACTATCTACAGTATCCCCCTGCTGGCCCAGGGTGAGAACTTCAGTATATAACAATCAGGATTTGGTGGTTGTCAATGGCAGATACTTACATGTTTAAAGAATAGATACCTTTACCCTTATGGGCCTTACTGAAGTTGAAAATGAACAAATGCTGGATATGGATGGCATGCACACTGGAGTTCTTAAAGGACTCAAATCTGAAATTGCTAGCCTTTTTGGAGAAATATGTAACATGTCCCTAGAATCAGCCTCCATGGTGGAGGACCGAAAAGCAGGTGATATAACACTGTTTTAAAAAGAAGTATTCCAGGAAGGATACGGGAAATTACAGGTGCATTAACTTAACATCTGTTTTAGGAAAAGTGGTAGAAAGTATCATTAAAGGTAAAGGTACCCCTGCCCGTACGGGCCAGTCTTGACAGACTCTAGGGTTGTGCGCCCATCTCACTTAAGAGGCCGGGGGCCAGCGCTGTCCGGAGACATTTCCAGGTCACGTGGCCAGCATGACAAGCTGCATCTGGTGAGCCAGCGCAGTACACGGAAACGCCATTTACCTTCCCGCTAGTAAGCGGTCCCTATTTATCTACTTGCACCCGGGGGTGCTTTCGAACTGCTAGGTTGGCAGGCGCTGGGACCGAGCAACGAGAGCGCACCCCGCCACGGGGATTCGAACCGCCGACCTTTCGATCGGCAAGCCCTAGGTGCTGAGGCTTTTACCCACAGTGCCACCCGCGTCCCTAAAAGAAAGTATCATTATTAAATATCAAATCACCAAGAACATACCTTGCTGAAGTAAAGTTGACCTGCCTTCTCAAATAAAAGTTCTGTCTAGCTAACCTTTTCAGGGTCCTTTGAGAGGGCCTATAAGTAGGTGATAATGGTGACCTAGAACACATCACGTACCATTAGAGCTTGGTGCCAGCAAAAGGCTGATGGCCTCCAGCTCTACTTCCCATTGTCCTTGGAGGCAGGTGAGGTTGTGCAGGTGGGGACCAAGTGCTCGGAGGCAGGGGGCAGTCAGCAAACACACTTCTGTAGGATTCTGCTTCAGTGGGCTCTGTCTGCCAATGGGCAGACCACACTAGGCAGTCATCCGTTTTTGTTTCTCAAGAGAGACAGAAGTCCCATTTCCGAGAGAACAGTTTGCTCCCCTCAGAGTTCTTGAATCTAGTCACACTCACAGAATTGCAGAGTTGGATTCCTGCAAAGCAGGAATCGCAGCTGACTTGTGACTTCCAAGGCGTTACGGTAAAATCTGGGCGCGAGGCTGCTCTGCCACCCAGCTCGTCGGACTAAGTCCGCGGGTCCCTGCGGAGGAAAATGAGTTCAGCCGGAGACAGGAGCAAACTGCAGAAGATCCATGTTTATTGTGCAACAGGTTCAAGGCGAGATTGAAAAGAGAGAAAGGGGTAACATGAATTTTTGAAACTTCCCTCCATGTCCCAGAATACAGTGCAAAATACATCCCAGTTACATCATGAATACATTAAGAAGAGGTTGGGTTACACAGATTACATCATGAATATATTAAGAAGAGGTTGGGTTACACAGGATTAACATATGGAGGAGGGAGGGGGGAATATGCAGAGCTGAAATATGCGTAGATAAGCACATCCTGGGTACCGGTGATGAGAAGACAATGGTCCATGTATGCATAGTCTGCCACCTGGCATTGCCCAGAGGAAAGGCTTGGCAGAGTGATTTGACAGGATTAGGGTCTTGGCACCTTGCTTGAGGGATTATGGAGGACAGGGAAGGTGTCATGGAGTCCTAGAGAAATTGAGCAAATTGGCACGTTGATTTTCTATGAATTTTATAGATTTTAGTCCCTTTTGTCATTGACAGTTGGAAATAAATGGATATATTGTAGCGAAGAAGGAGGTGAAGAAGACATGCCCCCCCTTCCGTATCAAAGGTCACAGTGGAAAACCCACCCAACTCTTTCTTTCACCTTCATGACAAGTTAACCATCTATTTTACTCTCTCATTTGTGTCTGTCTTTCTTATTTCACAAATCTCACCCGTATTTTACATTTGTGAGATTTTGAAAGCTATTTACATGTGAAGTTTCCCCCTTGCTGGTTTCTTAACCCTCTCCTTATCCAAATGGAAGTCTGCTTTTCACTCCACAAGCATTTGTCTATTCCTGACAGTAGCAAAAGTTCATTCCTGAGCTAATACCCTGGGAAAGAATATTTCATCCACCTCTGCTTAAAAGCTGTTTAATTCTCCACATTGCTACACTCAGAGATGCTCTGCGCCTGAGAAGGAAGACACTTTCTGTAAGGGGTGTCCCTTTTCTTTTAAAGTTGTTTGGGCAGGCTAATTCCAAATCTGTTTGTAGATCTACACAAAGAAAATGAAAAGGCTGTTTGCAGACTGCAAAGTGTGAAGGGTGAGTCTGGAAGGAGAAACAGCTGAAAGTGGTTCTGATCTGCTAATTGGATTTTTAAAAAAATCTCCCCAGCTAATCTCAGCTGGAACTCTTAAAAGCAATTTCACTTGTGTGACTTTTGAGGTAACAGTGAAAAAACACAAATAACAACCACCACTCTGGCATCATCTTGGCCCTCTAAGCTATACTGCCATTATTCCCATTTTACTTAAAGTCACCAGCTGGCTGGCCATATTCAGATGTCCTGATAAACTGCAGGGCATGGTTTACTGTGAATGAGTTCGTATATGCTTCTGATTCACTCCTGCTACACTCCTCCCTTGATGCCAAGATTTGTTCCTGACTTTTCAGTTGTGCTTTGTTTGGGTGAGGAGTGCAGCCAGAGTAATTGGGCAGTGTCCACAGCAAGTATCCCACATGAATCTCTGGTGATACTAGACTATTGTTGAAAGCCACCCCAGTCTCTGAGTGGTGCAAGATTCCTGGGGTTCCAGAGCCAGTGTTTCCTTCTGGAAATTAGGCACAGCAGAGACTGTGTTGTCCTTAGGATATATGGTTTATTTACGCATATATACAACCTAAGCCTACCTTCTTCTTCTTTCTTTGGCGATCACTCATAGTCAAGTAAGATTGTCTTCCATACACAATCTTAACAGTGAGTTTGTAAGTGCCTGTGGAGGCCATTTCTGGATCCACATGTCCTTCCACAGTGGGGACATAGGTTTCCAGGTGGGAGTTGATCACGGTGAGGGTTTGCCAAGTGTGCCTTCCTCTTAGCGTGTTTCTCCCTTTCGTCCTGAGTTCAAGCGTCTTCAAAGTCCATGACACCTTTGGTAAAGGCTGTTCTCCAATTGGAGCACTCGCAGGCCAGTGTTTCCCAATTCCCGGTGTTTATACTACATTTTTTTAGATTTGCCTTGAGAGAGTCTATAAGCCTCTTTTGTTGACCACCAGCATTACGCTTTCCATTTTTAAGTTTGGAATAGAGTAGTTGCTTTGGAAGACGATAATCAGGCATCTGCACAACATGACCTGTCCAACAAAGTTGATGTTGAAGAATCTTTGCTCCTTCCAGCACACTGACATTATTTTGCCTGTCTTCCCAAGTGATGTGTAAAATTTTTCGGAGACAATATTGACGGAATCTTTCGAGGAGTTGGAGGTGGTGTTTATAAGTGGTCCACGTTTCACAAGCATACAGCAAGGTTGGTAGCACAATAGCTTTGTAAACAGGCATTTTGGTTTCCCTCTGAATATCCCAGTCCTCAAACACTCTGCACTTCAATTGGGAGAAAGCTGCACTCGCA
Source organism: Podarcis tiliguerta (assembly GCF_965153285.1). Lineage (NCBI taxonomy): Eukaryota > Metazoa > Chordata > Lepidosauria > Squamata > Lacertidae > Podarcis > Podarcis tiliguerta. Next base: position 82,180,131 of record NC_139540.1, on the reverse strand, counting down.
GAGTTCAGGCGATGCTGGATTTCAACATCAATGTTGGCCCTTGTGGAAAGATAACAGCCCAGGTAGGAGAAGTGATCAACACTTTCCAGTGTTACACCACTGAGCTGGATTTGCCTGCGTTGAGGTATAATCTTGATAGCTATCATGGAACATATTAATCAGTGATCTGTCCAGCAGTCATCATCACTCATCATAGCTCTGGTAAGGAGCACATCACAGCGAACTTCAGCTTGGACATAGTCTCAGAGGTGCCAATGGTTCAACCGAGGGTGCCTCCATGATATTTTAAATTATTATTTTGTTGTCAAAAGAGTGTGTTGGTAAAAACAAGGTTGTGTGGTGCACATATAGTCAAAAGTAAGATTCTGTTCTGGTTGCTGTTGCCAATTCCTTGTTTCCCAATAGTTCCAAGCCGCAGATCGAAATCTACCCCAACTTTTGCATTAAAATCACCCAGGAAGATAATTTCATCCTCCTTAGTCGTCTTTGATAGGATGGCATCCAGCTGGCAGCAAAAAAATTCTTTAATGTTTTCATCGGCATCCAGTGTTGGTGCATAAGCACTTAGAATAGTAGCCTGTGGGCTTTTGGCGAGTTTTATTTGAAGGGTTGAAAGTCGCTCATTAATGCCAGTGGGGACTTCTGACAAGAAGAAGAAGAGTTTGGATTTGATATCCTGCCTTTCACTCCCTTTAAGGAGTCTCAAAGCGGCTAACATTCTCCTTTCCCTTCCTCGCCCACAACAAACACTCTGTGAGGTGAGTGGGGCTGAGAGACTTCAAAGAAGTGTGACTGGCCCAAGGTCACCCAGCAGCTGCAAGTGGAGGAGCAGAGACGCGAACCCGGTTCTCCAGATTATGAGACTACCACTCTTAACCACTACACCACACTGGCTCTCCAGTGTCACATCAAGATCATTCTTGATAGCAAAGCCTACTCCATGTATTCAACGTTTTTGTTCAGGTAGAGCTTTCCAGAAGAATGTGTACCATGGAGGGACTCATAGCATTACCAGCCTGCAACCCCTTCCCCTCTCAGTCACATCACAGCCAGCTCTTACATTGTACGTCAAATGGTGGCTTTGATTTTTAGCTGACTCTGAGTTGAGGGAGGGGTCCCACCCTTTGCCATCTAGCTCAGAGCTTTTGGTTCCTAATGGTCCATTTCATTCACCTTCTTCTCTTAATGGCTCATCACTTTTCCTTTGTTTTCTTAATGGACCATCTCCCAGGCGATCTCCTGAATATGGGTCCAGGGATTAGGAGTCTGGTATCCACTTTAACAAACACAAGTCTTGATTAGACTCTAACACTTATTGGACCCAAATTTAGGGGATTCTGGCACCAGCAAACTCATAACAATATAAAGCTGGCTCACCTTGGTCCAAATCTAATATTGTGAATGCCTTGCTGTGAAGGATTTTCATGGGGAATATGGTTTTGTCTTCTATTCATTTCATTGCTAGAACATTGAAGAATTAGGTCTCCTGCATTTATGTATGAGATGAAAATTTCCTATTGATTTTTTAAAATCAACAAATGTCAAGGGAAAAAGACATTGTTTAACTCTTGCCCAATTCCAATTTTGTAATTATATTTCCAAGATTATTAAAATAATATCTTATAACAGCGAAGGAAAATAAATGGCACAGTAAATTGTATCCTATTTTTGCTCTTATCTTTGTCCTCATTCCATTGTTTTGCATTGATATTATTATATTTTGTTAAAGCTCGCTTTCATTTTTCCTCGCTCTCTGGAGATTAAGTCTAGGTGAACAAAACAGGGTTATCAAGACAAATTCAATTTCGCAGGATCCTAAAGGGAAATATTTATGAAAATGCTACCATTAGAAAAGATAAGATGCCTGTCTCACTTGTCTTCCTGTGGCTGAGATTATAAATCAAAGCTGAATATATCAAGACTAACACTTTCTGAAACAAGGCAAGGGGCATAATATTTCAGCAATGGAAAAGATCGTCTTTTATTTTACCAAATACTTTTATTTTAATTTATCTGGTATTTTCAGTTTCTTTCTCCTCAAGTGATAAAATTAAAATTATTATATTGTTACATCTGGAAAGTCAAAACATTTAATACATTTAATTACAGGCTGGATCTTCCTTAGTTGTTTCTCGACCCATCAGCAGTTGGCAAGGGATGGGATGGATCATCCAAGACTCAATGACTCAAGCTTCATCTTCTTCCTCCTCCTCCTCCTCCTCTTCTTAGTTTTTGTTCCAAAGGTCTCCCTCCCTGCATTTGCAGCTGAATACAGCTAGTATTCCTGCATGCTACACCTGTTGAGCAGGTGCCAATGAGGGAGGTCTCCATTGGTGCCTTAATTTTTCCCCCCTTGTTGAGTCCTTCCTACAGAGGCTTAAATTATAAACCCCAGTGATCACTTTCTTGACACTGTTTCCAGAAGAGCTAACCTTACTAACTGTTAATTTTAATTAGGGGATGCAATCAACGTTAGTGCTTTCTTTTGGTGATGCCACCCATGGTCCCTGGGTCCTCCAATCAGGGTTCGAATTTTTCACAGTGGGACAGTGAGTAAAGAATAAACAGTGATAAGAATCAAAGATTCGAGAGCATAACAGACACAAATCAGTTCATTGGTGTAAAATGCTTCATTTAGGCATATTATAATGTTCAATAGAAGGTAATGATACAGTATTACGAAATTTGAATAAAATAAATCAAGGTGAAGGAATCTAAGCTGACATCTTTATCGAGCTATCCACCATGACCCCAAGGCCTTGTTGCTGGGGTCACCACTGGTTTCCTTCTCATTAAAGCATATGTAAAATTAGGGTGCCCCCCCATGTGTGTGACATCACACTTGCTGACCTCAAATTGCATTTGCATGCCTACGGTTTTGGGTTACTGTGGTGTTGCACAAAAGATGAGTTGCTTTCAGCCCTAGAAATCATGGGACACGTGGACGAAATCCTGAGACAAACAAACGTGTGTCTGAGCCCTGCAATCAGTGAGTAAAAGCTCTTACCGGTAGGCCAGCAGCAACCACACCAGAATAGACCAACTCTCAGTCTGATGCCGGCAAAGAGAAGACCATCTGCTACTGGCTGGGAGACCAAACCAGGAAGACTCCAGGCAGCCCCTTCAGCCTAGCCCTCCTGTATCAATGGTCACCTACAGAAGATGCTGATGGGGTGTGTGCTGAGGGCTTGTCCACACTGTGGACACTGCCAGTGTGGTATAGTGGTTGAGAGCGATAGACTCGTAATCTGGGGAACCGGGTTCGCGTCTCCGCTCCTCCACATGCAGCTGCTGGGAGACCTTGGGCCAGTCACACTTCTCTGAAGTCTCTCAGCCTCACTCACCTCACAGAGTGTTTGTTGTGGGCAAGGAAGGGAAAGGAGATTGTTAGCCGCTTTGAGACTCCTTCAGGTAGTGATAAAGCGGGATATCAAATCCAAACTCTTCCTCTTCCTCTTCTTCTTCTTCTTCTTCTTCTTCTTCTTCTTCTTCTTCTTCTTCTTCTTCTTCTTCTTGTCCCCTGCCTAGAAAGCACAGGTCCAGGCAGTTTTCCACAGGTCTGAGTAGTTTTGACTTTGCCCCATTGCTTTCCCCTGGAAATTGGAACAAATGACAATCTGCAGAAAACCCGATTGTTGTTTGTTCCAATTCAGCTGTAAAGATCCGGTTTCCCTTGGGGAAAGCGATGGGGCAAATGAAGGTGAGGATAAGCCATGCACATATGAAACTGCTCTTACTTCCTGTTCTCATTTATTTGCAGAGAACACCCTGGAGCTTGGGGTCCCGTGATGAACTAGCCAAAGGATTTGAGACTGAGCAGCAGCTTGAGCACTGCTCTCTCTCTCTGATCTGCTTCCACTGGTTCCCACTGGCTTTCATTAAAGGTCACAGAGCAACCAGTGCTTTGTTTTTTGCCCTATGCATGAACCCTCTGCAACAACCGTTTAGAAGGCCTCCTGCCTTATATTTTCTTATGATTTCATGATGAGTAACTCCCATAGCCATCATCCAAAAACACTCCAAGATTCAAATCAATTCCAGATGGAAGTCCACATGAAACCGCGGAATCTGCCTAGGCTTCCACCTCAAGTCATATATAAGCCTTATAATTCGAGCTTAATGTCCTGTTCATTCTAACCACAGTTCTGGCTTGTCCAAAAGTTAGCGGACGTTTTTGGTAAATATTGTGGAGACTCTTGTCTGAATGTGGTGTGCTTAATAAAAGCAGCATCTGACCCAACCAAGTTGGTCCATTGCTTTGCTTACTTTCCGACATTTACCAGATAGACAGAGGGACAAGCTCTTTTCCAAGGTGCAAGGGAGCAGCGGGCAAAAGAAGCTTCGCATGTGCCCCGCAGTGGCAAGAACATCCTTTTCCACCAAGCTGACGGTATCTGCCCTAGGATTCAGACATTTATTTTTACACGGAGCAGACGTGTTTCCCACACAGCAATCCTTGGGAGTTTTGTAGCCATGTCAAGTTGAGGGAAATAACGTGTAATGGTTTCTAGGGGTTGCTTGTGCGTAAGTTGCCGCAACTCCTGGCTAGGTTACCTGGTTGAACCCTTTCTGTCTGGACAGCCTCAAGTTTCGTGGCTGCCTCAGTCTCTGGCAGAATCCGTCAGTGGGCGTTTCTTGAACCTTTTCCAGCATAAAAGCTGTTTGATGCCCAGTCTCCACCTACTCTCCCTGCGCGGAAGTCTTCTGCGCAGGGAGGGTGTGGGCAGCGGAGTGCCTGTACTCTCTCCGCTGGTCTCCGGCGAGGAGTCCTGGAGCCACCTCTCCGATTCCCCCATCTGCCCCCCTTCTCCACGGGTGTTACGCTGATTTCCTTCCCCAGCGGATGGGCTACCTCTCTCCCTACTGGGACCCTCTCCGGCATCCCTCTGGAGCCTTCTCTCTGCCTCCAGCTCCGATGGCAGTTCCCTGACATAACGATAGGAACAGCATTGCTTCTGGCTTATTTACTTGTTTTTATTGTTTAAATTTATATACCATCCTTCATCTGACGACCACAGAGCACCGGTTTATGCAATCTCTTTTTCTCACAAGGCCCTTGTGTTAAACCTGATTCATTTCATCCCATAGCTTGTGCAATGCACACCAGCCATGGCCCACTTCATTTTGTGAAAATGATGCAGTTCCCCCCGATTCTGCAAGATGTGCTGCGAGAACTCCTTTTGCTATTTGCAAATCCCCAGGCATCCACCTGCATGGCCCCAGTGGTGCAGTCCTTGGTTTGACTTGCAGAGTCTTGTCCATTTCCTCTTCTGCAAACCCTCAATGCAGAAATAACCACTGCCCGTTTTCTTGCAAGCACAGTTGCTAGAAAATGCAGGGGAAACAGAAATATTTTAAAGAGGACCAATATTTGATTTTATGGCATGGCTTGGGTGAGTGGGGAACAGCTTTTCCATGAAAGCAGGGACACAAAATACAGGGTTGCATGGATGACAATGGGCCCCTCCTCTCTGCAAGAAACAAAATGGTGCAGAGGCTTTGAGAGCTGAGCTGGCTGATTTTTTCTGTGATATTTAGTACAGCAAGGTAAGTCTACTTACCTGTGCATATGCATCATTGCTTTAAATGGGACTTAGGTCTAAGGTGACGTGGTTAGGATTGTGCTGCTGTATAACATTTAGGGCACATCTCAGAAGTTTTTGCCTCATTTTACAGTGGGAATTCCTGAGGCTGATAGACAAGGCGCCCAATTGAATCAGAATGGGTGGATTATACATAATACCCCATCAAACAGATCCTCCGTTCCTTTTTTATCTTCCATGGGGGACAGAAAAGGAGAAGAGCTCAGAAACAGGGCAGAGAGGAGAGAGAGAGAGACCCACAAAGAGGACAATGGACAATAGAGCTTCTGCAGGACTGACATATTCATTGGCAAGAATCTTGTGTAGAAAGCATTACTACCTCCCTCTCTCTCACACACACACAAACACACACACACACACAATCACATCATGCAATGAGACCCTTAGATGAGACCTACAGGTAGCAGACCGGTAAAAAAACATAGCAAGAGCCAGCGAGGTGTAGTGGTTAAGAGCAGTAGACTCGTAATCTGGTGAACTGGGTTCGCGTCGCCGCTCCTTCACATGCAGCTGCTGGGTGACCTTGGGCCAGTCACACTTCTCTGAAGTCTCTCAGCCCCACTCACCTCACAGAGTGTTTGTTGTGGGGGAGGAAGGGAAAGGAGATTGTTAGCCGCTTTGAGACTCCTTCGGGTAGTGATAAAGCAGGATATCAAATCCAAACTCTTCTTCTCTTCTTCTAATGGCTACCATCACCACCTCAAGAGAGCAGTTCCAAAAGATTCACATTTTTGCAACACAACAAATCTGATGAGGAACCAAATCGACTGTTGGGAAGTTGCCATTGGATCAGTTATCTTTTGTTTGCTACAAAAGATCCCTGCTACTAAATACTACTAAGTCACCTGTACCTTATCAGCTTGTAACCATTTGCAAACATTCATGAACATGTGAACAGGACAGAGCTCAGTATCAAGTTTGATATTTGCGAAATTTACTACCATCCCTAATTGGGGACACTCCATTCAACACTTTTCAACATTAACTCCAGACCGCAAAACAGGTTAACTGCTCGTGCTTTGCTGATGTGGGAGGTTGGGGCCAAATTTCTTCTTGTTTTGCTTGCATGTGCCTTAAAATAAAATTGAACTTGTCTATGGGAAGTACGGGTGGCGCTGTGGGTAAAAGCCTCAGTGCCTAGGACTTGCCGATCGAAAGGTCGGCGGTTCGAATCCCCGCGGCGGGGTGCACTCCCGTTGCTCGGTCCCAGCGCCTGCCAACCTAGCAATTCAAAGGCACCTCCGGGTGCAAGTAGATAAATAGGGACCGCTTACTAGCGGGAAGGTAAACGGCGTTCCGTGTGCTGCGCTGGCTCGCCAGATGCAGCTTGTCATGCTGGCCACGTGACCCGGAGGTGTCTCCGGATAGCGCTGACACCCGGCCTCTTAAGTGAGATGGGCGCACAACCCTAGAGTCTGTCAAGACTGGCCCATACAGGCAGGGGTACCTTTACCTTTATGGGAAGTCGTATGCAAAGACTACGAATGGTGTGCTGCATATGGGCTTGTTATTCTGGAATATGGAAGAGTCACATTTCATCTTAAGGAATTCAGCTGCGCCTGAAGGCCTTGTGAGTCCTCAGCTCAGTGGAAGGAAGAGCCTTTCAGTGCATTTGGCATCACACAGTTCTCTTGGGGTGGGAAGACGGGGAAGAATTAAAATTCAAGAGCCACCTTCCTTTACTGGAGAATAATTCCTTGCCATCAAAATCAGTGAGCAACCAATTAATTCTCAACTTCCTGCCCTCAAGCGGGCGACGTTACCTCTTGTAAAATAATTTATTTTCAGCTTCCTTCATTTTTCCCTTTCTTTAATAAAGATCGAACAGAACTGCTGAATTCCATCACACTGAAGACCGCCTTTATCAAGGGCATTTTATATGGCAGGAGAACTAGACTTTTCAAACCATTCACCAGGAATAAAAAACGTTAATCATGTCTTTGTGGAAGAGGCTGTCAGAGCTAGTCAGCCTTCGGTTCAAAAGCTTCCAGGGTGCTGGTCAGAGCAGAGCTTGATAAAATCACAGTGCTGAACTGTGCATGTTGCTCTAAACGCTGAAATTTCTATTTTTCTGAACAGGGAAGAAGAAGGAGGAGGAGGAGGAGGAGGAGGAGGAGGAGGAGAAGACCATTTATATCATTTAAAATGTTGATATTTGACATTTAAAAGGTTGAACCTTCACATTTATTGAAACATTCAAATTTAGGCTCCCTGTCTGAATCTGATGAGGAAATTGCCAGTGAGCATTTGGGGGGGTATGCAAAGCCCCCCTTGTGGGACACGGGTGGCACTGTGGGTTAAACCACAGAGCCTAGGACTTGCCGATCAGAAGGTTGGCGGTTCAAATCCCCGCAACAGGATGAGCTCCCGTTGCTCAGTCCCAACTCCAGCCCACCTAGCAGTCAAAGTGCAAGTAGTTAAATAGGTACCGCTCCTGCGGAAAGGTAAACGGAGTTCCCATGCGCTGCTCTGGTTTGCCAGAAGCGGCTTAGTCATGCTGGCCACATGACCCGGAAGCTGTACGCTGGCTCCCTTGGCCAGTAAGGCGAGATGAGCGCCACAACCCCAGAGTCAGCCACGACTGGACCTAATGGTCAGGGGTCCCTTTACCTTTACCTTTATGCAAAGCCCCTTACTTGGGAATTGCTGTCTATTTCCTGGGCGAGGCAGGATTTGCTGGTGGGCTGTGCTGTTGTGGTGGGGAGTTGTGGCTGCATTGGTGCAGCACTGAGCTTGTGTGGACATTGCTTTCTCCATAGAAGAGGGTCAAATGCTATCTTTTGCAATAGTTCTCTGCAGGATTAATAAAGCCCTCCTGTTTAAAGGCCCTAAGATTCCCCAGCTCAGCCATTAAACTCACTGGGTAACATTTTGGCCAGCTGAAGTCTTTTTAAGGTTCTTTTCTGTGCAATGGTGGTTTGGAATATATGGGAGAAGAAAAATCCACTTTATTTATTGATTTATTTCACTGAAAATGCTGCCAGCTGAGGACGGGTCCTCTAAGCAAGAGACTTTCTAAAAGATGAAGAGCAACAGCAGGCCAGTTTGCTTTGCACCTCACTCACACCCCTTGAACGGCCCCCCAAAATGTGGAACATTTGACCCAGAACTAATACAGTCTATTCAAAGCTACCACAAACCCAAAACAGAAAAAAAAGCTAGTTCTGGGTATAAACCCATAAGTAGGGGTTCTTATAAGGGAGAAGAAAATCTCTCAAAACAAGTAACAAAGATTAATCAGAGCTGTGGGAATCTCATCAAAGAAAAACCAAACCCCATGTGAAAAATATTACAAGCACCTATCGTTGCAAGTGTTTCCCTTTGTTGTTGTTGTTTATTCATTTAGTCGTGTCCGACTCTTCATGACCCCCTGGACCAGAGCACTCCAGGCACTCCCGTCTTCCACTGCCTCCCGCAGTTTGGTCAAACTAATGTTCATAGCTTTGAGAACACCATCCAACCATCTCTTCCTCTGTCATCCCCTTCTCCTTGTGCCCTCCATCTTTCCCCACATCAGGGTCTTTTCCAGGGAGTCTTCTCTTCTCATGAGGTGGCCAAAGTATTGGAGCCTCAGCTTCAGGATCTGTCCTTCCAGTGAGCACTCAGGGCTGATTTCCTTCAGAATGGATAGGTTTGATCTTCTTGCAGTCCATGGGACTCTCAAGAGTCTCCTCCAGCACCGTAATTCAAAAGCATCAAGTGTTTCTCTTATGTTCCAGTAAATTGGTTAAGAGACAGGAAGAAGAGTAGGGCAGCCCTCCCAGTCGGCAGCAGAGCAAGCTGACTGAGCGCCTGGAGTGGCGCGCATGACCTGCACCCAGGGGCGGGGCCAGCTGCCCATGGGACCGGGCAAGCCAGGGCAGGACACTCCACGGGGCCTCTGAGGAGTCTGCCTGTCTCCTCCCCCTTAGCTGCCCTACAACTGAGGGGGAGGCAGCAGGCAGACCGTTTGGGCCAGCACGCGCCCAAGCCACGTCTCTCTCCCAGGAGAGATGCATGGCTCGGGCGCACTGCAGGCCCCACGGTGAGTGCCACCTGGCATTTTGTCACCCCCCCTCAGGGGTGACACCAGGGGCAGCCTGCCCCCACCGCCCTCCTTCCTGCGCCCCTGCTCCCAGGGGAGGCCTGCAGAAACCAGAGTCCTGCAAGAATTGCTACTGAGCTCTGTGCTTCTTAACTTGTTCATAAATGATCTAGAGTTGGGGGGGGGGACATTTTTGGACCCCTGAATGCATTTTTGAGATAGTGCATAGAGAGGCTGGCATGATACAACATGGCTGCCTTGGGAGGCGTGGCCTAACACAAAACCAGTGCAGCAATGGCGAATCTTTCCCCATAATTGTATTTGCATAATAGAAAAGGCTTAACCTGCTAAGTTTCTACCTGCTAAAGTAAAGGTATAGGGACCCCTGACCATTAGATCCAGTCGTGGCCGACTCTGGGGTTGCGGTGCTCATCTTGCTTCATTGGCCGAGAGAGCCGGCGTACAGCATGTGGCCAGCAGGACTAAGCCGCTTCTGGCGAACCAGAGCAGCGCACGGAAACGCCGTTTACCTTCCCACTGGAGCGGTTCCTATTTATCTACTTGCACTCTGATGTGCTTTCGAACTGCTAGGTTGGCAGGAGCAGGGACAGAGCAACGGAAGCTCACCCCATCACAGGGATTCGAACTGCCGACTTTCTGATCAGCAAGTCCTAGGCTCTGTGGTTTAACCCACAGTGCCACCCGCGTCCCTACACGGCAGTTAAATGCACAAGCCCTTCTTTAGGCTAGTCTGTCCTGGGGGTGGGCAGTTGCCGCCACCAACACAGATTCCTCCCTGTCTTGGTAGGGACTCAAAAGTTGTCACCTGCACACAGATGCCTTCTTCTGCACATGAAAGATTCCTGCATTGCGGTGGGTTGGACTAGATGACCCTCGTGGTCCCGCCCAACTCTACAAATCTATGATTCTAGCAATATTGCTACTTCTTGATTGCTATGAAAGCAAACCTAAAATTGCTTCCAGCATATTTAGTCTACACCCCCCCAAAAAAAGAGTCAAAGTAAGGTTGATGTGGGAAAACGTAGCCCATTCTGTTACAGGAATCATATTACATTATACAGTATGCATGTTGTGACATGGGCTTTTTAGAACAAAGGTATTAGTCAACTGCAAAGATGAAAGTTCAAATATTACCATGCCCAAACATATTGCAGATGTCCTGTATATGGAGGAAGAGAAAGCACAGAGAGACATACACACCACTAAGAGTCTTTGGAGTCAGTTCCATTTAATCCCACCACAATACAACAGGAAATTCAGATGATAGATCAACAAAATCTGAGAAGATCCACAAAAGTTAACACATTTCTGGAGCAGCTACTACAAAAAAAAGGCAGCTGTTGCGGAGGCAACAGTATTTGGATAACCAAGGAATAATTAGAAGTTACCCTTTAGAAAGGAGTACCGAGTGCGTAAACAGAGCGTGATACAAGAGACAAAGAACAGCTTTCTCCTTGCATTCAGTATTTCCTATATTAAAATGTTTTAAACTTTAAAATGGTTATGTGGCTTGACATTTCAGTTCTGATGAAGCAACATAAAAGTCAAGTTGCTAAGAGTCAGCAATTCCTTACGGCAGTCCTTTGCATGCACTCTCGGGCTCACTTCGAAGGAGGCAGCTCACACAAGCTCTGACTCCCCCTCCTTTCATCTCGCCCGGCCTCAGTGCATCTCCACAAATGAGAGGAGAAGGAGGAACAGCCCGTGACAATCTGGTGACGACTGCAAAGACTTTCCAACGGGTCTAGTGGGCCCTCAACCTTCCTGCCACCTCACCCCAGCGCCCCTGCCGCTCTGCCCCTTCGCGTGCCACTGCAAATCTATGCCATCGGTGGATGGAAGAACTCCAGGAAAGGAAGTTATAGTGGACAGGTTCACTGCGGAGTTGGGACCTGGGAGACCTGGGTTCAAAACCTCACTCAGCCTTGCAGCTCAGCTCACGATGTGACACTGGGGGAATTGCTATGATTCGATTTCGGGGACTGCCTGCAATCCTCTTTCCACTTACATGAGAGTAAGTTGCTCCAAGCGCCTCTGCTGCTTTCCACATTGTTCAGCGTAGTGCAGTGGCGTAGCGTGGGTTGTCAGCACCCGGGGCAAGGCAAGTAATTTGCACACACCCCCCCGCTGCACTGTCCCTCCCCCAGATAGTCCCTCGCTCTCTCTCTGCACCGCACTGCACGCCTGGCACCCTCCCCTCCACAGTGGGCGGCAACCCGGGGCAAGGCAAGTAATTTTCACACCCCCCCCGCTGCACTGTCCCTCCCCCAGATAGTCCCTCGCTCTCTCTCCGCACCGCACCGCACGCCTGGCACCCTCCCCTCCACAGTGGGCAGCGACCCGGCAGCTTGGATCGGATTCGCACAGCCAGCACTGCAGTGAGAGAGAGTGAGTGAGCCAGGTAGGGGCAGAGAGCTGCGAGTGCGAGCGCCCCCCCCCCGATGTTGCGCCCAGTGCGGCTGGGCCCCCCTGCACCCCCCACGCTACGCCACTGGCGTAGTGGGATCTTGCTTCTTCCACATGTTGCATGTGATTTCCCCCCCTAGAAGACGGAGAGCAAAGCTTCCCCTTACTTAAGGCAGAATAAACCAGTTATCCTCGGTCTTGCTGCTGTTTATAAGAAGTTTTAGTTAGTTCAATTCCTAACTGGGCCAAATTGGCTTGAATGCTGCTTTACTGGGCAAAGAAAACAAGTTTCTTGCCTCTGAAAGTCTCTTCTTTCTATATGGAGGGATGATAAAAATAAGAACGGCACCTTTCTCTTGACCTGTTCGACTTTTGCCTTGTGTGCAGCTGTTACAGCAGAGAATCTCTGCTTCTGGGGAAAATGTGATCTTTACAAGATAATAGGCAGGTATGAGGTTGCCTAGAGATTTGCTTTGTCTACGCAGAGCTAGTTCCTATCAGAGGGCTGCACAAATGGATTTGTAACATAAATGTCCTCCCATAGGTGAGAACTGCTTAGGAAAAGCTTCTTTCCAAGAAAGAGAAAATGGATTTCCGGTCTATAAAACAGATTTATAGGCCTGCAGTGATTCCCAGTAGCGTGAGCAAGCAGAGTTAGGTGTGTTGGGTTCCCAGGTAGCAAGAAAGAGCACTCAGACTTCATGGCATTTTTCTCCAGGACAGTTGGACTCAGTGGTGTAGCGTGGGTTGTCAGCACCCGGGGCAAGGCAAGTAATTTGTGCCCCCTAGAGTGAGTGAGCCAGGTAGGGGCAGAGAGCTGCGAGTGCGAGCGCGCCCCCCCCCCAGATGTTGCACCCGGTGCGGCCGGCCCCCCCTGCACCCCCTACGCTACGCCACTGGTTGGACTCAAGCAAGGCGTGAGAGGCGTGTGGTCAATTTTCTAAGCTTATGATTCTTTCTGCAGCAGAGCAAGCTAATCGGGTGCATGGGGCAGCAGGCGTGCCCTGCGCCCAGGGAGGGGGGGGCAGCTGGGGTAGGACACTCTGTGGGGCCTCCAAGGAGTCTGCCAGCCTTCTTGCACTCTGGGCACCACAGTTCAAGAAGGACACTGACAAACTGGAACGTGTCCAGAGGAGGGCAACCAAAATGGTCAAAGGCCTGGAAACGATGCCTTATGAGGAACGGCTAAGGGAGCTGGGCATGTTTAGCCTGGAGAAGAGGAGGTTAAGGGGTGATATGATAGCCACGTTCAAATATATAAAAGGATGTCACATAGAGGAGGGAGAAAGGTTGTTTTCTGCTGCTCCAGAGAAGCGGACACGGAGCAATGGATCCAAACTACAAGAAAGAAGATTCCACCTAAACATTAGGAAGAACTTCCTGACAGTAAGAGCTGTTTGACAGTGGAATTTGCTGCCAAGGAGTGTGGTGGAGTCTCCTTCTTTGGAGGTCTTTAAGCAGAGGCTTGACCACCATATGTCAGGAGTGCTCTGATGGTGTTTCCTGCTTGGCAGGGGGTTGGACTCGATGGCCCTTGTGGTCTCTTCCAACTCTATGATTCTATGATTCTATGATTCTATGATTCTATGCACTCAGCCGCCCTACAACTGAGGGGGAGGCGGCGGGCGGACTGTTTGGGCAGCGCAGAGCCTGCACGCGCCAAAGCCACCATGTCTCTCCCAGGAGAGACGCGTGGCTCAGGTGTGCTGCGGGCCTTGCGGTGAGTGCCGCCTGGCATTTTGTCACCCCCCTCAGTGGTGACACCCAGGGCAGCCCGCCCCCACCGCACCCCCTTCCTCCACCCCTGTCTCTCTGTAGTAGGTAGTAGCCCTGCTCTGCTCTGGTGGTGGAAGAGCAGATAGCTCCATCTTGAAAGCATTGCTCAGGGTTCAGTGAGGCTTGCTCCCGAGTAAGCATGCATAGGGAGTCAAACTGCACAATCCAAAGCATGCTTATTCAGAAATAAGTCCTTCTGAGCTGCATGGCCCTTAGTTTCTAAGATTGCTGTATAATAGTGTACAGTGGTACCTCAGGTTAAGTACTTAATTCGTTCTGGAGGTCCGTTCTTAACCTGAAACTTAACCTGAAGACCACTTTGGCTCATGGGGCCTCCCGCTGCCACCACACTGCCAGAGCACAATTTCTGTTCCCATCTTGAAGCAAAGTTCTTTACCCGAGGTACTATTTCTTGGTTAGCAGAGTCTGTAACCTGAAGCATATGTAACCTGAAGCGTACGTAACCTGAAGTGTCTGTAACCTGAGGTACCACTGTATTGTGGTTTGTCATTCTTGGAAGTTCCTTAGCCAGCTCTCAGGCATCGTGCTTTCAGTTTCAGTTATTTTGGAACAAATCAACAGTGGAGGTGCCCAACCATGTCAACATCTGACACTAAACCTTGGCATGCACATACCTCATTGTTGCAACACACAACTAATTTGGCTTCTCCCATTTTCCATTTGATAACCATAACTATACATTATATATAATGTTAGTGACGAGACAGTTTCTCTTCCCATTCCGTTTTTAGGTAGGAGACATATTTCAGCCCACTTCTCATTACGACGATAGTGGGTTTTTCTTCTAATCACAAATGCTACCTCTTGAAAGCTTAATCTTTCTTGTTACGAAACCACAAAAGCATTAAATGGAGATGTCATCTTCTAAATCTCACTGACAATATTTAACCAACCAAAAGTCTTTCTGAATTACAAACCTTAGGCAGCATTTGCGAACAAACTTCTGTCTTCCAGTTATAAATCTAGGAATAATGAGGTGGGTTTAAGGGAGAGAGAGAAAAAAACAGAAGTCAATTGTACACTGTGAATTGTAGCAGAGCAAATTGTATCACTGCAAGAGAAAGTTAATGACAAGTTAATGGAAACTACTTTTTTGAGTCTAATTCTTAATTTATTGAAACTCCATCACTTAAAATACATCCTAAATGAGGGAAGCTGTATTCAAAGGATGCAGCATCACAATTTGGAAAGCACTGAGGACCTAACGACACATAACATTAATGATATGCTTAGAAATCACTTCATGTGCTTTTAACAATGAGATAATGGGTTGGAGGGAGAGCCTGCTATCAAAATGGCAGCATGTAGGGAGAGGAAAATTACGCCTTCCCTTCCCAGCCACAGAATCTGAAAAATGCCCCACAACAGCAGTGCCAGTTAGCATGGGGGGGGACGACACACACCTCCCATTATGACAGAGGGGGGAAATTGTCCAGCCACATCTCCCGTCACCCGTTGTGGACAGGATGAGGGCAATAAACTGAGTTGGAACCCCAGGAACATGGGGGCCACTTGACAGGTCTGAAGCTTCAGCTACTGTCAAACCCTACAGCTAGGCTTTTCGTGGGGGCAGACTACTGCCAGCCCGTAAAAGATGGTGCCCATCATTCAAGGTTCTCGTATTCATTTCCTGGTCCTTAACAACTTGGGTCCATCCAGGATATCTTAAGGACCGTCTGGTTCCATAGATCTCCACTCAGTCATTAAGGTCTTCATGGAAGTCACTGTTGGTGGTCCCTCATAGTTCTGGTGCACAGCTCACATTCACCAGGAGCTATGGGCTGTGTGTCATGGGCCAGTTCTGTGGGCCTAGTGAAGAACTGTCATGTGTCCAAGTTCCCGACTTGATAACACAATAAGCCTCGTTAATTAAATGGAGGATTTATTGTAAAAGCAAACAGATAGCTCTGGACGGCTGTAACATAGCCTCCAGCATCATCAATCAAGATGACCCTTCTGAAGATTGTTTCTGGTTTTTACACAATATATGGAATTTGTGAACCTTGCGTCGCTTGCTTTGTTTCCGGTCTAACTTTTCCGGCCCCTTAGTCAACTCTGATTGGCTCAGCTCCAACCACTTCCCAGTCTGACCAACTACTTCCTTCTCTGTTCCCTCCTGATTGAACTTCCTGAGAGCTTTGGCTGGGTTCCAGCCCACTCACAGTTGTTCCCTTATCAACTGGCATTCCAAGGGACAGGGGACCTAGCTCTCTCTACATTTCATCCTGTATGAAAGTTAACCCACTCTGTTTCTGGCTGCTTTCTGAGGCTGGCTGCAAACCTTCACTGGGAGTTGGCTAATTCCTGACATTAACTTTTTATTTCAGTAGGCATTTTAAGTAAGTTCTCTGATCTTACGGTTGGTTTTTAACTGATTTTTATCATCATTGTACCTTTTTAAAGAGACTACTTAGAGACTACGGTGTCCACATCACGGACATTTTTTGCTTAAAAAATGAACTTTTGTAATGATTATTTCAACTAAAATTCACAAATTGCTGCAGAAATGTGGAGAACTGAGTTTAGGTTTGGAAAAATTAAAAACTGAGAGAACTGGAATTGACAGATTTGTCTATGACTACCTAGGCGTCACAGGCCAGGACAAAGAGGTGTGTCTTTAGCACACAACAAAAACTACATTATGAAGGTGCTGGACACACTATTTATATTTTTCTTGTTGTCCTTATTGCCACAGGTGGTTTGCCCAAAAGGACCTGGAGACTACAGGGACAAAACAAGTGCACTGAGCTGTGTCAGTGAATGAATGTGTACAAAAAGCTGGGGGGGGGGGAGTTCGTTTCAGTTTCTTTTTGCTGTTTGACTTAAGTCCGTGTCTGCAAGATGGAGGCAGCCAATGTCTTGACAGGGAATGTTGCAGCAGGAGCGGTGATGACAGCCTTGTGCACATTTATATAAGGAAAGGAACTGGGGGAATTTAGAACTGCATATATGTCCTCTCATTTCTCATACCGTACATTTTTCAGGAGTAAATAATACAAAGCAGATATTCATTGATAGTGTACTTTTTGTCCTCAGCACCTGTTATATTGGCACAGTTGTATCCTCAAACTGCTTTCGACTGATTTATCACAGGAGTTGCTGCTCTGTATTTCTGGAGCATAGCAGTTCCCATGTGTACATATTATGCTGTCCACATATAAATAAACCTATTTACAACAGTATATTGTTTACAATAATAAAAAGAAGGTATTTGATGCACCACTGCGTGGTTAGGAGGTACCACAGAAAATGTCTTCTACCAGGCCACTTCCACCCAACTTCTGAGGGCTGTGGAGCTACTAAGAGGACCTCATTCGCTGATCTTAACACCCAAGAGGATCTGTAGAGAAGAAAATGTCTTTTCATATACTCTATACTGCTCCATATAGCAACTACTGGAGAGTGGCTTCACTATGATGATTCAGATAATTTCTCTGCAGCTTCTAGCCATTCCAATGAACTTTGGATGGCTTTCACATGGGCCTTCAAGAGAACAACCTCAGTCTTGCCCTTTGAACAGGAGACTAGAGGTCGGGGAGATGAACATTTGGTCCTCCAGATATTGTGGCACCATAACTCACCTCACACTTTCCTATTGGCCATGCTGGCTGGGACTGATGGGAAATGTAGTCGAGCAACATCTGGGGGCCCAGAGTGTCCCTCCCTGGGCTGCAGATATTCCAGCAGTGGTGACTCTTGAGCTCTACTGCCTCTGATTCCTGCTAGATTAAAATTATCTAAGTAATTAAGGCAAATAAGGCAGTCTAATGGAAACCTAAATTGTGGTTTGAGAACAACATAAGAATGATTAGAGGAAATGCAGAACCTATTAAAAGATTATTATAAAAAAGCAATTTGGAAGGATTATAATGGTAAATATTTAAATATCTTTAAGTAGCTAAGAGGCTGCCTATGCTAATATTTCTTTGGTAATCCAGATTTAAAAGCATTTTTGGAGATTTCTGCCACCTTATGTAAGACATGAGATAATTTATCATGGATAGTGCCTTCTTACTATTGTTTCTCAGCGTTAATACACTGTTGGCAACACTGTGAAGGCTTTGTCTGTTCACTTCTCAATGCCACTCAGGACACACATTTTGGGATGACAGTTCCTGAGATTGAGAAGAGGGTTTTGATCTATGTTTGGAAGCGTCTGAATGTCGTTTCGAATCAAGGAGACTGACAGAACCGTTCCTAACGGCACCGATTCAGATGTGTCTGAAGATATTGTCACCCAACCTGGCGTGCCTTCATTCAGTTTGGCGGGATGGAAAGCCGGCATGGAAGAGGCTTCGCTTGGCGTTATTACCCTCTGAAATGGTCAAATGATCGATCCTTCTGTGCCAATCCTTAGGATTCTGAAGTGAGCAGTCAAACCATCTAAACAGTAGCAGCACCAGGGACAAAAATTCGGCACAGAACGGACAACGTGTTTTTCTCTGTGTTCTTTCCACATCTCTGAGAGAAAAATAACAATATATGTTAATGAGAGAGCCCAATGGGGTCAGGAAGTGGGGAGTGGACCCATGTTTGTGGAGAGATCTCATGAGGGCCTCCAGAGCTAAGTAAGCAAAGGGTCTCCGGCCTTCTTGTATGTACAGTGGTGCCTCGCAAGACGAAATTAATTCGTTCCGCGAGTTTTTTCGTTGAGCGAGTTTTTTCGTCTTGCGAAGCACCACTGCAGTTAAACACTAACAACGGCGGGGAGGGGTGGGGAGAAGCAGGGCAGCTGCCACAGCCGGTACCTCGGACTCACCCGCGCCTTGTGGCCACCGCGCGACGCGGCTGCTGGAGGGCGGCGGGGCTCAGGAGCGTGACTCTGGCTGCAACGCTGGCTGCTGGCGGCAGCGGCTCTCTCAGAAGAGCGCGCGAGGGGGGTGGGCAGCGGCGCAAGGCAGCCGGAAGGTCAGCCGGAGGGTCGGAGGGAGCCGGAGGAACGAGGAAGCGAGCGTGCGTGCGTGCAGTGACCGTCGCCATGACACAAGAGGCAGGGCCGTTTCGTCTAGCGAAGCAAGTCCTTAGGAAAATCCGTCTTGCAAAGCACCTCAGAAAACGAAAAACCCTTTCGTCTAGCGAGTTATTCGTCTTCCAAGGCATTCGTCTTGTGGGGTACCACTGTATGTATGTATTGGTGATCCATATAGATCTACGATTGCGTACATAAAAACCAGCGTACGTTGTGATCCTACAAAGCTCACAGGTTCACCAGTGCTGGTCCCCGTAACAAACTCCGCAACAGGATCCCAAGCAATATGGCACCCTGACTGCTGGTTTCTAGATTATGTGTATGCCCTAAGATCAAAGTAGCCATTTAATGTGACACAAAACTCTGACCTGAGCGAATATTTCAAGTAATGCCCGTTCGCCAGGCCTGTGAGTTAACTTGGGATGGGGTTAGAGAGGGTAATTGGCTTAAGGTATAATTTTCATTTTGTAATTATAGGTAAATGCAGAATAGGTAAAAAATGGACACAAAATTTAGCAAAGAACCTCAGTTTTAAGATTCTAAACATGACAGCAGAGCATACAGGTACGGTAGTGAAATCTTAGGAGCTGAGAACAAGATTTTGAGTGGTTGAGGAATGACTTTGATGTCCTGCATAGTTTCTTTAATCTAATAGTGGAACAAACTGCACAAATATGCAGAATCTATACAAGTTGCAGAATTCAGGGTTATTTTTTGTGCATAAAGGTAAAGGGACCCCTGACCGTTAGGTCCAGTCATGGCCGACTCTGGGGTTGCGGCGCTCATCTCGCTTTATTGGCCGAGGGAGCCGGCCAACAGCTTCCGGGTCATGTGGCCAGCATGACTAAGCTGCTTCTGGCAAACCAGAGCAGCGCACAGAAACACCGTTTACCTTCCCGCCGGAGCGGTACCTATTTATCTACTTGCACTTTGACGTGCTTTCGAACTGCTAGGTTGGCAGGAGCAGGGACCGAGCAATGGGAGCTCACCCCGTCGCGGGGATTCGAACCGCTGACCTTCTGATCGGCAAGTCCTAGGCTCTGTGGTTTAACCCACAGCGCCACCCGCGTCCCTATTTTTTGTGCATAATTTGAGTTAATTTGACACAGGATGTTGATGTGAGGATTTTTTCCTACATGATAGCCCTTACTGAATACCTTCCTTTGGCAAAAGGGCTTGCAGATACAGTGGTACCTTGGTTCCTGAATGGCTTAGCTGTCGAACAAATCGGCTTCTGAACACTGCTAACCCAGAAGTAACTGTTCCGTTTTGCAAATGTTTTTCAGAAGCCGAATGTCCGACATGGCTTCCGCTTGAGTGCAGGAAGCTCCTGCAGCCAATCAGAAGCCACGCCTTGGTTTTCGAACCGTTTCGGGAGTCAAACAGACTCCCGGAATGGATTAAGTTCGAGAACCAAGGTACCACTGTACTCCCATGTGTACCTTGAGCTTGAGGAAATGGGCAAGAATAATTTTAGTAAAGGAGAAATGCTTGACATTTTTACGAATTTCTGTGTATGTGTGTGCAAGGCTGATCGTTGCTCAGGTCTGCTGCCAACGGAATCAAATCTTGGTTTCAAACTGTCGTACAAGTTTTATTTACTAAGCTGTATTGCACATTTATAGTAAACTGCAGCATTTCCCTTTCCCTCACACATCAGTTCACTTTAGAGAGACCATCAAATGTTTCTGCTTTCAGCATTGCAGCAGAGCCAGTAAGTAGAAGCTGCTTATTGGTAAACAGAGTCACAGACTTTATTCTGCACCTTCAGCAAAATTGGAAGACTCTTATAATTAGCATTAAAACTCAATGGACTTGAAGGACAAATTTGATAACCGCGTAAGTGTTGATTCCTGCAATATTTTGTGCAGGTATATACAGGATGAGTCCTTTAAAAGAGACCCCGTAGATACAGAGTACACATGTTCCACAGGGCCTCTTTTAAAAGATTCACCCTTTATATACAGTGGTACCTCGGGTTACAGATGCTTCAGGTTACATACGCTTCAGGTTACAGACTCCGCTAACCCAGAAATAGTGCTTCAGGTTAAGAACTTTGCTTCAGGATGAGAACAGAAATCGTGCTCCGGCGGCACCCTGGCAGCAGGAGGTCCCATTAGCTAAAGTGGTGCTTCAGGTTAAGAACAGTTTCAGGTTAAGAATGGACCTCCGGAACGAATTAAGTACTTAGCCAGAGGTACCACTGTATTTAAATAACAGCACTCAGCAACAGGAACTTGGCCACAGTTACTGCAGCACTCTCGAAATTCAGATCCACCAGAAGTTTCTCTTCCATTACTCAGAAAAAGAACATTTTATTTTATGCAAATTAAAGAGCTGCAGTCATACTTTGATTATAAAATATAATCTGAAAGGGAAATCTGGTGGGCTGACCTTCCTCTACAGAGCTTTATCTAATTGGGTCAATTCGAGCATTAAAAATCCCAGGGAAAGCAGTGCTCTTTTTAAAAACTGACAAAGATGGTTTCTTGCCTGCAGGGGCCGGTGTGGCTTCTCAGGCAGAGCGATGCAGCTCATATCTGCCTCCCACACACAAAGATACAATGCATGTGTCTGAACCCAGACACATGTCCAACATTTGCATGCATTCACACATGCACTACTGTTAAGTTGTGGGTGAACATATCAGACGACACAGCGATTCTTCAAACAGATCTTGTTTATTCACAGAACAGAACTGAACTGAAGGGTTCAGCCAGCCTGCTTATATAGAGCTCCACTAGAACGCAACAGTAACCATTTTCTGTAACTATCCAATCACTGAACGTCACTTTCAATCCCTTATTTGCATATGTGGACCTGAGTGGAAACTATCTACAGTATCCCCCTGCTGGCCCAGGGTGAGAACTTCAGTACATAACAACTACCAAGAGGTTTAGGATATTTTGCTAGAGTTATGGCTTGTGTTGGTTATGAATACAGGCAAGCCTCCATTTATGCACATTCAACATGTGCGTGACTGCGCACATATGCATTGCGCTGAACCCGGAAGTGACCCAAAAACACCATTAAAAGGGACAGGGCAGAACAGGGTACTCGCAGGCTTTTAAATGTAGGTGATTTCACGGAAGCACACGGTGCCTCGGAATGTAGAATTTCTTAGCGGCCCTGTGGATGATTTAATGCAAGCCTTAGCTGAGAGAATCCATTAAAAAATATGTATTTATAATTTTTGTTTATAGTTTTCATTTATATGCATTTCAAAAGTTTGACAATAGTTCTAACATTTCAAACCTCGACTTCCTTCCTCCTCTTTCTGCGGTTCCTTAAATTCAGTGCTTCTTTTTTCTAAAAAGGTACTCTGAGGGCTACTCTCATTTTCCTACGCATGTTGGAATACTGTCCCTCAATGAGACCAAACTTAGATTCACAAAATGTTTAGGGGTATGCGTACCCCTGCGTACCCCCCAGAAAAAAAAGCACTGCTTACATTTATTTTATCGTTTCCCTCATATTCTAAATTAACCTCTCTGCAGCAATGCCTCTTCGCCTCCCTCCCTGCCATATATGAAGGTCACCTATTCAAGTAATTAGATTCACATTTGAAGCATATATTAACATAATACTAGCAAAAAGGCCTGCACTGCTGGCTTTTTATCTCACAGCTGTATTATATGTACTTATTTCAGCAGCATTGATAATTGATTTGAACTGAATGGAGATTTGAGACCTGTTTCCTGGGCAAATATTTCCATATCTTCATCCTTTTCTCCTTAGCATCTGAAAAATGCCTGTAAGACACTTGAATTCCTCAACTGTGTCAGTTCATTACAATTCATGGAGTAGCAGAAGAATCCAGATGATTGTTTCAGTCTTTATTACACTAATTTCCATTTTATAGATCTCTCTTCAGTTATTTGTTTATGTTCTTAGAGATGATTTTGTCATTTAAAAATATGAGCCATCTATCTAGTTTATCAGGCTGTGTCTCAATCTACAATCCATTTGAATGGTGTGAATTTCAAAAAGAAAGAAAAAAGATGGCTAGATGTTCAGGGCCAAAGCAATATATTTATGCAAAGACACTTTACACTGAATGTTTTAGCTGAGATTCCTGCCTCACTCGACTAGATTAGTCCCTTACAACTCTACAGTTTTATGATTCTAAGCATATTTGCATGTAAAAGACATAGTGGATTTCTGTGTTGGTATATTTTTTTGCTATAAGCAGAATATAACAGGGATCTATGATATTGCCCACAAGACCAACATTGGAACAGTTTAGCCAGATAGTAACTTTTCAGGGAATTTTTCAACATATGTATATTCACAGGATGGCTTCCAGAAGTCATCCAGAGAATGAAAAGGGTGAATTCACATTGGCCTGAAGGCTGCCTGTGTCAATCTGTGAGCAGTGACTACATTAATACATGAGCACTGTTCCACAGCATTTGATACTTTCATTTACATACATTCATTCGAAATAAGATGGGTTTATGAAGCAATTCTATATCCCCCCACCACGATGACGAAGAATTCTACGAAACACTAGTCAATATGCGGAATCACTGTTCAGTGTTAGACATCATATTTGCTGCGTACACAAAACTTCACAGCTTGCTTTTCATCGTACAAAGTCTGGTTGTTGTTGTTTAGTCGTTTAGTCGTGTCCGACTCTTCATGACCCCCTGGACCAGAGCACGCCAGGCACTTCTGTCTTCCACTGCCTCCCGCAGTTTGGTCAAACTCATGTTGGTAGCTTCGAGAACACTGTCCAACCATCTCGTCCTCTGTTGTCCCCTTCTCCTTGTGCCCTCAATCTTTCCCAACATCAGGGTCTTTTCCAGGGAGTCTTCTCTTCTCATGAGGTCGCCTCAGCTTCACGATCTGTCCTTCCAGTGAGCACTCAGGGCTGATTTCCTTAAGAATGGAGAGGTTTGATCTTCTTACAGTCCATGGGACTCTCAAGAGTCTCCTCCAGCACCATAATTCAAAAGCATCCATTCTTCGGCAATCAGCCTTCTTTATGGTCCAGCTCTCACTTCCATACTTCCATACATCACTACTGGGAAAACCATAGCTTTAACTATACGGACCTTTGTTGGCAAGGTGATGTCTCTGCTTTTTAAGATGCTGTCTAGGTTTGTCATCACCTTTCTCCCAAGGAGCAGGCATCTTTTAATTTTGTGACTGCTGTCACCATCTGCAGTGATCATGGAGCCCAAGAAATTAAAATCTCTCACTGCCTCCATTTCTTCCCCTTCTATTTGGAAGGAGGTGATGGAAACAGTGGCCATGAAGATACCAACGAAAGGTAAGTTTGGTGATATTCACAGTACCGAGAGATGCTAGTAGAATTGTAGATAGATGTTAATAAAGTTGTAGATGACAGGGTGTCGGCGTTTTGCACCTGTTTCTCCCTGGCAGTCCAAATAATCAAAAGGCTGCTGTTTGCCCCCCATGGGGCCCTTTAACTTGGGCTTGCAGGTAGCACACTCCCAAGATAGTTTTTCGGGCTTCTTCAGTGGTCTAATCTCAAAGTCTTGATACGTATTCACTCTTATAGAGAATTTCTTGGCTTAAGCTTAAGAGACTGTTGGTATCTTCATGAACTTATCTAAAAGACTAAGTTAAGCATTTGAAAAATCTATTGAAACCAGACATTATAAATTCATTTTAGGCTGGGTAGTTCGCAAGTCTTTGTGGCTTTGTTTAATGTTTTGTATTTTTCTCAGAAGGTTAATAAAGTACCGTATGTATAATTATTGTTGTGGATCCAAGAGCTGGCTTCTCTTATGTTCTCATATTCTTAAGAAACCCTTGGCTATGGGTGCGTTCTTTAGCGAGTTGCACCTTGCTGATTCTTGCATAGGGCTAGTAAAACAACCAAGAATATTTCCCCAATGTTACCAGTTTAGTTTGGTGCATAAATTTACAACCGGAGTGTAACAACTGGTCCAGCGTGATATCCTCTTCATCCACAGTCTCAAGATGCCCATTTTCAAGAGAAAGGGCCATGCTGTTGCGAATGAAGCATCTGCTTGCATGCAGAAACCCTCGGGTTTCATCCTGTGACACCATTCCTCATAAGGATCTCAGGCAGAATAGCTGGGGAAAGTTTCCACCTGATTTCTAGACAGATGGCAATAGTCAGAACAGACAAACTTGGTAGAAGACATCTTTATTCCCTAATGTATCAAATAGTACATTCATATTTTTGTCTTGGGCGATCGATCCTGATGTGTCAAAAACACACTGAGGCCAGGGATCCCCTCGTTCTGGGGAAAAAAACACCCTTTGAAGTTGAGCCAAAAGGATGTATTTAAATAAGTCAGAGCATCCAGGTAGCTGGCCACCATATCCGGAGGGGGAAGATATCAAGTTTTGGTAACTTTACCACATTGCCTCCCACCTAAAAATGCCTATGATGACTTTTCTGGCTGATACAATTGCAGAAATAATTAGCATCAGAGAGCTAAGCTCCAGTGACTGAAAAAGTGACGCATCTTCTGGGTTAAAAACATGCCTTGAATCAGGGCGTATAGAATAGAGGAACTGCAGACAGAAGGTAAGGACGTATACCCCTGGTGAGTATTTTCCTAATGCTTGAAATTTCAGATCACAAGTACGGTAATTAATCGGTGCTATATAAATATAATTATATAATTTATATAATTATCTGTACTTAAAAACAGATGAGGTAAGTATGAAGCAATCACTCAAACCCGAGTCGCTTTTGGGAGGTGTGCGGGGAGAGGGGGGTGTTATTGAAGCAGACCAGCTCCCGGGAAGGTTCTGTTGCTGTATCTATAGTAGAGTTTTCTTTATTTGCATTGCTGATCAAGGCTGAGAAACTCTTGAGACACAGGAGATCTTCCAGCAGTTCAAAAGACATTGTGGGGGCTGGATGGACCAATGGTCAACCTAAATGTAAGGACAGGGTCATCGTTTCAAAACCTTGCTAATACTTTTGTGCAAGTTCCGTTCTTGTTTCTATGTGCAAAATATGTACATATTATGTGCATAATATATGCATAATATGTACATGTGTAATATGGCAAAGACAAGTGTTGAAACTGCACTAGAATTGTGATATCTTTCAATAAATAATATTTTGACCCTATTGGAGTTTTCTTTAGACAGTGATTCCAGTATCCCACAGCGTTCGAGGTAGAGTACAAACAAACAGTGCCATCTTTTGGAGAAGGCTTAAATTCCATACAGATATATAAAATGCAGACATTCTTTCTGCAGCGATCAACTCTGGGGTACTACCCTCTGAATGGAAGAATTTGCAGCCACAAAAAGGCTTGTGAGCACAGCAGATGACTTTCGCTGCACACACATTTCAGTCTATTCTTTTGTGTATATTTTTGATGGAGAAGGTTAACTGTGATGTATTCCAAAAACCAATAAAGATTAAAATGCCCCCCCCCCCAAAAAAACAGAGAAGACCCTCCACCATCTTCCCACATAGACTTTAGATACTTAGGTAGCGACAGCCCTTAAAGGGTTTTTTTGCATGTGAGAGGCCGCGGGTTCAGTTCCTGATGTTTTCAGAAAGGGCTGGGGGAGAATCCCGTCTGACCCCCTGGGGAGCTGCTGCCACTCAGGGTAGAAAACACTGCCCTGGGTGGACCATTGTGGTCTGACTCGCTGCAAAGCAGCACCCTGTGGCTGCAGAAATAAGACAACTGTCACCATCTCCCTGTGCCAGGCACAGTGGTGTAGCGTGGGGGGTGCAGGGGGGGCCGGCCGCACCGGGCGCAACATCTGGGGGTTAGGGTTAGGGGGTGCAAATCCACGGGTTAGGGGGCGCAAATCCACGGGTTAGGGGGCGCAAATTACTTGCCTTGCCCCAGGTGCTGACAACCCATGCTACGCCACTGGCCAGGCATGGCTGATGCATGCCCTTTGCTGCGTCTTCACACCAGTCTGCAGGCAGGCAGGCTGGCTGTATTCACAGCCTTCCCTGGAAAATGCACAATTAGATCGACTGGGGGATAGTGTTGGCAGCTATTACTTCATTTTAGAAAGACGTTGACCACAATATAAACTAAAAGCAGGTCAGAAGAATCAAATTGCATTCAAATTTTTCTCCATAAAGGTCACAGATGTCTGAATCACCCCCAACCTCTGCCCACTGTAATTACATTGTCTCCCTCCACATGCAACTCGCTAATGACAGGTTCTTCCTGGGTTCCACCAATCCTGGGGCTGAGAGGGGAGTGCTGTCACCCTTTGAAACCCACAGTGGATCCCAGAAGCAGGGAAACACTCTTGAGCTGTAGGGACACAGCCTCTTCTATGGCCAAGCTGTTATGAGAAACGTTTGGGGCAAAGATTCCCTTGCAGGGAAGTCATTCTGTTCAGCCTGCAAGATTTGCAAGGTTTGAGCTGAAACAAGATGTACACGGGACACAGGTGGCGCTGTGGTCTAAACCACAGAGCCTAGGGCTTGCCGATCAGAAGGTCAGCGGTTCGAATCCCTGCGACGGAGGTGAGCTCCCGTTGCTCGGTCCCTGCTCCTGCCAACCTAGCAGTTCGAAAGCACGTCAAAGTGCAAGTAGATAAATAGGTACCGCTCCGGCGGGAAGGTAAACGGCGTTTCCGTGCGCTGCTCTGGTTTGCCAGAAGCGGCTTAGTCATGCTGGCCACACGTCCCGGAAGCTGTACGCCGGCTCCCTCAGCCAATAAAGCGAGATGAGCACCACAACCCCAGAGTCATCCACGACTGGACCTAATGGTCAGGGGTCCCTTTACCTTTACGATGTGCACATGATTGCAGCTGAAGTATACATGGGACCGGGGGCGGGAATGTTTGAAAGAGCCGTCCAGTAGGGAGTTTTAATTGAAAGGATGTGGGTAGAAGCAATCATATGTCTCAATTTTGTGGTGTTCAGTATGGGAGGCAAGCCCAGCAGAGAGAGGGGAGGTACCACTACAGATAAAGTACTTTATAGGGTGAGCTGCTGAAGGCAAAATGAGAAAGTGCTTCAGCACATGAAGGCCAAAGCAAGAAAATGATAGTAGTGTGGGGAAGTATTTTTATTCAAACTAAATTTACAGTTGAGCTCAAATCCTGCAGGACAACATATATACAGGTAAATAATGTGTTTATCTTCACAAAACCTCAGACTGCTAGTGGCTCTGGTTAAATTACCAGATCATTTCCAGGTCCCTCAAATGACCCTGGAGTGGGATCTAACCCCCACCCCCAGCATTCCTAAAACTGCCTCCGGGAACTTTCAGTATCTTCCCTCGTTTTCTCCCAACCATCGGTTTTCTCAGGTATTGTGTTCTTCAGCTTGAGAACTCATAGCTTTGAGTCAGATGGGCATACAATTGGCAGATACCATTTCAATGGAAGCCCTAAACAGGAAATACCAACCCCTGTGAGAAGCACTGTGTTGTGAACACTGCTTCCCCACCCCCCAAAATATCTCTGCCTTCCTGCATAGAGTGCAAAAGAGGACTGGAGAGGACATTCCCCATAGCTTCAAGTGTCCCTATTTGCCAAGATAGTCCCAGAATTATGAAAGCAACCCTGGCTTCTGATTTGATCCCGGAATGTTCCTATTTCCTCCGCCAGTGCCACTGCTTGTCCTGGGCGACTGAGGCAATGGCTGCTTAGGGAGCAGAGCGCAAGGAGTCTTGATTTCAAAATAATAATACTTTGTGTGTCAGCATTAAGTCTCCAATCCTGGCTCAACATCCTGGCTCCTGGTATGCCCCGTGGAGGACCTTAAGGTCCACAAATGACAACATTTTGGAGGTCCCAAGTCGCAAGGTGGTTAGATTGGTCTCCACTAGGGCCAGGACCTTTTCAGTACTGGCCCCGACTTGGTGGAACGCTCTGTCACAAGAGACCAAGGCCCTGTGGGACTTGACATCTTTCCGCAGGGCCTGCAAGACAGAGCTGTTCCGCCTGGCCTTTGGTTTGGACTCAGGCTGACCCTTATGTTTCCCTCCCCTTATGGTTTTGATCTATGGGCTATTATTAAAATGAGGCTGCATTTTAAATTGCATTTTTAACCTGCATTTTAAATTTTTTCCCCCTCCCCTATTATGTTTTTATTGTCATTTTACTGGTGTTAGCAGCCCTGAGGCCGGCTCTGGCCGGGGAGGGCGGGGTATAAACAAAAAATTAATATTATTATCAACAGAAGATACACCAACGTAACTTGTTCATCCTGGCTGAGCCAAGACTGGTGTAAGCACCCCACAAACCCTCCAGCATTTCTCCGATGAAAATAGGGACGTCCTAAGGAAAAACAAGGGACATGGGTGGCACTGTGGGTTAAACTGCAGAGCCTAGGACTTGCCGATCAGAAGGTTGGTGGTTCGAATCCCCGTGACGGGGTGAGCTCCCGTTGCTCAGTCCCTGCTCCTGCCAACCTAGCAGTTCGAAAGCACGTCAAAGTGCAAGTAGATCAATAGGTAATGCTCCGGTGGGAAGGTAAACGGCGTTTCCGTGCGCTGCTCTGGTTCGCCAGAAGCGGCTTAGTCATGCTGGCCACATGACCTGGAAGTTGTATGCCGGCTCCCTCGGCCAATAAAGCGAGATGAACGCCGCAACCCCAGAGTCAGCCACGACTGGAGCTAATGATCAGGGGTCTCTTTACCTTTGCCTTTAAGGAAAAGCAGGACATTCTGAGATCAAATCGGAAACCGGGGTGCCTTGTATAAATCCAGAACTGTCCCTGAAAAACAGGGACACTTGGAGGGTCTGAAAGGAGTGTTTTGGGAGTGGTACTTAGGTGGGATCCTAAGCATGCTCAGCTCAGTCACATGATCTGGTAACCTGATGTAGAACACTATTTCAAAGGCTGTTTTCCTTCCGCCAGGCTTAGGCAAAGCAGGAGCAACAGCCCCGCAGCTGAACAGGGTTTGGATCCGATGCAACTTTACGCCAGCTTCAGTTACGCTAGCTTGCTTTACGTCAGCTTCTTGTGCGTAAGATTGCTCCCTCATTCTCCCATTCAAAGTAATTACATCTAAATGTGCTTAACTATGGCTGGGGGCATGCCCAGTACACATTTTAGGAAAAGTGACTCAACTTTCCCAACGTACAAAATATAGATACTCCATTTCAGACTTCTGTAGACTATTCAATAAAAGGATGGCCAGAGTGCCAGAATGATTATTGCCAACAATCAGGCAGCTACAATTACAATTACACTCAAATGGAAGACATTTCATAGCACATTCTTCAGTCTGCTTATTTAAGTGGCTTACAAACCTTTGTTTTTTGTCCTCTCTCCAGGAAAGGAAAATGGGAGCCCGAAGGTTTTGCTGCTCTTTTGGTAACTATCCCGTTCCCATTGTTGATACAGACTGTCTCATGTTGGTAGCCAGCCCACACTTGACCAAATTTCATTCCTTCCTAACCTAAGATGACCTACAGCTATTTAAAAAAAAACCCCGTGTCTCTCATATAGACACAAACAGAAAATGCTAGATTGAATTCTCAATTACCCTTGTTTTGCATGCTCCAATACACACACCCAAGCCACAGTCTATCTAAGATAATTCAATTTGGTTTAATTACTGATTTCCGAAGTATGACATATTATTTTTGTAGCAAAATTTGCTGAAATGCCAAAAAAGAAATAATCTCACGAGCAGATAACAATGTGCAAATTGTTGTTGTTTTTCAATTTAGACCCTCTAGATTCCTTCTTTGAGCCATTACCCAAACTATGACACAGTTGTCAAAATGCAGAGAGGGAGATTGACTGTTCACATGGTGTAACTGACAAAAAAATGGAGCAAAAACACATAAACATATCTCAAATGGGAAAGACCCACCACCTGAAAAAAAATGAATTTTCATTACACTGTTCAATTCCTGAAGTGCATTTCTTGAGAACAAAATCCTTGCTTTATCATCCCACTTAATAATGTAGTCATGTAGGGAGCAATCCTATGGCAAGATCCACCAGGCGAGGAGCTTAGGATACAGCAGATCCCAGTGGCGTAGCGTGGGGGGTGCAGGGGGGGCCGGCCACACCGGGCGCAACATCTGGGGGGGGCGCTCACACTCGCAGCTCTCTGCCCCTACCTGGCTCACTCACTCTCTCTCACTGCAGTGCTGGCTGTGCGAATCCGATCCGAGCCGCTGGGTCGCCGCCCACTGTGGAGGGGAGGGTGCCAGGTGTGTGGTGCGGTGCGGAGAGAGAGCGAGGGACTATCTGGGGGAGGGACAGTGCAGCGGGGGGGGGGACGCAAATTACTTGCCTTGCCCCGGGTTAGGAGGCGCAAATTACTTGCCTTGCCCCGGGTGCTGACAACCCACGCTACGCCACTGGCAGTTCCCAGTTGTAGCGGAGGGATTCCTGGCTCAGATAGTATTCAGTTCCTGACGCCCAACTCTGCTGAAGATACTCTGCCGTAATTTTCTCAGCTAGCCACTAACCTAAAGACAGCAGGACTAGTTGTGCAGGCTTGGCATTATTTGAATTTACGCTGCTCACAGTTAGCAGAATTTGCATTCCATATGTCTCCAACTAATAGCAATCACCTTTGTTACAAATCTTTGCTCCAACATGGTATAGTGCTAGTACTAAGATAAGAAATCTACAGAGAAAGGATGTGGGGGCAGAGGAGAAATGCAAACCACAAACTCTTTTTCTTAGAAATGTGTTTATAAAAAAAAGTCATAGCATTCAAAAGCAATGCTTATTATACAATATAAAATAATGGGCCTCTATGTATTTATTGGAAAAGGTTTGTATTGCAAAAATCTATTACAGCATTTACAGTATTGCAACATTTGCAATAGGATAAAATGTCTGTTGAAGAATTACATAAATACTCTTAACAAATCTCTTTGTCTGCTGTATACTTTTCCATATTCCCAGCTGCATGGTGTTAATCTAATTCAAAGGCACAATCTTGAAAATATTGCTGCCATTTCTCAGTCCTTCCTGAAAGAACCCAACTTCAACATGAATTTCAACATGACATGGAAGGGCTTTGCTAGAATGAAGACTTTTTGGAGATGCGAAAAGTACCTAAAATTATCAACAGTTGTCTAATGATACTTGGCCCTTGACTGCTCAGTAACACTGATCAGATCGAAGAGAAGCTGTTAAATTAATAAAACACCAAGAAACATCACATTTGCTAGTAGCAAACGATCATATTAGCTGCAGTTTTCCCCCAATGGGATTAAAAAAGTGCACCAGTTATCCATGTCTGTACAATTTTCAAACATTAAATACACATACAGTAAGTTTTTAAATATTTTGTATCAAATACTTTAGGACAAATATAAATTACAGATTTTTTTCAAACAAAACATACACCTGAAATATAACTTGATATTACAGAATATAAAAATACCCATTTTGCCTTTTTTTTGGAACTTATGTATTTGCAAGTTCTGCATGAGCTGAGAATCCATTGGCAGGGCTTCCTTTCAAATTAAAAAGGCTCAATGTTCAATGTGTGGGACTCCTTTCTTGTACAATGACAAGCCAACTGCAGAACCAGAGAATCGCAAGAAGCTTAACAGATCAGGCCAGCCTCAAATAATGTTATCAGCTAATGACTAAGAAGTTGATTCTGACCTGCTGTTACCGTATTTTTTGCTCCATAAGACACACTTTTTTCTTCCTGAAATGTATGGGGAAATGTCTGTGTGTCTTATGGGGCGAATGTGTGGTCCCTGGAGCTGAATTGCCCAGGGGCAAAAAGCAGCTCATGCTCTTTTTTTTTTTTTGAAAGAGGGAAGTAGGTGTTGAAACAAAGCCGCTAATGGGCAAGCAATTGGGGAGGGAGATCAGGGACGCTAGCAATAAAGGAGGCTGCCTGGGAGCGGGGAGGTAAAGACAGCGAACTTGGAAGGAGAGGAGACAGGAAGACTAAAGCAATGAGGAGAGAAATTAGAAGAAAAGGAGCAAAAAACTGCTCCAGCTAAGGAAAAGACAAGGCAAACAAGAGTGAAGGGAGTGTTGAAAGGAAGCAGCTCGTTGCTAACCGATCAGGAGGGAGATAAGGGACGCTAGAGATAAAGGAGGCTGCCTGGGAGGGGGGAGGTAAAAGCCCATGGATCCTCAGGATTTTTGCATTGGGTCACCCCAAATTCACCATCAGATCATATAGCATGTCCATGGCTACAGCCTGCACCAAAAAAACCACACATCCACTGTTTTGTGGGGCCACAATGGCAAATAACGTGGTTACAAACCACAGATCCACATGGATTCTCAGGATTTTTGCATTGGGCTACCCCAAACTCACTGTCAAATCACATGTCCGTGGCCACAGCATGAACCACAGAAATCATACATCCACGGTTTCGTTCAGAATATTTTTTTTCTTGTTTTCCTCCTCTAAAAACTAGGCGCATCTTATGGTCAGGTACATCTTATGGGGCAAAAAATACGGTATATTGTGCATGCCACAGGAACCTTTTTTCGTGGCATGACTGCAGGGAAGAAGGGACATACATCTCCAGGAACACAGATCAAAAGCTTCTGCGCTGAGTTAAGAAGACCAAGTTTACAAACTCCATGTTCTTCTAGTCAAAGCACTGAAGCTTTAAATCTCCTTCTCTTATATGTGAAGGGGAGGTGGGGGGTGTATGAACCTGAGGCACATAAACCAAGCCAGAATAATTCCAGCGCTTAGTAATTCTGCACCCTTTCTGTAGCAAGCCTCACAGGAGACACGGTGGCACACAGAAGGGGAGGTGTTTTGTACTGAAAGCATGTGAAATTTCAGGGAGGTTGGTTGTGACATACAAAGGCGGCCGGAAGCTTAGAAAACAGGGAGAGATGGTCCCAGCATTCAAACTAGTTACCCACCTATGCTCTAGCTCCTATGGAGCAATTTAAGTTTTTTTAAAGAAAGCATGCTGAATTCATTTTGATGGACTCATGTCAAATGCTTCATGCTTTAAAGCAGCCTTTCTCAACCTTGGGTCCCCAGATGTTGATGAACTACAACTCCCATCACCCCTAGCTAGCAAGGCCAGAGCTCAGGGATGATGGGAGTTGTAGTCCAACAACATCTGGGGACTCACAGGTTGAGAACCGCTGCTTTAAAGATTACTTCTTGTAAGGAACAATCAACACCTAACTATATTTTATTAGCACCTCTTAACACGCCAAGTGGGGACATTTCTTGGGTCTGCCATTACATCATTGAACAGCTCATTTGCTAAACCCAAATTGCTCTTTTCCGAAAAGCCTTTGCTCAGCGCACTGACTACGCCTTACACATTTCAAGGCAGCAAACACAGGTTGAGACACATTGACAACCCTGGATCTTTGATGGGAGGATCTGTATGTTAAATGTGTTTCTAGACATTACAGGTTACATCAAGATTAAATTAGCTGAATTTAATTCCTACCAGAATCAATGGGACTGAAGTTAGGATTAACGTTTTCCACTGATTTCAATGGAGTCAAAGTTCAACTAACTTTAGTCTGGATCCAACTCAACTACCGTATTTTTCTGTGTATAAGACTAGGTTTTCCCCCTCAAAAATTAGGGGGCGTCTTATACATGGATACAAATCCCCCTATTTTCTTAAATCTGAGTCCCCAAAAATAGGGGGCGTCTTATACATGGGGGCGTCTTATAGACAGAAAGATACGGTATGTTTAGAAAGGCACCTAAACTCTTGGTAGATGTATGTAACCTTTTAAAAAATGGGATGTGAGTTAGTCCTCATTATCACTGCATTGTCGAATAGTCAATCACCCCACACTTCCAGTGTCACCTAGATAAGCAGTAGCTTCTCCCTTTTTCATTGCTGGTCTTCCATCACAACAGTAAAAGCACTCTTACATTGCAGGAGAAAACGCATGTGGCAACATGCAAGTCAGGAACAACTTCAGTGCCAGAAGTTACAAAACTGGAACCTTTGGCGGCATATCCCTTGGCCAGAGCGGGTTGGGGGGAGTGGAACAAAATGAAAACCAATTAAGGCACATAGGTACAAAATACAACACACACAAGATGCAATTCTGCCTGCAGAAGAACAAATATTTTCATCATCTGGAAAACAAACAAGGAGAAGTGGCAATTCTATTTTTAATTAAAGATTCTAACATTTTCCCTGAATCCAGGTCTAGAGAGACTTTTAAACTGGGCAAAATAAAATTGGCTTTTCAAATGCTTTGGTTATGGGGGGAAAACAGTACTAATGTTTATTTAAAAGTGCCATCAGTGCACAGGTTGCTTTGCAGACCAAACATGCAAAACAAACCAAATGTTAAAAATCCACACTTCTAAATCTTCCATCAAAATGAAAGCTGGAATCCTTTACACACTTACCTAGGAGTAAACCCCATTGAACTCCTTGGGATTTACTTCTGAGTAGATATGTACAGGATGGTTTTGTAAGTTAGTTGCATTTAGTTCCCCAAAAATAAATGGGAGTTTTTATCGATTTCAATGGAACTTGCATGCAACTAACTTAGTCCGGATTCCACCTTTTGTTTCTTGAGCATCACAAAAAGCGTGCTTGGATTTTGAAGTACGTCTTTAAAAAAATAGTTTAGATGCTATTATGGACTGATGCCAATTTATATCCACATATCCCAAATCCATAACCCAGATAAATTTCAAATTAAGCATTGGAAAATGAACTACCCTAAGTGCAATTGAGCTGTAGAGAAGACTGTCTGCAACAAGGATAGCCAATGTGGTGCTCACCGGATATTCTCGGGGTAGAACTCCCATCAACCCCTAGTCAGCCTCTCCAATGGCCAGCAGTTATGGGAGCTGTGGTCCGAGAAAAGATGGAGAGCACCACACTGAGTACCCTGGTCTAGGAAGAAATGATCGTTCCTGTACAATTGGATCTGAAAAGCCGTTCCATCACATCTCCCATAATCTGGTCCAGTTGAATGAATAGGCTACTTCCCCTCTGAAAAATCCTGGAGCAAAACTCAATCGATATCCCTTATTTTAAAGGCCCCAAAGTAAGTTCCTTCCGGAGAGCGATCCAGTAATGACGGGTATGATACCTGAATACTTATTATTTCACCAGATTTCAGTTTGAAAAACCCTCCTACATTTACAGAATAAAAATGAAATTCTGAGTCTCCTGACCAATTCTTTGTACTTCCTCCTTTCATCAAAACTACAGGGTTTCTCCTTTTAGCATCTGTTTTTATGACATATACCATCAACTGCAGAATTTGTCCAGTTAGGTTTCCCAAAGCTTCATGGTGTCTAAAGCATACATTGGTGTACAGATAATAAAAGCCATCATGATTGACTTCCAATTTTCCATCACTGAATGTCATATTCCGTATGTTTGCCCAGCCTTTGTCGTGATGCCAAGATGTAAGGTTCACTTTCTTGGTACCTATGAGGGAAACAGATAAGAAAATGTATATCTTACTTTAAGTTTAATGTCACAGGTGGATAATATATTGTTTCTGCAGCCATGAGTTGGTGTATACCTAGAATTGGTTTTACTGTTATTAAGGCAGCCCTGCATAGAGAAGCTTTTTAATGTGTAATGTCCAGAGCCTTCAACTTGACTATACTCTTAAATCTCTCTTAAATTAATTTCCTCATTTTTTCTGGTCTCATTCCAACTCCACAGGTCTATGATTAGATGACTCTTCTAGCTATGCATGGGGAAGTAAACTCAGATGGCCATTTAACGACACCCATGATCATAGAATCATAGAATCATAGAATTGGAAGAGACCACAAGGGCCATCGAGTCCAACCCCCTGCCAAGCAGGAAACACCATCAGAGCACTCCTGACATATGGTTGTCAAGCCTCTGCTTAAAGACCTCCAAAGAAGGAGACTCCACCACACTCCTTGGCAGCAAATTCCACTGTCGAACAGCTCTTACTGTCAGGAAGTTCTTCCTAATGTTTAGGTGGAATCTTCTTTCTTGTAGTTTGGATCCATTGCTCCGTGTCCGCTTCTCTGGAGCAGCAGAAAACAACCTTTCTCCCTCCTCTATGTGACATCCTTTTATATATTTGAACATGGCCATCATATCACCCCTTAACCTCCTCTTCTTCAGGCTAAACATGCCCAGCTCCCTTAGCAGTTCCTCATAAGGCATCGTTTCCAGGCCTTTGACCATTTTGGTTGCCCTCCTCTGGACACGTTCCAGTTTGTCAGTGTCCTTCTTGAACTGCGGTGCCCAGAACTGGACACAGTACTCCAGGTGAGGTCTGACCAGAGCAGAATACAGTGGCAATATGATGGCTCTAGTCATGCAGAGATGCTCAGCTCTTGGCCCCAGCCGAAGGGTTACTATGTTCCCCAGCTGTTTCAAAATGGGATGTGTGCACAGAGAGCAGATTATACAGATTATAGGTTTTCCACAGTATTAGGCTATCCATTCAGTGAAGTGTGGCTAAGAATATTGGATTCCACTTGGACAGAAGGAAATGGTCAGAACAGAAGCATAACTGTCATCTGATTTTAGCCAATTAATCATCAATTCATTTTAAGTAAACGGTGTTTCTGTACGCTCTGGTTTCCATCACGGTGTTCTGTTGCGCCAGAAGCGGTTTAGTCATGCTGGCCACATGACCCGGAAAGCTGTCTGTGGACAAACACCGGCTCCCTCGGCCTGAAGCGAGATGAGAGCCGCAACCTCATAGTCACCTTTGACTGGACGTAACCGTCCAGGGGTCCTTTACCTTTTTTACCTTACCTTTTAAGTGAACATTCATACTACCTGAACTGAACGTATATGTATTTTGGTGTTGTTGAAGGAAGTGTAACATAACTTACAATTTAATCAAGAGAAGCCACCATATAACTAACAATGCAATTTACTCAACAGAAGTCTGCATTAAAAGGGAAAGACCATTTAAAAACATTTCCTTTTTCATCCTCTATTCTGGAAACACCCCAAGAGCCAAGATACCGTATTTTTCGCTCTATAAGACGCACCAGACCACAAGACGCACCTAGTTTTTGGAGGAGGAAAACAAGAAAAAAAATGTTCTGAATCCCAGAAGCCAGAATAGCAAGAGGGATCGCTGCACAGTGAAAGCAGCAATCCCTCTTGCTGTTCTGGCTTCTGGGATAGCTGCATAGCCTGCATTTGCTCCATAAGACGCACACACATTTCCCCTTACTTTTTAGGAGGGAAAAAGTGAGTCTTATAGAGCAAAAAATACAGTAACCCCAGATAATGGGAAATATGCCCTTATATTCTAGCCCTACAAATTATTGACATAATTTAGGAGACATGCTTGTAGATCAACTATCATTTTAGCTTG
The DNA here is from genome assembly GCF_965153285.1 of Podarcis tiliguerta. Classification (NCBI taxonomy): domain Eukaryota; kingdom Metazoa; phylum Chordata; class Lepidosauria; order Squamata; family Lacertidae; genus Podarcis; species Podarcis tiliguerta. The sequence continues at coordinate 82,142,124 of NC_139540.1, read as the reverse complement.
GAATATTTCATGAATTGTGGTCATGGCCACTGCTGACCAATGCGTCCTTGCTTTCCAGAATTTCCACTGCAAGATTTTAACCAACTTTATGCAAAGTTGGATAATTACATGCCTTACTGGGGGTGAGGGAGATCTGAAATCAGGAGGCCTCACAGAAGTTTTGCCATCTTACAAAAACTCCACGACAGTTTGGACTTAATGAAAGCTTAATTTATAAGTTTAAAGTATTTATTTTCATACTTGTTTATATATTGGCTCAACTTCAGCTACAGTGAACCAATTGTTTGCATAAACCCTAGTTCAATTCAACCTGCGGCTTGGCCTCCCAAATTTACAGATAAAACAACAGGTTAGAGCTGCTTGTCTCGTTTCATTTTCCATCTGCTCAGTTCACCATTCTAGGCAATGAAAGGAGACAATTGTCATTAAAATGGTTTGTCAATTTGGAATTCCCATGAAGCTACAAGTTAATGCAAATCAAGGTTTTCAAGCCAACTTCAAATCATGACCAGATTCTACTTTGCCAGCCAAATTCAAACAATGGTTTATCAATTCAGACATCACACCAAACCGTAGTTGAGTTTTCTTAACCATGGTTTTGCACAATAACGTAAACTGGCCCAATTCAGACAGCATAATATTGATAGGAACAAGCTGAAAAAGGAGCTTACCAGCTGGAATTTTGTTGCCATCGATTATGAGATGGGCAAGGGGTGCTTTCTCAGGCTTGTTTTTCTTGGGCAAATCTAGCCATGATGCTCCCATTGTAGCTAAAAGCAAGACATCTTGTTAAAATCACCGCAGAAAAATCTCATAAGATTTAAATAATATCAAGTAATGAAGCCACTATCATACTTACATTTATCTGATCTTGACTGATCCTTACCAATAATAATACGCTGGACTTCCTAAAAATGGAAGAAACAAACTTAATTTTGCATAGTGAAGCTACAGCTAAATTTGTCGCACGCTCACAAATCCTGAAAAACTAAGAAATGCTGAAGTTTGCAAACCACACCATCTAGTTAAAGTGGCAGCAAGATCACAAACTGCTTTGCCCACTATGGGCTAATTTGTATGTAATGCTGTAAGTTTAAACCATAGTGTTTAGTGTTACAAAAAAGAGCTGCAGCAAATCTGTAGGTTCATAAGGTTCCCTCTCCTTCTTTGCCATGGCTGCAAGGAGGAGTTTGGAACTTTCTACTTAGCGTTTTAGATGAACTACAGCCTGCAGTGCTGTCTGAACTTGGACAGATTTGGGGCTAATTCAAACCATCATTTATTAAGCTGGCTTGCTTTAATTACTGTATTTTTCGCTCTATAAGACGCACCAGACCACAAGACACACCTAGTTTTGGGAGGAAGAAAACAAGAAAAAAAATATCCTGAATCTCAGACGCCAGAACAGCAAGAGGGATCGCTGCGCAGTGAAAGCAGCAATCCCTCTTGCTGTTCTGGCTTCTGGGATAGCTGCGCAGCCTGCATTCGCTCCATAAGACGCACACACATTTCCCCTTGCTTTTTAGGAGGGAAAAAGTGAGTCTTATAGAGCAAAAAATACGGTAACCATTGGTAAAATTAACTAGAGTTTAGCAAAAATGGCACCCACAAATCAAATTCTTCATACATTTCCCCAGCCACTCTGGACAGCTCCCAACAGAATATTAAAAACACAATAAAACATCAAACATTAAAAACATCCCTAAACTGGGCTGCCTTCAGATGTCTTCTAAAAGTCCGATAGTTGTTTATTTCCTTGACATCTGATGGGAGGGCGCCACTACCAAGAAGGCCCTCTGCCTGGTTCCCTGTAACCTCACTTCTCGCAGTGAGGGAACTGCCAGAAGGCCCTTGGAGCTGGACCTCAGTGGCTGGACTGAGTGATGGGGGTGGAGGAGACCATTTGAATCCACCTCCCGGCCAAGCTATCATGTTGCCTCTTGCAGTTCATACATGGACATATAATTATGTTTGCCGTGGCTGATTGGGGATGTTGCCTCATATCTTGGTTTTTGTCAAAGGCATGAAGCTGGATTTGCATGGCTTAACTGTTAGGATTCTTGCTCTGTGCTTGCAGTCATGGGATTGTTGTCTATCACATGCCGGTGTATGTTTTCATTCCACAGTGTGGGAAGTGACAGAGACAGAATGTTTATGTTACTGTGTTCCGTGATGTGGGACTATTGCCCTTTGTTTTTTCTCTTTGCTGTCTGATGAGAAAGAGGAAGGAGCTAAGTCGGAATGCTCCGAGTGTATTATATGTAAATAAAAGTAGATTAGCCAAAATGCTGAGCTATTGAGTCTGTTACACAAACTGCAAATACTCTGCAGGATTCTAAGTGTGCTGATGTTTTTTGGTATCAGTCGCTGTGATGTTCGAGCTGTAGAAAGCTTTTGAAGCTCCCGAATTATCGACCAGGAAGGAGAGAACATGCCAGTCGGGCATGTGTCTCTGCCAGGGACCTACACGCGAGTAGGACGATCCTAACATTAACACACTGCAGCGGCAGAAAAAGTTAACGAATTTCAATAGGGAAAAATAAAAGGTTCCACATAGGAAGAACCAGCTGCACAATTTAAGATTGGGGACACTGGCAGTAGCACATGTGAAAAAGATCTAGGGGTCTTCATAGACCACAAGCTTAACGTGAGTCCACAGGGTGATGCAGCAGCAAAAAAGCTAATGCTATTCTAGGCTGCATCAACAGAAGTATAGTGTCCAATCAAGGAAAGTAATAGTCCCACTCTAGTCTGCCTTGGTCAGACCTGGAATGCTGCATCTAGTTCTGGGCACCACAACTGAAGAAGGGTGTTGACAAGCTGGAACATCCCAAAACGAACAAGGGTCTGGAAACTAAGCCTTATGAGCAACCGCTGAAGGAGCTGGGTATGTTTAGCCTGGAGAACAGAAGACTATGATAGCCATCTTCAAATATCTAAAGGGCTGCATTTCCATGAACACTGAAGAAGAGACAGTGTTCAGTAATAATAATGATGATAATAATAATAATAATAATAATTATTATTATTATTATTATTATTATTATTATTATTTATACCCTGCCCTCCCCAGCCAAGGCCGGGCTCAGGGCGGCTAACAACCAATAATAAAAACAAGTTGAGTGAATACAACTTAAAAACAAGATTAAAATGCAACATTAAAACATTGAAACACTAAAATGCAGCCTCATCACAGGAGGAGAAAGGAAAAGAGAGGGGGGGGAGGGAATCAAATTGGCTCCAAGCCAAAGGCCAGGCAGAACAACTCTGTCTTACAGGCCCTGCGGAAAGAAATCAGATCCTGCAGGGCCCTGGTCTCATGAGACAGAGCGTTCCACCAGGCCGGAGCCAGTGTTGAAAAGGCCCTGGCTCTGGTTGAAGCTAATCTAACTTCCTTAGGGCCTGGGACCACTAGGGTATTGTTATTTATGGACCTTGAGGCTCTCCGTGGGGCATACCAGGAGAGGCGGTCCCGTAGGTACGAGGGTCCTAGGCTGTGAAGGGCTTTAAAGGTCAAAACCAGCACCTTAGATCTGACCCTGTACTCCACCGGGAGCCAGTGCAGCTGGAAAAGCACTGGGTGAATATGCTCCCATGGCAGAGACCCCGTGAGGAGCCTCACTGCAGCATTCTGCACCCGCTGGAGTTTCTGGGACAGCTTCAAGGGCAGCCCCGCGTAGAGCGAATTACAATAGTCAAGCCTGGAGGTGACCGTTGCATGGATCACTGTGGCCAGGTCGGCCACAATAACTCTCTCTCAATGCAATAGAAAGAAGCGCTCATGTTTCTGTGTGAATGCTTGTGACAGAAAGAAGTAGAGGTTGGTGTTCTCACAAAGAAGCAAGAAGGAGAAATCTGCTGGAAGGAGAAAGTGGAAGCCTCTCAGAAGGAACTGCATGGCCTGCCTGGGTCATGTACAGAGGTCTGAGTGGAAAGAAAGAAAGAAAGAAAGAAAGAAAGAAAGAAAGAAAGAAAGAAAGAAAGACACAGTTTGTTTGAATGTTTAAGAAAGAAGCTGTCATCTCCAACTAAATAAAACTAAGCCCCTGCTTTGTGAATAAGTACCGCATTTTTTGCTCTATAAGACTCACTTTTCCCCTCCTAAAAAGTAAGGGGAAATGTGTGTGCGTCTTATGGAGCAAATGCAGGCAGCACAGCTATCCCAGAAGCCAGAACAGCAAGAGGGATTGCTGCTTTCACTGCATAGCAATCCCTCTTGCTGTTCTGGCTTCCGAGATTCAGAATATTTTTTTTCTTGCTTTCCTCCTCCAAAAACTAATTGCGTCTTGTGGTCTGGTGCGTCTTATAGAGCGAAAAATACGGTACTTTGCACATATTCTTCTTTAGCTATAGGTTCTGAAAGGAAAAGCTTTTTTTAAAGAAGTGTTTGGGCATTGTTTTAATTTCAAGGAAAGTGTCAGTAGCACCACCTGAGCATAACCCAGATAGGCTGCCTAGAAGTGACTGTGTAACAGGTACCGAGAAAGAGAAAAGATCACAATCACATCCAGGAAATTCACTGGTTTCTATCTCTGCAGCTCAGGAAGTAAACTGCAGAGAAAGCAAACTGCTTCAGAATGCCGAAGCCACAGAAATTCGGTCCAGTGAATCTTTATAACAACAAATAGCACAACATGGGAAAGGGGACCGTCCACTGAAAGCAAAATATCCCAATACCTGACTGGCTTGCAATATTTGCCAGGTTGAACGGGGGCAGATGAGGAATGGAGAATGTGGACCAGATGGGGCAGCCCTATAGGCTTCATCCAACACAGAAGTCTGCCCCCACCCCCCGGACACATCATCTACAACTGGGTCAAAGAGTGAATTTCAGAAGGCCAGATTCTGTCACTCCAGCACAACAAGTTGCATTTATCAAAATCCCCTCCATTCTGCAATTATGAGAAGCCACGCACTCCACGTATAGTTACAACATTTAAAGGGGTCCCTGTTGCAGGTTGCAGTTTAGGTGGGCCCTAGCAACGGGCACCCTGAAGAATATTCACACAAGTCACATTTGTCCTGACGCCAAACAGTTTTTAATTCTAACCCTACGAAAAGCACTTTGCATCCTCACATTGCCAACTCAAAAACAGCAGCAACATTGAAGATGGCTTTGCAGAGTGCCTAAATGAATACCTCAAAAGTCAAGGTTCGAGGGCAGAAATCTGGCTGAGTCTGGAATAACCTTGGGAAGTGAAATGATATGAAAGAAGGATTTATATCTAGATGTTAGGATAGAGATGATAAAGAAAACAGGAAAACAGGAAGACACAACGAGAGATAAAGGAGGTGCTGTGGGATTGGTGGAAGTCAATGTCTTGTTGTTGTTGTTTTAGTGTTTATAATATTAACTTGTAAGATATGGATTTGTTTTTGTTGGGGGTTTTTTAGTTTTTGAATGTTGATTTTTGTGTGTTGTATATTATTACTTTTTGATGTCTTTCATGTTGTTGTTGTGTGGAAAATACTACTAAAATTCATTTAAAAAGAAGAAGAAGAAGAAGATGGCTTTGCAGAGTCTTCCAAATGCTACACAACATTGTGTAATCCTAAACAAAACGAAAACAGCCTCTGTGAGATAATATTTTTACCCCCTTGTTGCAGAGAAGGGTGGGCTGAAGAGAACGTGGTTTGCTTACGGTCACCTCCAGAGTTCATGGCAGAAGCGGCATTTGAACCATAGGCTTCCCTGACTCTCAGCTCCCTGCTTCAACTTCTCCCCTTCCGCCCCAGGACTGCGAGGCCAGACTTTCCTCAAGCACTCTCTCAGACGCCAACGTTTCCTCATGAAAGGCCACCCTGGAGGTCCAGCCGATGGAGTGCTTTGTTGCCATGCGCAAGGCGAGTCCAGGCCTGAGTTTTCCCAAAGGTGATGAGGTCTGGAGCCCAGCCAAGGGGACGGGGGCAGAGAAAAGTATCACTCCACAAACTGTCTCGCAGTTTTCTGTTTGCCCGTTTTTTAAAGAGTGGGTTCTGCAGCTCTGGAGTGGCAAAGGCCTCAAGCAGGAAATCAACAAACAGACTACAAGAACAAAAAAATGTAATTTTGCTACTTGGTTTGAAGGAAGCTGGGGAATTCAGGGACAAGGGCCAAGATCCAAGTGAAAAAAGTGGCACCCTAACCTTAGGTAAAGGTACCCCTGCCCGTACGGGCCAGTCTTGACAGACTCTAGGGTTGTGCGCCCATCTCACTCAAAGAGGCCGGGGGCCAGCGCTGTCCGAAGACACTTCCGGGTCACGTGGCCAGCGTGACATCGCTGTTCTGGCGAGCCAGAGCTGCACATGGAAACGCCGTTTACCTTCCCGCTAGTAAGCGGTCCCTATTTATCTACTTGCACCCAGGGGTGCTTTCGAACTGCTAGGTTGGCAGGCGCTGGGACCGAACAGTGGGAGCGCACCCCGCCGTGGGGATTCGAACCGCTGACCTTTCGATCGGCAAGCCCTAGGCGCTGAGGCTTTAACCCACAGCGCCACCCGCGTCCCTGTTGCACGTGTCTAAACCTAAACCTAACCTTGCACGTGTCTAAATGGAAGCTGGAGCCGCACATTTCAGCAGAGAATCTAAAAGGTTGCAAATGGCGTTCCGAGTTTAGTCACTATCCGAACAAGCCGGAAGGGTCCAGTTCGGAGGCAGCCATTCCACGTGAGGCGGCTGCCACAGACTTTGGACAATGCTCTGTTGCAGTTGACCAGGTAGAGGCCAGGACATTTTTTATTTACTAAGCTTCCCCCTTAGCAAGGTTTCCATGAGGTGAGGTGAAGCAAGTCCCCACTGTTGCCAGTTCCACTGCGCCACCGCCAGCCCTGCCACAGCTTCCTCTGTGCCACCACTGCTAATTGCTCACAATGCTGCTCCTTTTGCTGGTCCAACTGCTGCTCCATCAACCTGAACTCTCAGTGGATTTGTAACTGGCTGACTGACCGGACCCAAAGGGTGCTCATCAATGGTTCCTCTTCATCCTGGAGAAGAGTGACTAGTGGGGTGCCACAGGGTTCTGTCTTGGGCCCAGTCTTATTCAACATCTTTATCAACGACTTGGATGATGTCCAAGGGCATCCTGATCAAATTTGCAGATGACACCAAACTGGGAGGGGTGGCTAACACCCCAGAGGACAGGATCACACTTCAAAACGACCTTGACAGATTAGAGAACTGAGCCAAAACAAACAAGATGAATTTTAACAGGGAGAAATGTAAAGTATTGCAATTGGGCAAAAAAAATGAGAGGCACAAATACAAGATGGGTGACACCTGGCTTGAGAGCAGTACATGTGAAAAGGATGTAGGAGTCTTCGTTGACCACAAACTTGACATGAGCCAACAGTGTGACGCGGCCGCTAAAAAAGCCAATGCAATTCTGGGCTGCATCAATAGGAGTATAGCATCTAGATCAAGGGAAGTAATAGTGCCACTGTATTCTGCTCTGGTCAGACCTCACCTGGAGTACTGTGTCCAGTTCTGGGCACCACAGTTCAAGAAGGACACTGACAAACTGGAACGTGTCCAGAGGAGGGCAACCAAAATGGTCAAAGGCCTGGAAACGATGCCTTATGAGGAACGGCTAAGGGAGCTGGGCATGTTCAGCCTGGAGGAGGTTAAGGGGTGATATGATAGCCATGTTCAAATATATAAAAGGATGTCACATAGAGGAGGGAGAAAGGTTGTTTTCTGCTGCTCCAGAGAAGTGGACACGGAGCAATGGATCCAAACTACAAGAAAGAAGATTCCACCTAAACATTAGGAAGAACTTCCTGACAGTAAGAGCTGTTTGACAGTGGAATTTGCTGCCAAGGAGTGTGGTGGAGTCTCCCTCTTTGGAGGTCTTTAAGCAGAGGCTTGACAACCATATGTCAGGAGTGCTCTGATGGTGTTTCCTGCTTGGCAGGGGGTTGGACTCGATGGCCCTTGTGGTCTCTTCCAATTCTATGATTCTGTGATTCTTCAAGGAGTGCTTCAATTCCTCCCTCCATTTTGACTTCACAAATGCTCACAGGCCTTTTCTGCTAGGAAACACAGATCCCACTTCTGACACCAGTGTTACACGCCACCCCAATCTCCCCCTAGATTCCAGGGGCTGCAGGTACGCTATCCAGGGTTAGTGTTCCCTTCAGGAATTAGGCAGAATACTGGGGCTCGCAGCAGCAGCATCCCAAAACACACCAGCTGATTCCACCGCAGCAGCAACAATAAGCCCAACGCCATCTTTCTCCCGCTGCCTAACTTGCACTGCAGAGCACAACTCAGCATAATGTTTCCTCTCCAGTGGCGTAGCATGGGTTGTCAGTACCCGGGGCAAGGCAAGTAATTTGCGCCCCCTAACCCGTGGATTTAGGGATGCGGGTGGCGCTGTGGGTTAAAGCCTCAGCGCCTAGAGCTTGCCGATCGAAAGGTCGGCGGTTCGAATCCCCGCGGCGGGGTGCGCTCCCGTTGTTCGGTCCCAGCACCTGCCAACCTAGCAGTTCAAAAGCACTCTCGGGTGCAAGTAGATAAATAGGGACCGCTTACTAGCGGGAAGGTAAACGGCGTTTCCGTGTGCGGCTCTGGCTCGCCAGAGCAGCGATGTCACGCTGGCCACGTGACCCGGAAGTGTCTTCGGACAGCGCTGGCCCCCGGCCTCTTTGAGTGAGATGGGCGCACAACCCTAGAGTCTGTCAAGACTGGCCCGTACGGGCAGGGGTACCTTTACCTTTTTTAACCCGTGGATTTGCGCCCCCTAACCCTATCCCCCAGATGTTGCGCCCGGTGCGGCCGGGCCCCCCTGCACCCCCCACGCTACGCCACTGTTCCTCTCTGCTTCCTTCACTCTTAACTCCAGCTGATTTTCTGATTTCCTAAATTCTGGTCCAGGGAAGGTCCCTCTTTTGATGTACTAAAGCTCATTACCTCAAAGGGGATTGGCTTTCCACACCTGTTCACACTTAGCCCTTGAGAGAGGGAGGAAGCCCACAAATCTGCAAATGAGCTTTGCCCTTTCATCCCACCGTGGCACCTAAATGGCTTATTCCCAAGTGGTCTCAAAAGGAAGTTACCTGAGTAAATTCGCTTTTACACAGGAGCAATGTGCTGACATCATGTGCGCATGCCGCACTTGCTTGTGTGGCACGCACGTCACCATGGGATATTGGGGGGGCAGTCCCCTTCTTGGAAACTTTTTTGGGGGGGCAATGCCCCTAGTACCTACAGATCTATAGCAATATCCTGTCACATGGAATTTTTTTAAAGAAATGTTGTTGTAGAAGCAGGTGTTTTGGTCTGTGAACTTTGCCTTGGAAGCAGAACACGTTGAGTGTGTTCCATTTGTAAATCAAGTTCCTCGCTGCTATGGGAAAGCGTGCCTTGGTTTAAGAATGCTTTGGTTTAAGAATGGACTTCCGGAACGGATTAAGTTTGTAAACCAAGGTACCACTGTATCGTCAAAGCACATTAGGTTCACTGGCAGGTGGGATCGTCAAAATCTTTTTCTCCCCAGGCACCCGCTCCCCCTCTTTAATTTTTTTGCTTCGGGGAGGGGTCAAGTATGTACAGCTGAATGTGCTCAAGCAAAATGCACCTAAGTTGTGAATCCCCTGTATTCAGAAAACTGAAAAACCTGTATTTCAAAATGTGGAAACACAGAGACAGCATTTCACTAGGACACTGAGGCTAAATTGATTCCTTCTGCAGTGCCACCCTGAGAAAACAGTTAGACAACTTCAGCACATGATTTCAGTTGTGTATATTATGTACACCTTTCAAAATGTGAAAACCAGGGCCTACCCTACCCATGCAAAATTTTATAATTTAACCTTGGGTTAAGAACTTAATTCGTTCTGGAGGTCCGTTCTTAACCTGAAACTGTTCTTAACCTAAGGTACCACTTTAACTAATGGAGCCTCCCGCTGCCACCGTGCAATTTCTGTTCTCATCCCGAAGCAAAGTTTTTAACCCGAGGTACTATTTCTGGGTTAGCAGAGTCTGTAACCTGAAGCATCTGTAACCTGAAGCATCTGTAACCCGAGGTACCACTGTACAAGATTACACAGGGCTCTATTAAGCCCACTTTCTTCTGCACAACTCAGACAAAGCTTTTCTTTAAACTTTGAACTAGGGCAATTAAAACCTATTGCAGTAATTTTTATTAACAGAACTGTTGGGACATTAGAATCCCTCAAAGGCAATAAAGAGGAAACGAACCAAGAGTTTTCTACTTCCTACGCAAGGGGCAATTACAAAAGACGGAACATATCAAGTGCCAGCACTCTGTCAGCTTTTAAACGGCTCTAGATTAGATTGTAATTACATTTAAATAGAGCTAAATACGCAGCGATGTGTAAGAGATCAAACACTCTAAAGACCCTCCGGTATTTGCTTCTACCCAACCCTTAGACATTTGCCTGGCACTTTCTGCCAGACACTTCCATGTGAAGCAAGCGTATTGTGCTCAGTTTCCGAGGACTTGCTAAGTCTGCAAGTCAGGCAAAAGGAAAATTGAGAGCCAGTGTTCATCGAGACACACAGCATTCAAATGGGGCTGTACGTCCTCTGACTTCTCTCATTGAACACAAGGCCCATGTCAAAATCTCCTTGCATCTGAAGCTTGTTCTGAACCCTGGGCAAGATCTTTGTGCCAAAGCAAACACACAAGGAGAGGAGGGGAAGGCAAATGCGGAGTGTTTGGCCTCCTTCCCAGTTTCACCAACCATTATGATTTATGGAATGGTCATCCAAACTAGGCTTATATTTTTTTCCTTTCAGTTTATGGATCACGGGTGGCGCTGTGGGTTAAACCACAGAGCCTAGGACTTGCCGATCAGAAGGTTGGCAGTTCGAATCCCTGTGACGGGGTGAGCTCCAATTGCTCGGTCCCTGCTCCTGCCAACCTAGCAGTTCGAAAGCACGTCAAAGTGCAAGTAGATCAATAGGTACCACTCTGGCGTGAAGGTAAACGGCGTTTCCGTGCGCTGCTCTGGTTCGCCAGAAGCGGCTTAGTCATGCTGGCCACATGACCCAGAAGCTGTCTGCGGACAAACGCTGGCTCCCTCGGCCTATAGAGCGAGATGAGCGCGCAACCCCAGAGTTGGTCACAACTGGACCTAATGGTCAGGGGTCCCCTTTACCCTTTACCTTATTGTAAAGACTTGCTGCAAACAACAACAGCTTTTCACAAGAGCCCTTGTGGTCTAGTGGTCAGACTGGGAAGACCTACGTAGGTTTCAAAACCCCTCACCGACTTCATTCAGATGCAACGCTCAACTCAAAAGTGAAAGTTTCCGCTTTATAACAACAAACTGCAGTAAGCCACCTGTTTCTCACTTCTCCTCCAGCGTGGCTGTGCGAAGGACGTTGGAAACTTTTAAAAAAATATTTTCATTAGATTTTTAGCAAATTGAAACCACAGATTATAGAAACAAGGCAATAATAGCAACAGCAACCATGACTTATTTTGTTTTTTCTTTCTCTTGCAGGAATTTGCAAATTATCACTTCTATGCAGTGCTGGTTTTTTTCTAGAAAAAAGAGGTGCCGGAACTCACCATGAACACCTCCCTCATTCTCTTAGAACGGCAATGGCACCCACCTGAGTGGTGCCAGAACTGAGTTCCAGCAAAATCTAGCTGAAAGAAAGCGCTGCTTCTGTTTAAGATTAACCACAACTTGTCTGAACTTGGAAAACCGTGGTTAATTGTGATCTGCGGTTCAATTATGTATTGAATATATTTCTAGTTTGCTCTTCATCGTATCTGATCCCTTTGTTGAAACAAACCTCTCCAAGCTATAAAGGTAAAGGGACCCCTGACTGTTAGGTCCAGTCGCGGACGACTCTGGGGTTGCGGCGCTCATCTTGCTTTATTGGCTGAGGGTGCCGGCGTACAGCTTCCGGGTCACGTGGCCAGCATGACTAAGCCACTTTTGGCGAACCAGAGCAGCGTACAGAAATGCGCTCCTGGCTACATACCATAAGGTCGGAATGTGGGGGGAACGTGAGGCTTCTAGTCAGGCCAATACGGTATTACTGTGTCATTTATCCACTAGGATAAACTCCAAGCACATTCTGCTGAGGGACATACAGAATTTATATTCTGTACCTCCTGAATTCCAAACTTTTTCCACTAAGATGGAATGAAGAATTGTGGACCATAATTTATTGTTATTGATTATAGAATTAGTTATATACCCCAGATGAACATAATGCCAGGAATAACAGTTTTCCAAAGCAACCGTAAGTATAAAATGAGCTGCAGGTAAGAAACAAAATGCAGGTTGGGTTAATCATGTGTTTTTTTTAAGGTGCTTCAGGGTGCCACTTGTATTTCGAATGGAAAAATAGCACTGGGGTGCTGAACTGGTACTGTACAGTGGTACCTCGGGTTAAGAACTTAATTCATTCCAGAGGTCCGTTCTTAATCGGAAACTGTTCTTAACCTGAAGCACCACTTTAGCTAATAGGGCCTCCTGCTGCCGCCGCACGATTTCTGTTCTCATCCTGAAGCAAAGTTCTTAACCCGAGGTACTACTTCCAGGTTAGTGGAAGTAGTCTGTAACCTGAAGCGTCTGTAACCCGAGGTACCACTGTATTACATTCCCAATGCAGACTGGGACTACTGCATCGGGACTACTGCAACGTGCTCTACATGGGGCTACCTTTGAAGGTGACCCGGAAACTGCAATTAATCCAGAATGCGGCAGCAAGACTGGTGACTGGGAGTGGCCGCCGGGACCACATAACACCGGTTCTGAGATATCTGCATTGGCTCCCAGTATGTTTCCAAGCACAATTCAAAGTGTTGGTGCTGACCTTTAAAGCCTCGGTCCTGCATACCTGAAGGAGGGTCTCCACCCCCATCATTCAACCCGGACACTGATATCCAGCGCCGAGGGCCTTCTGGCGGTTCCCTCATTGCGAGAAGTGAGGTTACAGGGAACCAGACAGAGGGCCTTCTCGGTAGTGGCGCCCACCCTGTGGAACACCCGCCCTTCAGATGTGAAGGAAATAAGTAGCTATCCTATTTTTAAAAGACATCTGAAGGAAGCCCTGTTCAGGGAAGTTTTTAATATTTAACACTGTATTGTTTTTAATACTTGATTGGGAGCCGCCCAGAGTGGCTGGGGAAACTCAGCCAGATGGGCGGGGTATAAATAATAAATTATTATTATTATGTATTATTATTATTGGGAGTCACACCAAGAAGATATCGGCTTCTCGGCTAAGCAGGGCAAGCCAGCTACTGACTGACCATTTTGGATCTGTGGGTGCCATAGATCTCACTTTGCACTGGGATTAATGTGCAGGCTAGCTGTAAGCTTTGGAGCAGCTGGGCTGCACTGACCTTCTGCATTGCTCCTTGAAATGCCTGCTTCATCCTCCTGCACGATTCAGACAGCAGCCTTGTTTCCTGGTTTGCCAAGGTTGTCTCCTGCAGGTCTATATTCCCCTGGAGTCTCAGAAAGGTTCTCAGACAATGCGTATCTTCTTCCGAAATTCTGTTAGGGTCCATCTGAAAGAAAATATTCAAAGACATCTCACTGCTTTTATTTCACAGATTGTTCACGCATCCAAAAGCAGAAAGGAGGCCATCCCAGAGATATCAAATGTCAACAAATATAATTGCCCTGGTCCAGCAAGGCCATTGCTATGTTCTTAAAAGGAGCAGCTAAAGTCATGGTGGGCAGGTTTGTCAGCAGGTATTGAGCATGCAAACTAAAAACGGAAACTTTATTGTGATCAGACCCGATCTAGATAAGCCACACTTCGAAAAGATAACCTGATCTAGAGAGCCCTTTCAGGAAAGAGAACACAGTGGTACCTCAGGTTAAGTACTTAATTCGTTCCAGTGGTCCGTTCTTAACCTGAAACTGTTCTTAACCTGAAGCACCACTTTAGCTAATGGGGCCTCTTGCTGCCGCCAGAGCACAATTTCTGTTCTCAACCTGAAGCAAAGTTCTTAACCCGAGGTAATATTTCTGGGTTAGCAGAGTCTGTAACCTGAAGCGTATGTAACCTGAAGCGTATGTAACCCGAGGTACCACTGTATACACATATGTGTGAAGCACAGCGCACATGTTTCTTTTTCATTGGGTATGCAAATCAGACTTAAGCAAGAAAATCAGTTATAAATGCAGGATGCGCGGGTTTTGGACATCAATTTGCTGGGGAAACCTCACATCAGAAAGGGCTACTGGCAGCTGCCAGAAAAAAGGAAAAGCAGAGTTTGAGGTGGTGAGGGAATTGAAGGCTGAGAGGCAAAGTAGGAGAAGAGGTCTGGAAAAAGGAAGGCCCGGGGCAGAAATCCCAGGGAGATGCAAGCTGGATGCCGTCTACAATTCTGCGTGTCTTAGGGGCTGTTCACAGAAACGTTTTTTTCACCCACCAAGATCCCATCTATAACACCGCAGATCTATATGTCTTGACTTTCAGGCAGAGCCAATATCTGCTGTGCAAATAACATGGCCAAATGATTTTGAGGGCTCCAACACCTTCATTTGGAGGGACTTGTGATAAGAATTTTAAGGTCTTAGATATGTAATAAATGTACCAAGCAAACACGTACATAAATATATAAACCACATGTCTGAAAACCCCACAGAAAAAAAAAGTACTGAACAAATTGACCTCAATTATTTCTCTGCAAGGTCAAAGTGGAAAACCTCCCCATTGTCTTTTCCCTTCACAAATCCTGTCTTAAGGGCACATTTAAGATATGAATAGGATGTGAGCCTGTGACCTGGCTCAGGAACTAAGTATTTATCATTACAAAAGACTGGCCAGGCTCCCCAGGCAATCCAATCAAGTCACCACTTAACAGGTAACCTGTCAGACGAGATAAACAAGTCACTCAGATTTCTGCTGTAGACCGCCTTTTCTGTGATGTCGGTATGATGTATCTCGGGGGGGGGGGGTCTTAGGTTACACCCCTTCCGTGATGTATGTATGATGTATGGAGGGGTGGTCTTGAGCTCCAGGGCAGGGAATTTAAAATGTCTATATAAGGCCTTGCGCACCATTGTTCTGAGTTCCTCCTCCCTCCTGCGTGTGGTGAGTGAGGACCCTGTTGCAACAGATCAACAAAGATCAGGCTTACTAGCTGCTTTGCTTCTCAATATTCTCTGGTTGGCCTCTGTTATTTTCTCCTACCAATAGGGAACCTATGTAAGGACTCTATATGGGCTCTTGGATACCCCATAAGGGGGGAAAGGGCAGATTTTTGTTTACAACAGACTCAAGTAGTGTTTTCCTTAATGTTCCATTGTTCACAATGGGCCTTCTGAAGCACCTTCTACTATCAGACTGGTGACTGGGAGCAGCCGCCGAGACCATACAACACCGGTCTTGAAAGACCTACATTGGCTCCCAGTACGTTTCCGAGCACAATTCAAAGTGTTGGTGCTGACCTTTAAAGCCCTAAACGGCCTTGGTCCTGTATACCTGAAGGAGCGTCTCCACCCCCATCGTTCTACCCGGACACTGAGGTCCAGCACCGAGGGCCTTCTGGCGGTTCCCTCACTGCGAGAGGCCAAGTTACAGGGAACCAGGCAGAGGGCCTTCTCGGTAGTGGCGCCCGCCCTGTGGAACGCCCTCCCACCAGAAGTCAAAGAGAACAACTACTACCAGACTTTAAGAAGACATCGGAAGGCAGCCCTGTTTAGGGAAGCTTTTAATGTTTGATGTATCACAGTATTTTAATATTCTTTTGGAAGCC
Source organism: Podarcis tiliguerta (assembly GCF_965153285.1). NCBI lineage: Eukaryota > Metazoa > Chordata > Lepidosauria > Squamata > Lacertidae > Podarcis > Podarcis tiliguerta. The sequence continues at coordinate 82,126,444 of NC_139540.1, read as the reverse complement.
GCCCAGAGTGGCTGGGGAAACCCAGCCAGATGGGCGGGGTATAAATAATAAATTATTATTATATTATTATTATCATATAACTGCAGGGGGACTCCAAGAGTTATCTAGTCCAACCCCCTGCAATGCAGAAATTCCAACTAAAGCATCGATGGCAGAAGGTCACCCATGACCACCCACTCTATGTATCTATCTATCCATCCACTAATATTTATAGACAGATATAGACAGGGCTTTTCTACAGTCGGAACTCAGTTGCGGCACCTCTCAGGTGGGCGCCATTGCCATGATAAGAGAACGAGTGAGGAGTTCATGGTGAGTTCCGGCACCTCTTTTTCTAGGAAAAATAACACCGGCGAGAAGATTTCTTTCTCAGTGGCTGAGAAGCTCCCCTTGCATGCTAACTGGGCAGCTCTAGAATGCACCTGTGGTTCTGGGTGTGTGTGGTGGGACCAGAGAGGGGCAAGTTAGGATTGATCCTAAGCCCCTTCTGCTTGGCCACATGACCTGGCAACTCAGCAAAAGTTGCGCTGGCAAAAGCTGGTGTAACTAAAAAGACTAAAGGCTTGACTTCCCAGCAGCTGCCCCACTACTGAAGAGTTGTTGTTGTTGTTGTTGTTGTTGTTGTTGTTGTGTTCCTTATGCTTTTCAATTTTATACATTTCAATAATTTTACAATCATTTTAACATTTCAAAACTTGACTTCCTTCCCCCTCTTTCTGCGGTTCCTTAAATTTATTTTTAACATTTTCTGCATATCCAAATTAACTTAATTTGCTCACTTATTCATCTACTTTAAATATACTGTATACTCTTATAAAACTGCAGATCATTACAGTGGTACCTTGCTTTTTGGATTACAACCTTTTTTGGGGGGGATTACGAATAAATTTGGGGGGGAGGCCCCATTGGCGAAAGCGTGCCTTGGGTTCAACCTGTTTTGGTTTACAAACAGACCTCCGGAACGGATTATGGTTGTAAACCAAGGTACCACTGTACAATAATCCTGCCAATGTTCTTATCTGTCTACAGTAAATATTCAATAAACCATTTCCATTCTTTTATAAAAGTTTGTTATCTTGATTTCTTATTTTTCCAGTAAGTTTTGCCATTTCTGCATATTCATTAAATATTGGTATCCATTCTTCTTTTGCTGGGAAGTCTTCTTGCCACTGTAGTCGCATACATGAATAAATTTCTATACTGTTTGTGTAGTTCTTTCCCTGTAATTCCCAAAAGGATCAACCCGGTGTACTTTATGTAATTATTTTGACTGTTTTTAGATAAGCGATTGTTTTCTATATGTCTCATAGGAAGTAACTCATAAATAAAACATAACAATGGAAAGCAGTGCATTCGTCTACTGCTGTGGGATCACTGAACATGCGTACTCAAGGTCAAACATGTAGAGTGTTTTGGGTCCATGAAAACAACTGTGTGAACCAGTCCTCAGAGTTTCACCCATGTTCCACTTTCTCTAGCACAGTAAAAACTCTTACTCATGCAAAATACAAAAACAGGTAAGCAACCACAGCTTCCTGGTTGAGATTCACAGGGCCATTCTGTTTCCTGTTTGAGATAACAACATGCACTTTTCACTCTGGTGTATGGTTTCACATGTGGTTAAGATTTTCATAAACCAAGACCTCAAGCTACAAGATGGCCCTGAAGAAGGGAGCTAAGCTCTAACACAGAGTGAATTCAGTGCAAAATCTGGGCTTCAAAAATCCTGGAAGGGGAGGGGGACCCACATATGTAACGCTTTAAAAGTTTGATGCCACTATACATTCAACATCAAAAAAAACAAAGATCATGGCCACTGGTCCCATCACCTCCTGGCAAATAGAAGGGGAAGAAATGGAGGCAGCGAGAGATTTTACTTTCTTGGGCTCCATGATCACTGCAGATGGTGACAGCAGTCACAAAATTAAAAGACAGCAGTCATGAAATTAAAAGACGCCTGCAATGACAAACCTAGACAGCATCTTAAAAAGCAGAGACATCACCTTGCCAACAAAGGTCCGTATAGTTAAAACTATGGTTTTCCCAGTAGTGATGCATGGAAGTGAGAGCTGGACAATAAAGAAGGCTGATTGCCAAAGAATTGATGCTTTTGAATTATGGTGTTGGAGGAGACTCTTGAGAGTCCCATGGACTGCAAGAAGATCAAACCTATCCATTCTGAAGGAAATCAGCCCTGAGTGCTCACAGGAAGGACAGATCCTGAAGCTGAGGCTCCAATACTTTGGTGACATCATGAGAAGTGAAGACTCCCTGGAAAAGACCCTGATGTTGGGAAGGATGGAGGGCACAAGGGGACGACAGAGGACGAGATGGTTGGACAGTGTTCTCGAAGCTACCAACATGAGTTTGACCAAACTGCAGGAGGCAGTGGAAGACAGGAGAAGACAGGAGTGCCTGGCGTGCTCTGGTCCATGGGAAGAGTCGGACACGACTAAACAACTAAACAACAACAACAACACATTCAAAAAATATCACCAACTTTGCAGCTGGCTGAGGGAACGGCTTTAAACTAGCCACAGCAAGCTGGAAAAAGTGGGGAGTGTTGTGGCTCAAACTCCTAAAATCAGATCTACTAGATCCATATGAAGCCATGTTGGACGGAAGCCCGGCATGGGCAGGCAGGCAGGAGGCGACAGCAACAGAGGGATGTGTGAGTGATGCCATTGCAAATGTGCCTACAAATCTGTGCAACACAATCTAGCTAACAACTTCGACAAGGAATGTTCATGATAATTTTACTAAGATTTACGAGTTGCTTGCTAGCTACCAAACTTCATCAACCAGTTTAAGGTCGCGTATGTAAACTTTCCGCGGACTTTCTCGCCTTCTCAATCTGGCCCGTGAACGGTCCGAGAATCAGCTTGTTTTTACATGAGTAGAATGTGTGCTTTTATTTAAAAGGCACCTCTGGGTTATTTGTGGGGCACAGGAATTCGTTCATTCCCCCCCCCCAAAAAATATAGTATGATCCGTCCATCCCCCCCCCCATGGTCCTAGGGACGGTGGACCAGCCCACGGCTGAAAAAGGTTGCTGACCCCTGATTTAAGTTCTGCCAAATGGTGAAGGGAGATTATCTTGGCTGCAAGTCAAGAGGTGCTGTTCACATGTAGCCTTGCATTTCCCACACTACAGTTGTTTTCTGAAACTCCTTGAGTTTTCAAGCTTGTGTTGCTTTCTAGATTTCTGGAACATACATGATGCAGCACAAGTCACAATGATAGGCAGCTGTTAACAAAATGCTTTATAAATTCAGTATACTTTTGAGGACCAGACACTGAGGACAAAGATGCAAGAATCACATACAAGAATCACGGACCCTCAGGCAAGTTGTATTTAACATGGAAGGAAGCATTAAACCGCACAAACATTGACATATGGACAGAAACTGATGGGTAGCATCTCTGTGGCAAAACAACTCCCTTCTTTCCTTCCATTCTTAAGTGACACATTGGATGACACTTGGGCACAGGAATCTTATTGTCGGTCCCATCCCCTCTGCCCCTAGTCCTTGCCACTAGTCCTTCAGCTTGGACCTAAAAATGAGCAGGATGTTTCAGAGCATGACAAATTTCCATCCTTGCAGGAGGACAAGGACAGTGGATTTGGAGTATTGGTTCTCACATCTCCTGGACTTACTGCCTCTCTCAGATGAGGACAGAGATCGTTAAAATCTAAAATCTAATGACTCTGTGGACCAATCTGAAATTTCTAAAGAATTTTACTCCAAATGAAGAAACTGAGTGCAGCTGATTTGAAACGTCTGGCTAGTTCAGACCATGAATTTGAATTAGTATGCAAACTTCCAAGAACCAAGAGAGATGTGGTAAAGGCAGGACTCAGGTCTCTACCTAGATCAGACATCCCCAAACTTGGCCTTCCAGCTCTTTTGGGACTACAACTCCCATCATTCCTAGCTAACAGAGATGATGGGAACTGTAGTCCCAAAACAGCTGGAGGGCCGAGTTTGGGGACGCCTGACCTAGATATTTTATCAGTGTGCCTCATCTCAGACAAAGTGAAAATAAAAGCCTAAGAACTGCCTTGCCAGGTCAGGCCAGCGTCCTTCCATTCTAGCACACTATTTCCAACAGCCACCTGTGGACTCCGCCCCAGTTAAACCCAGGGCTGACATTCCCCTGGAGGTCTGGTAAAAGCGATCAGCAATGGCAGTTAAATGGTCCATATTCAACTTCTTCCAAGTATGAACGTCCAAAGTGTATATTACTGCTACGAAATCTTTTAGCTGTTTTTGATGTTGCATTGCGGTTGCAACCCACACCAGGACCTTAGGATGAAAAGTGAGTAATAAAATAAAATCATCATCATCATTTGCCTCTTAACATGAGTAATTTCTCTCTCTTTCTTTGTCTTGTTGTTTATACATTTAACATGGATATTTCATTCAAATACAGTTGACATTAATGGAGCATGAATCTACCACAGGTGATTCTAATTCTTCTGTAAAGCCATCTAAGCTGTTTGGTCATCTTTTGCTTCCAGAAGTTAAATTATGCTTAGGGAGGCAACTTAAAAGACTCTTGCTTATCTGCAGAACAAGGTACACAAAAGTCTCTCCCCCCCCAGACACTCTCTTCCTTTCTCGATTCCCTATTTTTATTAGATGGGGCGACCCTAATGGCACATGGTGTTCTGTATGTGGCTGTGCTACAGACTAGCATAAATGGTTTGTTTCCTGCTTGTTGGACTACACTGGTTGTTATTTGATGCTGGGAGAGCCAAAACGAATAAAAACGTGATTTGAGCTCAACCTCTTCTTCTACCATGTAGAAAGAAATTCATTCTGTGCTCTAGCGGACAGATATGACAGACAGAGCTATAAAATTACGGAACGCAGATAGCATTTCTCCAAGTTACATATTGTTCACTGTATGAACTTTGCAATCTGTGATTAAGCCACGTTTGCACAACTTTGGACTTGCTAAGCCCACCAGGCACTCGGCTAGCGGTCTGCTTTGGCTAGCTGCCAGGAACTGCCCAGACAAACAAGGCACTGCAAACAGAGCCCAGGCCACAACTCACATCTGGCGGCTCATCTTTATGTAGTTCCTTCAGGCCTGTATCAACCCATCTGAAATTGTTCCGACGCACCAGTAAACACACTGGTTTTTTAAGGTTAGTGCTTAAGGTCAGAGTTTTTAAAAAGTACCGTTGAACTGAACCAGAGTCAAACCCAAATGTGCAATTTTATTGTCCTGGTGAAAAGAGAGTCACACCTCAGAAAGAGGTTGGTTTTTTAATGAATCAGATATGAACAGTGGCGTAGCGTGGGTTGTCAGCACCCGGGGCAAGGCAAGTAATTTGCGCCCCCTAACCCGGGGCAAGCCAAGTAATTTGCGCCCCCCCCCCGCTGCACTGTCCCTCCCCCAGATAGTCCCTCGCTCTCTCTCCGCACCGCACCTCACCGCACGCCTGGCACCCTCCCCTCCACAGTGGGCGGCGACCCGGTGGCTCGGATCGGATTCGCACAGCCAGCACTGCAGTGAGAGAGAGTGAGTGAGCCAGGTAGGGGCAGAGAGCTGCGAGTGCGAGCGCCCCCCCCCCGATGTTGCGCCCGGTGCGGCCGGCCCCCCCTGCACCCCCACGCTACGCCACTGGATATGAACCTCGGAATCTCTTTTTTTTTTTTTTTTAATAATATTTTATTGAGTTTTACAACAGAAACTTGAAACAACATTAAACCAACAACCTCAGAAAAACAACATAAAGAAAAAGAAAAGGAAAAAACAGAAAAGATAAGTATTACAACACACAAACACAAAACAGCAAAATACAACATAGAAAATAAAACATATTAAAAACAATTTTTGTCTCCTTGTATTCTTTACATTAACTTATTTCTCCGACTTCCCCAGGCCTTCCTTCTCTGTATTCCAAATCATATATTCTGTCTGCAAATTCTTGTCCTCTATCGTACTTTGATTTTCTAATACTCTTAAAGACTAATAGATAATTGCATTTCCTTAGTCTGACAAAATATTAAATCTTTCTCTGATCACTTTTTCCCAAATACCCATTCATCCTCAATCCGATGTCATCAAATGTTCGTTATCTTATAATGTTTCTGTAAATAATCCTTGAATTTCCTCCAATCTTCCTTCACCGTCTCTTCTCCCTGGTCTCTGATTCTGCCGGTCATTTCTGCCAATTCCATATAGTCAATAACTTTCATCTGCCATTCTTCCAGTGTGGGTAGCTGTTGAGTCTTCCAATACTGTGCGATGAGTATCCTTGCTGCTGCTGTAGCATACATGAAAAATGTCCTATCCTTCTTATGCACCTGTTGGCTAACCATACCCAGGAGAAAGGCCTCTGGTTTCTTCAAGAATGTGTATTTAAAAACTTTTTTCAACTCATTATAAATCATCTCCCAGAATGCCTTTATCCTTGGGCATGTCCACCAAAGGTGAAAGAATGTACCTTCAACCTCTTGACATTTCCAACACTTATTGTCAGGTAAGTGGTAGATTTTTGCAAGCTTGACTGGTGTCATGTACCACCTGTATATCATTTTCATAATATTCTCTCTTAAGGCATTAGATGCTGTAAATTTCATACCAGTGGTCCATAACTTTTCCCAGTCAGCAAACATTATGTTGTGACCCAAATCTTGGGCCCACTTAACCATCACTGATTTCACTTCCTCATCTTGTGTATTCCATTTCAACAGCAAGTTATACATTCTTGACAGAATCTTAGTTTTGGGTTCTAACAATTCTGTTTCCAATTTTGATTTTTCCACCTGGAAGCCAATTTTTCTATCCATTTTGAAAGCCTCCATTATTTGGTGATAATGAAGCCAATCTCGAACTTTACTTTTTAATTTATCGTAACTCTGTAATTTCACTCGATCACCATCTTGCTCTAAAATCTCCCAATATTTTGGCCAATTGGCCTCCATATTGAGTTTTTTTAGTGCTTTTGCTTCCATTGGGGACAACCACCTTGGAGTCTTATTTTCAAGCAAGTCTTTATACCTCATCCAAACTTTAAACAATGCATTTCTGACAATGTGAATTTTAAACATTTTATGCACTTTAACCTTGTCATACCATAAGTATGCATGCCAACCAAAAGCATTATTAAATCCTTCTAAGTCCAACATGTCAGTGTTTTCAAGAAGTAGCCATTCTTTTAGCCAGCAAAAAGCTGCTGCTTCATAATAAAGTTTCAAATCTGGCAGGGCAAAGCCCCCTCTTTCCTTAACGTCAGTTAATATTTTAAATTTTATCCTTGGCTTTTTGCCCTGCCAGACAAATCTAGATATATCCTTTTGCCACTTCCTGAAACAGTCAGTTTTGTCTATAATTTGCAACGTCTGGAATAGAAACAACATTCTTGGCAGTACATTCATCTTTATCGCGGCAATACGACCCATTAACGAGAGTTTCAAATTAGACCATATTTCTAGATCTTTCTTTATCTCCGACCAACATTTATCATAGTTATCTTTATATAAGTTCCCATTTTTAGCAGACATGATAATTCCCAAATATTTCACTTTTTTCACTACTGTCAATCCTGTCTCATTCTGAAACCTTTCTTTCTCAATTTCTGTTAAGTTCTTTGTCAAAACCTTGGTTTTAACTTTGTTTAATTTAAACCCTGCCAATCGACCAAACTCTTGAATCAATTCTAAGACTCTTTTTACACTGGATTCTGGCTCCTGCAGTGTCAAAACTAAATCGTCTGCAAATGCTCTTAATTTATATTGTTTAGATCCGACCTGTATCCCTCTGATCAGTTGGTCCTTTCTAATCATATTCAGCAGCACCTCCAGGACTGATATAAAAAGTAAAGGGGAAATTGGGCACCCTTGTCTTGTACCTTTCTCTATTCTGAACTCCTCAGTTATTACATTATTTACAATTAATTTAGCTTTTTGTTCAGAATAGATTGCACTTATACCATTCTCAAATTCTTGGCCTACTCCCATACCTTGGAGATTCTTCTTCAAAAAGCTCCAAGAAATATTGTCGAAGGCCTTCTCCGCATCCACAAATATCAAAACTGCTTTTGTATTTATTTTTTCCTCCAAAAATTCCAATATATCAATTATATTCCTCACATTGTCAGATAGATGTCTTCCTGGGAGAAAACCTGCTTGATCTTTATGAATCTCCTTTATTAATACTTTCTTAAATCTTCTAGCCAAAATGTCTGCAAAGATTTTGTAATCCACATTCAATAGCGATATTGGGCGGTAGTTTTTAAGTTGATGTTTTTCAGTCTCTATCTTCGGTATAAGCGTGACAAAAGCTTCCTTCCACGTTTCTGGTGCTTTTTTCCCCTGAAGTATTTCATTACAGACATCTTTCAACGGCTGAATTAACCAGTCCTTCAATACTTTGTAGTATTTAGCAGTCAGTCCGTCCGGTCCTGGGGACTTGCCTAGTTGCATATTCTGAATGGCACTCTGAATTTCTTGATCTGTTATCCTATCACTCAGATTCAATCTGCTTTCTTGAGATATTTTCGATAGCCCATTCTCTTTCAAAAATTCCTCTATATCTGCTTCATTCTGGGGTTGCTGAAAGTAAAGCTGTTTGAAGTATTTTTGAAAGGCAGTCCTTATTTCCACTGGGTTCTGTATATTTCTTCCTTCCACTTCCAAATTTGTTATCGTGTTCTGTTTTTGTCTCTTCTTTATTTGCCATGCCAATAACTTTCCACATTTGAACCTCGGAATCTCATCCTTCCCCAAACACTGGTACCCAGGACTGTCCCGAGGGCACTTAAAGAATCAGGACAAGAACCCCAAGCCTTGCATGTGGGGTGGTGGGAGGCACTGCCAGGACAGCCAGGACACTTCCTGGCCACCCAGACAGGCTTTCCACCTCCTTTCTTCATAAAGCAAGGTAAGGAGGGAGGAGGAGGAGAGGGAGAACCCTGGAGGCAGTGCTCCTGCAAAAGAAAAAAATGGGAAACTGTGGGGCTTCACTGTTGCAACAGCCCAAACAAGCCTGGAAGGCAGGTGAGGGTGATGCCACCATCCCCAAGAAGAGGAGGAAGGGGCAGGGGGGAACAAAAGCAACAGAGAGTGATTTGCCCTGAGTTCTGCAAACACTCTGGATATTTCTTAGACTTCAGCTCCCTTCACCCCAGTGAGTGTAGCCAAGGATCAGCAAGGATGGAAGTTGCGGCCCAAATGTCTGTGGGCATGAAGCTGGAGAATGTTGATGTGCAGGTAAAGGGACCCCTGACCATTAGGTCCAGTCATGTCCAACTCTGGGGTTGCGGTGCTCATCTCGCTTTATTGGCTGAAGGAGCCAGCGTACAGTTTCTGGGTCATGTGGGCAGCATGACTAAGCCACTTCTGGCAAACCAGAGCAGTGCACGGAAACGCCATTTACCTTCCCGCCAGAGTGGTACCTATTTATCTACTTGCACTTTGACGTGCTTTCGAACTGCTAGGTTGGCAGGAGCAGGGACCGAGCAATGGGAGCTCACCCCGTCACGGGGATTCAAACCGCCAACCTTCTGATCGGCAAGTCCTAGGCTCTGTGGTTTAACCCACAGCGCCACCCGTGTCCCGATGTGCAGAGCTGCAGATAAAAACCAACGGGCTGCAGAAGAGGGAGCCCACATGATGCCCTGCAGATACTTTGGACAAAATTTGCCATCAGCTTCAGCCAGCCTGGAGTTAGAAATGCCATCGTCCAAAACGATCGGCCAACACCACATGGGCTACAGGAAGGCAGTGACGCCAGGCGTTTAGTTTGCATGCATTCCGAGGCACTAAATGAAAGCCCAAAGGGAAAGACTCCAACTTTAAGTTATCAAATGCTTTTTTTCAATAAGAAAATATTATCTACTTGACAATTCCACATTCACAAGGCTGTCTTACCCAACTGAACTGCCTTTCCAGGACCCAGATGTTGATTCCCTGGGTTTGCGGCCGCCAGTTAATCTAGATGCAATGTACCGTATTTTTTGCTCTATAAGACTCACCTTTTCCCTCCTAAAAAGTAAAGGGAAATGTGTGTGCGTCTTATGGAGCGAGTGCAGGCTGCGCAGCTATCCCAGAAGCCAGAACAGCAAGAGGGATTGCTGCTTTCACTGCGCAGCGATCCCTCTTGCTATTCTGGCTTCTGAGATTCAGAGTATTTTTTTTCTTGTTTTCCTCCTCCAAAAACTTGTGGCCTGGTGTGTTTTATAGAGCGAAAAATACGGTATGTGGCACAGCTGACATTGGCGTAATTGCACATTTGGCGGCTTAAAAGGGGTTTTGTGAATGGAAGCTGTAGCGGATGAAGAAATACTTGCAGCCCAATCCGAAGCATGGCAGATAAAGGGAAGCCTTACTCAAAAGTAAACCCCACTGAGTCGGATGGGGCATCAGGTTACTTCCTTAATACATCTCACTGGTCTGTTCTATGCAGCTGCACAGACAGTCAACATTATCATCCTCAGAAATCCAATACTGAAGGGGGAAACCTTTCATGTAAGATACTGACGCATCTGTGAAGACCGCAAGTTTCAGTGAAGTGATTTACATGAGCTAACAGATGAATACCCAAGAGCTAGCCTGGCATAATGGTTAAAGTGTTGGACTAGGACCTGGGTTCGAATCCCCACTCAGCCATGAAGCTCACTGGGCAATCTAGGGCCAGCCACCATCCCTAAGCCTAACCTACCTCACAGGGTTGTTGTGAGGGTGAAATGGGGCGGAGAAGAGCCATGTACACCTCTCTTGCGCTCCTTCCATCATGAAGCTCAAAGTGCTTTCCTTGAAAAATCTAGGTACTGACCAGACCCAGACTACTGGGCATGTTTAGCCTGGAGAAGAGGAGGTTAAGGGGTGATATGATAGCCATGTTCAAATATATAAAAGGATGTCACATAGAGGAGGGAGAAAGGTTGTTTTCTGCTGCTCCAGAGAAGCGGACACGGAGCAATGGATCCAAACTACAAGAAAGAAGATTCCACCTAAACATTAGGAAGAACTTCCTGACAGTAAGAGCTGTTCGACAGTGGAATTTGCTGCCAAGGAGTGTGGTGGAGTCTCCTTCTTTGGAGGTCTTTAAGCAGAGGCTTGACAACCATATGCCAGGAGTGCTCTGATGGTGTTTCCTGCTTGGCAGGGGGTTGGACTCGATGGCCCTTGTGGTCTCTTCCAACTCTATGATTCTATGATTCTACCTAGCTTCAGCAGAATGGTCGCATCCTGGATTGGAGTGGTTATTTGAAGCTTAAAATGAGCCACCTGGGTGGAATCCCAATAGTTATGCTTTTTGTCTTATTGTAAGGCAAGCTGTTTAATATCCCAAGGGGGAAATCTCCCTTGCATTTATTCTATAACATTTGTACAAATGTTTCTACAGCGCAGCATTACTGCCTTGCACTACTAAGAAGCGTTTCGTTCATCAGGAAGACAAGAGAAACCCAAAACCAGAATTTGCTTCTACCTCTGGGGAGATAAGAGCAAACATCAGCCTCTAACTTCCTTTGAGAAATTTCAGAACGCTAAGCCAAAACAACAAAAAAAGCAAACTCAACCAATGCACAGGGTAATTTCCAAGAAAGAAAGAAAAATCTTTTCAGCACCACAGCATAAACCACCAGAAAGCCGATGCTACAAGCAGCCTCCTCTACCCCGGCAATGCAGATATATTTGTGCTGCCCACAACAAACCCCTCTTTATTTTCTAGATTTCTGTGGTGTGAGGTTCTCTCTTTCGGAGATGAAAGAAGGCATTTCTGGAACCCCTCTTCTTGAATCTATTCAGCAGTATCTATTCTTTTCCCAGGATTAAGAGATAAAAAATTTTTAACAGACACCAGTCTTAAAAATTCAGCTCTTTCCCAAAGTGAATGCAATAAGAATCAGTTTCAGCTAGCTTTCTCTCTGCATTAAGAAAGTTACTAGACCCAAGTCTGGGCACAATCCCAGCCCCACAGTAACCAATCACAATTGTATTAAAGTGGATTGCTACCTTGAGCTTGAGTTGACAGCCACACGGTTTCAGAGCTAAGGTTCACCAGCAATCACCAGGTTATTGTTTTTCCATGAGACATTTACATCTCTGTCTTTCCAGTTTCCAAAACATCTAAGCAACTCGCTTCCAACCGTATGGCAGCCATGATCCCCTTCCAGTTTCTAATCATGAGTTACCAAACTGATCAGCAAAAATCAAAGCTGAAGTTCCATGCCCTAGCATCCTTAAGCTCTCAGTAACAGCTCCTTCTTCCCTCTGCCTTTTCCAGACTTAATGGAAAGCTGTGAAGTTTGTGGGGTGGATGCATCTTTTTAAGCTCCGTTGGTTAGAGCCCAGTGCTGATAACGCCAAGGCTGCAGGTTTGATCCCCTTATGGGACAGCTGCATATGTCTGCATTGCAGGGGTTGGATAAATCAGGGGTCAGCAAACTTTTTCAGCCGTGGGCCAGTCCACTGTCCCTCAGACCTTGTGGGGGGCCAGACTATATTTTGAGGGGGGGGGGAGAATTCCTATGCCCCACAAATAACCCAGAGATGCATTTTAAATAGAAGCACACATTCTACCATGTAAAAACACCAGGCAGGCCCAGCAAATAACCGAGAGATGCATTTTAAATAAAAGGACACATTCTACTCATGTAAAAACAAGCTGATTCCTGGACCGTCCACGGGCCGGATTGAGAAGGCGATTGGGCTGCATCCGGCCCCTGGGCCTTAGTTTGCCTACCCATGGACTAGATGATCTTCTGGTCCTTTCCAATTCTACAATTCTATGAAATATTAAGCTTGAACTTGTCACCTTCAAGTTCGACGGCAGCCACAACCACGGAGTAGCGTTGCCTGAAACCAACCTCATCCTCATTCCAGTTAAACAGGCGCTATTCAACAAGCAGTGAATTTTAACGTTTTGTTAAAAATAAAAAGCTACATGTGCTTTTCAGAGGGTTTATAAACACACACACAAACCCAATGGCGCATCAGCCCCTTTTGGCCCAAGCTAGCCATTGACCTTGCCTGCTTTTTGGGAGAAAAGCAATGACAAACCTAGACAGCATCTTAAAAAGCAGAGACATCACCTTGCCAACAAAGGTCCGTACAGTTAAAGCTATGGTTTTCCCAGTAGTGATGTATGGAAGTGAGAGCTGGACCATAAAGAAGGCTGATCGCCAAAGAATTGATGCTTTTGAATTATGGTGTTGGAGGAGACTCTTGAGAGTCCCACGGACTGCAAGAAGATCAAACCTCTCCATTCTGAAGGAAATCAGCCCTGAGTGCTCACTGGAAGGACAGATCCTGAAGCTGAGGCTCCAATACTTTGGCCACCTCATGAGAAGAGAAGACTCCCTGGAAAAGACCCTGATGTTGGGAAAGATGGAGGGCACAAGGAGAAGGGGACGGCAGAGGATGAGATGGTTGGATGGTGTTCTCAAAGCTATGAACATGAGTTTGACCAAACTGCGGGAGGCAGTGGAAGACGGGAATCATAGCTGTCGAGTCTTCCCTTTTCTTGCGAGGAATCCTATTCGGAATAAGGGAATTTCCCTTCAAAAGGGGGAAATATTGACAGCTATGACAGGAGTGCCTGGCGTGCTCTGGTCCATGGGGTCACGAAGAGGGGGGCACGACTAAACAACAACAAGCCATTGCCCTGATGGTCAGCCTTCCCCTGGGACCCGCGCAGCCCCCTTCGGCTCCCCTTGGGTGTCGCTCAAGCCCCCCACCCGCGCCCGCCCCGTCGGTGCGCCCGCCCCGTCGGTGCGCCCGCGCGCATCCCTGGCGGGGGAGCCCCGCTTACCTGCGCTCGGAAGTAAAGGAAGAGAGCGATGCTGCAGACCACCTGGCCGAGGCCCAGCAGCGCCAGCGCGGCCAGCAGCGATCGCGAGGCGGGCGCGGCGGAGGGCTGCGCGCTCGGCGGCGGAGACGGCGCGGGCAGGGAAGGCAGCGGCGGGGCGCCCTCCGGCTCCTCGGCGCCGCGCAAGTACTTGGCGTAGTCTCGGCTGGCGCGCCGCATCTCCGCGCGCTCGCGCCCAAACTGCCGCCCGGAGCGCAGCGCCGCCCGACGGGACCTTTATAGGCTCGCCCGACGGCGACGCCCAGCCGGGACCGGCTCCGCCCCGACGGGCAGGGAGGGCAGCGCGCCGAGGAAGCCCGGCCAGGAGGCGGAAAAGCCGACGGCTGCTTGTCGCGGACGCTGCGCAACCCCGGGGGAGAGCCGTCGAGGAGCAGCAGCTGCAGCAGCAACGCTGTCGCAGATCATCCGCTCCTGCGCCCGGCTGGAGAGCTTCAGAATCGCCTTCCGGGGGGGAGAGGGGTTCCCTGCTGCTGCTTCGGACATCGACTCCCCTTTTCCCTCCCCCCGCTTTCACTTTTCTCCTTTCACTTGGGGAGACGAAATCCAGCCCGCTCGTTTTAATTTTTTTTCCAAATTTTTTTTATTGGTTTTCACATTATAAACAAACAAACACATAAGACAAGCAAACATAAACCATAGGCTTATTGAAAATTACACTTATTAACATTGTTAAGTGACTTCCTCGCTTCCCTTGGTTGAATTTCATTGCATGTCCTTTTAACGGTTTTCCAAATCACAGTTCTTAAAAAAAATTAACTTAAACATTAACATCCTTAGATCTCCACATTATGAAATTAAACCTATTAATTCATCACTTAAATAAAATCCTAAGCCAATTAAGTATCTGCAAGCTGTTTTCAGTTAGTTTAACTTAACATGTTTAACTAAGTAATCGTTAAATTTCTTCCATTCTTCCTGGTACTCCTCCTCCTTCTGGTCGCGGACTCCTCCCGTTAGATCGGCTAGCTCCGAAAAATCCATCATCTTCATCTGCCATTCTTCTATCATTGGTAATTCTTGGGTTTTCCACTTTTTAGCTAACAAAATACGAGCTGCAGTTGTGGCATACAAAAATAATTTTACATTTTTCTTGGGCAATTCCAAACCTGTTATTCCAAGAAGAAAGGCCTTTGGTTTCTTTATAAATGTATATTTCAACATTTTTTTTCAATTCATTATAAATCTTTTCCCAGAAGTCTTTCACCTGGGTCTTGATAAAGCCATTGCACTCCTATTTCTGTTTGGATTACACCATGCTCTTTCACTCTTCCTTCCTGGCATCCGCGTGGATTGTTCGAAGCAGTAATCCTAAATTTAAATCCCATCACACTCAGTAGGAACCAAGTCCAAATAAACTTCCATAGAACCCAGCTGCGTGTTACCCCCCCCTACCGCACCCAGTGGCGTAGCGTGGGTTGTCAGCACCCGGGGCAAGGCAAGTAATTTGCGCCGCCCCCCCCCCCCCGCTGCACTGTCCCTCCCCCAGATAGTCCCTCGCTCTCTCTCCGCACCGCACGCCTGGCACCCTCCCCTCCACAGTGGGCGGCGACCCGGGGCAAGGCAAGTAATTTGCGCCCCGCCCCCCCGCTGCACTGTCCCTCCCCCAGATAGTCCCTCGCTCTCTCTCCGCACCGCACCGCACGCCTGGCACCCTCCCCTCCACAGTGGGCGGTGACCCGGCGGCTCGGATCGGATTTGCACAGCCAGCACTGCAGTGAGAGAGAGTGAGTGAGCCAGGTAGGGGCAGAGAGCTGCGAGTGCGAGCGCGCGGGCCCCCCCCCCAGATGTTGCGCCCGGTGCGGCCGGCCCCCCCTGCACCCCCCACGCTACGCCACTGACCGCACCCCAGAGGACCGAAGGGAAGAGGGTTTGTGGAATGTAACAGAACCTTTAATGTTAGCAATGGTCACTTTCCGATGTCCTGTTTTTATACCCTAAGATGCTATAAAATGTATTGGATTCCACTTTTTCTAAATGAAACAATTAAAGGTAAAGGGACCCCTGACCATTATTTCCAGTCGTGACCGACTCTGGGGTTGTGGCGCTCATCTCGCTTTACTGGCCGAGGGAGCCGGCGTACAGCTTCCGGGTCATGTGGCCAGCATGACTAAGCCGCTTCTGGCGAACCAGAGCAGCTCAAGGAAACGCCGTTTACCTTCCCACCGGAGCGCTACCTATTTATCTACTTGCACTTTGACGTGCTTTCGAACTGCTAGGTTGGCAGAAGCTGGGACTGAGCAACGGGAGCTTACCCCGTCGCCGGGATTCGAACCGCCGACCTTCTGATCGGCAAGCCCTAGGCTCTGTGCTTTAACCCACAGCACCACCCGCGTCCCAGTTAAATGAAACAATTACTTCCAAATAAAAGGTAAAAGACCACTCTGCTGCTCTACATTATTATTACTATTTATTAATTTATACACCACCGTTCATTCAGGGATGACATGAAAACGCAGAAGTACGTAACATAAAAACAAAAAAAATAAAATAAACCCCTACTGTGCACACACACAGAGAGAGAGAGAGAGCTTAAAAGGCCATAGATGGTTTAATTAGCCAAAGGTTGTTCCTGGATACCTGGTGAAATTGGGAGAAAGACCACATCTTATTTCAGGCAAGGTTGCCTGTGGTGGGTGTGCGTCATGGGCAAGCAAAAGAGCCTTGGACAAGTTTGCAAAATTTGCACATATATTTGTTGTTGTTGTTGTTTAGTCGTTTAGTTGTGTCCGACTCTTCGTGACCCCATGGACCAGAGCACGCCAGGCACTTCTGTCTTCCACTGCCTCCCGCAGTTTGGTCAGACTCATGTTTGTAGCTTTGAAGACACTATCCAACCATCTCATCCTCTGTCGTCCCCTTCTCCTTGTGCCCTCCATCTTTCCCAACATCAGGGTCTTTTCCAGGGAGTCTTCTCTTCTCATGAGGTGGCCAAAGTATTGGAGCCTCAGCTTCAGGATCTGTCCTTCCATTGAGCACTCAGGGCTATTTCCTTCAGAATGGATAGGTTTGATCTTCTTGCAGTCCATGGGACTCTCAAGAGTCTCCTCCAGCACCATAATTCAAAAGCATCAATTCTTCAGCGATCAGCCTTCTTTATGGTCCAGCTCTCACTTCCATACATCACTACTGGGAAAACCATAGCTTTTACTATACGGACCTTTGTTGGCAAGGTGATGTCTCTACTTTTTAAGATGCTGTCTAGGTTGGTCATTGCTTTTCTCCCAAGAAGCAGGCGTCTCTTAATTTCGTGGCTGCTGTCACCATCTGCAGTGATCATGGAGCCCAATAAAGTAAAATCTCTCACTGCCTCCAT
This sequence comes from Podarcis tiliguerta, assembly GCF_965153285.1. Taxonomy (NCBI): domain Eukaryota; kingdom Metazoa; phylum Chordata; class Lepidosauria; order Squamata; family Lacertidae; genus Podarcis; species Podarcis tiliguerta. The sequence goes on along the minus strand of NC_139540.1, from coordinate 82,109,301 downwards.
TTCTTCCCCTTCTATTTGCCAGGAGGTGATGGGACCAGTGGCCATGATCTTCGTTTTTTTGATGCACATATATATTTATCATTAAAGTTGGCAGGACTTACACCCAGGTAAACATGGCGGGAATCAAACTGCATCTCTGCTCTTCTCTGTTTTGGAAACATGCTGTTTTCAAAAAGGCCGTGCTGTGTTGCTTGAACTGTCTCACTTTCCATGGTGCTATGGTGGTGCTGTGGGATCAGCAGAACATTTGACAAAGCACCATCCATTTGAAGAAACAAGCCGAGCGCCACGGAAAACGCCCAGGCCTGCCTTCTCCATTGTAGGTAGGGAAAACCCTTTCCAGTTCTGTGGGACTGGGCTGCACTTCTGATACACAAACCAGCAACCACACAGGAAGCCTCAAAGGCATAACCCTGTGAGAAGACTTTCAAGACAACAGTTTATTTTCCCCACATGGAGCTCAGCACAAACATTCAAAAGACCCACATGGGATACAGATGAGGAAAGCAACCTCCATGTAGGTCTTTATGAGGAACGGCTAAGGGAGCTGGGCATGTTTAGCCTGGAGAAGAGGAGGTTAAGGGGTGATATGATAGCCATGTTCAAATATATAAAAGGATGTCACATAGAGGAGGGAGAAAGGTTGTTTTCTGCTGCTCCAGAGAAACAGACACGGAGCAATGGATCCAAACTACAAGAAAGAAGATTCCACCTAAACATTAGGAAGAACTTCCTGACAGTAAGAGCTGTTCGACAGTGGAATTTGCTGCCAAGGAGTGTGGTGGAGTCTCCTTCTTTGGAGGTCTTTAAGCAGAGGCTTGACAACCATATGTCAGGAGTGCTCTGATGGTGTTTCCTGCTTGGCAGGGGGTTGGACTCGATGGCCCTTGTGGTCTCTTCCAACTCTATGATTCTATGATTCTATGATTTAATTGTGCAAACTCACACTTAGTTCCATACTTCGCAATAGCTTTGTCTTATTGGGTGAGGGCTGCAAAGTGAGGTTTAATGTGTGGCAAAGTATGTGATTTATTAATAATGATTTTAATGTTTCTGCTTCTTGTGTTTTATATTGCCTTATTTTGTTGCCATTCTTGGTGAAGGAAGGCACAGAAATCACTCAGTACAGTGGTAACTCGGGTTACACACGCTTCAGGTTACAGACGCTTCAGGTTACAGATGCATCAGGTTACATACGCCTCAGGTTACAGACTCCGCTAACCCAGAAATAGTACCTCGGGTTAAGAACTTTGCTTCAGGATGAGAACAGAAATCGTGCTCTGGTGGCAGCAGGAGGCCCCATTAGCTAAAGTGGTACCTCAGGTTAAAAACAGTTTCAGGTTAAGAACGGACCTCCAGAACGAATTAAGTTCTTAACCCGAGGTACCACTGTACCTGGCATTGAAATGCTATGTACAAGGCCAAAACAAGGAATTAATAAGTGTTATTTCTGAAGTTTTTATCTGGTATCTTTATACACACATTTCTGACCTTTCCCTTCCTCGACATAAAAAGAATGTTGCTGTTGGTTTTGTTTAGTTTTTGACCAAAGTGAAAATTATTCAGCATGCCTCACATCTGATCACTGACGTCCAAAACAGGCTTAGAGCTGAGCCACGGGGAGCTCTGGGACTCATTATTTGTTGCAGTGATCCTGTAACACATGTTTTCAAAGATGAATCTGCCACAAACAGGGATTTGGGATTCCATTATGGAGAGAAGGGTGGAAACAAAGACTTGAGCCAGGAGGGATGATCTGCTGGGAAGTTCTCCTACATAAGCGCCACTGAAACAGAAGGAGCTCTGCAAGAGCTGAGCAGTGCTGTTTCACCGGCTCATGTTCATTTCATGAAGATTGTGCAGGAGAATTCTCGGTGGACAGTATTTCATGTTCATCAGACAGTGGGTCAGAGTCATTTAGATGTTCTGTCTCAGGCACCAAAATGCCTCAAAACACCTTTGTTGTTTTATATATTGTAGGGTAGACACAAAAGTTGTCAAGCTTTATAAATTTTGGGCCAAAGTTGTTGAGTCCTTTTTTTTTTTTTTTTTTTTTTTTGCAAAATCATAAAAAAAGAAGTTTTGAGCTATTTCTAAGTAAATTTGCCAAAATATTCACTTCCGACATGGGTTAGATTGTCCGGATTTCCATGCACATTTAAGCAATTTTCACCTAGACGCTGTTTACAAGGGCGAAATCCTGTGTATGTCAGGGAAATTATGGATGTATGGCAGCCCTAATATATTAGCATGAATGCCTACCTACAATCAGGAATTAATGGTGTAAGACTGCTGCTGCTTTTATGGCAGAAGTTTTCGTGATACTTTAGCTTGGCTGTGAGTCCTGGAAGACCTGGCCTGGTGGTCAGGACCTAGACTGACTCCAGCTACAAAAGTTGGAGCGGCTGAACAGATGCTTGGGTTGGAGTATTATTTAGGGGTTTTTGTAGGGAGGTTCAGTGGCTGTTATTCTTGTCCTAATTGTTTTAAACTGCTCTTTAAGCTGTGTGATTTCAAAATGGCTTTGTTGTTGTATAAATTAAGGGACGTAAGATGTGCCTGGGAGGAGAGGAGCCAGGCAGAGCAGTGATGGCCAATTGCACTGGTTCTGGGCAAGGGGAGCTATGGTGTCAGGGGTGGGGCAGGCCAGGTTAGGGGCACACAGCACAGGATGTGAACATTGTGCATGGATCGGTCAGGACGACCACTTGTCTCTGGACCCTGGACCATCTTGGCTGATAAAAACTAGCTGGACGGGAGCCAGCAAACTGAAGCTCAGTCCAGATAAGGCTGAGGCACTATTAGTCAGTGGCGTAGCGTGGGGGGTGCAGGGGGGGCCGGCCGCACCGGGCGCAACATCTGGGGGGGCACTCGCACTCGCAGCTCTCTGCCCCTACCTGGCTCACTCACTCTCTCTCACTGCAGTGCTGGCTGTGCGAATCCGATCCGAGCCGCTGGGTCACCGGCCACTGTGGAGGGGAGGGTGCCAGGCGTGCGGTGCGGTGTGGAGAGAGAGCGAGGGACTATACGGGGGAGGGACAGTGCAGCGGGGGGGGGCGCAAATTACTTGCCTTGCCCCGGGTGCTGACAACCCACGCTACGCCACTGCTATTAGTGGGTATGTCCCTAGACCAGATTGGTGGGGTTACACTCCCTCTGAAGGAGCAGGTATGCAACATGTGGAAAGAGCAAGGCAGGAGCATTGGTGTCGTCTCAGATTACTTGGGAAGGACCCAGGAGAGGAGAAGACTTAGGCAGCTGTGAGAAGGCAGGGGCCTTCAGGTTTAGCAAGTGCCTCATAGGGGCAAGAGTTGCTGTGCTCATTGGGTCTGGCAGTCTAATAAAGAGTTAACTTCACTTATTCCATGTGATCTATTGTTGGCTCACCCCTGATATGTGATCATCTTCTGACATGCGATCATCATCTGAGGCAGGGGTCAGAAACCTTTTTCAGCTGTGTACCGGTCGGTCCACTGTCCCTCAGACCATGTGGTGGGTCGGACTATATTTTGGGGGGGAAATAATGAATGAATTCCTATGCCCCACAAATAACCCAGAGATGCATTTTAAATAAAAGGACACATTCTACTCATGTAAAAACACGGTGATTCCTGGACCATCCATGGGCTGGATTGAGAACGCAATTGGGCTGCATCCGGCCCCCGGACCTTAGGTTGCCTACCCCTGAGAGGTCTGGAGGGCAGCAGAAGAAGAAAGGGCCTTTTCTGCAGTGGCTCCCTGTTTGTGGGATGCTCTCCCCACAAAGGCTCACCTGGCTCCTTCATTACATATCTTTAGGCATCAGGCAAAAACATTCCTCTTCTCCCGAGCTTTTGGCTGATTAAAAAAAAAAATCTATGGCTTTGTTTGTGGAAGGAGGGTTATTTGTTTTTCTTATTATTATGTGTTTTCATTTTGTATTTTTATGTTGTGAACCACACTATGATCTTCGGATGAAGGGTGGTATACAAATTTAATAATACAGTGGTGCCCCGCAAGACGAATGCCTCGCAAGACAGAAAACCCGCTAGACGAAAGGGTTTTCCGTTTTTCAATGCGCTTCGCAGGACGAATTTCTCTATGGGCTTACTTCGCAAGACGAAAATGTCTTGCGATTCTTGCAATTTTTTTGCGCTCCCCAACCCCTTTTTCTAAGGCACTAAGCTGCTAATAGCCTTTTAGCAGCTAATTCACTAATCCCTTAAGCCTTTAATAGCCGCTAAAAGCCGCTAATAGCCGCTAAACCGCTAATAGCGCTAATCCGCTAATGGGCTTGCTTCGCAAGACAAAAAAACCGCTAGACGAAGAGACTCCCAGAACGGATTCTTTCCGTCTTGCGAGGCACCACTGTAATAGCAACAACTGACCCTCCAGGCATGTCCAAAGTCTGTTTTGGGGGCCTAATCCGGTCCGCTGGTTGGTTTAATCCGGCCCCTGAGGCAGTTTATTCCCTGGAGCCAAATCCTAAAAAAAACTCAAACCTCAACAACCTCAATGTTAAAAAAAGGTCAACAAAACTTGGTTGCCCCTCTGGTCCTCACTGCCCTTCACTTCATCAAATCTGGCCCTCTTTGAAAAAAGTTTGGACACCACCGCACCCGTGTAAAATGAAAGGAAGCTGAGTCAGCGCGATATCATGAAGATTAACGACTGACTCATTGGATGATGTTTGGGTTCCTAAAGATACTTACTGTAGGTTGTAATGACAGTCCATCAAAAGGAAACCTACATGTGACAAAGTTAAAAGGAATGAAGTCTTTGTGTGAGCCAGAGTCTGCTGAGATGAGACTTCTGAGCTCTTATCTTTTTATTTAATACCAAGATAAATAGTATTAGTAACCAGGCAGACATATAGTACCTAAGAGCAGAATAAAGTGAACAAATCTATGCCCCGACAAAGGATTTAAATAATAATCCTACTATAAAGCTATAATCTTGTTTCCAGATGCCTAGGACTACTCACAGCCATGGAACTTACTTCTGAATAGAGGATCACGCTATAAAACAATATCCTCAAAACTTCCAAAATCACATTCCACTCCACCAAACAGAAATTAGTGATGATGTATCACTGAAAATGGCAAGAAGATATACAGGACTGGAAAGAACAGATCGTGGTTTGTTGTTTGGACACGGAAAGATAATAAAAAGATTACAAGCAGGCAGTAGAGAGATGGATTCACAGCAAAACATTGAACCCAGTTTATCTCTAAGGTTAGAGTACGAATATAACATTATCGTAGTCCCAGAAAAATATGTAAACCTCTTTCTTTGCCGCCTACATGTCCCAACTTGCTCCTTTTGACATTCTTCACTGGGTCTGTGCCAAAGAAAAGGGGAGAGCACATATAACACATTTATATGTGTCTACAGAAAACCTTGAATTTAAGCCTGCAAGGAACAGGTCTGTTCTGAGGGCGTTAGCATGATCAGAAAACAGCCATTTCTGAAAAGGTAGTTTCTTCCCAGAAACCAAACGAAACTCCACCAGTAAATGCACACCCTCCAACATTCCTCAGATGAAAAAAGGGACGTTTCTCACTCTCCTCCCAATTGACCCTCCTTGTCCCCCCATTTTTGGTTCCCCCCAACCCCACAGAGCATCTCCTCCACCACCACACCAACGGGACACAGCGCACACATCCTCCACTAAACCCTTAATCCTGATTTGATTTTATTCTTTGCTAGATTTACAAAAAAGAAAAACACACACCAATAAACAGACCTTAGAAAGGGGTAAGATCTGATGCGGACGCACAAAGTATCAGTATTATTTTAAAATCAAGACTCCTTGTGCCCTGCTCCTCCTTTCTTCCTACCCAACGTAGCCCTGCTGCTAGGAGGGAGGATGGCAGTGGCAGCCATAGAGAGGCAACGGGATGCTTCCTCGCAGCCGCCACTTCAAATGCTCATCCTCTTCCCTGAGCTCAGCAGCGGTGACACTGGCAGGGGAAATAAGGACATTCCGGGATCAAATCAGAAGCCAGGGTGGCTTTCATAATTCCGGGACTGTCCCTGGAAAATATGCTTCTAGGTTCAGATAAGTAGCCGTGATGGTCTGAAGCTGTCAAAATATTTTTAAAAATTGTCCAGTAGCACGTTAAAGGTAAAGGGACCCCTGACTGTTATGTCCAAGTCATGGCCGACTCTGAGGTTGCTGCGCTCATCTCCCTATACTGGCCGAGGGAGCCAGCATTTGTCCACAGACAGCTTCCGGGTCATGTGGCCAGCATGACTAAGCCGCTTCTGGTGAACCAGAGCAGCGCACGGAAACGCCGTTTACCTTCCCGCTGGAGCGGTACCTATTTATCTACTTACACTTTGACGTGCTTTCAAACTGCTAGATGGGCAGGAGCGGGGACCGAGCAACGGGAGCTCACTCCGTTGCGGGGCTTCGAACCGCCAACCTTCTGATAGGCAAGCCCTAGGCTCTGTGGTTTAACCCACAACGCCACCCGTGGTCTGTAGCTTCTAGCAAATATCCAGAAACATTTGGCACCAGAAACATTCCTCTTTTTTAAGTTTGCTTGTTTGTTTGTTTTTGCTACCGCCTTTGATACACTAGGGCACTATGGCAAGGTGTCTAACGGAACTCACTTCTTTTGTGATGTAGGTACTCCCACGTACTTCCTGCTGATGTCATTCCCCCCCCCCCGCAACATTTAGCGCAGCAATCACAGCCTGAGCACTGAAACGGCAAAAGTGAAAGTACGGTGCTGGCACAGTGCCATAGTGCAAATAAACTTGTGCTGAAATGCAAAAGGGGGACAGATAAAATCATGGCATGACCACTCTCTTGCTGCTCAGTGCCAGCCAGTGGTGTAGCGTGGGGGGCTGCAGGGGGGGCGGCTGGACCGGGCGCAACATCTGGGGGGGCGCGCTCGCACTCGCAGCTCTCTGCCCCTACCTGGCTCACTCACTCTCTCTCACTGCAGTGCTGGCTGTGCGAATCCGATCCGAGCCGTCGGGTCGCCGCCCACTGTGGAGGGGAGGGTGCCAGGCATGCGGTGCGGTGCGGAGAGAGAGCGAGGGACTATCTGGGGGAGGGACAGTGCAGCGGGGGGGGGGGCGCAAATTACTTGCCTTGCCCCGGGTGCTGACAACCCACGCTACGCCACTGGTGCCAGCTACAAAGGTTTCACTTCTGTCAGGAGGGCTGAGGGAATTCACCTTTGGGCGAAGGGAAGGGCTGTAGGGCACAGGCAATATCTCAGCTGCAGAACACCTGCTTGGCATGCAAGCCATCTTGGGTTCAGCTTTCTCTGACTCAATAAGCTTTGGCAACAAGGCTGCGGAAGGCTTTTTGCCTTTGGGGCTTTGCCTTTGGAGTGCTGCTGCCCATTAGACAATCTTGGGCTTTACAGATCGTGGTGTGACTCAGTAGAAGGCAGTTCTGAATGTTAGCAGAAGACTGGGATGTGGAGCCGAGTGGCAGCTCGTGGACTTTGGGCTGGGCAGGACTGTTTTTTGTTTCCCCCCCTCACCTTTTTTAATTGATTTTCACATTATAAACAAACACACACATAAAACAAACAAACAAAAATCATAACCTTATTAAAAATTACACTTATTAACATTATTAAGTGACTTCCTCACTCCCCCTTGGTTGAATTTCATTGCATGTCCTTTTAACGGTTTTCCAAATCATAGTTCTTAAAATAATTTAACTTAAACATTAACATCCTTAGATCTTCACATTATGAAATTAAACCTATTAATTCATCACTTAAATAAAATCCTAAGCCAATTAAGTCTCTGCAAGCTGTTTTCAGTTAGTTTAACTTAACATGTTTAACTAAGTAATCATTCAATTTCTTCCATTCTTCCTGATACTCCTCCTCCTTCCGGTCGCGGACTCTTCCAGTTAGGTCGGCTAGCTCCGAAAAATCCATCATCTTCATCTGCCGTTCTTCTGTCGTCGGTAATTCCTGGGTTTTTCACTTTTTAGCCTACAAAACATAAGCAGCCGTTGTGGCATACAAAAATAATTTTACATTTTTCTTGGGCAATTCCAAACCTGTTATTCCAAGAAGAAAGGCCTCTGGTTTCTTTATAAATGTATATTTCAACATTTTTTTCAATTCATTATAAATCTTTTCCCAGACGTCTTTCACCTGGGTCTTGATAAAGCCATTGCACTCCTATTTCTGTTTGGATTACACTATGCTCTTTCGCTCTTCCTTCCTGGCATCCGCGTGGTTGGTTCGAAGCAGTAATCCTAAATTTAAATCCCATCACACTCAGTAGGAACCATATCCAAAGAAACTTCCGTAGAACCCGGCTGCGTGTATTTCAACATTTTTTTCAATTCGTTATACAGTGGTGCCTCGCAAGACGAAAAGAATCCGTTCCGCGAGTCTCTTCGTCTAGCGGTTTTTTCGTCTTGCGAAGCAACCCCATTAGCGGATTAGCGGATTAGCGGCTATTAGCGGCTATTAAAGGCTTAAGGGATTAGCGGATTAGCTGCTAAAAGGCTATTAGCGGTTTAGCGGCTTAGAAAAAGGGGGTGGGGAGCGGGAAAAAATCGCAAGACTCGCAAGACATTTTCGTCTTGCGAAGCAAGCCCATAGGGAAATTCGTCCTGCGAAGTGCATCGAAAAATGGAAAACCCTTTCGTCTAGCGGGTTTTCCATCTTGCGAGGCATTCGTCTTGCGGGGTACCACTGTAAATGTATATTTCAACATTTTTTTCAATTCGTTATATATCTTTTCCCGGAAAAGAAAAGGAGAAGGGAACTGGGCTGGGCAGGCCTGTTTGGCCACCAGAGAGGTCCTGGGGGGCAAGGCCAGGACCCCTAGGCTGCCTTTCCAAAGCCCTTTTGCTGCCTGGTGGAGTTTCAGCTGAGTGCCAGCTGCGAGGGGGGCTGCCTGTAAACTGCAGGGAGGGAGGGCAGTTGAGCAGAGCCAGTGTGTTCATCCTGTGAAATAGACCACACGCCACTTTCCGTTCTTCTCTGAGATGTGGAGGGGAGGAATAAGGAAAAGTGGGACATTCTGGGAGCGGGATGGCTTCTGTAACTCCAGGACTGTCCGCGGAAAATTGGGACACGTGGGGGAGTATGCAAGACTTAATGTATCACGCTGAGGGACATCACCAGAGGGTCTCATGTCTGGGGCTGCAAACTTAGCATTTGGGATGCTTCTGAGCTGGCAAGACATTTGGGAAGGCAACTGAGATGTGCTTCCATTTATTCACTCCTTGTCTAACGGTGAAATTCTGCATGTGTTTTTTCTGAGCAGACACATGCAGAATTTCACTGTTCAGTGGGATCCACTCCCTTGTACGTCTGTGTATATGCGCAGTCTAAACGCATTGCTTAAGCATTGCGTACCATCCGGCGATGGGATGCAAAGAGTTCACGAAGGTCATGAACTAGCTTGCCACAGTTATCCTGAACACAAACTCAGTGATTAGTCAATAGCTTAGGAAAACAAGGTTGGCTAGCTTGTCTCCACACTATTTACCACAGTCTCAGGGCAGGCAGATTTTCCAAGTATATTGTGCCAGATTCTTCAGATCCGCAGTCTATTCCAGATAGGTATCTACTATTCACTTTGGAATCATGCACACACAAAAAAACACGCACACAGACACAGTAATGCCTACACAACTTTTCTCTTTTTTATGCTGTCACGTGAGCTTATCTTAAATAAGCCCTGTTTTTTAAAAACACAACATCACAACACTGCTCTTGGCAGCATCCTCCAGACTGGGGAAATGCCCTGCCCACAACTGTTTGGACCAGAAATGATGGTCAGACGGTTGCAGCTAGAGGATGTCTTTTTTTATGTCTGTGCGGGTCAGTCTTTCAATACAGAGAAGAACCAAGACAAATAAACCAAAACGGAACATAAAATAAAATGTCTCCAGTGCACAATAAATTTTAGCTTCAAGTTTTCTCCCCCCGCTTTTTGTCTCTGTTGCCCGTCCCCCCCAAGCCTCCAAACTGTGCCTCCTTTCAAACTGACATTTAAAACATTAATGGAAATCCAGGATTTTTTGCTATTCTGAACGAGATGTTTGGGACAGGGGTCTGGAGTGTAGAAAAGGAGGGTGTATTAAGAGGAAATTCAGATGGAGGAGATTAGAGGAAGTCAACTAAAATGTTTATGAAAATGGATTTTAATTAATTAACTGAGTTTCTTTTTTGTGTGTTTAGGTATGTCAAGTCTGTTATTCTTTTTTCTTATTTTTTTATTTCTATATTGTGCTATTGTTGTTATGTTGTTGTGTTGTTGCATATTTTCTTTTTTTATGTCTATTGAAAATTAATAAATATTATTGTGAAAAAAAGAAAAGAAAAGGGGGATGTGCTCTACACTCCAAGCACCCGTCTTTTGTAAGCTCCAGTCTTCTGCATCATGTATTTCAAATGCGGACCGTACTCTTCAAGTACAAAATCCGAGAGCCCTTATTCACATTTAAAGGTGGTGCCGACTTGCTATTTAAATGCAATAAATGAATATAATTGCCTCTAATTTCTAGATGTAAGATTTTGCACTGAAGCACTAACAACTGAACTGAACTGTTTGTTTTTAAATAGATAGAAAGCATCAAAACGTTTTAAATACATAGACAAGTAAACTTAATTTAAACCCTGCACACATTTCTTATCAACCGCATTCTGTGTCCAATATCCTGGATTTGCGTTCCTTCTGTCCTGGACTAGGAATAACAGTGTTCTTGGATTTTCTGTCCTGCTTTGGGGTTAGAGGTATGATGGTCTCATTGTGCGTAAGCAAGTGGTTTCACTCCTTAATTGCAAAGGGGAAGTGGTCAGACAGCCCAGGCTGTCCCAGCAAGAAACATGGTAAAAAGTCTTGGATGAAAACCAGAGAAGAAAAAACGTTACATGTGAAATGATCTCTACACCCTCCTTCCCAGTATGATTGGGACAACTTCGGATATATTACTGAAAGAGACACACAAGATTTCCACAAAGATTTGTCTTCCTCTGTCACTTCTAGTCTCTACAGAAGTTAAAGAGCTAGTTCTATTTTCTTTTACATAATTCTGCATGACTCAAAGTTTCACCGCGAAGAAGAGGATGTGGGTTTTAGAGTCTGAGGGAGACTATGTTTGCCAGCCCTCAAAGTTAGCGCAGGGGGCTTGAAGAGGGAAAGAAAATTGTTTTTCAGTGGGCTGCGATGCTGCAGCTGAACAGCACAACTCCAAGCAATAGTGAGAAAAAAGAGGTAGAGTTGCAAGCAATAAATCAAATGACCATGGTCATAACCCACCTGGAAGTTCTCCTGTGCAAGAGAACTTCTCATTTCCATGAGGTTTGCACAGGGAAACTTCCCACAGGATTGTGCCCCCAACTTCTCAGGCCATGTATTCTGAAACGAAGGGCAGCGGTGTGCAGGGCAGAACACAAAATATTTTGTGCCCCCTCCACCATACTGTGTGCAACTCAGAGAAGGCTTTTGTTGTTGCAAGAATAAATAAATATTATTGCACTGTTAAAAAGGTATGTTTTTGACATTTGCTTTTAAGAAATACCCTCCCACTCCTTCTGCTCAGCTATTGAATGCAGTTGGTTTTCACTCCCTTGTGAAGGTAAAATAACCATTATTTGATTTACTAAAATTGTGTGTGTGTGTGTGTGTGAGAGAGAGAGAGAGAGAGAGAGAGAGAGAGAGAGAGAGAGAGAGAGAGTCTTGATGCCAGGACAAAATATTTCTAGCAAGGGGAAATCAAGATTTGTTTTCATTAAAAAAAAAAAAAAAAGTTGTTCAAGACTGTTTCATATAGTTTATCTTCCAAGGGAATGAAAACGTTCCCAGACTCAAAAATGAACAAGTCTGAGAAATAGCATCTTCTCAGGCTTGTCTGTAGGTGGAAAAACTCAGGATGCCTCCGCTATTTTTCTGTTTTCTTTAGAACTGTGAGAAACTGTATTGAAACAAGTCAACATAGATGTCTATATAGATAATAACATCATTATTTTGCAGACTGCATGTCAAGCAACTAAGAGGAGATCTAGAAAGGTTTTTGCACACATCTGAAACCTAGGAGAATTTCGCTTTCGTTAATGCTTTATTAAATCCTTTAATCAATTTGAGGTGGGCTTAGTTTTCAAGGCTGTTTGTTTCAAGGGTGTTTATAATATTATGTAAGAACGTATTGAATCTCTCCCCACACCCAATTCTTCTAGATTTTTCTATGCTATCAGCCACATCTGGCCCTTGTTAAGCCATTAATCTGAATTGTAAATGACTTGTCTGTATTGGTGGAAACAAGATGATGTAGATCTAGTAAATAAAAATTTTTCAACACCACCAAACAGCATTTTTATAGGTTGTTATTGCAGGATAAAGGGAAAAAATGGATGAGGGAAGCAGGCAGGTGTTCCCTGACCACTTCTAATACGTTGCCTAATATGTTGTGAGGTAAAGACAGGGACAACTGAAGAACCAATACAAAACCTTAAATCGTCTTTTTAATCTGAAATGTGAATGTGCATTTTAAGGTGTGATTATTACAATTTGTAAAATGTTCCAAAGATCAGTAACTGCTCATGTAACAGATTATGCAGTCATGTTAAAAAAAAATGCTAAATTCTACATACTTATTTTTTAGTAAAAGTTCATTTAGTGATTCAGATATATTCTCATTTGTGAACGCCTACTAATCTTGCTAGGGAGGCAGGTGGCGCTGTGGGTTAAACCACAGAGCCTAGGGCTTGCCGATCAGAAGGTCGGCGGTTCGAATTCCCGCGACGGGGTGAGCTCCTCTTGCTCTGTCCCAGCTCCTGCCAACCTAGCAGTTCGAAAGCACGCCAGTGCAAGTAGATAAATAGGTACCTCTCCGGCGGGAAGGTAAACGGTGTTTCCATGTGCCGCTCTGGTTCGCCAGAAGCGGCTTAGTCATGCTGGCCACATGACCCGGAAGCTGTACGCCTGGTCCCTCGGCCAGTAAAGCAAGATGAGTGCCACAACCCCAGAGTTGTCCACGACTGGACCTAATGGTTAGGGGTCCCTTTACCTTTACTAATCTTGCTAAACATAGAGATTTTAAGTCATAGAATCATAGAATTGTAGACTTGGAAGGGATCCTGAGTGTCATCTCAACCTCTGCTTAAAAACCTCCAAGGAAGGAGAGTCCACCACCGACTGAGGTTGGCTGTTCCACTGTTGAATAGCTCTTACTGCCAGAAAGTTCTTCCTTGTGTTTGGTCTGTCTGAATCTCCTTTTTTGTAGCTTGAAACCAATGGTTCAATTTCAGCTGCAGATGAAAACAAGTCTGTTGCATCTTCCATGTGTCAATTTATTTCAATGGGAGAAGAAGGTTCAGGTGGCAACACAGGGCAGAAGAACAAATATATATTACCCCTGAGAGTGATCTGCCGCCTGGGGTGGCTGCCTTAGCTGGCCTTACTCTGCCTGAGGCAGGGAAACAGCCAGTGTGGTATAGTGGTTAAGAGTGGTGGACTCATAATCTGGTGAACCGGGTTCGATTCCCTGCTCCTCCACATGCATCCACTGGGTGACCTTGGGCCAGTCACACTTCTCTGAAGTCTCTCAGCCCCACTCACCTCACAGAGTGTTTGTGGTGGGGGAGGAAGGGAAAGGAGAATGTTAGCTGCTTTGAGACTCCTTCGGGTAGTGATAAAGCGGGATATCAAATCCAAACTCTTCTTCTTCTCTTCTATGTCACTCCAATTCTTTTATATGTGATATTTGGAGAGGCAAATGGGCCCAGCAACCCCATCAGTTTAGATAAAGCAATCTGATGAAATACTGGGGTTTCTGGAAAGTTACAATATTGGATCATAATAATTATTATTTATTTATGTAAAGCTGCGGCGATGACTTAACTGCGGGCGATGTACAAAACCTCCATACAGAAGAGTCAGATGTGGGAGTGACTGCATTGTAGAAAGCATCTCTTTATCTTGGAGACGTTCCAGCAAGGAAATCACACAGACCACAATGCAGGGAAACCATAATTAAACAAACAAGGCAGGATTATGGCAACTGATTGCAGTGCAGGCTCTTGTTCCATTTTGTTATTATTTTTGCTTGCACACACATTTTCTTCATCTGGAGATTTTCCAGGAAGTGGGATGGATACATTACATATGTGAAGTTCCCAAAATAATATTCTATGACACAAAAGCTGTGTGTAGCACAGAGACAGAAATTCAATAGGAGCCCGGGTATTTTGCTCACCATCAGAATGAATTAGCTGAAAATTTCAAATAAGAATATGCGTTTTGAGAGTCATATTCTTAAGAAGTGCATAACCAAATGGTTGTCATCTTCCTGAGCCCATGTCCCAGCAGCAGAGGTGCCCTTTTGTTGTTACCTCAGGTGGGAATCAGGCTGGCGGTTCTGCTTAGCAAAACTGGATTAAGGTACATGGGGGTGGGGCCCCGGTGCAGTTTCCAAAATAGGGTCCCACCCCCAAAAAAGATACCAGAAAACACATGTTGTGGTATTTTATTTTATTTTCCATTTGTTTAGTTATCTGTCACTGTGGCGTTTGCCCATTCTTTGGGGATAGGTTTGTATTGGGGAGAGAAAGGGTTAATAGGTTGACCAATAAGAAAGCCTGGGGGCGGAGCCTACCTGATTTTGAGGCTCCGCCCAGAGGTTTTGACAGTTAGTTAGTTCGGTTGGTTCTTTTGGGGGGGAGATAGATGAGTCTGAGTGAGTTAGAGACATGGACAAGACTGAGAGGGAATAGAGTGACAGCGTTTCGAATATATTTTAAAACTTGTTTGTGTTTGAAATAAACTGTAATCTTCATTGTTAAGTCTACCTGACTGAGACTCAATTCTTCACTGGGGAACCCTGGGTTTTTTCCCCTCAAAATTGGATAAAGTACAGTGGTGCCTCGCAAGACGAAAAGAATCCGTTCCACGGGTCTCTTCGTCTAGCGGTTTTTTCGTCTTGCGAAGCAACCCTATTAGCGGCTTAGCGCTATTAGCGGTTTAGCGGCTATTAGCAGCTATTAGCAGCTATTAAAGGCTTAAGGGATTAGCGGATTAGCTGCAAAAAGGCTATTAGCGGTTTAGCGGCTTTGAAAAAGGGGGTGGGGAGCGAAAAAAAATCTCAGGACTCGCAAGACATTTTCGTCTTGCGAAGCAAGCCCATAGGGAAATTCGTCCTGCGAAGCGCATTGAAAAACGGAAAACCCTTTCGTCTAGCGGGTTTTCTGTCTTGCGAGGCATGCGTCTTGCGGGGCACCACTGTACAGTCATATCTCGGGATACAGCCTCTTCAGGTTGTGTTTTTTTGGGTTGCGGACTGCCGAAACCCAGAAGTACCGGAACGGGTTACTTCTGGGTTTCAGTAGTCGTGCATGCGCAGAAGCGCTAAATCGTGCTTTGCACATGCGCAGAAGCACCAAATCGCAACCGCGCATGCGCAGACGCGGGTTGCAAATGCTGCGGGTTGTGAATGTGCATCCCTCACGGATCACGTTCGCAACCTGAGAATCCACTGTAGTCCATGAAACGACTGGGGGCTCTGTACAAATGCCACAGTCACCTTCCACACAAATGTCTCAAGGCAATGTGAGATGGGGCTGGCATGGAAAGAGGGAACATCAGACACAAGAACTACCAACTCTGGAAGAATGGCAGATGAAGGTGATGGACTACATGGAATTGGCAGAAATGACTGGCAGAATCAGAGACCAGGGAGAAGAGACGGTGGAAGAAGAGTGGAAGAAATTTAAAGACTATTTACAGAAATATTATAAGATTAATGAATGTTAGAATGACATCGGATGGAGGTTAAAAGGTTATTAGCAACAAAGCGGTGAAGGAGTATGGAAAATTTGAAGATTAAAAGATGTAAAACTAAAGGTTTAATACATTAAGATATTAAGATAAAGATTAAGATAAGATAGAGGGAAGGGATTTGCTGATTAAACATTTGAACTGGAATACAGCGAGGGGAGGTGTGGGGAAGTCTGGGAAATAAGCAAATGCAAGGAGTATTATGAAAATGGAATTGTTTTTAATCTGTTTTTCTTTTTCTTTTTGTATTTTTCTTTTCTTTTTTTCTATGTAAAAGTCTTAATAAAAATATTATATAAAAAAAAAGGAACGAGGAAACATCAGCAGATGGTACAGAAAGCACGGTATCTAAATTATTAGAATTTCAAATTATGAAAGCTCAGAGGATTGTTTAGGATGAATTGGTAATGCCCAGGTGGGGACTCAACCACAATGAAATCGCAGGGAAGGGCTGAATGGACAGAAAAGTCAGGAGTATTCCCGCTGATTTCAGCGATAATGAAACAGGCTGTTCTGCAGTTGCTTTGTTAGGTTGCATGTTTTTTTCCTGGCTGTTCCCTAGGCGGTTTTTTAAGCCGTGCAAAATTCCCCTCTGCCATGAAGGTGTTTCTTTGGTGTGTTTCGCACCCTTCCCTGTCCTCCCAGCTTCCGATTTAGCTCTTACCCTCAGTCACAACCTTCTTTCTGCTCCAGGTTCCCATCATCTTCCTTTCAGCAGTCATGGAATTTCTGAAGTGACCACAGCCGACAAGAGACTGTTTTCCTTGCACCTCTCAGCCTGTGGAAATTCGTACATGACGTGATTCAGTGCACAACTACCATTGCCACACCATTTCATTAAACAGAGTGTCCTCTCTCGGCTGCCGGAGGCCCAGCTGACAAGGCTGCCGTGGGGTAAAGTACACACACACACACACACACACACACATTTGTTTGTTCAACTTATTCAGAATACCGGCTGCCCCGAGGTCTTTGTCAAACCACTTAAGCAGCAGTGGTCAGTCTGGTTCCCGAAATTTGTGCCACAGCTACAACTGATGGAAGATCTGTTTCAGGAACTAGTATACACACACACACACACACACACACACACACACACCAACATACATACAGTGGAACCTCGGGTTACATATGCTTCAGGTTACATATGCTTCAGGTTACACACTCCGCTAACCTAGAAATAGTGCTTCAGGTTAAGAACTTTGCTTCAGGATAAGAAGCATGTTGTTGAAGGCATGTTCCCAGAATTTATTTAAACAACAACAACAACAACCCACCAGCTGTTTTGTGCAGAGCTGCCCTTGCACAAAACAGCTCTATTAAAAAAATAGTAAGCCTGGGCTTTGCAAGTGCAGGAAGCAGGGGAGAGAGAAAAGGCTGTCTCCAAATCCTTCTCCATCCTGCCTTGACCACGATTCTCCAAATGTTTGGTGGTATCTTACTCAAAGTAGACCTAATGAAATTAATGGACACCCTCAATAATTTCAGAATAATGATAGGCACCCTCAATAATTTCAGTGGGTCTGGTTCAAGTAAAACTTAGCTGAATATTGCCCCATCTATCGCTGTTCTCCAGCCTACAATTTAGGAGATCTGTAGTGGATAAACTAAAAAGACCAACGCAGGGGCCAGAACATCCATAGATCTCCCTAGCATGGGATGTCAAATCAAGGCAATTGCCCTGGTGTACAAAATGTGGCTAACTGAATGCGTTTGGCATCACAATTCAATGATAATTTAGACTTTCCTTCAAAAAATATTAATAAATCGCACCAGTTGCTAAAAACAATGGAACATAGAGGCAAAGGGAACCAACTTTGCTATAAGATAATTCTGAATACCTCAAGCAATTTTGCACACACAAACACGCACAATTCAACCAAACGCTAACCCAAATAAACAGGATCTAATAGAAAACTGACTGAGATGAGCTAAGACCAAAGGTGTGGTAGACACTGGAAACTTTGGGTGACTCAGTGGGGAAAAACAAGCTGCAAACTAAAGACTCAGCCCACACATTAGTTTCCATCCATCTTCTGTAAGTCTGAAAAAACAGACCAAGTAATTATCTCATTACTTTGATGGAAAGATTAATGTCCGTGCCTACAGGGGCTAAGTTTTTAAATACAGATGTGGAGGGGGGGCTCGGTGGGAGGATTTCAGGCTCAGTGCATTGTGGAGGGGAAGATGGTTAGATGGGCTGGAACTGATTCGTTGCTTATATTTATTTATGACCCTCACAGTGTCAAGGCTGTTCTGAACAGCAATTAAAAAGCACAGTGCTAAAATAATAGCTAGGTAAAACATTAAACGTACATAAGTGACAACTTAAGAATAGCCATGGGACGCGGGTGGCGCTGTGGGTTAAACCACAGAGCCTAGGACTTGCCGATCAGAAGGTCGGCGGTTTGAATCCCCACTACGGGGTGAGCTCCTGTTGCTCAGTCCCTGCTCCTGCCAACCTAGAAGTTTGAAAGCACATCAAAGTGCAAGTAGATAAATAGGTACCGCTCCAGCAGGAAGATAAACGGCGTTTCCGTGCACTGCTCTGGTTCGCCAGAAGCGGCTTAGTCACGCTAGCCACATGACCTGGAAGCTGTACGCCGGCTCCCTCAGCCAATAAAGCGAGATGAGCACCGCAACCCCAGAGTCGGTCACGACTGGACCTAATGTTCAGGGGTCCCTTTACCTTTAAGAATAGCCACAGTGGGGGAAAGTTAAAACATCAATGGCTAAACCTCAAGGAACATGACAAAAGAAAAGCACACACTTCTGGGTCTAAGCCCTTTCCCACTTTCCTCATGCTTTCTAGGCAAAAGTCCAGATGGTTTCGCCTTTGTCCTGCCGCTTTTGCCCCCAAAACCTGCTCTTGAGCGATAAATCGGAAGAAACGTTTGTTCCAACTCGGCTTTGCCTGGAGGAAAGCGAAGGGGCGATCTGAAATATTGATAGGCTCTACTGGCAGGGGCCACCCTGAACGTATTAATCCTCGCCTTGTCAAAATAGGCATGTGAAGCTGTATATCACAGGATTTTAAAATAAAGTAATTCCAGCCGCATGATCAGCATGCATTGTCAGCTATACACCTCTGAAATGGCCCAGCAAGTCCTGCGGGTTACACAGTGGCGTAGCGTGGGTTGTCAGCACCCGGGGCAAGGCAAGTAATTTGCGCCCCCTAACCCGTGGATTGCACTGATTTTAACACTGCGAGTGTGAGCGCGCCCCCCCCCCCAGATGTTGCGGCCGGTGCGGCCGGCCCCCCCTGCACCCCCCACGCTACGCCACTGGGGTTACAGGAAGAAACCCCACCCAAAAATCTGCTAAGGGTTGCAGAAATGCCAGGAGATTCAATTAATTATGTCAATTTGAAATTGTGTGCACATTCTAATGGAGACTTTTAACACACAATTCAGGTTTCTAATGAGCTGATAAGATTTCCAATTACTTAATCTCCCGACTGTTGATTACCTTGCAATATAAAGAATTCCATGCACAATTAATTATGTAATTAGTTTTCTATATCTTAAGTAAATCATATATCCCCCTCGGGTTCTTTTTTATGATAATTAATGTATACAGTATTATTAAATTAAATCTGGTTTTTTTCTTCAGGTTTTCAGTGCAATTAAATACAAGTCCAGTTCCGAGCTTTTTGGTAGGAATAGGGGCTAGTATTTTACAGAATTACGATTCCAATCGATGCCCTTGGCAGTGGTGGATGGTCGCTATGGCAAAGGAGAGACTCTGTCTGTGTGGGCAACCTTGCGTAGAAGACCTGTACCACTATTTATAGCATTGCCCGCTATATAGAGAGCCAAGAAACCAATTTATAAAAAAACCCTGCTCACGAATGGAACACAATGTGAAAAGGATGTGAAAAGGATGTGAAAAGGATCTAGGAGTCTTGGTTGACCACAAACTTGACATGAGCCAACAGTGTGACGCGGCAGCTAAAAAAGCCAATGCAATTCTGGGCTGCATCAATAGGAGTATAGCATCTAGATCAAGGGAAGTAATAGTGCCACTGTATTCTGCTCTGGTCAGACCTCACCTGGAGTACTGTGTCCAGTTCTGGGCACCACAGTTCAAGAAGGACACTGACAAACTGGAACGTGTCCAGAGGAGGGCAACCAAAATGGTCAAAGGCCTGGAAACGATGCCTTATGAGGAACGGCTAAGGGAGCTGGGCATGTTTAGCCTGGAGAAGAGGAGGTTGAGGGGTGATATGATAGCCATGTTCAAATATATAAAAGGAGGTCACATGGAGGAGGGAGAAAGGTTGTTTTCTGCTGCTCCAGAGAAGCGGACATGGAGCAATGGATCCAAACTACAAGAAAGAAGATTCCACCTAAACATTAGGAAGAACTTCCTGACAGTAAGAGCTGTTCGACAGTGGAATTTGCTGCCAAGGAGTGTGGTGGAGTCTCCTTCTTTGGAGGTCTTTAAGCAGAGGCTTGACAACCATATGTCAGGAGTGCTCTGATGGTGTTTCCTGCTTGGCAGGGGGTTGGACTCGATGGCCCTTGTGGTCTATTCCAACTCTATGATTCTATGATTCTATGAATGGAACACAATCGAACAGGGTGGAAAGGGTGAAATAGCTGTTGAGTGATACTGATGACCTTATAACTTACAAAGTAGCAAGGGTGGCCAACTCCCAAGAGATTACGATCTACTCACAAGAGTTAAAAACTGGAAGTGATCTACCCCCTTTTGGGGAGGTTCGGGTCAAAGTTGTTGGGTTTTTTCAGGAAAGAGGTAAAATGTTGAGCTTTTTTTAGGGGAGCCAGAGTTGTTCAGCTTCTTTGGGGGGAACCAATGATCTACCAGTGATCTACCACAGACGTCCAGTGATCTACCTCTAGATCACGATCTACCTGTTGGACATGCCTGAAGTAGCACTATATGCGTTGGCAGCTAATAAGATCAGGAGAAAAAGAACTAGATAAAATAGCGGTCAACTGCAAAGGTGATTGGGACATTTAAGCTGTCACATTCTACCTGAGAACTCCCTGCTATTCTATCGTATGCAACAAATAATTTCTAGGAGATGTGACCGTGGTTTATTGTATTTGCAGTGCCTGATGTTTTTATGGTTTTTATGGTTATTGTTGCTTTTCTTTTTGTTCCCTTTGTGAATGATGCCATGGCCTTTGGCTAGTGCAATAAAGTTGATGATGATGGTGATGATGGTGATGATGATGATGATGATGGGGGCTAGTACAACTGCAGCTACACTAAGACGGACCTGTGTTCATGACTGGCTGTTTCCATGTACATGTTGCTTTCAGTCTGATGCCTCCAAAATCAACCTCAGTGTTTCCCCACCATTGGGCAGTGTTTGATGGGATGTATTTGTGCTGTGTTGCTGTTGCTCCATAAGTGCCACAAATCTGAGTTCTGCTACATGCATGCCTGAAAGATTTTGTTTATCTGTGTGCAAACAGGGGTTTTTTTTTTGTTTGTTTGTTTGTAACTGAAGTACAAGTTTTCTAATATTCCACATTTGCACAAAACCGTAGGGGAAAAAAACGAAAAAGAAAAACGATTCACTCCAAGTCTACCAGGGATTTGGAGTCCCTTGAATTAATTCATTTCCTTCCTTTCTCCTCCCCTGCTTCCTGTACCCGCAAAAGCAAATTTAATTTTTATTTTTAATGCTGCAACAGCAAAAGGGCTATTTTGGGGGGTTTTGCATTAAAAATACCAGGAACCAGCTCCCTTTCTTATTGGTTGGTGGGGAGCCCCAGGAGGGAGGATTTTGGCTGCTGTAGCCTGCCGTAGTTCCGCCAGAATTTTGCCTTTGCAAACTCTGCTCATCCCAGCAGATGATCAGTGGCAGAGCTTCATGCTCAGGCACCGGGGGGGGGGGGCGGACAGCAGGTGGGGGTGTGGCTGGCGCACGTCCTTGTTAGTTTCTGTTTGCCACTGAGCAGCTGCTTACAGTCACAGGACTCTGTTTACATTCCAGAGACCTTCCAGACTGTTGGAAGTCTCATGGGAGACGGGAGACGGGATGTGACGTTAGTGGTTTCCTGTTTCCTTTGTTCCTATGTTTCAGTTGCTCTCTGCTTTCATAGAGCGAGGATGTATTTTTCTGTCTGCGTAGTAAGAAATAAAGCATAACGATGTAGCCATAAATCTCATCACTTCCGCCTGCTGCTTTGATTCTATGCTGAATCGGAACATGCCTGAAAGCCTCATCAAAGGCTCAGGTCGTTAATTAGAATCATAGAATCATAGAGCTGGAATAGACCACAAGGGCCATCGAGTCCAACCCCCTGCCAAGCAGGAAACACCATCAGAGCACTCCTGACATATGGTTGTCAAGCCTCTGCTTAAAGACCTCCAAAGAAGGAGACTCCACCACACTCCTTGGCAGCAAATTCCACTGTCGAACAGCTCTTACTGTCAGGAAGTTCTTCCTAATGTTTAGGTGGAATCTTCTTTCTTGTAGTTTGGATCCATTGCTCCATGTCCGCTTCTCTGGAGCAGCAGAAAACAACCTTTCTCCCTCCTCCATGTGACCTCCTTTTATATATTTGAACATGGCTATCATATCCCCCCTTAACCTCCTCTTCTCCAGGCTAAACATGCCCAGCTCCCTTAGCCGTTCCTCATAAGCCATCGTTTCCAGGCCTTTGACCATTTTGGTTGCCCTCCTCTGGACACGTTCCAGTTTGTCAGTGTCCTTCTTGAACTGTGGTGCCCAGAAATGGACACAGTACTGGCATGGTTCAGACAAATTTAGTAAGCATGCATTTTAACATCAGTCAACATGGAAATAGCCTGAAGTGTGCCTTTTAGCTATAACTGTGATGTCTGAGAAAGCTAGGGAGTGGAGATGCTGTGGAGGGAAATGCCATTGAAGAATCTGGGGGGGGATGGAATTGCAGTGGGACAGAAACAGCCTTGATTATGATGGATACCCATCAGAATGGAAATTCTGGCTCCCTTTTACATTCTTCATGTACACCAACAAGAAAACGATTCTTATCTTGCAAGGTTCTATGTTTGGTAAACTATGGGGAAGGATTCATTCATTTCCCTCTTGTATTTTTAGCTGGTTTTGATTAATCTGGGGGCATCTCCAAGTTGCTGTTGTCTAAATCCCAGCTTTTCCCCAGACTGGGACTCACAGCAACTTATACAAATTACAACAACACAGATAAAACACAGATAATAGTTAAAAAGTAATGAAACTCTAATAGAATTTTATATAGATAGATGATAGATATAGATAGATGATAGATAGATAGATAGATAGATAGATGATATAGATAGATGATAGATAGATAGATAGATAGATGATAGATAGATAGATAGATAGATAGATAGATGATAGATAGATAGATAGATAGATAGATAGATAGATAGATAGATATAGATAGATATAGATAGATGATGATAGATTGATAGATGATTGATAGATAGATAGATAGATAGATAGATGATAGATAGATAGATAGATAGATAGATGATAGATAGATAGATAGATAGATAGATAGATAGATGATAGATAGATAGATAGATAGATAGATAGATAGATGATAGATAGATAGATAGATGATAGATAGATAGATAGATAGATAGATAGATATAGATAGATAGATAGATGATATAGATAGATAGATAGATAGATAGATAGATAGATAGATAGATATAGATAGATGATAGATAGATAGATAGATAGATAGATAGATAGATGATAGATAGATAATAGATAGATAGATGATAGATAGATAGATAGATAGATAGATAGATAGATAGATAGATGATAGATAGATGATAGATAGATAGATAGATGATAGATAGATAGATAGATAGATAGATGAAAGATAGATAGATAGATAGATAGATAGATAGATAGATAGATAGATAGATAGATGATAGATAGATGATAGATAGATGATAGATAGATAGATAGATAGATAGATAGATAGAGATAGATGATAGATAGATAGATTAGATAGATTAGATAGATAGTTGATAGATAGATAGATGATAGATAGATAGATAGATAGATAGATAGATGATAGATAGATATAGATAGATAGATGATAGAAATACAGATAATGAAAACAGCACAGCACTATTAAAAGCCTTTTCCTTAAAAATAAAAAGGAGCCAGTTCCCAGAGGCCTGTCACCTGCCAGCAGGAGGACAGCAAGTCTGGCTTCTCCATGGAGGAAGTTCCAATGTTGTCTGGGAGGAGCCACCAGCGGGAAGGCCCTCTCCTGCATCCCCACCAAGCGTTCCTGTGAGGGTGGCAGGATCGAGAGAAGGGCCTCCACTGGAGACCTCAGAGCCTGGGCATGTCTGCAGAAGGGAATACAGTCTTTAGGAAGCCTGGAATTGTGCCTGGAAACAGATTGGCAGCTAGAAGGCAGCCAATTCATCAAACACCTGATGATGAGTTGATGTGTAGATCTTCAACAAAGAACGATGAGTTTGGTTTGCATGGATGATGGTTTGGCTGTACAGTTTCAGTGACTGGAAATATTGGTTTCCTAAGAAGCATACCTCATCAAACACTTTTAACTGGGAGTTTCCATAAAATATACAGTGGTGCCTCGCAAGACGAAATTAATTCGTTCTGCGAGTTTTTTCGTCTTGTGAATTTTTCGTCTTCTGAAGCACGGTTTCCCATAGGAAATAAATTGACTGTTTCCCATAGGAATGCATTGACGGTTTTAAGAAAAAGGCGCAAGACGTTTTCGTCTTGCGAAGCAAGCCCATAGGGAAATTCGTCTTGCGAAGCAACTCAAAAAACAAAAAACTCTTTCGTCTTGCGAGGCATTCGTCTTGCGAGGCATTCGTCTTGCGAGGTACCACTGTATTAGCTCACTAATAGCGGTTTCCTAGGACTGTATTTTTAGATGTAATAATCACAGAACGTAAAAATTAAACCAACCGTTTCCATCTTTTCTATGTCAGGAAGTTCCATTTTCATGCAAAAGTTGAAAAAGTCTCAAAATATGCCATGCCACAAATGCACCGCCCCTTTCACAACCTAGTAGTGTGAATACACACTTCCCCTACCCCAATATTTTATGAGTATTGGCCTGCTTTTCCTGTTCCAACACAGAGCCAGGGGCAGAAGAAGGGGGGCGGTGGGGGTGGACCGCCCCAGGTGTCACCACTGAGGGGGGGGGGTGACAAAATGCCGGCTGACACTCACCATGGGGCCTGCAGTGTGCCCAAGCCATGCGTCTCTCCTGGGAGAGACGCGGTGGCTTAGGCGCCCGCTGGATCCACGCTGTCCAAACGGTCCGCCCGCTGCCTCCCCCCAGCTGTAGGGTGGGAGTGGGAGGAGGCAGGCAGACTCCCGGGGCTCTGTGGCGCACCCCACACCTATGGGGGGCTCGCCCCACCCCTGGGCACGCCGCCCCTAGCGCCGCTGCGTAACAGAGCATAGAGGTGAAGGAGACAAACATGAAGTACAGTGGTGCCTCGCAAGACGAAAAGAATCCGTTCCACGAGTCTCTTCGTCTAGCGGTTTTTTTCGTCTTGCGAAGCAAGCCCATTAGCGGCTTAGCGGCTTAGCGCTATTAGCGGCTATTAAAGGCATAAGGGATTAGCGGATTCGCTGCTAAAAGGCTATTAGCGGCTTAGCGGGCTTAGTGGATCAGCTGATAAGCGGCTTAGCGATCAGCTGTTAAGCGGCTTAGCGATCAGCTGTTAAGCGGCTTAGCGATCAGCTGTTAAGCAGCTTAGCGATCAGCTGTTAAGCGGCTTAGTGGCTTGGGAAAAAGGGGGGGAGGGAAAAAAACCCCGCAGGAACTCGCAAGACATTTTCGTCTTGCGAAGCAAGCCCATAGCAAATTTGTTTTGCAAAGCACCTCCAAAATGGAAAACCCTTTCGTCTAGTGGGTTTTCCGTCTTGCGAGGCATTCGTCTTGCGGGGCACCACTGTATAGGGCTGAACAGAGGCCCTTCGCTGCTAATTCCCCATACCAAGGTCCACCCCTTTGTCTCCAACTAGGAAAAATGGCATTGTTTATTCCTTCAGTGCTCTGTTGCATAACTTGGGTAGAGGTCAATACAGATGGGCAGCAAAAGCCAAAGATTTTTTGACCTACCCACTTGCACATCACCCTCCAGCACTACCAATGAGGAACACAACACTTTTAAAATATGACCTGCTTGCCCCAGCTTTATGCTCCCCCTGTAAAGATATTATCATGACCTGGTCTACATCTCAAGTTATTTAGCCTAGGTATAAACATATATTCTGCTCACCACAGAAATGAATGAAGTAGAACATAAACCAATAATTACAAACATGTACTCATTTCCTCCAAATGCCTTAAGGTGACAGGGTTTGTTTATGCTGTTGCAAGATGCTGAAATAATGGAAGCTGGTTTTTTTATATATATGAAAACAATAACAAAAAAAAACAAATCCTCTATTTCATGGAGGATGAACTGAATGTTCTGAAAAGTGATTGCCCACACACGCTGGCAAGGAACGAAAGCGTCAGCCCTGCTTTTTGGAGAGACGCCAGATGAACTGAGTACCACCCAGGGGGAGAGGATGGTAGGAGGCTGCCGGGCACCCCACAGGCTGTGCTTTTGGTGGTAAGAAGAGCCACCACTGTCATTAAATCCCAATACTGTGCTGCTTGCAAAGGCCTAAGACTGCCAAATCGCTAAGGGTAAAAACAGCCCTTGAATATAACAGCAAGCATCCATTCTTAAGGAAATCAGCCCTGAGTGCTCACTGGAAGGACAGATTGTGAAGCTGAGGCTCCAATACTTTGGCCACCTCATGAGAAGAGAAGACTCACTGGAAAAGACCCTGATGTTGGGAAAGATGGAGGGCACAAGGAGAAGGGGACGACAGAGGATGAGATGGTTAGACAGTGTTCTCGAAGCTACAAACATGAATCTGACCAAACTGCGGGTGGCAGTGGAAGACACGAGTGCCTGGCGTGCTCTGGTCCATGGGGTCACGAGGATTCGGACACAACTGAATGACTAAACAACAACATGTTCTTGAATAATGTGAACCTGCTTGAAAGCCATTATCCTGTTCACACTTAGCATTTAGAACAGGCAGAGGGGATGAGGCCCTCTTGATGTTGTTAGACTCCAGTTCCCATCAGCCCCTCCGGCCATTCCATCATAATAATAATAATAATAATAATAATAATAATTTTTATTTATATCCCGCCCTCCCCAGCCGAAGCCGGGCTCTGAGCAGCTAACAACAGTAAAATGATTAAACATTCTAAAATCATTTCATTATAAAATTAATTAATTCAAATCAGATAAATGGCAACCATTGGGCTAGAGTTCTGTGAGGATTGCCAAAGGAGGGAGTCAGGACTAGCAGTCAGTGCCTGGCGCTGCTCAGGTACTTTTAAAATCCAAAACATAATGTACAGTGGTACCTCTGGTTACGTACTTAATTTGTTCCGGAGGTCTGTTCTTAACCTGAAACTGTTCTTAACCTGAAGCACCACTTTAGCTAATGGGGCCTCCCGCTGCCGTGCCACCGCCGCACGATTTCTGTTCTCATCCTGAAGCAAAGTTCTTAACCCGAGGTACTCTTTCTGGGTTAGCGGTGTCTGTAACCTGAAGCGTGTGTAACTTGAGGTACCACTGTACTTTTTAAAGATTTGGCGAAGTCACACCGGAGTCAAATTTTGGTTCACCATCTCGATTCAAAATGGCACTCGGCATTCAAGCAGAGACTAAGGCTGTCATCCTTATCCTGGCAACCGTCATGGCAACCCATTTGGCAACGATGTCTGGAGAGGCAGCAAAACCCATGCCAAAAAAACAGGCGAAGTAACGGCAAAGATAGGACAGGAAGTTGCAGTGGCGTAGCGTGGGTTGTCAGCACCCGGGGCAAGGCAAGTAATTTGCACCCCCTAACCCGTGGATTTGCGCCCCCTAACCCTAACCCCCAGATGTTGCGCCCGGTGCGGCCGGCCCCCCCCGCACCCCCCACGCTACGCCAGTGGGAAGTTGTAAGGGAACACCTAGCTATTTGAAATGAATTCAAATCTCCAGGGGCTGATGAGCTGCATCCAAGGGTACTAAAGGAGCTTGCAGGTGTAATTTCAGAGCCTTTGTCTACGGTCTTTGATAATTATTGGGCCCAAGGGAGAGGGGAATTGAAGCATTCAGAGGACACAAAAATAGGTAAGCAATCTGGAAGCAATTCATAAATATGTTGGCTAAAGGCCAGAAATGTTTAGATACAGTACCAGTCCATAACAGGTTGTGAAACTGCCAAATTGTTAATTTGTTGGTTATCGAAAATTATACATCCAAGATGCTTTATGAGGAACGGCTAAGGGAGCTGGGCATGTTTAGCCTGGAGAAGAGGAGGTTAAGGGGGGATATGATAGCCATGTTCAAATATATAAAAGGA
Organism: Podarcis tiliguerta; assembly: GCF_965153285.1. Lineage (NCBI taxonomy): Eukaryota > Metazoa > Chordata > Lepidosauria > Squamata > Lacertidae > Podarcis > Podarcis tiliguerta. The sequence goes on along the minus strand of NC_139540.1, from coordinate 82,081,163 downwards.
TGTCACATAGAGGAGGGAGAAAGGTTGTTTTCTGCTGCTCCAGAGAAGCGGACACGGAGCAATGGATCCAAACTACAAGAAAGAAGATTCCACCTAAACATTAGGAAGAACTTCCTGACAGTAAGAGCTGTTCGACAGTGGAATTTGCTGCCAAGGAGTGTGGTGGAGTCTCCTTCTTTGGAGGTCTTTAAGCAGAGGCTTGACAACCAGGAGTGCTCTGATGGTGTTTCCTGCTTGGCAGGGGGTTGGACTCGATGGCCCTTGTGGTCTCTTCCAACTCTATGATTCTATGATGTTTTCTGTGCCATATAGAGAGAGATGCAATGAGTCAGAAATGAGTTCAGTTACTAAATTCCCTGAGCAAGGTGCTGATCTGAAACACACACAGGCCTTGCAGCTCACCTCCTTGAAAAGCTGAGTGCTACCAACACAAATGGTTCTCACATCCCATAATTTCATACTAGATTTGCAATGAACACGAGGCTTGGCTGCTTCTCTGCAGCACAAACCACCCCACAAGAGCTATCATTTTCAGGAATAAGAGGAAATTTGATATATCAGAAGGATCATTTATTCTTTCATTGCAATAAAACCATCATTTGCTTATAAATAAATACTGTAATTGAACCAGAGGTGTGGTTATTGGTGGTTCTCTGGAGAACACATACTAAGATTGGGCCATGCTAAATTTCCCAAATTAAGTGGTATCAAAGCCACTGTAATTTTTTAATATACATTATCATTGCTGCCAGACTCTGTTATCCAAAGACTTAGAAGCACACTCAGATCCTGTTGATGGTTGACCAGAGATCAAAGATGTATGAATATGTCCGTTTGGAAACTTGCGAATTATGTAGGAGTAAAAGCATACCCACTCTAGTCAAAATGGTAAAGCATCCATTGGTCTTTGGGAGACGAACATCATTTTTCTTTATTTTAATATAAGTAATACAAAAATTAGAATTACATTATTATTATTATTATTATTATTATTATTTTATTATTACTGCTTCTGCTACTACTATTTTAGTTCAAGGCACTCTTTTGTGCTTTCTTATGTAGCAGGAAACCCCCCCCCCATCATTCAGTTTGTACAAACTTCACACACACTCACACTAACACACTACATACACTACACTTCTGTTATAAATTCATAGAAAATCAACCATACATCAGATTTGCACTGTTCCACTTTTATTTTACTCCATGAAGGTTTGATACAGGGTGCCATAATCCCTTCACCATACCAGCACATCCACAGGAGCCCTGCCCAGTTGCTATGCCAACCCTGATGATCCCAGACAGAAGACAATCAAGATCACAAAGAACTTGCATATGGGAGTAGATTCAGCACAGACTGGAACAAAGGACAATGATCAGATCTTCCCTCAGGGGGCAGGAAACTGTGACTACCTTTTGTCTTCAGAAAATGACTCATGGGGAGGGGTAGAAGGGAACCAGCCAGGTGACAGGACACTCAGGTTACCACCACAACTCCTCCCTCAACCCCTCCTTTCTGTAATGTATGCATGATGTTTCTGGGGGTGGGCTTGACCTAGAGGATGGGAATTTCAAAAGTTTTTCTAAGGTCTTGCACACCATTTTCTGTGTCTTTTCTCTCTCCTGCAAGTGAGGGGAACACCTTGTTGCAATAAAGGCCAAGCCTACAGGCTGCTGATTTGCTCCAATTTACTCTGGTTGGTGTCTTTACTTTTTGTCCAAGGGAGCCCTCGGATTTTTCCGGTAACACTTATAAGAATTATTTCCTTTTTTCTTCCATCTAAACAATGAACAAATAATAAAAATATAACATGTCAGTTTAATTAAATGACCAATGCACGAAAAACAGTTTCCACCGTTTGTATTGGTAATTAATTAAACAATTAATTGCCAAACTTAGGAGCGCAGAACACTGATTTGCACTGTAAATGCATTTCTTCTGCTTTTTCTTCTGCAACCATTAATCTAAATACTCCCAGGTCTTACAAATTATTCAAGGCTAACATGTGGGGGAAATAACCCTGGGGCACCGGGAATGCTGAAAGCAGATGTGGAGCAAAACCAAGGGCTCTGAGCTTATTTACCAGGGGAAAGTAAGGCCGAAAGATCTGGCCTTCAAAATAGAACAACTGGCTGACTCTCCTCTCCCTCCCCACCTTAAATGTACCAACATTTTTAAAAAATGAAAAAGAATTTACAGGCTTGAGCTTGCGGCTACCTTGGAAGTTGTCCTGACTCCTGATCCAGTTGTAAACTGTTACCGGAAAAATCCGAGGGCTCCCTTGGACAAAAAGTAAAGACACCAACCAGAGTAAATTGGAGCAAATCAGCAGCCTGTAGGCTTGGCCTTTATTGAACTGTTGCAGCAGGGTGTTCCCCTCACTCACAGGAGAGAGGAAAGACCCAGAAAATGGTGTGCAAGACCTTATAAAAACTTTTGAAATTCCCATCCTCTAGGTCAAGCCCACCCCCAGAAACATTACAGAAAGGAGGGGTTGAGGGAGGAGTTGTGGTGGTAACCTGAGTGTCCTGTCACCTGGCTGGTTCCCTTCTACCCCTCCCCATAAGTCATTTTCTGAAGACAAAAGGTAGTCGCAGTTTCCTGCCCCCTGAGGGAAGATCTGATCATGCTGAATCCACTCCCATATGCAAGTTCTTTGTGATCTTGATTGACTTCTGTCTGGGATCATCAGGGTTGGCATAGCAACTGGGCAGGGCTCCTGTGGGTGTGCTGGTATGGTGAAGGGATTATGGCGCCCTGTATCAAACCTTCCCCATTTTGTAGTCTTTCCTTCATGGAGTAAAATAAAAGTGGAACAGTGCAAATCCGATGTATGGTTGATTTTCTATGAATTTATAACAGAAGTGTAGCGTATGTAGTGTGTGAGTGTGAGTGTGTGTGAAGTTTGTACAAACTGAATGATGGGGGGGGGCTGCTACAATACAAACTATGAACCACTGATAAGCTTGAATCTCTGGGAATCTTGTTTCCAGGAGAAGTGGAAAAGCAACAGAAAAGAAAAAGGTAGGAGGAGAGGGAGGCTAAGCAAACATTTGTGTCATGCTCTTAAGTACTAGGAGAGATGTTTAATTTGACAGAGCAGAACAACAGAATTATTTCTAAAGTGCAGCTAAAAATATTTCAAGTCACCGTTGGGAAAGCAAAGTGTACAAAGGCTAGGGCAGGGAGGGGGCGCAAACCTTTCCTCCAAGGCTCCTTGTCAGGCTAAAATTCAGCTGTATACACAGCAAGTTTGGGCCTTTTTTCTTTTTTTTATGCAATAATGTGGTATACGTGTAACTACTCTGAAATCAAAGCATGGAAGAGGGCTGTGGGATTTAGACACAGAATATCTGGATTTAAACCCTGGTTCACTTATCTCGCTCTCTCAGGCCCATAGTCATCATTAGTAAAGTGAGAATAATTAGGTTCACAGGCTTAAATACAGTTAAAAGCTTTAAAGCACCAAATTATGCTCCTCCTTTGATTTGATTGATGTAACTCCATCTGTTGAAGGGAGTTTAATCTGATAAATGTTTAGCATGGCCTGGAAATAATTTTCCTCTAGCGATTCTGCTCTAATTAGCAGCTTCTTCAGTTAATTTTCCATGGAGACATTCTTGTCTAGTCATTATTTTTCTTTTCAGTCCACTCTTCAAAACCAACATCATCTCTTGTGGATTTGAAGTTTCCATGGTGGAGAGATGGCCACTTAGCATTTTTCAGTGTTTTTGTATTCCTATTTACCCAGCTCATCCTTGAAGAAGCAGGAAGAGCCTGACTAGCTGTGTGGTTAACCAGCCCAGCTGCACTATGCGCCCAGAGAACAAGGAGGCAGCGAGACTCGGACAGCAACTCTTCAACAAGGGGCTTAACATTTGCTGTTTGGAGAGGAGGCCTGTGTACATAAGACTGTCCTAAGGTGGTGTCTTTGTCAGCATCGCCCTTGAGCCAGTGCCACCAACTGGACTCACACACTTCAGCCCCGACTGGGCCAGACGAGCTGGGTAGCACTTCCAGAGACCACCTTCTGCACAGGAACAGGTCAAAGTGCTGTGGACTCACAGCTTAGAGTTGTGAGCACCGGATTCACTTCCACAAGAAGACAGTCGTCGTACAGCAGAGTATAGCAGAGCATAAACGACTCGGAGAGCAGCTCTGTAGAATATCTTCTTTATTCTATCTACAACTATAATACACAACTATGTACAGAGCTAAATGAGGTCTAAGTGAAAAATGCTGAACTGCACTGAGTGTCTGCAGCTGCTCTTAGCAGCAACCTTATCTATACACACGATCTCTCTCTAACACTCAGTCTCTCTCTCTCTCTTTGATGAGAGGCTGGAGCAGAATAAGTAGAGAGCAGAAACTGCCCCCTCCTCTCTGGAGAATTAGCAGAGCACACCAGCAAATTCTTGGATATGGGAGGGGTGAAGTCTCCTCAGTCTTGTTGTACCATATGTACTCTTGAGAATTCTTGGAGCAGGTGAGGTTCCTGCACAGTGGAGGTGGGCAGATGTCCCCATCTTCACAAAGGGGGGAGGAGAAGACAACCCAAGTAACCAACAACCAATGAGCTTGACATCAATACCAGAAAAGGCCCTAGAACAGAGAATTCAGCAGCTGGTATTTTGAGCACTTAGAAAAAGGATGCTGTGATTCCTAACATGCGCTGCACTGTCCAGTATGGCAGTTCATCCTCAGAAACGTCCCCCATAAAGAGCAGTGTGGAATAGGTGTTCTCGCTCCAGCTCTTTGGCATATTTTTGTGCCCGTTGGCTCTTCTATGCCTTCAGTTCGACTGAAGACGGTGTATACTGTATACTGAAGACAGGGGTCTCTTCAACGTGGCACAGCTCCATACCAAAGTATGATGGGTTCTTACCTGAGAGATGTGCTTTGCAGATGACGCAGCCTTGACAGCGCATTCTGAGAAAGCTCTACAGAAACTCACTATCTGTTTGGCCCAAGCATGCCTCACCATCAGCAAAGACCAAGATCCAAGATTGCTGGTTCTCCACATTATCAGCATTGGTGACCACACACTTGAGGTGGTAGAGGGTTTTGTCTACCTGGGCTCCACTATAACCAGCTTGATGCTGGTATTGGCAAGGCAGTTACACCAATGGCCCATCTCTCCAAAAGGGGCATGGGAGCATGTGATGCTTATGACCAATACCAAGATGAAGGCTTACCGCAGGCATCCCCAACCTTCGGCCCTCCAGATGTTTTGGACTATAATTCCCATCATCCATGACCACTAGGCCTATAAGCTAGGGCTCATGGGAGTTGTAGGCTAAAACATCTGGAGAGCCACAGGTTGGGGATGCTTGGTCTACCAGGTTTGTGTGTTGAGTACGCTGCTTTATGGAAGTGAATCGTGGGCAACTTACATTCTCCAGGAGCGATGCCTTCCATATATGCTGTGTCAAGATGGTTTTGGGCATCACAAGGCAAGATATCAAACCAAGATGTGCTCTCCGAAGCCCATGTTCCTAGCTTGTTCACATTCCTGTATCAGCAATGTCTACACTGGCTTGGGTCATGTTCACAGAATGAAAGATGGCAGGATTACCAAGACGTGCTAGGCCAGTTGGCTGACCCACTCTGTGTTACAAAGATGTCTGCAAATGTGCCATGAAAGCTGGCAACATTTAACCCCACAGTGTAGGAATTCCTTCCAGACGATCACAGCGCCTGGAGACAGACAGGTCATGCATCAATAGCAGTGACCAGAGGAAGAATGACTGCTGAGAGAAGCACAGAGGGAGGTGCCATGGTGCGCCCGTAGCAGCAAGACTGGATGTTTTCATCTGCCCCACCTGCAACCCATCTGGGCTGCATCAATAGGAGTATAGCATCTAGATCAAGGGAAGTAATAGTGCCACTGTATTCTGCTCTGGTCAGACCTCACCTGGAGTACTGTGTCCAGTTCTGGGCACCACACTTCAAGAAGGACACTGACAAACTGGAACGTGTCCAGAGGAGGGCAACCAAAATGGTCAAAGGCCTGGAAACGATGCCTTATGAGGAACGGCTAAGGGAGCTGGGCATGTTTAGCCTGGAGAAGAGGAGGTTAAGGGGTGATATGATAGCCATGTTCAAATATATAAAAGGATGTCACATAGAGGAGGGAGAAAGGTTGTTTTCTGCTGCTCCAGAGAAGTGGACACGGAGCAATGGATCCAAACTGCAAGAAAGAAGATTCCACCTAAACATTAGGAAGAACTTCCTGACAGTAAGAGCTGTTCGACAGTGGGATTTGCTGCCAAGGAGTGTGGTGGAGTCTCCTTCTTTGGAGGTCTTTAAGCAGAGGCTTGACAACCATATGTCAGGAGTGCTCTGATGGTGTTTCCTGCTTGGCAGGGGGTTGGACTCAATGGCCCTTGTGGTCTCTTCGAACTCTATGATTCTATGCAAGAAAACATGTCTCTCCCATATCAGTCTGTACAGTCACAGCAGGAATTGTAACTCTCAAATGGTTTTATTTTACTTGCAAGGCCCACTCTTCCATTGTCTCCTTCCATTGTTGGATGCCAACAAGAGATTCATAAGAGCCAGCATGGGTTTCTCAAAATCAAGTCATGCCAGAGAAATCTCTAACTGAACCCAGAGTGTTCACCAATGGTTCCTCATCATCCTGGGAAAAGGGGATAAGTGGAGTGCCACAGGGTTCTGACCTGGGCCCGTTGTTGTTCAACATCTTTATAAACAACTTTGACGATGGAATTGAGGGGATGTTCATCCTATTTGCAGATGACACCAAACTGGTAGTAGCTGATGCCGTAGAAGACACAATCAGAATTCAAAATGACCTTAACAGGTTGGAGAACTGGGCCTGAACTAGCAAAATGAATTTTTATAGGGGCAAATGAAATGTTCAACGCTTAGGCAGCAAAGGGATTGAGGGTTCTTAATACACCACAAGCTTAATATGAGTCAACGGTGTGATGCACCTGCAGAAAAAGCAAATGCTATTCTAGGCTGCATAAAGAGAGGTGTAATCAAGGAAATAGTACCTCTCTATTCTACCTTGGTCAGACCACACCTGGAGTCCTGTGTCCAGTTCTGGGCACCACAATTTAAGGATATTGGCATGGTGGAACGGGTGCAGAGGAGGGCATCCAAGATGATCAAGGGTCTGGAAACCAAGCCTCACGAGGAATGATTGAGGGAGCTGGGTATGTTTAGCCTGCAAAGGGGGAGACTGAGAGGAGATAGGATAGCCACATATCTAAAGGGCTGCCACATGAAAGCTTGTTTTCTCCTGCTCCAGAGGGTAGGATCCGAACCCATGGCTTCAAGTTACAAGGAAGGAGATTCTGCTTGTAGGCTTCCCCCAGACATCTGGTTGGCCACTGTGAGAAAAGGAGGCTGGACTTGATGGGCCACTGCCCTGATCCAACGGGCTTCTTATGTTCATTTAGGGCCAGTCTAATATCTCCTTGCTGGTGTCGTTGCCTGAGTAGCAGTTAGCCAATGGATGGAGCCATCATGTCTTTCTCCTTTGCTTCTGCAATCTCAGGGCAACTGCAAGTTTCTGTAGCTGCTTTCAGGCAACATGTCTGGAACTACAAACGCTCCCATCCAAGAATCCCCATACAATTAAGTCCTACCTTTGTTTGGAAGAGGGGACGCGGGTGGTGCTGTGGGTTAAACCACAGAGCCTAGGACTTGCCGATCAGAAGGTCGGCGGTTTGAATCCCTGTGACGGGGTGAGCTCCCGTTGCTCATTCTCTCCTCCTGCCAACCTAGCAGTTCGAAAGCACATCAAAGTGCAAGTAGATAAATAGGTACCGCTCCGGCGGGAAGGTAAACGGTGTTTCCGTGTGCTGCTCTGGTTCGCCAGAAGCGGCTTAGTCATGCTGGCCAAATGACCCGGAAGCTGTACGCCGGCTCTCTCGGCCAATAAAGCGAGATGAGCACCGCAAGCCCAGAGTCGGTCACGACTGGACCTAATGGTCCCTTTACCTTTACCTTGTTTGGAAGAGAAAAAAGAAAACTGACAATTTACATGATAAATAACCAGAAAGCATTACGCAGTACCTAATATGTTTATATATAATTTATTTTAAGAGACTGCTTCAACAAAGACGAGGTTAGTGCAACTTGAAATTCACATCTCACAACTAAGTGTATTACCACATTTCAAAAAACAAAAAACAAAAAGTCGTCATTACACAGGGAAAGATCTTGTTTGCTTCATTCGCTACACAGAGATATAAACAACTGTTAATTATTCAAATTGCTTTTTAGCTGCATGTTACGCATTTCCTGGACAGAAAGCACTTCTGCGCAGGAAGAAGTGTGAAAAGTATATGCAGTTTAACACACGCGGCCATCATTCACACAAGTATCTGACACGTTCTGGGAAGACAAGGAAACCACATTTCTGTGTTCTCCATGTAAGAAAAACGTAAGAAAGCAACCCTAAGTACTAAGCAAAACGCAGCTGCGGCAAAGCACCTTTTGCTTGCTGTTCAGACTAGGTGAAAACCAAGGCTTTAACCTTCACTTCAGCTGGGTTTTGGGGTGATGTAGACCTCAAGTCCTGTAGCTCTTCTCGGAAACACCAGACTCTGTGAAGAATCTTGGAGAGGATTCTTTTCCAAGCTATCTTTCCAAGCTATCCAAGAGCTTCCAAGCTATCAAGAGTTCCTTTTCCAAGCTGTCTTTCATACAGCTGGTGCTTCCGAGGCTCCTTAATCCCCAGCTTTCTCATTTGGAGGTATGTGAGCTACTTAAGTGGGTTTCAGAGTCCCAGGAGGAAGGCAGCAAGGGCTTCTTAATGTCCCTTTCCCAGCTGTTCTACAGCACTGTTTCTAGTTGTCATCCACTCCTCACTACAGCTTCTGTGCCTTCAAACTGTAGTCCAGGAGAAAAACTGAGCAGGCAAGGTTTCCGGCCCTGCAGGTGTGTGCCATGGGAAACTGTACCTGAATAATGTCAGCTTGCCTTTTACAGGCACGAGATCTGTGCCACACCAAGGTGTGCAGCAAAGAAACCATTAGGCTCAAGTGCAACAGTACTGTGGAGAAGGGGATTCGGGAATTGATGCCTCGGCCACCTTCACTGTGATCACTGGGCTAGGAGCTGTTTCTCACCCCTCAAGCAGCCACAGATTTCACAGTACAAAGCTGTTAGGGGTTTAAAAGGGGGTCAACAGAGGGAGGCTGCTCTTCAAATTGAGGCCTCAAGATGCAAAAAGTGCAAAAAGTCAAAATTCATTGACTGCCTTTATCAATGGCCAACTGATACCACAATCCTAAAAACATTTACTTGGACTTTGGTAGAATTTCCTTTGAAGTAAACTTCCTCAAGATCAAACCAGGCTGCGAGTTGCCCTAACTCTGCGTAACTGATCCAATCAGCTGCATTCCCGGCTATTCATAAACGCTTGGCATGAAAAAATACTCAACGTTACAACAGACAATAACAGCCTAAAATACAACTTCGGCTTTAACAGGAATGTACAAAGACGTCTCAAAACCAAAGTGAAAAAAGGGACCAGAAGCATGCTAAAATAATATTGAGAGAAGCAATGCTCAATGAAACAAGGGAAATGCATTTTTACTTGAGGTGACATAACCTGAATGAAGCTGAAGTCATAGGGGAGGAACAGCAGCAGACTTTTGCTTCCAGATGCGTCGGCCCTCCTTTGGGATTTGATTATCAAAGATCTCCTCTGTTTTTGCTGGAGTTCAATGCCAAAGTCATACTGCTGCCCTCCAGCCCAGGATAAGACACAAGGTAGTTGTTGTCCTAAGATTAAGCACTGATATGGATTGAGGGCAAAGCTCCACCCATCTCAGTGTCAAACTACGTCAACCTGTCCCAGACTGCAATTGCGAAGAAACCCATTATTTCTAACCTATTGTCTTATTCACACATTGCTTGCCTGTAGGACATTCCCATGTTGAAGCAGGGCTGTGGCAACATTTTAGCCCCCCTCCCAATGCCCTTCCTTCAACATTCCCATGCTGAATCTGGTTCTCTGCAAAGGCTTCTCGGACATTAGCATTCCTTAGCAGACTCAACAGACGACTGTCAAAGGAAGGAGGCAATGCATTTGGGGCAGAGCTGGAAGTATGGCCCCGATCCTGCTACAGCACAGAAATGTTCCGCAGGTGGACAGACCTTGTCATTCCATCTCCAAAGTGAGTATATTAAAATGGCTGTGCAACGCTAAGGCCAATTTTTCTTACAAGCTGTGTTCAATCTACTTTAACATAAGCTTATGTTGTCACAAACTGTCCCAAATGTAACTTGCTTTATAAAGATGAAACATTGGTCCTGGGACAGCACTTCAGAGATCAAAAGTCAAAGATGCTTCCTGACACCAGCTCATAAACTACAAAAATCCAGCTGTTGGTAGGCTATTAATTTTTGTGCATTTGATGCTACTGTCATATTTTATTGGGAGGCATTTAAGAATAACCCACTTATTTTTCTTTGCACATATTTGTTTCACATACAAACTGGGGGGGGGGGTTCATTTTATTTAAATAGAACTTTTCATAGATATCAAAAAAGATATCAAAATATAATGAGAACACACATCTGAATGCATGCTCTCAGCTCTTTCTAGCTGCTAAGAGAAGTCAATTTACAAGGAATTCAACCTTCCACCAGAGTCTTCAAAGGTCAGAGTGAGCAGACCCTCCTATTTGCTTGCATGTTCAGCTAGGCCTTAGAGGCAGCAGAGATCAACGCAGTCTTGCTTTGCTCTGGGGAAAGTGGCAAAAGCAAACTGCAAGTGGACTCTGAATACCTCTTGGAGCTTGTTAAGAGGAAAAGGACACAAAGAAAGAGGCAAACAAGTAGGAGGAGCGAGGTATAACTTTTTTTTTGCCCTAGTTTAGATGAAACCCTTATTACACACAACACACAAAAGCTCATCCTTCTCACTGCTGCTGCAGGCAAAACACAGCCTAGCCAGAAGTGCACACACACCGGCTGAATGGAGGGGCTTATGATGAAGATAAAAAGATGGGCTAAAAAGCATACAGAGCATCTCAAAGCACCTGACAGGACAGCTATGCTTACTTTCAACCCAAAGCTTATCACAATACAAATAGTACATTTGCTAATTAAAATATATGACACACACTTCCTTCTTCCCAAAGGAGGCATGAAGAAATCAGCGCATCTTCTCATATGGCATTCAGACATGTTCCTGAAGCCACCCAAAAAAGGTTTTGCTGCCTAGAGCTATCTCCCCATCAGCAACTTTCTCCATTACTTCACAGTACTTCAGCACTGCTTGAAAGAGGTCTCCCACTTTCCAGCCTCTCTCTTGCAGTTTCTTTGAAAGCTGGGAAGAGAAAGCAAAAAGAGGTTACGTTAAAAAGTAAAGCTGAAAAGATAAATGACAATACTACGATCGTCTTCCTTCACTGCACTTCCCTTTGGCTTAAAACATACACCGTGGGGCTTCCTTATCTGGTCCTGGGTTCCTTCCTTGACCTGCCCCTCCACTCAAACTGGGACCCTCAAAAATTGCCCCGACACTGCAACTGGGCTCAAAAGCATCCTTCCTCTCCTCAGCTGCAATTTCCATGAAGATCTTACTCAACACCAACACCCCTGCTTGGGCAGCTAGGCTTGAAAAAATGTTTAATGCTTTCCCCTGAAAGCCTAACTGCTGAGAGTGCAGGGTGGATTTTCCCACAGCTAGTACACAACCCCTGCAGGGCTGCTTGAGAAGGAATGTTTAAAATTAAAATTGTCCTGCATCCCTGACATAAAGGACAACTTGCTTCCACTTCATTCTCTGCTTCAATCCCAGCAACAAAGGATGTATTTCTAACCAATGCATTAGCCATTTGTTTTCTTTAACTTATAAAATTTGCAAGTCGAGTAATTTTAAGCTTCTTTCCTTAAAATAAAAATATATATCCAGACTAACAACCACAGTATTAAAATTACAAGCCAGAAACGTTTTGATATTTTACAGCTGTAAAAACAAGGCACTCTCAAAGTCCAGAATTTCCTCTGATTTTCTTAAAGATGCCATTCTTAAGGGTGACACTCCCAAAAAATCTGTGCTACATGGTAATGTAGGTAGCAGATAACAGCCCCCCAAAAAAACCAATGCTGAACAAATATTCATACATCTATCATCATCCCCAATAAATAAGCATTTCACAGTTGCACAAATTAACACTAAAATATGCATGTCCAAAAAGTGTGGTTTCACTGGTATTATTTACTCTATTATCAAAGGAAACCACTGACTCCAAGTTAAATATTTAAGAAGCATGAAGTTCCACAAAGCAGAAAATTAAATTTCCAACTACAAGCCCAGCCACGAAGTTCTGTCATTTTATTTATTAAATTTAAACATATTTATTAAATACCATCACAACATAAAAAAATAATAACCATCAAAAACAATAACCCCTGCCACAGTTTAAAAAGCCACAGATTATTTAATTAGCCAAAGGCCTGGGAGAAGAGGAATGTTTTTGCCTGATGCCTAAAGATATGTAATTGTTTCAGCACTTGCCTCACCTGCAGATGTAAAGAAGAAGCAGAGCTGTTTGTCACCAGCATGTTGCTGACAACTTACTCCAAACCTCTGGATGACCCCACTCAGTCATTTCATGTAGACGTTAAACAGCACAGGGGGATAAAATCAAACCTTGAGGAACCCCACATTGAAGGCTCCATGGGGCCAAAGAGCACTCCCCCGGCATCACCCTCCGGAAATGACTATCCAAGTTGGACTGGAACAGTGTTATCAAGCCAATCTACTAACTTGTTAGTTGAGTTAGCCGCTGCTCAGGCTCTAGTTCAGACACAGGCAAACTCGGCCCTCCAAATGTTTTGGGACTACAATTCCCACCATCCCTGCCCACTGGTCCTGTTAGCTAGGGATCATGGAAGGTGTAGTCCAAAACATCTGGAGGTCAGAGTTTGCCTATGCGTGCTCTAGTTCTACCCAGGTTGCTGTGGAAACAGTTCTAGATGCAGTGTTAATGGGGGTTACCTAATTATTCTATGGGGACGTGGGTGGCACTGTGAACTAAAACAGAGCCTAGGGCTTGCCGATCAGAAGGTCGGCGGTTCGAATCCCTGCGATGGGGTGAGCTCCCATTGTTCGGTCCCTGCTCCTGCCATCCTAGCAGTTCGAAAGCACATCAAAGCGCAAGTAGATAAATAGGTACTGCTCCGGCGGGAAGGTAAACGGCGTTTCCATGCACTGCTCTGGTCTGCCAGAAGCAGCTTAGTCATGCTGGCCACATGACCCGGAAGCTGTACGCCGGCTCCCTCGGCCTGTAAAGCGAGATGAGCGTCGCAACCCCAGAGTCGTCCGCAACTGGACCTAATGTTCAGGGGTCCCTTTAAAGGTACCCCTGCCCGTACGGGCCAGTCTTGACAGACTCTAGGGTTGTGCGCCCATCTCACTCAAAGAGGCCGGCCGAGGGCCAGCGCTGTCAGGAGACACTTCCGGGTCACGTGGCCAGTGTGACATCGCTGCTCTGGCAAGCCAGAGCCGCACACGGAAACGCCGTTTACCTTCCCGCTAGTAAGCGGTCCCTATTTATCTACTTGCACCCAAGGGTGCTTTCGAACTGCTAGGTTGGCAGGCGCTGGGACCGAACAACGGGAGCGCACCCCGCCGCAGGGATTCGAACCGCCGACCTTTTGATCGGCAAGCCCTAGGCGCTGAGGCTTTTACCCACAGCGCCACCTGGGTCCCATACAGATAGGCTTATAAGTAGATAAAACACTGGAAATTATGATGGACAATGAAATTCAAATACACATCTTCTTTCCAAGGTCTAGGGTTCCAAGGATTCTGATTTCTGAACTTAGGTAAAGGTACCCTGCCCGTACGGGCCAGTCTTGACAGACTCTAGGGTTGTGCGCCCATCTCACTCAAAGAGGCCGGCCGAGGGCCAGCGCTGTCAGGAGACACTTCCGGGTCACGTGGCCAGCGTGACATCGCTGCTCTGGCAAGCCAGAGCCGCACACGGAAACGCCGTTTACCTTCCCGCTAGTAAGCGGTCCCTATTTATCTACTTGCACCCGAGAGTGCTTTCGAACTGCTAGGTTGGCAGGCGCTGGGACTGAACAACGGGAGCGCACCCCGCCGCGGGGATTCGAACCGCCGACCTCTTGATCGGCAAGCCCTAGGCGCTGAGGCTTTAACCCACAGCGCCACCCGCGTCCCTCAGGGGTCCCTTTACCTTTTACTAATTATTCTATCCATGATTAGACCTGTGAAGGTATTTGAACTCTCGCTTATTGCAGTACAAAACGTGATAAACACAGCTGAAGGAGGGCAACTGCAATTTGTACAATGACAGCCCTTTCGTTACTCACAGAAACAAACTCCTTTGGAACATCGTCATGGAAATGCAGCTCGGCCACCTCTGCTTCGGAAGCTGTCAGCCACTGGAGGGCCATTCTCAGCTGGGAGTCCACCAGGCATGGCCCTATGTCAACATTTATGATAACCAATGCCTTTCCTATGTTTCCCAACCCTATTGAAAGCAAGAAAGAGAATAAAGATGAGAAGCCGAATACTCTGTGAGAATATTTTACTCAACGAATTATGGTGGCCCACTCTTCAGATAACAGCAATACAGTAAAGCAATACTGTGGTGCCTCGCAAGACGAAATTAATTCATTCCGCGAGTCTCTTTGTCTAGCGGTTTTTTTGTCTTGCGGAGCAACCCTATTAGAGGCTTAGCGGATTAGCGGCTATTAGCGGCTATTAAAGGCTTAAGGGATTAGCGGATTAGCTGCTAAAAGGCTATTAGCGGCTTAGCAAAAGGGGGTGGGGAGCGAAAAAAAATCTCAAGACTCGCAAGACATTTTCGTCTTGCGAAGCAAGCCCATAGGGAAATTCGTCCTGCGAAGCGCATTGAAAAACGGAAAACCCTTTCGTCTAGCGGGTTTTCCGTCTTGCGAGGCATTCGTCTTGCGGGGCACCACTGTACATGATCCGAGGGCCAGGGCTGAACCGGGAGGTGGTCAAGATTGCAGATATAAAATTATTCAGGGTAGTGAAAACCAAATCCGACTGCAAAGAGTTCCAAAAAGATCTCTCTAAACTGCCTAAATCAGCAACAAAATGGCAAATGCAGTTTAATGTACGAAAGGCCACTGTCCAATGTGGTGCATGCTGTGGTTAAGCAAATTAAATAAATCCTAATTTTGACATATACACTCCACCCTAGGTATCTAACCTGAGAAGAGAGAACTTCACTGATTCATCTGGCTGGCCAATAAAAATGTCAGCATTCTAGGACTTTAGGGGGGGAAACTATTTCCAAAGTCCCTAAGATAGAGCTGGGTCATCCCCATATTCACACTTTGCTTAGAAAAAAAATGAACTGGAATAGCTTCAGCAGAAGCCGCCCAGAAGCTATTACGAAATGTAGAGGTCATTCTTTGAAACAGCTGACACAAGTCTCATACAAACTGATACATAAATAGAGCGTTCTTACATCAACTACAGAATAATAGATACATCCTATTAAGGTTACCTTCAATTGTATCTTTCAGCTCTTCCTCTTTGTCTTCCGTTCCATCACTGTAAGGGAGGAAGGTAGAATTAATGCAAAGCAGGATAATATTAAGGTCTGAAACTTCAATAGGACATTTGAGGAAAACATAGTATGAATTAACCAAAGTATCAAGGAATGATTGTGAAAATGGAAGCTTTGCTTCTCACGCCATTTTCTGTCACGTGGCTTGTCAATTTCCCAGATAAAACTTTAAAAGAAATTCTACCGTTCCCTTTCAAATATGAAGTTTTAAGAAGGAGATATGTTATTATTGTAATAATACACTGAATTATATGCAATGGTTCTAATTACTAGGAGGAAATAAATGATTAAACAAAAGGGGAAACAGAAATATTGTAGGAAGCAAGCTCTTTTTTATGAAGAGATAATTGGAAGCATCTAGAATAGCAAGCAGAACATGCATAAAAGTGTTGCATTTTACATGTTTGTCGGGACAGTCACACTGTAGCACAGTAAAATGGACCCATTCAGTATGAATTTGTTAAGGAAAATCATGATCAGGTGAAAAGCGTGTGGGTAATGAATCACATTTCATATATGCCAGTTTATTCGGTCTTGAAAAATTATGACTTCATGCATTAATATATGAGGGACTAGCCTGTTTCAATGTCTTGGTTTGACCAACCTGTCTGATGTTGGAAAGGATAAATTCTCCTCATACATATCTCCTTCTAAACCAAGACTGCTCCAGCTACTGCTGTTACCATTACTGCCAGGGGAAGAAGAGAACAGAGCTGAACTAGAAAAAAGTTAGCCCAAACCAGAACCCAGAATCTTCATTTTCCTCGATGTTCTCTGTCCAGATTCCTGAGCTGTGGCACCATTTTCTTAATAAGTATACAAAAACACTTTGGGGGGGGGGGAGAGAGGTACAAAGAAACAAAATGCAAGGGCACCTATTAACACTGCTCAGAAAAATAAACGTGAATTCACGTGGCACTTTTTCCCCACTGCCAAACGATTTCTGCAATCCTCGTGTGCTGAGCTGGTTCAGAACAGGTGCAACACAGCTTCAGCAAGGAAGCAACTGACAAAGGAATAATTTGGATTTCCTAATTGTTTACATGAATGTCAAAGTGCTGAACCAGTACTAGCTTCTTTCACAAAGAGCAAGTTCCAAGGCTTGCATTCAATTAAGTTTTAACCAGAGTAAACTCACTGAAATGAATTAACATACCGAAGTGCATTGATTTCAGTGGTCTTCTCTGAGTAAAGCTGGTTGAATGCCACACTCTATAGTTTCTTCACAACGCTGTTTCAAAAATCAGTGTGTTGAGAGAGAAAAAAGGCTTTGTGAAGGTATCTGAAGTCGCCTTATACCAAGTCACACAGACCATTAGTGCATCTAACCAGGTATTGTCGCCAAATGACATTGGTGCTTCCAAGGTATTTGGTAGAAGTTCCTTGGCACTCTTCTAACAGGACAGCCCATAAACTTGAGACATCCAGGACTGAAAACAATATTTGTGCTGAAAAGCTGTTGTGCTGGAGGTGGCTAGGATGAGTCAAGTGTCTCTTCTTCTGGCTCCGCTAAGGGGACCAGGGCTCTGCTGCCATGAAGCGCCCCCCCCCCCACACACACTATCACCAGCAATATTCCTGCTGTAAGTGTAAAGCCATCAAATCCGCTGGGTCCTAAACCAAGTCCAGCTACTGGTGATGGGGCTGATCCAGGCTTCTCTGCTGTTTTCGGCAGGAGGTGGTGCAGAGGAAAGCAGCCTTCCTACTGCCCTCCTATCATCTATCCTGATCAGCAGGAGCAGCAGAATCCCAAAGGCAGGGGTGCCTCTGCCATTTGCTCAGCACCACTGCTCCTGCCTTGCTCAGACCATCAGAATTACAAGCGACTTTTACACTGCTAAAAAGGAAAAAGGAATTTTAAAGTACCTCTAAGGCCAAGGTTCCTTTGCTAGAGATCTTGCCCATACACTGAATAAGTTCATAAGTAAGCCAGTATTTATAATGCAGATGAGGAGTCAAGTGAGAAAGAAAAGCTTGCATTGGAGATCTAAGTTAGAAATTTAAGAAGGAAGCCCTGCTGCTGTTCTGCTGCCTGTCAAAACACTTTTAATATATATAAAATGTGTCATGACATGGGACTCCTCAGCCTCAGGGGAAGAGGTCATGGATTGAGAACTTCTTGGACTAAGAACCAGTCTTTGATATCTGCATGCTGAAGTTCTACAACGCAGGGAGCCTTAAATGCCAGAACTTCTCCGGTCTGAAGAAGCTGCATTACCATCTTCTGATTGTAAGGACTCCAGCTCAGAGGCCATACGCAACCAACTTCTCCAGTGCCACCAGAGTCCCTCGTTCTATAAATGGGCTAAACTCCCCTCATCAGTGGTGGGGCTAGCTGTTCTGAGGATGCTGCAGAACTTTAAGGCCCAGTCTGAATTTGCTGGTTGCTGGAGCAACAGTCAAGCCTAACCTGTCTGCTTCTAGCCTAGGCTCTACTTGGTGCTATCCAAGGTTCAACCCATTTTGCTTCTTTGCCTTTAGGACTTTAATCTCTACTTTGCCTGGCTTTGTTTATCTGGAACTTGACCTATGCTTGACCCAACTCTGCTTCTTCAATTTGGAACAAATGCTAGTGTGTGACTTGGTGTCCCGCAACACTATGCCCATCACAAGTCCCATTTGGCAAGAACCTCATCCGCCAGCTGGGACCACTTCCTTTGGCAGAACAAAATGGTGTCAATTTAGCCAAATATTATAAACTAGAGTGATGTACTTCTAAAAATAGGAAGATGGTTGTCAGTCTAGCTCACATTTGCAACCAGTGGGGTTAAGTCTGCACCAAGTGGGGGTGCACAAAGCTGGGAGTTTTAATCAATCAGTCAATCCCCCACCTTTTTCCCTGACAAGGACTCAATTAAAGACCCACACAAGTGGTTTAAATTTTTGATTATATATATTGTGGTTTCATATTTTGATTTTGTTCTGTGAACTGCCTTGAGACCTCTGGGTACAGGGCGGTATATAAATTCAATAAAGAAATAAATAAAATTGTCTGAGGCAGCTTTTGACTTGTGTTTCTTGCAGTTGGAATGAAGGGTGTATGTCTCTTGTTCAAGGGCAACCAACCCAGAACTTTGCTGGGCATGCCCAAGGCCACAGTGTGTCCAAAAGAGCTCTTTGGATTCCAGCCAACGGCATTAAAGTCTGTGACACAATGTCAATTTCCTGCATATAAAACACCAACCATTTCTAAAGAATCTTGGGAAAAAATAATTTGCTAACTAAATTAAAAGCCGATTCTCAGATGGAAGGCATTGTCGGTCAAATAATTAGTAAATCCTTATGGATAATTATAAATCTAAATAGCAGATGAATATTCATTCTCCACTTTATGCTGTACGTAGGCAGGAACCTTGTAACTGTAATCAGAAGTCAAGTGCTCATGAGTTTCCCCTTCCTTCTTCCTCCCCTTACAGTTTAAATGGTTAACTTACTTGTTTGATCAAACCAATTTGCCATTGCCTTTAAAGCAGCAAACTGGTCTGAGTGAGTTGTCCAATCAGAGATTGCAAAACAAGATCCAACTGTGATTTGAAATCCTGGTTTGGAGGACTCACGGAAACAATAGTTTGTTAGGTCAGACATAATGTCAAACTATGGTTGGATCAAATCAGAAAGCCATTAATCTAAGCACGAGAAGGAAGGCAGAGGAGCACAGAATCACAGGCCGAATGCCTTCCTCAGCCTGGTTATGAATCTAGTTCATCTCCTCAACAAGAGATGTCCAACTTTCAGAGGCCATCAGTCCACAAACCAATCAATCCAAACAGTCCAAACAACCTACAGAAAGTGAAGACGGCCAGAAATATATCTTGTGGCACAAGTGTAAGTGCTCAGAAATTATATTAGACTCCGCAGTAAAGCTGGTGCCATTTAGTAGTAACTAGAATTAAAGAACTCCAGGCTCCCAGGCAGCCTCCTATCTAGGAACTGATTAGACTCAGATCTGCTATATCAGATCCTGTATCATTTGTCTTTAGACTAGAGACACATTTCATCATCCCATTCTCTACCGGAGTCTCCATCAGTCCATACTGCTTGAGCTTGCATGGAAAAACTTCATGAGCACTATATCAACATCAAGTTGTATGCCAGGTATCTACTGTTGACAATGTTTCTTTATAGAATCTAGATCAGTGTTTCTCAACCAGGGGGCATATGAAGATCTCAGGAAGGATGGGAGTGTTGTTGGTTTTTTTTAAAATGTGGATAGTGTAAGAAAAAAAATAAGTCACAAACTTTCAATCCAATTAAAAATTCAAATAAAATAATTACAGGAGTCAGGTTTGAAGGGGTGTGTGGGAGGTTTATGTTACCTAACCGTTTAAAAAGCTTGAGAAACACTGATCTAAGTCATCCTTAGCACCAGCTCATATGTGAATGGTCACACTTGGTTATGAAAACTGTCACTCACAGATAACGAACCCACAAGAACTCTTTATCCTTCACTGGTCAGGTTTGTTTGTTCTTTCGAGTGTATATTTAAGAAATGGTTTCATTTTATGTTCGTATACTCCAATGATAGCTTATTAGGAGTTGTTAATGTGCAGGCACTATTCTAGTTAATTGCTTTGTGAGAAATGAGCCTTCTCCCATTTTTCAGTGTTTTTAGCCAAAATGTGAAATCAGAGCTGTCCCTGATTTAGTCACACATGCACCAGGAAAGGACAGCAAATAGCCTCGAAATAACCCAGGAAGTTCCTTATCCAGACAATGAAGAAAGGACTGTCTGATTCATTTTGAAGCTGCTCTTTCATCTTGCAATAGTGTTCTGGGAAAATAATTGAGAAATCCAGGACTTTAGCGTAGCTGTGACTGGGTAGTTGTGCACCAACCCAAAGGCAAAGAGTAGCAGCATAGACAGGAGGAGTTGTTCATGGTCTAACTCAGGTTTATTTTCATGGGAGGAAAATAAATTACCCTACAAATGCAAATAAAGCCCGTCATTACTATATCCATATTGCATAAAGAGGGGGGAATTGTGACTGAGCAACCCAGAGCAGCTATACTAAAGTGGGGGTGGGGGGGGCTGAGAAAAAGTTGTATGTGAAAACTCTGTGGTGCAGTCCAGTGTTGTCATCCAGCCTCTTGGCTTGTTAGGGAAATGATTGCAGCAGCAAAATGGGGGAGAAGTGATTGCTTCTCCACCCCACCCCCCCGCCATGGAGAAAAATAGGAGGATTCCTGGGTTGTGTTGTCACTGCTGGTATAAACCAATTGGTATATTGATATCAAAGGCTTAAATATATCTGAAAGAGCGTCTCCACCCCCATCATTCTGCCCGGACACTGAGGTCCAGCTCCGAGGGCCTTCTGGCGGTTCCCTCACTGCGAGAGGCCAAGTTACAGGGAACTAGGCAGAGGGCCTTCTCGGTAGTGGCGCCCGCCCTGTGGAACGCCCCCCCATCAGATGTCAAAGTGATAAACAACTACCTGATATTCAGAAGACATCTGAAGGCAGCCCTGTTCAGGGAAGTTTTTAATATGTGACATTTTAGTGTATTTTTCATCTTTGTTGGAAGCCGCCCAGAGTGGCTGGGGAAACCCAGCCAGATGGGCGGGGTACAAATAATAAATTATTATTATTAAATCCGTTTTTTGCTCAAGAGATGGGGCGTTATTGTTTGTTATGTGCTGATGATAATATTAAGAGTTGTTGTTATTCTGATTTAGAAAATTTCTTACCCATCCTTCACCAGAAGGTCTCAGGGCATGTTACAGCAATGCAAAAATTCAGTATTTTAGCCTCCTCGCTCCCTCCCTCAACTGCCACCCCCTGAAGGACCATCTCACTCCCTGAGAAAGAGAAAAAAACTTTGCTGAGTTGCCACCATCTAGTTCCCAGCAGGGCCCCTTCTGCCGCCAGTTGCTACTGCACACACTTCTGGAAAACCATAATGCCCTGAGGGGAGCAGAGAAGAAGCCGTTCCAGCTTTTGCTTTAACATACGCCTGCATTTGAAATGTATTGCAACGTTTAAAAAACCCACACTGCTTGTAACCATCTTTTGTAAACTGCTCGGTGTCGTCTGCCTGAAAAGTGACATAATAAATACCTTAAATAAATAAATGTTATGAAATACAAAAGATGCCCCTAGAACAGTGGTTCCCAAGTACAGTGGTGCCCCGCAAGACGAATGCCTCGCAAGACGGAAAACCCGCTAGACGAAAGGGTTTTCCGTTTTGGAGGTGCTTCGCAAAACGAATTTGCTATGGGCTTGCTTCGCAAGACGAAAATGTCTTGCGAGTTCCTGCGGGGTTTTTTCCCCTCCCCCCCCCTTTTCCCCAAGCCGCTAAGCCGCTTAACAGCTGATCGCTAAGCTGCTTAACAGCTGATCGCTAAGCCGCTTATCAGCTGATCCACTAAGCCCGCTAAGCCGCTAATAGCCTTTTAGCAGCTAATCCGCTAATCCCTTAAGCCTTTAATAGCCGCTAATAGCCGCTAAACCGCTAATAGCGCTAATCCGCTAATGGGCTTGCTTCGCAAGACGAAAAAAACCGCAAGACGAAGAGACTCGCGGAATGGATTCTTTTCGTCTTGCGAGGCACCACTGTACCTAAGTACTGCAAGACCCCATTTTTCAACAGCTAAGACATGGAACGCTTGCTTTTGAAAATGTTGTTCTCACTATGGTAGTTTTTGTTATGTGAATGGTGCCACAGACCTCCCCCCGCCCAGGTGGGTTACACAGACCACCAGTTGAGAACCACCGCCTTAGAATACACTGCTTGCTTTAGCAGTTTGCAACTGAATTTATCCAGCAGGGGCATCTGAGCCTGGGCTGCGCAAAATCTTCATCCCCTCTGAAGTACCTACCACAAGCGTTCTTCCACTGAATATGGCTGGGGAGTTGTGGCCCTGCAGATCTTCCTGGGCTACAACTCCCATCACCACGAAGCCCTGACCCTGCTGGTTTGGGCTGAAGAACCCCAGCAGCACCAGGAGGGCTACCTGTTCCCCATCCCTAGAACACAATATCGACAGCCTAAGATCCACCGAGGAAAGACTTTCTGTAAGGTAACTGCTTTATAGCAGATGGAGTTTTTCCATGGTTTAAGAGTTGCATTGTGGGGAGGAAGTACAGCTCTTGTGTCTTTAACAGCAGTGTGACAGGCAGAAATGCAGGTTAAGACTTTGATTATATGGAAATACAATTGTGGGGAAAGCTTCATCTGTTTACATTCTGTCTGTCAGACGCCTTAGTTCTAAAACTGTGGTTTAATAAATTGCTGGAAGCCACCCAGAGTAGCTGGGGCAACCTAGACAGATGGGTGGCATATAAATAAATTAGTAGTAGTAGTAATATTACTTGTGTTTTGCCCAATATATTTTTGGGGCCTCCACCCCAGCCACAAAGAGGATGCAAACTGCATATGCAAATTGTATCTAACTTTGTCATTGACTACAAAGGAAACAGGGGCCCCAATCCACATGCTGGGCCCAGAAAATATTGTAAGGGCACCCCTGCCTAAATGCCAAGCCAACAGGAGTTATAGGTAGGAGAAATGCAGCTGGACCTTCCACTAAGGATGTGTTCTCTTTTTAAAAGTTGCTTGTAAAATTAGTGCCCTTTAAAATGCCTACAGAATGATTCATCTGGTATTTGGGAAGTCGGATGTTGCGGATGGGCAACTAAATGTCAGGATGGAAAATGCCGAAGTTACAGGCTGCAGAAAACTGGCTGAGTTTTCCACTGATAGCATAGAGAAACGATGGGGAAATAGATGAAGAAATGGAATTAAAACAATGGTGTCATGTAGATCTCTTCTTATCACAGTAGTTCTACCACTCCAGTCAACAAGAAGTCTCCATTGCCTCGTTTGAGATTCTTGCAGTGAGTTTATGTTTTGCTCCTGCACAGGCACATATTAATTAAGCCATACATTACATTATTTACAATGTTTAACTCTGACCGAGTCACATCCCATACAAATAATATTTTGAGGAATTTTCAGAAGTCACACTTGTATACCATGGTTTAATTAACCATGTGTGAAATCTTAATGTAAGGTTAATTTCCCCTTATAACACCAAGATTACCGTGGTAGCTCCAAGGGCAAAAATTGCTTGATTTAAGATGTCTTTTTACATAATGGTGTTTAAAGTTTCATTTGTTTATTACTTGTGTTTTAACTTTTTGACTATTGAAAATAATATTTTCCCAAAGCTGAATTCAAGTAAAAACTGAAACTTTAAAAGAAATGCAGGGCTGAAGGATAAACCGTATCATTAAGGCTGTGAGCATGTACAAAAGGTATTTTAGTTACCTATCACTGAGGTGGAGAAAGCTGCTATTCTCATCAGGATGCTCATCTTCAAAACTCAGGTTGGACCAGCTGCCAGTGCTGTCATCACCAGTGCTGAGACTCATCTGCTGGCTGACTATGGATTCAGCAGAATTAAACCCTTCTTTTCCCACAGAGCTAGATAAAGATTAAAATGATAGGATCACTATTGTGTTGCATATAGTTCCATGGCACTCCCAGTTTGGCTTCTTGCCGCCCCCTACTGTTGCCCACTGGGGGAATGTGGATGTGCTGATTAAGATAATGTGATGGCTGGGGCCTCACAAATAAAGCTGCAGGAGACCTTTTTTCCTCTGAGCAAGGAGCTCCTTGACAAACTTTTCCCTGCCAACTGCTTAAAAAATGAATCAAGACCTAAATCAACTACCTTCAGTTGGTAGGAAAGGTAGGCATTAAAAAGGGAGGGGGAAATCTGCTCCATTCCTATTACAAATGCAGCTTGAGCTGCCATCCATTCTAAAATCTTGACTATAAGCTTTGACTCTTCATCACATTATTCTTCCTCGTCTGCAATCCTATGCATATTTACACAGAGCAAGCTCCATTAAATTCAGCGAGACTTGCTTCTCATTTAGAATGCACAGGATCAGACTGTAACACTGAACAGTTGCCTAACAAAGCATCTTCTGCCAGCTAGAGTTTCAAAATGCTCATTTGGTTCTTCTAGTTTTAAACTGCTACTCTGAACGTGACACTTTCTCAGAAAAGAGGACCAACAGCCAGCCCTGCCCCGAATTTGTCTTTTCCCTCTCTGCTCCCTCTATTGCCCCTGCAAGCTTGTTCAGTTAGGAGTTTAGCCTGAGCAGACACTTTCAGCTCCCATATTGCTTCGGAGTGAGTTGCCCACAGTTCTGCAGCGCCATGTCTTTGGAATCTGCATTAATGATCCAAACAATCATAGACATAACAGTGTGATGGCAGCAACAAAAAAAACATAATGCTATTCTGGGCTATATCCACAGAAGCAAAAAGATTCCTGCATTGCACGGGGTTGGACTAGATAATGCTCTTGGTCCCTTCCAACTCTACAACTCTATGATTCTAGGTCTAGTGTCCAAATCAAGAGAAGTAATCATACCACTCTATTCTGCCTTGGTCAATCCCCACCTGGAGAATATTGACAAGCCAGAATGTGTGTGCAGAGGAGGGTAACCAAGATGATCAAGGGTCTGGAAACCAAACCTTTTGAGGAATGGTTGAGGGAGTGAGTTATGTTTAGCCTGGAGAAGAGGAGATTGAGAGGAGATACAACAACCATCTTCCAATATCTAAAGGGCTGCCACATAGAAGATGGAGCAAGCTTGTTTTCTCCTGCTCCAGAGGGTTAGAATCAAACCAATGGCTTCAAGTTACAAGAAAAGAGATTCTGACTAAACATCAGGAAGAACTTTCTGATAGTAAGAGCTATTTGACAATGGAAAAGACTCCCTTGGAAGGTTGTGGACTGTCCTTTCTTGGGGGTTTTAAAACAGAGATTAGGTGACCATCTGCAAGGGATGATTTAATTGAGATTCCTGCATTGCAGGGGATTGGACTAGATGACCCTCAGGATCCCTTCCAACTCTACAATTCTATGATTCATAGAATCAGATGGTGTCCCACATCTTATATTTGCACAGTTGGTTCTTCCTGCCTAAATGCAGAACCTATTGAGATTTATTTTGTTAGTTTGAGCCCAGTTCGTCCAATCAGTTAAGGTCACCTTGTATCCCAATTCAGTCTTCTGCGGCATTAGCTACCCCTCCCAGTTTGGTGTCATCTGCAAATTTGATAAGCATCCCATCAATAGCTTTGTCCAAGTCATTTATAAAGAAAATGAACAACAATGGGCCCGGGCTGAACCTTGCAGCACCCCACTTGTAATGTTTTTCCAGGAGGACAAGGAACCATTAGTGAGTATTCTTTGGGTTCGGGTCAGTCAATCAGCTACAAATCCACCTAACAGTTGCCTTGTCTAGCCCACATTCTACCAGCTTCCTTGTTAGAATATCATGGGGACTTTGTTAAAAGTCTTACTTAAATTAAGTTACACTATATCCACAGCATATGGATCCCCTGATCCACCAAGCTTGTAACTCAATAAACAAAGAAAAAGATTTGTTTGGTATGACTTGTTTTTAAGAAACTCATGCTTGTTTTTAGTAATCACAGCATCATTTTCTAAGTGCTCACAGACTGATCTGTTCTATTATCTTTTCTGGTACCGATGTCAAGCTCACCAGTCGGGAGTTACCTAGGTCTTCTTTTTTCTCCTTTTTGTAGATGAGGACAACATTTGCCTACCTCCAGTCTGCAAGGAGCTCACCTGTTCTCCAAGAATTCTCAAATATTATAGACAGAGGCTCTGAGATTACATCTGCAAGCTCCTTTAGTACTTTTGGGTACAGCTCATCAGGCCCTGAAGATTTGAATTTGTTTAAAGAAGCTAGGTGTTCTCTTACCCCCCTCTATTCCTATCTTGGGCTGCAGGTCCCTCCTTGCACTGGGCACTGCTTTCCTACTGAGTGAAGACAAGAGGCAAAGTAGGTGTTGAGCAGTTCTGCCTTCCCTCTGTCACCTAGTAGCATTTCTCCATCTTCTACACAGAGGACCTACCACATGCTTGTTCTTCCTCTTGATTTGAACATAGCCAAACAAACCTTTTAAATCATTTTTAACCTCTCTTGCAAGGCTGAGCTCATTCTGAGCTTTAGCCTGCCTGATATTCACCTTTGCAACTGTTGGCTATTCATGCATTCTCCTCCTTCATGATTTCTCATCTCTTCCATTTCCTATACATACCCTTCTTAAAGCTCAGCTTATCTGTAAGATCCTTATGCAGTCATACTGGCTTCTGTAGATGCCTTCCACTTTTCTTTCTTGTTGAAATTGTCTGCACTGGAGTCTTTATTTCACCTTTAAGAAACTCCCATCCATCTTGGACTCCCTTCTCATTGATTCATTGATTTTAGAACTCCACTTTCTACTTCCCTCCATACTGAGAACTGTCCTTTCATTCCTACTCCCTGCTTCCTGTTTCTTAACTCACTGCTCCCCTTCTGTATCTTGATACAGAGCAGTGAGTCTGCAGGAAGAATGTGTGCTGAGCCCGGGGGTAATCTGTGCAACATGGTCCAGGACTGGTCCAGAATCCGAAGGTTCCGCTAGGAGTCAGTCCGACAGGGCCAAGGCAGGACATGAGGCAGGAAACCAGGCAAGGACAGGTACAGGATCTTGCATACAGCAATGTTGCTCCCGCAACCTGAGGCAGGGCCCGACAGCCTTTTATCTTTGTCGGGGTAGCGGCTGGTCCTGATCCCCCGGTGACTCACCTCCCTTTTTTGCCCGAAGGCGAGCATTCCTCCTGCTAGTACTCAGGTCTCTCCTTCTTTCAGACTTCAGTCTCTGCAGCTCGGGAGACATTAGTAGGTTACTAGACCCAGGGGCCACCTCAGCCTCCCCTGACCAAACCGGTAGTGGAGCAGCTGTAAGTGATGGCCTAGCTGAACGCAACGAGGTAATCCCTGCATCTGGAGCCAGGGCAAGCTCAGGCCCCTGACTCGGCCCAGCTGGTGTTTGTTGCAGGGGAACCTGTGCAGACTGGGACTCTTCAGGATCAGGCCCCAGACTTGGTTCAGGTGATGCCTGAGGCAAAGGATCCGGTGCAGACTGAGTTTCCTCTGGTTCCGAGTCCGAGCCCGAGTCCCAGGCCATCACAGAATGGCAGGAACAAAGGTATCATGTTGAGGAATGTGAGTGCAAGAGTGCTGTGGGCTTCCCAGAGGCATCTAGGAGCTCACTGTGGGAACAAGTTGCTGGACTAGATGGGCCTTTGGTCTGATGATGAGTCCAGATCAGGGAGCGCAAATGACATCAGCTCCTATGAACCAAGAGAACTGTAGTGGCAGCTCTCTCTATGCCTGCCCGCCCCCACCTTCCCTGGAGGATGCGGAAGACCTCCATGTCCTGACACAATGGTGCCCAGCTCAGGAACCACACATACCATCAACTAACTGTTGGCATGAGAAGACTGTCTGTCTTTGGATTATATATTCTTATTGCTTAAGTGTTTAAATTGCAAACCGTCTTGGGTGCCTTGGCAGAAAAGCAGTGTGTAAACCCAAAAATAAATAAATAAAATAATAATAACAATAACTAATGAGTTCCTGATCCACAAGAAGACCTCTCCTCTTACTCTGTGACTGCTTATATGGCATACTTTGTCAAAAGGTACATAACGTCAGTAAAATCATCTCTATCTGTATGCTTTGTTGACACTCTCAAAAGACCTCTCATAGCATGTTTCTTCTATATGCTTGGTATTTTTATCTTTGGCAATGCTTTCCACTACTTTTCCTGGAACAGATGTTAAGCTAACTGGCCTGTACTTTCCAGGATATCCCCTGAATCCCCCCCTTTAAAAATAAAATAATGTGTTACTTCCCAGTCTTCAGGTACTGGTTTTAGGAAGAAGTTACGTATTTTTCTTAGACGATCAGCAATTTCCCATTTGAGTTATTCAAGAACTCTTGGGTGGATGCTATCTGGATTCATCAATTTGTCATTTTTATTTTGTCTATAAAGTCTGTAACTTTTTTGTCACCACTGTTTGCATCAGTTCTTCAGACTCTCCACCTATGGAAGTCAATTCAGGCACAGGGATCTACATCATATCTTCCACTGTGAAGACAGATGCAAACAATTCATTTGTCTTCTCTGCAAACTCCTTATCCTCTGTTAGCACACCCAAGGTACTCCTGTCACCCTAAGATCCAATCGCCTAACCAGCTGGTCTTCTGCTAGTAATGTATTTAAATAACCTTTTGCTGTTGACCTTTATGTTTCAGCAACATGCTCCTCAAATTGTTTTTAAGCATCTCTTATGGCCTACTTGCATTTCTTTTGCCAGAACTGAAGTGTGTGTGTGTGGAGGCTTTTTCTTTTTTCTTTAAACCAGGATGAAGCTTGGACAGCAGGAAATGGGACTGGAATATAGAGAACTGGGCTTCCGGGTTGGCGCGCCTGGCAATGGCGGACCTCTTTCGTCTCGGAGGAGACTGCTCTCTGAAAAGAAGGGTCTGACCGCCTACGGCGAGGCGGAGACCCGTTAAAAACCACGGTCGGAGGAAGACCGTGGACTTGGGATCCGGCTGGTGCCTGTAGCGCCTCCCTTACTCGCGGGGAGACCCGGTTACGGGCTCCGGAGCGACGTGGGGTGAGTGGCGCGGCACTTTGGATCGATCGCTGTTTTCGGGGAGTGAAGCCGCACAGCTGCTGTCAGGAAGCGCTAACTTTTCCTGTGGACATTTGGATTAAAGAAACTCTTGTAAGTAAACGGAAATTGGATTATAAATTACTGAAATTCGGCATCAGATGGAAGGTCAAAACAGGAAGCCCACCTTCCACTTTGTAGAAAGATCAAGGCAAAAGTGTGAGAACTGGAGCCTCTAAAAAGTACTTCACAAGGAAACAAATCTGTCACCTAAGCCCTTTAAACCCCCCCTCGGAAGCAGGGAAGAGGGGGAGATTGCTTTAACATTTTATAGCCCTGCAGAGCAGGGTACTTTGATCTTATTTTTTACCATTTACCATCTCGAGCCCGGGACCGGGCGGCCAAAACAAGAAAAAGAATCTTTATAACAAGAAATAAATTACTAAGAATTATTAAGAAGAAAAGGATTAAGAGAGAACTGAATCTTTCGCTTACTGTTTGGGAAAGGAAAAAAGGAGTTAAATGACAATTGTTTTTGAAAGGTGGATGAAAAATAACTAAAGGAAACTGTAATCAGGTGGCTGTGGAAAGTTACAGAAACTCATGTTGGATTTTTATAAATGTTACACTTTTGGATAGAAACTTTCACACAGGCTGCAACTTTACAGACTAAATAAGCATCTGACCTTGACAGTAAGATAACATTGAAAGAACAGACTTGGGAACATGGAAGGAAGAATAGCAGCTCTGTTTGAGCAATTTCAAAAAAAACTGTCTATTTTGGAATTTGGCATCTCTGATTTGAAGGAAAATGTCCACAGCCTAGCTCAAGAAGGGAAAAAATTATTAAACTCGGCCCAAGGACTGGAATTAAATCAACAAGGAAGGACAACTGACAAGAATATGGATCAAACAGAACAGGTTCCGTCCTTACAAGAGGAATCTCTGGTGGAAAATACAGTAATAGAGCCTCAAGTTGATGGACAAAAAGTGGACTATGAGAGTAAAGAGTTTAAAGGACAGATCTGGAAAAGGAGTGCCATGTATGGACTAAGAGACACAGGTTTGATAAGATATATTTTGGAAATTGGCACTCTGAGAAAGTTTGAAGAAGGGAATTTTAGCAACCTTAAAGAGAGTGTGGAGCAAACTTTGGACAATTCTTTGGTCTACAAGAGGAACTACAGAGTTCGGGCAAGCTTGTTCACAAAGGTTAAAGGAGATGTTGAGGGGAATGTGGTTTGGGACATAATTTTAAGCTCGAAAAAGACTCTCCAGACAGGCCAGAAAGATGACTTAAGAGCCTCGGACACCAGGCAACCTGGCTGATGGATTGAATTTATGGATTCGAAAGACTCTAAAAATCTGTAAAAAGGATTGGCAGTACCCGATACCGGGGGGATGAGATGGGGGGGGGGAAATTGGAGATTATTAAGTAAAGTTTGACAAAATATGGTTTTAATAAGTATTTTGAGGGGATGACGGAAGGAAGTTAACTGGTTCCAGGAGTAAGATAAGGAAAATGAAAAACTAAGATATAAGGGTATATAATTATAGAATTTAAGATTAGAAGTTTTAAGATAAATTCTCTTTTTCTATTATTATTGTTTTTTTTCTTTTTTAAAAGAGGTAAAGGTAACTAAGGGAAAAAGTATCAAAAGTTGGAGGGAATTTGCCGATTAGATTAAAATCAGGAATATAAAGAGGGAGGTGGGAGGAAGTCATGGAAACAAGTTAAAGGAAAAAAGGGAATGTGAGACTTTGTGTTGTGTGGGGTATTTTTGTGTTTTGTTTTTTGGGATTTTTGTGTTGGGGGATGGGGAAGAGGGTTCTTTGTTTTTTTTTTTGTTGTTTTTTTTCCTTTTTCTGTTTTTTTCTTTTTTTTTCTTTTCTGTTTTTTGTGAATATGTTTTGTCTTGGTGTTATGTTGTTGGAAAATCTCAATAAATATTATTAAAAAAAAAATGGAATATAGAGAACTGAGTACGAATGAATGAAGACATAACAAGCAAATAAGCATGGACTACTACACTATAAAAATGTGTCAGAACCCACGGGGAGAAATCCATCATACTGGACTGGAGAAGGGCTATTCTGGACATTTAATGACAATTATAATTGAAGAGTTACTTTTGGACTTTTTGAGTGAAAAAAGGTGGACCTGAGGTGCCTGGGAGTGAAGACTGAGAATCCTTATTCCACACACAGAAGAGTCAATCCTCCCCACTCTCGCCTGGGAGCTTCCCCTTCTCCCCCCAGGCTCCCACCCTCAGAGATCCTTTCACTTTCCTTCCGCCACCTTAGTGTGTATCTTCATTAATCCACGATAGGAAACTTCAATAAACAAAGCATAAATATAGATGGAGAGAAAACAAAAAGTAAAGATCATAGAAAAGGAAGATAAAAAGAGAAAGAAAGAAGAAGAAGAAAAAGCATCTTTTGATTTTCTGTCTGACAATTATGTAAATGACAATTGTTCAAGGTATTCAGAGTATGCTTTCCAAGTAATCTCTAGCCGTTTTAGGGTCCAGCTTTCTCTCAGTCTGCTAGGTGTTGTTTTAAGATATAATTGGGATAGAGGGTCCAATATTTATTCTCTCTTCTTTCTCTTCTCTTCCTTTATTCTCTTCTTTTGCATACAGTGGTACCTCTGGATGCGAATGGGATCCGTTCCAGAGCCCCGTTCACATCCTGAAGCGAATGTAACACGCGACTGCGTGCGCTGCGTTTCACCGCATCTGCGCAAGCGGCAAAACCCGGAAGTAACGTGCTCCATTACTTCCGGGTCTTCGCGGAGCGCAACCCGAAAATATTCATCCTGAAGAATACTTCAACCCGAGGTATGACTGTATTCTTGTTTCTTTCCTATTTATCTTCTTTAGATTAGTTTGGCTTTTATTGTCTTTTATGTTGAAAATTCTTAATAAAAATGATTTTTAAAAATGAAATTGAACTGCACAGGCAAATAAATGTTGTTCCTTTGCAGACTGACTTGTATTGAAGCTGGTCTGCAAATGGATGTATTTCACCTGATGTAATGGAAATGAGACAGGTACTCGCCTATCTACAGGGACAGAAGGCGGTTGGGATCCAGTTCCACACCATGGCCTCAGAGGTACCTTGTTATGGTATTTGGCACCAGCTAAATTCGTATATTTTTACCCAAGTTTTTGGGGGTTGGCTGATTGGGTTTTGGCCACCTGCAACTGAGAAATTCCTGCCTGTGGTATGCCTATTTTATTTTATTTTAATCTGGTTTAAATTTCTTATACTGTGTTTTTATAGTTTTAATGGATAAGTAGCTATGTTTATAAACCACCCTGGGATCACATGTGGTAAAACAGTGGCGCACAAATCAAATAAAGAATACATACAGAAACACACACACACAAACTATTTTAACATGATCAAAGATGCCTTCATTTGAAAAAGAAAATCAAACATTTTGCTAAACCTCCAGAATCATTTCTACCAAGTGAATCACCTAAATTTATCGAGACTGTATATTCTTCAAAAAGAATGAGACTGGTTTCATATCACAGGGGGTCATTTAAAAAATAATAATGAGGTACTAAACTGTATAATAAGGAACTATGCCTAGAATAGGGATTCCAGCTAATTTACTAGCAAGTTCAGTCACATTTTAATGTCATCTTTCATACTGTTATTTCTTTAAATACGTGTATCTTCATTAGGCATTTAACAGTTTCTGCGGTGCTACTGACCTTGCCAGTGATCAACCTCACTTCCTTTTGACTACTGTCTGGTCAGACAGAAATTACTAATTAATTAATTAATTAATTGCCGTATTTACTTGAATCTAATCCTCACTTTTTTGGCCAAATTATGTTGTGAAAATTAAGGTGCACATTAGATTCGATGGCACATTTACATTCGCCATCAAATACATTTTTTGGTTTCAAGGTTCTGAAAATCTAGGTGCGCATTAGATTCGATGGCACATTAGACTCGAGGAAATACGGTAATTCAATTTCTATATTGTCCTTTATCCAAGGATCACAGGGCAGTTTGCACACTCTTTTCTCTCTAGATCTCATAACATAGTAACAAACAAAAATAATACCCGCCCTCCATTGTTTAATTAGCCAAAGACTAAGAAGAGTAACACATGCGCATGCAGAGCACTGGACACATTGACTTTTCTTCTAAGAAAATATTTCTTCTACCATGGGAACCGCAGGAAACATACAACAACTAAGGGACAAAAGTGGATTCTACTGAAGTTCCTAAGCTGTATTATTAATGGACAAACCAACAACATATAACAAACTGTGCTTTCTATTTTAATGAAAAATTTGGAAGCAAGATAAGGGAAACAGCTTCAACAGTATTCACATAACCAGGGAAGGATCATTTCAACCTTCACAGCCAACACTTACGGAAGTTTCAAAATCAGCCTCAGGATTTTCTTTGATCAAATTTATTAGGATTTATGAGCAGCTCAGCAATACTATTTTCTACATAACTACATGTTCTGTGCTTTAATTTGATCTTCATGTATCTCTCTGCCACCACCTAAAAGATTATCCAAACCTGGATCTGACTTAGCAGAAATCGGTGATGTTTTATCTTCTACCATTTATGCTTCACAATCGCTTCTACGTTTATGTTAGAGCAAAAAAACGAGAAACAAAAAGTTGGCCAAACCTGAAAGATGACAAATACTCTTAAGATTATCCCCTGCATTTTAAATTTACTTAAATCCTAGCACCCTTCATGAACACAGTAAACAATTCTTCCCATGGCAATACTATTAAATGCCCTTGTTTTTAAGCTTTATCATAAAACAAAAAGCTACGTCCTTATGACTTTCTTGCAGAAATTAAAATTGTACTAATACTGAAAAATGCATATAGTTTTCAGCACCTTACATATATTAAAAGCAATATAAAATAATTTAACTTTACCTTATGTTGGCAGGTGGACTAATGTTTGTCATACACGAAGTCATTATTTCTGTAGTGAGGCTTTCAGCAAAGCTGACTCCATCCTGGCCAATTCCACTATCTGCTGTCAAACTTGTGTTGCTAAGCTGCCTTTCTGCTTTGTCAAAAACTGCAGCAACCACATTTTCAGCAAATACTACCTTCTCATCCATATTAATATGAATTTTTGGAATATCCAAGTGAAGAATGCGAGATTTCGGACAGATTCCACTTATTCTGGGAACCGGGTGAACTTGAGAGTGGAGTTCTTGCTGAGTCAGCTGCAAAGATGAACTTCCAGCACAGTGTTGATGCTCCTTCATACTACAGTATCTGCAGGCTGTTGCAGAAAATGGAGACAGCTTTTCTGCATATGTTGTTCTATCTCCATTTGTCCAGTTTTCAGTAGTTTGCAGCGTAGCAGATTCCAAGCTAGCTTCTAAAGTGTCATCTGCTACCTTCCTAGCATACTGTTCAATGGCATGGATAATGCCATTTCTGTAGGCAGGTTCGTTTAAACTGCCTGTACTATGATAAAGCTTTTGTTTGCAACAGAAAGGAGAAAGTGCTTTAGAAAATGTTGCTTTAAGTTCAGTGACTTGATCGTTCTTAGATTTTTTATACAAACAGGAATCAGTTAAAGATTTTGACAGACAAGCGCCTCTCATTATTTTTCTTCTGACATCAGAGGTTATGCTACAAGCAAGGGTTTCTGAAAAATCTAGCAACTTTGTACATTCAGTTCTGTGTGTGCTACATTTGTTTCCACAGGCTTGCTGCCCCAAATGACAAATGTTACCTTTTTTCTGTTTCTTTCCATCCACACCCGGATCAGCCTTACTGTTTCCCTTTGAGCCCTCGGAGGGAGCTATTTTACTTTTACACTTCACCCTGAGTTTCCCAGCAGCTTCCTGCATTCCAGATTTTATAGATCTGTAAGCAAGTCTACTGGCAAACTGATCCATTATCAGTTCGCTGTGGCCGCCTTCTCTTTTCAGAATACGAATGATGTGATCTGCATATTCATCAGTTACACTCTCACAACTTGGATATTTGGAGGTCAGACCTGGAGCTTCTGGGTGCTGGGGTAGAGAGAGTATAGAAGAGTCTGTCTCTCGAGAGCCCTGGTCTGCCCAGGGACACCTCATGTCTTTGGACCAGCATTTATGAGTGTTTATTTTGGGACGAACGCCATCTGCCCCACAGTTCGCTTGCTTCAGCCTTAGGAGCGTGCAATGTTTGGATTCAACTATTTTCTTAGCTTCACTAATGACCTTCCCAGCCATATTACCAGCATAAACCAACAACGAATGAAGGCTGGCTTCTGAAACATTCGCAAATCCACTATGCACACAGCTTTTATTTCCTGCACTTATTGGAAAGCATTTATTATTCTCCATTTGAACCGCTTTATAATCTAAATGTGAAGCAGCCATTTCGGTTGCCACAGCAATTATGCGAGTGGCTAGACGATCGGCATATTCTGTTGTCCTTCCTGATGTTTTCGTTCTCTTGTCCAATGCTGCAAGCCAATGCTCTTCATCTTCGCTGCTTTCAACTTCTTCAGAGAGAGACCGCATCAGTTTCAACATGAACTCTTCCTTTTCTAAGTCTTGACGTTCATTTTCATATACTCCACCGGTTTCTGATCGGTAAGGGGTAGAAGGGGGCGTCGCGGGTGCAAACTCCTTTGCTAGTTCACCTTTCAGTTTCTTTGATAGCTTTCTTAAATTCCACTCTGAACTCGTTTGGGTTGCTATTAAAGGTGTTGGTGGAGGTGTGTCTGGTAGGAGACAAGGAGTTTCATCTCGCATACTCAGTTTGTCTTCCATCTGAAATGCATCTTCACCGTTAGTTGCCACAGAAGTGAAGGCATTAATGCTAGGAAAAGTTCTTTCAGGACCAAACGTAGAGCAAAGCGCAGAGTGCCCGGCTGATTTGTATGTGTTGTGTTTTCCCAGTGGGTTGCTTAAGGATTTTGCTGAACAGCTTTCTGCATCTGGAAACTCTTCAGCAGGTTTCACAAAAGTCACTGCAGAACAAGGAGATGACGTGGATGTGGAAGTCCTGCTACCCACATGTCTCTTTTTCCCCTGAATGCCATCCTTAGACCCTGAAAGCAGACACCTATTCGAGTAAACTGGTGATACATGAAATTTAGATGAGCTGTTCAAGGGCATCTGCTGCTGCCCTACAATTACTGGAATACTTTTGTTTGTTTCTGATGGTTTTATTGCACTATGCAATTCTTTCCTATTGCTTTTTTTACTGGTTCCTAATCCCACACAGTATGCTAATTTCTCACCGGTAACAGAACATGCAGATTTAGTTTCATCTACAGACTGCTTCACTATTCGCTTGGCTAAATAATTTGCAAACATATTCTCACAGGCATCTTCACCAATGCATGGCAAATATGACGTTTTATCCAATTTTAGTATTTCTGTGTATTGCTCTGCATTTTTGGACGTCTTGGAAGAGGTTACTGCTTCATATGCCTCCGTTACAATCATATCTACCATTGTTCCAGAAAAATTACTGACGCTTGGCATCCTAGTTGTTAAGTCTGAAAATTTACTGACTTCAGGGCTATTTGCTTGCTTAAAGTCACTTTGTGTACATACAATATGTGCATTATATTCACTGTTCTGACTGCTATCTGTCATCAAGTAAACATTTCTAACTGTTGTCACTTCATCTTGTCTTTTTTGTGTTGCACAACACCGCTCTGCTGATTTTTTATAAAATTTCAGACTGCCTGTTGACGCTGAATGTTTCCTTACCTGTATGTCATTAAATAAAATCTGATTTTGACAAAGTATGCTTCCAGCTAAGGGCACGGGGATTGAACTTGCAATGCCAGAAGTACAGAACAAAGCTTTATGGACAGTATATTCCTCCCTGAATTCCTGTATTGAATTCAAGGCTACTGGTTCTTGATCAGGAAACTCAGAGGAAGCATTGGAGGCCTGTGTTGACTCCAAACTACTTTCTGCACCTATGTACTTTATATTGTCCGTAGAAATACTAATAGCTGCTTCTGTTGTAAATGCCACCTCAACCTGTGATAACTCAATAAAAGCTTCCTGAATAACCGACTCAGACAAGTCTTTGGAATATGACTGTATAACTTTATCATCATAATGGAAGGACCAGTTCTGAAAAGTTGTAGGAGTTGACGGGTGTGAAAACTGGCACACTTCCATGATCCCCTCAAAAATTAGTTCCTCAGCCAGGTTTGCTGCAAATTTTGCAACTGTGTTGGTGAATATTTGTTGCTTTACAGAATGTAGCTCCTTTAAAGCACCTGTTAACGCTTCACTCACCAAAAAGCCTGCTAGTCCATTAATAGCTTTCTTCTTCAGTGAAAAAGCTTGCTGCCTCCCAATCTCATAAAAAGCCATTTGAAAGATTGAAGAAGTCAGTTTTGCAGCCAAGTGACAGAGTGCATTAGTACATGAAGAAACACCTTTCTGAAGATCTTTAAAAGCACTGCCAAAACTCTTCTCAACGAGCTCTGATGCAAATTTCTGGATGTGGTCTTTAATCATTAGTGATTTGCATTTAGATTTTTGTCTGTTATCTAATTCTTTTCCAGAAGTTTCCCCTTGGGTTTTTGCCGACTGGGCTGTTTCTTCTTTTGAGACAATCCTATTACTGTTAGAAAATTCCTGTGTGCATCTACATGATGATGGAGATCTGGAATTAAAGACCGAACCTAAGATTTCAAAGGAAATGTTATTTGCAAAATCAGAGTATGGGTGACAAACCAGATTGTGCTTTTGGTTAATGGCATCTCTACTGACACCCAACTGACATGGACACTCTGTTGAAAGACAACTGCCTAATGGACTGAAAGCTGAAGATCTGATAGGGCTGAACAAGGCTCCACTGTCATCCCCTGATGTTTTCAATGGCCGGGGGGAATCAGGAACATCCAAGAGGTTGCTATATGGAGATTCTGGTTTGCGAGGAGTTGGCTTCCTCACATTGGCTGGAAGAGCGGGATGATCAACCTTGAACCTTTGAGGATTCATTGCAGTGGTTGCAGAGCGTGGCCTTTTATGCGAAATCATTTTCATATGAGATGGATGTTGAAGGAGAGGACCCCTAGCATGTTTACAACCACTCTCCAATGTTTGTTCTTGTTCATCAAATTGGTCAAAGCTATCGAAAAATTCACTTACTTCAGAGTCTGAATCCTCTATGCCATCTTTCATTACTGGGATTTTTGGTAGCTGAAGTTTTGCCTTTAGGCTTCTCTGATACCCTTCTTCATCTAAGAAAATAATAGGGCTTGGGCTAGAACAATCTGACTCTGAGGATTCAGCAGGAGAGGAAGAAAACAGTGTTTTACATAAAACGTTAACATTCTGATCAGAAGAATTCTGTGGCCTGAAGAAACTCCTCTGCAGCCAAGGATCCGAAACAGAAGTTGTGACAGAATTTCTTACAGAAGACGACAATTCTTTTAATTCCAAGATGTTAACTAGAGAAGTTGATGACTTGACAGATGGCTTCCGATGTAGAAAATGAAACTTTGGATCAAGAGATTCCAAACGTTGAACAGAGATGGTCTGCAAAGCAGCATCTTGAAGTTTCTCAGGTGTAACTTGGCCTGTGCCAACAGGGAGGGAAAGGAATAGTTAACATACAGTACGTCTGAAAGCAAAAGATTGCAGCTGTAGCAGAAATAGGTTAATAGCATAAAATGTACTTGAATTTTGGTCTGATCAAAGATTGGGCAGCCCAATCCTATTCATGTTTACTCAAAAGTAAGACTTATTTCATTCAACAGGGTTTATTCCCAAGTAAATATGAACAGGATAAGTAGAATTGTCAGTGAAATTCTCCCAAGTTGGGCTCAAAGAAGAACTCTGAAGGCTTGGAAAAGCCCACCTTGAGTATGAAGCGAGCATAAATCTTGGCCACATAAGAATTCCTGTTTTTATTCTTGACCAGCATTTCCCATGTCCAAAGTTTACACAGTGGCCCAGTTCACATGTCATGCTAAGCCAAACCATGGTTTAACATGAATGAGTGCTGGGCATTGGGAGAGGAGCTCATAGCTACATTGCTTCTCCCCGGTTGTTTTGCTGCTTCATTATGCTGAGCTAAGCCATGATTTGGCACAGCATGGCATCCAGACCTGGGCTTGTAGTTTAGCTCTCCCAGACAAACAATGAGCCACAAACCATAGGAAAACCTT
This sequence comes from Podarcis tiliguerta, assembly GCF_965153285.1. Taxonomy (NCBI): domain Eukaryota; kingdom Metazoa; phylum Chordata; class Lepidosauria; order Squamata; family Lacertidae; genus Podarcis; species Podarcis tiliguerta. Next base: position 82,041,948 of record NC_139540.1, on the reverse strand, counting down.
TGTTTACAGCTCGTGGTTAGTCTGGAAAGAGATAAACCAGGAGCCCAGGTTCAGATTTCATACCTAGCCAAACTATGGCTTCATTCAGCATGGCGCAGCAGAAAGACCACGGTGGAGGAAAGTGGCTACAGACTCCTCTCCTATAGTCTATATGTTCATGTCAAACCATGGTTTGGCTCAGCAGGATGTATCAGAACAACTGGGCGAGAGGGATGACACAGACTTCTCTCCTCCCTTCTGCTGGCCAGATAAGAAATGATATTTGGAGGAGAGGAGCACTGAAGAGGAGGCTGCTTTGGGGACAGTCCTCTGTCCATCTCAGAAAAAAGTAAAGTTCTTCCATTTTTGTTGAAAAAGAGCTTGGATCAACCCTGTGGTGAGATGGAAAGAACCTGCCCATCTTTACTTAAGAAGCTAATAAAATCTTAAAGTATCAACAACTTATATATCTCCTTTAGCAGAAAAGGGTAAGACTGATAATTTAGATTGGCAGCTCGGATTCTACTTCAAGAACATCTTATATTTATGCAATCACAAACTGTTGCTTCAAGAAAAAGGCCAGAGATTACACAAGATTTACAAAATCTGAGCAAGCATAGTCAATTATTGTTTATTAGATGGGTCATTCCAAAAATCAGAGTTCATCACAGGGGCTAGTATTGCTTGATAGGTTTTTTTAAAATATATATATAAAAGATACAGAAATCAATAGACTACTGTATATACAAGTACAGTGGTGCCCCACAAGACGAATGCCTCGCAAGACGGAAAACACGCTAGACGAAAGGGTTTTCCATTTTGGAGGTGCTTCGCAAAACGAATTTGCTATGGGCTTGCTTCGCAAGACGAAAATGTCTTGCGATTCCTGGGGGGGGGGGGTTCCGCTCCCCACCCCCTTTTTCTAAGGCACTAAGCTGCTAATAGCCTTTTAGCAGCTAATCCGCTAATCCCTTAAGCCTTTAATAGCCGTTAATAGCCGCTAAACCGCTAATAGCGCTAATCCGCTAATGGGCTTGCTTTGCAAGACGAAAAAACCGCAAGACGAAGAGACTCACGGAACGGATTATTTTCGTCTTGCGAGGCACCACGGTATTTCACTTTTAAAAAGCTAATCGTGGTATTCAATCTCTTTAAATCCCAACTTATTTACGCTATCAGAATATTGCAGGAACACTAACCAGTGTTTATCATTTTTGTGGGCTCATCTTCATCTAAATGTTCTAACGCAGTAACGAAATCATCCTCAATTGATGACACTGATTGATTAGTATCATCATCCTCAGCATGGGGTATGACGGACCGGTGCTTCTGCAATGAGCGTATTTCCACAGTACATCTTATACCAGCAGCATATTTACTCAGTAAAGTAAATAAAGAATCCACTTCGTGTCTCGCAAATGATGGAGACAATTTCATCACACACAGAATCCGTGAGGGGTAATTCTTGAGAAAGAGAAAGAGAGAGAAAATGTAATTTTACCCAGCTTATAATTCAAAGATTATTCCTTCTTTTCTAAACTGCAGTGACATCAGTTAAAATATAAAGTGAAGTTTCTGCTAATAATTTCAAAAAATTGAAAAGTATATTCCCTGAGTATAATGGGGGGGGGGGGACTATAGACAAGTTTCCATTATCAAATAACGACTTTTAACTTTTTCAGCAACACTCCCAGTGTGTATACATAAGCCTTTGACAATTTGTAGAACTGAGTAATACACACACACATTTCATATTTTATATTCAGAATGTTGTGTCACATTAATACAATTAATTTGAAAGGCAAATTAAATGAAGTATACCACCAATCATACATTTTTGTATTTTAAATCTCTCTTACCTTCTGCTTAAGAACACTGGTCTCCAATGGTTTATGAATATCCTTTAGAAAAATGACATCATTTTCATGTAAAGTGCACAAATGGAGGGATTTCAGAAGATCTGGGAGCTCAACAGACATGGCTGCCAATTCCTAAACCAAACACAGAGAATAATACACTCATGCTAGGAAAACTTTCCTTTAATGTCAGAGGACTTGTGGCAAACTCAGCCTAGCATTCTTTCACCCGGACACAGTTCCGCAGTGCTGGAATCCTGTTTTATTTACAAGCAATTCCAATTATTTTATTATAAAATGTATACACTGCCCTTTTCCATAATGCACTCACAAGGCAGCTGACAATAAAACAACAATGAAAGGAATTTAAAATAGAAAAGCACAGACAACTGAATCAATACAAAGCAGACAGAAGCAATAAAACAATGAATCCTTAAAGGTCATAACTAAACAATGCCAACTGAAACAAAACCAACTAAAGTACCTTCTTAAAAATGGGAAACACATCTTAATCTGGGTGCCACAACTGAAAAGGCTCTTGTTCCCTCCAACCCAAACACTGCCTGTAGTGGGACTGCAAGAGGAGCCTCGGAAGCCAAGTGAAATTTCCAAACCATTTCATATAAGAGAAGCCAGTTCATGAGATGCTCTGATGCCAGACCTTTCAGGGCTTTAAAGGCAAAGGCTGTTTATACTTTTACACTTACTTACACTTCTGGCATGCTGAGGCATGTCTGAGTGCTCCTATAGCACAGAAGTAGACTAAACTAAATGTCCTTTTCATCCCTAGGAATTTTGTACAGTCACCATTTCAAATTAAGGTTCCCTATAGAAAAAGAGAACTGCTGTATTTCTATCATGGGAATACTAAAGACTGAAGGAGATTATAATTATAATTATAATTTATTATTTATACCCTACCCATCTGGCTGGGTTTCCCCAAATTAAGGATCATACAGGATTAAAAAATGTTAACTTACAGTAATACCACTTACTACTACTATTTTGTCTTTTACACAACAGCAGAAGAGAGTGATCGATTGGGACAAACGGTGCGCTACTCCACCAACTTGTCTGCTCTTAGCCAGCCCCCACCTGCTGCCATTCATGGGGGCTTCCCTGCCCCCAGAGACAGTGCCAGGAAGTGGGAGAGGTGGTGGTGAAAGAGCAAACTGCCAGCTGTCCATGCTAGCTGTCTCCTCCACTGCTGTACCCAACGGGACTGTTCGCAGCATGTACCGTTTGAGCTTTGTATCGCCTTCCATGCTTGCAGCAAACCTTCCTTCAGCGTCTTTTTGTGTGTGATCATGTTTCATTCATATTCATGAAGAGTGGGTGGCATCTGGGAGCGCCTAGGGTGCTTGTGGGGGCTTCAATTGTGTCTCACCGGGGGGGGGGGGGGTGCTGACATGTTTGTTTACAGTGTGCGCCTGAGATTGGCCATGTGTAGGATGTGCATGTCGAGCATGCCTTGGGGGTGGTGTTTGCTGTTTGGATGACGTCAATGGTGCTGCATGGATGCCTGCTTGTTACCTCTGCTAGGCTTAGCCTCCTTTAGAGGGCCCTAAAGGTAAAGGGACCCCTGACAGTTAGGTCCTGTCGTGGACGACTCTGGGGTTGTGGCGCTCATCTCGCTTTACTGGCCAAGGGAGCTGGCGTAAAGCTTCTGGGTCATGTGGCCAGCATGACTAAGCCGCTTCTGGCAAACCAGAGCAGCACACGGAAACGCCATTTACCTTCCCACCAGAACGGTACCTATTGATCTACTTGCACTTTGATGTGCTTTCGAACTTTTAGGTTGGCAGGAGCAGGGACCGAGCAATGGGAGCTCACCCCGTCGCAGGGATTCAAACCGCCGACCTTCTGATTGGCAAGCCCTAGGCTCTGTGGTTTAGACCACAGCGCCTCCCAATCACCTCCAAACAAGGTTTGGATGCAAAGGTTATTGTGCTGGAGTATCACCAGTGGGCATGTATCATGATGCTTTCCCAGTTTGCTCTGCCAGTGAACTAAGATATCTTATGCAGACACCATACCTTAGGAGCAACAGCTGTCTCATCAGCAAAGCACAGAAATGTGACCTGCAATAGAAATACATATATGTTATATAAGCAAATAGAATTATATCAAAGCTTTCAATTCTACACTATATAGAAGTAGAACCATACAGATATAGAATAGAATATGGATTTCCTCTAAGACACATTTTACCAAGAGGAGATGGGTGGGTGTGCTTTATTACTTATCCATATACCCAAAGGGCATACTATTTCTGTTACTAATATGCAATGAGGCACTGGACAGAAGTTGGCTGCCCAGTACCTTTCTGCGAGGTGTACATGGGTCACATAATGACCAAATGTGGTGCATATGAGATTCTGAAGGGGTATGCATACCCCTGACACACACCCTTGTATGTCACCTGCAAAATATGACAAGGAAAACAGCAGGCAAAGAAGCTCCAAGAGATACTGTTGTGCTATAGACAGGAATCTTACCCTCACCTAGGCAATTCAGCGGAGTAAACTCAGACCAGGAGACTGAGCAATTGTTTGATTACACTCAATTGTTCAGTAAGTATTTTTAAAAATCTGAAAATTGTTCTGTACTCCAATTTATTATTTGATTTTATTTTTAGAATAAGTTTTTGAAGACTCACTATGCAAAACTTTCCCCACAACAATATAATGGAAGGTTATTTGTTTGCTCACAATGCATTTGGATTCCTCTTAAGGTATCATAACCTGGTTATCAAGGAGCAGGTTTTCATCTATGTTCAGCACTATTCCTGCCACTTCCCAGAGGAGGAAGAAACAAATGGTGGTGGAAAAGTGACTCCTTACTGAGGGGGACAGAGGCAGCAGTGTGCAGAGGTAACAGGATATCCCGGGAGGTGTGCTGTCTTCCAGGTAAAAAGATTCAACATATGACAGACAAGTTGCCAAGTCTTATAAAGCCTGCTGACTTTAACCCTTTCCTTCTGATTCATGTGGGTGACAGACACAGCCTTCAACATGCAGCAAGGGACTAAGAGGCTCTGGGTAGGAAGGTGAAGGGCCTAGGAGTACAGGCGGTTTTTTCATCACTCCTTTCTGTTGAAGGTCGTGACCGAGGAGGAGAGAGGAAAATACTAGAAAGAAAAAACTGGCTGTGCTGGTGTTGTTGTTGGGAAAGATACGGCTTCTCAGACCATGGTTTCTGCTATTGCACCTCACAGTGCATCATTATTATTATTATTAAGACAGTGACTGGCAACAATGTGTTTTCTAAGAGTCTTGTGAACCTGATCTTGAGAGCTTTCAACTAAATCCTGAGGGGAAGGGAGACAATATTACAGACAACGGGGAAACCTGGTACTGGGGACTTCACAGGAATGGTGCTACAAGAACCTACTAATGGGTAGAAAAAAACAAGAAGGAAGCTGCTGGATGGAATGACTCATGGTTTCAGTTTTCTCTATATTGATGCATACAGCATGGGAAACAAGCAAGACGAAATTGAGTTCTTACTAAAAGGTAAAGGGACCCCTGATCATTAGGTCCAGTCATGACCAACTCTGGGGTTGTGGCGCTCATCTTGCTTTATTGGCCAAGGGAGCTGGCATACAGCTTCCGGGTCATGTGGCCAGCATAACTAAGCTGCTTCTGACAAACCAGAGCAGTGCATGGAAACACCGTTTACCTTCCCTTGATCTACTTGCACTTTGACGTGCTTTCAAACCTGGTGGGATGAGACTCACGACTGGGATGTAGAAACCTGCTCAAAATAGACCAAGCAGGAAGGGAGAAGGAGAAGGAATAGCATTATATAAGAATGATGTGTACACCTGTGAATGTATCTATGACCTGGAGCATGGAAGGCAGACTGAGAATATTTGGGTAAAAATTGTAAGAGAGGGAAACAACAGTGACCTTACTTTGGGTGTCTGCTACACTCCTCAAAGCTAGACTGAAGACTTGGATGCTCCCTTACTAAAGCAGATTACCAAACACTCAGAATGATATCTGTTGAATATCTGTTGGAACTCAAACACTGCCAAGTATGTAAGGTCTACTAAATTCCTCCATGTGGTCCACCAAGAATAGAAGATCTACAAAATGCTATGCTAAGCTGCATCAACAGAAGTATAGTGTCCTGATAAAGGGAATTAATGGTACCACTCTATTCTGCCTTGGTCAGACCACACCTGGAGTCCTGTGTCCATTTCTGGGCACAATTTAAGAAGGGGACTGACAAGCTGGAACATGTGCAGAGGAGGCCGACCAAGATGATCAAGGGTCTGGAAACCAAGCATTATAAGGAGTAGTTGAGGGGCTTGGGTATGTTTAGCCTGGAAAAGAGGAGACTGAGTGGAGATATGAAAGGCATCTTCAAATAGCAACGGGTTATTACATGGACGATGGAGCAATCTTCTTTTCTCCTGCTCCAGAGAGTAGGATACAAACCGATGGATTCAAGTTACAAGAAAGAAGGTTCTGAATAAGTATTAGGAAGAACTTTCTGACAGTAAGAGCCATCTGACGGTGGAATGGATTATCTCATATGGTGGTACACTCTCCTTCATTTGAGATTTGTAAGCAGAGGTTAGTTGCACATCTCTACAATTCTATATGGATACCATTTTGAATCAAGATAGCAGGCCACACCTTTCAAAACCACACTGATTTTTTGCTTCTTAGAATTCCCAAGCAACATCAGTTACAAGGTTGCTAGTTAATTATACGAAACATAGCACAAGCCTCCACTGCTAGTAGTATACTCAAGCAGCACTCATTTATGTTGTCTTTATAATGAGCATAAAATCAATATTTGCTAGCATGGATGTAAGTGAAAAGTATTTTTCAAATTTGTTTTTAAAAAACCTGATGTGTAAAAGCAAAGCCAAACCTCATTGAAATTGTCTTTCTCCGCCTTCAACTCTTCTGCTGATATTGCGCATAATTCTTTTTCACTTTGCAACAATGCCTTCATGGGAGGCACTGAACATTCACCAAAGCTCTGGAAAAAGAAAACAGGAAATGAAAACACACCATATATTTTTCTAGGCTTTTAAGATTCAGGTTTTACGCCAGGTAACTAGATGTGTACATACACTCAATTCAGTCTAAAGGTAAAGGTACTCCTGACTGTTAGGTCTAGTTGCAGATGAATGGATATTTGAAAAGCCAAGAATGTAACATAATATGAAATATTATGTCAAACCTTTATCATGGCTACAAGACAGTACAAGATAGATTTATTCAACAACAGGATAGCCAAAAAAACAAGACTTCACCTTTCTCACTGGTACCCTTGACATCCTATGACTGCTTCGGATCCTGATATGGCCATCCATTGCTTACTTTTTGTTTCTAATGATGAATCCAACAACTTCTAAAGAAAAACAAAAAGAGATAGCAATAGGATAACTTTACAAAATCAACTGCTGTTTACATTTTTTAATAATCATTTTGCTAAAAACAATGAATAGCAGAATATTAATAGCAGAAAATTAAATGAATAGCAGAAAATTAAATGAATATAAACGGCATACTAGCCAGACAGCTTTGCCATTAGCAAATAGTCAGGATTATTTGACTAGGGATATGATCCTCACTATGGGAGAGACTCACTACAGGAAAGGTTCTGGTGTTGCAGATAACACAGGAACACATCTCTCGGATCATATACTTTTTTTGTACCAGATGCAGAGAATCCCTTGTTTTATTTTGCAATAGCTGAAAGCTGTTTTTAGAAAACTCAGGAGACAGAGTCCATATTACTCAAAGAAACTCAGAGAGAATATGCTTAGAGAAACTAACAGCTTAGCAAGAAGATACTTAAAAGGGTACGATTTGTTAGCAGCAACAACTCAAACCCTCATTTTTGTCTAGGAGAGGAAAGCTCCCCATTTCAAATGCAGTAAGAAAGAAAGTGTAACTCTGAAAAATCTGGGTTTCTAAGGTAACCTAAATACTGTACCTTTAGAACATGGAAACACCTCCACTTGCAACTGGAGATTTTACCAGGTTTTATTCCTCCCAATGCATTGGCTATGAGTAATAAAATTGCAATAATTCAGTGCCAAACAAAATAATATCTGACCAGTCTAGCACTGCCATTCCCCAGCTGGTTGTGTTTACTTCCTGACTGAATATGAGTAACATGAATAGTATAACTGCAAGCCAAAAAAAATGTGTTCCCCTGCCAGAAACTTGAACCAAATCAAAATTTGGGGTGGGATTTGGAGTTGGCTTCCAGAGGATAAAACAAATAAGCTTTTTTGTATTGTTAATGCCTTCTATAAACACATTTATTCATAATGCACCTCTAATTAAAGGTAAAGGTACCCCTGCCCGTACAGGCCAGTCGTGTCCGACTCTGGGGTTGCACGCCCATCTCGCTTAAGAGGCCAGGGGCCAGCGCTGTCCGGAGACACTTCTGGGTCACGTGGCCAGCGTGACGAAGCTGCTCTGGCGAGCCTGGACCAGTGCAGCACACGGAAACACCATTTACCTTCCCGATATAAAGCGGTACCTATTTATCTACTTGCACTTCAGGGTGCTTTCGAACAGCTAGGTGGGCAGGAGCTGGGAGCTCACCCTGCCGCGGGGATTCGAACTGCCGACCATACGATCGGCAAGTCCAAGGCACTGAGGTTCTACCCACAGCGCCACCCGCGTCCCGCAACTGTAATTATTAAACTATAAAAGGCGCTAGAGAGCACTTAAATTTTAGATGTATGAACAGAGCTTCAATGCACTAACTAATCTGATTATTATACTTTGATGAAAAACAACTGGTATAGAAAAAGTAAACAAACAACTGGTATAATGTGGTAGCTAAGAATCACGAAGTTCCTAGTTTGACTATTGCGCCTGCTATGAAATTCCTAGCCTGTATGGTCAGGATGAACACAAATGACATTCGCCAGTGGCCAGCAAAGAGAGTGTGGGGGAACCTGGGTCTTCAACCTTAGCAACTGCATAGCAACCAGAACAGAACACTTACATGAGTTTGTGTGCAAACAGGTTTTTGCTTACGAGGGGGCAGGGGGTGGTGAGCTAAGAAGCAGGTGAGCAATGCCAGCAATCTAGACTTTCACTACTTAAACATGCAGAAATTTGGGGCCTATACAAATGGAAGATGTTCCTATGCAGGTGCAGAGAACAATATTGAGACAATTCAAACCTGAATCTTGGCAGGGAAGAACTGCCAAGACATTTGGATTTCTGACTGAGGCAGTGCCTCATCAGCCCATGTGTATATAAACAAAGCTGACTCTCAATGTCATTTCAGAAAACCAATCCACAAAAAGAACCACAATTTTTGAGGGTATTGCACAGCAGAGGTTTTGAAAGGGAGCACTTGAGGGTGGCACTTCATTCTCCCATCTTAGTATTTTTTTTTCAAGGCTCCCTGGCCAAGATCCTATTTGTGAGTATTCCCCCCCCCCCTTAGCGTGTGGATTAGGGTTAGTTAACTAAATAGGGCAATTCCTTCACTCTAAACTCTATCCCCCTTTTCCAGGACTTCTTCTTCACAAGGAACCGTTGAACCTTCATTTTTAGGCTGGTTATTTGTCCTTATATTCCTTTGCAATGGAAGACCACAGGTTGTGTTCTGTTCATCTGCTATCCTTTCATCCATTTTAGCAAAGAAAGATTCCTGAATGATGTTACTCAGGCCTGATCCACTTGGCACACAAGCACTAGCCAGTTCCATCCCCAGACTGAGTGGTGACAATATACCTGACTGAAAATGGTGGGCAACAGCTATTTAGCAAAATACCTGACTGAGGAAAAGAGGTACCAGGAATAAATGAGCACTTTGCAACTGCTATGCACATGTCAGGTAAATTACCATCTTTTGTAAGGCCAATTTTTAAAATTAAGTGTTTTCTGATTACACAGAAGTCTGCAAAGACTGCTTAATTTTCAAAACAGGTTAGATGGCTCTGGTCTGGTTAGAAACTGCACTCTGTCACCTTGAAATCTCCTCCCCATCCCCTGTATTTCAAATGAGTGTGGGAGGCTGTTGTTACCTGGCAATAAGAAAAACGTACTCTGTCCAGTTCCTTTTAGTCTTTTTATTACTTTTAGTCTTTTTATTACTTCATGTCTACTGGGACAGAGGTCTTGTACTAAGAGAGTTTCCAAGGGTGCAACAAGGCCCAACAGGCAGTTAAATATAACTTGAATCGCATATATACATACATATTCACTAGCAATAGCTGGCTCAGTAAGTTATAACCTTACTCATATTTTCATGGTGTGTTGCACAGTGCAATTATATACTTAAAAGTAAGTCCTATACCACTGAGATATTACATCTATCAGGATGGCCACCAGAAAACGAAGTGAAGTAGGAGCAATTATTTATTTTCAACAAATAGGCACCAACATTTATTGGCAAACCCTACTTGTCCTTTTGCGTTCTATATATTGATGGTGAATTTTGATATAGACAACCCCCAATTTACGTGGGGTTTGTGTGCCAGGTCATCGTGCATGATGGCAGAGCATGCATAAGCCCATAATGCCCCCCCCCCATTCCACCAAATTCTGCATGCATGCACAGTCGTGCACATATCGAATGTGCATAAATTGATCACAACCATAGTTGCTGAGATTTTATATTGTACAAGTATTTCAAGATACAAAAACCCCATTCCTCTTTACATCTAGTCATCTCAGCAATAAAGGCACCTCAGTTTTTAAAGGCATAAGGTACACAACAGGCTGAAAGAGCTGACACCAAGCTGACTGACTCTATACTCTTGTCAACCCAGTTTAGCTCAATTTATAATAGCTTCATCATATGGTTTGAATTCAATCCTTTTTCTTTTTTTACTACCATAACATTATACAGTGCATAAACAAGTAATATATAGCAAAAATCTAAGCAGAATGTGGCTTGTAGAAGTTGTCTTTAGGCACTGAACTAGCACCTGGCATGGTGGAGCAAATGCCAGCGTCCATTGAAAAAAAAAGTTTTGTATTTTTTAATGGCCTGGTGCTGTAGAGACACATGCTGGACCAGGCAGGCACAATTATTTTCCTACTTGCCAAAGCCTCAGGGCCTCACCAAAGACATGCACAGTCCGGGATTGCAGGAAAATTTGTCCCATTTTCTCTCTCCCCCCATTGTTATTTGCCCCAAAGATGCCATGGGGCACCTTCAGGGACAAACTGCAACTTTGGAGATGGGGGGGTTGCTAAAAGGGGATGTGGGGAAACAAATTAAGGTCCTCCTCTTATGCTGCAGTCTCAGTCCAGATGAGATGACTTTATGCAGGTGGTAGGGAGAAGGGGCATGTTCATGTTTTCTGCCACCAACTTACTAGGTGGCTTTATCTTTTACCTTTTAGGTGGCTTCAGACAAGCCATTATCTCCCACTCTTTTAATATATGGATGGCTATGGCTACCTAAGGTGCACATGGACTTCTACTGGGTGGCAAAGAGACGTGGGTGGTGCTGTGGTCTAAACCACTGAGCCTTTTGGGCTTGCCAATTGGAAGGTTGGCAGTTTGAATCCGGGCAACAGGGTGAGCTCCCGTTGCTCTGTCCCAGCAACCTAGAAGTTCGAAAGCACACCAGTGCAAGTAGGTAAATAGGTACCGCTGCGGTGGGAATGCAAATGACGTTTCCATGTGCTCTGGCACTTGTCATGGTGTCCTGTTGCACCAGAAGCGGTTTAGTCATGCTGGCCACATGACCTGGAAATCTGTCTGTGGACAAACGCCAGCTCCCTCAGCCTGAAAAGAGAGACGAGTGCTGCACCCCAGTCGCCTTTGACTAGACTTAACCATCCAGGGGTCCTTTACCTTTACCTACTGGGTGGCAAGCAGAGCCCCTTAAAGGTATGTGCATGGCTTTCTTTTTATTAACATTTATTGAATTTATATACCGCTGTATACCCAGAGGTCTCAGGGTGGTTCACAGAACAAAATTATTAGCCACCGAGTCCGTTCTGAGGCCTTGTTACTTGCACAGAAGGCACTGAACGACTCTGGAGCAGGTTACCTAAAAGGCTGACTTCCAATGCAATGCCCAGTAAGGGCACCAACGGACCCCTGTGAGTTGCGTCCTGGCCTGAGGATGACCGGCTTGCACAGCAGAGGCAGGCTGGGGTGCTGAGAAACCCTTGCTGTGCTAGAACAGGAGAAGCCTTCCTGCCGGGTCTGACAAAGGCCTCGACTTGACCTCTTGGCCACTCTCCTGTTCGAACGGCTGTGCAATCCCAAAGTGGATTGTTTTGCTGTGTATGTTCCCAGTGTGTTTTAATTGTGGTGTATCTTTAATTACTCTGTATTTTAATAATGCTATGTGATTGTGATTGTGATTGTGTGTGTGTGTGTATACATACACAGTGGTACTTCAGGTTACAGATGCTTCAGATTACAGATTCTGCTAACCCAGAAATAGTACCTTGGGCTAAGAACTTTGCTTCAGGATGAGAACAGAAATCGTGCTCCAGCGGCGCAGCAGACCCCATTAGCTAAAGTGGTGCTTCAGGTTAGAACAGTTTCAGGTTAAGAACGGACCTGCGGAACGAATTAAGTACTTAACCCAAGGTACCACTGTATATATATGTGTGTGTGTGTGTGTGTGTGTTTATATCTATAATTATTTATAATAATAAATAACATTTAATATAAATAATAATGATTGCCCCAAGTGGACAATACATAATATTCATTACAATTATAGTGATTATTTATTAAATATACAATCGTTACATATATATCCACACACACACATACCCCATTTATATAAAAAAAATAACAGTTTTGTAAACTGCTCGGAAGCCACCTGAGCTAATTCACTGCTCCTACTAAGAAAAGCAGCGGGCAAAGCGGTGGCGGTGGCGCGCTCGGAAGGGCCTTGCGACCCGTCTCTCTCCCTCCCCCCCCCAGTGACCTAGAGACCCCCCCCCTTCCCCCCGGTGCAGCTGCGAGGATCCCGCGGAGCATCCTCATCATCATGACGGGTGTCGTGGCCGCTGCTCCTCTTCCTTCCCCCCCCCCGGCCAGAATGAGGGAAAGGGGGGAGGGGTCCGGAGTGGCGTCACGAGCGGGGGGGGGAAGGCCGAGAGCCGGGCGGGGGGAGGGGGCGCCGGACCGTTGCTCTGAGGGGGAGGGCGGGGGGCGCGCGCAGCCCTTTCCCACCCCCCCTCCCCGGAGTCACCTGTCCCTTTCAAGGGGGTCTCGACGCCCCCTCGCCCGGCTACCAATTCCGCCCGCCCCGCCCTCCTCACCTGAGGCGTTTCCTTCCTTCCCCCCACAACTCGCGGACCATCGCCTCCGCCGCCGCCTCCTTCTCCGCCTCCTCCTTCTCGCGAGAACACACGCAGGGACGCGTTCGCCGCCGCCGCCGCTAACGTTCGCCCCCCCAACCCGCTGCCACACACCCCGCATGCGCAGTAGCCGCGAACGAAGCCGCCGCGTGACGCTCGTGTCCCCCCGTCTGCCCGCCCCGGCCTGCTCTTACGTAAGCCGCCTGGAGTCCCTGTCAGGGGAAAAGGCGGGCTATAAATCAATGTAAAATTACTACTGTTACACTTCAGTCCAGCCCTCACACTGGTCGTTGGGCTGGTGCTTGTGGTTCTTTCCCCCCACCCCAACATTATACAGTGGTACCTCGAGTTAAGTACTTAATTCATTCCGGAGGTCCGTTCTTAACCTGAAACTGTTCTTAACCTGAAGCACCACTTTAGCTAATGGGGGGTCTCCTGCTGCCGCTGCGCCGCCAGAGCACGATTTCTGTTCTCATCCTGAAGCAAAGTTCTTAACCTGAAGTACTATTTCTGGGTTAGTGGAGTCTGTAACCTGAAGCGTATGTAACCCGAGGCACCACTGTACTAGAATATACAGTGGTACCTCGGGTTACATACGCTTCAGGTTACATACCCTTCAGCTTACAGACTCCGCTAACCCAGAAATAGTGCTTCAGGTTAAGAACTTTGCTTCAGGATGAGAACAGAAATTGTGCTCTGGCAGCGCGGCGGCAGCAGTCTGCATTAGTCTGTGACTGAGGAAGTCAAAAAAATAATTATAGTCCTCCAATATATCCAAAGTCTTTGTAACATTATTCACAGCCTGCCAAAGAGTTCAAGTGTTTACAGTGTTCTTTTAAATACAATCCATATTTGTCCCATTTTCTATTGAAGTTTTGATCCTCCTGATTTCTGATATTCCCAGTCAATCTAGCCATCTCCGAGCAGCACTGAAGGGTTTGCAATGCACCCAACTCTCTCTGGCCAACAACCTGCATAAAAAGCAATGGATTCTACTTTAGGGTTGTATTCTCTCCAGTTTCAACCCAATGTGCAATTAAGGTCTAATCTTCCTGAACAACACAGCAGGGTTGTTGTAAGCGAATCCAAAGTCTGACCCGTAGCATTTAGTATGAATTGCCTGTAAGCCCGTCTGGGGCATTCGCTACCTGGAATACGAATTTTGGGATCTGCCTTCTGCAACACTTAGAATCATAGAATCATAGAGTTGGGAGAGACCACAAGGGCCATCGAGTCCAACCCCCTGCCAAGCAGGAAACACCATCAGAGCACTCCTGACATATGGTTGTCAAGCCTCTGCTTAAAGACCTCCAAAGAAGGAGACTCCACCACACTCCTTGGCAGCAAATTCCACTGTCGAACAGCTCTTACTGTCAGGAAGTTCTTCCTAATGTTTAGGTGGAATCTTCTTTCTTGTAGTTTGGATCCATTGCTCCGTGTCCGCTTCTCTGGAGCAGCAGAAAACAACCTTTCTCCCTCCTCCATGTGACATCCTTTTATATATTTGAACATGGCTATCATATCCCCCTTAACCTCCTCTTCTCCAGGCTAAACATGCCCAGCTCCCTTAGCCGTTCCTCATAAGGCATCGTTTCCAGGCCTTTGACCATTTTGGTTGCCCTCCTCTGGACACCTTCCAGTTTGTCAGTGTCCTTCTTGAACTGTGGTGCCCAGAACTGGACACAGTACTCCAGGTGAGGTCTGACCAGAGCAGAATACAGTGGCACTATTACTTCCCTTGATCTAGATGCTATACTCCTATTGATGCAGCCCAGAATTGCATTGGCTTTTTTAGCTGCCGCGTCACACTGTTGGCTCATGTCAAGTTTGTGGTCAACCAAGACTCCTAGATCCTTTTCACATGTACTGCTCTCAAGCCAGGTGTCACCCTCTTGTATTTGTGCCTCTCATTTTTTTTGCCCAAGTGCAATACTTTACATTTCTCCCTGTTAAAATTCATCTTGTCTGTTTTTGCCTAGTTCTCTAATCTGTCAAGGTTGTTTTGAAGTGTGATCCTGTCCTCTGGGGTGTTAGCCACCCCTCCCAGTTTGGTGTCATCTGCAAATTTGATCAGGATGCCCTTGATCTTTTGGGTGGCTAAGGGGTTGGGCCATTTCTAAAACCTTTCAAAGTTTTTACACACCTTTGTTCTGGGTCCTCACCCAGTGGGTGGGTGGGGGGCTGTTGAAACAGAAAAATAAACATTTCTTTGCTTTCCTTCTGTTGGTTCCTGCTTCCATTCATTTCTTTCTGACCAATAATGGGCTTAAGGGACACTGAATCCCTTCATGGAGAGTTGGGCTGTGAATGCCAACCCTAAATTTTTCAACAACAGTAGGGGGGTCTTGGATTGAAGAAACAGTCTGCTGTCATACTAGGCTGGACTTCCACCTCTGCTTTTTTGCACTAGATCTTCTCATGGTCTTCACCATGTTGTTGTGTTCCCCTAACATGATATTTCAGCATGAAACTGTTCTTTGTGAGCACACCTGAAGAAAGGGAAGAGGTTGGATGTGCTGTTAACTCCTGTTGGTGCTTTAGTCAGAATCTTCTCTTCTTCCCACCCCAAGATATTTTGAATAGTTATAGTTTGAGACGCAGCTCATGTTATGTCTTCTATGGTATGTGTTGCAGATGAGTCAAAATTAACTGTACAAATGTGTAAGATAAAACTAACATCGCATAAAATAAACTTTTACAGTGGTATCTCGGGTTACATACGCTTCAGGTTACAGACTCCACTAACCCAGAAATAGTACCTCGGGTTAAGAACTTTGCTTCAGGATGAAAACAGAAATCGTGCTCCGGCGGTGCGGCGGCATCAGGAGGCCCCATTAGCTAAAGTGGTGCTTCAGGTTAAGAACAGTTTCAGGTTAAGAATGGACCTCCGGAACGAATTAAGTACTTAACCCGAGGTACCACTGTATTACATGCTTGCTGTTGGGTTTAGTGCAAATCAGAAATTAAAGCAAAGGGCGGGAATGAGGAACTGTGATGCCTCTATTGTGCACTGAGAACGTATTCGAACCAGTATCTTCTCTCTTCTCTTCTGCAGAAACATAGTCAGAAGACGACAAGCTGATTGAACGGTGTTGTTTTAAAAACAGGACAAATGGGAAATTTGTTTGGGTGAAATAGGCCCAGTTGGGATGATCATCAGCCCCCAATAAAGGTACCTTCAAATGAACAGCATGAGAAGCAGACCAGGTAACAGCTACATGATGTTTGTGTGTTCACACAAGCACTGAAAACTTAAATATAAATTTAGGGAGATAACTGTGTAACGCCACCTAAGGCACCCAAAGTAAAGGTGTGTCCTGCAGCAAATTCAAGAGCACCTGCTACTGCAAGTGCGTTCTTGGGTGAGAAGAGGCAGCCAGCAGTCTCTGGAGTGGTAAAGATGGAAGAACTTGGACGTATTCACCACCACAACGTGGAGGGAGCATTTCATTTTAGAGAAATTGCCCACTGGAACTGCAAGTCACTGGGTGCTATACATCTATGCATCTTTATCTCCTACGAGGAACACCGTGGGAGGGGTGTTTTCAGCTACCTGAACTACTGCAATGCGTTCTACGTGGGGCTACCTTTGAAGGTGACCCGGAAACTACAACTAATCCAGAATGCAGCAGCTAGACTGGTGACTGGGGGCGGCCGCTGAGACCACATAACACCGGTCTTGAAAGACCTACATTGGCTCCCAGTACATTTCCGAGCACAATTCAAAGTGTTGGTGTTGACCTTTAAAGCCCTAAATGGCCTTGGTCCAGTATATCTGAAGGAGCGTCTCCACCCCCACCGTTCAGCCTGGACACTGAGATCCAGCGCGGAGGGTCTTCTGGCGGTTCCCTCATTGCGAGAAGCAAAGCTACAGGGAACCAGGCAGAGGGCCTTCTTGGTAGTGGCGCCCGCCCTGTGGAACGCCCTCCCATCAGATGTCAAAGAGATAAACAACTACCTGACATTCAGAAGACATCTTAAGGCAGCCCTGTTCAGGGAAGTTTTTAATGTATGACATATTAGTGTATTTTTGGTCTTTGTGGCTGGGGAAACCCAGCCAGATGGGCGGGGTACAAATAATAAATTATTATTATTATTATTATTATTATTATTATTATTATTATTACGTCGCCCCCTGCACTTCAAAGCCTTCTATGAAGCTGCTGAAGGAGAGGAACTGTAAGCCACATCATGGGAGGGGCGTTTCTACAACCAAGGTGCAACGGTCAAGCTCCCTTGTTATTTTTGTTATTGCATGCTGGATGTTGTTTATACAATCTAGCTATGTTGTATGTAATAATAATAATAATAATAATAATAATAATATTTATTTATCCCCTGCCCTCCCCAGCTAAGGCCGGGCTCAGAGCGGCTTACAAGCAATAATAAAAACAAGATGAATGATTACAACTTAAAAACAAAATTAAAATACAACATTAAAATATTGAAATATTAAAATTTAGCCTCTTTGCAGGAGAAGGAAAGGAAAAAAGAAAGAGAGGGAGGGAATCAAATTGGCTCCAAGCCAAAGGCCAGGCGGAACAACTCTGTCTTACAGGCCCTGCGGAAAGAAATCAGATCCTGCAGGGCCCTGGTCTCATGAAGCAGAGCGTTCCACCAGGCCGGAGCCAGAGTTGAAAAGGCCCTGGCTCTGGTTGAAGCCAATCTAACTTCCTTAGGGCCCGGGACCTCTAGGGTGTTGCTATTTATGGACCTTGAGGCTCTCCGTGGGGCATACCGGGAGAGGCGGTCCCGTAGGTACGAGGGTCCTAGGCCGCGAAGGACTTTAAAGGTCAAAAGCAGCACCTTAAATCTGACCCTGTACTCCACCGGGAGCCAGTGCAGCTTGAAAAGCACCGGGTGAATATGCTCCCATGGCAGAGACCCCGTGAGGAGCCCCGCTGCAGCATTCTGCACCCGCTGGAGTTCCTGGGTCAGCTTCAAGGGCAGCCCTGCGTAGAGCAAATTACAGTAGTCAAGCTATTATATTATAAAATATAATTTTATATTATATTATAAAATTATATTTGCTATTGTTTTGCTATGTTATTAGGAAATTCTTTTCCACTGTTTTTGACATGTTATTGTTTTCTTTGTCGTAAGCCCCTTTGAGCATGTTTTTTGTGTGTGCGGAAAAGCGGGACACAGATAAAAGGAACGAGGAGCCAGGCATCTATCCACTGTTCGGAGACAACCGCCCTCCATCTTTTCTTGTGCGATGGACAAAGGAGTCCTGGAGCAACGGACACAATATGCAGAGCGTTAGATGTTCTTGTCCAGGGCAATCCCAATTTTGTCTATTCAGAAGTCAGTCTGCTCATTAAGCCCATTTCTCACAAAAAAAAAAAAATAATCAAATCAATTATTGAGATTGTATGTATTGGTTTATTTCAGAAGGAAGATCCATCGAGTGCCCTTTAATGAGGCATATCTCATAAATGTACAATAAAATCAACCATTGCATCCAGCAGCATACAAAAATACACATCTCCATGACTTCCATACAATAATAAATAGGCAATCATGCATCCAGTAATAAAAAGGCACAAAAAACTGGTCACTTAGAAGTCATAAAATTACTATTAACAGAACCACCCAAATATTCCGAATACAGAAATGTAACAATATATCCCAAAGGTGCAAAACACATAAAACATCTTTCAAATAGCATATGCAATAAATATCTCAACCGTTGTATATATTAAAAAATAAACCTGTGTCATTGTAAACAGTATGTAAACAAACAAAAACCTCACTGTTTCTTAAAAACAAATACAAGTAAATAAAGCCCAAACTTACAACATTCTCTGCTCAACAGATTTCATGGGCAAGTTTGCTGACACACTGAAAAATCGGAGTCTTTTTACAGCATACGAAGACGACAGCTAGGCTCACCTGCAGAGCATCTCAGTGCCCATGGCCTGGCCCAGGGCTCAGGGAATGGCTAAACTCTCCGTGGGCAAGGCACACAACCCATGCACTAAGGTTGGCGCTCTCAATGGGAGGAGGCTATCCCTGCTGCAAGGAAGCTGCACCACCCCACAGGTAAAGATCTGAACTATGAAAGAGTCATCAATATCAATAACCCTCTAAGCAGAGGTTGGATGGCCATCTGTCATGGGTGCTTTAGCTGAGATTCCTGGATTGCAGGGGGCTGGAGTTGTTGATGCTCAGGATCCCTTCCAACTCTACGAAAATAAAACTCGGGTTTTTGATAACTGCTGTTTAACATAAGGAAACCATTAATCACTTGCATAGCACTTGTCATTTAGATATCTTCAGACTATGTTTTGCAAATAAGCTGCTAGGCAGGATTCCCATTCTCCAAATGGGAAAACGTAGGCACAGAAAGGTTAAATTGTTCACAATTGCACGTTAGGGGAAGAAGCTGTCCCTTGAATGGATCCAGTGCCCAGGTTGTAAAATGGACACCCCAAGAGAAAACGTCAGCGCTAGACCAGGGTTGGCTTCCCTGGGCCCCTCCACATCATATGACAACTCCCATCATTCCTGACCACTGGCTAGGCTGACGGGCAGATGAACATTGGAGTTCGTCCGCTGGAGATTAACTACCCCTGCGCTAGACAAAAACATTTTCCCCCCACCCAGGAATTTAAACACTTAAATTTGAGAAAATCTCAATCCGTTTCACTTCTCTCCTGTTGCTTTTACGATTGTTTTGTGTTTGTTTGTATTGATTTTATGTCAGATGCCATCCTGATCTAACAAGAGGAAAGGCAGTATGCACAAGTTTTAATAAACGAAAATAAATGTTCTTCCAGTTCGACACGAGTTGGCTTCACATAGCTACTTTCTGATCTCACATACGCTGGCATTTAGAAAAGTAAGAGAGTTATCAAATGCCTTGGACAAGAAACGGAATCCAAGAAATATGCACCTGCTTCATAGTTCTTATTAACTCAATATTCCTGGCTTAGCTATAATGCAGAGCAGCAAGAGGAGTGAGGAAAATGGCACACAAGACCCTGTACAGCTTCCTATTAAAGCCAGTGGGAATTTTCAGACAATTGTCAATACAAAAAATATGTAAATTAGACACTTTGGCAATAGTGCTGCTATCTGATAATTATGGATAGCTTCGTACGGTTTTGAAAAACACAAAATTCAAATATCTGGCTAACTAGCTGAAATTTGTTTGTTTGTTTGTTTGTTTGAATAAATAAAAGAAGTACATGTTGCTGAAGGAATTTTTTTAGCATGCAAAACTTTGCAAAATTGCCATTAACCAGCAGGACTAGCTCATTAGTACTTTTAAACATTTGGTCACATAAGGAATATATGCACATTTAACTGAGAACAAAGTCACCTTAGAGGCTCTAAATGTCTGACCTTGTCAGTGATTGGCACACCCTGAAATACACAGACATCGGCAGAAGCAACGTCATTTAAGATACAAAACCAGTGCTTTTTTTCCTGGGGGACGCAGGGGGGGACACAGCAAGAAATGGTGTGTTTTAGTTGCAGGTACAGTCATACCTCGGGTTGCGAACACTGCGGGTTGTGCATGTTTGGGTTGCGGACCGCGCCAAGCCCGGAAGTACCAGAACAGGTTACTTCAGGGTTTCGGCGCTCACGCATGCGCAAAAACACCAAATTGCACCATGCGCATGTGCAGATGCGGCGCTGCAGGTTGCGAACGTGCCTCCCGCAAGGATCACGTTCGCAACCCAAGGTATGGCTGTTCTATACTTTCTTACTATTTCTTGGGTTTAAAATTCCTCGGGTTACATTGGGAAAAACACTTGTGCTGCGAAGAACATGTACCCTAAAAAAGGGCTGGTAACCTCGTTGGATTAAAAAGCGGCTAACCTTCCAATTCCAGCCAAAACATATAAAAAAATAAGGTTGAGAAAGAGAGAAGCCTGGAAGTATATTTTGAAGAAATGCAAGGTTTGAAAACTGAACTCACAGAGGTAGCTCAGCTCTTCAGATTGTTTTGGTTTTAAACCACAGATTTGAAATAAGATTCCAGAAGGTTAGTGTAATGGTTTGCCTTTTTTTCTCCTCCTTACTCCTGCCTCCCCAATGCCCCCCAAAAGTAGCCAGAGTATCTCCTCTTCTTCCTGCTGAGTCTTAGCCATGAAACACACACACACTCAACCTTCTACTGTAGAAATATCTCTGCTTTTGGTGGGAATCAGATTCCTTGGGGGGGATCCAAAATGAATGGGATCCCTGCGGGAAACAGCTTTAAAAACCTCAACAGCACACAATTCAAAGAGGAGAGAATTCAACTGGGTTCAAGCTGCAACTACAAAGGAACAACTAAGAAGCCTTGGAGTTAATAATGATAACAACAACAATGGATAATAATAATAAGCAAGCTGCTAGCTGTTCTTTCGCAGCCGCAGGTTTAACTTCTCCAGCATCGCCTGCAGGCCAGAGGCTCGCCACTATAAATGATAGTTGCACACTGGGAAGAGCAAGTCTTTTCAACAGAATCAAAGCCTGTAGGAATCCCACACGGAAACAGTCAAACGCATTCTCCCCTTGAGCTATGTTAAAAGTAAAGGTACCCCTGCCCGTACGGGCCAGTCTTGCCAGACTCTAGGGTTGTGCGCTCATCTCACTCTAGAGGCCGGGAGCCAGCGCTGTCCGCAGACACTTCTGGGTCATGTGGCCAGCGTGACAAGCTGCATCTGGCGAGCCAGCGCAGCACACGGAACGCCGTTTACCTTCCCACTGGTAAGGAGTCCCTATTTATCTACTTGCACCCAGGGGTGCTTTCAAACTGCTAGGTTGGCAGGCACTGAGACCGAACGACGGGAGCGCACCCCGCCGCGGGGATTCGAACCGCCGACCTTGCGATCGGCAAGTCCTAGGCGCTGAGGTTTTACCCACAGCGCCACCCGTGTCCGTGAGCTATGATAAGCTATAAGTAGTCAAAATATAAACAGCCTGATCCTATGCTGTGACCAACTCCACTGAAAATAAAGGGTTGAGGCTGCAATCCCATACAGGATTCAGCACACCTAAGATTTTGTAAACCCAGCCCACCCATTTCCTACCATCTACCTTGACACAAAAACAACTATGATAAAAGCTATCCATCTTGTACAGAACTGGATTAATTTTTCCCACATATGTGGAATCACACACACAGGGACATATGGCTATGGTCACTTATTTACGCTTGCTTACTTATTTATGCACAGGAATGAGTAAACTTTTTCAGACTGGTTGAGGGTTGTGGCTGGGCTGGATGAATCCCTAGCCGGAATTAAGATTGCCGGAAGAAATATCAACAACCTCAGATATGCAGATGACACAACATTGATGGCAGAAAGTGAGGAGGAATTAAAGAACCTTTTAATGAGGGTGAAAGAGGAGAGCGCAAAATATGGTCTGAAGCTCAACATCAAAAAAATGAAGATCATGGCCACTGGGCACATCACCTCCTGGCAAATAGAAGGGGAAGAAATGGAGGCAGTGAGAGATTTTACTTTCTTGGGCTCCATGATCACTGCAGATGGTGACAGCCGCCGTGAAATTAAAAGACACCTGCTTCTTGGGAGAAAAGCAATGACAAACCTAGACAGCATCTTAAAAAGCAGAGACATCACCTTGCCAACAAAGGTCCGTATAGGAAAAGCTATGGTTTTCCCAGTAGTGATGTATGGAAGTGAGAGCTGGACCATAAAGAAGGCTGATCGCCGAAGAATTGGTGCTTTTGAATTATGGTGCTGGAGGAGACTCTTGAGAGTCTCATGGACTGCAAGAAGATCAAACCTATCCATTCTGAAGGAAATCAGCCCTGAGTGCTCACTGGAAGGACAGATCCTGAAGCTGAGGCTCCAATACTTTGGCCACCTCATGAGAAGAGAAGACTCCCTGGAAAAGTCCCTGATGCTGGGAAAGATGGAGGGCACAAGGAGAAGCAGACGACAGAGGACAAGATGGTTGGACAGTGTTCTCGAAGCTACCAGCATGAGTTTGACCAAACTGCGGGAGGCAGTGGAAGACAGGAGCGCCTGGCGTGCTCTGGTCCAAGGGGTCACGAAGAGTCAGACACGACTAAACGACTAAACAACAACAAAATCCCAGTGGGAAGCTGTGGGGGACCCAATCCGAGGTAGCAAGGGCCCCTCCCACCATTCTACAACCTTCACAGACATGCACAGAGAAGTATTTCACTTGCAAACAGAGGCATGTACTTAATCCTTAGTAACTCCACTCAAATCTCACCATTCTCTCCCATGATGTTTTGTATCAAAATGGGTTAAAAAACAACAACAAAACTGTCCAATACCCTTTTACCTCTCCCTGTGCTAAAAAGATTTCCAACCCCAAATAATGTAGACCTGAAGGAGCGTCTCCACCTCCGTCGCTCAGCCCAGACCCTTCAAAAGACAAGTGCATATTTGGCAAATGCAAAAATTCATGCACACTGTTTGCGTATTTGTCAGGAACACAAATCCATCTACTGAGACATCTGAACTTCTTGTAGAAGAAGAAGCCAGCCAATGTACATCTTGCACGCCATCAAAGCCCTTTCCCTTTTCAGTTATTTTCTTATAAATAGCTTGTGGCTGGGAGGAGAGGGTAAAACCAGTGGGGTTCCTCACACCTATTTTAAAGTTGCAGCTTCCATTTTTTATCAGTACTATATCTGTCTTAAGGAGCAAATACAGTGGTGCCTCGCAAGACGAAATTAATTCGTTCCGCGAGTTCTTTCATTGAGCGAGTTTTTTCGTCTTGCGAAGCACCACTGCATTTAAACACTAACAACGGCGGGGGGTGGGGAGAAGCAGGGCAGCTGCCGCAGCCGGTCCTTGGACTCACCCGCGCCTTGTGGACACCGCGCGACGCGGCTGTTGGAGGGCGGCGGGGCACAGGAGTGCGACTCTGGCTGCAACGCTGGCTGCTGGCGGCAACGTCTCTCTGAGAGAGCGGTGGGCAGCGGCACGAGGCATCCGGAAGGTCGGCCGTCAGCCGGAAGGTCGGAGGGAGCCGGAGGAGTCGGCAGCCGGAAGGTGGGAGGGAGCCGGAGGAGCAGGGAAGCGAGCGTGCGTGCGTGCAGTGACCGTCACCATGACAGGAGGGGCAGGGCTGTTTCGTCTAGCGAAGCAAGCCCTTAGGAAAATCCGTCTTGCGAAGCACCTCAGAAAACGAAAAACCCTTTCATCTAGCGAGTTTTTCGTCTTCCGAGGCATTTGTCTTGCGGGGTACCACTGTACTGTTTCCGTTTTTTAATAGACTAATTGATGAGACTCATGTTTAAAGCTAACCAGGTGCACAATGTCTTTAAAGGACTGGAGTAACTGCAAAGCGATATGTTTAACGTTGACAAAACTATACGGTTTCATTTCAGCAGACTTTCAGAATATCGTTTCCAATAAGGATCTGACTGCTGTTACTGTCTTTTTACTCTTATAATGTTGTTGTTGTTATTTTGTAGTAGTTGTTATTATTCCACTATTATAAACTAGGGTGATATTTAATGCAGAGTGGAGCTGCTGGAATTAATAGACCAAACTTAACCATGTTCATTCCTTTCATTGGATTTACTCTGTGTAAAACATAGTTGAGTTCCCATCCAAATTATATAAGAAATCAGCATACTGCATTGCACACGTGCAACAAAAGCTTAAACTGCTACAGTCAAACCTCAGTTCCCGAACGCCTCCGTTAAAGTACATTTCGGCTCCCGAACACTGAAAACCCGGAAGTAAGTGTTCCGGTTTTTGAACGTTTTTCGGAAGCCAAACATTTGACGCAGCTTCTGCTTGAATGCAAGAAGTTCTTGCAGCCCATCGGAAGCCGTGATTCGGTTGTGGAACGTTTCAGAAGCCGAACGGGCTTCCGGAATGGATTACATTCAACAACCGAGGTTTGACTGTTTTTCCCACCGCAAATATCTGTTCTAGGGGAATTGAGTACAAGTATTCTTCCATATTACTTGTACTCAATTCCCCTAGAACAGATATTTGCGGTGGGAAAAACATATCAACAACCTCAGATATGCAGATGACACAACCTTGATGGCAGAAAGTGAGGAGGAATTAAAAAACCTTTTGTTGAGGGTGAAAGAGGAGAGCGCAAAATATGGTCTGAAGCTCAACATCAAAAAAACGAAGATCATGGCCACTGGGCCCATCACCTCCTGGCAGATAGAAGGGGAGGAAATGGAGGCAGTGAGAGATTTTACTTTCTTGGGCTCCATGATCACTGCAGATGGTGACAGCAGCCACGAAATTAAGAGACGCCTGCTTCTTGGGAGGAAAGCAATGACAAACCTAGATAGCATTTTAAAAAGTAGAGACATCACCTTGCCAACAAAGGTCCGTATAGTAAAAGCTATGGTTTTCCCTGTAGTGATGTATGGAAGTGAGAGCTGGACCATAAAGAAGGCTGATCGACGAAGAATTGACGCTTTTGAATGATGGTGCTGGAGGAGACTCTTGAGAGTCCCATGGACTGCAAGAAGATCAAACGCATCCATTCTTAAGGAAATCAGCCCTGAGTGCTCACTGGAAGGACAGATCGTGAAGCTGAGGCTCCAATACTTTGGCCACCTCATGAGAAGAGAAGACTCACTGGAAAAGACCCTGATGTTGGGGAAGATGGAGGGCACAAGGAGAAGGGGACGACAGAGGACGAGATGGTTAGACAGTGTTCTCGAAGCTACAAACATGAATCTGACCAAACTGCGGGTGGCAGTGGAAGACAGGAGTGCCTAGCGTGCTCTGGTCCATGGGGTCACGAAGAGTCGGACACGACTGAACGACTAAACAACAACAACAATCTTCCATATAATTAATTCAAAGTTCAGAGGTGAAAAAAATTGTGTGAACAACAGTTGCTTCTCAACTGACAAATTAGTGCAGTTATTTGACCCTGACAACAGAGAGTGACTTGGGAATATTTGTCCTTATCTTAGACTCTTAGTCAGCTGGTTTTTACCTGCAAGAGCCTTTCGATAGGAAGGCCTCCAGGCATCACCTCAAGCAAAATGTCCCCTCAACCTGGACTGCTTCCTCTCACCGCCACGAAGCCGTGCATATGGGGCCTTTGCAGCAGAAATTTACACTCCATTGTGCAAATTTTCATTTAAATAAATGTATGGTGATTTACTTAAACTGTTTGGAGGGTAGCTACCTAGAGAACCAAGATTTATTTACACCAGCCCCTTCCACATCAAACGTAGCACAGACAGAAATTAATATTTAATTATAAAGAACTCAAGCATTCACTTGTTTACCAGAGCCTACTTGTTTTCTTCAGAGCAAGTTGAAGAACTGGATATATGCAGATATATAAAGTTATCACCACAAATACATACATGCTGCAACCACCACAAAGCATAAGTAAACTACAACTCTGTCCCGAAACAACATTTCTTTTTCCTCTAAACTGCTACTTGACAACTGAGAACAACATCAATATAGCTGGTTGCTTTCTGTTTTACTTACAGGCTATGTTTTTTAAGTTATTTTCCAACCACTGTGACAATTCGGAACAAACCCTTTCACAATACTAACGACATTTTAAGACATAGCGTTAAAATCAGTGTTCTTCATTTCCCAATTTTATGGGAAAGTCCACTAGCTTTCCTATACGTAAAAGTCACATATCTGTCCTTTTAAAACACAGAAAAAAATAAAATAAAATTCCAAATTACTGTATTTTTCCATGTATAAGACTGTATCCCCCCCCAATTTTTTAAGTTTAAAATTGGAGGTTGTCTTATACATGGAACGTTGAAATTATTTATTTCTTAATTTGGGGCTCAAAAAACAAGGGTTGTCTTATACATGGGGGCATCTTATACACGGAAAAATAAGGTAAGTTTCTTAGGGTTTCGGTATTTCAAAAAGTAAAAATGTGACTATAATCTTTGAAGACCCTCTTTCAGCAAAACACCTGTCAATGTGATTGACAATTACATCTTGGTGAAGACAAAAGCATTGATTGTCAAGGATATACACTGACCGCACAACAAAATTGTGGTGGTGGTTACTTTTTCTCAAAAGAGAGAATAGCAGCCATGGACTTATCTGGGGAATATAAGGAATATAATCAGGAGCAAACGGCACTAGGCTAGCAGGAGAAACATGTCGTCTGTCCCTTGGATTGTCTCCAATGTTAATCCTACTCCAAGTGGACCCATTTAAATTAATGGCCACAACTAAAAGGTCCATTACAATGAGTCTACTCTGACTAGAACTTAGTTGGCTACAACCCAAACCCACACTCTTCAAGGGAGGAGGCTGTGCCACTTTTAGTTTTGATGGTTGAAATCTGTTTACTTTGTGTGTGAAGACCCCCAAGACCTCCCAAAGAAAGACACAGTTGACACCAATATTAGTTTAAGGCAGGCATCCCCAAACTCGACCCTCCAGATGTTTTGGGACTACAACTTCCATCATCCCTAGCTAACAGGGCCAGTGGTCAGGGGCGATGGGAATTGAGTTTGGGGATGCCTGGTTTAAGGTTATTGGCCTAATTTGGGCCACAATTTTATTGATTACAGAATGTGAGTGGTTTGCTTAAGGCATTGGTTCGACTTGCTCCAGCAGGGCAGCACTGACAACAGCAGAAGTCAGTAAGAGTAAACATACTGGGGGCGCATTGGTCCTACCACAGAAGCAAGCTCACCCCAAAATGCTCCCAGGTGCTCTGGCGTGGCCCTAACCCCTGGAAGGGGATCGGACAAAAGCATGACGAGCACCTAGATTCCTTTAACGGAATACCCTATCGCACATTGAGAGGGGCAGGTGTGACAACCTCCCCTCCACCACACCTTGAACCAATGCTTAACCGCCAAACCGTACAAAGTTGTGACGATTTGCTACACGGCAGGCGAAACCCAAGTGGCACCAGCCAACCAGCCGAATGGGAAAATTCCTACCAGGCCCCTGCTCCAAAAGCAGACGACCCACAACGGCATAGCAAGGTCATGGCAAGACCCTAAATACAAGGAGGGGGTGATACGATGCATGAGGGGCTAAGAGGAAGCTCGACGCAACGTGCAGCGGTATAAATAGCTCCCCCAGCTGCAAATTCTCTCAACCCATTGGCCAGAATTACCCCAGCAACCGAGGGACCCAATCAGGTTGTTGTGGCTATACAATCGCTCCCACCCACACAAATAGTAAGGTCGGTCTTAGTGATCTCACCGCAACCTCTGTGAAGAGGACACGATTTCTCTCACATAATTTAAGGGGAGCCCTGAAAATGAAGCCCAAACCTTTCTGCATACATAGCCTAAGATTGGGTTCCATTTCTTAGTGGTGCTATAATCCGGAAGCTGTTGGGTTTTTTTACTTTCATGGTAATGCATTGTTTAAACATGTAATGCATTGTTTCCACCAACTAACTATTTATTAAGTTCTTAACACACTCAAAACGCAACCAAAGATAAAATGGGCTCTTTATCAAGGATACGTGTCTGTAAAAAATATCATTCTTTTAGTCTTTAAAAGTTCTGTAGTGGATTAAGAGCACGGATCTTTCTTGGTCTCAATGCCATAACAAATATTTGTAGTATCAAATCTCAGTATACAAAGTGCTTATTGTACAAGTGTTAATACACAAGAAACTAGTGCTGATGCACTAAAAGGTACGCCTGACTGTTAGGTCCAGTCGCGGACAACTCCAGGGTTGCATGTTCATCTCGCTCTATAGGCCAAGGGAGCCGGCGTTTGTCCGCAGACAGCTTTCCGGGTCATGTGGCCAGCATGACTAAGCCGCTTCTGGTGAACCAGAGCAGCGCACAGAAACGCCATTTACCTTCCCGCTGGAGTGGTACCTATTGATCTACTTGCACTTTGACGTGCTTTCAGACTGCTAGGTTGGCAGGAGCTGGGACCGAACAATGGAACTCACCCCATCGCAGGGATTCGAACTGCCGACCTTCTGATCAGCAAGTCCTAGGCTCAGTGATTTCGACCACAGCGCCACCCACGTCCCTGCTGAAGCACTACACCTATTTAATTTCAGCACATGAAATAAATGGCACCTGATTGCCAAACATCAACAGAAGCCTCCAGCAGTGAGGTGCGGCCCTGGATCTGCCGTGCCAACACTGGCGCCAAGTCCTGTTTGCCTAACTGGGCATCAGCAACACTGTGGCCTCATAGGTGCATCCGAAAAGAACCCACCTTGCCCCAACCTCACTGCTGCCCCACATCAATCCCATCCAAGTAAGTAGCAGTGTCAGGAGGGCAGCTCTGACCCACTGGACACACCATGACCAGACCCTGCTCAGCATTTCATTGGTTGCAATTTTAATATATAGTTCTATCTTTGCCATTTGCCCCAACCATGTATTCCATAAAGTCTGAATGCACACCAACACACACAAGCCTTTTAACGTAACTACCGTATTTTTTGCTCTATAAGACTCACTTTTCCCCTCCTAAAAAGTAAGGGGAAATGTGTGTGCGTCTTATGGAGCGAATGCAGGCTGCGCAGCTATCCCAGAAGCCAGAACAGCAAGAGGGATTGCTGCTTTCACTGCGCAGCGATCCCTCTTGCTGTTCTGGCTTCTGAGAGTCAGAATATTTTTCTTCTTTTTTTCCTCCTCCAAAAACTAGGTGCGTCTTGTGGTCTGGTGCGTCTTATAGAGCGAAAAATACGGTAGTTGACAGACCTGTCAGCCATCTTTTGCCTATATAAAAATGATGCATATACAGCTATAAAGAGTGATGGGCCTTCACAGTGCAACTATAAATATTAACAACTGAAATCAATATTAATTCTAATTTTTTATCTCCTATGACATACAATATAAACTCTTGTTTTCAAGGTATAGTTTAAATGAAAGAATATTTCTGTATTTTATCATTCACCAATACATTAAAGGGATATGTTCAATGTTAAACTGGCCACCTGCCTCTTAGACAAAATAGAAGGCAACAGCCATACCCGAACAAATTTTTATCTAGATATCTAAGAAGAGAGAATGTACATAGGGTGAGGATTTAGTGCAGCTTTCATGAAGCAGCTTGATATTTATTTCCAGTTGAAAAGCAAAAAGTATATAAAAGATTCAGCTATCTGCTGGCAACAGTGGAATGAATCCATGGAATGAGGAGAAACCATGCTTTGTGAGAAATTTAAAATAAAGCATCAAACTGCAAACAATGGGGACATTCTATTTCAAATACTGTACTGAACATTCATTTTTTAAAATTTATTTTTTAAAATGCCTTTCTGTATTCAATGCCCATGCATTCTTTGCTTCCCTAAAATTGTATATTGATGTTCCATCCAGAAGGCATGGGGGTTATTATAACCAAATTGTCATGACCAGATTGATCATAACTAAACCTTTCCTTTCTGTGTGGTGTTTCTATGTAACCCTTTCAGATACTGTTGAAAATCTGCGTTTCACTTTTGTTCAGAATCAAAAGAAGGCATTGTACATTTTAAAGGCAATAGATGCAACATTTTGAGCAAATAATGTTACAACAGATTAATTCTAAATCAGAATGTCCTTATAGGCAGCAATACTATCTGACAATTGGTACAGATATTGAGGAAACAATGCACATCAGTTTCTGCTTCATCAGTACATCAATCCTGTCACTTTGCAAACCATCTTTCCATAACTCTCTTTTACTATGCATGTGTCTACAATGTCCTCCTAACTCTACGTCCTTAAGGGAAATATTTAGTATTGGGGATAGTCATCCTGTTTTACAGGATTTCATCTTTGGTATGTGATAAAGGTAAAGGTACCCCTGCCTGTACCGGCCAGTCTTGCCAGACTCTAGGGTTGTGCGCCCATCTCACTCAAAGAGGCCAAGGGCCAGCGCTGTCCGCAGACACTTCCGGGTCACGTGGCCAGCATGACAAGCTGCATCTGGCGAGCCAGCGCAGCACACGGAACGCCGTTTACCTTCCCGCTGGTAAGCGGTCCCTATTTATCTACTTGCACCCGGAGGTGCTTTCGAATTGCTAGGTGGGCAGGCGCTGGGACCGAACGACGGGAGCGCACCCCGCCGCGGGGATTCGAACCACCGACCATGCGATCGGTAAGTCCTGGGCGCTGAGGTTTTACCCACAGCGCCACCCGCGTCCCTTGGTATGTGATAGTTTTATATGATTTTCATCTAGGCTTTACAGACTTCCTTCCTATTTAGGTGATAATCAATTCGCTTCATTAGCAAAGATTGCTCTCCCTCTGTATCCGTCACATGACACTGACGCTGCTTCCCCAAGTTAAAGTGAATAAAGAAAGCTTTTCACGTGTTAGTCTGTGTGGACATCAAAGTTCCCACAGAGATCTTTGGAGCAGAGCCAATATAAAAAGCCTAGAAAAATTTATGTGTTAGAAATCTACCATTGTAATTGTAGTCACCTGCTGAAAACGTTGTCGTCTTTTAAGAGTCTAAAATAAAGAAATCAGTGAAACTAGAAAAAGATGTAGTAACGTCAGAGTTGTGGATCTCTGCCAAACAGGCTGGCTCTCTTCAAGGGCATCTATGCTAAGAGTTCACATTTAATCCCTTACGTGCCTTTGTGAGCAGGTAAGACAAAGTTTGAGAGAACCAGTGCTATCATTGGAAAAGTAAACAAATTCCTGCTGTAAGTTATCGTAATTCAGTACATAACATTAATGGTGAATCTTATGTTGACCACCATAGAACTAGAAAATTGTTAGTGTCTGTACTTTTGAGCTATAAGGTTTATTTAAAAAATAGCTAAAATTTCACAACAATGAAGAAATAACAAGTTTCATCTTAATATAAAAGGATGCTTCAAGTACTTCTTTTAAAAGTATATGCAACAAAGGATTTGTCCACACACTGTTAGCACAAAAGCACAACATCATTTTGAAAACTGGATGCTGAACGCTGTTTTTGTGGAGCTCCACCTAAGCTTGGTAGAAAGTCCAACTTATTTGGAGTGATAAAATGCTAGCATAATTCTGATGAGCAATAGTTGCTATCTGAGCTGATCAAATTTCTTTCATCATTTCTATGATGGATCACATTCAATTGTGGCATCGCTCAGGTTTCCCCATTGTTGCCCACTGCCACTTAAGCGGAAGGGGAAATCATGGCATGTATCAGAATAGACATTTTGTCTTCTATTAGGTACTGTCTTTATGTTCTTCATTGCTGGACAATCTTTAATTATATCAGGCCAGTCAATTTAGGACCTAGTACTTGACACTGGTTATTTTTAACATGAAAAGCTTAAGCATTCACCTGAAAGAGCTCTGCCTCAGCTGAGAAACAAATAGAAATACATTTTATATTATTTTAATAAAGGGATTAGAATTTTTAAGACAGACAATTCTTAATCCATTTTAACAAATACACCGATAAACAGGCTTCACGCATATCCCAGGAATTAAGTATTTCTAAAGAGGATAATTTCTGAACTAAAAGAAGTATTTGCTTAATATTTACAGGAAAGACATGCCTTGTGTTGGTAAACTGAATATTTGATATGCTCTGTAATTTTGACTGATTCCATTAAAAAATACATAATCAAGCCCTGATATTCAAATAATTGGTCCAAGTGTGCCTTCAATATGAAGTAATTTTAGTTCTGTGAACATAATCAGGTTGCTACCACTGAATTAGCAAACACCCACCTTGCTATGAGTCACAATACTGCCATGCTTTGAAGTTTTAAATACTCAAAGTAAGCTAGCAGTTGCCTTAAGAGAGGCTGTAAGAGATAAACATTGCATATTTTATAGCTGATAAGAAAATATTCAGATAATTCTGTTTCTTGGGAGTAAACTCATAATATTGTGAGGTACCAGCCTTTTAAAAATACTATTAAGTTACTTGCAGCCAGAGGACATAAACTCTCCATTATATTTAATATACATCCCATGCTGGAGAATAGCAGAGATGTTCACAGCACGTTTAGGGTACGAACGACGTCAGAAAAAGCCTTCAACCAACACAAGACGCAGAATAGTAATAAATTAAACCTTATTCCAAACCGATATAAAAGTTGTTCAAGTCTGTAAAGTGTCAGGTGTGTCATGCAAGAAAAAAGGACAGTTCAGGCAGGCAAACCAGGCATTACAGTTTGCACTCACGGTATACAGCATGATGGCTCCAGCCTGAATTCTTGGTCAGAGACAGAAGAGGAGAGGGAGGTTGCCGAGGTTATCAGCATTGCCTGAAAAACCCACTGGTAATCAGTCCCTCCAACACATTGGCAAGTGTTTCCAGGCCTCAGGAAGTTTTCAAACCTAATGCTCTCCCTGCATTAAGTTATTTGTTGCAGTACTGAGAAATCCCACGTATGTAAGGAAAGCCATCCGATCTTGATTGCCCGTTGCTAGATAACCCATAAGCTACCCAGCCCAGATTTCGGTCAAAAGCTGACATTTTAAGAGCTGCTCTTTGCAATGTACTTCACAGCAACGTTAGGCCCCACAAAACCTTCCAAGGACTCCCATTAGGCTCTTTTTTCAAGCAGTGCCCCCAACACAATCCCTCGCACGCCACATACTGACACTCACACATCCGTGTAGAAACCTACAGAGAAGGCAATGCGCCTCCACGGCTTTGCATAAACAGCCTTTACTTCTTCAGAGGCCAGCAATAGAACTATACTTCCGCCAAAGGCAAGGTCCGGCCGAGTTCTTTAATTCCCTGAAGGATTCGCTTCATATGACCCACTTTCGTGATCCCCAGGTCCTACAAGACAAGGAGAATGGAAAGGTCAGCCACAAGAATTCGCTCACAGGCACCCAAAGATCTTTTAACCTTTAATAATGAGGACTAGTTCAGATGGCCAGCAAAGGGGTCAGGTTTCCAGGAATGATCCTACCTCTAGCCAAAAGCACGGGGAGAGAGCAAGGAACCCGTAATAAAAAAAAATCCCCCCCAACCATTGCTACTGTGCTAATCATGTAATAAGCACCAGTTCCCATGACTGATGACACATGGTTCTTAAAAGCAATTCTTGCAGCCATGCAAATAATAGTGATGATACTAATAATATGAATACAATGGTTTAAGAACAGCTTCGTTTATGGACAACTTGGATTAAGAACACTGCAAACCCAGAAGTAGGTGTTTTGGTTGGTGAACTTTGCCTTGGAAGCAGAACACAGTGAGGGTGTTCCATTTGTAAATCGAGTCCCCTGCTGCTATGGGAAAGCACGCCTTGGTTTAAGAATGCTTTGGTTTAAGAACGGACTTCCGGAACGGATTAAGTTCATAAACCAAGGTACCACTATACTATTACTACTACTACTACTACTACTACTACTACTACTAATGTAATTTCCTGAACAAGGTGTATTTCTAAATACAGTGGTACCTCGGGTTAAGTACTTAATTCGTTCCGGAGGTCCGTACTTAACCTGAAACTGTTCTTAACCTGAAGCACCACTTTAGCTAATGGGGCCACACCGCCGGAGCACAATTTCTGTTCTCATCCTGAAGCAAAGTTCTTAACCTGAAGCACTATTTCTGGGTTAGCGGGGTCTGTAACCGGAAGCGTATGTAACCTGAAGCGTATGTAACCCGAGGTACCACTGTATTAAGATGTAAAGACAATTTTTATAATTTATTCCTAACAGATTTAGAGAACGTTACTTACCTGCAGCAATAATGCAAAAAAATTCTAATAAACTCATGGGACATTTAAACAGGAGGTTTCTCGATATATCCAGAAAATGTCAACCTCTGGGGGAAGGGCTGCATCTCAGCATTAGAGAACGTGCTTTGTACAGAGGCTCAGACCCCCCGCACCTCCAGGTGGGGCAGTCCATTTAGACAACAGTGAGCTAGATGGATGAATGGCCTGATAGTACAAGGCAGATTCCTACGTTCTACCTCCACTGTATCCTAAATGTGATGACCCACAACAGATTTTTCTGCCCAAGACATCTCAGATTTGTCTTCTGTTATGTGTATGTCCACCCCCCAAAAAAGCCCTGTTTAGGTCCCTCTCTTTTAATATCTGGTGGAATGGATCTCTTGACTGGCAGAAATGTCAAGGTCCCTTTAGAGAACAATAGGTTTTCCTCTATGTGTGGTAAAAGCACAGTGACTTTGATGTGTTTATTGCGCTGTGAACACCCAAGTTGGAAAACCACTGCATGCCCACATTTCAGAATGATAAGCGTCACTTTTTCATTACACGGAGATCGTCACGAAGCTGCTGGGATTAAATGAGTATCCTAACAAGGGATAGAACTGAGAAGTACAAAATGTCTACCCAAAATTCTTGCCTGATTGACACAGAAGATGCAATAAGATTACTCCAGAAATTAGTTCCTTCAACTCAACTTCCAAGGCCAATCTGTTTTTAAGGAAGTGCTCCGAATAATCCCCCTAATCAAATATTTTGTAACGATCAGCAACAAAAAAATGAAATTTATACAGTAAGCCCTCCACTTGCATGCATTTAACCCGTCTGCCTTCTGCTTTACACATCTTAAAATAAAATAAAATAAAATAAAATAAAATAAAATAAAATAAAATAAAAACAAAACAGGGGTAGATAGGGGGCAGGTGTCCAGGAAATTATTGTTGGCAATCCCTCCTAATTTCACCTAGTGTGTTTTGACCATACACAATTATGGCCTTTTCAGAAATTGCAGATGGGATCCTTTCCATAAAAATAGTGCAACAAATTGAACTAGGTTTGTGGGATGGAAAAAGGAAACAATCATATCTACAGTACTTGAATGCTTCTTCTCATTAACCTACTACCCAACAAAGGAAAAGCGAGTCTCTCACAGAAAGGCTTGCACAAAAGTTCTCCCTTGCAATTTTGCACAAAAATTCTCCCTTGCAATTTTGCACAAAAATTCTCCCTTGCAAACTTCCCATTACTGAATTATCCTTTATGTTCACCCTGACTTGAATGGCAGTGGGGTACAGTTCAGGGATGACTGTGCCATGCCATTTTCTTGAACATGTATTTTGGAACAAAGAGGACCTGTAACAACCTGAAGCATATGGTGTAGTGGTTAAGAGCGGTAGACTCGTAATCTGGGGAACCGGGTTCACTTCCCCACTCCTCCACATGCAGCTGCTGGGTGACCTTGGGCTAGTCAGACTTCTCTGAAGTCTCTCAGCCCCACTCACCTCACAGAGTGTTTGTTGTGGGGGAGGAAGGGAAAGGAGATTGTTAGCCACTTTGAGACTCCTTCGGGTAGTGATAAAGCAGGATATCAAATCCAAACTCTTCTTCTTCTTCTTCCAAGACTCAGTCCTAGTGACCCTGTTCTATGGGTCCCCTCCCCTTGGGGCCTGTTCTCAATATTTCTTTGTCCTCCTGCCAACCCCGTCTCTGGGATCCCACACAGACACATGGCTTACCATGTCATGCAAAGCAGTCCATTAACTTTAGAAGTACTGTAACCAAAATATGGACGTGGGTGGCGCTGTGGGTTAAACCACAGAGCCTGGGGCTTGCCGATCAGAAGGTCGGCGGTTTGAATCCCCATGACGGGGTGAGCTCCCGTTGTTCGGTCCCAGCTCCTGCCAACAGTTTAAAAGCACGCAGTGCAAGTAGATAAATAGGTACCGCTCTGGCAGGAAGGTAAATAGCATTTCCGTGCGCTGCTCTGGTTCGCCAGAAGCGGCTTAGTCATGCTGGCCACATGACCCGGAAGCTGTACGCTGGCTCCCTCGGCCAATAAAGCGAGATGAGCGCCGCACCCCCAGAGTCGGTCACTTCTGGACTTAATGGTCAGGGGTCCCTTTAACTTTACCTTTAACCTAAATATAATGGGGGGGGAGGAATACGTTTCATAACTAGTTAAAAACTGGACAGCTTACAAACAGAGTGAAATGTCTCAGCTACTCTCTAATGGCGGGATTTATTACATAAAAATACACATGTATACTACCTTTCTCGTACTTAACAAATGAGTATTAGTTTCTTTAGAGAAACTAGGCATTTCCACTAAATGCCTAGTTTCGCTTCCCCGCTCCTCCACATGCAGCTGCTGGGTGACCTTAGGTCGGGGACAGAGGGTGGCGCTTGGGGGGGAATTGTCATCGCGCCACTCCCTGGTGTGTGGAGTGCCTCAGGGTGCGATTCTCTCTCCGATGCTTTTTAACATCTTTATGCGCCCCCTCGCCCAGCTTGTCCGGAGTTTTGGGCTGGGTTGCCATCAGTATGCCGATGACACCCAACTCTATCTGTTGATGGATGGCCATCCTGACTCGGCCCCAGACACACTGACCAGATGCCTGGAAGCTGTGGCTGGATGGTTACGTGGGAGCCGGTTGAAGTTAAATCCTTCGAAGACAGAGGTCCTCTGGCTGGGACGGGGTGATATGGGATTGAGGGGGCAACTCCCATCTCTTGCGGGGGTGCAACTAGTGCCAGCATCGTCCGTTAAGAGTTTGGGTGTAATCTTCGATACCTCCCTCTCTATGGAGGCGCAGATTACAGCTATAACAAAGGCGGCATTTTTTCATCTCCCCCAAGCTAAGCAGTTGGCTCCTTATCTCTCTCGCCCTGACCTAGCCACTGTGATCCACGCGACGGTCACCTCCAGACTGGATTATTGTAACTCGCTCTACGTGGGGCTGCCCTTGAGACTGACCCAGAAACTCCAGCGGGTGCAGAATGCCGCAGCGAGACTCCTTATGGGGTCGTCGCTGCGAGATCACATTCATCCGGTACTATACCAGTTGCACTGGCTCCCGGTGGAGTACAGGATCAGGTTTAAGGTGCTGGTTTTAACCTTTAAAGACCTATACGGCCTAGGACCCTCGTACCTACGGGACCGCCTCTCCTGGTATGCCCCACAGAGAAACCTACGGTCTGCAAATAAAAACATCCTGAAGGTCCCAGGCCTCAGAGAGGTTAGGCTGGCCTCAACTAGAGCCAGGGCTTTCTCGGCTGTGGCACCAATCTGGTGGAACGCTCTGTCACAAGAGACTAGGGCCCTGCGGGACCTGACATCTTTCCGCAGGGCCTGTAAGACAGAGCTGTTCCACCAGGCCTTTGGTCAGGGCGCAGCCTGACCCCCTCCTCTGGCAATCTGCACAGGGTCTTGCTTGCTGGTTGCCATCAATTTGTTTTTGATTGATTTTATGGTGAAAAGTTTTTAGAATGTTGGATTGTTTTGGTTGTTGTTAGCCGCCCTGAGCCCGGCTTTGGCTGGGGAGGGCGGGGTATAAATAAAATTTATTTTTATTATTATTATTAAAATAGTGAAGTTGGAAAATGACACGATAATCAGAAGTAATTATAGATATGTTCATAATCAATAGGGAAGAAATATGATTAAATTAACCAATTATTAGTAGTATCAAGAGTTATGTCTTCTTCTCCATTTCTCCCAGGCCTCTGAGGTTTGGATGGCCTCCCCTAGGAATTGAGCCTTTAGGGTGCAAGCCCTTCTCTTTCCTGTGGAACTCCCTGCCTATAGAGGTTCAACAGGAACAGTCCCTGCCTCCTTTCTGATGTCTTCTGAAAATGGCACAGTTCAGGCAGGTCTTCACGATATGATTTTTCTTTAAAACAACCAGTATTTACTGACATTTTACTGATGCTTTTAATTATAGATTATAGACTTTATAGCTTTATAGATATTAATAGACTGGTTTTGTTGCATTTTATATGTTATAGGCTGCCTTGTCATCTTTTATGAAAGAGAGTATTATAAATTTTCAAATAAGTCTGAATATTTCACTGCAAATTTCAACAGAGCCAATTCATACTACATTGCGATTCCTGTGAATCACCTTCCTTGTTTGTATAAATGTGTGTAAACTAAGGCATTGTGGGCTCATTGCAAACTTGCAAATTGCAGCTGCACAATTCTTCTGCAGAACCTGTTGCATTTAACGCTCAATCAATTAAGGCATTTGTCCATACCTTCCCTAAGACGCTATTAATTTGAGAAAGCAATACACCTCCATTCACCTTCTCCAGGAAAAAAATTAATGAAAATTTAACACACGCAGATGCAAAATGCACAGCAGCACACTATACGTACCGCATTTTTCACTCCATAGGGCGCACCGGACCATAGGGCACACCTAGTTTTTAGGGGGGGGAATAAGGGGGGGTATTTCCCCCCCCCCCAGCCCCAAGGAGCAAAGAAGCCAAGACAGCCAGCGGGACCCATTCCGCTGGCTGTCTTGGCTTCCTCTTTAGCCATGCACAAGCTCTGCAGCCGGGAGAGGCTGCGCACCGCTTTGTTTTTAGCCGCGGGGCTGGGGCAGGGGAAGCCTGAGCTATACCCCAGAACAGACAGAGGTGGTGCAAACACATCCGTGGAGCCAATCCAGCGCTCCAGGTGGTATGTTCCCCACCGCCTTGCCCCTCTCCCTTCCAGCAAACCACAGCAACCTACCGGCCAGGAGGCTCACACAGTGTTTCGACCTCACCTGCAGAAAATTCTGTTTGGAGCAGAAAGAACTGTCTATCTTATCCACAATGCTGGTCTGACTAGCAGCAGTGACAGATACAAAATGCAGAACGCCTACTTAGAGGTTACCTCAGAGTGCCTCAAATAGAAAGGGATTATGACCCAGAGTGAGGAATGGGTGTACAGTGGTGCCCCGCAAGACGAATGCCTCGCAAGACGGAAAACCCGCTAGACGAAAGGGTTTTCCGTTTTGGAGGTGCTTCGCAAAACGAATTTGCTATGGGCTTGCTTCGCAAGACGAAAATGTCTTGCGAGTTCCTGCGGGGTTTTTTCCCTCCCCCCCTTTTTCCCAAGCCGCTAAGCCGCTTAACAGCTGATCGCTAAGCCGCTTAACAGCTGATCGCTAAGCCGCTTAACAGCTGATACACTAAGCCTGCTAAGCCGCTAATAGCCTTTTAGCAGCTAATCCGCTAATCGCTTAAGCCTTTAATAGCCGCTAATAGCCGCTAAACCGCTAATAGCGCTAATCCGCTAATGGGCTTGCTTCGCAAGACGAAAAAAACCGCAAGACGAAGAGACTCGCGGAACGGATTCTTTTCATCTTGCGAGGCACCATTGTATTTTTAAATCTTGCATCACATGTATCTTGATAACGGCCAGTTGATGGTTTACAAATTATCTCCAACATAAGCCCTTTTAATGTTAATGTAGTTATTCTCATATAAATCAATACAGCCAATACATTTAGCAATTTCTCAAAGCCCGGTTCCACCATTACTCTGTACAAATCATTAAAAGAAGCAAATTCCCAATATTCCTATTAATTAGAAGATGAACGTCTGGCCTAACTGACAACATGTTAGTTTGGGGTTGGTTGGTTGGTTGTTTTGCAAGTTTGCACACTAAAAGCCAAGCTACAAGCACGCAGCTGGAATAGGGACAGAGGAAAGTTTTTAATTAATTTCTATCAAAGAAAAATTATCATAAGCAGAAAAAGTAGCACATAGAAAAATACCTTCAGATCTCGCCTTTCCAGATGTAAAAGCTCAGAGCCTCGGATGTCATGGCTGATGAAGATTTCTTTGTACTCTCCCAAACTGAGCAGATCCAGCCAAGCAGCAACTTCATCTGTTCCCCATTTTTGAACTACCAAAGTTAAGAGCAAAACCCCCTTAATTTCTACATGCTCAACTCGCATCACAAGCAAAGGTTAGGCCACAGAGGGTGAAAAACAGACTAGAACATGGCAGTGATAGCAAAAGTCAAATATAGTCTTGAAAAAA
The DNA here is from genome assembly GCF_965153285.1 of Podarcis tiliguerta. Lineage (NCBI taxonomy): Eukaryota > Metazoa > Chordata > Lepidosauria > Squamata > Lacertidae > Podarcis > Podarcis tiliguerta. The sequence goes on along the minus strand of NC_139540.1, from coordinate 82,001,259 downwards.
ATTGGCAGCTTCGTTTTTTTCCATGCAGTTAAAGAAAACCTGTGAATGTATGTTAAATTAAAAAAAAAGAAAAAGACAGGGCATTCTGCATTGCAGCCATGCTTTCAGCTTCAGCATCACAGCTACCAAGCTTCCTGAACACCAGCTAATTAACTTGTAACCATATTAGAAGTTGTACTACAAGGTCTGTGCATGTTCTGCTGCACACAAATGATGATTTATTGGCTTCCATGTTAGGAGGGGGAAAATCAGTACTCATTAAAACATAAACAACTACAGCCCTTAATTCAGAAAATTATCTATTAGCCATATCAGGCAAAAGAGCACATTTAAAAGTTCTGTCAACATTGTTCTCCAAGGTTAGTTGCCCACATTAAACTGAGAAAGGAATTTAATAAAGAAGAATGAGTACATAAGCCACTGTTTCAATTTTCATGTGTTTTACGCAGTGCTATTTCGTTTCAGAAGCTGGATGTGACACACAATGCCTCTGAAGTGTAAGCAACAGCCAACCAATAATTTCAATGAAGCCTCTTACATTTATTAAGAATTCTGGGCTCGCTATTCTTCTGGTGACTGGGAGCGGCCGCCAAGACCTACATTGGCTCCCAGTATGTTTCCGAGCACAAAGTGCTGACCTTTAAAGCCCTAAACGGCCTCGGTCCAGTATATCTGAAGGAGCGTCTCCACCCCCATCGTTCTGCCCGGACGCTGAGGTCCATCTCCAAGGGCCTTCTGGCGGTTCCCTCACTGCGAGAGGCCAAGTTACAGGGAACCAGGCAGAGGGCCTTCTCGGTAGTGGCGCCCGCCCTGTGGAACGCCCTCCCACCAGATGTCAAAGCGATAAACAACTACCTGACATTCAGAAGACATCTGAAGGCAGCCCTGTTCAGGGAAGTTTTTAAATATGTGACATTTTAGTGTATTTTTCATCTTTGTTGGAAGCCCCCCAGAGTGGCTGGGGAAACCCAGCCAGATGGGTGGGGTACAAATAATAAATTATCATTATTATTACTTCTTCTTTTTTTAGCATTTCCAAAAATATTCTCTGCTAAAGGACCCTAGTCTGAGATCTCTATAATCAATAGTGAAGGGGGTACCCTGTACACGTTCTGTAACAATGGGAGAAGAGGGTTGGAAAGTCTGTTTAAACTCAAAAAACACACTGGGCCAGGCTTCTAAAGCACACTGCTTCCTGGCATAAACTGAGAGCGCACCCCAGAGCATACCAAATAATTGCCTGCAACTGTACAGTACAGAGGATCAGGACAAGAGGAGAAGGGATGCTTGCTGGCCATTGCTGAAATGAGGATGAAGCCCAAGGATTTCCTGGGACACCGTTTGAAAACTAATACAGTCGTACCTTGGAAGTCGAAGGGGATCCGTTTCGGAAGTCTGTTCGACTTCCAAAACATTAAAAACCAAATTGCGGCTTCTGATTGGCTGCAGGAAGCTCCTCCAACCAACCGGAAGCCGCGGAAACCCCATTGGACATTCAGGTTCCAAAAGAACGTTCACAAACCGGAACAGCCACTTCTGGGTTTGCGGCAGGAAACATGGAGCCAAAACGCCCAAGTTCCAGAGCGTTTGACCACCAAGGCACGGCTATATTAGATTTTAAGGGCTAGCTAATCCCAGGACAGTCAAACCAGTGAGAGATATTTCACATCCTCCAAAAACAGACCACAGGTCGTTTATCCAAGCACATGGGTCAAGGTTCCCTTTAGCTCAAAGCTGATTCAGATAATAACAATTCATCATCTGAGCATGTAATGAAAGATTTGAACCACATCTCCCCATAGCCACATTATTATTACAGTATTATTATTTTTATAAAGCATACCAAGCTGAGGGCTAGTCTTTTGTCTCTGAACCTTTTCCTTTTTAAACTTTGGCACTATGCGGAATACTGTGCTTCTGTTGTTTCTTTTAGCATATTCCAAAGGAGGGTCCTAAAAACAAAAGAAGAAAAAATAATGTTGAGAAACAAAACTTAAAAATTTAGAGGGGGTGGTAGAGAGAATGGCAACTTCAAGGACAGAACTGGCATTTGAAAAATGGGAAGACAGAATATTTGCAGGTAGGAACTTTCACTCTTTGTGGAAGGCACCCCAGAAAGTAATTCTTCTTTAGTTACTTCTTTTTTGGGGGGTGTCAAATTGAAAAGGGGGTGAAAGTCACAAGAACAGTCCAAAAAGCACAGCCCTTATTATAAACCAGCTTCATTTCTCCACCATGATGTCAGCACATAGGCAAATCGGACCATCCAGGCAGCAGTTTTAATGTCCAGTACATGTTGTCTGTCTGGCCAAGAGAAAGGAAAAAATGCAGAAGATTCCCGTTCCTAACCTACTCCAATCCACCCCAAATGGAGCAGCTGAATTGGGCTTGAAAACATACTTAAGCTGAGATGGGGCAGGGGAGAGAGAGCTGGAAGAAGGAAAAATATTTTCAAGGTTTCCCATTTGTGGCTGTTTCATTGTAGGTGTAAGCAATAACATCATCATCAATCTTTATTACAGTCCAGAGACCCAACAAATCATTACAAAGCAATACACAATTCATACAGCCTACCTCCAGGTTAAACAAGCATTTGTTCAGAACATAGGGATCATTGGTTCTTGCAACCACCGATAAAAACTTTGCCACTGCTAATGTTGTAGCATTTGTCCGGTCTTCCAATAGGAACCTGACATAGTGAGCCTCTGATTTTCCCGGGAAAGGTACCAGCAAGGGTAGTATCAGTTCAGCCCTGGCTTGCTCATATTTTGCACAATGCAACAAAATATGTTTTATGGAATTGATGTCTTGAGCACACGAGCAAAGTCTGTCCTGGTAGGGAACTCCTTTCAACCTGCCATCCAACACTGCAGAAGGAAAGACGTTTAGTCTGGCTTTGGTGAAAAGCCTTCAGTAGTTTGGTACTGTCAGGTTTTTAATGTAAGATGTTAACTTAAAGAAATACCCATATTGTACTCCTACTGCCAGCGGACTACAGACTGCGTGTGATCGAGATCGCAAGTCACTGTGTGCATTATCCCATAATCTTTGCTTTAACATCTTTTGGGCGCCTTCATAACCCAGGTAATACAGTTTGGGGGGGGGGGTGACAGACAATAGAGGGGGCTTTTTTAGCCATGGTTTTCTGCCATTTGTTGACAAATTCCTCATTGGTCTGGTGTTGGTACAAACCCTTCCCAATAACAATAATGATTAAGATTTCATTATTTGTACCCCGCCCATCTGACTGGGTTTCCCCAGCCACTCTGGGCAGCTCCCAACAAAACATTTAAAACACAATAAAGCCTCAAACATTAAAAGCATCTCTAAACGGGGCTGCCTTCAGACGTCTTCTAAAAGTTGTGTAGTTCTTTATCTCCTTGACATCTGACGGGAGGGCGTTCCACAGGGCGGGTGCCACTGCCAAGAAGGACCTCTGCCTGGTTCCCTGTAGCTTTGCTTCTCGCAATGAGGGAGCCACCAGAAGACGTCTCAGTGTCTGGGCTGAACGGGCAGATATTCTGGGCTGAGGCCATTTAGGGCTTTAAAGGTCAGCACCAACACTTTAATTGTGCTCAGAAATGCACTGGGAGAAAATGTAGACCCTTTACAGTGGTATATTTTCTGAGAATCCTCCGGAAAAATAATCTCTCAAAGTACCTGTTGATGGCATTTTACCATTGTACTGTTGAGAGTGTATTAACTTATGGTCTCTGTGTGTGGTTTGGGAGCTGCATGGTCAGGGGAAAAACAATGTTATCCAGGGTTGTAAAAACTGTGGAGAGAATAATTGGGTGCACTCTTCCCACTTTGGGTCGAATCTATGCTTCCAGGTGCCATAAGAAAGCTCCAGAGATAGTGCAGGATAGTGCGCACCCCGGAAATGATCTCTTTTCAGCTTCTGCCTTCTGGAAGAAGGTACAGGGTTATAAAGACTAGGACTAGCCGCCTGAGAAACAGTTTCTATTCAAATGCGATTTTGGTTTTAAATGCAGTGTAAGGTAGTCTCTATGGGAGTATATTGTATTTAATTATGGGGTATCAGAGTTTTTAGGGGGCTAACCAGGCTGGGATAGCTGGGATAGCAGACTTGTTGGTTTCCGAATGTCTGGTGTAGATTTTCAATTTCGTTGTTCTGTATGGGACAATGACAATAAAGATTATCGTATCGTACCTCTAGATACGCACACCTCTGGTTGCATATCTTTCAGGATGCGAACGCAGTAAACCAGGAAGTATTTTTCCAGGTTTCGCCACGCGCACATGCGCAGAAGCACTCTACGCACTGCACACATGCGCAGAAGTGGCACCTCCGATTGCACATTCCTCTGGATGCGGCCAGAACTCCGGAACGGATCCTGTTCGCAACCGGAGGTACCACTGTACTTGACCAAAAAAAAAGCAATAGCAAAGATGGATATAATGCACAAAGGAGTTTTTGGATGCCAACATGATTCAATTTACTGATTTAATAAAAAGAATATTTAAAGAATATTTAGAAAACTATGGAATGAAAGGAAACATCTTGGCAGAATTTGACTGATCCCTTTATTGTATAAATGTAAGTTTGTAGGGAAGTAAAAAGAAATTATATAAGAAATATGTCACTGTGAGGTATAAAGTAATGGACAGACAAAGTTAAGTGAGATTAATTGGAAGTCGGTGTTAAATTTATTCTCTATAAGTTTTATAATTGTGTTCAATACCAGGAGTATATATGAAGATAATTATATTAATCTTCTTATATCTTATAGTGTGGTGGTTTGTTTGATTCTTCTGTTATTTGTTTGTTTGATTCTATGTTTGTTTACTTGTATGTACGTCTGTTTTTCATAATTGCATTTATTTTAAATTAATAAAGATATATATATATATATTTAAACAATGAAATGAAATGAAAGCAGCCTTGCAAATGTGAATTTCACCCACCTCATCGTCATTTAATTGTAGAACATACAAGAGCCAGGGAATCTCAGCCAGTTTCCTTAATTCAGTCTCTAAATTGTGCACACCTGTTGAGAGCAGTTCTTCATGAGGCGATTCTAACTGCTGCAGAAACAAATCAGAAAATGTTACCCGGACTGTGTCCTTTAAAAGGGGAGCATCTAATTTCCCAACATTTACTATTAAATAGATGTGCCGTATGTACTACAATTTTTACTTTTTAAAATTGCAATTGGATGCCATTTTAAATAACATGGAGACTGCACCTTTCAAAATTGCAACTGATTTTCTGTTTCCTATTATTCCCAACCAATGCTGGCCACGTGTGCTGTAAACTACTGATTACATGTGCTGTAGGGAGTAACTGTAGCCACCACACAGATGAAGAAATGAGGCGTTGAGATAACACAAAATATATACTGAAGTTCTGCTCCAAAAGTGTCCAGTCCTCCAAGTTTATTTATGTATTTATTAACTATTTATTTGAGCTATTAATACACCACTCAATCACAGGAATTTCTAAGCAACGTACATAAAACTTTGAAAAAGCATGCAATGGCTAAAATCAATTAAAATTAATCATACAAACCAAGAGGTTCCTTAAAATTGCTGCTAAAATTTAGAAAAGACTCTGTCCAGTGCCTGAATTTGAACAGGGAGAAAAAGTTCACTTACCAAAGGAGCTCTTCCTACTAGCAAGGATTTGGTTTCATCATGCAGAGCCTTCATGTTGACAGCGACTTCCAGGGCAGTGTTTCTGGTAAGGCTCTGTGGGAAGAAAACCAAGGAGCACATTTACTCGTAAACAGTTTATAATAGTTGAAAAATCAAATAAACGCAGCTGGCTATTCCTTTTCAAATCTTAACAGGGTCCTGAACTCTTTTAACCACGTTTGTTGAAAGGCTGTGTTGAAATACAGTGGTACCTCAGGTTACGAACTTAATTCGTTCCAGAGATCCGTTCTTAACCAGAAACCGTTCTTAACCTGAGGTACCACTTTAGCTAATGGGGCCTCCCACTGCTGCCACCACGCAATTTCTGTTCTCATCCTGAAGCCAAGTTCTTAACCCGAGGTACTATTTCTGGGTTAGCAGAGTCTGTAACCCGAAGTGTTTGTAACCCGAGGTGTTTGCAACTTGAGATGTTTGTAACCCGAGGTACCTCTATAATGTAAGAAGGTTGGCGGTTCGAATCCCCGCGACGGGGTGAGCTCCCATTGCTTGGTCCCTGCTCCTGTCAACCTAGTAGTTCGAAAGCACATCAAAGTGCAAGTAGATAAATAGGTACCACTCCGGCGGGAAGGTAAACGGTGTTTCCGTGAGCTGCTCTGGTTCGCCAGAAGCGGCTTAGTCCTGCTGGCCACATGACCCAGAAGCTGTCTGTGGACAAACGCCGGCTCCCTCGGCCTATAGAGCAAGATGAGAGTGCAACCCCAGGGTCGTTCACGACTGGACCTGACGGTCAGGGGTACCTTTACCTTTTTAAATACTGTATTAAGGGTCAGGAAGGAAATCTCCTCCAGGACTGGGGAGGTTTATGCGGTGCCTGTTTTGGGATCACCTGCTGGCATCATATTGTACTACTTGTTCTGCAAGCATCCCTGTTCTCTACTTGTGGCACTGAGAAACATCACGGCGAACCTTCTCCCCCCTTGTCAGCTGCCTGACACAGTCCTAAAGTCAACGGCCTCAGTAATCCATTCTCAATACAGTGGTACCTCGGGTCAAGTACTTAATTTGTTCTGGAGGTCCGTTCTTAACCTGAAACTGTTCTTGACCTGAAGCACCACTTTAGCTAATGGGGCCTCCTGCTGCTGCCGCGCCACTGGAGCACAATTTCTGTTCTTATCCTGAAGCAAAGTTCTTAACCTGAAGCACTATTTCTGTGTTAGCGGAGTCTGTAACATGAAGCGTATGTAACCTGAGGTACCACTGTACCCGAAAATGATAAGTGGCAGGATCATTCCTCCACAGTTGGAATTCTAATCAAGCCTGAGGTGCAGCGTGCAGATAGAGAGTATTTAAAACATTATACATAACAAGGCTTCATTTCAGATTGATCAGCCATCATAAAGATGCATTGGGTTTAAAACAGGCACCCCCAACCTCTGGCCCTCCAGATGTTTTGGCGTACAACTCCCATGATCCTTAGCTAACAGGACCAGTGGTCAGGGATGATGGGAGTAAAAGGTAAAGGTAAAGGTACCCCTGCCCGTACGGGCCAGTCTTGACAGACTCTAGGGTTGTGCGCCCATCTCACTCAAGAGGCCGGGGGCCAGCGCTGTCCGAAGACACTTCCAGGTCACGTGGCCAGCGTGACATCGCTGCTCTGGCGAGCCAGAGCCGCACACGGAAACGCCGTTTACCTTCCCGCTAGTAAGCGGTCCCTATTTATCTACTTGCACCCGGGAGTGCTTTCGAACTGCTAGGTTGGCAGGTGCTGGGACCGAACAACAGGAGCGCACCCCGCCGCGGGGATTCGAACCGCCGACCTTTCGATCGGCAAGCCCTAGGCGCTGAGGCTTTTACCCACAGCGCCACCCGCGTCCCGGGGATGATGGGGACTGTAGTCCAAAAACATCTGGAGGGCCAGAGGTTGGGGGTGCCTGGTTTAAAACATTCCCCTGTGCAGGTGTTGTTGCTTTCTCCCCATTAAAAAAACAAACCTGAATGGCTTGCAAGGATGCAGCCAACCATGTCCTCCCTTGACCACTGCCCCCTCGAGGCTCATTAAACCTTGCATGGGGAGGGAGGCAAGGCCTGATATGTCTACAGCGTGCTCAATACACATCAATCGGCAGGAGGGAATGGTCCAAGCTACCCTGAAAGAGGTGGTGATTCAATGATTCCGGGAAAAGCCTAAAGGAGGCCCACTAGTTCGTGACATCTCTTGCCCAGTTGCAAACACCCCCATTTTGGAGAACGGTTGTGCGAAATTTGCAGATATTCTTGGATGAAACAGGCTACCTTCACCCATTCCAGTCGAGGCTCAGGACTGAATCTTCCTTGGTCGCCCTGATGGATGGCTTTTATTACAGAAGAATGGGGAAATGTGATGCCATCCTTGCAAGAGAGGTTAAAAATAATGTGGGCGGTTTCTCTCGGCTATGGCCAATGCAAGTGGTTGGTCCTCTACGTGGAGAAGACAGAGAAATGCTCTTGGGTGTCAGAAAGAAGGGGGAACTACTCAACCCCTACTTTGACCCTGTCTTCACCCAAAAGAAAAACAATGTCTAAACTGGTGATGACATAATAAGAGGTTGGATGTCTATCTGTCATGGATGCTTTAACTGAGATTCCTGGATTGCAATTCAATGACCCTGCTATTCTTACTTGACTTGTTGGTAGCTTTCAGTGCCGTCAACCATAGTATCCTCCTGAACAGAGTGATGGGTATTGGGGACACGGTTTTTAATAATAATAATAATAATAATAATAATAATAATAATAATAATATATTTGTACCCCGCCCATCTGGCTGGGTTTCCCCAGCCACTCTGGGCGGCTTCCAACAAAGATTAAAAATACATTAAAATGTACTGTATTTTTCACTCTATAAGATGCACCAGACCACAAGACGCACCTAGTTTTTGGAGGAGGAAAACAAGAAAAAAAAAATATTCTGACTCTCAGAAGCCAGAACAGCAAGAGAGATCGCTGCGCAGTGAAAGCAGCAATCTCTCTTGCTGTTCTGGCTTCTGTGACAGCTGCGCAGCCTGCATTCGCTCCGTAAGACGCGCACGCATTTCCCCTTACTTTTTAGGAGGGAAAAAGTGAGTCTTATAGAGCAAAAAATTCGGTATTTTCTATCCTATCTCCAGGGTTGGTTTCAGAGAATAGCACTGGGTGGTGATTTCTTAGCTCCCTCGCAGTTGTGCTGTGGAATGCCACAGGGTCCCATCCTGCCCCCATTGCCATTTAGCATGTACATGAGATGGTCATGAGGAGATCTGGGACAAGTATGTTGAGGAGAGGGCAGTCTGCAGGTCCATTCTGCACCATGTTGTAACTGGGCCTTAGGGATGATGACACCTAACTGTTGGAACTCCCTTTTGCGATGTATCAGACAAGTGCCATCTTGTTTTGAGGAAATTTCTGAAGACTTTCCTTCACAAGCCTTCTAAGTGGAGCTGTTGCTATTGGATTTGAAATGGATTATATATATATGTACACCTTGTTCTGTATGTAATCATTGTCTTAATTGTTTTGGTAATGGGTGGTTTTTGTTTTAAAACTGTTTTTATATAGGGAAGTGTTTCATATATGTATTGACTGTGTCGTAAATACAGTGGTACCTCGGGTTAAGTACTTAATTCGTTCCGGGGGTCCGTTCTTAACCTGAAACTGTTCTTAACCTGAAGCACCACTTTAGCTAATGGGGCCTCCCGCTGCCACTGCACCGCCAGAGCACAATTTCTGTTCTCATCCTGAAGCAAAGTTCTTAACCCGAGGTACTATTTCTGGGTTAGCGGAGTCTGTAACATGAAGCGTATGTAACCTGAAGCGTATATAACCTGAGGTACCACTGTAACTTCAAAATACAGTGGTGCCCTGCAAGACGAATGCCTCGCAAGACGGAAAACCCGCTAGACAAAAGGGTTTTCCGTTTTGGAGGTGCTTCGCAGGATGAATTTGCTATGGGCTTGCTTCGCAAGACGAAAATGTCTTGCAATTCCTGGGGGTTTTTTTTCGCACCCTACCCCCTTTATCTAAGGCACTAAGCTGCTAATAGCCTTTTAGCAGCTAATCCGCTAATCCCTTAAGCCTTTAATAGCCGCTAATAGCGCTAATCCGCTAATGGGCTTGATTCGCAAGACGAAAAAAACGCTAGACAAAGAGACTCACGGAACAGATTCTTTTCGTTTTGCGAGGCACCACTGTACCTCATAGGAAGCAAATGACAAATGAAATAAATAACAAAATAATCATATTCAACTAGCACCATAGATTTCCTTTACCTCCGAAAAACTTGCACTGGCTTTGTTTAACGCATGAGAGCAAGCATTTACTGCGTGAGCCAGTTCTTGTTCCAACAAGCTGTGTATCTTTGCAGCTTCACAGATTCTGCAACAAATGTTGAGGGTGGAAAAAAGAGAAAGGAAATGAGAAAAGCATTCTGTGTCGATAAACAGCTGCCCAAACAGGAAGAAAAGAGATACAGGTCACTAGCAACTAGGGCAGAGGTTCCGTTCCAGGGAAGCCATATAGGCACAAAAACATGACAGAGGGACAAACTGGGTAAGCAAAATTTTCAGAATCAGTCCACTGCCATGATATTTCAGCACAATATTTGGCCTAAGTTACGGCACATTAGATGCAAAGACATTGTCAGACCTGGATCTTGTCAAATTTAAGGCCACGTGAAGAAAGCAAGGCGAAGGTACCTGCTAATCAGCTCGTCTGCGGCCTGAGAAGATGACTGGATCTGCAAAGTCTCCTCTTCAGTGGCCAGTTCCACAGCCTGTGGAGGGTACAAAGGGGATCTCAGGATCGGTTTGCAGGAATCACACTTCTGTTTGTCTTCCCAGGATTTCAGCGTGCTCTCAAAGGCCTGTTCAGAATCGAGGAAGTTGTTTGACATGAATACCAATACTTCCATGTAGGATCGTTATGCACAATAATTCATACCATACTTCACTATTAATTTTTGCAATGAAAACTAATGCCAAAAATAAGCTTAATATTTGTGTCTGCATTTGGGGGGGGGGGAGCATACAATCCAAGGGACGCGGTTAAACCACAGAGCCTAGGACTTGCCAATCAGAAGGTTGGCAGTTTGAATCCCCGCGACGGGGTGAGCTCCCATTTCTCGGTCCCAGCTCTTGCCCACCTAGCAGTTCGAAAGCACGTCAGAGTGCAAGTAGATAAATAGGTACCGCTCCGGTGGGAAGGTAAACGGTGTTTCCGTGCGCTGCTCTGGTTCGCCAGAAGCGGCTTAGTCATGCTGGCCACATGACCCAGAAGCTGTACGCCGGCTCCCTCGGCCAATAAAGCGAGATGAGCGCCGCAACCCCAGAGTAATCTGTGACTGGACCTAATGTTCAGGGGTCCCTTTACTTTTACATAGCATACAATCCCTGGGGAAAAACCAAACACAAACACAAAATACTGCAGAGTACTGCTGTATAGCAAATACTGCATGTGTGTGTGTGTGTGTGTGCGCGCGCGCACACACACACACACACACACAGACGCACGCACGCACGCACACACACACACGTGAATGTAGATGTGAGGCTGGCTGGATGTTTACCTTTTCCCCATTAAAAAGATTAAGGTATTTGAAGCACATACTCACACTAACCTTATTATTGCATTTAACTTATGTTTCTTAATGCACAGAAAAATCAAATTCAAATCAAATTTAAACAGAAGACAGTAGGTGGTATTCAATGAGATCCCCGGGTATAGGGCGGTATATAAATTTAAATAATAATAATAATAATAATATTCCTCAGCATAGTCCTATTGAAGGTAATAGACATGACTAACAGGTTTATTCCTTTCAGTGAGTCTACCCTAGGTGGGACTTGAAGGCAACCCATTATATATTGGACAAAATATCCTTTCTATCACCTACCCTGTCTCGAGTTAGCATCTGTGCTCTGTTTTTATGCACAATTTTAATAATTCCTGGAGGTTGGATCCATGCCTCTCCATCCACCTGCACAGGGACTCCTTCGTCTCCAAGTATGGTGATCTTTACCGACCGGCACTGGAAGAGAGTAAATGGATTTTAATGAAGGGTGATTTCATGAAAATGTCAGCCTGCAGACTCCTCCCCCCCCCCCCCCATTTTCATATACCATAGAACTACGGGAAATGTCATTGAAGGGAGGGTAGAGGAAACTGCTAAGGCGCACGCACAATCAGCGACCAGGGCTGCTCAGAGAATGCGCTGCCCGGACAGGGAATGCAGGTGTGAGGACACCCACAGCAGTGGAGATCAAACTGTTTAAAAAACCATTTCTCATAAATACACCATAGTCTCCACTGTCCCTCCTTCCAAGGAAACTGAACCCTGGGTAAGCTCCTGGAACCCCCTGTTAAGTTGTGGGTGAACATATCAGACAACACAGCGATTCTTCAAACAGCTTTTGTTTATTCACAGGCCAGAACAGAACTGAACTGAAGGGTTCAGCCAGCCTGCTTATATAGAGCTCCACTACAACGCAACTGTAACCATTTTCTGTAACTATCCAATCACTGAACGTCACTTTCGATCCCTTGTTTGCATATGTGGACCTGAGTGAAAACTATCTACACTATCCCCCTGCTGGCCCAGGGTGAGAACTTAACACCCCCAGAATATCAAACCACTCAGAGATTGTTCATGTTGATTCCCAAAAAGAAGTGTGGTTATTAACAGCTGTGGCTGCTGTGCATCCGGGTACAACTCGTGGGCAAAAACCTTCTGCATTTTGGCATTTATGATGGTCAACATGCTTAAAATGAAAAGTCAACGCTTGATTCGTGTGCACTTGAGCACATTCACGGCCTATGCTTCTTCTCTCCCGGTAAGACACACATACCTGGGCTATCCTGTGGTGCTGTAGCTTGATAACACGAGAAACGGCCATCTGCATGCTGCCAAATACTGCAACAACCTCCAAAATCTTATCGTCAAATGATGGTGCCCCAAATATCTGGTGGACAGAAAGGAAACACAAGTCTGCGCTTACACTTTTGATGGAAGCCTACCAGCAGCTTACAGCTGCTCTTTTGTCCGTTATGTACCGTATTTTTCGCTCTATAAGACGCACAAGACGCACCTAGTTTTTGGAGGAGGAAAACAAGGAAAAAAATATTCTGAATCTCGGAAGCCAGAACAGCAAGAGGGATTGCTATGCAGTGAAAGCAGCAATCCCTCCTGCTGTACTGGCTTCTGGGATAGCTGCGCAGCCTGCATTCGTTCCATAAGACGCACACACTTTCCCCCTTACTTTTTAGGAGGGAAAAAGTGAGTCTTATAGAGCAAAAAATACGGTAACTCATCGAGGAGGACACCAGAACGGGTGCAATTGAGAAATCACATCATGCGCTCCAGTATATAAATCAGCATCCCTCAAACTTCAATGAAGACGGTAAGCTTTTGGGACACAATTCAGGTGCACTCTGTTGGGGGCAACCCCACCCCCACATTCCTTGGGGCACTATACAGCCATTGCCCCCTGCCATCCCAGGGGGTTGGACCATCATAGTCCCTTCCAACCGTACAGTTCCATGATTCCTGACCATCAACAGTTGGGGCAGCCCCTTCACTCAGTTTTCCTGTGGCTGAAAGAACCCTACTGTTATATTATTTTTTAACTTTCTCATTTTTTAAAAAAGATATTTATTGACATTTCAACATATTACAAAAAGAAAAAAGAAAAAAAAGAAAAAGAAAATACAAAATAAAAACAGTTAAAAACAGATCAGTCTTTCCATATCTTATCTTTCATTTGCTTGTTTCCCTGACCTCCTCACACCTCCCTTTCTTGTATTCCAGTTCAATTAGTTAATTCAGCAAATCCTTTCCCTCTTTGATTTTATCTTAATCTTTTATCTTAATATATTATAGCTTTAGATTATCACCTGTTAGCAATCCATTTTTACATATTCCTTTATAACATTGCTGCTAAAAACCACTTAACTTCAATCCAACATCATTCTAACATTCATTAATTTTGCAGCATTTCTGTAAATAGTCTTTAAATTTCTTCCAATCTTCTTCCACCGACTCTTCTCCCTGGTCTCGGATTCTGCCGGTCATTTCCGCCAATTCCATATAGTCCGTAACTTTTTCAATTTTAAAACAGCAAACGTTCTAACAGTGTTTATATTAGACATTTAGGGGCTGCCACGCTCCTGTTTACCAACCCAGCCTACCCACCAACCTGGCCAAGCCCTCCTCCCTTTACACCTGACCAACCCTTCCGGCTTTCTTTATACCTCGCCTGCTGCCTTGCCTATTCCCTCACAGCTTTCCCCAAGCCACACCCTCTTTTAAACAAGGCAGGGGGCACTTCATCATCATTAAGCTGCTCATCTGGGCTGCCTGCCACGCCCAAGCAGAGCTTCTCTGGGTTCCTGGGCGGGAGTCTTGCTCATCAGATGCACCACAATGTCAACGCCTAATCTGAACTGACCCCATAAGAGCCAACTCCTAGGGGCTAAGGGGTCTTCGGACGCCTAGTATAATATTTGAGGGGGCTGGGCCTCCCCGAAGTTGATTGTGCGTGCGCACCATGTCATATGATTGATTATGTGGGGTGGGGCTTACATGCCCCCCCTCCATGTTTTATTCAAGTTGGCCCCCCTATCTGACGCTACACATTTTATTCAAGTCTGGACCAGCAAATCGAAGACTTGCAGTGCATACGAACAATCATGGGCGTTTCACCCATTAAGTCCCCAAGTCGACTGGGAGACATGCCAAGTCCAGCAGGCCCCTGGCAGAGCCCCCCATGCCAGCTTCGAGGCCCAGGGCAAGAGTACCCGGCTTCCTTCTCTCCCAACGGGTCTGCTGCCTGTCATTCTGTCATCACGCTGGGGTTGATGAACTGCAGCGTGACGAAAGCCTTACTATTTTATGCATATATGAAGAAATAACAAATAGGTAGGCATTTTAAGAGTTGTTGTTTAGTCATTTAGTTGTGTCTGACTCTTTGTGACCCCCTGGAACAGAGCATGCCAGGCACTCCTGTCTTCCACTGCCTCCCACAGTTTGGTCAAATACATGCTGGTATCTTCGAGAACACTGTCCAACCATCTCATCCTCTGTCGTCCCCTCCTCCTTGTGCCAACATCTTTCCCAACATCAGGGTCTTTTCCAGGGAGTCTTCTCTTCTCATGAGGTGGCCAAAATATTAGAGCTTCAGCTTCAGGATCTGTCCTTCCAGTGAGCACTCAGGGCTGATTTCCTTCAGAATGGATAGGTTTGATCTTCTTGCAGTCCATGGGACTCTCCAGAGTCTCCTCCAGCACCATAATTCAAAAGCATCAATTCTTCGGCGGTCTGCCTTCTTGATGGTCCAGCTCTCACTTCCATACATCACTACTGGGAAAACCATGGCTTTAACTATACGGACCTTTGTTGGCAAGGTGATGTCTCTGCTTTTTAAGATGCTGTCTAGGTTTGTCATTGCTTTTCTGGAGATGTCAAACCTGAACATACTGTCAATAGAACCAGCAGAAATCCTGCTTCACAGGACATTGGCAGCAAAAACACTTTTAGAAACAACCCCCTTCACCCTGCTTACATCATCCTCCTTGGTTCCGCCCCAGAAATTAGTCCCGCCAGCGTAGCTTGGGATATTCAAAACAGCTATGCCTTGAAGACTGGGGAGGGGGATGTATTGTCCATCACACTGCAATGCATAAAAACAACAACTGTATAAATGATCCCTGAAATAATTTGCTGTATCCTTTAATCACATATTGGACCTAAAGGTCATTTAGTTTACGTAGCACAGATTTTCTAGACCCATTAAACCGTTTGGTGGGGCAGCGGCTGAAAATTGGAACTCCCTGCCTGTTGAAATTAAGCAGGCACCCTCCCTGTACTATTTTGGGTGCCTGGCTAGGCAAGGCTACCCATACACCTAGAAACCAGTAGAACACTTCAATCTCCCAGGACATTCTATACAACATCTCAAAGTAGCTGTCTTATTACAAAAGAATTTCAGA
The DNA here is from genome assembly GCF_965153285.1 of Podarcis tiliguerta. Lineage (NCBI taxonomy): Eukaryota > Metazoa > Chordata > Lepidosauria > Squamata > Lacertidae > Podarcis > Podarcis tiliguerta. The sequence goes on along the minus strand of NC_139540.1, from coordinate 81,985,644 downwards.
AATAGACTGGAAAGAGAAGTTGCTGAATTGCAACTTATTACCAAACTTAAAAAGGACACAGGTGGCCCTGTGGGTTAAACCACAGAGCCTAGGACTTGCCGATCAGAAGGTTGGCGGTTTGAATCCCCGCGAAGGGGTGAGCTCCCGTTGTTCGGTCCCAGCTCCTGCCCACCTAGCAGTTCGAAAGCACGTCAAAGTGCAAGTAGATAAATAGGTACCACTCTGGCGGGAAGGTAAACGGCGTTTCCGTGTGCTGCTCTGGTTCGCCAGAAGTGGCTTAGTCATGCTGGCCACATGACCCGGAAGCTGTACGCCGGCTCCCTCGGCCAATAAAGCGAGATGAGCGCCACAACCCCAGAGTCGGTCACGACTGGACCAAATGGTCAGGGGTCCCTTTACCTTTTTTACCAAACTTAAAACCATGGAGAGACCTGGTCTGAATAGAGACATTGGATTCTTATCTCATTATACATGATAAAGCTATTTTTAGCCATCTCACCCCATGCTTTTTCCTGTAAGACCAATTGCAGTAGTTAACAGTCCTCAACAGGTTTACCCCACCTATCAGCCAATCACCCATTCCCTCCACCCTCCTGAGTAATACCCCTCTCCCTATATATAAGGGTCTGGTGACTTCTGTTTCAGTATATCTGAAGAAGTGTGTTCATGCACATGAAAGCTCATACCAATAACAAACTTAGTTGGTCTCTAAGGTGCTACTGGAAGGAATTTTTTTATTTTGTTTCATACACTTAGAAACGCTGATGTGAATTTTAATCTGTTTTAGTATTTTAACTTCTTTATGTATTGTGATTTTTCCCTGAATTTACGATTTAATCTTTTTTAAAAATTGCTTTGAGTGCTTTTTCCCCCAATCAAGACGTGTAATTTTTTTAATGAAATGGATAAATACCGTATTTTTCGCCCCATAGGACGCACCGGCCCATAGGACGCACCAAGTTTTTGGGGGGGGAAATAAGGGGGGGGAATTATTTCCCCCCCAGGCCCTTGTGGGGTCGGCAGCGGGGAGAAGCGCTCTTCTCCCCGCTGCCCGCCTTCAGACCAGGTCCGGGGACAGCTGGAAGACACGCTGCGCCTCCCAGCTGTCCCTGGAACTTGCGGCGCAGGCAGCAGGGAGAAGCGCTCTTCTCCCCAACGCCCGCCTGCAGACCAGGTCCGGGGACAGCTTCCGCCTCCCCGCTGTCCCCCGATCTTGTGGTGCTGGCGCTGCGGCTCTCCTGAAGCCTGGAGAGCGAGAGGGGTCAGTGCGCACCGACCCCTCTCGCTCTCCAGGCTTCAGCGAAAGCCTGCATTCGCCCCATAGGACGCACACACATTTCCCCTTCATTTTTGGAGGGGAAAAAGTGCGTCCTATAGGGCGAAAAATACGGTAAATAAAACAAGTAAGTATGAAGGGACTGGCCTGTTGGGATTGGGGAAGGGGAGGGAGCCTTCTGTTCCTGCAGGGATGCAGTTAGGGATATATAAATATTACCTCAAGCTGAACTTTTTGTTCTAAGTTCTTGTAGGTCCGTTGCAGTAATTCTTTAGTACCAAGTACCCCATACCACATCATGTTCTTTGTCCTGCTTCTAAAAGGAAAAGGAAAAATGATCATGCCCAGGCATATAGTTCACACACTAACCACTGCTAAGATGCATTTTTTAAAAAAAAGATATTCCATACATGTTTGCAGAAAATATTTCTATTTAAAATCTTGGTTCTGACTCAATTACCTGCATTTTTCAGGGTGTTCTTCTCGTTTATTATTAAATTCTAATGAAATCTTTGCATCTAATCCAATGCCAAAATAATTGTTCATGACGCACTTCTCTGAATATCCTTCCCTGTAGACAAATGTGCAACTGCATTATAACCTTATCATAGCAAAGGTCGATTGCAACAACTGTATGTACAAGTATACAATGACACATTTATAGTTTTTCAACTAATCTACACTAATTTCTCTCTCTCTCTCTCTCTCTCTCTCTCACACACACACACACACACACACCATGAGACAGCAACAGAACTGTGTGTTACATAAATATTTGGCCATTCCTCCTTCTTCATCTTTTGGGAAGAATACCTTGGATTTCTGCCATTGGAAAATACATCTTCTTGCATAAGGTGGGGAACCTGATTGTCACTGAACCCCCTGCCCACTGCAATCCCCCATGCTGACAGAGGTGCTGCAGAGTTGGAGCAGTCCACCGGGAAGGTGTTTTGATTGACACAACTGCTCACGGAACAGATGTGAAGATTCTCTTTTTTTTTCGTTCCTCCACGCCCAACCCCTTCCATTCCTTTCTTGAGGGGAGAGGAGAAAAGCAGAGCGTGGATGGCTGCACAGCTTGAGGGGACCTACAGCTCTTGTTAATCCTGTCTCCCCTCTTGCTCTTAAAACTGTTTTTGGAGGAAGGTGTGTGAAGGAGGAACAAGGTAGCCGCAGCTGAAGTTCTAACTCAAGTCCAAAACTCAAGTGGTGTAGCACATCACTTATCAGGTCTTCCTAGGACAATGTGAAGAAGAAGAAGAGTTTGGATTTGATATCCCGCTTTATCACTACCCGAAGGAGTCTCAAAGCAGCTAACATTCTCCTTTCCCTTCCACCCCCACAACAAACACTCTGTGAGGTAAGTGGGGCTGAGAGACTTCAGAGAAGTTTGACTGGCCCAAGGTCACCCAGCAGCTGCATGTGGAGGAGCAGGGAAGCGAACCCGGTTCACCAGATTACGAGTCTACTGCTCTTAACCAATACACCACACTGGATAGAACAGCTGACTACCTAATGACCTCATTTGGGAACTACAATTCTGTAGGTCTGCTGTTTTTATTTTTAAGAAACAATTTTTTCACTTAAGACTTTTGGACTTTTGAACCCATTAAAACCACTCAAACTTTCCTTCGTTTGCGGCATGACTTTCTGGATATTAATTTGGTGTAGAGAGAGAAATAGGATTGCCAAGTAAATGTGAAACAGAAAACTATAAGGATTAAGCAAAACATATTTTCCTTCTTACAGTGATTCTGGATCAGGATCAATAAACGGCGTAGCACCAAATGGATCAATGTTGGCTAGTAACATTTTGCTGATAATAGAACTCCCTGCAATAGAAGCCGCCAGACCTGCTCTTAGACCTGATGGGAAAACAGGAAAATGCATGTTACAATTAGCCAATACTGTAGTTTTATCTTAGCTATTAGAAATCATTTTGAGGGAGGGCGAGAAGTGGGTAGATAAAACATTACCCTGAAAAGCATTTCACTCATTCTAAAAGCGGAAATGTTTCATATGAGGTTGTTTTAGTTTTGGATGTTTTTCAGGGTGTTTATTTTTCTACTGGAAACATTGGAAATAAAAGGACCTGGGGAGAAATGGGATCTGTGGAAGATGGGAAGCAGCAAAACTATACCAACCCCAGCTATTTTTCCATCCCCAACCTCTCTGGGCCATCATTTCAGAGTTTCCTTTCTTTCTTTCCTTTCTTCAGGGGGTTGGACTCGATGGCCTTTGGGTCCCTTCCAACTCTACCGTTCTTTGATTCTATTATTTTAAGACTCCAGATGAACTCCATATCTCAAAGTCATAGCTTGAAGTCTCAGGCTTGAGCAATGTGCAAAGGTAAAGGGACCCCTGACCATTAGGTCCAGTCGTGACCGACTCTGGGGTTGCGGCACTCATCTTGCTTTATTGGCCGAGGGAGCCGGCGTTTGTCCACAGACAGCTTCCAGGTCACGTGGCCAGCATGACTAAGCCGCTTCTGGCGAACCAGAGCAGCGCACAGAAACGCCATTTACCTTCTCGCCAGAGAGGTACCTATTTATCTACTTGCACTTGATGGGCCTTCGAACTGCTAGGTTGACAGGAGCAGGGACCAAGCAAAGGGAGCTCACCCCGTCGCGAGGATTTGAACCACTGACCTTCTGATCGGCAAGTCCTAGGCTCTGTGGTTTAACCCACAGCGCCACCCGCGTCCCAAAAGAGCAATGTGTAAGCTCTTTTGAAAATGGGAGAAAGATGTTAACAACCAAGCTTCTTTTGACAGGTCCTTAGAAAAACTGCACTAGTATATTTTTGGAAACTCAGGGCAATGGACTAGAGAATTTCAAAATCCTTGTTACCTGGGCAAATTATCCTTGTATTCAGCACTGGAAGGTTTTCTTTGCTGGCTGTGCAGGTTGTTGCTGAAAAAGAACTTGCATGTGAAGGAATGCGACTTCTGCGTCCAACTGGAGATTTGGGGGCAGTTTTAACTATTCAGAGAGACAGAAATATATATACATATCCCTAAGTAGAAATAAATCGAGTTTTTTACCTATAAAACGAATAAATAAGCCATACGTGTACGTTTTCTTTATCTGAAAAAGGCTACACCTGCGATTTATTAGTTTGCTTGTTTATTGTGGAGCAGCCGCCCTTGGTGATATATTTTGGCGTGCCTTTGCATTTGGCTTTTGTAACCTTCCCTGTGTATTGTTTGTTGAGGTTTAAATAAATGGGCCGTGGGGGAAAGGCGGGAAGGAAAGCAAAGGGGTGAATAGCAATTGGTTTATCCCGCTGAAGGTTCCAGCTGATGAATGAGATGGAAAGAGCCTGAGCAAAGGAGATCCTCTATACGAGGCCTAGAGTCTCAGAGGTTCCCTCAAGAAGATTCATGCACATACGTGGGCTAAGATAAAAGAGGAGTGGGAACTCCACAGAGAAATAACAAACAGAGCTTGAGCATAAGTATGGAAGTATGAGCTTCACTCCCTGCCAGTGGCGTAGCGTGGGTTGTCAGCACCCGGGGCAAGGCAAGTAATTTGCACCCCCCCCCCCGCTGCACTGTCCCTCCCCCAGATAGTCCCTCGCTCTCTCTCCGCACCGCACGCCTGGCACCCTCCCCTCCACAGTGGGCGGCGACCCGGCGGCTCGGATCGGATTCGCACAGCCAGCACTGCAGTGAGAGAGAGTGAGTGAGCCAGGTAGGGGCAGAGAGCTGCGAGTGCGAGCGCGCCCCCCCCTGATGTTGCGCCCTGTGCGGCCAGCCCCCCCCTGCACCCCCCACGCTACGCCACTGCTCCCAGCGTAAGCCTTACTGAAAAAGACTCATTGCAGACTTATTTAGAATCCTTAAGCAATGGCTACTTTTTTGGCTACTGACCTGGGTGAGCCTCAGATTCCTTCGTATCTTCTTCCTTGGATTCATCCAATTCCTTACTATACTTCACCGACGACTGATTTATTTGCGCTTCCGAATGGGCATTCTGTTCATCTACAACTACAAGAGCAGGCAAGCACGTGTCCATGTTATTTTATTCAAATTTCTGAAATCTTTCGTGTATCACTAAATAAGAGTTAACTGTGCAAGTAAAAAATGTACTCCTGAACGTTAAGGTGGATTTACACATTTGGTTTTTACTGGAAAACACTATGGGAAAATTGTGCATTCTTTTCATGTGCATTTACTATTACAATCATACGTCGGGTTGAATGTGCTTCAGGTTGAGTGCGTTCGGGTTGCACTCCGCGGCAACCTGGAAGTAACGGAGCGCGTTACTTCCGGGTTCCGCCACTCGCGCAGACGCTCAAAATGACATCACGCGCATGCGCGGCAAAATGCGACCCGCACACGCGCAGTCGCATCTTATGTTCCGTTCAGGATGCGAACGGGGCTCCGGAATGGATCCCATTCGCATCCTGAGGTACCACTGTATTATTATACTCCCTCTCAGTAAAAGAGAGATAAGCAAAGCACTATTAAATTTTAAGGGACGCGGGTGGCGCTGTGGGTTAAAGCCTCAGCGCCTAGGACTTGCCGATTGAAAGGCCGGCGGTTCAAATCCCCGTGGCGGGGTGCGCTCCCGTTGTTCGGTCCCAGCGCCTGCCAACCTAGCAGTTCGAAAGCACCCTCGGATGCAAGTAGATAAATAGGGACCGCTTACTAGCGGGAAGGTAAACGGCGTTTCCGTGTGCGGCTCTGGCTCGCCAGAGCAGCGATGTCACACTGGCCACGTGACCCGGAAGTGTCTTCGGACAGCGCTGGCCCCCGGCCTCTTAAGTGAGATGGGCGCACAACCCTAGAGTCTGTCAAGACTGGCCCGTACGGGCAGGGGTACCTTTACCTTTATTAAATTTTCAGAAGGCATCTGCAATAGTTTCCTCTCAAAGTTTCTGCAGCTGGACTGACACCACCCTCTCAAACACCTTTCCCAAAGAAGAGGCATTTGCGACTAAATAGTAGTTTGCCATCCACCTGAAACCTGAGTAGTACCTCCTCATTCTCTTTGATACTTTATTCATGTTATAAGTGCCACAACAAAAAATCAAACATACAGTGGTACCTCAGGTTAAGTACTTAATTCGTTCCGGAGGTCCGTTCTTAACCTGAAATTGTTCTTAACCTGAAGCACCACTTTAGCTAATGGGGCCTCCTGCTGCTGCCGTGCCGCCGAAGCACAATTTCTGTTCTTATCCTGAAGCAAAGTTCTTAACCTGAAGCACTATTTCTGGGTTAGCGGAGTCTGTAACCTGAAGCGTATGTAACCTGAAGCGTATGTAATCTGAGGTACCACTGTACAAGTAGTTAGTGTTGCAGTAAGTGGGATTTTTTTAAAAAATGAACCAGAAAGTGTCACAAGTAAAGTTAATAAGCAAGATTGTCTCCCAGAAGCACACCTTTTTCTGCTTGCTCAATAATTTGCCTCAGAGCCTTCTTCAGACTATTTGCTCTGAGCATGAGCTGTTCTCGGGGCTTGAAGATCTGGTGTGGGACAGATGTTCTGTTGCTCTCTGTCAGCGGCTCCTTGGCATCGGACAGAGACTCTTCGCTTGACGACTCTTCGGCTGCTTCCTCTGCAATGGGGGAAGTGCTTCGCGGCAAAACAGGGGCAACCTGGGCTTCAGAGTGAAGGGCCTGAAGCAACAGGTTGAGCTTCTCGTTCAGCTCTGAACACTAACAACGTCACAGACAAACGGAAAGAAATATACACAAAAAGAGATGCGCATTCATACGTAAGGCTAAATAAACACTAAGCAAATGTTTTGACAATAAAGCAGCCCACCAACTCCCTGACAAATGTCAATGATTTTACTACAGTTTTCTCATTTTTAAAGCAATGTTTTTTGTTTTGTTTTAGTAGTATTTTATTGATTTTCCAAAAGTAAGAAAAATAAGAAAACAACAACAAAACAAAACAAATTGACTTCCCTCTAATCCCTTCCCTGGTTCCATTATTTGTCAACATGCCGCATGTCCATTGTTAAATTTATAACATATTTAAACCACCTATTAGCCATTCATTGTAAAATCACAAGTAAACTTAAAACCCTGCTAATGTATTAACCTGTGTACATTGCTTCTGTATATATGCAACAAACACCTTCCACTATTCCTTAAATTCATTGCCGTCTCTTCCTCTTAATTTTATCATCAACTTTGCCATTTCAGCATAGCCCATTAGTCTAACTTGCCAATCTTCTTTGGGTGGGACACCTCAAAGCAATGTTTTTTGGAAGCAACGTCATTGGCTTCTGCAGCATCACTGAGCGAGCCACTGCCATTTTGAATTGGTTGGAGCACTCCAGAAAGTGGGCTCCGACTCCAAGATGCTTCCTGACCAATGGTGAAGCATCAGAGCTTCTCAGAGGACACTGACTAGCCGTCAATGGTGGCTGCAGGAGCCACTGCTGAAACCGTCCAGGAACCCAACTATCTAGAGTCGGTGTGTGTGTGTGAAAATACACTTATACGGGAGCCACTCCTAAAACCATAGTCACTCAGTGTGGGTAGGACTGGGAAGTGTGTGTGCGTGCATGTGGCACCCTGTATGTGTGGACACTGTTTATGCTGTGTGTGTGTTTCTGTGTGCGTCTCTCTGTGTGCGTACATCTGTTGTGGTATGAGTGCTGGCGTAAGGCCCTTGTGGAGCTGACCCAACGGTCGATGCATCCTTTAGGCTCAAAAAGGCCACCTCCTGGTTTAAAGAAAGGTTCTCCTGTTACGGAACCTTCTCACACGAGTGAGATTTGGGTCTTCATGTCTAACAGTGTCCCCGCCCTGCCCTATCTTGACCGCCACACCGGTTTTATTAGAGACGAGCACTGGAAAATTGGTGTGGCATTCATTACTTAGGTCTGAATGAATCACAGCGGCCACCTCCATTGGGAGCAAGCAGGGCTTCTGTTCAGAGAGAAGCCTAGGTCTAAGACTATACAGCCGTTTGGTCTTCAGGCTCCCCCATCCAGCAGATTAACGTTTCCGCTTCTCTGTCACTGCCCAAAGAGTAACCAAGTGTCCCCTTAGATGGCATTGCTTGTGCTGCCCCATACAACTGATCCCTCCATATGGGGACTTTGCTAAGGCATCCAAAAGGCTGCCTACTAGGGGCCAGTGGCGTAGCGTGGGTTGTCAGCACCCGGGGCAAGGCAAGTAATTTGCGCCCCCCCCCCGCTGCACTGTCCCTCCCCCAGATAGTCCCTCGCTCTCTCTCCGCACCGCACCGCACGCCTGGCACCCTCCCCTCCACAGTGGGCGGCGACCCGGCGGCTCGGATCGGATTCGCACAGCCAGCACTGCGGTGAGAGAGAGTGAGTGAGCCAGGTAGGGGCAGAGAGCTGCGATTGCGAGCACGCCCCCCAGATGTTGCGCCCGGTGCGGCCGGCCCCCCTGCACCCCCCCACGCTACGCCACTGCTAGGAGCTTTGATATTTCCTGCTCTCTTTCCCTTCATAAATCTTCTGTCATGAAGAATATGGATCTCAAGACATTGTTGTTGTTGTTGTTGTTGTTTTTCATTCTAGTAGGCCAAAGCCAGGGCACAGTCATAATAAACTGAACAACATCAGTATTCATTAAAGCTATTTTAGAACTTGGGATACAAAGGTTTACTCTGCCTTCCGAATGAACTTCACAAGGAAACTTAGGAAAACCAAACGTAAAACCAATTTAAAATGCAATACAGATTTAACCAATTCTTGACTTCAGTCAAGAGTTTACTAAGAAGGGTTTTACTGAAATCATTTTGAGAATTTATACAAAGAAGCAAATCTTAACACTGGGAAATTTCTAACACGGATACATTTGAAGCGAGGGGTTTTTTTTAAGGAAGGAAAGCTTAATTCTTACTTTAATGGCCATAGCATCAGCTTCTGTGTTCTCCGTGGGTCTGTCACAGCTCTTTCCTATTTTAGCCACAAAGCCTTTTACAGTTTCACATAATATCCTTTTATGAAAGAGACAGAAACGGCAAGGCAAAGAGAAAGGGAAGAAGGGTTGATGCTGGAATATCAATTCTGTTTGAGGCAGTAATATAGTTTCACTGTTCCCAATGAACATCCATTTAGAGCCTAACAGCCATGCATTTTCTATCACACAAGCAACGGCCCCTAGATTTCACAGCCCATGCGCATCCGGGTTCATGCTCCCTTATCTTCTTTTTTTCCCCAAGATAATTTTTATTAATTTACAACAAAAACAAAACAAAACATACATTGTTTTCACATTCAAATTTTCCGAATCTTTCTTTGTTGAACTTCCTTCAGCTTTTCCGTAAATCTTTCGTAGTCATTATTAATTTACGCATTTCCTTTGTTTATATTGCCATTATTTAAATCTTTTTCCTCTATTCCCTTTAACAATACCTCTCACGTTTTCACAGTGCTCTTTTAAAACCTTCTAGCGTTATTTGACCCTCACTTATACTCTCCAGATATTCAACAAATTTTCCCCAGTCTTCTGTAAACTTTTGGTCACTTAAATATCTAATTTTCCCAGTCATCTTATCCAGTTCAGCATAGTCTAACAACTTCAATCTCCAATCTTCTATTGTCGGTATTTCCTGTTGTTTCCATTTCTGGGCCAGCAGCACCCTTGCGGCCGGCTCCCTTATCTTCTTGCCATATTTCTTGCGGCCGGACCCATTGTGGTGGGGAGCCAGGGAGAGGAATGAAGGGGTTCCTTTGTCTTCACAAGCACACCACACAAGAATGAGCAAAGGGAAGGCTCCAGACACTGCCACCTTCTCAAATGTCCCTTCTCCCTGCACAGTGGCAGCATGAGACTTAGGAGCAGTGTGTGTGTGTGTGTGTGTGTGTGTGTGTGGAAGAGAATACAGAAAAGGTAAAAGTCAAGATCGGTAGGTGATGCTGGAACCACAACTGTACACAACTGAGGCCTAAGGAATCCTCTTTGGGGCATATAGGTAAAGGTAAAGGGACCCCTGACCATAAGGTCCAGTCGTGACCGACTCTGGGGTTGTGGTGATCATCTCGCTTTACTGGCCGAGGGAGCCGGCGTACAGCTCCTGGGTCATGTGGCCAGCATGACTAAGCCGCTTCTGGCGAACCAGAGCAGCGCACGGAAACGCTGTTTACCTTCCCGCCAGAATGGTACCTATTTATCTACTTGCACTTTGACGTGCTTTTGAACTGCTAGGTGGGCAGGAGCAGGGACCGAGCAACGGGAGCTCACCCCGTCGCGGGGATTCGAACTGCCGACCTTCTGATCGGCAAGTCCTAGACTCTGTGGTTTAACCCACAGTTCTAATGAGCCTGACATTCTTTTGTCAGCCGAGTTTCATCAAAGCTTGTTGTGAAGCATTGTTGTACAAGCACTCTGCCACAAGCAGAAATCACAGTTCCACATCCACCCTGAAGCGTCACTGAGACATAACTTTGCTCTCGCGCCCTTGCATGTAACATCTGAATTGGGCAAGAGTCCAAATTTGAGTGTGCAAGTAAACGTTCATGCTTGCATGCATATTAAAAAAGATGTAACACAAAACTGCTCTACGCTATATTGTGACGTGCACGTTGTTGTTTTTTAACTTACTTGGCCGATGATATGACAACAGAGTGCTGATCAGAATCGAGGATCTTAGCCAGGTGAGCAGCCACTGAATCTTCATACATAGACATCTAAAAATTAAGAAATAATTATTCACGTTCTACCTGTGATTGTGTTGAAGTAAAAAAACAAATATCACACAGGCAGATCTGTTTCTGCATCCACCATAGATGCCTTCTATACAGTAATGCTAGATGTATCTGCGGTTATTGATTTTCTTAGCCTAAGAACGCTCTCAGTCTTAACTCCAACATAAAATGGTGAACTAGGGAAAATTATAATAGATCGGTTTGAAAAAATATGAAAGCCACAATCTAGTGAGGCAAAGGAGGAATTCAATGTCACACCCTCTGATGATTCTGTCACCACCAAGCGTTCCTGCCTGTCTGATGAAGTTTCTACCACGCTGAGAAAAGCTAATCTCAGTTTGAGGTATTAGCACTTATTATTTTAATGCTGTTTTATTAATATACAGAACAATGTAATAGATCAATTTTATGATTATAGTATGATCACCTAAAACTATTCCATAGATTCATAGATGAAACCCCATAGAGCCGTGTAAATAAAAAATGAAAGAGATATTCAGAGAGAGAGAGAGTTTAATTCCGAACACTTAATACCTGCCTGTATGTATACATCCGTTTGTTTGTTTGTTTGTTTGTTTGAAATGATTTAATCAGTCAAACTACTGAGCAATTGAGGATTATGGGAAGTCTTCAGATTACAGTCCGATTCTAATACGTGGTTGTACAGTGGTGCCCCGCAAGACGAAATTAATTCGTTCTGCGAGTTTTTTCGTTCTACAAGTTTTCTCGTCTTGCGAAGCACCAATGTGTATTGACGGTTTCCCGTAGGAATGCATTGGCGGTTTAAAAAAAAAAGGCACAAGACGTTTTGTCTTGCGAAGCAAGCCCATAGGGAAATCCGTCTTGCGAAGCAGCTCAGAAAACGAAAAACTCTTTCGTCTTGCGAGTTTTTCGTCTTCCGAGGCATTAGTCTTGCAGGGCACCACTGTATTGTAGACTTTCTCAAAATGAATTGACAGACACTTCAAATAAGCAGCCTTTGTTTTTGCAACAAATGTAAAGCCGGCATTGTATAGGTAGTGGTTAGACTAAGGGACTACCTTGGTTCAGATTGGTGCACACCCATTAAACATGCCTCAGACTAACCTCTTGGTCAAGGGCCAAAGGAAGGCACAGGGCAGATAGTTCGCTCTTTATTGTCAAAGCTGACACAGGAGTTTCCATGGCTCCAAATACCACACACAGGAGCGGCTGCTGCAAAAGGGGACCACTCCCCCTCCACCAGGTTATGTATCTTCTCCTGACAGCCTGCATGCACGCAGCCAAAGACTAAGTCTGTGTGGAAGCTGCTTCTTCCCGTTTCAATTCTTTCCTGGTTCAGGGAGATGGGGATGGAGGAAAGGGCGGGGGAGCACTCAGCCTTTCACCTGCCTGACCTGCTTCTTTCCCCTCTTCCTCCTGTGCTCCATCTTCCAGCTCTGAAGCTTCCCCTGCGTCTGACTCTTGCCTCCTGGCTGGCACAGGTCCCCACAAAGCGTGTTCTCCTTCATGGAGAGCACGGGTTGTGGTGGGGTTCACAAGACACCTCGCTGTTGCTGGACGGGTTAGTTTGAATGTTCACTGTTGTGATTGGGCTCCTCTGGTTGTTGGGGAGAGTTTGATGTTGCCAATTATTGATTGACAGCCTTAGGTTATATATTCTCTGCGCGCAGCGTTGAGCTTCCTCTTTTCACTGCGCGCATCGGATCACCCGCCCACCCTCCCTAATTTTAGGGCTATTGCATTTGACCTTGCTATGCCTGTCATGGGGTCGTCTGCTTTTGGGGCAGGGGGCCTGGTAGGAATTTTGTCCATTTGGCTGATTGGCTGGTGCCATTTGGTTTTTTGCCTACTGCGTAGCAAATCGACACAACTTGTAAGGTTGCGGTTAGGCATTGGTTTTAGAAAATTGGTTGGTGGAGGGGTAAGGATTGGCTGTGCCTGCCCCTCCAATGCTGCTGCTGCAAGGGAAATCCGTTAAAGGAATCCAGGGGTTTGCCATGCTCTTGTCCGAACCCCTGTCAAGGGGCTAGGGCCACGCAAGAGCCCCTGGGAGCATTTGGGGAGAGGTGAGCGTCTGGCACCCAGCTCTATTCTTTCCCCAAAAATGTTTTCCCTTACTGACTTCGCAGGCTTGCGGAAGTCAGTTCTGTCCCTGGGCGGGGACAGATAGTCGCAACCAATGCCTAAGCAACCACTCACATTTTGTATTTTAATAAAGTTGTGGCCAAAATTATGCCAAAAACCTTAAACAAAAATTCCTGTGTGAAGGGCGAATTCATTTGGGGGTGGCTTGGGGACCTCAACATGCAAATCACTGCCCCCCTCTCCCGAGCCAGCCTCCAGCCCCCCTGCCACCGATGTATACTCGCCAGCAACCTGCCAGTCCCTGACTCTACCTGGGATGGTAAATGCAGGAGAGGAAAGTCACATGTACTCCTTCAATGAAGGACAGCCTAAAATTTCAATTAATTAGTGCATGTGGATCCCCAACTGTCGGTGAGAAACATCTCTTATAGTTGCTAACAATGACTACCCATGTTACACCAATGTACAGTGGCGTAGCGTGGGGGGTGCAGGGGGGGGCCGGGCGCACCGGGCGCAACATCTGGGGGGGCGCGCTTGCACTCGCAGCTCTCTGCCCCTACCTGGCTCACTCACTCTCTCTCACTGCAGTGCTGGCTGTGCGAATCCGATCCGAGCCGCCGGGTCGCTGCCCACTGTGGAGGGGAGGGTGCCAGGCGTGCGGTGCGGAGAGAGAGCGAGGGACTATCTGGGGGAGGGACAGTGCAGCGGGGGGGGGGCGCAAATTACTTGCCTTGCCCCGGGTGCTGACAACCCACGCTACACCACTGCCAATGTAATTTTTAAACAAAACTCTATTGAAATAACCTGCTACATACGAGCCTAGTTTTTTTTAAGCAATCCTTTGCAGACTTATCTGAAATTAAGCCCTGGTGAACGCAATGGGATTTTACTTCTGAGCAGACATGCCTAGGATTGCTTTGTTAATGATATTTCATTTTTTCCAGCTCTACAATTTAATCACATCCCAAAACCTATATTCACCTGACATTCCTCAGACTCCTCTTCTGGCGTAACAGGAAGAATAGACTGTTTTGATGGGAGTTTCAATTCGTAAGACATTATGCTCCACCTGAAAAAAGTGCCATATATCCAGGTGATCAAACAACATGCAAAGGACCAAATTCGCACAGCAAAAATCAATTTGTATTCGCATTGGAAGAAGAAGAAATAGTCACTCAAAGGTAATTCAACCCTTATGAACAGGGCCGGATATAGGTTTGATGAGGCCCAAAGCTACTGAAGGTAATGGGGCCCTGTTGTCCTTCGTCAACAGCAAATTGTCGCTGTTTTTTGTGTTGAATATATGCTATACAGTGGTACCTCGGGTTAAGTACTTAATTCATTCCGGAGGTCCGTTCTTAACCTGAAACGGTTCTTCACCTGAGGCACCACTTTAGCTAATGGGGCCTCCTGCTGCCACCGTAGCACGATTTCTGTTCTCATCCTGAAGCAAAGTTCGTAACCTGAAGCAATATTTCTGTGTTAGCGGAGTCTGTAACCTGAAGCGTAGGTAACCTGAAGCGTATGTAACCCGAGGTACCACTGTATGGTAATTTATGGACCTAATAGGTATCTAAAGCCATTTGCACATGCAGAATGTAGGCACTCTATATACAGAATTGAGCAAACCACTGATATTTTAGGGAGCGGGCTAGCAGGAGCCTATTGCATCATAGCTATTACATCATAGGAGCCGACACAACACAAAACACTGTAGGTTTTATTTTATTTATTTTTTATTTTTATTTTGGAAATATACATCCAGGTTTTTTTCCCTTTAATTTTTTTGGGAAGAGAGTGAGGCCCTAAGCTATAGCTTGTTTAGTTTATATGTAAATCCGGCACTGCTTATGAATAGCATTAATTGGGGTAGGGGAGGGGAAAGAGATGCTTACTTACCTGTCTAACATTTTGGTGCTAGCTCGTTCCAACTTCTCCAAAATTTGAGGAAGCTGCGTGTCGTCATCACAAGACCCTCCCCAGCCAAGGACACGGGCCAGGTCATTTCCTGTACCCAGGGGTAGCACTCCCAAATGACACTAAACAAAATAAGAAATATTCTGCTTAAAGTCAACTTAAGGTAAAGGTACCCCTGCCCGCAGTGGCGTTGCATAGGTTGTCAGCACCCGGGGCAAGGCAAGTAATTTGCGCGCCCCCCGCTGCACTGTCCCTCTCCCAGATAGTCCCTCGCTCTCTCTCCGCACCGCACCGCATGCCTGGCACCCCCCCCCCTCCACAGTGGGCGGCGACCCGGCGGCTCGGATCGGATTTGCACAGCCAGCACTGCAGTGAGAGAGAGTGAGTGAGCCAGGTAGGGGCAGAGAGCTGCGAGTGCGAGCGCCCCCCCCCCAGATGTTGCGCCCGGTGCGGCCGGCCCCCCCTGCACCTCCCACACTACGCCACTGCCTGCCCGAATGGGCCAGTCTTGACAGACTCTAGGGTTGTGCATTCATCTCACTCTAGAGGCCGGGAGCCAGCGCTGTCCGCAGACACTTCCGGGTCACGTGGCCAGCGTGACGAAGCTGCTCCGGCAAGCCAGCGCAGCACACGGAACGCCGTTTACCTTCCCGCTGGTAAGCGGTCCCTATTTATCTACTTGCACCCGGAGGTGCTTTCGAACTGCTAGGTTGGCAGGCGCTGGGACCGAACGACGGGAGCGCACCCCGCCGCGGGGATTCGAACCGCCGACCATGCAATCGGCAAGTCCTAGGCGCTGAGGTTTTACCCACAGCGCCACCTGCGTCCCTCAACTTACAGACCTATATTTGTGGGGTTTTGTTTTTCTTCACTTTTCTTTTATTTTCTAGTTTCTTAGAAACCCACCTCACTCTTTCTTTCCTCCTCAATAAGAAGAAACCGATACTCACCTGTTTGTGTAAGTTGAGTTTATCAATTTCAGACAATACCCAGCCAACGCTCCCATCTCCTCCACACACTAGGATTCGGAAATTGTCAAACTTCTGAAATAATCGTAGACTGAAAGAGAATGCATTGTCTGTGTTCAAATCCACAAGGAGGTACAATATAAACATTCACAACAATGACAGTGTTAGCTGTTGACAGTAAATTATGCAGATCTTCAGAAGAGGGGAACAACCAAGAGCGCCAAAGACTAAGTATTTGTTATTAGCACAAGTTTTCGTGGACTCAAGCCCACAAAAGCTGCCATTACAAATCTGTTTGTCTTCAATTGATTTTCCTGCAATCATGTCTATCCTTCTGGAAATTTTATGGGAAATAACTTGTTGCTTTAAAAAAATAATTCAGGTGGCAAAACCTGATTGCTTTCCCTTTTTCAAAGTTCTGGCATTTAGCAGAAAATGCTAAATAACAGATCCAAACCAACAGTTTTTGGTCTACAAGTACGAACCAAATATGGTGGTGGCATTATTGGAATGAAAGTGAGGTCTGCTCCAAGACCAAACCCCTCAAAATAGGATTCCTCCTGTGGCAATCCCTCTTCATGTGAAGAAAGCATGGAATTTAATAATAATAATAATAATAATAATAATAATAATAATAATAATATATTTATACCCCACCCATCTGGCTGGGTTTCCTCAGCCACTCTGAGCAGCTTCCAACCAAATGTTAAAAACAATACAGCATCAAACATTAAAAACTTCCCTAAACAGGGCCTCCTTCAGTTGTCTTTTAAAAGTAAAATAGTTGCTTATTGCCTTGACATCTGCTGGGAGGGCGTTCCACAGGGCGGGTGCCACTACCAAGAAGGCCCTCTGCCTGCTTCCCTGTAACTTGGCTTCTCGCAGTGAGGGACCCGCCAGAAAGCCCTCGGCGCTGGACCTCAGTGTTCGGGCTAAACAATGGGCTGGAGACGCTCCTTCGGGTATACAGGACCTGAAGTGCGTCGTTGCAAACAGGCTAAACGTGCTATTCTGCTCTATTGCTGGATCATCAGTAGAGGCAGTGATTGTTTTGCCCACCAACACACCCCTTTTTTTGCCCCGGAAGGGGGCGGAACAGAGCGGTGGCAGAACGGGTTTACGCACAACTGCTGACACGAACAATGACCCAGAATGCAACCCCCTGCAAGGGACCCCTGACCATTAGGCCCAGTCACGGACGACTCTGGGCTTGTGGCGCTCATCTCGCTTTATTGGCCAAGGGAACCCGCGTACAGCTTCTGGGTCATGTGGCCAGCATGACTAAGCCGCTTCTCGCAAACCGGAGCAGCACACGGAAACGCCGTTTACCTTCCCGACGGAGCGGTACCTATTGCTCCACTTGCAACTTTGACGTGCTTTCGAACTGCTAGGTTGGCAGGAGCAGGGACCGAGCAACGGGAGCTCACCCCGTTGCGGGGATTCGAACCGCCGACCTTCTGATCGGCAAGTCCTAGGCTCTGTGGTTTAACCCACAGCACCATCCGTGTCCCTGGGTATAGGGTGGTATATAAATTCAACAAATAATAATAATAATAATTCTCTGCACAAGAACACAGAATGTTAGTTTGCCAGTTGAATAGCAGCTCAATAGACATTTTAGAAGAATAAAACAGGTGACCCCTAACAGGTATGGCGCACATGTGATTAGATAGCATGAGGTCATCAGCAAGAGGCAAAAGCGACTGAGGAAGCGGTGAATGGACATGGGATGGAAATACAATGAGCTGATGTGAAATATGCACAGAGCCTCTCTGCTTCTTTTCTTTGCAAGTGAAACCGGTTGTACACCCACCCAGCCAGTGTGGTGTAGTGGTTAAGAGCGGTAATCTCGTAATCTGGGGAACTGGGTTCGCGTCTCCGCTCCTCCACATGCAGCTGCTGGGTGACCTTGGGCCAGTCACACTTCTTTGAAGTCTCTCAGCCCCACTTACCTCACAGAGTGTGTGTTGTGGGGGAGGAAGGGAAAGGAGAATGTTAGCTGCTTTGAGACTCCTGAAGGGGAGTGAAAGGCGGGATATCAAATCCAAACTCTCTGCTTAAAATTTGCAAGGGTCATTGGGAGCCAGTGGCTATCTACCTAAATGGCCCGGACAGCTCCCCAAAAGTAATTTAGCAAACCAAAGCCAAACTTGTAATAGGGAGCTAAAGCCTCAAACATCCATGAGAGGTGGCCATCCAAGCTCTGCTTAAAAAATTCCAAGGAAGGAGGGTCCGTTCCTTTGAGAAAGTTCTGGTCTGGTAACTTCTCTAGGCAACCTGCATGTTTCTCAGAAGAAGAAACTACTACATGCTTTGTAATTCCCCAATAATACAACCATCTGAACTCTAGCAGAATAAAGTTCGATTTAAATGTACCAATTTTGCAATGGCCCTGTCCAGGTATAACAGTGGGTAGAAAGCAAAACTCCTTACCCTAGATGAGGCCCTCCATTCATTAGATCAAACACCTGAGCTGGATTTAGCGACTGCTTGAATCGCCGGAGAAATTTCACACCCTGATTGTCTCCGCTCTTTGAATTGACAAAAACCAACAGAGGACTGGCACAAGATGGTGGACAGCTGGCTTTCCAGAATCCTGTAAACAAAGGAAGGAATAAAATGATGTAAATATGGTTGAAGGAACCAAGTGACTCCCATTCTTCCAACAGAAGGATCACCAGTTATTGCTTTAGCGGACAAAACAAACAAATATCCACTCTAAAAAGCCAATTCTCACTTAGCTCCGACTTTGAAAAGGTCTAATTGTCCCCATACTAATTAAAGACAATAGGAGGGTTGGGAATTAGCTGATTAAAGTGTTCAGGATAAGTGCACAAGTGAAAGCCACAAATGAGACAGAAGTAAATTACTCTACTGCAAAGCATCTGAGAGGCAAGAGCGGCAACCTTTCGTTCTGTTATCTCTTGTATCGAAGAAGAGCTTGCAGATTTGCTGTGGGTTCAGACAGTGGCAGCAGCTTAGGGAAGTCAGGAGAGCCACTCCCTGCACTCTCACTGTGCCAGAGATGCCTCTAGACCAGGGGTCTGCAACCTTTAAGACAAAAAGAGCCACTTGGACCCGTTTCCGAAGGGAAAAAAACTGGGAGCCGCAAAACTCGTCATTATAAAAATAACTTTTTTGTCACTTTTTTATTATTTCTTTGTTTGACCCCTCAGAATTACTCCTCCTCATAGAAATAAACGTTAAATTAACAAGCTACCTTTTTTGTGTGTGTGTGTGTTCTTCATTCCCCTTCAAAGCAGTGACCAGCGTACGTGCCCCCTTTCAATGCAGTGACCAGCGTACATGCCCCTTACAATGTAGCGGGCGGGCGGGAAGGTGACGTTGGGACGGTGCGTGACTAACGCATGCACCGCCCCCATGCGACGTCACAGCCAGTACAGCGCCCGCCACAGTGGGGAGTGTTGGGGCGCATAATGCGCCTCCTCCCCTCGCTAGTATCCGCCCTGGAGCCGTGGCAAAGGTTTAAAAGAGCCACATGCGGCTCCGGAGCCACGGGTTGCAGACCCCTGATCTAGACAACTGATTTTGGACCTCTTTTGTTGAACTGGGTGGTGGTGCACATCATTTTTTTCAAAAAAAAAAATATTGTTTATTTAACATAATTGTTACAAAATATAAGCAAAATATTGCAAATACATACATACATATTTCAAATAAGCACATATACATGAAAAAAGGAACAAAAGAGAAAAAAGAAGAAAAGAAAGGAAAAAAAGAGAAAAGAAGAAGAAGAAAAGTTGGAAGAATTGCTCCCAAGTTTATTCTACAAATATCTCAATATGAAAATACTAATAAAGCTTCATTGATTGACTTCCATCGTTTACACTGCACTTCCTATATACATTTTAAGCGAGATTGTATCTGGTGCACATTAGATTAAGACTAGAAAGGCATTGTTGTCATTTTAAAAGAACTCCTTTTGTTGTTTTTAAATTCAGAAGTCATCTGGGTCATGATGAAAACTCACCAATGGGGGGGGGCAGAGGGAGATTTTTATTTCTGGTTTCTTTCCAGTAAAAAGCAAAGGATGTTGGGAAACAAGTATAGCCATGCCAGACTCTGGCAACTACTAAATAGCCGTTTTTGGCTCCAAAAAGCAGCCAGAGATGGGGAAAACAGCCTTTGTTAACCTTCATTAAAGTTCCCAGAGATTGTGATTATCTAAATAGCTCCAGCAACCTGAGCAAAAAGCTCTCGTTAAATCATGCTAATGGACATTATTGCCATGAAAATCACATTCCGGTCCCAATGGACATACAACACGCTCAGCTGTTCATGACTAAATTCCAAAATCCATTTAAAGAAAGAATGACTAAATCCAAGTGAATAATGGACCTATGAGATCCCAAGTGCTCATGAATCCTATTATACCCCCCCCCCCAAAAAAAATTATGACACTAAAAGGGTAAGGAATTATATATAATTCCACTTGGTATTTATCCATGTTCTGAAATGTGCCAATAGGCCAGCAGCCCTAACGATGGGAGTCATTTTCTTACAATATAATAATGGTGATATTTCTGCTAATTTAGCTATCAGTTTCAAATTGTAATTACAAACAGGAAAGTGAACATCTGCTGGAAACATCTGCATTGTGAAGCCTTCAAAACGTAATAGGTGATGCATATATTCGCAATGTACTACACAAAGTCCAATGACAGCCATACCCCACTTATTCTTCAAGATTCAGCTAATCCACTAAAAGCACAGTCTACTCAGAATTAAATGCTATTGTGTTTATTCCCAAGTAAACTTGGAGGTCGCTTAGACTATATGTCTGTGGGCAGGGTTGTGTTGCTTTTATTGTACTGTAGCATTGAGCGCAAAATATGGTTTGAAGCTCAACATCAAAAAAACGAAGCTCATGGCCACTGGTCCCATCACCTCCTGGCAAATAGAAGGGGAAGAAATGGAGGCAGTGAGAGATTTTACTTTCTTGGGCTTCATGATCACTGCAGATGGTGACAGCAGTCATGAAATTAAAAGATGCCTGCTTCTTGGGAGAAAAGCAATGACAAACCTAGACAGCATCTTAAAAAGCAGAGACATCACCTTGCCAACAAAGGTCCGTACAATTAAAGCTATGGTTTTCCCAGTAGTGATGTATGGAAATGAGAGCTGGACCATAAAGAAGGCTGATCGCCGAATAATTGATGCTTTTGAATTCTGGTGCTGGAGGAGACTCTTGAGAGTCCCATGGACTGCAAGAAGATCAAACCTATCCATTCTGAAGGAAATCAGCCCTGAGTGCTCACTGGAAGGACAGATCCTGAAGCTGAGGCTCCAAGCCTTTGGCCACCTCATGAGAAGAGAAGACTCCCTGGAAAAGACCCTGATGTTGGGAAAGATGGAGGGCACAAAGAGAAGGGGACGACAGAGGACGAGATGGTTGGACAGTGTTCTCGAAGCTACCAACATGAGTTTGACTAAACTGTGGGAGGCAATGGAAGACAGGAGCGCCTGGCATGCTCTGGTCCATGGGGTCACGAAGAGTCCGACACGACTAAACGACTAAATAACAACAACAAGCGTTGAGTTTGTAAGTGGTTAAGAAAGGATGGCTTGGACTCAGAGTAGGCTCTTCCGATTGCAGAATGATGTGCCCACTAAATAGAGAGGAAGAGAAATGATTTCCACAGATTCCTCTTTCCCCCTGTGCCATCTTCTTATACCCTTCAACCTCCAGTCCTCCAGAACAGACTGAGGGAATGAAAATGAAACAGGCAGACTCCTTGAAAAATCACTTCCCCACTCTATGAACGGGAGGTTTGGAAATTTTAGCAAATATTTAGATTTGTTGCTTGAACTGAAAGCCCGCCAGTTTTTCTCAGCTTAAAACTCCTCCTAAATAAAAGAACACGAGCCATGATTACCCTTCGTGTCAATAAGTATTACAAATGCACACCTCGTGAGGCAGCCCAGGGACTGAATAAATGAATGAATTGATTTATTATGGTCACAGGGAGTAAAAAGAGGCAGCTGGCAGTGGCAGCAGTGGGGGGCTCTGTGGGCAGGTGGTGAGCAGATCTGCCACCTGAGGCAATTGCCCCACCTCATGGTCCTGGCTAGATAGTTAGCATCTTATTCTTAAGTCTGTATCTTTTGGTGTTCCCAAGCTGCTCTCTGGAGCAGAAGGGGGTGGGCAGAGGAAACCAGCAATAATCCTCCCGCTTCCTTAGCATGGAATGCCCTTTCTGTGAGTAGAAACATGCCAGTTGGATCACTGGATCCAACTCACTGTCCTTTTTCTCTTCTTTTCCCTTTCTGTCTATGGACCAGAATGCGGCAGCTAGACTGGTGACTGGGAGCGGCTGCCGAGACCATAAACACCGGTCCTGAAAGACCTACATTGGTTCCTAGTACGTTTCCGAGCACAATTCAAGGCGTTGGTGCTGACCTTTAAAGCTCTAAACAGCCTCTGCCCAGTATACCTGAAGGAGAGTCTCCACCCCCATCGTTCTGCCCAGACACTGAGGTCCAGCGCCGAGGGCCTTCTGGCGGTTCCTTCACTGCGAGAAGTAAAGCTACAGGGAACCAGGCAGAGGGCCTTCTCGGTAGTGGCGCCCACCCTGTGGAACGCCCTCCCATCAGAGGTCAAAGAGATAAACAACTACCTGACATTTAGAAGACATCTGAAGGCAGCCCTGTTTAGGGAAGTTTTTAATGTGTGACATTTTAATGTATTTTTAAATCTTTGTTGGAAGTCGCCCAGAGTGGCTGGGGAAACCCAGCCAGATGGGCGGGGTACAAATTAATAATAATAATAATAATAATAATAATAATAATAATGGACCTGAGTGCATAATTGGAAAGAGATCTCAAGAACTGCCCAGTTTTGCCAGGGCATTCCTTTTTTTTATATAATAATATTTATTAGGTATTTAATAGTTACAGAAAGAAAATGGATTAAACAGAAGAGAAAAAACAGTAGAAAAATTTAACAAACAATACATCAAAAATAGAAAGAAAAAACAGAACAACCAAACAACAAGAAAAAACAAAAACATTTAAAAACACATCCAAATTTCATATCTTTATCTTTCATTTGCTTGTTTCCTCGACTTCCTCACGCCTCCCTTTTTTGTATTCTAGTTCGAATTAGCTGGTTCAGCAAATCCTTTCCCTCTTTCTCAATTTTTATCCTATAATTTATCTTAACACAGTTTAACTTTAAATTTTCCACCTTAACCCATCAACAATCAATTTTTATATAATGCTTAATAACACTTCTGCTAAAACCATATAACTTCATTCCAGTATTCTTCTAACATTCATAGTTTTGCCAGGGCATTCCATGGTGGTTGGGTGAGAAAGCAAAGCTGTATGCATGTCTGTTGACGGAGAACCTCAGCATCATTTTAATATTCTGTACTTGTGCTGAGCTAACACAAGGAGAAGAGTCCTTGGACCTATTCGTAGACTTTATAAAATTGCAATAGGCAGCAGCATCCTCTCTCCGGTCCCAATCAGCACAACTGCCTTGTGCGAAGTCTTTACACTCAATCTTATTTGCAAAGCGTGTCACAAAGAAATATATTAAAGGACCTGCATACCATCGGAGTCTATGCTGTTCAGTGCTGTAGGTGGAATAATGGATACTTTGCACTGGCCAAGTGGACACTTGCGAGGAAACAAATCTCTGCATGCCGTGTGCACCTGGAGGGGGAAAAATGAACAAGCAATGGTCCGTCAATATAGTACACGCAGCCTTAATGTTATGTAACAGAAACACTCGTTTTTCAAGGAAAGATATAAAAATAAAGGTGTGCTCTATTCCCAAGTGACAAAGCCACACCAGGCCTGGATAATTTCTGGCCCATCAAGCCTTCTGTCAGGGAACTGCCATTGGAGCTGGAGGCAGAGAGGAGGCTCCAGAGGGATGGCGGAGAGGGTCCCAGTAGGGAGAGAGGTAGCCCATCCGCTGGGGAAGGAAATCAGCGTAACACCAGTGGAGAAGGGGGGCAGATGGGGGAATCGGAGAGGTGGCTCCAGGACTCTTCGCAGGAGACCAGCGGAGAGGGCACGAGTACTCCACTGCCCACACCCACTTTGCGCAGAAGACTTCCGCGCAGGCAAAGTAGGAGGAGACTGGGCGTCAAACAGCTTCTATGCTGGAAGAGGTTCAAGAAACGCCCACTGACGGATTCTGCCAGCGACTGAGGCAGCCACGGAACTTGAGGCTGTCCAGACAGAAAGGGTTCAACCAGGCAACCTAGCCAGGAGTAACGGCAACTTACGCACGAGCAACCCCTAGAACCATTACACCTTCCATGTATATATAGCAGTCCAGTCGGAGCGTCATGAATACTCAGTGCAAAAACAGATTGCTAACTAGTCACCGCTGGTCTGGAGTGGCCGTCTGTGCAGCATCACAGATGGGTTCTGCCCTGCACATAAGACCCTCTGGGAACATTTCAGAGGTCTAATTAGGGAGCCCTTGAGAAGAGCGCTGTCACTTACATGCCGGCCTGGAAGAGAGACTACAAATAGCACATGCGTTTTAAAAGCAAGAAATACCTGGCAGAAAAGGGCAGGTTGTAAAATATCAAATAATACAGGTGAAATAAGAAAGTTTTTAATGTTTGATGTTTTACTGGGTTTAATGTTTTGATTTGGTGGAAGCTGCCCAGAGTGGCTGGGCAGCTTACATATACCGTATTTTTTGCTCTATAAGGCTCACTTTTTCCCTCCTGAAAAGTAAGGGGAAATGTGTGTGCGTCTTATGGAGCGAATGCAGGCTGCGCAGCTATCCCAGAAGCCAGAACAGCAAGAGGGATTGCTGCTTTCACTGCACAGTGATCCCTCTTGCTGTTCTGGCTTCTGAGATTCAGAATATTTTTTTTCTTGTTTTCCTCCCCCCAAAACTAGGTGCATCTTGTGGTCTGGTGCATCTTGTAGAGCGAAAAATATTGTAAACAATAAATTCTTCTTCTGCTTCTTCCTCTTCTTCCTCCTCTTCTTCCTCCTCTTCTTCCTCCTCTTCTTCTTCTTCTTCCTCTTCTTCTTTTTCTTCTTCTTCCTCTTCTTCCTCTTCTTCTTCTTCCTCTTCCTGCTCTTCTTCTTCTTCTTCCTGTTCTTCCTCTTCTTCTTCTTCTTCCTCTTCTTCCTCTTCCTCTTCTTCTTCTTCTTCTTCTTCTTCTTCTTCTTCTTCTTCTTCTTCCTATTCAGACCATTGGGTTCATCTGGTTCAGGACTGTCTACCTATATTGTAAGTGGCTTTCCATGAGTCTTTCCCACCCTAATTGGAGGTGCCAGGGAATGACCCTTTTCACTCTCCCTGCTTGGCTAAATTCATAGAAAAGAGTGAAAGTTGGCATCAAAGTGAGACCCTCCATGGAAACCCATGGTGTTCTTTCTTTGGCTCTGCATCGAGCAAGAGACTAGTATCTTTCCTGAATTGTTTTTAATATTCGGATGGAAGCCGCCCAGAGTGGCTGGGGAAACCCAGCCAGATGGGCGGGGGTATAAATAAATTATTATTAATTATTATTATTATTATTATTATTATTATTATTATTATTATTATTATCCAAAGAGAAGGGGGGGCTCTATGAATGCCTGTGGTATGCTGAGCCATTCCTACAGTTTTTATGTTCCGGGAAGAAGGCAAGAAGTACCATAAGGACTTTCTAAAGTCAATTTTAGGAAGGAATGCAAAGCGTGAGTGTTCCACCACCTAATCCCTGTGCATACACAAAAGGAGGTGGTGTATTGGCCCAGGGGGTTCCACAGAACTCTATCCCCGCGTGACATGTTTCTTAACATCTCCATGAAGCTGCTCGGGTAAGTTATCTGGAGGTTTCGGCTGAAGCAGCATGGCTACACGGAGGATGCTGGCTCTTACTCGCTTCCTCAGATCCTAGGGAGATGGTTGGGTATTGATAAAATGGATGCAGTGGAAAAAATTGAAACTTTGCAGGACTGTGGCTTCCACTGTAGTCAGAAGAGAACTGAGCCAAAAGCCGCCCCAATGCTCTACGCACATTCAGATAGCGAAGACTCTTCTCTGGAAGCAGATGAGTGACGGCAGGACAAGTTCCTTAGTAAAATGCCTAAAGCAGTCTTTCCCAACTTGAACCTCGTACCTACGGGACCGCCTCTCCTGGTATGTCCCACAGAAGAACTTACGGTCTGCAAATAAAAATATCCTGAAGATCCCAGGCATCAGAGAGGTTAAGCTGGCCTCAACTAGAGCCAGGGCTTTCTCGGCTGTGGCTCCAATCTGGTGGAACGCTCTGTCACAAGAGACTAAGGCCCTGCGGGACCTGACATCTTTCCACAGGGCCTGTAAGACAGAGCTGTTCCACCAAGCCTTTGGCCAGGGCACAGCCTGACTCCCTCCTCTGGCAATCTGCACAGAATCTTGCTTAATGGTTGCCATCAATTTGATTTTAATTAATTTTTATAATGAAAGGTTTTTAGAATGTTGGATTATTTTGATTGTTGTTAGCCGCCCTGAGCCCAGCTTTGGCTGGGGAGGGCGGGGTATAAATAAAATTTATTATTATTATTATTATTATTATTATTGATCCCTGGAGGGCACCAAGTTGGGGAATACTGCTGTAGAGCCTTCCCAGGGAACATTTTTGGCTTTAAGGGTTTTATATGCTGCTTATATGATGACGGTTCGTATTTATAACATCTTTCATTAAACACGTCTACTGCTTTATCTATCCATGGGCAGAAAAGTGAGGTCAAAAGAATAAATCAAAATCACAGGACTGCACAGAAACTACAAAGAAAAAACAAATGGCTAATGGAATATGTTGACCTTTCTGTGTCACAAATTGCGCAGTCTGATGCACAGTTTCTCAATAACATCTTATTCTGATATTTTAAAAATATTCAGGGTTTCGTTTTTGCTACTAAAATTTATTTGCCAATATGAGTCAGGAATCCCTAGGGTTGGATGGCGCCTTGTACGCCTCCTTCCAGCAGCCAAGATGGTGTCAAATGTCTTGCTCTGGTTTCCTTTGGACCCCATCAGCAAGGGTCTCCAGACACACTGCACAGGCTTGTGCCCAGGGGAAGCCCCTTCGATACTGAGAACGCAGTGATTTGGCTTCACCCTCCGGAGGCGAACTCCATTGTCTCTCGAAACAGACCAACGCAAACCAAAAATTATGAGAACCTTCTAGGAGACTGTTTTGAGGGATAGAGACTTGTGCAATCCGAACTCACCATCGTTTTACACCAAAGGCACTTCCAATCTTGCAGCCGCAGGACGCTGCCACAGGTCTTGTCACAAACTGCACATTTGGCACTGACAGGAAGATTTCCTTCTAACCACTGGTGAGGCATAGCTACCTGCAGCGGAGTGTTTCAAAGGTCAAAATGGGGGCAACGGAGACAGGGAAATAAGCATGTCACTTTTCTTCCAAATTCACTGCAGTCAAACCTTGGTTGCTGAATGTAATCCATTCCAGAAGCCCGTTTGACTTTCAAAATGTTCGACAACCAAGGCATGGCTTCTGAGCAGCTTCCTGTACTCAAGCAGAAGCCGCGTTCGGCTTCCGAAAAATGTTTGAAAACCGGAACACTTACTTCCGGGTTTTCGGCGTTTGGGAGTCAAAACGTTCCAAAATGAAGGCTTTCAGGAACTGAGGTTTGACTGTACCATATTCACTGCTTCCCCATCCACACAGTGGCGTAGCGTGGGTTGTCAGCACCCGGGGCAAGGCAAGTAATTTGCGCCCCCTAACCCGGGGCAAGGCAAGTAATTTGCGCCCCCCCCCGCTGCACTGTCCCTCCCCCAGATAGTCCCTCGCTCTCTCTCCGCACCGCACCGCACGCCTGGCACCCTCCCCTCCACAGTGGCGGCTTGGATCGGATTCGCACAGCCAGCACTGCAGTGAGAGAGAGTGAGTGAGCCAGGTAGGGGCAGAGAGCTGCGAGTGCGAGCGCGCGCGCCCCAGATGTTCCGCCCAGTGCGGCCGGCCCCCCTGCACCCCCCACACTACGCCACTGCACCCACACAACCCATTTTGAAAACTATTACGGTCATATCAAACTAAGTTGCACTGAAAATAGTCACAGAAATTAATGGATCTAAGTTAGCCATTCTTTTCAATGGGTTTACTCTGAAGAAGACTTAATGCTGGATACAACCCCTGAGGTTCTGAGTACGTATATGCCGTGGTGCAGAAGGTTCGACCTTCCAGTCGCCTAATGAAATCCCTGTTTCACAGGGGACACACACACACACCCCGAGTTTCAGAACTGGCTTTCTAGGGTCAGGGTGTTGTTGCTGGGAAGGGAGAATTTGGCACAGCTGTGTCAACCCTTTTGGACAACTGCCATTATCAACTACACTGCCCTCAACTACACTTCGCTGCCAGTGTAGCTTAACTTGTGTCAAGCACGCCAGCAGAACAGGTTGCTGCAGGAAGCGCTGAGGTGCAGGGACCTTGGCGCAGCACCCCTTGCTTCCCCAATCCCCCTTGGCAAGCAGCCCACTGTGTTGGGAAGTGAGGAGAGCAAAGCGTGTTCTCCTTCATGGAGGTGGGGGCCGCCAGGACACTCCAAAGTTGTGGGGCGGGCTAATTGACCGTTGGCCACTGATGCGATTGGGGCTTCCCTTGTCGTTGGGAAGCAGTTAATGTTGCCATTTGTTGATTGACAGCCAGAAATGCTAAAACTCCTTGCACGGGGCTTCCTCTTTTCGCCCGTGCATCGGATTGCCCGTTCCCCCCCCCCCCCTAGAATTAGGGTTCGTCGCTTTGACCTTGCTATGCCTGTCATGGGGTCGTCTGCTCTTGGGGCAGGGGCCCGGTAGGAATTTTGTCCATCTGGCTGATTGGCTGGGGCCATTTGTTTTTGTTTTTTTTAAATAATTTTTTATTAATTTACAACAAAACAAAACATACATTATTTTCACATTTCACATTTCAATTTCCAAGTCTTTGATTTTGGACTTCCTTCAGCTTTTCCGTAAATCTTTCGTAGTCACTATTAGTTTCCGCATTTCCTTTTTTACCATTGTCATTAATTATATCTTTTTCCCCTCTCATTGCTTTTAACAATGTCTCTCGCGTATTCACAGTGCTCTTTTAAAACCTTCTAGCATTATTTGACCATCACTTATATTCTCCAGATATTTAACAAATTTCCCCCAGTTTTCTGTAAACTTTTGGTCTCTTAGGTATCTGATTCTTCCAGTCATCTTATCTAATTCAGCATAGTCTAGCAACTTAGACCTCCAATCTTCTATTGTCGGTATTTCCTGTTGTTTCCATTTTTGTGCCAGTAATGGCTGGGGCCATTTGGTTTTTGCCTACTGCTTAGCAAATCATCACAAGGTAAGGTTGTAAGGTTGCGGTTAGGCATTGGTTTATGGTTTGGTTGGTTGAGGGGCATGGACTGGCTGTGCCTGCCCCTCTAATGCTGCTGCTGCAAGGGATTCCGTTAAAGAAATACAGGGGCTCACTATTGCTTTTATCTGAATCCTGTCAAGGGGCTAGGGCCACGCAAGAGCCCCTGGTTGCATTTGGGGAGGGCTGAGGGCAGGTTCCCTGCTCCGTCGCTACCCCCAAGTGTATTCCCCTTTTCTGACTTTCGCAGGCGTGCAGAATGTCAGACTGTCCCCCACAGTGGGGGCAGCTAGTCACAACCAATGCCTAAGCAACCACTCACACGTTTGTATTTTAATAAAGTTGTGGCCAAAATTATGCCAAAAACCTTAAACAAAAATATTGGTGTGATGTGTGAGTTATTGGGGTGGCACCAGGGAGAAGAGACGGTGGAAGAATATTGGGAAAATTTTATTCAGAGAAATATAGCATAATTAAGTAATGTTGGGAAATGGTGGAATGAAATTATACGACTTTAGTAGAAATATGATAAGGATTTAAGTATAGATCAATTTTAAGATTTTGATGGTAAGATAAGGTTAAAATAAATTAAGACAACTAAACAATAGAAAGCAGTGAAAGACGGAAATGATTTGCTGATTTAATTATTAACTGGAATACAAAAATGGGAGGTGTGAGGAGGTCGAGGAAATAAGTCAATGAAAGATAAGGTTAAGGAGGAGTTTTCCTTCTTTTTTCTTTTTTTTGTTTTTAATTGGGTTGGTGTTTTTTGTGCTTTGATGTATTTGATGTATTGTGATTTTGTTTTTGTTCTTTATTATGTAATTTTGTATCTTTGTATCTTTCTTCTTTTTTTCTTACCTCCTCTCTTTTCTCTCTTTTCCTTTTTTTTCTCTTTTCTATGTAAATCTTAAAAGTTCAATAAATATATATATATATTTTAAAGAGTTATTTGGGTGGCTCTGGGGACCTCAACACACAACAGAACCCCAGAGGCAGCAGCTATATCGTAATACCCAAAGCAAGGGGCTGGCTTTCCTCTAGTGGACCACAGGTGAGATTACTTTGGGTGTTATGAGTTGCTTTGTGTAATAAGGCTTCACTCCAGCAGGATTAAATGTGCTAAAAATATTTCCCCCCCCCCCCTAATGTAGACAGGATCCACAATCACTTAAAATTAGCATCATCCTACCTATTAGCAAATGTTTCATTTTTCTATATAAAACCAAAGCATGTGCAGAGTGCCGCCTGCATTTTTGAGAAATACTTACACCATCTTCATCCTCAATAATATCTTTTCCAACTGAAGTCAAAGTAGTCCATTTGCAACTGTTTATTGCTCTGACTGCACATCTCTTATGAGCCTTAAACTTGCACACTGGATGAAAAGACACACATAATCTTTGAATGATTCACATCGTCTTTCAGAAGCTTAAACGCAGATCACTTCATTACACAAACAAGTAATGTTAAAAATGTAAATTGTTCAAAAGGTAACTGTTTAGTTCGAATCCTTTCCAGCAGTGCGCTGGAAGAGTGTTCATCTCACACTTTTTCCAACTCTACCAAACTACTGAGAGACTCACCCTGTAATTTAGTTAGTTAGTTAGTTAGTTAGTTAGTTAGCTAGTTAGCTAGTTAGTTAGATTTATAGACCACTTAATCAAAAGGCTCTCTAAGCAGTCTGCAAATAAAACTGTACATAAAGCAGAGCTAAAATCTACAAAACAATTTAAAAACTATCAAATATAAACTGTACAGCTAGGCAGGCTTATCAAAACAAAACAAAAAAAGTGTTCTGCAGGTGTATAAAACGACACAGCAAAGCTGCCTGCCTCATATCAGTTTATACACATAGGCAGTCAAGGCAGTCCAAGTCCACTACCAGCAGACTTCTGTGGTATCTTCGTAGAAAGGTGGTTAAAGGTAAGGTAAAGGTAAAGGACCCCTGGACGGTGAAGTCCAGTCAAAGGCCACTATGGGGTTGCGGCGCTCATCTCGCTTTTCAGCTTGAGGGAGCCGGTGTTTGTCCGCAGACACCAGGTCATGTGGCCAGCATGACAAAACCGCTGCAACGGAACACCATGATGGAAGCCAGAGCGCATGGAAACGTTGTTTACCTTCCCGCCGCAGTGGTACCTATTTATCTACTTGCACTGGTATGCTTTTGAACTGCTAGGTTAGCAGGAGCTGGGACAGAGCTCACCCCGTCATGGGGATTCGAACCACCAACCTTCTGATCGGCAAGCCCAAGAGGCTCAGTGGTTTAGACCACAGCGCCACCTGCATCCCCATGGGTGGTTAGACACCACAGTAAGCATTGAAGAGAAAGTGGTGCCTTGCTTGCTTGCAGGAGTCCACTGTGGGAATTCCCTGCTTCACAGCACAAGGGCTAATGTGGAGGAGGAGGAGGAGGAGGAGGAGGAGGAGGAGGAGGAGGAGAAGAAGAAGAAGAAGAAGAAGAAGAAGAAGAAGAAGAAGAAGAGGAGGAGGAGGAGGAGGAGGAGTTTGGATTTTATATCCCGCTTTATCACTACCCGAAGGAGTCTCAAAGCGGCTAACAATCTCCTTTCCCTTCCTCCCCCACAACGAACACTCTGTGAGGTGAGTGGGGCTGAGAGACTTCAGAGAAGTGTGACTGGCCCAAGGTCACCCAGCAGCTGCATGTGGAGGAGCGGGGAATCGAACCCGGTTCACCAGATTACGAGACTACCGCTCTTAACCACTACACCACACAGGCACAAGGCTGTCCATGGATCCCCCTAGGATATGGAAAAGCCTGTCTCTTCTCCTGCCACAGTGCTGCAATGCATAGGCACTGGCAAAAGGGTGTAACTAGAAGAGACTGACAGTCAGAAGGACAGAAAGTTCATGCTTTGCATGGGAAGCAAGGAATCTCCTGAACAGAATCAGGCTGCCCATCTACTTAATGTTGTCAGCACCTAAAATGTATCCCAACCTTTATTCCAGTTTGTAAGGAAGTGGTTCCCACTTCACAGATGGAAAGCTGAGGCTTATGGACCGTGGTTTGTGAAAGCCACCTAAGGAAACCATGGCTTATGGGATAATGGCTGTAAACCCTTGCAGCAGTATAGCTACCGTTTATTATAATTAAAGAATATTGCCTGCAAGCTTCTCACCATCCCAGAAACTTTGCTTTGGTAGTTCTCCAAGAACAGCTGCTCTCTCCAAATGCCTTGGTTGATTCCAAAAAAAGCAAAAGCGCTAATCTGACAAGATCCACGTCCTGGGACTTGCAGTTTAACTTGTCAGACAGCGTAATAGCTGTCTTGTAGGACTACACAAAACCTGTTATTTTGTTTCTAAGAATACAAATATGCACAGCAGGGTTTAAACACCCACCCACCCCCAGAAGTAGATTAAAGATACTAGGAAATAAACTCTCATTTTGGATGGTAATAAAAATTCATATTGCAAGAGGGCCTTCTCGGTAGCGGCACCCTCCCTGTGGAACGCCCTCCCTTCAGATGTCAAGGAAATAAACAACTATCTGACTTTTAGGAGACATCTGAAGGCAATCCTGTTTAGGGAAGGTTTTGAGGATTGATGTTTTCATTATATTTTTAGATGTGTTGTAAGCCACCCAGAGTGGCTGGGGAAACCAGCCAGATGGGTGGGGTATAAATAATAAAATTACTATTAAAATATATTATTAAACAGGGACGTACAGTGTTCAACTCTTTTTTCTACCTCAAATGCAGGACCCTTGTGGCACGTAGGAGGGGGTAGGAGGCTGTAGTGGTTCTAGGGGTTGCTCGTGCGTAAGCTTGTCCCAACGTCTGGCTGGGTTGCCTGAGTGAACCTTTCCTGTCCGGGCAGCCACTCGCCCGTGACTGTCTCAATCGCTGGCAGAATCCGTCAGTGGGTGTTTCTTAAACTTCTTCCAGCAAAGAAGTTCTTTGACGCCCAGTCTCCGCCTACTTTCCCTGCGCGGAAGCCTTCTGCGCAAGGAGGGCGTGGGCAGCGGAGGACCCCTTCTCTCCCCGCTGGTCCCAGGCAAGGAGTCATGGGATCGCCTCACTGATTCCCCCATCTCCCCCTCTTCTCCACTGGAGCTACGCTGATTCTCTCCCCCAGAGGATGGGCTGCCCCTCCCACTCCCGGGACGCTCTCTGGGATCCCTTCGGAGCTTGCTCTCTCCCTCGGACACTGATGGCAGTTCCCTGACAGAGGCCCTTCTGGAAAATCTGGTGATTAAGGTTTGGTGAGCACCTTTCAGTGTGCTGAGTGCAGTCTAGAGACTTGCCTTCAGGGCTATGTAGGGCAATGTAGGGGGCAGCTTTGAAGCCAACCTGTTAGATCAACCAGAGTTGTGGGGCCCTGGGAGGGGATGAAGCAGAAAGGACTCTCTAGCCACCTGAAACAGGAGGGCCTGAGGAAAGGGGTATGTGGAATCGGGTGGCTGTCCACGGCTGGTTACGATCAGTTAATATCTCACACCATGGTTCTCTACGGCGGATCTGGTCCATTAAATTAACAAATTTGACCCAGCTTCCTCAGCCTTGTGTCTTGCGTCCTTATTTCCCAGTGTTTGTTGCAAACAGCTGTCTTCACAAA
This sequence comes from Podarcis tiliguerta, assembly GCF_965153285.1. NCBI lineage: Eukaryota > Metazoa > Chordata > Lepidosauria > Squamata > Lacertidae > Podarcis > Podarcis tiliguerta. Next base: position 81,951,862 of record NC_139540.1, on the reverse strand, counting down.
AACCAAACTTTGCAAAAACCAAACTCCTGCTCATGTGCAGAATTCCTACATGTGAGTAGCAACTCACACATTTGGGTCGATCTACAAACAACCAAATGCAACGCACTGCTGCTGGTAGATGACAACGTGGCATGACGGATGTGGCTAAAAGTTCAGCTCCATATCACCAACACAAGAGTTAAACAATACAATATCTAGACACACAAAACTGCCTTGCTATTTTCCTAGGAAATGAATTACCGAAATGAAGGCATTTCAAAGGGAGGGCCAACATGACCAAGTTAACAATGAAGAAAACAAGGGCAACAAGAATCCTGAAAGGTTCTTTTCAGGAACCCCTATATTTTAAAGACAAAAAACATTGGAGGGGGTCAGACTAAATGATTTTACGATGTTCACTGAAGCTCAACAGCAAATTATTACTTAGCTTGATAGGGACGCAGGTGGCGCTGTGGGTTAAACCACAGAGCCTAGGGCTTGCCGATCGGAAGGCCGGCAGTTCGAATCCCCGCGACGGGGTGAGCTCCTGTTGCTCGGTCCCTGCTCCTGCCAACCTAGCAGTTCGAAAGCACACCAAAGTGCAAGAAGATAAATAGGTACCGCTCCGGCAGGAAGGTAAACGGCATTTCCGTGCGCTGCTCTGGTTCGCCAGAAGCGGCTTAGTCATGCTGGCCACATGACCTGGAAGCTGTATGCCGGCTCCCTCGGCCAGTAAAGTGAGATGAGCGCCGCAACCCCAGAGTTGTCCACGACTGGACCTAATGGTCAGGGGTACCTTTACTTAGCTTAATATGATATACGTTCTTCTACTACGTGTCACCACTTAATTATGTGATAATACAAAATGGGGGGTGGGGGCTACCGCCGCCTTTACCTTCACAGGACAGGCCATGAGAAGTCACTCCAGAAAGGCTCTCTCTGCAGACATTGCAGAAGGTGGGTCGAGCGTGGGAACAGGCGTACCAGTTATGCATCCCTGAGAAATGTTCCATATTAAACTGGGCAGCCTAATGAAGGAGAAGTTAAGAGAGATTTGCAGCAACAGGACATCACAACAGCAGCAGCAGCTAAAACCACCTCACGTTTGAAAAACTCACCTTCCAAAACAATACTCTTTAAACAAAAATAATGTGAACTACATGGATATATCAGGTTCAACCAAATCTCTATTTCAGTTTCATGGATTTTGCACACCACATCAGGGACATACACCTTTTCTACCCAATTACTGCAACTTGAAAAACTGGCAATTTTTCAGTTGTAAAAAGCGCAAGATGCGCAGCGTTCCTCTTACCTCATAATGTTCCCGGGACTGTACGGACTTCAGAGAGCTGATCCAATCCTCCATCTCTTTTCTGTTCTCTGCACACAATATTAATCTCCTGAATGGTGTGATTACCTGGGGGGGGGGGGGAGAGATCAGTTAATATGACGACTCCAAATTGCTATAAGGAGGACAAGGTAACAAAGAACACAGAAAAAGCAGGATCTCACAGGATCTTGTAAAATACTGATCACCTTAATAAATTCCAAAGACAAAAAATTAGTTATCAGTTGTAAATGTTTTCCTGTGTAATTCATGAGAGAGAGAGAGAGAGAGAGAGAGATTCTTGTTTATTTCTAGTAGGAAATTCAGATACTACAAATACATCGCCCTTCTGAGAACAGCAAGCCTAGGTTGTAAGGATATTTAACATATTTTCTATCCCAATGTTTGGTATGACGCTGCATTTATATTACTTTGCAATCAAAATAAGATATGTGTGCATAAACCATAGGGAAAGCAGTGCGTGAAGACAATAACTGTGGTTTATATTGGTACCCTTAACTTAAAAAGCCAAACAACATAAACCTTTAAGCAGCAAGCGTTCAGAAGATTTCAGTCGTTATTATTTTCCCATTCCATTGCCGTGCTCTCTGATAGGCTATTAAGTTAGACCACAACAAATTAATGTCTACAAAAGTTTCAAAGTTCATATTCCACATAATGACGAAAAATTTTGTCTTATAATGCCACTAATAGCAACACACAAAATCCTCTGGCTTCCTCCTCTCTGACTTACCCAGCAGTCTCTGCCATTTGTTTCTTCCATGCGAGACTCTCTTCGCCAAACTGCTCTTTTCGGTCTCTAACAAGCTTGCTAACCACAAGCAGCACAATCCATGAGTCACAAGGAAGAGGGAGACCCTTACAAGCCCTTTTATATATACAAGCTGCCTCTGGAACTGAAAAACCTCTTCTCCACCTCCTGACCTTTTCAAACAGATCTACCCCACAAAAATGTACAGAGAGTAGCACAACTCACACACAGGAACCCAATTTATTGATTGATTCCCATGATCTAAATCCCGTTTTTCCAAGTTCCAAAACCTGGAGGTGGCTTAAAAATCACCGTTTTTAACCACACAATAATTGTTAGCAACATATTAAAAAGACTTTTCCCCACAATGCAATACATGCGTGATGGTATCAGAAGCCGCTGAGAGGTCGAGGGAAATTAAGAAGGACATGTTTCCCCTGTCTCTGTCCCAACAAAGGTTATCATAGGATGACCAGGCCTAAACCGGGCCTTAAACCTGATTGAAATGGATCTAGAAAACCAGTTTCCTCCAAAAGTGCCTGGATCTGGTCCATAACCACCTGCTCTTGAACCTTGCTCAGGAAAGGGAGATGAGCAACTGGCTGGTTCTGATCCATGTGCAATGTCCACTCTAAGAAAAATATCTAGGAGTCATGTGAAAAGGATCTAGGAGTCTTGGTTGACCACAAACTTGACATGAGCCAACAGTGTGACGCGGCAGCTAAAAAAGCCAATGCAATTATTCTGGGCTGCATCAATAGGAGTACAGCATCTAGATCAAGGGAAGTAATAGTGCCACTGTATTCTGCTCTGGTCAGACCTCACCTGGAGTACTGTGTCCAGTTCTGGGCACCACAGTTCAAGAAGGACACTGACAAACTGGAACGTGTCCAGAGGAGGGCAACCAAAATGGTCAAAGGCCTGGAAACGATGCCTTATGAGGAACGGCTAAGGGAGCTGGGCATGTTTAGCCTGGAGAAGAGGAGTTAAGGAGTGATATGATAGCCATGTTCAAATATATAAAAGGATGTCACCTAGAGGAGGGAGAAAGGTTGTTTTCTGCTGCTCCAGAGAAGCGGACACGGAGCAATGGATCCAAACTACAAGGAAGAAGATTCCACCTAAACCTTAGGAAGAACTTCCTGACAGTAAGAGCTGTTTGACAGTGGAATTTGCTGCCAAGGAGTGTGGTGGAGTCTCCTTCTTTGGAGGTCTTTAAGCAGAGGCTTGACAACCATATGTGAGGAGTGCTCTGATGGTGTTTCCTGCTTGGCAGGGGGTTGGACTCGCCGGCCCTTGTGGTCTCTTCCAACTCTATGATTCTATGATCTACAGCTAGAGAAAGGAGTTTCTGAGCTCAGATCAGAAGACAGTGCGTTGTGTCTTGGGAGTGTATTCAGACAGGTGTTAACTGGAGGACTGGGTTTGAGCAGAAGAAGTAGAAGCTGTGAGGAGGATACAGACTACTTGGGTTGCATGTAGGTCGAGAGGGGAGAGATCTTCTAGAAAGAGAAGAATCCTAAACCAGTTAGGAGGGGCGTGGTGATCCCCTGGATCTGTTGTGGTATTTGGAAAAACATCAGGAGTGGGATTGTCAAAAGGCTGGAAAACTGACAGAAAGTACCACCTTGTTTAAGAACCAAAGTACCGTATTTTCCGCTCCATAAGACACACTTTTTTCTTCCTAAAAAGTAAGGGGAAATGTCTGTGCCGTCTTATGGAGCAAATGTGTGGTCCCTGGAGCTGTATTGCCCAGGGGCGAAAAGCAGATCATGCTCTTTTTTTTTGAAAGGGGGAAGTAGGTGTTGAAACAAAGCCGCTAATCTGCAAGCGATCAAGGAGGGAGATAAGGGACGCTAGCAATAAAGGAGGCTGCCTGGGAGGGGGGAGGTAAAGACAGCGAACTTGGAAGGAGAGGAGACAGGAAGGCTAAAGCAATGAGGAGAGAAATTAGAAGAAAAGGAGGAGCAAAAAACTTCTCCAGCTAAGGAAAAGACACTAAGGCAAACAAGAGGGAAGGGAGTGTTGAAAGGAAGCAGCTGATCGCTAAGCGATCGGGAGGGAGATAAGGGAGATAAAGGAGGCTGCCTGGAAGGGGGGAGGTAAAAGCCCATGGATCCTCAGGATTTTTGCATTGGGTCACCCCAAATTCACCATCAGATCACATAGCATGTCCATGGCTACAGCCTGCACCAAAAAAACCACACATCCACTGTTTCCTGGGGCTGCAATGGTGCAAAAATGTGGTTACAAAGCACGGATCCACATGGATCCTCAGGATTTTTGCATTGGGTCACCCCAAATTCACCATCAGATCACATGTATGTGGTCACAGCATGAACCACAAAAACCATACATCTACTGTTACGTTCAAAATATTTTTTTTCTTCTTTTCCTCCTCTAAAAACTAGGTGCGTCTTATGGTCAGGGGCGTCTTAGGGAGTGAAAAATACGGGAATAAGCTCTAACATCTATGCAACTAAGGAACTGAACTGAAATAAGTTGAAATAAGCTAAGCATTTACCAGCTAGTCTGGAAACTTGTAACATCTAACAGGGAGTGTTTCTTGAGGAGTGGTTTTACCACTGCCTCTCATAAAGAGGCATGAATCAGCTCCCTGGCCCAGCCAGCTGTCCCCTCTCGAGTCTTAACAACTGAAACTCATCCAATATAACGGGACTAGACTGTGCTCTAGACATCCCTTGAGATTCATCTGCTGTAACAGCCGAGTCAAGAGCTGGGTGGATGCAAGCGATTCTGTCCTCAAAATCCTTTGCAAACAAGGATGAGCTACTAATGGTTTCCCCACCTTCTCTGGGCCAGACTGCAAAAGGCTTAACTACCTGGAAGAGTTCTGCCAGACGACGTACTGAGGTTGCAATGGAGGCAGCTGAGTATGCCTTCTTTGCTGCCTTCACTGCCACAAGGTAGACTCGATGGTGAGCCCTCAATTTGCATTTTTCTCCACTTACATTTGAGCCGTCTCCCAGCTTGTTTCCCCACCTTAAGTTCTGGAGTATACCAGGGAGCCAAACAGGCTCCACAAAGAAGGAGAAGGTGTTCACAAATGATTATGACAATGGTCCAAGCAATTCAAATATTTCAGAAGGTCCTGAAAGCCCTACATTGGCTCCCAATTCAGCGTTGGTGCTGACCTTTAAAGCCCTAAACGGCCTCGGTCCAGTATACCTGAAGGGGCATCTCCACCCCCATCGATCTGCCCGGACGCTGAGGTCCAGCGGTGAGGGCCTTCTGGTGGTTCCCTCACTGTGAGAAGTGAGGTTACAGGGAACCAGACAGAGGGCCTTCTCAGTAGCAGCACCCGCCCTGTGGAAGGCCCTCCCATGAGATGTCAAAGAAATAAACAACTACCCGACTTTTAGAAGACATCTGAAAGCAACCCTGTAGGAAGCTTTTAATGTTTGAAGTTTTATTCTGTTTTTAACAGTTCTGTTGAAAGCTGGCGGAATAAACCCAGCCAGATGGGTGGGGTATAATTATAATTATTATTGTTGTTGTTGTTAATATAGAAGTCGACCAGGGCTTCTACAGGGGCACCAGTCATATCAGCCAGAAAATCTCCTAAAGCCATCTGGAAACTCCACCAGCCTCCAGGGGGGAACATCCTAACAGATCCCCATCCTCTGTAGAGGGGGAAAGGCCCTGAAAATTTAAATCTCAACCGGAAGTGATCTGGCCACAACAAGGAACTGATGTCAATACCCTCTGCTTTCAGACCACCCTCTTTCTGCCCAGAGCGTGGCCTTGCCATGTGTTAGGCCAGTCACATGGTGGGACAGCCACAGAAACAAACAAGACCTCAAAGAGCAAGAGACATCTAATAGCTTGTTCCTGAACCACTCTGCTGGAAATAAAATAACTGTTCTGATGACTTGGACATTGCTTAACTAACTGTTTGTTCTGTGAGCGGCCAGGTGTCAATATGTACGTACCTCCTGTAAAATCATCCCTCCCGCCCTCCCCTTCCTAATTCCGTAAGTGTGTCTCTTTGTCCATGCTATAGAATAATTGATGGTTTATAGGTTACCTGCTCTCGTCAGATGAAAGACATGTTTCAATAAACACACTCTTCTTAAGAACACTCGGAGAAATTCCACTGTCACAAGTTTTAAAAAGGCAAAACGAAAAACTCAAAAGCATGTTACAACTTGTTAGAAGAAGAAGAAGAAGAAGAAGAAGAAGAGTTTGGATTTGATATCCCGCCTTTCACTCCCTTTAAGGAGTCTCAAAGCGGCTAACATTCTCCTTTCCCTTCCTCCCCCACAACAAACACTCTGTGAGGTGAGTGGGACTGAGAGACTTCAAAGAAGTGTGACTGGCCCAAGGTCACCCAGCAGCTGCATGTGGAGGAGCGGGGAATCGAACCCGGTTCCCCAGATTACGAGACTACCGCTCTTAACCACTACACCACACTGGCTCTGTGAACATCAAGAATATTGGAAGCATACCGTAAAGCTGTTGTTGACATTTTTTGTGCTTGATTCGGCCACACTGGCGTCGGACAAGTCAACTTCATCGAAGATTAAAGACTGTGAAAAGAACACAGAGGATGCGTTTCAATTTCTACATACACCGGAATGTTACTTGCCCGTTATCTTTCCAGGGTTTTATTTTAAAGTAAAAGCCAGGGAATCGGTCAATGCTCCTAAACTTAAGACGTTTAGGGTTGTAGCCAACGCTTTTGATACACATGTGCAGCAGATCTTCCCTGCAGTCTCGCTCAAAATCTCCTCCAGAAGATTATGGTGTGTGGCAAACTGGGGCTTTGAACTGGGTGAAATAAAGCTCAGTTTCGCCCCAGCTTGATATGTGGCATTATGTTATGTCTGGGAGAACTAAGCACAGTTCACTATCAAAAAAAGAGACTGGTACACCCTGCCATGAAGAAAGCCTACATGAAGAAGGTCTTATGTACTGAAGTTCTCAACCTGGGCCAGCAGGGGGATACTGTAGATCCACATATGCAAATAAGGGATTGAAAGTGATGTTCAGTGATTGGATAGTTACAGAAAGTGGTTACTGTTGCGTCCTAGTGGAGCTCTATATAAGCAGGCTGGCTGAACCCTTCGGTCCAGTTCTGTTCTGGCTTGTGAATAAACAAGAGCTGTTTGAAGAATCGCTATGTCGTCTGATATGTTCACCCACAACTGAACAGAAAGTACCAGAAGAGAAGTTTATGGGATATGAGAAGTCGAGAGTGGTTTTCAAACAATGTACAGTCATACCTTGAGTTGCATTTGCTTCATGTTGCGTTTTTTCAGGTTACGAACACAGCAAACCCAGAAGTGTTTACTTCCGGGTTTGCCGCTTCACGCAGGAGTGATCTGCGCGCTTTGCGCATGCGCAGGAGTGCTCTATTGCACACTCCCAAAAGCGGTGCTCTACTTACGGACTTTTCGGAGTGCAAACGGCACCCCGGAACGGATCGCGTCCCTAAGTAGAGGTACCACTATATCCTAGATGTTGAACACTGACACAATCTAGGCTCAACTTCCAGTCATACTTTGATTGACCGAACACTCCAGCCCAAAAAACCAGCAAACTCTCTTTCCACACTCTCGGTCCAAAAGCATTGCAGGGCCTTCACCCTGGTGCGCTTTCATGCGCTCCTCCATGTGTGCCAGTGAGGCCAATGGGGTGACCCATGTCCTCCTGTGCTGCTTCTTGCGTTGTGAGTTGCGTACAATCTTCATTGAACCCTTCCTAGTAAACTTTCCTGGACAGTCAGGTCCATTTTATATCAATATGTATCTGCTACTACTCTCAGTGTAGCCAAGCACTGCACTGGAGCAACCAAAACTGATTCGAGATGCTCTGTAGTTTCCCTCATTGGAGTTTGCGACAGGATCACATCTTTTAAGTTCGTTTTACTTCATTTATTTATTTTAATCTAACTATTTCCATTCTATTCTATTCTATTCACCTTGACTCTACTATACACATTTAGAAAATGTGTTGTATGTGTTTCTTGCTTTGTTGCTTTGGGGTTGGACACTGACTGCAACAATAAATATCTGATCTGATTTGATTTGACTATTTCATCATCATCATCATCATATATTATTTATACCCTGCCCATCTGGCTGGGTTTCCCCAGCCACTCTTGGCGACTTCCAACAAAATATTAAAATACAATAGTCTGTCAAACATTAAAAGCTTCCCTAAACAGGGCTGCCTTCAGATATCTTCTAAAAGTCTGGTCTTTGTTTTTCTCTTTGACATCTGGTGGGAGGGTGTTCCACAGGGCAGGTGCCACTACCGAGAAGGCCCTCTGCCTGGGTCCCTGTAACATCAGTGGCTCCACTGATTTACCACCTATCGCTCGCTTTCTCTATAGCTAGGATATTTAAATTTACCTTTAGGCAATGTCCATTCTTATACCACAGTAGTCTTAGAAATCAAGTTAGGTTGAATGTTATCAATGTAACTCTGAGCTGTCTCTTTTCACATAAGGGCCACATCCTTATCTCCCTAACACCCCACAAGATAACTTTGACAGATAGGTGGGACAACCCAGGAGACTGACAGCAGCTACGGCAACCTCCTTTGAAGATGTTTTCAGTGTCAATCAGCTGACTGGAGCTAACAGTACACCTTCAAAGCGCCTTGCTAATCATCAATCAGATGATTGGCAGTTACAGGCAGTCCCTTTGAGAGGGGGAAATGCTACTAAAAACAGTATTTTCCCCTCTGGCCAGGAAAAACTAATGCTCTGTTTTGCCCAGATCTCCAAAGGAAACCTCAGTCCTGTATACCTGAAGGAGCATCTCCACCCCCATCGTTCTGCCCGGACACTGAGGTCCAGCGCCAAGGGCCTTCTGGTGGCTCCCTTGTTGCAAGAAGTGAGATTACAGGGAACCAGGCAGAGGGTCTTTTTGGTAGTGGCACCCGCCCTGTGGAACGCCCTCCCACCAGATGTCAAGGCAATAAGCAACTATTGTACTTTTTAAAGACAACTGAAGGAGGCCCTGTTTAGGGAAGTTTATAATTTATTATTTATACCCCGCCCCTCCGGCTGGGTTTCCCCAGCAACTCTGGGTGGCTTCCAACAGAATATTAAAATACAATAGTCTATTAAACATTAAAAACTTACCTATACAGGGCTCCCTTCAATATTCTGTTGGGAGTCACCCAGAGTGGCTCGGGAAACCCAGCCAGATGGCAAGGTATAAATTATATTATTATTATTATTATTATTATTATTATTATTATTATTATTATTACTACTATTATTATTATTATTATTATTATATTCTGAGATTCAAATACTTCCTCCTATGCTCTTGAACCCAAGCCAATTCTTCCAGCCCCTTTGCGGGCAGCAAGAAGTACTGGCAGAGAGTCCTGAGCTGTACTTTAAAACCCCGACAGGGTTTCAAATGCAAAAAGCTATGCAAGCCCTGCTTATCACCCAATTGGGATTGCCTGCCCCAGAGCTGGTGTCATATGTGACATGAAGAGTAAATCCAGTCAGCACAGCTTGGCCAAAATGGCCTCACGGTCCTCGCTAGGCCTGCAAACCAGACATTCCTGCCCCTGACCTCACATTTTCATCCCAGAAAGCAGAAATCAAACCCACTACTAATTCATTTTTTAAATGTGCTAGAAAAATACAATAAACCTATGCAGGCAACACAACTACAGTGGTATCTCGCAAGACGAATGCCTCGGAAGACGAAAAACTCGCAAGACGAAAGAGTTTTTCGTTTTCTTCGCAAGAAGAATTTCCCTATGGGCTTGCTTCGCAAGACGAAAACGTCTTGCGCCTTTTTTTAAAAACCGCCAATGAATTCCTACGGGAAACTGTCAATACGCAGTGGTGCTTCGCAAGACGAAAAAACTCGTAGAACAAAAAAACTCGCAGAACGAATTAATTTCGTCTTGCGAGGCACCACTGTAATTTTTACAAAAGTAGGGGGAGCTACTTCTAAAACTGTTTTCATAATAAGCAAAGAGAGAGACAGAGACCCAAACACAGTTAGTATTATAGAGACGGCACATTGATTTCTACCAGAATGAATCTTTACCTTTGAATCCTTGGCATAGTAAAGGGTACGGCCCCGAAGCTTAAAGTAACGTTTTTTCCATCGCTGAAAAGAGCTGGTTTGCTTCAAAAGTAATCCTTCCTTTATACTGGTCTTGAGGGGGGAAGAAAAAGAAAGGAAAATTCAAAATTACACATGTGCCAAAATTGTTACATATATTGCAAAAGAATTATATTATTTATAAAAACTGAAACCTGGACCTAACTGTTCCGGGGTCCTTTACCTTTAACCAGTGCTTTTTTCTGGAGGGACGCAGGGGTACGCATACCCCTAAACATTTTGCAAATCTATGTTTGGCCTCATTGAGGGGCAGTCTTTAATATGAGCAGGAAAATGAGAGTAACACTAAACTTTTTTTTTTTTAAACACTGCCTTTTACTCATTGATCTGAATTAAAATCTTATCAGTATGACTTACTGTATTTTTCGCTCTATAAGACGCACCAGACCACAAGACGCACCTAGTTTTTGGAGGAGGAAAACAAGAAAAACAATATTCTGAATCTCAGAAGCCAGAACAGCAAGAGGGATCGCTGCACAGTGAAAGCAGCAATCCCTCTTGCTGTTCTGGCTTCTGGGATAGCTGCGCAGCCTGCATTCACTCCATAACACACACACACACATTTCCCCTTACTTTTCAGGAGGGAAAAAGTGAGTCTTATAGAGCAGAAAATACGGCAATTAGAAAGACTGAATTCTACCCAATTACCACAAGGTGGCAGTATGGTTATATTAATTAATAGTTCTCAAGCCGATCCAGTATGTCACAGTGATCACTGTAACCTAATGGCTTATTCCGAAACAGACGCTGCACACTAAAAAACAACAGCAGCAGGCGTAGATTCACAGGTGGTTGCATAAGCTGCACACTTACGGAGAAATAAATCCACTTCTACTCCATAGTGGATAAACTTGTGAAGCCCCCATGAAATTGGGCCCAGAAGAAAAGACGAAGAAATATGACGCAAAGTCTCCTCTTTCATCTTATCATGATCAAACCTAATCTTTGACCAAGGAAATGTTGGGAAATATGGTGTGATTCACTGGCTGTAATTTACACCGTTCCGTGAAAACATACTGACCATTATGCCAATTAAATATGATATACGGTACTTTTCCGTGTATAACACGCCCCCCCCCCATGTATAAGACGCCTCCTATTTGGGGGGACTAAAAATTAATAAATCAACACCACCCCTTGCTGCAGACACCAATAACATGCTGTGCAGCATCTCTGGCTCGCAGCACCAATCCCATGTCCCCCATTGCTCTGCTCCAGCTCCTGCCAACCTAGTTGTTCGAAAGCACACCAGCACAAGTAGATAAATAGGTACCACTGCGACAGGAAGGTAAAAGGCATTTCTGTGCGGTCTGGTTTCTGACACAGTGTCCTGTTGTGCCAGAAGCGGTTTAGTCCTGCTGGCCTCATGACCCGTAAAGCTGTCTGTGGACAAACGCCAGCTCCCTCAACCTGAAAGCGAGATGAGCGCCGCAACCCCATAGTCACCTTTGACTGGACTTAACTGTCCAGGGGTCCTGTACCTTTACCTTTTACTACCCATGTATAAGACGACTGCCAATTTTAAACATAATTTTTCAGTAAAAAACAACAACTAGTCTTATACATGGAAAAGTATGGTAACTCTCAAATAGAATGTGTTTTAAAACTTTGTGCAGCAGCACCCAAACTGATGCAAGATTTAACAACTCACACTTGAGTTTACCATTACAGTCGTACCTTGGTTTTCGAACAACTTAGTCCCTGAACGTTTTGGTTCCTGAATGCCAAAAGTGACTGTTCTGGTTTGCGAACTAATTTTGGGAGCCGAATGTCCGAGGGGACTTCCGACTGGCTGCAGGAAGCCGTGCTTTGATTTTCAAACATGTCGGAAGTTGAACGGACTTCTGGAATGGATTACGTTTGACTCCCAACGTACAACTGTATTACAAAGTCATTTCTTAGGTAGCTAAGTGTCAGGGAACTGCCATCGGAGCTGGAGGCGGAAAGGAGGTTCCAGGACGATGGTGGAGAGGGTCCCAGTAGGGGGAGAGGTAGCCCATCCGCTGGGGAAGGAAATCAGCGTAACACCAGTGGAGAAGGGGGGCAGATGGGGGAATCGGAGAGGTGGCTCCAGGACTCTTCGCAGGAGACCAGCGGAGAGGGCACAAGTACTCTGTTGCCCACACCCACTTTGCGCAGAAAACTTCCGCACAGGGAGAGTAGGAGAAGACTGGGCGTCAAACAGCTTCTATGCTGGAAGAGGTTTAAGAAACGCCCATTGACGGATTCTGCCAACGACTGAGGCAGCCACGGAACTTGAGGCTGTCCAGACAGAAAGGGTTCAACCAGGCAACCTAGCCAGGAGTAACAGCAACTTACGCACGAGCAACCCCTAGAACCATTACACTAAGCAAACCATTTATTTTGTTTAATTCATAAAAGAAAACACAGCATAGTAACTATTTAAGGCTGAAACAAAAAGACCACTGAGGCACCTTAGACAGTAACGAATTTGTTCTGGCCTAACCTTTCATGGACCACAATGCATCTCATCATTTACCTGGCAGGAAGCCCCATTCAGGTGGACTTACTTTCTCTGCAACCCACTGAAGCAAATGGAGCTTAACTTTCGCATTGATTTCAATGGGGCCTAAATGCAACTAGCTGGATCCAACTCACGATTTTTAAGCACCAAATATTACTTTGACATATCATTAATGTATTGGAAGCAATGACAAACCTAGACAGCATCTTAAAAAGCAGAGACATCACCTTGCCGACAAAGGTCCGTATAGTAAAAGCTATGGTTTTCCCAGTAGTGATGTATGGAAGTGAGAGCTGGACCATCAAGAAGGCTGATTGCTGAAAAATTGATGCTTTTGAATTATGGTGCTGGAGGAGACTCTTGAGAGTCCCATGGACTGCAGGAAGATCAAACCTATCCATTCTTAAGGAAATCAGCCCTGAGTGCTCACTGGAAGGACAGATCCTGAAGCTGAGGCTCCAAGACTTTGGCCACCTCATGAGAAGAGAAGACTCCCTGGAAAAGACCCTGATGTTGGGATAGATGGAGGGCACAAGGAGAAGGGGACGACAGAGGACGAGATGGTTGGACAGTGTTCTCAAAGCTACCAGCATGAGTTTGACCAAACTGCGGGAGGCAGTGGAAGACAGAAGTGCCTGGCGTGCTCTGGCCCATGGGGTCATGAAGAGTCGGACATGACTAAACGACTAAACAACAACAATGTATTGAAAAGATGCACAACTGGTGGCTTTCCTAGGACACAACTAGAAAGGACTAAAACTCACCTATAAAGTTGGGGAAATGTCAAAAGTATTCCGTGTCTCATGGCTGTGACACAGCACAGTTTTCTGCTTTACTCTAGAGCTTTGTAGAAGCTGCCAGGATTATTATTATTATTATTATTTGCAACAATGGCAGCACCACGGATGTGGCTCACCGTTAGAAACATTCATCACATCGTTCCCTTTAATCCCATGACATTTTTCACATGATTCGGGAGCACAACATGAGTAGACCTCTCCTCTCATTCTACCCCAACAAAAAGTTTCACAACAACTCCCATGAGGCTGAATAAAATGCACACTGGATCCAGAACAGTTGGAAGAATGTAAGGGGGATTTCACCTGTGCCCCACAGACCTGGGGTAGCAGGGTGATTCAGACTATGAGAGCTGATTCCAGCCTCAGCAATGAGAAAAGAGTAATCTAATGTATCTCTCTCCAGAAGATCCCAAAGTTTCTGGGACTCTCCGTATCAGCTCCCATTCATGTTGCAATACAGAAGGCCCTTTTGAGGAGAAAAGACTCCGAGCACTCGCTAAACAAAGCACGTAGAATTCCCAAGACTTCTCAATGTAGCAAATAAAGAATATTTGTTAGAAAATGCAAAAAGAAACACATGGGAAAGGATACAAGATGGTTTTTCAGAAACAGATGGTTACAGAATATCACATAGGATGGAAATCAACCTTCACCTTTTAGTTTACTACAGCTAGCACTTACGTCAAATGAAGAGTATGTCTATGACAAACTACCCGTATTTTTCGCTCTATAAGACGCACCAGACCACGAGACGCACCTAGTTTTGGGAGGAGGAAAACAAGGAAAAAAATATTCTGAATCCCAGAAGCCAGAACAGCAAGAGGAATCGCTGCGCAGTGAAAGCAGCAATCCCTCTTGCTGTTCTGCTTCTGGGATAGCTGCGCAGCCTGCATTCGCTCCATAAGACGCACACATATTTCCCCTTACTTTTTAGGAGGGGAAAAGTGAGTCTTATAGAGCAAAAAATACGGTAGTTTTACTTTTTAATTCTATGCATAGTTTAATGTTTTCATGTATACAGTCATTGCATGTTTTCTCAAAATACTCTTCAGCTTGAAATGCCAGTGAAATCCAAAGTGCCAACAGTTGCCTTTGATAATTGTTATATATTTGGGAGATCCCCCAAAAGAACCTAGGAATTAATAAATTGTAGGATTTTGATTATTTGGGATGTCAAGGCAGAAATACCAGCTGCAGAGGAATTCCTGGGCTAGCTTGTGCAAAACACCTGGCCTAGCTAGGGCCATTAAGAAACAATAGAGGGCAACTGAGGGCCATTGGCAATGCAAGAGAACTGTCCTCCCCCCCTTGCCCCCAAAGAGACTGGGGGTTCGGAAGGTTGCCAAGGTGTGAGGTGACAAGAAAAGGGAGTTTTGTAGCAGAGTGTTCTGGGCAGAAGGAGGAGGAAGAGAGACTGGGATCCATCTTGGGCAGGCTGGCTGAAGGCTGGCTGGGAGAGATGACACAGACTCTGTGGCTGCACTTCTGTGGGGGAACCATAGCTGTCAACTTACAGATTTGAAAATAAGGGACCAGCAGCCTTGAAAATAAGGGACCAGCAGCCAAAATAAGGGGCCTGCGGCCTCACCTGTTCCAGGCACTCCAGTCTTCCTGTCCTCCTGCAGTCTGGTCAAACTCATGCTGGTAGCTTCGAGAACACTGTCCAACCAACTTTGTAACCAGAGGTTCAACTGAATAGAATCTGAATCACATGCACCACAAGGCCTATGCAGCCTCAACTTAAGATGGCTCCCTGGCCTGGCTTTGCACTGCAAAGTTTGCAGCAGCACGTGCAACAAAATGGCGTCCAGCATTCAAAACCCCCCTCAACTATCCACACACAAGGCATGCAAGCTCCACCCCCCAGTCGTTCTTAGACTTCTTATTGGGTGAGCAACACAGCCAAGCAACACAGTTGGAGCCTCCCTCCTCCCTGGCCAGCAGGGAGGGAGAGGCGCTGCTTCCTTTGAAATTTAAGGGACATCATTTGAGGGACATCCATCAATAAGGGACAGCAGCGGGGCATGGCCCTGGAATAAGGGACTGTCCCTTCAAATAAGGGACACTTGACAGCTATGGGGGGAACACATCCCCTCTTGGAATGGCCACACTGTAAGATCTGGACTCTCTCCATGAAGACGGAAGGTGCAAATAGGTGAATAAACTGTATTTTTGAAAGCTACGACAGCCTCTGCCATGCCTCAGTCCTCCAAAGGAACACAGACCCAGGGTGAGTGCCAGGAATGCCTTGGGTCTTGCCACCGCTCAGCAGAGAGAGGCGGTGGATCCCGAATTGGATGTTTGTTCTAGAAGAGGCTGACATTTTCAAATTCACCCTATAAAGCCACACCTCATCCTTTAAACAAATTAGCGCTGACACAGGAACAGCGCAGTGCTGCACCTGTCAAGGAAGCCTAGTGTTGTTGATCAGCAGATTTGCCCTTGCAGGAATGCGTGCATTCACATCTACTTGCGTGTTACACCTGTAGGGAAGCACGTAGCAATAAAATCCGTGGGATCTTTACTGGAGACACACAAATAGAGAGGACTGCATAGGCTCAGAGCCTTAGACACCCTTTGCTTTGCCTGGGAAAACTTAGCATGGACCAAAATTGGTGTTAAAGAAGGATAGAACTTTTTTTATGTATGCAACAACAGCAGCTAGAATACTTATTGCGAAGTATTGGAAGACACAAGATCTACCCACTCGGGAAGAATGGCAGATGAAGCTGATGGACTACATGGAAATGACTGGCAGAATCCAAGACCAGAGAGAGGAGTCAGTGGAAGAAGACTGGGAAAAGTTTAAAGATTATTTACAAAAATACTGTAAAATTAATGAATGTTAAAAGATTGTTGGAATGAAGTTATATGGCTTTAGTAGAAATGTTATAAGGATTCACGTATAAATAGATTAATAGAATTTTAAAGGTAAAATAAGGTTAGAATGTGTTAAGATAATTATAGGACAGAAAACAGAGGAAGATGGAAAGGAAGATGGAAACAATTGACAGAAGTGGAATACAAAAAGGGAGGTGCGAGGAGGTCGGTGAAATAAGTGAATGAAAGATAAGACATTGAAATTGTTTGTTTGTTTTAAATTGTTTTTGTTTGGTTTTGTTAGTTTAATGTGTTAGTGTTGTGTAGTGTCTCTGTATTGTATTGTTCTTTTTTTGTCTTTTTTTCTTGTTTTGTAGTGTTTAAATTGTTCAAAAAGCAACAAATATTATTATTAAAAAAAAAAATCCTGCACATGCTCTCTATGCCTAGCAAAAACACACACTGCAACGGCAATTCTAATATTTTTATTTGTAAATAAACACAGGTTTTAAAATACAGCCATACCTTGGAAGTCGAATGGAATCCATTCCAAAAGTCCGTTCAACTTCCAAAACGTTCGAAAACCAAAGCGTGGCTTCTGTTTGGCTGCAGGAAGCTACTGCAGCCAATCAGAAGCCGTGGAAGCCCTTGCGGACGTTTGGCTTCCAAAAATAGTTCATAAACCGGAACAGTCACTTCCGAGTTTGCGGCGTTTTGGAGCCAAAATATCCGGGAACTAAACTGTTCGAAATCCAAGGTACGACTGCAATAACATGGCCAATATAAAACGAATTAGAAACAACAAGAGTAGCTTTAAATCTTGAAAGTTATCAGTGTTGACAAGCTTATTCATGCATGCCATCTACTTAGTTACTGGGAAAGCAGCAGAGTCGCCTAACAAGGAATTATAAGGCAGAGTTTTAAAGACCCTGCTTGCTATGGGATTGCAAGCGGACTAGGAAGGGGGAAATATTACATGCAAAGCAGAAGGATTCTCATCTCAGAAGGGCCAGATTGGAGGAAAAATAAGCAAATGGGAATGGAGGGGAAATGGAGGTAGCGAGGCATTAAAATTACCTATCCAGGTTATTTGGAGAGCCTGCAGCGTTCCTCCACGGTAGCTTAAAATAAGCGGATGATGTGACAGCAGCGCCTTCAAGCGGAACTAGGCATCTCCCTCTGGAATAGCAAGCAATGTTTTGGTCTCCCCTTTCTTCTGTGACTCAAGCGGTCCTCTGGGATGCCAAAGAGGCCAACCAGAGCACCGCTTTCCAGCAGCCTCCTTTTATATATGCCGGGTTTTCAAGAACCCTTCAGTGCAGCTGAGAAACAGAAAACCCTGCCCTCTTTTCTTAAAATCACAGCCTGGTGCCTTCCCAGCAATGCTCCTTATTGGCTTACCGGCAAGGGGAAAGCGAAGGCAAAGAGGGAGTCTTGCTAAAGGCTGGAAGAAAGCAAGAACCAGGCATTTGCATTGTGCAAATGGCCAGAAATGGAGTGGAATGGATTAGTTTTGCCCCCCAGGATTTAGCAATTAACCTCTCGCCCTCGGATCTATTAAGAAAGGCTCCAAGCTTGCACTCCACTCGGCTCAGCTAACGCCTGCTTGCTTTACACCAGCTTGTTGTGCATAGGATGGCTGTTCATAGGTCAGTCTCTTAAACACAAGAACAAGACAAGGAGCCGCCTAACACCCAATCGCACCAATAGGGGGGGGGCCTTCTGGTGGTTCCCTCATTGCGAGAAGCAAAGCTACAGGGAACCAGGCAGAGGGCCTTCTCGGTAGTGGCACCCGCCCTGTGGAACGCCCTCCCATCAGATGTCAAAGCGATAAACAACTACCTGACATTCAGAATAATAATAATAATAATTTATTATTTGTACCCCGCCCATCTGGCTGGGTTTCCCCTGCCACTCTGGGCGGCTACCATAGAAACAAAAAATACATTAAAATGTCACACATTAAAAACTTCCCTGAACAGGGCTGCCTTCAGATGTCTTCTAAATGTCAGGTAGTTATTTATCGCTTTGACATCTGATGGGAGGGCGTTCCACAGGGCGGGCGCCACTACCGAGAAGGCCCTCTGCCTGGTTCCCTGTAGCTTTGCTTCTTGCAATGAGGGAACCGCCAGAAGGCCCTCAGCGCTGGACCTCAGCGTCCAGGCAGAACGATGGGGGTGGAGACGCTCCTTCAGGTATACTGGGCCGAGGCCGTTTAGGGCTTTCAAGGTCAACACCAGCACTTTGAATTGTGCTCGGAAACGTACTGGGAGCCAATGTAGGTCTTTCAAGACCGGTGTTATATGGTCTCGGCGGCTGCCCCCAGTCACCAGTCTAGCTGCCGCATTCTGGATTAGTTCTAGTTTCCGAGTCACCTTCAAAGGTAGCCCCACGTAGAGCGCATTGCAGTAGTCCAAGCGGGAGATAACCAGAGCATGCACCACTCTGGCGAGACAGTCCGCGGGCAGGTAGGGTCTCAGCCTGCGTACCAGGTGGAGTTGGTAGACAGCTGCCCTGGATACAGAATTGACCTGCGCCTCCATGGACAGCTGTGAGTCCAAAATGACTCCCAGGCTGCGCACCTGGTCCTTCAGGGGCACAGTTACCCTATTCAGGACCAGGGAGTCCTCCACACCAGCCCGCCCCCTGTCCCCCAAAAACAGTACTTCTGTCTTGTCAGGATTCAACTTCAATCCATTAGCCGCCATCCATCCTCCAACCGCCTCCAGGCACTCACACAGGACCTTCACCGCCTTCACTGGTTCTGATTTGAAAGAGAGGTAGAGCTGGGTATCATCTGCATATTGATGGACACCCAGTCCAAACCCCCTGATGATCTCTCCCAGTGGCTTCATATAGATGTTAAAAAGCATGGGGGAGAGGACGGAACCCTGAGGCACCCCACAAGTGAGGGCCCAGGGGTCTGAACACTCATCCCCCACCACCACTTTCTGAACACGGCCCAGGAGGAAGGAGCGAAACCACTGTGTAACTGTGCCCCCAGCTCCCAGCCCCTCTAGACGGTCCAGAAGGATGTTATGGTCGATTGTATCAAAGGCTGCTGAGAGATCCAGCAGAACCAGGAAACAACTCCAGAAGACATCTGAAGGCAGCCCTGTTCATGGAAGTTTTTAATGTGTGACATCTTAGTGTATTTTTGGTCTCTGTGGAAGCTGCCCAGAGTGGCTGGGGAAAACCAGCCAGATGGGCGGGGTACAAATAATAAATTATTATTATTATTATTATTATTATTATTATTATTATTAGTCCACATAGCTCAGTATTTCCAGCACGGACATCCAAGACGTATTAAACCTAGGAATCGCTCCTTAATGGGTTTCTTTTTCACAGCTATGCAATTAGAATGAGCAGCCTAGAAATCAATGATATACATAAAAGAGAAAGAAAGAAAGAAAGAAAGAAAGAAAGAAAAGAAGCCATCAAACAGGCTAATTTACAAAACAGATCAATACTAACTATGCAGTCAAGAAAGGGGAAAAAGCTATATAAATCTGAAGTGTTTATGTATTCCACAGTGCAATCGGGATTATATTCTCTGGTTTTTAGATAATCCAGTAGGGTGTTCAATTGTAAATCTTGCTACCTCCATCAGCAGCTTTTAAACTTCGAGATCAGGTCATCAGAAGCAGATCTACTTAATTCTAAGATAGAAGATAGAATGGCTGACATTTTCTGTATTGCAGAAAGATGAAGGCAATTATGTAAAAACTATACTCAATTCGACAGATTTGAGTTTTACTATTGATATTTAAAATTGTTACAAATTACTTTCGACTTCCACTTTCTAAAATGTCCGATTATATAGAATTTCCTTTTTTAAAAAAAGAGGGGAGTGATAGCTGTGTAGAACCAAAGGTGAACTCTTACGCCATGATGGACGTCAAGATAACCCCAAAATTAATTGGTAGTTGCTGCAGCAATGAGCTCATATATGCTGGTATACTTGCTTGGATGTACACTAATCAATTTGCTTTGAAAGTACCATTCGCTTGTGAGTCTGGAAATTCCGGGCTGTGAGCCCAGAAAGAGGGAACCATTGGCAATGCTTTGGGGACTGGCCCCCCCTGTGCACATCTCTTTGGACAATGTGGCGTACCGTATTTTTCGCCCCATAGGGCGCACCACCCCATAGGACGCACCTAGTTTTTTGGGGGGGAAATAAAGAAAAAAAATATTTCCCCCCCAGGCGCGGGGGAAGCCCGAGCTTCCCCCAATCCCAGCCCCGAGAACAGCCTGCTATCCGCAAGCCTAGGGAGGCCAGCGGTAAGTCGCGCAGGTCTCCCCAGGCTTCGGAATGCAGGCAGCTCTGCACAGCCATCGGGAGGTGGGCGCGACTTCGCGCCCCGCTCCGGATGGCTGCGCAGAGCTGCGCTCGCCCCGGGACAGCAGGCAGCTTTGCGCAGCCATCGGGAGGCGGGCACGACTTAGCGCCCGGCTCCGGATAGCTGTGCAGAGCTGCGCTCACCCCTAGACAGCAGGCAGCTCTGCAGAGCCATCGGGAGGCGGGCACGAAGTGGCGCCGGTCTCCCGAGGGGTGTGCAGAGCTTCCTGAAGCCTGGAGAGGGAGAGGGGTCGGTGCGCACCGACCCCTCTCGCTCTCCAGGCTTCAGCAAAAGCCTGCATTCGCCCCATAGGACGCACACACATTTCCCCTTCATTTTTGGAGGGGGAAAAGTGCGTCCTATAGGGCGAAAAATACGGTATACTGCTTCACTGTACACAGAATGCACACACTTCGGGCTGGATGCGGTCAAGACATCTCCTTGCTGAGGTCCTTACTGTTGTGTCCGTCCCTAGTTTGTCGGAGCAAGGGGACTGGGCAGGCTGCTTCTGCTGTAAGTCTATACAGTGGTACCTCGGGTTAAGAACTTAATTCGTTCTGGAGGTCTGTTCTTAACCTGAAACTGTTCTTAACCTGACGTACCACTTTAGCTAATGGGGCCTCCTGCTGCCGCCGGGTGATTTCTGTTCTCACCCTGAAGCAAAGTTCTTAACCTGAGGTACTATTTCTGGGTTAGCAGAATCTGTAACCTGAAGCGTCTGTAACCTGAAGCGTCTGTAACCCGAGGTACCACTGTACTTTTCTTTAATAAAGCATTAAGCTCCTTCCCTGCCAGAATCTCGAACTCCTACAAACTCTCCTCTAGCTTGAGGGTCTGCATGCAATTCACACACACAAAAAGCTGATTTTGAAACTCTACCGTAAAGAAGGGGAGAAAAATAGCAGATTTTTAACCTGTGATTAAGATCTTCCCCTCCAGACAAGTGCAGAATATGAATATACAATACTGAAAAGAAAATCACTTGAAGCGACACATTTTTTTTTTTATTGTTAGAAAAGAGCTGCAAAGTAATTGTATCCTGTCAGCTGTAGCAGTTATTCAAACTCTCCAATGACACCCTGTTATTTTCACACTCAACTTTATGTGCAAATGGCAATTAAGCCCCAGACTTGCAGTTTCTTCACTGATAACCTCCATGCTATACATTCACAAGCAGCTAACCTCATTATCTTATTCTTTAAGGAAGCATTCTCATAATTTGACACTAATGGCCACTAAACTCTGTGGTTTGCACTACTGAACTACTAAGTAACTAGAGGCAGAAATCCTGTTTGGAGTCAGTCTCACTCCAACCATCTAAGTGATAATAATGTTGGGGTCACCAATGTGTCAACCAGTGCCTCTGTCTGATGGCGTCTGCAAATAGCCTCAGTAAATATCCCATCAAAAACCTGCAATTCATGAGTTTGTTCCTCCTTTTTTATATAATATTTATTGCATTTTGAACAATTTAAACATTACAAAACCAAACAAAAACAACAACAAAAATAAAAACCAATACAATACACTATAAAGACACTACATAACACTAAACACATTAAACTAACAAAACCAAACCAAACAATTTCAAACACTCAAACAATTTCAATATCATATCTTTCATTCACTTATTTCACCGACCTCCTCGCACCTCCCTTTTTGTATTCCACTTCTGTCAATTGTTTCAGCAATTCCTTTCCATCTTCCTCTGTTATCTGTCGTATAATTATCTTAACACATTCTAACCTTATTTTACCTTTAAAATTCTATTAATCTATTTATACTTAAATCCTTATAACATTTCTACTAAAGCCATATGACTTCATTCCAACATTTTAACATTCATTAATTTTGCAGTATTTCTGTAAATAATCTTTAAACTTTTTCCAGTCTTCTTCCACATGAGTTTGTTCCGCCTGCTCAGTTCTGCCTCAGCCTCTCCTACATTAAACTCGCACCCTTAAGCTTCCCTTAAATTATGTTAGATGCAAGAATTGGATGTCTAGCCTCGCCCGTCCATTCTATACAAAATAACACACAGTTCTATACAACCACAACAAAAAAAGGATTGCAACATCACTACCTTTTACTTTTCGTAAGATACTGTATTTTTTGCTCTATAAGACTCACTTTTCCCCTCCTAAAAAGTAAGGGGAAATGTGTGTGTGTCTTATGGAGCGAATGCAGGCTGCGCAGCTATCCCAGAAGCCAGAACAGCAAGAGAGATTGCTGCTTTCACTGCACAGCAATCCCTCTTGCTGTTCTGGCTCCTGAGATTCAGAATATATTTTTTTCTTGTTTTCCTCCTCCAAAAACTAGGTGCGTCTTGTGGTCTGGTGCGTCTTATAGAGCGAAAAATACGGTAATTCAATACAAAGAACTGATAAAGTAAGTGTTAACGCAGTTCAAAATGCTTGTTCTTCAATACAAAATGCAACAATTTAATATATTTTGCTGGGTCAATACTCTTTTCAATTTCAAAGCGCGCAAGAATATCATCGTGATATACAACTGCATTTGCCAGGGTGAAAATCAGCCTCCGAAATTATAATATACTTACAGGTAGAGATCTGAATGCAGCTGCCTTAGTACCGACCTTTGGGATGTTAAGACACAGGTCTGCTATATTTATAGCAATGCTGCTGTGGCTCTTTGCTCATTTCTGATATCAACAATTAGTTTAGTCTAATTGAAAATGGGCTGGATCATCTGGATCGTCTGAAACACCAGAAAGTCCGTATCAATACAAGTTGTTCCATAAAGAGCACTTGGAATGTCCCAGCAATACGAAATGGCATCCAGCTAAATAAACGTGTTGTTTTCAACTTGTCAATAAGGAAGCACAAGTTTAAAATACAACATTTGCTCTACTTTGCATTTTGTAAAGAGAAGTAGAATCATAGAATCATAGAGTTGGAAGAGACCACAAGGGCCATCGAGTCCAACCCCCTTGCCCCGCTATCCCCCGAGCTTGTGGGGCTGGCGGGGGGGGGGGGAGAAGCAAGCTTGCTTCTCCCCCCCCCCGCCAGCCTCCAGACCAGGTCGAGGAATAGCGGGGTGGCCGCGCTGCGCCTCCCCGCTGTCCCCCGAGCTTTTGGGCTGCAGGCTGCTGCCCGCAAGCCTTGACCTCCCACCGGGCTTGCAAGACTTGCAGATAGCTTCCTGAAGCCTGAAGAGCGAGAGGGGTTGGTGCGCACCGACCCCTCTCGCTCTCCAGGCTTCAGCGAAAGCCTGCATTCGCTCCATAGGACGCGCACACATTTCCCCTTCATTTTTGGAGGGGGAAAAGTGCGTCCTATAGGGCGAAAAATACGGTAACTATGCCACCCATCCTTGGAGGCCTTGATTATCATAACAAGCCACGCACTCACGTTACCAGCTCACTAGAACCAACCAGGGAAAGTATGTGAAATGTAGGAAAGATGTGGCATAAAAAAGAAACAATTTGTGCAATAAAAACTGGACTCCGGACAGCTATGTTAGTAAAGTGCAGCTCAGAATGGACGCAAGTGATCTTATCCTCAAAGAATCTTGTAGAAATGCCAAAATGAGGTGCCAATAATCTAACTCTTCCAGTAAAAGGTAAAAAGGTAAAGGACCCCCAGACAGTTAAGTCCAGTCAAAGGCGACTCTGGGGTTCCGGCGCTCATCTCGCTTTCAGGCTGAGGGAGCTGGCATTTGTCCACAGACAGCTTTCCGGGTCATGTGGCCAGCAGGACTAAACCGTTTCTGGTGCAACAGGACACCGTGGTGGAAACCAGAGCACATGGAAACACCGTTTACCTTCCCGCCAGAGCGGTACCTATTTATCTACTTGCACTGGTGTGCTTTTGAATTGCTAGGTTGGCAGGAGCTAGGACAGAACAATGGGAGCTCACTCCATTGCGGGGATTCGAACTGCCAACCTTCTGATCGGCAAGCACAAGAGGCTCAGTGGTTTAGACCACAGCGCCACCCTGCTAAGCAAACATATTGACTACTAAACCAAGTTCAGGCTAAGTAGAGTCACAGCCTGTATTCTCCCCCTTTGCACTTCAACAAGGAACAACATCAGTCTGTGATCTAAACCAAATCCACATGATTTCTCAAGCAAGCAATTACTCGAAGAAACTTACTTTGCTATAATTTTTTGGACACCGTGCCAAATTGTCTCTTAAATGAACATCTAAAATTCTTAACCTAAAGTAACCCAGCTCTATAAAGTCACTTAAATTTGCTTTGCTGATTATTAAAATAGCCCTCTCTCTCCTGGTTAATCTCATCCATCACTTTAAATCATCCCACAAAACATGCACCTATTGTATGGCACTTAGCAATGAGCTAACTGCAAACTTGCCTCTATTATGCTAATAATTCTCAGCTATTATCTAAAGCGCAGAGCTAGCTGCTTCATATTACGGCTTCTTTCTGAACTGCAAGATTCTGAGCCCCATTAATGCAAAACATTGGCTTCTGCAGGCTCATAAAGCAAGTTTTATCTACCGTTTAGGATTGCTCTACAAATTTCCAGCAAAAGGAGCACACACAGTTTACAATTCTATCAGAAATTGTAAGAAGGCACTATCTTCTCCTTGCTACTGCGTCTCAGTAACAGAGTGTAGCTGTAACACTTCCCAATCGCTTTTTAATTGAATCATAGAATCATAGAGTTGGAAGAGACCACAAGGGCCATCGAGTCCAACCCCCTGCCAAGCAGGAAACACCATCAGAGCACTCCTGACATATGGTTGTCAAGCCTCTGCTTAAAGACCTCCAAAGAAGGAGACTTCACCACACTCCCTGGCAGCAAATTCCACTGCCGAGCAGCTCTTACTGTCAGGAAGTTCTTCCTAATGTTTAGGTGGAATCTTCTTTCTTGTAGTTTGGATCCATTGCTCCGTGTCCGCTTCTCTGGAGCAGCAGAAAACAACCTTTCTCCCTCCTCTATGTGACATCCTTTTATATATTTGAACATGGCTATCATATCCCCCCTTAACCTCCTCTTCTCCAGGCTAAACATGCCCAGCTCCCTTAGCCGTTCCTCATAAGGCATCGTTTCCAGGCCTTTGACCATTTTGGTTGCCCTCCTCTGGACACGTTCCAGTTTGTCAGTGTCCTTCTTGAACTGTGGTGCCCAGAACTACCTGGAGTACTGGAGTACACAGGACTCCAGGTGAGGTCTGACCAGAGCAGAATACAGTGGCACTATTACTTCCCTTGATCTAGATGCTATACTCCTATTGATGCAGCCCAGAATTGCATTGGCTTTTTTAGGAGTGCTCTCCCCTATGAAAATTCCTTTCTCCCTTATTTATTTATTTTAAGCATTTTTATGCAGCTCCTCGGTCAAAAAATTGATCCTCGAGTGGCTTACGAAGATCAGTAATAAAATACTCCCTGGCCTCAGGCTTACAATCTGAAAGACAGGGCATAAAAGGAAAAGAGAGGGAGGAGGGAGGAGGACAAAAGCAAACAGACACCAGTTCTGAGTTACAAAGCAACACCTCCAACCCCCAGAGCAGATGGGTCTTCCCTTTTTTGGGGTTAATGATTCAAACTGAAAGCAAATTGTAGGGTCCTGGTATCGTTTTGTGATTCCTTAGCTTCTAAGGCTACATATAAGGTAAAGGTAAAGGGACCCCTGACCATTAGGTCCAGTCATGACCGACTCTGGGGTTGCGAAGCTCATCTCACTTTATTGGCTGAGGGAGCCAGCGTGCAGCTTCCGGGTCATGTGGCCAGCATGACTAAGCTGCTTCCAGCAAACCAGAGCAGCACACTGAAACACCCTTTACCTTCCTGCCGGAGCGGTACCTATTCATCCACTTGCACTTGACGTGCTTTCGAACTGCTAGGTTGCCAGGAGCAGGGACCGAGCAACGGGAGCTCACCCCGTCGCAGGGATTCAAACCGCCGACCTTGTGATCGGCAAGCCCAAGGCTCTGTGGTTTAACCCACAGCGCCACCCGCATCTCTGAGGCTACATATACCATGCAGCTATTCTTTTTTTGCCAGAGAGGTGCACAAAGAGGCTGAGGCTCACGGAACTTTCCTGTAAACTTGCTAGAGAGAACTCTGTGAGATCACCTACCTATCGTGTCCCGAAAATGGCGTAACTGTATATATTCCTCCCTGCCTGGGCACATCCTCTCCTTTCCATTACATCTGCAATGCGAGAACATCCGTAACGCTGAGCTCCAGCTCAGACTCCATTTTAAAGCTAGGCTTTAGTATGTCTTAGTAACTCAATTAGCATTTTAAGCCTGCCTGCACCAAGCCGCTGTATCTGTTATCGTTCAAGACGTATACCGAGTGAGTATTGCTATTTTTACCAATTACCAGATTGTTTGTGTGTAGTTATTATTTTAAGGGAGAGAAAAGGAGGTAATACCGGGAAAATCCTGTCTGCCTTAAAGCATCCTGAATTACTTAAGCTAAAAAGCTAAAACTAGCCTATCAAAGCTTCCCTTTTAAGCTGCAAAGGGATGGCACTCTGCTGAAGTCGCAAACATGAGGAAGGAAGGATTTGTTGTTGTTTAGCCGTTTAGTCGTGTCCAACTCTTCATGACGCCATGGACCAGAGCACGCCAGGCACTCCTGTCTTCCGCTGCCTCCTGCAGTTTGGTCAAACTCATGCTGGTAGCTTCAAGAACACTGTCCAACCATCTCGTCCTCTGTCGTCCCCTTCTCCTTGTGCCCTCCATCTTTCCCAACATCAGGGTCTTTTCCAGGGAGTCTTCTCTTCTCATGAGGTGGCCAAAGTATTGGAGCCTCAGCTTCAGGATCTGTCCTTCCAGTGAGCACTCAGGGCTGATTTCCTTCAGAATGGATAGGTTTGATCTTCTTGCAGTCCATGGGACTCTCAAGAGTCTCCTCCAGCACCATAATTCAAAAGCATCAATTCTTTGGTGATCAGCCTTCTTTATGGTCCAGCTCTCACTTCCATACATCACTACTGGGAAAACCAGAGCTTAGTACCCACTAAATATAGCATCTAATCAAATCTGAACCCCAAGTTGACCCACAAGGCCATTTTTGCCAAAACATGCCCGCCAGCTCATCACCTGATATCACTCATGTCATCTGATGGGCCGGCCGGCCCATGTGGAGCTTGTGTGATGCCTTAGGCATGGCAGCAAGAGTCTGGCAGGCCCCTGGCAGTTGGCCCTGGCTGGCTTAGCCCTCCAAAGCCCAGGGCAAGTGTACCTGGCTCCCCCCACAGGTCTGAGGCCAGGGACAGGAGGGTAGAGTTAAATCCTGTGCTGGCTGAGTATGCCTGCTCCCAGCAGGCAACAGAGGAACACAGCCAAAGCAACAGAATTCAACCTCCTGCTCCTCAGCTGACAAGCAAGCAAGTTAAATCTTGCTCCGTTTGGCTGCATGCACCACATGGCAAAGCTGGTTCTCCTTCATGGAGAGCACGTGTTGCGGTGGGGGCAACCATGACATCCCCTGTTGCTGGGCGGGTTAGTTTGGATGGCCACAAAGTTGATTGGGCACCTCCAATTTTTGCTGGGGAGAAGTGATTGTTGCAATTTCATTTGATTGATGGAGTGCTATATTTATTCCCTGTGCGCAGCATTGAGCTTCCTCTTTTCGCTGCATACATCGGATTACCTGCCCACCCTCCCTTTATTTAGGGTTTGTTCGTGCTGACCTTGCTATGCCTGTCATGGGGTCGTCTGCTTTGGTGCCGGGGCCTAGTAGGAATTTTACCATTTGGCTGAATTTTACCATTTGGCTGATTGGCTGGTGCCGTTTGGATTTTGCCTACTGCGTAGCAAATCGTCACAACTTGTAAGGTGGCGGTTAGGCATTGGTTTTAGAAAATTGGTTGGTGGAGGGGTAAGGATTGGCTGTGCCTGCCCCTCCAATACTGCTGCTGCAAGGGAATTCCATTATAGGAATCCAGGGGCTCGCCATGCTTTTGTCCGAATCCCTGGTAAGGGGCTGGGGCCCCTGGAAGCATTTGGGGAGAGGTGAGATCCTGGTGCCCAGCTTTATTCTCTCCCCAAAATTGTTTACCTTTGCTGCACCCACCTGTCAAATTTGGCCCAGAAAGCCAACCCTGATGAAGATCTGGTCTACGGAGCCAAAAAGGTTCCACACCCCTGGTTCACATAACCAAGAAGTTATGTTTGTTAGCACTCAACGGGGGGGGGGGGGGGCTGGCAAAAATATTTGAGCTCCGTATACATACCCTCCATACATACCCTGATGTATGGAAGTGAGAGCTGGACCATAAAGAAGGCTGATCACCAAAGAATTGACGCTTTTGAATTATGGTGCTGGAGGAGACTCTTGAGAGTCCTATGGACTGCAAGAAGATCAAACCTCTCCATTCTGAAGGAAATCAGCCCTGAGTGCTCACTGGAAGGACAGATCGTGAGGCTGAGGCTCCAATACTTTGGCCACCTCATGAGAAGAGAAGACTCCCTGGAAAAGACCCTGATGCTGGGAAAGATGGAGGGCACAAGGGGAAGGGGAAGACAGAGGACGAGATGGTTAGACAGTGTTCTCGAAGCTACAAACATGAGTCTGACCAAACTGTGGGAGGCAGTGGAAGACAGGAGTGCCTGGCGTGCTCTGGTCCAGGGGGTCACGAAGAGTCGGACACGACTGAACGACTAAACAACAACAACATACATACCCTCGCTAATTAAGTAAGGAGGTATATTTTCTTTCATTGGCTACAAATGACCCATTCATACACACAAAAGTATTGAGTCAGGAGGCGAAAGTCCCATTTTACCCTCCTGGCAGAAGTTGCTATATAAAATCCAGGGGATGCAGCTTGTGCTGGCTGAAGACCCCTAACGAAAAGACCTGGCCTTAAAGTTGTAAAAGAAAGTTCTGGTTCTAAGAAACTTGGCTGTGAAATTGGCTCAAGGGCTAATCTGACTCAGGCCTGGTTCCCTTGCATCAGGCAGAGCACAGGGCAAGTCTCTGCTTGTTCTGATACACACAGAGTCGGCGTCTGCGATGGAACAAAGGTCAGTGAACAGAAACTGCATGCAAGTTTATGGGCCAGCAGCTTCAGAGAAGACTTGGGAGGATTCCTGTATATGCAATTTCCTTAACCCACTATATTCCTAACTCAATGTGCCCAAGAATACAGTGGTGCCCCGCAAGACGAATGCCTCGCAAGACGGAAAACCCGCTAGACGAAAGGGTTTTCTGTTTTGGAGGTGCTTCGCAAAACGAATTTGCTATGGGCTTGCTTCGCAAGACGAAAATGTCTTGCGATTCCTGGGGTTTTTTTTCCCTCCCCCCCCCCTTTTTCCCAAGCCCCTAAGCCGCTTAACAGCTGTTCGCTAAGCCGCTTAACAGCTGATCTAAGCCGCTTATCAGCTGATCTAAGCCACTAATAGCCTTTTAGCAGCTAATCCGCTAATCCCTTAAGCCTTTAATAGCCGCTAATAGCCTTTTAGCAGCTAATCCGCTAATCCCTTAAGCCTTTAATAGCCGCTAATAGCCGCTAAACCGCTAATAGCGCTAATCCGCTAATGGGCTTGCTTCGCAAGACGAAAAAAACCGCAAGACGAAGAGACTCGCGGAACGGATTCTTTTTGTCTTGCGAGGCACCACTGTATAAGAGCCCTGATGTTATTTAACACCAGTGAAGTTAGCAAAAATGTATCATACTCATGATAATAAATGCTAGAAATGTAAATAAAAAAGAAGGAACCTTTTACCACATGTGGTGGACGTGCCCCAAGGTAAAAGACTTCTGGGAAAGGATTTATAATGAATTGAAAAAAGTGCTGAAAAACACATTTATTAAGAAACCAGAAGCCTTTTTACTTGGTATAGTGGGGGGTGAAATCCCAAAAAGGATGCTTTTTTTCTGCATACCACAACAGCTGCGAGAATATTGCTAGCGAAGAATTGGAAGAAACAAGATTTACCAGCTACTGAAGAATGGCAGATGAAGATGATGGACTATATGGAATTTGCCAAACTGGTCTTGGAGACTCCAAGACCAGAGACAAGAGACAGTGCATCTATCTGCAACATTGTTACCAATGATCACAATCAATTAAAAATGAATCAATTAAGAAGTAGGATGGGCCAGCGATTCTTTTAATTCCGAGCAAAATCTAGACACCATATAAAATCACTATAGGAATACCTTGCTACTGCTACTGAATAGAAATATAATAGCTACTTTTATTTAATCAGCTTATTTTTTTGCAGGTCTTTACAGTATTGCAATAAAGCATTAGCATCTAGACTGTGATACAAAAACCACCAGCTGCTTTCTGAGCTTATTTTGGGTGGAAAGGAGAGTAAAACTATAAACAACCCTACTTCTATTAAGATCCTATATCACGCTGAAGTTAAGCTGAGATATTAACATGAAACAGTATATAGCACATATAAACCGCTGCTTCCAAGATTCATTTAGACTGAGAAAGGTCTGACAAAACATTTGTTAAAAAGACACATGTCATATATACCAATTGTTGTTGTTTTTTAAGTAAGTTTGAGAAGCATATAATTTTATTTTCATAAACTGTTTGGTTACCCGGGACCAAAATGTGCTCAATTTTGAACTTCTTTGCCTTGGGAAATTCAAATAGTTCTTAACCTATGTCTTAATTAGGCTTTTTGTGGAACTCATAAGAGTTTTTCAGCATTTTCCCTAGAGCCTTCTGGCTACAGAGCAATGCATGAGACCAGAGTTTCAAATATGCTCTCCATGGTTAGATGTTACATATACGCCGAGTAAGCTATAAATTAAAGACAGGTTGCTCCCTACCTCACTCCAGGATTATTAGCCTGGCAAGCCAAAGCATAGCTTCAGTGTACATTTGGGATCTGAAAGTAGAGTTAAGGCCGCAAGTCCTGGTGAAACATTACAATCGTAAAGCACATTGTGTAAGACGTTTAGTGAACTACTGTGTTGAAAAGCTCTACAGACAGACAGCTACATTATTTAAAGCAATGTTTCCAAAAACAAGGGAAAGCTGTATATAGGAAAGGAAATACAGCACAAAAATTAAGCTTTCAAATTCATGAACAACTGCACAGAACAAGGTTCCATTTTCTGGTAGGGATATCTCTGGCGAAAATCAGCAGATTGCCACCAGACGCTGTGCCCAGTCAAATCTGCTCTTGAACACTTTGACATTAATTCGCTTGGGTGTTTTCGTCACAGAGATGCAGGACAGGTTAAATGGTACATGCTTCCAATTAAATAAGAACAAAGTATTATCTAATTCGGTGCTTCAGCACACAGAGCAAAAAAAAATACTTAATAAAACCTTTAAACATCATTATCTTTTAATTTGATTTTATATTCTGATAATGGAGAATCTGGCCATGAGTTAATTATTCCTCTTTCAAGTAGATAATATGTTCTTCTCAAGTGGCTAATTCTGAGTTCTAAAGCAACAGAATTTGCTTGACCGCTGAACAATATATATATATTTTTAGAGAGAGAGAGAGCAGTTCTGGGAGTTGTCACCGGAGGGCCAATTGTCTTCAGTGGCCAAGGGTCAGCAACCTTTTCCATCCATGGGCCAGTCCACCGTCCCTCAGACCATGTGGTGGGCTGGACTATATATATTTTTTGGGGGGTGGGAATGAATGAATTCCTATTCCCCACAAATAACCCAGAGATGCATTTTAAATAAAAGGTCACATTCTACTCATGTAAAAAACACGCCGATTCCCGGATCGTCCGCAGGCCGGATTGAGAAGGTGATTGGGCCGGATTCGGCCCCTGGTCCTTAGTTTGCCTAGGAGGACCTTTTGCCAACTTCACTCAATAAGACAGCTGCACCGATTTCTGGATCAGGAGAGCTGGACTGCAGTGGTCCATAGACTGGTAACCTCAAGCTTGCGTTGCTGCTGTGCTCTCTACATGGGGCTACTCTTGAGGTTGGTGCAGAGGCTGAAACCAGTGAGGAACGTGGGCGCTGGTATGCTGGGGGGGGGAGACCACGGTCTACTGATAATATTTTTTAAAGACAATAACTGGGTTCCTCTGGAAGATCTACTATATTTCAGACCTAAGCAACTGAGTCTAATTACTAGGATGAGATAGAAATTTCACCTATACTCCCCTCACAACATGCCAGTGTTACTACCAGTAGGCGCTTATTTTTGTTATCCTTCTTTCCGATTTTGTCTAGGCCACCTCCAGCTTTGACTGCATACTCCAACTAAATGGGTATGTAGAAGAAGAAGAAGAAGAGGAGGAGGAGGAGGAGGAGGAGGAGGAGTTCGATTTGATATTCCATTTTATCACTACCCAAAAGGACACGGGTGGCGCTGTGGGTTAAACCACAGCACCTAGGGCTTGCCGATCAGAAGGTTGGCGGTTTGAATCCCTGCAATGGGGTGAGCTCCCGTTGCTCAGTCCCTGCTCCTGCCAACCTAGCAGTTCGAAAGCACGTCAAAGTGCAAGTAGATAAATAGGTACCGCTCTGGCAGGAAGGTAAACGGTGTTTCTGTGTGCTCCTCTGGTTCGCCAGAAAGCGGCTTAGTCATGCTGGCCGCATGACCTGGAAGCTTCGGCCAGTAAAGCGAGATGAGCATCGCAACCCCAGAGTCGTCCGCGATTGGACCTAACATTCAGGAGTCCCTTTACATTTACCTTTAAGGAGTCTCAAAGCGGCTAACAATCTCCTGAGAGACTTCAGAGAAGTGTGACTAGCCCAAGGTCACCCAGCAGCTGCATGTGAAGGAGCGGGGAAGCGAACCCGGTTCACCAGATCACAAGTCCACGGCTCTTAACCACTACACCACAGTGGCTCTCAGTATGTATGTATGCAAACATGCAGTGCATAGCGCTTCAGAGAAAGGATTGTTTTGAGTTGGCTATTCCAAATGGTTATCCTAAGATACCTTTAAAAAAAAAAAGGTTAATCATTTGGTCTTTACAGAATCACAGAATTGCTTAGTTGGATGGTAACGTCAAGGGTCATCTAGTCCAACCCCCTGCAATGCAGGAGTCTCAACTAAAGCATCCATGACAGATGACCATCCAACCCCTGCTTAGAAACTTCCAAGGAAGGAGAGTCGACAGCAACCTTCCCAGGGAGTCCGCTCCACTGTCAAACAGCTCCTACCCTCAGAAAGTTCTTCCTGATGTGAAGTCGGAATCCCCTTTCTCGTAACTTTAATTCATTGGTTCAAGTCCTGTCCTTCACAAGATCCGATACTAAAAAGACCACCTGGCCAAATTAGGACTTGGGTTTCCCTTCCGTTCCATCTCAGGATTTAAATGGCTCTTAAAGAGCATTATCATCTTCTTGGGCTTACAGAAGCAGTTTGTTTTCACAATCCATTAAGGAAATGGCGGAAAAATAAAGAAGACACTTTAAACTCACATCACTGGAACTGCCTCCCTAAAACAAACAAGGGTTATCAGCTTAGGTATCTCAGAACATGGAAGGAAACCTTTTGTGTTGTAGTTTAAACAGACACAACTCACGGCTTAGCAGAACCACAAAACCTGTCTTCCATGAACACGGTTTTAACAATGAGTCCGTAAGTGACTGTGGAGGTTTGCAATGGCTTTCCTCTTCCTCGCTTATCTTCACTGGTGAGCCACACTGAGCTGTCAAGGTTTGGCTCTGAGTGCTGTCTGGGCTGGGATTTCTGGTCAAACCCTCTTCTCACTAACCACGAGCTGCAACCAAGAGCAAATGGAGGCTACAGCTCTATTCCAAACTTAAGAATGGACAGCGTAATGCTGGTGGTCAACAAAAGAGGTTTAAAGACTGTCTCGAGGCAAAAAAAAATGTAGTATAAACACCGACAACTGGGAAACACCGGCCTGCGAGTGCTCCAATTGGAGAACAGCCTTTACCAAAGGTGTCATGGGCTTTGAAGACACTCAGGACACAAGAGCGAAACGTGCTAAGAGGAAGGCATGCTTGGCAAACCCACACCGTGATCAACTCCCGCCCAAAAACCAATGTCCCCACTGTGGAAGGATGTGTGGTTCCAGAATTGGCCTCCACAGTCACTTACGGACTCATTGTTAAAACCGTGTTCATGGAAGATAATCTTACTCAGCTACGAGGGATCGCCAAAGCTGCTCTTCTGCAGAAGAAGAAGAAGAAGAAGAGTTTGGATTTGATATCCCGCCTTTCACTCCCTTTAAGGAGTCTCAAAGCGACTAACATTCTCCTTTCCCTTCCTCCCCCACAACAAACACTCTGTGAGGTGAGTGGGGCTTAGAGACTTCAAGGAAGTGTGACTGGCCCAAGGTCACCCAGTAGCTGCATGTGGAGGAGCGGAGACGCGAACCCGGTTCACCAGATTGCAAGACTACCGCTCTTAACCACTACACCACACTGGCCACACATTTGCAGAGTCTCACTAAGCCACGGTTTGTAGGAAGATCAAAGTGTTCTGGGGCTTAATTTATGAGGAGTTGAAAAAAAATGTTTGGAATAAAAAGACCAGAGGCATTTCTGTTAAGCATTGTTGGCAGGGACATCCCGAAGGCCTTTAGGGAGGTATTCTTATATGCAACGGCCGCAGCTCGGACTTTGGTGGCAAAGGGGTGGAAGGAACAAGAAGCCCCGACAATAACAGACTGGCATTACAAGCTACAAGAATTTGCTGAAATGGCGCAGTTAACAAATACCCCGAGAGACAATTCAAAACAAAATTTTATGGAAAAGTGGGATAGATATAAAACATATGTTCAAAAATACAGTAAAGGTTCGCTATCTATTGTAGCATTTGGACATTGGAGTGAGACTGAGTTGAGAAATAAGACTAAGAGCACATATTGATATACGAATGTATTAGATAATATGTAAAGAAATATACAATAATAAGAGTACATTCATTTGTAAAAAAGGAATATACAATGGGATAGACAGGAAGTCTAGTGTGTTGGTATGTATATGATTTTGGGGGGAAATTTGTTTTTGTTTTTTCTCTTTGTTCTTTCTTTTTTTGTTTTATTTTCTTTCTAGGTATATAAAATTTGTATATAATTTTTGTATACATGTTGGAAATTATATTATAGTAAGTCCTGTAATGTAATATGACGACGTTTACCGATGTAATATAAGAATGTTAACAAATAAATAAAACGCACATTCCAAAAAAAAGAAGCAAGAAAAGCCACAGTTTGACTTAATGCGCTGTGCAAACCAGCTGGCCACATTGGAAACTGAGATGTAGTGTCAATCTACAAATGCAACAATGGGGCTGTTTTTTCTGTATTATACCATACCAGACTACAGGTGAGGAAACTGCATGACTGAGCGATTCCCATGGGAAAAAACCTCCCATTATTAAAAGCAACTCCCTCCTCCCTGGCGTATCGGTTTTCTGCCATGCGGTGAGGTAGTGTGGTTATTTACCGTATTTTTCGCTCTATAAGACGCACCAGACCACAAGACGCACCTAGTTTTTGTAGGAGGAAAACAAGAAAAAAAAAATTCTGAATTTCAGAAGCCAGAACAGCAAGAGGGATCGCTGCACAGTGAAAGCAGCAATCCCTCTTGCTGTTCTGGCTTCTGGGATAGCTGCGCAGCCTGCATTCGCTCCATAAGACGCACACACATTTCCCCTTACTTTTTAGGAGGGAAAAAGTGAGTCTTATAGAACAAAAAATACGGTAAATGGAGGAGCATTCAGACATGCAGTTTCTTCAGCAACAGGTGATGTGACACAATCCAAGAGGAAACCAGTGTGGTGCCATAGATAAAGTGCTAGACTTGGAATCATGGCTCCCGCAAGACGACCTCAGAGAGCAGTTCAGTGCTGTGAGGATAAAGAGAAAAGGAGGCTCCTTTGTGAGAGGGTGGGATAAAAACTGAACAAATAATATAACCCTAGGAAACTTGCGACCCACGGTTCTGATTCTTGTGAACGCTGGCAGTCAGTCGTCTCTCTCGGGCCCTTTCTGTTCTTCCCTCGATGAATGGGGATATCATTTGTAACCACCACTTTCCCACAACTTTTCTTTTATTTGAAATATCTATATATCATTTGGATACTTTTAAATCATGATTCTGCCAACAACCAAATCAAGATTGCATGCTAAAAACAATCCAGTGTACCTTGTGAACTTTAGAAAGCTTTTCTTCCAGGAGGAAGATTTCAGTTCGTATTCTTCTAAGGGGTCAATAAGAACTGTGGGTGTTACTAGCAACCGCAAACACTCTGCCAAGAAAATGTCACTGCTCTGCTTGACATAAACGCACATGATCCCTCTGTTGAATAGGCTGCAAGCAAGATCACAAAATGTTCAAAATTCTCACTTCAGTGCACATTCAACATGGGGAATTGTTTGAAGCCCGTGACTTTCTGTAATGCAAAAGTCACGGCATCAATACGAGAAAGCAACACACACACACACAAATCACTGAGCTCACTGAAGACAAAGACTTGGTTTGGACTTAGTGCCCAATCATAGCTTGGCTTTATACGAATGAGACTCAAGACTTGTGCCTGCTTTTTACCCGCTCTCCCCTTTGCTCAACTCCCTCACGGCTTCCCACACCTTCCCTTTCAGTGGCGTAGCGTGGGGGCTGCAAGGGGGGCCGGCCGCACCGGGCGCAACATCTGGGGGTTAGGGTTAGGGGGCGCAAATCCACGTGTTAGAGGGCGCAAATCCACGGGTTAGGGGGTGCAAATTACCTGCCTTGCCCCGGGTGCTGACAACCCACGCTACGCCACTGTTCCCTTTCATAACAAAAGATCTTTCCCACTGTGAGAAACCACAGTTTGGGCTTGCCCCTTAAACAGGAATTACACACCATGATCTGCTTTGCCATTCTGCTTTGGAGGGCATAACCAAACTATGGTTTGTTGTGAAAGATAGGCTGCTGGGAGAGGGACCAAGCCAGCCCAAGGATCATTTACGTAACACCAAACCATGCTGCAAACCAGGCCAGTTTCCTAAAAAATGTTCCTCTAGGAAGTATTAAGAAACAGAAACCTACATGCTCTGGAGCATGGGGTAACTGTGCCCCTGAAGGACCAGGTGTGCAGCCTGGGAGTCATTTTGGACTCACAGCTGTCCATGGAGGTGCAGGTCAGTTCTGTGTCCAGGGCAGCTGTGTACCAGCTCCATCTGGTACGTAGGCTGAGACCCTATCTGCCCGCGGACTGTCTCGCCAGAGTGGTGCATGCTCTGGTTATCTCCCGCTTGGACTACTGCAATGAGCTCTACGTGGGGCTACCTTTGAAGGTGACCCAGAAACTACAACTAATCCAGAATGCAGCAGCCAGACTGGTGACTGGGAGCGGCCGCCGAGACCATATAACACCGGTCTTGAAAGACCTACATTAGCTTCCAGTACGTTTCTGAGCACAATTCAAAGTGTTGGTGCTGACCTTTAAAGCCCTAAACGGCCTCGGTCCAGTATACCTGAAGGAGCGTCTCCACCCCCATCGTTCTACCCGGACACTGAGGTCCAGCGCCGAGGGCCTTCTGGCAGTTCCCTCACTGCGAGAAGCCAAGTTACAGGGAACCAGGCAGAGGGCCTTTTCAGTAGTGGCGCCCTCCCTGTGGAACGCCCTCCCACCAGATGTCAAAGAGAACAACATCTACCAGACTTTTAGAAGACATCTGAAGGCAGCCCTGTTTATTATTAAAACATAGCGACCGCCTTGAAACTCTTTCCCTGTATTTCTGTTTTATTTTGCTTTCGAAAATGTTTTTTGTGGGTCTTTGGACTGAAATAAAGAATGGTGTGCATAAACCAGGCCAGTTTCTTAAAAAAAAGGATGACATGTGTGTTTGTATATGCTGCACCAAACTGTAATGATCGGTACTCTCCCTTCTGCGAGTTCACCAGATACACCCCAAATATCTTGTAGTGTAGATTTGCACGCAAAAAGACAGGATATTTCCCCCTTTTAAAGAATGTAGCATTACAAGACACCAAATTACGCACAGGACCAAATTCAGCAGTTATTTAATGTGCTTACATCGAATTGTGACATACATGCCTAAGATACACGCTGTACTCAATTCTCTGCAGTTAAGCTGCTTTGCTTCTGCTTATAATGAAGTAATGCTCTGCACAGCACCAATATACTAGGCAGTTCTAAAAATCACACATTGCCACTGCGGGGGCACACCACCAAACCCAATTCTTGGACACTACAAAATAGGACCAGATTCAGATATGGCTTCACCAAATCCCCACTTTCCCCAGCGATAGCACTTTGTGTCTTATCCTCAGCCTCAGGATTGCATGAAATAGAAAGAGTGAAGGAAGTGTTTTGCTCCTGCAGCAGCTCCGAAACCAAATAATTCCCTCTAGGCAGGGAATGGATGGGGTGGAACATGGTTTTGGGAAGAGAAGCACAAGCAGAGCGTTCAGCGCCAATGCTCAGCCATACCATGCTACAAGCTTCATCCTACTTCTCACTCCATAAAACACGGGCAAGACTCACATTCTGACACATGTTGTTGTTGTTGTTTAGTCATTTAGTCATGTCTGACTTTTGTGACCCCATGGACCAGAGCACGCCAGGCACTCTGTCTTCCACTGCCTCCCACAGTTTGGTCAAACTCATGCTGGTAGCTTCGAGAACTCTGTCCAACCATCTCGTCCTCTGTCGTCCCCTTCTCCTTGGGCCCTCCATCTTTCCCAACATCAGGGTCTTTTCCAGGGAGTCTTCTCTTCTCATGAGGTGGCCAAAGTATTGGAGTCTCAGCTTCAGGATCTGTCCTTCCAGTGAGCACTCAGGGCTGATTTCCTTAAGAATGGAGAGATTTGATCTTCTTGCAGTCCTTGGGACTCTCAGGAGTCTCCTCCAGCACCATAATTCAAAAGCATCAATTCTTTGGCGATCAGCCTTCTTTATGGTCCAGCTCTCACTTCCGTACATCACTACTGGGGAAACCATAGCTTTAACTATACGGACCTTTCTTGGCAAGGTGATGTCTCTGCTTTTTATTCTAACACATAGATCACTGTTATCAAGGAAGAGAGGCCAGATGTCTCTGATTTTGGATGGGGTTACTCTTCCCCAAAACAATCAGGTTTGCAGTTTGGATGCTATGACGCCTTCTTTTCGGAACGGCTTCACAAGAAAGGCCCACTTGGTGCCTTTCTGAGCTATTCCTTTGGGTCCAAGCAAAGCCATTCTTATTCCACAAGGCCTTCTTTTTTATTTTAATGCGTAGCTTAAATCATGGGTATGCAAACTAAGGCCCGGGGGCCAGATGCGGCCCAATCGCCTTCTCAATCCGGCCCGCGGACGGTCCGGGAATCAGTGTTTTTTCACATGAGTAGAATGTGTCCTTTTATTTAAAATGCATCTCTGGGATATTTGTGGGGCATAGGAATTTGTTCATATATTTCCCCCCCAAAATATAGTCTGCCCCCCCCACCAAGGTCTGA
Source organism: Podarcis tiliguerta (assembly GCF_965153285.1). Classification (NCBI taxonomy): domain Eukaryota; kingdom Metazoa; phylum Chordata; class Lepidosauria; order Squamata; family Lacertidae; genus Podarcis; species Podarcis tiliguerta. Next base: position 81,911,888 of record NC_139540.1, on the reverse strand, counting down.
GGGACAGTGGACCGGCCCCCTGCTGAAAAAGTTTGCTGACCCCTGGCTTAAATCATTTTAATACTGCATTGGGATTTTAGGTGGTTGTTACAGGCGGGTTGTATACTGAAAAGAAAATCATTAAATGCAATGGGTCAAATCCAACGAAATCAGTGATAGCCAACGTGGTGCCCTTCCAGATGGTGTGGTAATTGTAACCCAACAATATCCTTAAAATTGCCTCTTTTTTATATATAAAAAAGACTTCAATGTACATGTTCAGAAAGCAGGCGGTACTCAGAATTTCATTCTCACTGACAGTGATTTTAGAACTGATAAATGTTTTTCTTTTAAAAAGGAACACAACAAATGTTCACACATTTGTCAAATAATGTGATATTAAGATCTCTTCTACTGGACAATGCCATCTGCAAAGGCACCACCATATGGCATTTTTCAGCTATGATTAACTGTCTCAAAGCAGCTAAAAATAATATCTTCCGACAGTGAACCTGCAAAACATATATATATATATATATATATATGCTTTCGTAGATTTTCACGGGTACAGGAATGCAGGTTTTGGTGTCCTCGGGTGTCTTCCCGTGTAAAAGTTGGGGTGTCTAGGCGACGTTTCGACGAGGTCTCACTCGTCATCTTCAGGCTGGTGCTTTCGGCTTCTTGTTACTGGAACAGAGCAGGATCTTAGTGTTTGAGTTCCTATAAATACTGTTGAGGAGGTGTGGTGTATAGCCTCCAATGTTCTGGGCAGAGAGGAGGTTCCCAGGCTAGTGTGCCTTTTCTTCTTTTGTTCCTTAATTACTTGAGGGATATCTTGAGTGATTTCTTGAGTGATTTCCTGAATCCCACTTAGGTGGGTCATTAGGTGTGGATTAGTTGCTAAAGCCTTCGTGTCTTGAACTCTTGAACTTTGTGAAGAGTTTTTCTGAGAAGATGGCTGTACTGCACTTGGTTGTGCTCTGGCTTGGCTTCGTGTATAGGGGCGAGCTGTGGTTTTGTGGCCTGTGCCAGCCAGATCTGTGTAGGGATTGCAGGGGGGTGCAGCATCCGGAGGTGCCACCCTGGTTTGGCTACTGGATGGTGTCTGTAATTTATCTGTGGAGAGGGTCTGGGTTTGGGTCTGGTGTGGTTGATTGGTGATGGCGTTCTGTGTGCCTCTGGATCTGGTGTCAGATTTTGTGGGGAGGGCTAATTTCCAGATGTCTGGCAAGCGGGATGTGTCGTCACGCTTGTTCATGTTGTGAGGGTGTTTCTCTATCTCGATGGCTTCCATGATTATTCTCTTGTGGTGATGTTCCATGTTAAAGAGCAATTTGGAATCTGCAAAATTACCACCAAATCCAAAATAAAAGCCTCTCCTATCAGTGAAGAAATCCAGCTAAGAATCATCCCCAGAGAAAAATCATCCAGATGCCCCAAACTCTACGGCCTCCCCAAGATACACAAAGAAGGAACACCACTCAGACCAATAGTCAGCTCCATAGGCTCACCTCTACAAAATCTCGCTAAATTTCTCGCCAAGCAACTTCAGCCCTATGCAGAATCCATCTCTTCACACGTTCCAAACTCCTTCCAGTTCATAGAAACAATAAAGAAGCAAAACCTACAACCCAATGACCTACTTGTGAGCTTCGATGTTGTATCTCTCTTCACACAAGTGCCCATTAATGAAGCCTTGACAGCCATTCAAAACAAATACAATCCCCCCGAATACATCTTGGACCTGACCAACCACTGCCTAACCAACACGTACTTCATCCACAATGGACAAAGATACAAACAGATAGAAGGAGCACCTATGGGATCACCCCTCTCACCGGTCATCGCTAACCTGTACATGGAACACTTTGAAACCAATGCTTTAGACAAGTCAGAACACAAACCCAAACTTTGGCTCAGATATGTTGACGATACCTTTGTAATTTGGCCACACGGGAAGGAAAAACTGGATAGCTTCCTCACACATCTCAACAGCCTACACCCCAAAATACAATTCACTATGGAAATAGAAGCCAACAACCAACTTCCCTTCCTTGACGTCCTAATCTACAAAAAACCTGATGGCTCCCTAGGACACACTATCTACCGGAAAAAAACACACACCAACCGCTACTTACATGCACAATCACACCACCACCCTGCACAAATAAACTCCGTAGCCAAGACTCTCATCTCCAGAACCAAACGCCTGGCTGACGAAGACCACTTGACAACTGAGTTACAGAATCTCTCAAATGTGTTAATTGCCAATGGATACCAGCAAAACAGGGTTACGAAGCTAATCCAAAAAGAAACACCCCCCAAAAACCAAGACACAGAAGAAAACAATGGCATAGCCCTCCTTCCTTATATCAAGGGCACTACAGATAAAATTAGCAAAATCCTCCATAAACACAATATCAAAACAGCCTTTTGCACCAACCAAAAAATAGCCAATATCCTCAGAAACCCCAAGGATAAAATTCAGTTGGAAAACCAAGGGGTCTATGAAATACCCTGCAAAGTCTGCCCAGCCACGTACATTGGACAAACAAACAGACGAATAAATGCACGTATCGCAGAACACAAGAATGCCGTCAAAAAAGAAGAAAAAACGTCCTCTCTTTTCCAACACATGAAAGAAACAGGACACGAAATTAATTTTGCAGATTCCAAATTGCTCTTTAACATGGAACATCACCACAAGAGAATAATCATGGAAGCCATCGAGATAGAGAAACACCCTCACAACATGAACAAGCGTGACGACACATCCCGCTTGCCAGACATCTGGAAATTAGCCCTCCCCACAAAATCTGACACCAGATCCAGAGGCACACAGAACGCCATCACCAATCAACCACACCAGACCCAAACCCAGACCCTCTCCACAGATAAATTACAGACACCATCCAGTAGCCAAACCAGGGTGGCACCTCCGGATGCTGCACCCCCCTGCAATCCCTACACAGATCTGGCTGGCACAGGCCACAAAACCACAGCTCGCCCCTATACACGAAGCCAAGCCAGAGCACAACCAAGTGCAGTACAGCCATCTTCTCAGAAAAACTCTTCACAAAGTTCAAGAGTTCAAGACACGAAGGCTTTAGCAACTAATCCACACCTAATGACCCACCTAAGTGGGATTCAGGAAATCACTCAAGAAATCACTCAAGATATCCCTCAAGTAATTAAGGAACAAAAGAAGAAAAGGCACACTAGCCTGGGAACCTCCTCTCTGCCCAGAACATTGGAGGCTATACACCACACCTCCTCAACAGTATTTATAGGAACTCAAACACTAAGATCCTGCTCTGTTCCAGTAACAAGAAGCCGAAAGCACCAGCCTGAAGATGACGAGTGAGACCTCGTCGAAACGTCGCCTAGACACCCCAACTTTTACACGGGAAGACACCCGAGGACACCAAAACCTGCATATATATATATATATATATATATATATCCAATTGCAAGCTAAGGAATATATTCTAATATGCAGAAGTGCTTCGACTAACAATATAAACAACTACAGCCAAGAAAAACAGTGAGTGCATGTTTTGGTCACTATTTTTAGCTGGAAGACTAGCCCAATCCATTTAATTAAATTCTAAATCAAGAAATGGGTTTACTTTCTAGATTGTGAAAGTGAGTCTTAATGTTTTTAATTCAAACAGAATACACTATCTTGGGTGAAAGAACTCTTCTCCGGTGATCCTTCTCTCCAGTGCTTTCTTGTAACTGAAGGCCAACCGCCAGTGAAAAAATAAACTCACAACAGTCCAATGCTCTCCCCAGGGAGGTCTGCCGGGCACCTTCATTGTACACCTTTGGGTCCCCAGGCAAAAACGTCCCTCTTTAAGCAGGCCTTTGGCCGATTCACATCTAATGACCTTTTAGAATGTGTTGGAGAGGGGGGATTATTGGGTGGCCCTTGTTTTTGTTTTTATTATATATTTTGTGTTTTTAATATTGTGATTACGTTGTGGACCGCCCTGAGACCTGCAGGTATAGGACGGGATACAAATTTAATCAAGGGTGATAATAAACTAAATGAGTGTTTTCTAACCAAATATAAATACTTTTGAATTATGTACCACGAGTAAAGATGGGACACGGGTAGCGCTGTGGGTTAAACCACAGAGCCTAGGACTTGCCAATCAGAAGGTTGGCGGTTCAAATCCCCACGATGGGGTGAGTTCTCGTTGCTCGGTCCCTGCTCCTGCCAACCTAGCAGTTCGAAAGCACGTCAAAGTGCAAGTAGATAAATAGGTACTGCTCTGGCGGGAAGGTAAACAGCGTTTCCGTGCGCTGCTCTGGTTCGCCAGAAGCGGCTTAGTCATGCTGGCCACATGACCCGGAAGCTGAAGGCCGGCTTCCTCAGCCAATAAAGCAAGATGAGTGCCGCAACCCCAGAGTCGGCCATGACTGGACCTAATGGTCAGGGGTCCCTTTACCTTTACCTTTTACTACGAGAAAATAAAGTAATCGTGAGTAACTCATTCCAGCTTTGCTCTTTGACAAAGTTATCTCGATTAAATGAAGTGTTGGTACTATTCTGGTTTCATCCTCATCAGGTAAAGGATGTAATATGGGCTTCACACAGAGCCACTGTTATCTGGAACCTTGTTGCACTGCAAACCTTTACAGATGTACAAAATTCTACACTCATTTCCAGCACATTCTGAACTGTCAGAACAAATATTTGTATAACCTGTTTCACCCCATCTTTTCTGCTTCTTCTACCTTTGTCATGACCCCTGAGTCCAGCACTGAGTTGGAATCTGACTCTGCAGAAGTACCAGATGAGGAGGTGGACAAGATTCAGGGCTGTGAGGCTGCTGCTGCAGATCGAGAAACAGGTGGGCTTCAAGGGGACAGCAAGTCCACAGAAGAACCTTGCGTAGAACCAGGGCCTTCAGCGCTGAACTCTCACAGGTGTCTTGCCTAAGCTGAAGGAACCCAATGCCTCCCACAGCACCATACCAGTGCGTCCGGAGGACACGGACCAAAGGGCGAGCGCCTGCCTTCAATGGGAAAAGGCTTCACAAGGCTCAATTTGCTTCTGACCTCTGTCGGAGGAAATTGCTCACTTCCAGCTATCTTTGGTTCTTCAACTCCTGGTTGGCCTTGCCCTGTGGGACTCAGGACATCTTGCTCTGATCCGCTGAGTCCAATGCACAGGAAATGTTTTTGCCACATTTCCTGTAGTAGCTTGCCCTCATTAAAAGCATAATTAGACAAAAGTTGAGAAGGGAAAGAAGAAGGGAGGTAGCCTGGCTGGCTGGCAGGCTTTCAGAGACATGTGTTTCTTTTAGCCAGCAATGGATGCTGTAGGCCTTGCAACTGTTTCGCAAAACCTTGACCGGAACTGCTCTAGCAAAGTGGCACATCTGAAACACTGACTGCAGCCCCTCAGCGTCACAGCGTCACTCTCTGTTGGCACGAAAGTCGTAGAATCAGTGAATCATAGAATCATAGAGTTGGAAGAGACCACAAGGGCCATCGAGTCCAACCCCCTGCCAAGCAGGAAACACCATCAGAGCACTCTTGACATATGGTTGTCAAGCCTCTGCTTAAAGACCTCCAAAGAAGGAGACTCCACCACACCCCTTGGCAGCAAATTCCACTGTCGAACAGCTCTTACTGTCAGGAAGTTCTTCCTAATGTTTAGGTGGAATCTTCTTTCTTGTAGTTTGGATCCATTGCTCCGTGTCCGCTTCTCTGGAGCAGCAGAAAACAACCTTTCTCCCTCCTCTATGTGACATCCTTTTATATATTTGAACACGGCTATCATATCCCCGCTTAAACTCCTCTTCTCCAGGCTAAACATGCCCAGCTCCCTTAGCCGTTCCTCACAAGGCATCGTTTCCAGGCCTTCTATTTTATTGCATCATGCGGTTGACTGGCAATGAAGGGTTGGAACCAATGCTAGCCCTACTCAAAGCAGACACTCTCAAAATTAATAGGCCCAAGTTACTCATGCTTAATTTCAATAGGACTGCCACAGCCCAAGACATTTGCATTTCAGACTGAAGTTACTGTAATGGAGTCATCTTATCAAGTACAAACAAGATTCCTCACTAGAGAAGCAGATGCACTTTGAAGAAGAAGAGTTTGGATTTGATATCCTGCTTTATCACTACCCGAAGGAGTCTCAAAGCGGCTAACATTCTCATTTCCCTTCCTCCCCCACAACAAACCCTCTGTGAGGTGAGTGGGGCTGAGAGACTTCAGAGAAGTGTGACTGGTCCAAGGTCACCCAGCAGCTGCATGTGGAGGAGCAGGGAATCGAACCCGGTTCACCAGATTACGAGTCTACCGCTCTTAACCACTACACCACGCTGGCTCTCTTTGTGCGTGCTCATGCCATTTACTTGACTCATAATTGTGAACCATATCTGGGGAACCACTGGCTTCACTGGCTGGAACTGATGGAATCTGGAGTCTGACAACCTGTGGAGCATCTGGTTGGCCACCGTATAAGATGGGCCTTTGGCCTGAGGCCTCTTCTGATGCTCACGATCCCTGATATACCTTTCTCAGCTTTCCTCTCTTTGAGCCTTCTCCTCCCATATCCCCTTTCTGTTGGCCCACCTTGATCTGCCTCTCCCCCTGCCTTAGCCCACCCTGCTCTCCCCGTCTCTGTTCCTCCATAGCTCCATTCTCTTGCTTCCTGGCCAGGGCTGAACTGTGTGACCAGCTCAGAAGCCCTCTGGCAGGAGGCTGGCAACATCCAGGAGAAAGGGCTGAAGCACACCTGTGCCAGCAGTGCCTCAATGGGCAGAGGGGTAATGTTGGGTGAGGTGGGGCTAGAGAGAGACAAGGTCTCAGGCCTTGGGAAGGGTATGAAGGGGGCTTGGGAGGAAATATGTGTAGGTCATACTTGGGACATATTTATTTTGGGCCAACCATTAAGGATCCAAGCAAAATAAGAGTCAAGCTGTTGAATACAGTACAGCGGTACCTCAGGTTAAGTACTTAATTCGTTCCGGAGGTCCGTTCTTAACCTGAAACTGTTCTTAACCTGAAGCACCACTTTAGCTAATGGGGCCTCCTGCTGCCGGCGCACTGCTGGAGCCTGATTTCTGTTCTTATCCTGAAGCAAAGTCTTAACCTGAAGCACTATTTCTGGGTTAGCGGAGTCTGTAAGCTGAAGCATATGTAAGCTGAAGCATATGTAACCTGAAGCGTATGTAACCCGAGGTACCACTGTATGTGGAATGTGCCAGAGAAACATTTCATGTACAGAGGTAGAGCTGGGTTATCATCAGTGTACAGGTGGGAAACCATGTGATTTGATGAGGTTGAGAGAGAAGTTTCCCCCTATGGAAAAACTAGACAAATGTACAGTGGTGCCCCGCAAGACGAATGCCTCGCAAGACGGAAAACCCGCTAGACGAAAGGGTTTTCCGTTTTGGAGGTGCTTCGCAAAACGAATTTGCTATGGGCTTGCTTCGCAAGACGAAAATGTCTTGCGATTCCTGGGGTTTTTCCCCCCTCCCCCCCTTTTTCCCAAGCCCCTAAGCCGCTTAACAGCTGTTTGCTAAGCCGCTTAACAGCTGATCTAAGCCGCTAATAGCCTTTTAGCAGCTAATCCGCTAATCCCTTAAACCTTTAATAGCCGCTAATAGCCTTTTAGCAGCTAATCCGCTAATAGCCGCTAATAGCGCTAATCCGCTAATGGGCTTGCTTCGCAAGACGAAAAAACCGCAAGTCGAAGAGACTCGCGGAACGGATTCTTTTCGTCTTGCGAGGCACCACTGTGTTTAGTTCAGAAGACTGAGGAGAACAGCAGAGACTTAGTGTGCCATGAAGGGATGCTAGTGTGATCATGTGCATCAATGGCAGCAGAGAGGTCAAGGAGGGTGAGAACCGCATGGTCCCCTTTGGATTTTGCTTTCAAGTCACATATTTTTTACTCCTTGCTCATCCTTTTGCAGTGCAAAAGCAGGCTCAATGAGTTTGAAGGACACTCTTGGATTTGGCCATAAAAAAACACAAGTGGAGACTTTAATGCATATGCTTGTATTGCACAGAGATATTTTAAACTAGGTTATTTTTACAGAGCTCTTAATAGAACACGAATGTTAAAAATAGAATTAAAAATCCTGTTTAAATCAAGTGCATTGATAGGAGCATTTTGATATGGATAGGATTTCTATAAAATCCAATTATTTTATTTTTAATAGAACACTGATTCCTGTGCACCTTGCTTCTACTGTTAATTTGAAATTGCGAGGTCCAGGATCTGTAAAGATGAATTCTGTGTGTGGACAGAAGTAGGTGTGTCACAAAGCCATTAGTGTCAAAAGAAATAGTACCGTTTCGGCCAAGGTATCCCTGTTGCCATACGTCAACAAAAGTTTCAGAAATCTCTCTTCTATAGAAAGGACAGATTAACAGAAAATGAATATCGCAATCCAGCTGATATTGGTCGTGTTAAGTTGTGGGTGAACATATCAGACGACACAGCGATTCTTCAAACAGCTCTTGTTTATTCCGAGGCCAGAACAGAACTGAACTGAAGGGTTCGGTCAGCCTGCTTATATACAGCTCCAGTACAACGTTACTGTAGCAACTTTCTAAAACTATCCAATCACTGAACGTCAGTTTCGATCCTTCATTTGCATAACTATCTACAGTATCCCCCTGCTGGCCCAGGGTGAGAACTTCAGTACATAACAGGCCCCAAACACAGAATCTGCCTTTATGAGTAACCTTGTTATAAGCGACCACCAGGGACTTCAGTTGGCATCACTTGAAATCACAGCTCACTAAAAGCATTTTTTCAGGGGAAGAGGCACAGGTTTCATTAAATAACTGGCCCCAAAATGTTTTGTTTGCAAAAGAGAATACCCCATGGGAAATCTGGCGTTCCTAATTAGTTGCAATTCCCTTCTGGAACCTACCCAGAAAACCTACCCTACTCTTGCCCATGCCCAATACGACATTCAGTTCTGGAAAATAATAATTGTCTAAAATATCCTGAAGAGCTGTTTCCCAAAATTGATTCTTAACCAATTCCCATATAGCACAACACAGGAAAATGGTCAGTTAATAAAATGGTCAGTTGCACTTCGTTAACTTAACTGTGCACATTCTACTGCTGTCTTAATTGATAGCCACATACCGTATTTTTCGCCCTATAGGACGCACCGTCCCATAAGGCTCACCTAGTTTTTTGGGGGGGGATAAGGGGGGGAATTATTTTTTTCCCCCAGCCCCCAGAACAGGCAACTCTCCGCAAGCCGGGCTCCCGCGCCTTGCGGAGAGCTGCGCGAAGTCTGGGCACGCTGAGCTCAGCACACCCAGCCTTCAACATGCAGGCAACTCTCCGCAAGCCGTGGGAGCCCGGCGTGGGCTCCCACGGCTTGCGGAGATCTGCACGAAGCCTGGAGAGCGAGAGGGGTCGGTGCACACCAACCCCTCTCGCTCTCCAGGCTTCAGCGAAAGCCTGCATTCGCCCCATAGGACGCACACACATTTCCCCTTCATTTTTGGAGGGGGGAAAGTGCGTCCTATAGGGCGAAAAATATGGTAGATGCTGTGTGTATCAGGGTTGCAGAAACTCCCAATGAAAGAGAATAATATTTTGGCGGGGGGGGGGGGAGATATTCTGCATAGTTTGGACAACTTCAATGGACTAGAAGTCAGGTTCCCAAATTTCAACACCACAGAGCATTCCAGGGATCACTTTGCTACTGAAAATCTTTAGGACAGGTTCAATCAGCTGTCCTCCCTTATTATAAGCAAACTTCGTCAATAGCCCTACAGCAATGACTTTACGATCTGAAAAATAACAGTAACAATTTTTAATAGCCACGTTAGAAACTCATATATATATCCAGTGGTACCTCGGGTTAAGTACTTAATTCATTCTGGAGGTCCGTTCTTAACCTGAAACTGTACTTAACCTGAAGCACCACCTTAGCTAATGGGGCCTCCCGCTGCCGCTGCGCCACCGAAGCACGAATTCTGTCCTCATCCTGAAGCAAAGTTCTTAACCTGAAGCACTATTTCTGGGTTAGCGGAGTCTGTAACCTGAAGCGTATGTAACCTGAAGCGTATGTAACCAGAGGTACCACTGTATATATAATCTAATCACCAAATGGCACCTTAAACCTAGGTGACAGCTGCCACAGTGGACAGGAGCGCCATTTTGTGTGGGGCCAACCCCACCCCCCATGTTCAGTAAGGGGGCCAGGCCCCATCAATATTCCACAGCCCATGTGGCAGGAGGAGGCTGGACGGGCCTGCCACAACTGCAACGGGCTCCATTGGACAGCTGTGGGAAGACGCAATAGAACCCATCGCTGCAGCAAGAGCCAGTCACAGCCTTGGCAGGCCTCCTCCCACCTTGTGACATCACACGTTCTGGGCACCAACAATGCTGGGTGTAACCCGACATGCCTGACAGTCAGTGGCGTAGCGTGGGTTGTCAGCACCTGGGGCAAGGCAAGTAATTTGCGCCCCCTAACCCGGGGCAAGGCAAGTAATTTGCGCCCCCCCCCCGCTGCACTGTCCCTCCCCCAGATAGTCCCTCGCTCTCTCACCGCACCGCACCGCACGCCTGGCACCCTCCCCTCCACAGTGGGCGGCGACCCGGCGGCTCGGATCGGATTCGCACAGCCAGCACTGCAGTGAGAGAGAGTGAGTGAGCCAGGTAGGGGCAGAGAGCTGCGAGTGCGAGTGCGCCCCCCCCCCGATGTTGCGCCCGGTGCGGCCGGCCCCCCCTGCACCCCCCACGCTATGCCACTGCTGACAGTGGAATGTCTAGACACCATTTCCCCTGATATTGTTTATTATCGTTATCATCATCATGACTACAGTCATACCTTGAGTTGCATTTGCTTTCCGTTGTGTTTTTTTCTGGTTATGAACGCGGCAAACCCAGAAGTGTTTACTTCCAGGTTCTCCGTATCGCGAATGTGCAGGAGCAATCTGTGCGCATCGCGCATGAGCACTCTATCGCGTCACGCGCAGAAGCAGCGCTCTACTTATGGACTTTTCGGGGTGCAAATGGCACCCTGGAATGGATCATAGCCATAAGCATAGGTACCACTGTACAGTATAGCACTTTATATTTTAAAGAAAAAAAATCTCAAAACAGTTTACAACACATTAAAATATCAAATAAAGCAATCCAGAAGAAAACAAATTCAAGCTTCAATAAAAGTGTTCTCTAAGTGACATTTTACTTAATAATAATAATAATAAATATACAGTGGTGCCTCGCAAGACGAAAAGAATCCGTTCCGTGAGTCTCTTCGTCTAGCGGTTTTTTCGTCTTGCGAAGCAAGCCCATTAGCGGATTAGCGCTATTAGCGGTTTAGCGGCTATTAGCGGCTATTAAAGGCTTAAGGGATTAGCGGATTAGCTGCTAAAAGGCTATTAGCAGCTTAGTGCCTTACAAAAAGGGGGTGGGGAGCGGAAAAAAAACCCCAGGAATCGCAAGACATTTTCGTCTTGCAAAGCAAGCCCATAGAGAAATTCGTCCTGCGAAGCACCTCCAAAACGGAAAACCCTTTCGTCTAGCGGGTTTTCCGTCTTGCGAGGCATTCGTCTTGCGGGGCACCACTGTAATAATAATAAATATAAAGGTAAAGGTACCCCTGCCCGTACGGGCCAGTCTTGCCAGACTCTAGGGTTGTGCGCTCATCTCACTCTAGAGGCCGGGAGCCAGCGCTGTCCGCAGACACTTCCGGGTCACGTGGCCAGCATGATAAGCTGCATCTGGCAAGCACACGGAACGCCGTTTACCTTCCCGCTAGTAAGCGGTCCCTATTTATCTACTTGCACCCGGGGGTGCTTTCGAACTGCTAGGTTGGCAGGCGCTGGGACCGAACGATTATAATAAATATAATAGTATAATAATTATATTATTATTACCCCAGTTGCCAACCTGGCATCCAGAGAACTCAACATGGTCACAACTGGACCTGTGCCATTTGCAAAACACTCCGGGCTAATTTCTAACACTGCCATAGGTTTCTGTGCTTTCGATTTCACAGCCACACTAAACCATTTCCATGAAAGGGATTCACTGAAAAGAACACCCAAATATCTAAATGAAATATAACTTGCTGATCTAAACTCCATTTATGCTCAAGAGAGAGAGTGTGTGCATTTTAGGAAGGTTTCTCTGGCTGGTTGTCCAAAGGCACTTTTCACCATGGGCGACCAAAGCAGAAAGTATGGCGATACATTGCAGGCTAACATTATGTCCACATAAACTTCCATGGACTACAGTCTACTTCATCAGATGCACAAAGTGTAATATTCAGTTGCATCTATGCACAGGATTGGGGGTGGGGGTGCAACTGTAAAAAGCGAGGTAAGAATGAAATTAAATGCAGAAAAGTAGAAACGGTGAAAAGTACGTTACTAACAATGGCCATTCACAGGAGAACAAATCACGGTTGCTCATTTATCACACAGACATCCTAGCCACTTAGCAGATGCACTGTGATATTTGTCTCTATTAAGCTTAGAAGTGATGAATTCATCAGTTCTCCCTTTAAAGTTCCTCTGTTCTAGGAAGTTCAGCCACAGAATGTCCTGGAAGGTTGAAATGCTTGTCCACCAGTTTTGAAATGGCCATATCTGGTGTCAGATTTATGTCCATTGATATTTACATACAGACTGGTCTATCTGTACAATTTTTATTGATTGGTTGATTGATTGAATTTATATACCGCCCTATACCCAGCAGTGTTGGGGAGGTTCAAAGTAAAACACAAAGCGACATTACTAGCTCATGTTACGGCCAAGCACTCTTCATGCATTTTCACTTGTGATGCACAAAAAGGTTTCTGAATTTGCCACACCTATCTTTTAACTGTAACGCTATGACACACAATGCTGGCTCTCCGTATTGCAGCAACATTCATAGATGCAATTACAGGTGGGTGGCCGTGTTGATCTGACATAGTCGAAACAAAATAAAAAAATTCCTTCCAGCAGCACCTTAGAGACCAACTAAGTTTGTTACTGGTATGAGCTCTCATGTGAAGGTATCTGAAGAAGTGTGCATGCACACGAAAGCTCATACCAATAACAAACTTAGTTGGTCTCCAAGGTGCTACTGGAGGGATGCGGGTGGCGCTGTGGGTTAAACCACAGAGCCTAGGGCTTGCTGATCAGAAGGTCAGCAGTTCGAATCCCTGCGACGGGGTGAGCTCCCGTTGCTCGGTCCCTGCTCCTGCCCACCTACAGTTCAAAAGCACGTGAAAGTGCAAGTAGATAAATAGGTACCACTCCGGCGGGAAGGTAAACGGCATTTCCGTGCGCTGCTCTGGTTCGCCAGAAGCGGCTTAGTCATGCTAGCCACATGACCTGGAAGCTGTACGCCGGCTCCCTCGGCCAATAAAGCGAGATGAGCGCCGCAGAGCAGCACACGGAAATGCCGTTTACCTTCCCGCCAGAGCGATACCTATTTATCTACTTGCACTTTGACGTGCTTTCGATCTGCTAGGTTGGCAGGCGCAGGAACCGAGCAACGGGAGCTCACCCCGTCGCAGGGATTCAAACCGCCAACCTCCTGATCGGCAAGCCCAAGAGGCTTCGTGGTTTAACCCACAGCACCACCCACTAACTACCCCCCTCCTTAAAGTTGAATTCACACGCTACAAGTCCTGCACTAGCCTGAAAGGAGCCACCCCCATGTCTGGCCACTTGCAAAGGAACATTTGTGTGTGTGTGTGTGTGTGTGTGTGTGTCCCTTATATCAAGCTACTTCATTCTCCAGAGTTTTAATGTGCTTTAAGAGATGCTTTGACCTGGGCAGAAAACAAACTCCTGTCCCTGAACTTCGAGGGCTGGTTATTTTTTTCTTTTTCGGGGGGGGGGCGGGGGGACACGACAAAACAAGATAGGTGCTAAGTGTTCCTGGAGGGATTTTTTAATCTGAATTATTTTATTCTGTAGTTCAGGCATGTTCCAACAGGTAGATCGTGATCTACCGGTAGATCACTGGTAGATCATTGGCTCCCCCCAAAGAAACTGAACAACTGTGGCTCCCCTTAAAAAAGCTCAAAATTTTACCCCCTCCCTGAAAAAACTCAAGAACTTTCACCCGAACCCCCCCAAAAGCGGGTAGATCTGTGCCATCCAGGCGCCTAGGAGAAGCGAGCTGGGGGCGCGGGGTTCCCCGGGCGACTCTTCCGAGGTTCTCCGCTCTTTTCCGGCTCCGCAGGGGAGAGGAGGCGGCGGGCGGGGATGGCGGAGGATCCGGCGGAGCGCAGCGCTCCTCCGAGCAGCGCCCCGCGAGGGGGGAGCCCGTTCCTGGGCAGCTCGCCCTGTCCAAAGCCGGCGGGGCAGCGCAACCAGGAAACCGAAGCCGGGAGCGGCTCCCTGCGCGCGGCGATGCCGCTTCTCCTCCCGAGCAGCAGCAGCGGCGGCGGCCAAGATCGTCGCTCCGCCACGGCGGGGGGGAGAGACAGATGTGGCCGCAGCTGGAAGGAGGGGGAAGGGATGCGATGGTCCAAGCCCCACCCCCACCCCGGCCAGGAAGGAAGGCAGGCAGGCGGGGGGGGGGGGAGAGAGAAGGGCTGATCTGAATGGAGACAGCGAAGGGGGACCCCCGATGGCAGCAGCAGCAGCGCTTCCTTTCCCGGCCTCGTCCGGGCTCCGCACCCCCGGGTGGATCTGGTCCCCGACGCCCACCCCACTTTCCCTCCCCCCCCCCCCTGCGCGCGCGGCCGCCCACCTTGCTCCGGATCTGGCCCGACGTGGAGACCTTTCGGATGAGCTTCTGGGGCGCCTCGTGCTCGCCTTCGCTGTCCGACGACTCGTCGGCCGGCCCCGACGCCGCCTCCGCCTCGCCTCCTCCGGGGTCCCCCGGCGGCGGCGGCGCCTCCACCCCGGCCATGTTCCCCCCGGGCGAGCGAGCGAGCAGCGAGCGAGGAGGAGCCCACCGAAGGCAAGGCAAGGCAGGCGCGCCAGCCCGGCTCAGCCCCGGAGAGGAGCCGCCGCCACCGCCTCCGCCTCCGCCTCCCGCCCGCCGCTCGCTCTTCCCGGGGCGGAGATAGGGGAGGTGGCGGCGATCAAAGCCAGCAGGCTCCGCCGCCGCCCCAGTCCCGCCCCGCCCGCCGCCATCTTCCGAGGCCGCCGCCGCCGCGCACGCTCCGCGGCTCCCACCGCCGGCTCCTCGGAGGGGCGGACGCGCCGGGCCGGAGCCCCCGAGGCCGGGATGGGGGTGGGCGCAGCCTGAGCTGCTCTCTCTCCGCCTCGACGGGGCGGGGAGCACGGAGGGGGGGGGAGACTCGGAGGGGGGAAAGGCCCGCGCGCTCCTCGTGCGCTCCGGGGAGGCGGAAGTTGCCGGGAAGAGGGAATCCCGAGGGAATCCCCCTCCGAAGTCGTCTCAGGTCCGCGGGGGGGGGGGGCACATTGACGACTGGCCGCCCTTTGGCCCTTCGACGAGCACCGTCGGGCCAGCCCAAGGTGCCGCCGGCCCCGCCGCGGCTGCCTCCGGACGCCCCAAGCGCCGGGGGTGCCGGACGGGCGTCCGGGTTGACCGGCAGCGCGGGGCCGTCGGTGGCCCTTTTGCGACGGCCCTCGTGGGAGGAAGCTCCCGCGCTTGGAGCCACGTTCTCCGGGGGGTAGAAGCCCCAACGGGTTCCATCCCGAAGTGCCGGGTGACCCTCCGCCGTCCCAGGGGCCGGTATTCACGAGGGACGGAGCGGGGACGGCGTTCTCACGTGACGCGCGTCCCCAGAGCGGAGCCTGGCTGCTCCTCTGAGCCGAAGCGCAGCGCGCGGTCCGCGGATCCTGAGCTGCGCGTTGCCTCTCTCGGAAGGCAAAAAAAGAGGAGCTGCAACTTCGGGGCACTTTAGATGGGATGGGAATCCGGTCGCTAATTGCATTAACATCTTAATTAGATTTTGTATTTCATAAAAATTGGGATTTGGAAAACCGTAAAAAGGATATGCAATGAAATTCAACTAAGGGGATGCGAGGAAGTCACTTAACAAAGTTAATAACTGTAATTTTCAATAAGGCTATGATTTTTGTTTGTTTTGTTTGTTTGTCTTGTGAAAACCAATAAAAAAAATTTGGGGGGAAAGTAAGTAAACTGTTACCTGAAATGTGAACATTTAGTGGTATTACAGGCACTAGGAATCTGCTATGAGAAAGTATATTTCTGCTCTAATTTAACATAGCATTAAAAAGCATTTGGTGTCTGTTTTTGCTGCTAACTGCTTGAAGAGCATCACACAACTGTTTTCTTTGGTGGGTCTGGGGATTTTGGAAACTTCCATAAGTTCTGATTACCACGTGGAGCCCCAGGGAATCACAGCACAGCCCTGCCATTCACAAGACTGGCTCATAGATCGCATCTTTCACAGCTCCTCTGTAGCATCTTTCACTTGCAGTTTATATTTAGATTTAAATTGAGAGTAAATCTAACCACCTTCAAATCAACTGGGTGGGGTAGGAAAAGAACTGTAAAGCATTAATAAAACGAGTGCAACTGAACAAATATTGCTTTTGCAAAATGTAGGAAGACTGAAATCAGGAATTTATGATAAACATCTGGTGAAATTTTAGTGCAGGGGTAGGCAACCTAAGGCCCGGGGGCCAGATGTGGCCCAATCGCCTTCTAAATTCGGCCTGCCGACAGTCTGGGAATCTGTGTTTTTACATGAGTAGAATGTGTGCTTTTGTTTAAAATGCATCTCTGGGTTATTTGTGGGCCATAGGAATTCATTCATTTCCCCCAAAAAAATATAATCCGGCCCACCACATGGTCTGAGGGATCATAGAAGCATAGAGTTGGAAGAGACCACAAGGGCCATCGAGTCCAACCCCCTGCCAAGCAGGAAACACCATCAGAGCACTCCTGACATATGGTTGTCAAGCCTCTGCTTAAAGACCTCCAAAGAAGGAGACTCCACCACACTCCTTGGCAGCAAATTCCACTGTCGAACAGCTCTTACTGTCAGGAAGTTCTTCCTAATGTTTAGGTGGAATCTTCTTTCTTGTAGTTTGGATCCATTGCTCCGTGTCCGTTTCTCTGGAGCAGCAGAAAACAACCTTTCTCCCTCCTCTATGTGACATCCTTTTATATATTTGAACATGGCTATCATATCACCCCTTAACCTCCTCTTCTCCAGGCTAAACATGCCCAGCTCCCTTAGCCGTTCCTCATAAGGCATCGTTTCCAGGCCTTTGACCATTTTGGTTGCCCTCCTCTGGACACGTTCCAGTTTTTCAGTGTCCTTCTTGAACTGTGGTGCCCAGAACTGGACACAGGACTCCAGGTGAGGTCTGACCAGAGCAGAATACAGTGGCACTATTACTTCCCTTGATCTAGATGCTATACTCCTATTGATGCAGCCCAGAATTGCATTGGCTTTTTTAGCTGCCCCGTCACACTGTTGGCTCATGATAAGTTTGTGGTCAACCAAGACTCCTAGATCCTTTTCACATGTACTACTCTCAAGCCAGGTGTCACCCATCTTGTATTTGTGCCTCTCATTTTTTTTGCCCAAGTGCAATACTTTACATTTCTCCCTGTTAAAATTCATCTTGTTTGTTTTGGCCCAGTTCTCTAATCTGTCAAGGTCGTTTTGAAGTGCGATCCTGTCCTCTGGGGTGTTAGCCACCCCTCCCAGTTTGGTGTCATCTGCAAATTTGATCAGGATGCCCTTGAGTCCATCATCCAAGTCGTTGATAAAGATGTTGAATAAGACCGGGCCCAAGACAGAACCCTGTGGCACCCCACTAGTCACTCTTCTCCAGGATGAAGAGGAACCATTGATGAGCACCCTTTGGGTCCGGTCAGTCAGCCAGTTACAAATCCACTGAGTGGTAGCATAGTCAAGACCGCATTTTACCAGCTTCTTTATAAGAATATCATGGGGCACCTGTGGTGGACCAGCCCACAGCTGAAAAAGGTTGTTGACCCCTGCTTTAGTTCACACTGAGAGCCAGTGTGGTGTAGTGGTTAAGAGCGGTAGTCTTGTAATCTGGGGAACCGAGTTTGCGTCTCCGCTCCTCCACATGCAGCTGCTGGGTGACCTTGGGCCAGTCACACTTCTCTGAAGTCTCTCAGCCCCACTCACCTCACAGAGTGTTTGTTGTGGAGGAGGAAGGGAAAGGAGATTGTTAGCCACTTTGAGACTCCTGAAGGGGAGTGAAAGCGGGATATCAAATCCAAACTCTTCTTCTAATCTTCCATTGTTGACTCTCCACATTCAGGAACGATGCTCAGTGGACATCCTTATTCACCGTCTAGGCTTACGTCATGAAACAGAGCTGAAAAGCAGCAGATGGAAGGAAGGGCAGTTCCCCTCCACTCTTCCTGTTCCTGCCCAGCTCCCAGCAGCAGGTCCTACAGAGAAGGGAGCTCTCCTCATAGTTGCATCACTGCAGTAGGAGAGACGCCGGCTGTGGGTCTCTTGGTGCAGTCTTGCCCTCTGCTTGTGTCTTCGCTAACTTTTGTAAATGCCCACATCTCTCTTCCCCAGCCATCCTCCTGGGAACCAAATCTGCAAGCCATCCCACGGGCAACCTCTCCCAGCTCCCTAAGCCCTGTTACCTCTTCAGCTTCCAACACCTCCTCTTCCAATCTTCTCTCTCTTCTCCCTTTGACCACTCATCATTGTCCCACCACCACGCCCCATGCTCTGAGCCTTCTTACCTTGGTAGTTCCCTTGCTGGTTCCCACGAAAAAAGCACATGTCATGGATTGATTTAGACGCAGAGGAATGGTGATAACTAAACTTATTCTTGTAAGTTATGCCTGTAGCTGAAATTATTCTGCGTGGTTATGCTTGTGGCTGAAATGCTTATTGTTGTTTTATTATTTATTCATTTATTAAATTTCTAGATCACCCCTCACCCAAGGACCACAGGGCAGTTTACAATATGAAAACACAAAAAATACATAATAGTAACAACAACAAAAGCAATATTCCCCAGTTTAAAAGGCCATCAATCGTTTAATTACCTAAAGTTTAATGAAAATAGTTAAAATTCTTTTTTTGAAATTCCATAAGTTAAATAATAAAAACTATGATATACATATTCTATACTGGGCACAGAAGTAATTTAGTAGTACAGTTGTACCTCGAGTTACAAACGCTTCAGGTTACAAACTTCACTAACCAGGAAGAGTTACCCCAAGTTGAGAACTTTGCCCCAGGATGAGAACGGAAATTGTGTGCCAACGGCACAGCGACAGCAAGAGGCCCCATTAGCGAAAGCACGCCTCTAGTTAAGAACAGTTTCAGCTTAAGAACGGACCTCTGGAACGAATTAAGTTCGTAACTAGAAGTACCACTGTAGTTGCCATCCATCTGTCTTGAGAGACAATGGAGTGTGCCTCGGGGGGTGAAGTCAAACAGCTGTGTTAGCTGCCCCAAAGTGACTTCCAGCATCTATGGAGGTCCTGGGCTACTCAGATGACAAGACCCCATCTTGGCCTCACTAATGTGGTCCAAAGAAAAGCAGAGCAATATGTTTGGCACCAGCTTGGCTGCAGGAGTTGCTGGAGGGAGGGAGACTAGGCACCATCCAACTGTCTTAGGGACTTGATCCCGGATTTGTGTGGCATTTACTCTTCTTCTCCTGAAGATATCCTGTCATACATATATTGTATTTGTACAGAAATAAGCACACCACCACATGGGACAAGTATACCTTTGTATGCATGTGAACTTTATGTTGTGTGGAAGTCACTTTGGGGATGAATTGCAGCTTGGAAAGCCTGAAGCAAAGTTCTTAACCTGAAGCACTATTTCTGGGTTAGCAGAGTATGTAACCCGAGGTACCAATGGAGGCACAGCTGAGGAGTGGAGATAGTTGGGATGGGGAGGGAACAGGAAAGGGAGAAAGAAAGAGAAGGGGAGAAATGCAACGGATGGATGTGTGGATGGACAGATTGTGTGTGTGTACTTGCAGGCATGCATGAGAAGAAAGGGTGGGGTGATTCCGGCTCTGCCCTCATCCATTGCTAGCATGCAGTCCTGGAAGGTTCCTCATGGAAGAATGTGGCCCTGGGGCTGCAAGACGGTTCTCCACCCTGACATGAAGTCATCACCAATAATCTTTTTTCACCCTGTGCAGAGATGATCGCAAATACATGTGCACATTTGCCCTGATGAAATCTATGTAGGAAAATCATAGCATGTAAGGGGGAAAGACCTGCATGAAGCCAGGATTTCACCCTGTGGATTAGTCTCTGTTAATAGTTCTCAAAGCACTAAAGGTAAAGGTAAAGGTACCCCTGCCTATACGGGCCAGTCGTGTCCGACTCTAGGGTTGCACGCCCATCTCGCTTAAGAGGCCGGGGGCCAGCGCTGTCCGAAGACATTTCCGGGTCACGTGGCCAGCATGACAAGCTGCATCTGGCGAGCCAGCGCAGCACACAGAAACGCCGTTTACCTTCCCGCTGGAGCTGTCCCTATTTATCTACTTGCACCCGGGGGGGCTTTCAAACTGCTAGGTTGGCAGGCGCTGGGACTGAGCAACGGGAGCGCACCCCGCCGCGGGGATTCGAACCGCCGACCTGACGATCGGCAAGTCCTAGGCGCTGAGGTTTTACCCACAGCGCCACCCGCGTCCCCCTCTCAAAGCACTACACTGTTTTTAAAGTTTTATTTTAACGATTTGTTCGTTTTTCAATGTGTGCTGTTTGATGAACTACGTTAAATTGATTTGTATCTCCACTTGCATTTTGTAGTTCTATATGCATTGAATTTTGGGGCCCCATTACAGCAATATTTGATTCACATTTGTAACACTTCTTTTTATACGAAAATCTGTGATGTGAAAATCCATGCGAAAGCACAAAGCTTTCCTACGCACGCTGTCAAAACAAAATACATTCATCTGTTTGAAATCTGAAGCAGCAAATGTTGCTGGTGGATAAATGTCTACTGCACTGCTGCACCATTAAGCAAAAATTAGATCATTAGAAGGTAAGTGTTTTGCACAGCGGCAAGAGGAACCCTAGTTGAGAAAGCAATTGATGGGCAAATAGCTTATATGGCACTCTGCCTCCAAATGAACTATGCGGCAACAGACTTTATTACATTAGGGATCTGATCTACAACTTCAGAGTTTCTGTAATATTGTTATGACCATTATTTCCTGGCATGCAAAGTAGATAAATTGTCTCATCTTCTGGGCATCTTGAAACTTATTTTCTGCAGACAATCAAAGCTGATTAATGGGAAATTAGATGTGGCAGGAAGGGCTTTAAAAGCCCTTAGTCCCAAGCCAGCTGCAATTTAAGTGCCATGTACCAACACATAAAATAACAAAGGAAAACATCTATTTGGAATACTTATTAAGGAAAGGCTTGAGGTTGTGAGGGCCTGGCATGATACAGATGTCAAAACAGCTTAGTGCGCAATCCTATGCCTGCCTGCTCAGGACAGGAGGCTTCTCGGCAGTTCAATCACATACCAGCAAATTCAGCTTGTGCTGTTCTAGGGCTATTTCGAGGTCTTGTGCAATAAGCGAATGTCCCCTAAGGACTGGACTTTTTGCA
Organism: Podarcis tiliguerta; assembly: GCF_965153285.1. NCBI lineage: Eukaryota > Metazoa > Chordata > Lepidosauria > Squamata > Lacertidae > Podarcis > Podarcis tiliguerta. Next base: position 81,890,410 of record NC_139540.1, on the reverse strand, counting down.
ATAAGGAAAATGATGGGGAAATTGGAAAGTGTGGGATAACAGTGTGTGCACAGCCTACAGACGTCCTCAGCAGGACCATTTAACCAGCCCCCATGTCCTTACCTAGAATAGCCTGTGGACCCTATGTCTGCCCCCCCAGCACCTCCCAAAAGTTAACAGCAGGAATGCTCTCAATACTCTTGTCACCTTGCCCTGGCAACCAACTTTCCCCCTTAGCCAGGGGTTGCCAGCCTTTTTGGACCAGGAAGCACATTTTGAATTTCGAGGGAGTACTAGGGGTACGCGTCACAACCCGACTGCCAAGGGAGCACAGCATAGCACAAAATTAGAGACGGGGCAATACTGGTGAATTGTGTTTCCATATGAGAAAAGGCTTAACCTGTTGAATTTCTGCCTAGAAACTAGGACCAACGCTGGAGAAGTGCATTAAAGGGGAGGCTGAAATAGCAGTTCTTTAGAACCCCAAGGATTCTTATTGCCTGGTGTCCAAACAAATCTCTTATCCAGGGGTCAACAACCTTTTTCAGCCGTGGGCCGATCTACCATCCCTCAGACCATGTAGTGGGCTGGACTATATTTTGAAGAAAGAAAGAAAAAGATCAAATTCCTATGCCCACAAATAACCCAGAGATGCATTTTAAATAAAAGGACACATTCTACTCATGTAAAAACACAATGATTCCTGGCTGGATTGAGAAGGCGATTGGGCCGCATCCAGCCCCCGGGCCTTAGGTTGCCTACCCCTGCTCTTAACCATTTCAGGCTCAAACTCCAGTAGACTGAAGGAGCCAGTCTGACTCATTTCACAGGAATCCATTAGAAGGCTACCTGCATGTTTCGTTTCATAGCTTTTGCTTCTTAGCAAGGAAAAGGGCTAGAGGCTAAACTTTTCATTTTCTCCCCCCATTTTAAGGAAAGCCCCTGCCCAACATGCGCCAGCAAAGAAGCCCTTTGAGTAGCCACGACTCTTGGCAAAGTACATGTGCAAATGCCACTGAGAGGATGCTCCTCCATACCTCTCCCCTTCATTACACGCTTGGGGTAAAATCACTGCATGTGCGAATGGAGGGCTGACCTGGAGGCAAATCAGTTTAGCCCGCAATTAATCCCTGCACGCACATAACATCGCGCTTTTTAAATCAGCAAATCTCATATGCTTATTTATGGGTGGGGCTTCGATTATTACCTGGAAAGAGATTTTAACAAAATGAACGGATAAGTGACGTTAGAGATAGCACTAGACCAGGGCCAGATTTAGGTTTAATGAGGCCCTATGCTAGTGAAGGTAATGGGGCCCTTTTTATGTCCAGCTTTCCTTTGTCAACAACAAATTGTCACTGTTTTTTTTTTTTTTTTTTTTTTGTGTTGAATATATGCTATATGGTAATTTATGGACCTAATAGGTATCTAGAGCCATTTGCACATGCAGAACGTAGGCACGCTATATGTAGAAATAAGCAAACCAGTGATATTTTATGGAGCAGGCTAGCAAGCGGGGCCCATTACTTACATCACAGGAGCCTACACAATACAAAACACTGTTGATGTATGTAGGGTTTTTTTTAAAATTTGTTTTTTATCTTATATTTTGGAAATGTACATCCAGGTTTTTTTGGGGGGGGGCAAGAGAGTGGGGCCCTGAGCTATAGCTTGTTTAGCTTATACGTAAGTCCGGCATTTGAGATCCTTTCTCAAGTCCAGTTCTCTCAAATCAGGAATAAAAAGACGATCCTAGACGAGGCACGCACCCACGAGGTGACAGCAGCCACGAAATTAAAAGACGCCTGCTTCTTGGGAGAAAAGCAATGACAAACCTAGACAGCATCTTAAAAAGCAGAGACATCACCTTGCCAACAAAGGTCCGTATAGTTAAAGCTATGGTTTTCCCAGTAGTGATGTATGGAAGTGAAAGCTGGACCATAAAGAAGGCTGATCGCCAAAGAATGGATGCTTTTGAATTATGGTGCTGGAGGAGACTCTTGAGAGTCCCATGGACTGCAAGAAGATCAAACCAAACCATTCTTAAGGAAATCAGCCCTGAGTGCTCAGAGGAAGGACAGATCCTGAAGCTGAGGCTCCAATACTTTGGCCACCTCATGAGAAGAGAAGACTCCCTGGAAAAGACCCTGATGTGGGGAAAGATGGAGGGCACAAGGAGAAGGGGACGACAGAGGACGAGATGGTTGGACAGTGTTCTTGAGGCTGCCAGCATGAGTCTGACCAAGCTGCGGGAGGCAGTGGAAGACAGGAGTCATAGCTGTCAACTTTCCCCTTTTCTTGCGAGGAATCCTATTCGGAATAAGGGAATTTCCCTCAAAAGGGTGGAATATTGACAGCTATGACAGGAGTGCCTGGCGTGCTCTGGTCCATGCGGTCACGAAGAGTCGGACACGACTAAACGACAACAGACGAGGCGCGCAGCTCTTGCACGAATTGCAGAAGCAGCTCCCGAGCTCAGGCCGGCAGCTGTGCAAAGCTGAGCCAAACGTGGCCGCGAGGGGCGAGTGTTTTTCTCACATCCGTAAATAAGAGTGATCTTGGCCACGCTCCCTACATTGGAGAAGCCGCCGAGGTCGGAGGGAGGCGGTCAGCCGTTGAGAGATAAACCCCTTCCAATCTTCTCTGTATCGTTCCAATTTTAGTATATGTGCTGCCGAAGCGAGCACTGTAGTTTCTTTATATTGTATTGTATTGGTGTTTTTCTCTTTCTTTTTTCTGTTTTTGTTTGGTTTTGTAATGTTTTAATTGTTCAAAAAGCAATAAATATTATTTAAAAAAAGAGAGAGATAAACCCCTTCCGCCACCTGGCCCGGCCCCGAAAGCGTCGGCCGCTGTTTCCGCGGGGACGCTGTGCATCTGCCGCACCGGTCCCCCAGCGACGCTGCTCTCCGGCTCTTCCTCCTTTCAGGCCGGCCGGGCCATGCCGTCACGGATGCTTTTCCTCGGCGGCGCCGGCGCCTGCGGGGTGTGCGGGGCTTCGGCGGCGACCAGGCGGGTCCGGCTGCTCCTGCGGCAGGTGGCGGCCTCGGGAAGCGGCGGCGGCGCCGGGAGCGTCCGCACCGGCCGGGCCCGGCTTCTGCACTCGACCGGCAAGGCCGAAGGTAACGGCGGGGTCGAGAGGGCGCCTTCGCGGGCCTCCGCCGCCGCCTCCGGCTGGGGCGCCAAGGTCACCCCCGGCCCAGCGGGGACTGGGAGCCGGGTCTTTGCCGGGTCGCGTCATGGCGGCAGGCCCGGGGGTCCGGAGGATCCCACAGGATCGGACTCTTCTACACAAGGATGAGACGGAAAGGGCTGCTGGAGCCACGGCACCCACTGGCCCTCCGCTTCTGGTCTTCCTTCCCGTGGCTGAGTGAGCTTATGGGACTCACCGCCACCAGAAGAGTTCGGTGACTTCTTCTCCCAAAGGGTTTTTGGGTTTTTTAAAGGCCCTTTTGTGGGGTTGCTCTTCCAGGAGTGCTTCAGCCCTTCCAGTGGAAACGCTGCTTTCTCAAAAGCCACACACCTCTCTGCACCAGCATATTATTATTATTATTATTATTATTATTATTATTATTATTTGAATTTCCCTGGCCTTCCGCTTCTGGTCTTCCTTCCCCGTGGCTGAGTGAGCTTATGGGACTCACCGCCACGAGAAGAGTTTGGCCCGGGTGACTTCTGCTCCCAAAGGGTTTTGGGGTTTTTTAAAGGCCCTTTTGTGGGGTCGCTCTTCCAAGAGTGCTTGAGCCCTTCCAGTGGAACCACTGCTTTCTCAAAGCCACACACCTCTCTGCACCAGTTTTTATTATTATTATTATTATTATTATTATTAATTGAATTTATATACCGTTCGTGGGTCTCAGGGTGGTTCACAGAATAAAATTCTTAGGGGAGGAACAATCTACCTTCCTAACCTGCTTGCTGGCTTCCTAGCAGCATCTCTGGAAACAGGACATCCTTTTTTCTAAACCCTGTTTCCCCTTTAAGTCTTCTCTCATTCCAATGGGAGCTATGCTTTACCTTTTTCCTAATAATAATAATAATAATAATAATAGGAGTTGTTATTGACATGACTGGGCTCCTTCCGTTGAAATAAAGTAAACAAAAGCTACAAATTCTACAAGGAACTGGAAAAATAGGCCACATGGATAGGGATAAATAGGAGATAGACCCCTGCTCCCCCACCCCTGAGACTGGCAGTAACAGCCTTTCTCAACTGGTCTTCCTAGCTAGGGATGATGGGAGTTGTAGTCCAATAACATTGGGGGACCAGAGGTTGAGAAAGGCCGGGCACGAGCCTATATCTTCATCAATATCATTAGTCATTTCATTTCTAGGCTGCTTTATATTTTTAAGAAAAAAACCTCAGATGTGGTTTACAGCACATTTACACTACTTAGTTTATGCTACTTTTATTAAACCCTTTATTGTGGATCTACTTTGGTGGGATTTGCTTCTGGCTGTGATTTTGCAGGTGGTACTAGAGGACCCTTGTTGTCCCTTCCAATTCTACATTTCTATGAGGTACACTGAATTGCAGACTTGCTCTTAATTTCCCAGAATAAATTTACTTAGATGCTCCGTATTTCAGTATAATATAAAAGCAAACTATATGATTCCGTACCACTTTTATTATTTTGGTTTGCAAAATAATCTGTTATTGAGGTTTAGGTTTAACACTAGTATATTTCAAATGTGGTCAGAAGTGACCCTGATTTTTAATGGAACTTACTGCCGCATACATGTGTTTCTGATGATATCTCAGCTTTGACTTTCCATCACATTTATTTTGATTAAAGTGTTCCTGTTTGTCTTTTGTCAATGTTCTAAGCTTCTATATGGGAACCTTTTCTACATGTTTAGCTCAGCTCTGTATGAAGTCTTTGACGTGTATCTCCTTTTGAACATCTTGCATGCTTTTCATTGTGCTTCTGCAGGGGTTGTGATCATAACATCTTGTTTGGAGAGTGGTTTGCCCATTTTTCGCTCTCAGTATAAATTTCTTGTCGTCTCCCAGGCGCACTAAGGATTTCTGAGCTTTTCCTTATCTCTTGCTTTTTAAAAACCTGATAATAAGTACTTCCACAGCAAGATTTGTTTCCACAGCTGCCCAACATCATCAGTTTTGATCAAAGTCCTTTTAGTTAATTTTTTGCAGGTCATCCCCGCCCCCCAGCCCTGAAACTGACTTGCAGAAACTCAGATTAATTTCAGTTGCATCAAAAACATTATTAAAGAAAAATAATAACAGTTGACTTTAAAGAACATATTCAAAATGAGTAGTTAACCCTGGTGTTAAGAAGTAACTATTTTTGAAATGAGAAATGAGTATACAACAATTGAGTATACAACAGCTGGCAGACAGGAAAGATAATGAAATCCTAAAATTGTTGAAATGGGATATGTTTGCCCCATGATGTTGTGTTGTTTGTACTGTTTTATTGTTGTTAGCCGCCCTGAGCCCGGCTTCGGCTGGGGAGGGCGGGATATAAATAAAATTTATTATTATTATTATTATTATGATCAAACAGAGATTTGTATAACATCCTCCCATTTATCACTTGAGAATCTGATGATTGAGCTCTAAATATTCCTTCTCTCTTTAGCTTCACTATGGCCACATATGCATCCCAGAAGTGCTGAAAACAATAATAAAACTTGTCTGTCAGTCTTCCATTACCCCATGTTGTTCTCAGCTATAGTGAGGTGTGATTGCCATGTGGTATTTCAGAGCCCCCCTCCTTAATTTAGTGAAAAAATTAATGTTTTTACTCTTACAGCTTTGGGGGTCTATTCTGCCCCTCTTGGAATGACTGAGAAAACCACACAGGGTGCTTGCTGCAAGTCAGTGCTCTTGCAAAATGTATTTAAATGTTTAATACCTGCCATATCTACAGATGCTTAGCACAGAACTTGCTCTGCTCATTTAATATGAAAAAAAATCATATTTGGTCTATTTTCACAATAGGTAATGGGGTGTACTATACACACACAGTAGTTTGAAGTGGATATGAGATGTGACATGCTTTTCTTGTTCTCCATGTGGCATTCTCCTCATCAAAATGCCAACCCACAATCCTTCTCTCCCAATAAAATACTGATATTCTCATTCTTTGGATAACCCAATAAGGAAAAACAAGCCACTTGTCATCTGTAGCTGCTGCTGGTGTGGATGCTTTTTAGTGCTTATTTTTTTAGGGGGGCAGTTTGTCAATGTGTGTTTCATTGAGGACGCTCTGTTGCCACACACCCTGTTTCATTTTTCTCCTTACCTGATTGCAACCTAGCCATTGGGTTTTGGGTAGCCTACATGATGCTGAAGGCATCTCACACAGGGCCTCAAACCCTTGGAACTGCCCCCCTCCCCCCCCCTGCATCCTGGAGCGGGCGCATTGAGTGAACCTTGCCCGGAAAGCAAGGCAGAGAGCTCAAAAGCTGTTTCCATGCTGGGAAATTCTTGTGTGCATTTAATTACACAGTTTCAGGATTCAGGTGTAATAATGATTAAAATAGATTGGTTCAAACTAGATTTCAGTGGGTCTGTGCTAAGCATGACTAAGCCTAGATTCAACCTCACATCTTTAAATAAAATGTTAAGTATCACAACTTGAATGAATGACCTGGTTTTTTTGTAGAATCTCTGCAAAGTGGCTGATGGAGCTATTCATTTACACGTGTCCTTTTTCTAAAGTTCTTGGGGTTGCAAAGGCCAGGAGTTGAAGCGGAAGCTAGATTAAGGTTACCAGACGTCCCCTTTTCCTGGGGACAGTCCCCGGATTTACAAATCAGTCCCCATACAAAATCCATTGGAGTTGAAAAGTGTCCCCGGATTCATTGGGAAAAAATCCGGTAACCTTAAGCTAGATATACTAGGTTTGTTACTCTGTACAAAGGTTTACTATTGCAACTATTGACACAGAGAGCAAAGGCTATAACAAAGATTTTATGGTTAAAGTGTCATCTTGGATCATGCCCTGCAGGAAGGTTCAGAAAATATTATGTGCCCTGAATGAGCAAATGTCTTCCTCTTTGTAGGCTGTGTTAGATTTGTGATGATTGTATAGTTAGCAATCAGTGACAGTTCTCCCTTTTCATTTCAGGTGATACTGTTACTATTGGAGATGTGTCATACAAACTCAAAATTCCAAGAAATCCAGAACTTGTCCCAGTGAACTACAGTAAGAAACAATATTCTTCTAATACCCAGCTGGTTAAACATATATGAATAATAGTAATGATTTTAAAATTTATTTTCACCCCACCCTTCTCCGTGACGGACTCAAGGCAGCTTACAGATAAGAACAACATTCGCTAAAAACCATTAAAAACAACCTGCAATAGATTTTTTTTTAAAGCTTTTTGATGTTATACTGTGAATTTATGTCAGAAGCCAGCTTGGCAGGGTTTGACTAGAAGGCAGCCTGCAAATAGTTAAATAAATATTAGAAGAGTTTGATTACTACAGGATGGAGAGAAGGTGGAGGAAAGATAAAAGGAAATGCAAGATGGAGAAAGTCTGGGAAGATAACATTTTTTGGGTTGTCTTCATTAGTAATGGTTAATTACTTTATGTTAACCTGAGCACTAGTCAAATAAAACTATAAGATCAACTAAACATATCTGCCAATTCCTACCTACAGGCCTTTCTATGCTCTTGTTAATAATAATAATAATAATAATAATAATAATAATAATAATAATAAATTTTATTTATATCCCGCCCTCCCCAGCCAAAGCCGGGCTCAGGGCGGCTAACAACAATTAAATAATCAAACAATCAAACATTCTAAAAACATTCCATTATAAAAATTAATTAAAATCAAATTAACGGCAACCGTTAAGCAAAATTCTGTGCAGGTTGCCAGAGGAGGGAGTCAGGCTGGGCCCTGACCAAAGGCCTGGTGGAACAACTCTGTCTTGCAGGCCCTGCGGAAAGATGTCAGGTCCCGCAGGGCCCTAGTCTCTTGTGACAGAGCGTTCCACCAGATTGGAGCCGCAGCCGAGAAAGCCCTGGCTCTAGTTGAGGCCAGCCTAACCTCTCTGAGGTTATTTCATATAAAGGAAATAGTGAAATTTTGTAGGAGCTGATTATAGTATTGAAAAGTGCATTTGAGTGCCCTTGTGTCCGTAGGGTCTGTGGCCCTGAGGCTTTGGGGGGTATTCTTGTATGCATTTATGTTCTGTTCCCATCTGACAGGTTGTTTTGCATTCTTGAGTTTTCTTGCCATTTTAGATGTCTCTTAAATCTGATCCAATTTCTTTTCTTCAAACCGTAACTAAAAATAGAGCTAGCTAAATTTATTAATGTGAAATGTACCAAGAGCGTGGATTTGCATAGCAAGTAAACTGCTCTTGGGCTTCTAATGCTGGCTGTGATCACACATCATGTTAAGCCATACTTAATGGTTCTCTGTGGTTTAATGTGAACAAGCCGCCTGCCGCCTGCTGAGAAGTCCCGGCTTCTAGCTATACCATGCCGAGAACAGGGATGCCACACCAGCGTTGAAAGCTGTTTTCAAATCCCTGTTCTGCGTTAACCGTGCCTAAGCCTGGCAAAGGAAGCTCACACATAAGAGAGAAGGAGCCATGTGGAGAATAGAATGAAGGCAGCATTGGCCTTTGCCAGGGACTATAGCACTTTCCATAGCCCAGGGGTAGCCAACATAGTGCCCTTCAGACGTGGTTTAACTCCAGCTGCCATCAGCCTTAGCCAGCTTGGCCAGCAGTCAGGAATGATGGGAGCTGTAGGCCAGCAACCTAGGGAGTGAGGCCACCACATTGGCTATTGCTGCAATAGCTCGATGGCCATTCCTGGAGAAAACACTCTCTTGTATTTGTCTCATTTGTAGCCCCAAGAAGGTAAAAGAGCTGCCTTTGTCTTACTCTTATTTTACCTTCCTAAGTATCTTGTGAGTGCTGGCAGAAATGATGTGCTAAAGTCTACCCGGGGACTTTCAGCGATGAGCAGAGATTACTTATTTGTTTGTTTAGTTGCCTAACATAGGCCAGTCTTGAGACGCCTTAATGTTTAATCAAATGTCCAGCCGGAGGAAAATCTTAACCTGGCTCACCCGCTGCCTCGCCTTTAAACCCAAGACTCTTGATGGCACTTCCTTTTATTAATTTAACTGGACTCGTATCAGTCCATTTTATGCATCCCAAACACTGTCAGTTGCATTGCTTTGAACTTTAATAGATTTGAAATGTTTGTACTCTGAAAAAAAGGAGCTCTAACAGTGAGGCTAGAAAGATAAATTCAGAAATTGAAGAGCAGTATCAAAACTATTAAAGGTGCTTTGTAATTAAAAAATGTTGGTTTGTAAATTCTTAATTTAGACCAAAGTCCACGCTTTCTTATTTAGTTTCAGACTCTGTGGCTCAGTCTGTAATCCAGCATTTAAGATGGATCATGCAAAAAGACCTTTTGGGCCAAGACGTCTTTCTCATAGGACCACCTGGACCTCTTCGGCGATCGATTGCCATGCAGTACTTGGTAAGCTTGGGGAGAGAGACTTAATTTTCATTTGGATACAAGATGGGTGACACCTGGCTTGAGAGCAGTACATGTGAAAAGGATCTATGAGTCTTGGTTGACCACAAACTTGACATGAGCCAGCAGTGTGACGCGGCAGCTAAAAAAGCCAATGCAATTCTGGGCTGCATCAATAGGAGTATAGCATCTAGATCAAGGGAAGTAATAGTGCCACTGTATTCTGCTCTGGTCAGACCTCACCTGGAGTACTGTGTCCAGTTCTGGGCACCACAGTTCAAGAAGGACACTGACAAACTGGAACGTGTCCAGAGGAGGGCAACCAAAATGGTCAAAGGCCTGGAAACGATGCCTTATGAGGAACGGCTAAGGGAGCTGGGCATGTTTAGCCTGGAGAAGAGGAGGTTAAGGGGTGATATGATAGCCATGTTCAAATATATAAAAGGATGTCACATAGAGGAAGGAGAAAGGTTGTTTTCTGCTGCTCCAGAGAAGCGGACACGGAGCAATGGATCCAAACTACAAGAAAGAAGATTCCACCTAAACATTAGGAAGAACTTCCTGACAGTAAGAGCTGTTTGACAGTGGAATTTGCTGCCAAGGAGTGTGGTGGAGTCTCCTTCTTTGGAGGTCTTTAAGCAGAGGCTTGACAACCATATGTCAGGAGTGCTCTGATGGTGTTTCCTGCTTGGCAGGGGGTTGGACTCAATGGCCCTTGTGGTCTCTTCCAATTCTATGATTCTATGAACAATACTAATAATGATAAAGAAGTAATAGCAATGCTGTTTATATGTTTATGATTATTGCTTTCTGTCATGCTATGAGTCACAATGATGGAACATATTGCAAGATCTTTTTACTTTGGTGTGTCTCTCTTATCTCTCCTTTTATCTGGCCTCCTTACTTTGTTTTGATCCATCCAAGTGATTTAAAGCTGAATGTTTCAGAAATGTTCATAAGGAGGTAGCCTGCAAAAAAAAATGCAACCATGCTGATTGAGGGAGAGCACTAAACTGGGCCTCAAGAGATGGTGTTGCTCTTTTGTTTTATTCCATTTCACTGCCTCTCCCTCTGTTGGATAATTTGCTGTGACGCAGTGCTGATTGTAATCTATATGTTTTCAAATATTGTGCTGTGTCCTACAGGAGTTGACCAAGCGAGAAGTGGAGTACATTGCACTCTCCAGGGACACAACAGAAACAGATCTCAAACAGCGGAGAGAGATCCGAGCTGGGACCGCTTACTACATTGATCAGGTGAGTACCTATAATTGCCGTGGGTCTTTATTGTCAATTTGATGAGAACCGATGATTTCTGGGCAAGGTTCTTGAGAGCGTGGTTGCCAACCAGATCCAGGTACTCTTATGGAGTCAGATTTCCTAGATCCATTTCAGCCAGAATTCAAGCCTGGTTTTGATATGGAAACTTCCTTGGTCGCCTTGCATGATGACTTGTGTTGAGAGAGAGACAGGGAGAGTGTGACTCCATGGACCCTACTTGATCTTTTGGTACCTTTTGATACTGTTGACGATAGAAACCTTTTGTTTGAGTTTGGGTATTGGGGGCACTGTGCTGTAGGGGTTTCATTCCTGCTTGAATTGATGGCTCCAAAATGTGGTTCCTGGAGGAGCAATGCTTGGCTCTGGGGATTCTCCAGTGTGGGGTCCCACAGGAGTCAACTCTGCCCCTGCTCCATCTGTGTAACATCTACATGAAACTGCTGAGTGGGATCATACAGAGTTTTGTAGAGCAGTGTTCCCCAACCTTGGGCCTCCAGCTGTTTTTGGACTACAATTCCCATCATCCTTGACCACTGGTCTTGCTAGCAAGGGATGATGGGAGTTGTAGTCCAAAAACAGCTGGAGGCCCAAGGTTGGGGAACACTGTTGTAGAGCATTGGCACCACTGCAGTGACACACCGCTGCATTTCTCCTTCTGCATTTTGAATTAGCTCTTGGTTGTGATAATAGACTAGATGAGGGCTAATAAACTGAAGCTTAATCTAGTCAACACTGAGATGCTGTGGTGGGTGGTTCCTCTGGCATATTTGTGTGGCCCCTACTCAAGAGGGGCCATTCTCCCTTGGAAGGAGTGAGGGGGGCAGAGATTCTCCTGGATCCATTGCAGTCCCTTGGAGCACAGGTGGCCTCGATGCCACAATGTTCCATCCTTGGGTTTAGGCTGGTGGCCCAACTGCAACTCTATCTCTAGAGGAAGAACTTGGCTATAGTAATATATGCTGTATGTAAAGGTAGGGCCCCCAATTCTTGCAATTCACATTCTCCCCTGAAAGTTGACAGATATTCCACCCCTGTTTTCACAGGGGAGTATGGTCCTGCAAATGTGTGCAGTGGGAAATATTCAGCCTAGCTTTTGTTTTGTGAACTCCTATTCAGCTGTTTTTGCTTCTGAAGCTGGTTTTGTTTTGATGGGCAGTGTGCCGTACGAGCAGCCACCGAAGGCAGAATCTTGGTTCTGGAAGGCTTGGAGAAGGCCGAGCGGAACGTCTTACCCGTCTTGAACAATTTACTGGAGAACCGGGAGATGCAACTTGAAGATGGCCGTTTTCTCATGTCAGCAGAACGTTATGACAAACTGCTGAAGGTATTGGGTTGTTCCATCAATATTAGATCCCAAACAACATTAAACCTAAAATAAAAGTTGCTGGAGAAGCCTTGATCTCTAGAAGGCTTATTCTTTATATGGTTTATTTTATATTCACTCCTTCCCTGCTGGATCTCTCAAGTAACATTTTACTGCATGGAACTCTTTCTTTCTTCATTATATTTCTAAACATGTTTGCCCTTAAATACCACAATATCTATCTAACACATGCTTCTCATAGTGGGGAGGTCGGTACACCAAAGGAATCCTGTACTGCCCCTATTGCCCAACTGCCAGAACTTGCACTCGGAAAATTGGGTCTCCCTAATAGGAAGGTTGGGGACGCGGGTAGCGCTGTGGGTAAAAGCCTCAGCGCCTAGGGCTTGCCGATCGAAAGGTCGGCGGTTCGAATCCCCGCAGCGGGGTGCGCTCCCGTTGTTCGGTCCCAGCGCCTGCCAACCTAGCAGTTCGAAAGCACTCCCGGGTGCAAGTAGATAAATAGGGACCGCTTACTAGTGGGAAGGTAAACGGCGTTTCCGTGTTCGGCTCTGGCTCGCCAGAGCAGCAATGTCACGCTGGCCACGTGACCCGGAAGTGTCTCCGGACAGCGCTGGCCCTCGGCCTCTTGAGTGAGATGGGCGCACAACCCTAGAGTCTGTCAAGACTGGCCCGTACAGGCAGGGGTACCTTTACCTTTAATAGGAAGGTTGGTGAAAACGAAGGACTTCTTAAAAATCACTGCAACCTCCCTCCCCACCCAAACGATCTGGGTTGCTGTGCATAAGAGAAACCTGGTGGACAAGCAGTGGCAAGAACAGGCGCAGCTACCATGCCCAGGTCAATTCCTTGATCGAGTCATGGATGGCTCTGGTCTTATGAATCATTGACCTGGCATTGCAGGTAATGATGGCTACCTTGGCTTGTACCAACATTCCCCCCCTCCTCTTTTTAAAGGAAGATTTCTAAAATTGTTTTCAGGGTTATGGCTCACTGTGAAAGCACAGTGAACATGCATGCAGATCACTAATGTGTGAAGTGACTATTAAAATCTAAAATCAATATGCAGTTTTGTTAATACTGGCATTTGTATTGAAGCTGAAGGAGTGTGAGCTCCATGTCTTTATCATTTGTTGTCCAATTCAAACAGCTCTTCATTGGGTACTCTGAATAGTTGGTCTTTTTTCTGAAGTGGTTGCAGAATTCTAATTATAGGCTTCATTTATTCAGGAGCATAATAAATCAGAGTTGGATGCATGGAAGATTGTTAGAGTCAGTGAAAACTTCAGAGTCATTGCCCTGGGCCTTCCCGTCCCCCGATATTTGGGTAACCCATTAGACCCACCTCTGCGATCTAGATTTCAAGCAAGAGATGTTTATTATCTACCGTTTAAGGTAAGTAGTGTTACGGGTGTCTGGAGTTGTACACAAAGTACAGTTGAATGATGCTTCAATGTGTGCATTTACATGGGAGTCAAAGGTGTTCTAAAGGAGGAAAATGAAATGACGGAGAAGCTAAATGCATTATTTGCATTTGTTTTTCACTGTGGAAGGGCAGATGCCTGTCTCTTTACTCACTTTATCAGGAAGTGAGTGAGGAACTGAGGCAAATAGAAGTGACAAGAGCTGATGTTTTAGGCCATGTTGACAAATAAAAAATGAAGGCTTCACCAGCTCTAGACGGCATCTACACAGGAGCTCTTTAAGAACTCAAAATTCGAAGTGCCTACGATTGAAGAATGGAGAATGAAATTAATGGATTATGCAGAACTGGATAAGTTAACAGGGAGGATCCGGAACCGACGAGACCAGAGATTCACCGAGGACTGGAATAAGTTTACAGAATATATCAAAAATATTTGTGATAAGCAGATAACGTTTGTAAGTTTTCAGGAAGCTTTGTGAGAATGTATGGTAGAAATATTGCTTAAATAATATGATAAGGCAAATAATTATATAGTGCAATATTAAATTAAGAAATGTGGAGAAAGTGAAAATACGGAGAATTATCAGACATGTTGATGGAAGTCCAAAAGAGGATGTTGGTGATAATGGGATGTTTAATTTTGTATAAATTTATATTGGAAAATTAATAAAAAATATTTATTAAAAAAAAATAGAATTGCTAATCATCTAGCAAAAAACAACAACCCACAGTTGGGGAGTAGGGATCCAGGACAGTTAGCTTAACATCTGTTCTGCAAACTAAAGTCCAGTCTACTTAACCTTTTAGAATTCTTTGAGTGCATCAATAAGCATGTAGGGAGGGATGATGCAGTAGACTGTGTGTGTTCGACTTTTTGAAAAGCTGTTGCAAAGCCCACCACCAAAGACTTCTGAGCAAGCTTAGCAGTCATGGAACAAGTTATCTTATGGATAAGCAAGTGGTTAAAGTACAGGAAGCGCAGAGCATGAATAAATGTCATAATGGAATAATGTAGGATCCTCAAAGGATCTGTATTGGAAGTGGTGCTTTTTATATTCTTCACAAACGATCTGGCGTTAGTGGTGAGCTGGAAAGAGGCCAAGTTTTTGATGACACAAAATTGTTCAGAATATAAAAACGAAAAGGACGGTGAGGAGCTCCAAAAGGATCTCTCCAAACTGGGTGAATAGATGTTAAAATGGCAAACACCGCGTAATGTTAGCAAGTGTAAAGTGGTGTGCATTGTAACATAGCATCTGACGTTGACGGACCAGGAACGAGAACTTGGGTGGAGAGCTTGATGAAGATTTCACCTTGCACCCTGGTGGACAGAGTGCTGTTGCTTGAGTAAATGGCCTGATAGGTGATACTGTCTTCTGTTTTAGGACCATCTTTCACAGTTATATTGTATTGGACCTAACGTTTCAACTGAGAGGTAAATATATGCATTACAGCTATGCATAAATGTTCTTAGAATTTAGTTTTCTTACTTATTGGCTTCCCTCTTAGAATATTAGAGTTGTGTAGAGTTGTTGTGATATGACCAAATGAATTGGGTGAGATAGTCTAGACATGATACACAAAGGTTCAGATTTTTATTAGGCCTGCTAACAGATTTCATGGCTAATCTACTTTAGGTAATGGTGGTACAAAATTCGGGTATGTCTGTCTTCCAAGCAAACTCACATCTTTAGGATGGGGTGAGAAAGAATCCTCTGTGAATAAACCTAGGTGAGCTCCTTGATGACAGAGGTCCTGTAGTTTGTTTAAACTATAGTTAATGAGGAAAAAGTCAGAAACAGCTGAGCAACTGTGATTTCAGATCTTCCTGAAACCATAGTTTAAACCACAGTTCCCCAAGTTCAGATATTATTGTGGGAATGTTCAGGGAGGCAGGAGAGGATATATTGTATATTAATATCCTTCCTAACTTGTGCCAGCAAGTTCTATAACTTAGCAGAGTTTTACGTTCCCATTTTAAACGCACAGCAGATAGCTGGTTGCCGTCTTGTTTAAGCCTCTCAATAGTAGATTTCTGGTGAGTTCCCTTATATCCCTCTTAAAAGAATAAACACGCCACAATCTTGTGTAAAGTACAGTGGTGCCTCGCAAGACAAAAAGAATCCGTTCCGCGAGTCTCTTCGTCTAGTGGTTTTTTGTCTTGCGAAGCAACCCTATTAGCGGATTAGCGCTATTAGCGGTTTAGTGGCTATTAGCAGCTATTAAAGGCTTAAGGGATTAGCGGATTAGCTGCTAAAAGGCTATTAGCAGCTTAGTGCCTTAGAAAAAGGGGGTGGGGAGTGAAAAAAAATCGCAAGAATCGCAAGACATTTTCGTCTTGCGAAGCAAGCCCATAGAGAAATTCGTCCTGCGAAGCGCATTGAAAAACGGAAAACCCTTTCGTCTAGCGGGTTTTCCGTCTTGCGAGGCATTCGTCTTGCGGGGCACCACTGTATATAAAGGAAGTTTACTTACATCATCAGTTCACAGTTGGATCCCTGAAGGCAGACTTAGTTACAAAGTATATACATGTGGATCTATCCCATATGGTGATAGTCCCAGGGTGCTCTATTGGCTAAGAGCCAACAAAGCAATTCCAGCTAAAAGCTGCTGTTCCAACAATGGAGGAAGTCAAAAAAGAGTGTGGCAGCATGCCTTGTCCTTTTGTTACCTGGACAGGTAAGGTCACACCCACCTCTAGTCACATGCAAAGGAAGGATGTTCCAGCCAGGAGGAAACAGGAAGCTTTCGACTGGCTGGACCAAACATTCCCCCGGAATGCTTCTCTAGGAAAACAAGAAATGTTGTGTTTGACTGCTCTCAGTGGATTACATCCCGCAATTATGGGGAATTGCACTCAGTTTAAAATTGGAAGCGGGGGCTTCTGATCTCTTCCTTAGTGTGCAAAACAGGAGATACTGGGCATGCACAAGATGGAGGCCTGCAGCTTGTTCATGTAAGTGGTCCTGTGAAGTCTGAATGGGGCCAATGTGAGGTTAAAGACACTTGCACCTTTTTTGTTTTGATTGCTTGTTTCCTTTTTAGAATTTGTGGATAAATAAGCTGAATGGGCCAGGGATGGGAAATAGAGCATCTTAAATTTCAGCAATGATCTCTTGCTCTGTTAGAAACATGCCTTAAAAACAACAACTGTGGCTTGCAGGATCAAACATTCTGCGCTGGATCCCATGTTGTGTGTGGACATGGCATGTACACAGGATGGATATATGCCTTCCTGTTTGCACTCCTGATATTATGGTTGTAGCAACTGTTAGCCTTACTTTAGTTAGCATTTTGAATTTAAGATTAAAATTTACCTAGATGGGTTTCCGTCAGTATATTCTAAAACTTTAGGGTTGCCATATTTTGAAGAGCAAAAAAGAAGATCCATTTGCCGTCTTCTACTTTTAACTATGGATCACTATGACGACACTCATTTTACATACCCTGGAAAAAGAGGACGTGTCCTGGAATAAGAGGACATATGGCAACCCTATGAAAGAAGCTAGTACTCTAATTAAAGCGGAACCAAATAAAGTGGCCTCTATTGCAATATCATCTAGACCAGGGGTCTGCAACCCGCGGCTCCGGAGCCGCATGTGGCTCTTTTACACCTTTGCCACGGCTCCGGGGCGGATACTAGCGAGGGGAGGAGGCGCATTGTGCGCCCCGACACTCCCCACTGTGGCGGGCACTGTACTGGCTGTGACGTCGCATGGGGGCGGTGCGTGCGTTACGATCCTGTATATATAGCATTAAGGTAAGAAACAATATATGCAGTGTTATGTTTGTTTTAAATGTCACAATTGTTTTGCGGCTCCCAGTTTTTTTCCCCTTCGGAAACGGGTCCAAGTGGCTCTTTTTGTCTTAAAGGTTGCAGACCCCTGATCTAGACGATTGCTCTATTTAACAAGGATTTTAAGATGTTATCCATATTGGCAGCTAGATTAAGCAAATTTATTGCTAAATAATTTGATGCAGATTAAACTGGATTTATCCTGAATTTCAACTTGAGAGTATATTAAAAGGTTCATTAATAGTATTAATGCTATCTATATTCTGAAACAAGGGTCTAGCTTTTTTTTAGATCCCAAAAAGGCATTTGATAGGCTTGAATGACCCTATCTAGCACAGCCTTTACAAACATTTGGAAGTGTATATGTTTCTTAAAGATGAATTAAAGCTTCCTGGATGGGCAGGATAGCATCAGTTAAAATGACGATTTTACCGTTTTTAATTCTTTTTGTTTTAAACCCTGCCTATAAGTATTTCAGGAAAGGACCTAAAGAAATGGCAAAAAATGATTGTAAGCGTTACTCATCAGGGCAAGAGACCTAGATTACGATTAGCTGTTTTGTCCTAACCTTCCCAGAGAGGAGCTATTGGTTTAACATATCTGCAAAGATATCATGATGCGGTCCATATACAAAATGCCATTACAGGCAGCGGCCACTAGAGGCACATCCAATATGTGTGAACCATGCACATATGCCTTGGGCCGAACCCAGAAGTGACCCGAAAGCATCACAAAAATGTCACCAAAAGGGGTGGAACAGGGTGTTTGCAGGCTTTTTCAATGGTGTTTCAACCCCCACATAAGCCTGTAGTATGATCAACAATGTGAAAAGGGAATATTTGGATACAATCAGAGTTTGATAAATTTGAGCACAGAATACCAGGTAACCCATTTTTTATTCATAACATAAACTGTCCAAGAAATTATAACAAACCCATTTTGCAAAAGCAGAATTAAAGATTGTCGATCCTGGATATAAAAATGAGCACCTCCGGTATCACAGTTGGCTCCATTCGCATTGCAGCCCTTCTTCCACACATCTGATAGGAAGCTGATGGATTTCAACTGGAAAGAAAGAGGCTTTTATAGGTTGATTCACTTTTAAGAAAGCGATATTTCTCCCACAGCAGGGCAAATCATGGAAAGAATGGAAGGGTGTAATATGAATTGGCTATTGATCTTTCAGGTAAAACACTTCATCTCAAACTCAACAGTTAAATCTCAGGCAATGAGACCATTACCACCATTTGAAAATCTGATTTTGAATCCCCCCAGTTATCAATTTTAAGGTGAATTAAGGCTATGTATAGTGCCCATATAACCAAGCTAGTCAATGATGGAGCTATTTCAGAGCCATTCTTATTAAACTGGGACACAAGGCACAGACACTCTTTGTCATCACTGCTGTTTGGATGCAATTTGCTATTGCAATTAGATTTAGTGAAGGAACCAACGGGGTGAAGTTGGTAAAAAGAAATGAATCTTTTATGAAAAATATTATTTTTCTTTTAAAAAGTGTTTTATTTAGAAGTATTGTTTGTCTAACATTTTCTGCCTTTGGGTTTTCTTTCTAGAATTTCTAAACTTTTGTCATTTGCAACTACTTTTTGCACCCAAGAATCCTCCGCCCTGGGTCTCCCTGATTTTCCTCTGGACACGTTAGCATCTGCTGTGCAGATTCTGGTAGGTCCTTGCAAATAAATAATGGATACCGAGATGGAGATTCCTTATCTGGAGTTTAGGGGAAGCATTCAGGTATTAAGGAGAAAGAAACTGCTTTTACAGTGTAGCTAGGGGAAAAAAAGAGAAAATAGCAAATTGCTGCAGTGAAAGCTTATTTTCTTTTCTAACATAGTTGTCATCTGCAACTGAAATCAGTTTTGTATTGTTGAATAGTTTGTTTAAATGTTAGGGTTCATTATTGTTTCACAGGATGGTGTACCACTTTAAAAGCCAGGGTGCATATCCTGACCTAGTTTTTACAGCTGTGTAGCAGTGTAGCAGGTGCTGATAAGTCACTGTAATTAGCTGTGTCAGCAATTGTGAATGGTATATAATGTGCTGTATGTACCTCACTCTGTCTCCTTGTGGATGGATAGGTGATGATTATAGACACTATGTAAGGTTTATGTTAGAGGAGTTTTGTTATTAAATCTTGCAAAGATCTCTTTACGTCTCTTCAATGATTCCATCCGTGTGGTCTACTCTGCACGCACTCTGCGGCATGTTTCAAATGCCCAATAGCACCATGTCAAACCTTGGCCAATGAACTAATGCTTTTTGGATCCCACAGTCAAGGCTCAAATTTGCCCAGCAGCAATCCTGCAGAACAGAATAAAGCTCAACCAGTAAAGCCACAGATTCAAGACTGTAGCTGAAAGGAATCACTCGGGTTATTATTGAACAAAACTGCACGACACTTTGAGAGATTATGGAATTTATAGGAAATAAAACCTCTTTAAGCTCCCTCTTGTATTAGGTTAATCAAATTCATAGTTACTAATTCAAGGCAGAAGGCTATCCCTTGCGGTCTTCACTTGCGCAAGGCTTGCAAATGACAAGTCTTGGCTGAAGCAGAGCCAGCTTGGCTTTGCTGTCTTGTCTCACAAATATTTTAAAGTTCTTTGAGAAGGTGAGCTAGAATATTGATAGAGCTGATCCGGTTAACAGAATGGACTTGGGCTTCCAAAAAGCTTTTGACAAGGTACTTCACTGCAGACTCCTGAGATCAGTGGCGTAGCGTGGGGGGTGCAGGGGGGGCCAGCCGCACCGGGCGCAACATCTGGGGGGGGGGCGCTCGCACTCGCAGCTCTCTGCCCCTACCTGGCTCACTCACTCTCTCTCACTGCAGTGCTGGCTGTGCGAATCCGATCCGAGCCGCCGGGTTGCCGCCCACTGTGGAGGGGAGGGTGCCAGGCGTGCGGTGCGGTGCGGAGAGAGAGCGAGGGACTATCTGGGGGAGGGACAGTGCAGCGGGGGGGGGCGCAAATTACTTGCCTTGCCCCAGGTTAGGGGGCGCAAATTACTTGCCTTGCCCCGGGTGCTGACAACCCACGCTACGCCACTGCCTGAGATCACTTCCCAGGCATGGACCCAGAAGAGAGTTCCTCCTGTGGATCTAGAGTTGGCTGAGTAGCAGGAAGCAGAGAGTAGCAATAATTCAGAGGCAATCTTTGTCCTTTTGCTTCAGACAATCAACCATCTTCAGCTGGCCCTGCCTGTGGCCTTGAGGAAATCCTGCTTTTTTGCTTGGGTTTCTCTAATTTCAGAGCTATCTTTTTGAGTCTAGTGGAACCTAGGAACCTCAGAAAATTGAGCTTGCCGAATAACTTTTGAAATACTGATGAATGGCACTCACTTGCCTGTTTCCCACAAAATGTTGGCACCAATGTTTCTTTCAGGTTTAGCACAATAGGGATTCTATGGTCACTTTTTCTGTTCTCTCTCTCCCCTCCCAGAACTGCTTGCCCATGATGTCAATCCAGCAAATAATCAGGTGGCTTTATCCATATAATGTTCTTTTGGGGAGGGAAGGCAAGACAGCCGTAGAAGATGCCTTAAAGGTAAGCGTTCACTCTTTCCCTACAAATTATTCTGGCATAGGTAGCAGCCGCACTTTACAGTTCTCTGGAATAAAATAATAATAATAATGGCTAAATTATTGGTTTCAAAGCTAGAGAAAGCCCTATGGTCTCAAGAACTTTCTCTTCTGCTGCTGTTTTATGTGTCTCCAAAAGTGTCTTCTAGTTATTGTGGCTTTCTGTATTTAGTTTGTGTCATTTTGGGTGGGGACAGAGAGGACTGATGAAAACTGTAAGTGAAGGCCTTCCATGAGATGTATTTTCTTTTTGTGGTTCTTTTTTAAAATACAGTGGTGCCCCGCAAGTCGAATGCCTTGCAAGACGGAAAACCCGCAAGACGAAAGGGTTTTCCGTTTGCAGAGGCGCTTTGCAAGACGAATTTCCCTATGGGCTTGCTTCGCAAGACGAAAATTGACGGAAAATTTTGAGGGTTTTTTCCGCTCCAAAACCCCTTTTTCTGAAGCGCTAAGCTGCTAAAAGCCTTTTAGCAGCAAAACCGCTAATCCCTTAAGCCTTAAAAAGCCGTTTTTAGCCCTTAAACTGTCAATAGCGCTAATAGCACTAATCCGCTAATGGGCTTGCTTCGCAAGACGAAAAAACCGCAAGACGAAAAGACTCGCGGAACGGATTCTTTTCGTCTTGCGAGGCACCACTGTACATATTTTTATTAAAAATTTCTTAATTTACAAAAATGCATGCATTGTCTATTTTCTCAAGTTGTGTTTTCTGCAGATCATTTTCATTTGTTGTGAGACATTAATGTTGCAAACAGTGTTAGGTTAGGAAGAAAAGGGGGGAAAGGGGGAGAGGGAAATGGTGAGTGGGGTCGGGTGGCAGTGCTTCTGTTCTTCTACTCAGTGTATGTGTGGGGTTTTGTGTCAGTGTCACTTGTGTGGGTTCTCTTACTATTCGCTTGTTGTATTTCCTTGGTGGTGAGAGAGGTTGAGGCTGGCTTAGAATGTGGTTGGTTGTCTTTGGTTGGCTGTAGTGAGATTTGCTTTTGTTTGTGAGTGGGGTGTGTGTGTGTGTGTGTGTCTGTCTGTCTGTCTGTGTGTGTGTGTTTTCGGATCAGGTTAGCCAGATTGATTCGTATGCTGTCGGTGGATTCTTCTTGTTGTCTTGTTGGGCTGTGTATGCTTCGTGATTCTTTTTGACATGTTGAAGTCTAATGATGATTGAATAGTAAGGATGTCTTGAGGGACGTAGTCTTCCATGTTCATGGTGCCCTGTAGGCTTATTAAATATAAGTTAATTGAGTGAAACACAGAAGATCTGCATTGACAGTGCTCTTGCTTAAGGGGACATATGCAACCCAAACTTGTTCATACTTCTTGAAAGTAATTCCCAGTGTGTTTAATAGGGCTTGTTCCTAGGTAAATGTACATAGGATTGTAGCCTTACTGTTTTAAGACCAGTTTTCAGGAAGCTTGCCATGTTTGCTACGTTCCCTTCAAGCTGATATTTGATTAATTTAATTAACATTTGATTATGACATTTAATTAATTAAACTAGATCTGAAATATTGAAAAATTAATCATACATTTTGGGATCATTTTACTTTTCCCAGTTATGAGGCTTCATTTTGCTATTAGATCTGTTCTTTAACAGAAAGCAAAGACTATTTCCACCTGAGTCTCTTTTGGGGGGGGCGGTGTCATGTCTACAGGAGGTCTGGTTAAAGGAGCAGACAACATACAGCTGGCCGTTATGGAAGCTGTCTGATGTAATCCTCACCCTTTATGTGACTGCAGCCAGTGTTGTGATCTGTCCCATGAGGCCATCCCAGGTTTTTCAGGTTCCTTCTTTATCCCCCATGAACACTGTCACTGGGCAGGGGCAACTTCTAGACACTGGGTCTCTCTGTTTGGCTGTAAGTCCCTCTAAGTTGCCCTGGGCAAGAGAAAGTGACTAACAAATTTAATAAACAATAATAATATTTGCCCATGGCTGTAACATTGGTGCAAGTTCAGCATGGTGGCCAAGCCCAGACTAAGGACCAAACAAGGTGGAGGAGTTTGGGGCTGAAAATTCTTTCACAAATAGAATAATCTAGACCTTCTATTCCTTCCTCTTCCTTAGCGATTTGAGCTCCAGGATTCAGAAAGACCTGTTGTACCTACAAGAGTTATAAATGTGAACAAGAGGGAGGATGGCAAGATTTCGC
This sequence comes from Podarcis tiliguerta, assembly GCF_965153285.1. Lineage (NCBI taxonomy): Eukaryota > Metazoa > Chordata > Lepidosauria > Squamata > Lacertidae > Podarcis > Podarcis tiliguerta. The sequence continues at coordinate 81,867,376 of NC_139540.1, read as the reverse complement.
AGGCTGACGTGACAATTCAAATAGCCGGGGAAGCTGTGACATTTCAGGTAACTATTTAATTGTTTAACAAGTGGGAGGATAAGCTTTATTGCACATGTATTGCTATGTTGCTGCCTTCCTTTCATTTCTGACTTTCCCAGAATTTGACATAAAAATCAACAATATGTTGGATTCCTGTAAACTGGGATGCTGACAGACTTGCTTGGGTGTCATGACAAGCTATGGTTATTCTGAAGCAGGAGTGAAAACTTCCAAAATCATAATTGTGGCAGTGCCTGGTGCTTGTGCATGTATGCACAAGCCTCAAGCTTGTTGTGGAGCACCCTTGTAGTGCTAAACCATAGTTTATTGTTTGATGATACAGCAGTCAGTAAGAAAGACTTAAGCTGAGCTATGGATGTAGAAGTACATATGGTTTGTCCATTGTTCAGGAAACCAGTTACCGTATTTTTCGCCCTATAGGACGCATTTTCCCCTCCAAAAATGAAGGGAAAATGTGTGTGCGTCCTATGGGGCGAATGCAGGCTTTCGCTGCACACCGACCCCTCTTGCTCTCCAGGCTTCAGGAGAGCCCCACCGCCAGCCCCACAAACTCGGGGGACAGCGGGAGGCGCAGCGCGCCTTTCCCGCTGTCCCCCGACTTGGTTAGAAGGCTGGCGGGGGGGAGAAGCCTGCTCCTCCCCGTCGCCAGCCCCGCAAACTCGGGGGACAGCGGGAGAGGCACAGCGCACCTTTCCCGCTGCCCCCTGACTTGGTTAGAAGGCTGGTGGGGGGGGGGAGAAGCCTGCTCCTCCCCGTCGCCAGCCCCGCAAACTCGGGGGACAGCGGGAGAGGCGCAGCGCGCCTTTCCCGCTGTCCTCCGACTTGGTTAGAAGGCTGGCGGAGGGCTTCCCCCTCCTCCAGCCCCACAAGCTCCCAGAGCAATGCCAAAGCTGCACGCAGCTTCTGCATTGCTCTGGGTCCCGTTCTGGGGGCTGGCGTCAGGGGAAGCTCAGGCTTCCCCCGCCCCAGCCCCGCGCCCGGGGAAAAAATTTTCCCCCCTTTATCCCCCCCCCCCCCAAATCTAGGTGCGTCCTATGGGCCGGTGCATCCTATAGGGCGAAATATACGGTACATTCACATTATTTGACAGGCAAATGTCAGAATTTGTTTTCTGGAGTGAATGCTTGAGCAAAGCGAGCTATGTGTTGTTAGCATATTACAGATATTAATATTGCACAGTTTGAAGCAAAGGGATGCATGGAAGCAGAGTGCTTTTGGAATGAAGCATTGTCCAGACCCATGAATATTATTCAAAATTTTACTTGCAGAATGTTCTTTAAAATATAACACACAAAAAAGTAAATGATACATCAAAACAGTTTCATATCTTGTGCATATCCAGCACAGGCTCAGCATCTTCTTAGAAATAAAATAAGCTTATAATGAGAGCTGACAAACACTCTCTCTCCCTCTCTCTCTCTCTCTCTCTCTCCCCCCCCCCACACACACACAGGGGGGGGGGCATTGCCTACATTCCACCCTCCATTTTCCCTGGAGCTGTTTTCTCTCCCTTCAGGAGAGTCTTTTACACATCTTTACTCCATAGAGTCTGAAAGAACAAAAGATTCCAGCCACCACCCTCCAAAGATGGCGAATTTGCAACTCAGTACCTTAATCACCTGATCTAAGGTTACTCACTCACATGTTATCTACTAGAGAACTACAGTTAATTATCAATTCAGCTAGAGCTCAGAGATACTTTCTTAGCTTTAATATAGCCCCATGGAAAACCCCCATGTTAAACCTTTTCACCAATACACAGGTATTCACCATTTCTGGGTGAATTAAACCAATTATACTTAACATAGTGCTATCTGTCTTTTAGGTTCCTGCTGGGACTAGGCCACTAAACCTGCATTCTGGGACAGACAATTTCATTAAAACTCCCAGCCATGAACAGCAATTGGCAGAAATGATATTGTCCCACATGGTTAAAGATATCTGTTTGATTGGAGAAAAAGTAAGTGACATAATGTAAAGGTAAAGGTAAAGGGACCCCTGACCGTTAGGTCCAGTTGTGGACGACTCTGGGGTTGCGGTGCTCATCTCGCTTTATTGGCCGAGGGAGCCGGCGTACAGCTTCTGGGTCATGTGGCCAGCATGACTAAGCCACTTCTGGCGAACCAGAGCAGCACATGGAAACTCCGTTTACCTTCCCTCCGGAGTGGTACCTATTTATCTACTTGCACTTTGACGTGCTTTCAAACTGCTAGGTTGGCAGGAGCAGGGACCGAGCAACGGATGCTCACCCTGTCGCGGGGATTCGAACCGCCAACCTTCTGATCAGAAAGCCCTAGGCTCAGTGGTTTAGACCACAGCCCCACCCGCATCCCTAATGTAACTGTACATAGCGCTAAATTTAATGCAGCATCATGATAGACACAAACTTATATCAATTGGTGAGGATGGGGGAACTGCCCATACTAATTTATCACAGACTGGTTTCTATTGTACGCCTCACCTGGAAGTAATTGTTACTTGCTCAGGTTGAACGTACAGCTGCTTCAATCAGCTTGTTCTCCTTTCCCCCTCCAGGGTTGTGGCAAAACAGTTCTTGCTAAGGAATTTGCAGCTACATTAGGGTATAACATAGAACCTGTCATGCTATATCAGGTAAGTTTATTGATACCCCAACCCTTGGCCTCCTAGGCTTGTCACACACTGACCAGAGGGTTGCGTTTGGATTGTCGTTCATCTCTTATGGTGTTACCCTATTCCTTACTAAGGGGGTTGGACCAGGCTATACCATTGCAGATGCCATGCAGTTGAAGTCCCTTCAAGAGTCCCTGCCCTGAGAATTGTAGTCTATTCTCTATGGTTCATAGAATCATAGAGTTGGAAGAGACCACAAGGGCCATTGAGTCCAACCCCCTGCCAAGCAGGAAACACCATCAGAGCACTCCTGACATATGGTTGTCAAGCCTCTGCTTAAAGACCTCCAAAGAAGGAGACTCCACCACACTCCTTGGCAGCAAATTCCACTGTCAAAGAGCTCTTACTGTCAGGAAGTTCTTCCTAATGTTTAGGTGGAATCTTCTTTCTTGTAGTTTGGATCCATTGCTCCGTGTCCGCTTCTCTGGAGCAGCAGAAAACAACCTTTCTCCCTCCTCTATGTGACATCCTTTTATATATTTGAACATGGCTATCATATCACCCCTTAACCTCCTCTTCTCCAGGCTAAACATGCCCAGCTCCCCTAGCCGTTCCTCATAAGGCATCGTTTCCAGGCCTTTGACCATTTTGGTTGCCCTCCTCTGGACACGTTCCAGTTTGTCAGTGTCCTTCTTGAACTGTGGTGCCCAGAACTGGACACAGTACTCCAGGTGAGGTCTGACCAGAGCAGAATACAGTGGCACTATTACTTCCCTTGATCTAGATGCTATACTCCTATTGATGCAGCCCAGAATTGCATTGGCTTTTTTAGCTGCCGCGTCACACTGTTGGCTCATGTGAAGTTTGTGGTCAACCAAGACTCCTAGATCCTTTTCACATGTACTGCTCTCAAGCCATTGCAGATGCCATGCAGTTAAAGTCCCTTCAAGAGTCCCTGCCCTGAGAATTGTAGTCTATCCTCTATGGTTCCTGTGCTGCAGGGATGTTAATTTTTATATAGAAGAATAATGTGAGATCCCACCTGCAGTCTGAGGTGGTATAGCTGAGGCGCTGCAGTGAAAAGTAGGCCATTGATTCTGTGATCTGTTGGCAACTGGAGCTGATTTCATTTTCAAAATAAATCTGCATGTTAATAGTTTAGGTTGCTTTTATGTTTACTTTAAAACAACAAAGTTGGGTTTGTCTTAAGGTGGTCTGGTGCAGCCTACATGTCTTGGCACCATTTTATCACCAGAACCATAAAATATCTGTATGAAGAGTTTAGGGACCAAGTTTCATCAGTGTTCTGATAGCACTCAGCTCTGCTTTTTGGATGGCGTCAGAACCAGGAGAGGCTGTGGGAGCCCTGAACCTGGATAAGGGAAAATAAAATGACATAGTAACACTATCGTACATTGAAGTTGTTTAGAAACCAGTTTTTCTTTTCTACTGCTCTGTTCTTGGTATTGCCCATTAAAGACATGGGTTGATGCCTAGGTAGCAGTGGCAACTAAGTAAGGACAACAGATTACAGAAAAGAGAGGTCAATCCTTAAACTGCACCAGGACTAAAACAGTATTTTGCCTTAATTGGCAACATCCTTTCATTTGAGGCAATGCTTGTTGCCTGTTCTGGAGACAAAGCTGTAGCATGGCTAAAACAATCACGATTCCCTTTTGGATGTGTCGATTAAAGCAAAATATTACAGTGCCAGCAAAATAAATGCTTGGTATTATTGAGACTCACACTAATAGTAGTTTGCTGCTGCTGTTGTTTCTCATAGGATATGACAGCCCGAGATCTACTGCAGCAAAGGTACACTCTCCCTAATGGGGACACTTCCTGGAGACCATCTGCACTTATAACAGCTGCCCTGGAGGGGAAGCTTGTTATTCTCGATGGGATTCACCGTGTCAACCCAGGAACCCTCGCTGTTCTGCAAAGGTCAGTGTGACAGTCCTAGAGGAATAGATCTGTGGGGTGTTAATGAAGGATGCAGCGACCGAGGCTTTAAGAAGTAATAATAATAATAATAATAATTTATTTATACCCCGCCCATCTGGCTGAGTTTCCCCAGCCACCCTGGGCGGCTCCCAATCAAGTGTTAAAAACAGTACAGTGTTAAATATTAAAAACTTCCCTGAACAAGGCTCCCTTCAGATGTCTTTTAAAGATAGGATAGCTGCTTATTTGCTTCACATCTGAAGGGAGGGTGTTCGACAGGGTGGGCGCCACTACCAAGAAGGCCCTCTGTCTGGTAACCTTACTTCTTGCAATGAGGGAACCGCCAGAATGCCCTCGGCGCTGGATGTCAGTGTCCAGGCTGAACGATGGGGATGGAGACGCTCCTTCAGGTATACAGGACCGAGGCTGTTTAGGGCTTTCAAGGTCAGCACCAACACTTTGAATTGTGCTCGGAAACGTACTGGGAGCCAATGCAGATCTCTCAGGACCGGTGTTATGTGGTCCTGGCGGCCACTCCCAGTCACCAGCCTAGCTGCCGCATTCTGGATTAATTGCAGTTTCCGGGTCACCTTCAAAGGTAGCCCACGTAGAGTGCGTTGCAGTAGTCCAAGCGGGAGATAACTAGACCATGCACCACTCTGGTGAGACAGTCTGCGGGCAGGTAGGGTCTTAACCTGCATACCAGGTGGAGCTGGTAGACAGCCACCCTGGACACAGAATTAACCTGCACCTCCATGGACAGCTGTGAGTCCAAAATGACTCCCAGGCTGCGCACCTGGTTCTTCAGGGGCACAGTTACCCCATTCAGAACCAGGGAATTCCCCACCCCCACCCCCTGTCCCCCCAAAACAGTACTTCTGTCTTGTCAGGACAGGTCCACACTCACCGGGGCTTCTGCAGGAGTGTTTCTGGAAGATTCTGACAGTGCTTGTGAAGAGTCACCAATTTGGTGGACCAGTCACGAATTATGGAGTCTGGGCGATATTTTTTCAAGCCAATGGAGCTGTGCAGCCTCGGACACCAGCCCCACAGAGAGCCCCCAGTTCAGGGAAATGTTGTTTCTGCACAAGAACAGCCTGCTTGCAGTCCCACATGCTTCCAAGGCACGATGGGAGCTGCCAGCAAGTGCGAGTTGGCCATAAAAAGGCAGTTCACTCAAAATACTATAAATAAATAGGTTGGCAAAAAAAGGACTGGGGAGCACAGCAGATGTCATGTCTGCCACATAGGTTGGCCTTACACGGCTGATTTGACAAGCAGAATGGCCAGTTCTGAAGAAGGGTGATCTTGATGCAGAATGTGGAGGGAGGGGGCTTTAACTGTTGCCCTGCCGTAGCCCTTTTAAATGGCACTACAGGTGGGGCACAGGATTTAAGCACCTCCCTCCACACAAATGTCTTTCCTATGTACAGTGGTGCCTCGCAAGACGAAAAGAATCCGTTCCGCGAGTCTCTTCGTCTAGAGGATTTTTCGTCTTGCGAAGCAACCCTATTAGCGGATTAGCGCTATTAGCGGTTTAGCGGCTATTAGCGGCTATTAAAGGCTTAAGGGATTAGCGAATTAGCTGCTAAAAGGCTATTAGCGGCTTAGATCAGCTGTTAAGCGGCTTAGCGATCAGCTGTTAAGCGGCTTAGCGAACAGCTGTTAAGTGGCTTAGGGGCTTGGGGAAAAGGGGGTGGGGAGGGGGAAAAAAAACCCCAGGAAGCAAGCCCATAGCAAATTCGTTTTGCGAAGCACCTCCAAAACGGAAAACCCTTTCGTCTAGCGGGTTTTCCGTCTTGCGAGGCATTCGTCTTGCGGGGCACCACTGTATATGCTACATGCCCACATGAGGAATATGAAAACACAGGAAGATTGTGCTTCAGAATTAGGGGCGCTTTAAGTTAAATTAACTGAAAACAGCTTAGGATTTTATTTAAGTTAAGTGATGAATTAATGTGTTTAATTTCACAATGTGAAGATCTAAGGATGTTAATGTTTAAGTTATTTTTTTTTAAAAAAACTGTGATTTAGAAAACCGTTAAAAGGACATGCAATGAAATTCAACCAAGGAGAAGCGAGGAAGTCACTTAACAATGTTAATAAGTGTAATTTTTAATAAGGCTATGATTTATGTTTGTTTGTTCGTTTATAATGTTGTGAAAACCAATAAAAAAAAATTTGGGAAAAACAATTGGGGGCGCAGGTGGCGCTGTGGTCTAAACCACTGAGCCTCTTGGGCTCACCGATCAGAAGGTCGGCGGTTCGAATCCTTGCAACGGGGTGAGCTCCCGTTGCTCGGTCCCAGCTCCTGCCAAGCTAGCAGTTCAAAAGCATGTCCAAGTGCAAGTAGATAAATAGGTACCACTCCGGAGGGAAGGTAAACGCGTTTCCATGCGCTGCTCTGGTTTCGCCAGAAGCGGCTTAGTCATGCTGGCCACATGACCTGGAAAAACTGTCTGTGTACAAACGCCGGCTCCCTCGGCCAGTAAAACAAGGTGAGCACCACAATCCCAGAGTCGTTCATGACTGGGCTTAACTGTCAGGGGTCCTTTACCTTTACCTCCACACAATGGACCTAATCTAGCTCTACTAATCCTACCATGACTGATTTTGTTTTGCTTTTTTAAACTGCCACACAAGGCCAAACCACGTGACAGATGCCACATCCATTTTGGTCCTGAGTTATCGTTAGGTTGCTTAAGTTGTTAAACATGATGGAAAGTGCATGCCTAGGTTTTGCATCTGATGCACACATTGAATGGGAATATATGAATTACATGTAGGAATATTCCACACTGTGACATTTAATTAAGATAAAGGCTGAATCTAGAAACCAGACTGAGCACATACAAAGCGAATTCCATTAGTTGTGGCAGTCCTGGCACATGTCTCCCTATGGTTATCCTGAAGCACAATCTTCCTGTGTTTTCATATTCCTCACGTGGGCATGTAGCATATACACAGGAAAGAATTCTTCCATGGGAAGTCTAAAGTGGCCTCAGGCCATAGCATTAACTCTTTCACTATGAAATGGTTGTTTCATAACTGGAGCTGCTGTCTTCTGAATTTGCTGTCGGTTCCTTACTGCCCCTCTAGACGTCATCATTCTAAATTGTTTCATTAGGGATTGAAACAAGATTTATCTGTGATGGTGATAATAAAGTGTGAAAATAGTGTGCACATTTCTGGTTTAGTTAACACCACTGATTCTGTGAATTTGCCTTCAGTTATATGTTAATATTGCTATGCTTTCCTTTAAATCACATTTTGGAATTTGTACTGGTTCTGTTGTTGTTAACACCTTGGAATTGGGGGGAGGGGGATGGGATATTTTTAGCTCTTATTTTCCCCTAGAGTGCTTGCTCCAGATTTTCAAAGTGCTTTTCCTGTATGGAAGCTTTAAAGAGCAATTTGAAGTTGTCTTTTGAATGAGAAACCCTTGGGCGATGGATGCCTGCGCAGACTGGATGCCTGAACATCTCTGTGTCCTAGCCCACATATTTAATTTTGTTCATTTAAAACGTATGGTTATACTGTTCAATACTACATTCTTTCAAAAGATAGGAGAGCAAAATTATTAGTGACATTATACTTCATGCATAATTTAAAAAGCAAGTGTTAATTCCTTGTCCTAGTTGGATGTTGTCGGTCAGAGTTTTAACTCTGATTCCGAACTTTCGCTGTAAATTGCATCCTTCAGAAAATGTGTTCAGATTGGAAGACGGCCCTCAACTCATAGAATCATAAGAGTTGGAAGAGACCACAAGGGCCATCGAGTCCAACCCCCTGCCAAGCAGGAAACACCATCAGAGCACTCCTGACATATGGTTGTCAAGCCTCTGCTTAAAGACCTCCAAAGAAGGAGACTCCACCACACTCCTTGGCAGCAAATTCCACTGTCGAACAGCTCTTACTGTCAGGAAGTTCTTCCTAATGTTTAGTTGGAAACTTCTTTCTTGTAGTTTGGATCCATTGCTCCGTGTCCGCTTCTCTGGAGCAGCAACTCATTCATGTTCACCTGTAGGTTTGTTTTATGCGTGGATATTTCAACACATGAAGGAATTGCTATGATGGTCAGTGGCAGAAAGGGCAAGCATGAAGAGTTTTCTAATTAACAAGTACTGATTATTAGAACAGAACCTCTAACTTGCTTATTGCCCCCTTTTTTGTAAAATCCTGTGCAGGTTGATTCATGACAGAGACATTACTCTGTATGATGGCACTAGATTGCTCAGGAATGAGAGATATCAGAAGTTGAAAGAAGATCTACAGCTCTCCGATGAGGAACTACAACAAAGGTAGCCTGCTGGGTGGTGGTGGTGATGATGATGATGATGAAGATTAATGTTTGTTTGCCACACATCTGACTGTGTTGTCCCAACCACTCTGGTTGGCTTCCAACAAATTAAAACATCAGACACAGTAAAACGTCAAACATTATCAAACTTCCCTATATAGGGCTGCCTTCAGATGTCCTCTGAAAGTCAGATAGTTGTTTATTTCCTTGACATCTGATGGGAGGGCGTTCCACTGGACAGACGCCACTGCCAAGAAGGCCCTCTGCCTGGTTCCCTGTAACTTCGTTTCTCACAGGGAGGAAACTGCCAGAAGATCCTCGGAGCTGGACCTCAGTGTCTGGGCTGAGCAATGGGGGTGGAGACGCTCCTTCAGGTATTCAGGGCTGAAGCCATTTAGGGCTTTAAAGGTCAGCACCAACACTTTGAATTGTGCTTGGAAACGTACTGGGAGCCTATGTAGATCTTTTGGGTCCAGTGTTATATGGCCCCGGTGGCCACTCCCAGTCACCAGTCTGGCAGCCACATTCCGGATTAGTTGTAGTTTCTGAGTCACCTTCAAATGTAGTTTCACATGTGTTTCAGTAGTCCAAGCAGGAGATAACTAGGGCATGTACCCGGGCAAGACAGTGCACAGGCACATCGGCCGTTGTGTCAGATGAAGCTGATAGACAGCTGCCCTGGACACAATCAGTTTAATCAGTTTATTACGGTCATAGACCAACAGTTTGCTCTGGGCGCAGAAGTTACTTGTGCCTCCACGGACAGCTGTGAGTCCAAAATGACTCCCAGGCTGCGCACTTGGTCCTTTAGGGGGCACAGTTACCCCATTCAGGAACAGGGAATCCCCCACACCTGCCCACCCCCTGTCTCCCAGAACCAGCACTTCTTTCTTGTTGGGATTCAACCTCAGTCTGTTGACTGCCACCCACCCCACAACCGTGAACACCCAGCCCAAACCCTGTGATGATAAAGAAGACGAGTTTGAATTTAATATCCCGCTTTATCACTACCCAAAGGAGTCTCAAAGCGGCTAACAATCTCCTTTCCCTTCCTCCCCCACAACAAACACTCTGTGAGGTGAGTGGGGCTGAGAGACTTCAAAGAAGTGTGACTGGCCCAAGGTCAGCCAGCAGCTGCATGTGAAGGAGCAGGGAATCGAACCCGGTTCACCAGATTACGAGTCTACCACTCTTAACCACTACACCACACTGGCTCTCCAGCGTGATGATACCTGCAGTTTCATATGTTAAAAAGCACGAGGGAGAGGACGGAGCCCTGAGGCACCCCAGAAGTGAGACCCCCCCCACTACTTTCTGGACACTGCCCAGGAGAAAGGAGCGGGACCACTGCATAACAGTGCCATGCTTCATAGAATGCTCTGTGGCCACAAGAAGCACAATAGCTTGTTTAAAATCCTGGGTATTTTCCTTCTCATAACCTTTCCCCTATTTTTTTTCAAATATTAACATCCAGTATGTGTGTTTGTAGCATATTTGCAGTGCATGAGGAGCCATGGACTTGCTGTGATCTGTAGCTAACTGGCAGTGACTCATGAATGTGATGAGGCTGCATATCGCTGAAGCTTTGCACCAGTGGCTCACAGATATTTTTTCTTTTTCTTTTTGAAGGCTACTTGCCCTATTAGTGCAATGCAGCCTGTAAGGGAACTGGCTGCCAGAGTCCCTGAATTTCCTGACACAAGTCATCACACAGAGGGATTGGAATGAATTTCAGAAATGAGCATGTTATCCTGTTTACTAGTGAAAATAAAAGTGTATAAAATAGAAATGCGAAGACAGCTGCCCTACAAAAGCCGTTCTTTCTGTAATAAGCATGGTTGCTTTTCTTCGACATTTGCTGGTTTCCTACATTTTGACAATTGCATATTCATTATTCCCATTTCACATTATTTATTTCAGACGCTTTCTTGTTTGTGTTTTATCAGTCAGGGATTAGCTTTGAGGCTTATGACTTTAAGCTAAAAATAACTGATGTCACCACCAGCATTTTGATCTGAGTGTTTTCAGCAGGCAGTTCTCAGCTTAGTCTTTGAAATACTAGATTTTTTTTCTGACCGCCACTTTCCAAGCAGTGATGTCTAACGTACCATTCTTGTTCAGAATGTTGCCATACTGTGTTGGTCCGACAAAGTGAAAAACCAGAATAATGTAGGCATTGTCGCCTCTTGGACCATGCAGTGAGTGGGAATGCGAAAGCAAAATGAGCTTTTGAGCTGCATTCAGGTGTTCTTCAGGCCTGGGCAAGATGGCACATCTAAAACTTACCATTTTCTCGCAGGTCCATTTTCCCCATTCAACCTTCCTTTAGAATAATTGCCTTAGCAGAGCCACCTGTCATAGGAAGCTCCACGCAGCAATGGCTGGGCCCAGAGCTCTTGACGCTTTTCCTTTTCCATGACATAAAGCCTCTGAACAAGAGTGAAGAAATTAAAGTTATTAAAGGGGTGGTAAGTATTTGCAAAACTTTGCCTTGCTGCTTGGCTTTGGGTGGCCATTCAGGGAGTCCTTTGAATGGCTACCCAATGCCCTTTCTTTCTTTCTCTCCCCCCCCCCTCTCAGCTTTTTGAGATACAGGAGGTGTGCAAGGTGCTGCGCAAATGGTGCTTTTTGAGTTCTGCCCTCTCATTTATACTGTGAAAATGAATAGATCATATATAAACAGAAATACATGCATGGTGTGTATGTGTATTTCATGTATACAAGAGGGATCAGCAACAAAATCTTGCAGTGTGGTGGACAGTGTGGACAGTCTGCTGTCCAGAGTGTCTATCGAATAGGCAAGCAGGCCTGTCTCTTTCCAGATTACTCTCTTCTACTGAGGAGATTTCACCCCTCCCATACCCAAGAATCTCCTGAGCAGTCTGCTGATTCTGCAGAGAGGAGGAGGTGTGTTCTGATATCTACTTATTCTGCTCCAGCACCAAATGAGTGAGTCAGTGAGAGAGTCAGTGAGAGAGTGAGTCGGTCAGTGAGAGAGTCAGTGAGTGAGTCAGTCAGGGAGAGAAAAAGACTGAGTGTTATCTCTGTGTAGATAAGGTCGCTGCAGAAAGCAGCTATAACACTCAGTGCAGTCCAGCATCTCCATTTGTATATAGTTTGTGTAGTACAGTAGCTGTTAGTGAATAAAAGAAGATATTCTTCAGCGCTGTCGTCCGAGTGATTTATGCTCTGCTATACTCTGCTGTGCACGGCTGTCTTCTGGAAGTGAGTTCGGTGCTCACAGCTCTGAGTTGTGAGTCCACAGCACTTAGACCTGTTCCTGTGGGGAAGATGGTCTCTGGAAGTGCCATCCAGCTCGCCTAGCCCAGTCGGGGCTGAAGTGGATGAGTCCAGTTGGTGACACTGGCTCAAGGGCGATGCTGACATCTACTTCCATGGCCTCCTTCCCCATTTGTGGTTCCCCCTTCATGAAACAGGCATTCTCTGCTCTGTGGCTACTGAGCAGGGTTTGTCCTCAGAGATCCCGGGGTTTTTTTGGGGGGGGTGTCTTTCCTCCTAAGTTTATCCACCCTCCATCCCCCACGTTATAGTTCTGTAAACTTTGGGATTTTCCAAGGCTGCTGATGCTTCTCTGTGGAAGATGCCATTTTGGCAATGTCAGCACTCAGATGATGAATGAATTATATAGTGCTAGCCATATTTTATATTTATATTATTTTTTTTCAGGTTCCAAATGTTCCTAGTGCTGCAGTGGAGCAGCTGTTGAAACTAGCACACAAACTCCGCGAGACAAATGATCCCACTGTGAGTCCAACCATTCGAATTTCAATTGTTCCGTTTTGCTTTCCTTCTTCTTTATCGCGTCCTGTGTTTGACTAGAATAACAGCACTGCTGCAAGACCATCAGCAAATGCCCCACTTACCAGCCTAGCAGCTGCATGCAGCACTAGCTGCAGCCTTCAGACTGTCTTCAAGGAGAGTCCCATGTTACAGTAGTCCTGGTGGGAGGTCACCCGAGTATGGACAACTGAAGCTCTTCTGGTCCAGGAACAACCGTAGCTGAGAAGCTGACCTAAGCTGGGCATAAACACCCAGTTCATTCAAGGGGGAAGTGCAGTCATAGAATCATAGAGTTGGAAGAGACCACAAGGGCCATCGAGTCCAACCCCCTGCCAAGCAGGAAACACCATCAGAGCCCTCCTGACATATGGTTGTCAAGCCTCTGCTTAAAGACCTCCAAAGAAGGAGACTCCACCACACTCCTTGGCAGCAAATTCCACTGTCGAACAGCTCTTACTGTCAGGAAGTTCTTCCGAATGTTTAGGTGGAATCTTCTTTCTTGTAGTTTGGATCCATTGCTCCGTGTCCGCTTCTCTGGAGCAGCAGAAAACAACCTTTCTCCCTCCTCTATGTGACATCTCTGTGTCCACAGAAAATCTCTGTGGCCCTTCACATAGATACAGATTTCTGACATACAGTGAGTCTGAAAAGCGGGGCCTCTCCACAGGGATAACGTTTTGAAATTTCAAAATGTCCAGAGGCCTGCACGTCACAAGTGAGTCATAGATCGGACCGAGGGGAGATTCCTACAGATGAATAGTGACAGGACATCTGCAGAAGGATATAAATAGCCCTCTTGTGCTGCGAGTTGAAATGTACGCCTTAGGTATACAATCCTTGTTGGCTCATGCAGCGTCAGGGAGAGAATCTAGCTGCTCACTCCCGCCCCCCCCCATAGGGTTCCAGAGGCATGTTTACCCTTGTGTAAGGCGATAATGACAGGGCATGAACTTGGTTGCTAACCTGTTCAATACACAAATTACTCTTGCTTTTAAACATGACCTATATCTTGAACTTGAATGTCCCTGCCAGATGTTACATTTTCCAGAGTCTCTTTCTGTTCCGTGTAGAAAATGCTCATATAAATAGTTGTAATTTGCTTGCATCTTGTCCATTGGAGAAAAGCAAAGTTTGCTGAGAACAAATGGATGTGAATTTGTGAGCAGTTCTGCTCTACAGTGTTAACTTATATACAGTGATGCCCCGCAAGACGAATGCCTCGCAAGACGGAAAACCCGCTAGATGAAAGGGCTTCGCGCAGGTGTCGGCAAGCCTTGCGCACCGGGGGGAACTCCCCCGGGAGCGCAAGGCTTGCGGGCGGCAGCCTGCAGCGCGGAGCACAGGGCGCCCTCTGGAGGACGCCCTCCGGAGGACGCCCCGTGCTTTGTGCAGGTGTCCGCAGCCTGCCGCCCGGCGCGTGGGGCACCCTGAAGCAGAGCGCCCCTCGCGCCGGGCAGACATCGGCCAGCCCCACGAGCTCGGGGGACAGCGGGGAGGCGCAGCGCTGCCATCCCACTGTTCCCCGACCTAGTTTTGGGGGAGAAATAAAGGGGGGGAAATTCCCTTTATTTCCCCCCCAAAAAAGTAGGTGCGTCCTATGGGACGGAGCGTCCTATGGGACGAAAAATACGGTAATTGTCATCACTGTGAATTTATGGTACAGCGGACGCTCGGGTTGTGAACGTGATCCATGCAGGAGGCACGTTCACAAATCGTCTGTGCACGATTTGGCACTTCTGCGCATGTGCAAAGCGCGATTGCCAAAACCCAGAAGTAACCCATTCCGGTACTTCTGGGTTAGGCGCAGTGCGCAACCCGAAAACACGCAACCTGAAGCATCTGTAACCCAAAGTATGACTGTATTTTTTATTTAAATAGTGGATTTTTTCAAGTTATATAGCACTTAAAGCAGAGACGTGATTGAATTGTGCACTGGTGTCAGTTGCATAACCATGGGCAGCTTGGGATTTAAGCCGTTTTCCTCCTGCGTTACTGATTAAGAAATGGTGAATAAAATTAATTTTACTTTGGCTAGGCTCAGTCATTGGCATCATCCTTGTCTACACGGCAGCTATTGAGAATTTGTCGGCGTCTATCTCAGTACCCAGATGAAAGACTCTATGATGCTGTCAATAAAGCTTGTCTTTCCAGGTATATTTTTGCATTATTATGGTTGTGAATTATTATTATTATTGTGTTTAGTTTAACAACACAAATACATTATTTATTAACAATCTGAAATTTCCAGATATTGCTTTTGATCTTTTTGTTTAACTGAATTCCACTTATGACGATAAAAGGGCAAAGACAGAATTGTTTGTTTGTTTCTTAACTTTATATCCCGTGCTTCCTCTCAGTCAAAGGCAGCAAACACAAAAGTGAGAAAACAATACAATTAAAAATAAAATAAAAGCACATTTAAAACATTTGAAAACATCTAAAAACATGTAATGCAATCAGATAATCTCACAGCTAATAATGTCAGGGTTGCCAGAAAGAGTAGCTGAATAGAGACCTGGGTGTGGAGAGGGCAGCTGAGTGGTACCCAGTGAGGGGCAGCCTGAGCAAGGACCACCCACCTTGGGCCTGCCCATAGAAAGCAAGTTTCCAGGAAGTCTTCTCGTAGTGGGTGAGCTGAGAGTTTGTTTGGGCCCTGGTGGCTGAGAGGGAGGGTGCACCAGAAGGAAATGGAATTGAGATTGATTTAGATATTAGTAACTTTGTTTCTTGGGATGCGGGTGGCGCTGAGCCTAGGGCTTGCTGATCGGAAGGTCGGCGGTTGGAATCCCCGCGACGGGGTGAGCTCCCGTGGCTCGGTCCCTGTTCCTACCCACCAAGCAGTTCGAAAGCACGTTAAAGTGCAAGTAGATAAATAGGTACCAATCCGGCGGGAAGGTAAACGGCGTTTCCATGCGCTGCTCTGGTTCGGCAGAAGCGGCTTAGTCATGCTGGCCACATGACCCGGAAGCTGTACACCGGTTCCCTCGGCCAGTAAAGCGAGATGAGCGCCGCAACCCCAGAGTCGTCCGCGACTGGACCTAATGATCAGGGGTTCCTTTACCTTTACCTTTAACTTTGTTTCTATAGGTAATGTGTGTTTTTGCAATATTTTGTTCACGCGCTCTGCTGTTGCTTCTTTTATGTACACTGCTTGGAGATGTTTTTAATATACAGTGGTGCCCCGCAGGACAAATGCCTCGCAAGACGGAAAACCCGCTAGACAAAAGGGTTTTCTGTTTTGGAGGTGCTTCGCAAAATGAATTTGCTATGGGCTTGCTTCGCAAGACGAAAATGTCTTGCGATTCCTGGGGTTTTTTTCCCCACCCCCTTTTTCTAAGGCACTAAGCTGCTAATAGCCTTTTAGCAGCTAATCCGCTAACCCCTTAAGCCTTTAATAGCCACTAACCCGCTAATAGCGCTAATCCGCTAATCCGCTAATGGGCTTGCTTCGCAAGACGAAAAAACCGCAAGACGAAGAGACTCACGGAACGGATTCTTTTCGTCTTGCGAGGCACCACTGTATTAGAATCAGTCGGTGAGCAGAGGTTCAGTCCATCTCACTTTGGCTGGGCACACCTGCTCCCTTGCAGGGAACATGTCTGAGAAGCCGACCTCGACTAGGTTGAACCCTGCCCTCCTGCCCATCAGCTGATGCCTCCCAGTGATGTCACCTGATGGGCAGGAGGGTGAGGCTTGGGGGGAAATTGCCTCACAGGCCAAGATCGGTCTGAACACTGGACGTTCCCTCCCTGTGCTCTACAGCCCCCGAGTAAATAGGTTTGTGACCTCATGAAGAGAGAAGCTTTGTCTTGGCTACTGTTGTTTTAAATAACTAATGTATTCATTATAATCTGGGCGCATTTCGCTGCATTAAGGATTAGAAAAGAAAACTGAGAGTTTACTCTCCCATGACATAGTGTCTAAGATCCATGCTCAAACACAAACACATTTCAGTAGACACATCTGAAGTGGTTGAGGCAAATATGTGGGTGATATTCCAGGACCACAACGCACTATGGTCTTGTCTCTCCGTATTGGAGAATTGCAAATATTGTTGATTATTCCCCCCACCCATCCGAAAATTAACTTTCTCCCATTTCTGTCTCACTAGGTTTTTACCCAACCTTGCAAAATCTGCTTTACATAAAAATCTGCTGGACTCTGGAATGGAAGCAAGCCCCATTGAAACTCTGGAAATGGAGGGAAAAGGCTATAGCTGTAAGCTGTGGTCATCTCTCTCTCTCTCTCTCTCTCCCTCCCTCCACCCCCTGCTTCTTCAGTTAAAGTGAACTTTAGGATAAACAGGCCATGATTCGGTGTTTCAGTCCCACTACCTCCTAGAATGCCATTTGCGTACTTGTACCCTTGTACTCTGAGGGTTTGCTATGGCAGCCATTTCTCTAAGCAAAGGGAAACGCAAAAGCTAAGTGGGAAGTATCCAAGTGCAGTCCGGCTAACCAGAATAGTGGCAAAGCACAGTGAACAGCTCACTGCTGAGAGCAGGCCTCCAATTCGGATCTCTAAACTCCTCAAATGCACATCTCAGAACCACTTTTTCCTTCTCAGAACCGCATTTCCTTCCCCCACCCCCCAAAAAATGTATTGGCCGGTGAGCCATTGCGTGGGGCTTCATTTCCCCCACTTCCCTAAAACATGGCCTTTTCCCCTTTCTGCTACCTGGAAGATCTGTTGTAATTCTAAAAGTAGTAACAAGCATGTAAGACAAGTCATGGCATCATATGTCTACACAGTATTTAGTTTCTAAATACCGTATTTTTCGCCCTATAGGACGCACTTTTTCTCCTCCAAAAATGAAGGGGAAATGTGTGTGCGTCCTATGGGGCGAATGCAGGCTTCGCACACCTCTCCGCAAGCAGCAGGAGCCCAGCGCTGGGCTCCTGCTGCTTGCGGAGAGTTGCCTGCATGCTGAAGCCTGTGCGCGCTGAGCTCAGCGCGTCCAGGCTTTGCGGACCTCTCAGCAAGCAGCGGGAGCCAGCGCTGGGCTCCCACGGCTTGCAGAGAGCTGCCTGTTTGGGGGCTGGGGTCGGGGGAAGCTTGGGCTTCCCCCGCCCCAACCCCGCACCTGGGGGGAAAATAATTTTTTCCCCCTTATTTCCCCCAAAAAACTAGGTGTGCCTTATGGGATGGTGCGTCCTATAGGGCGAAAAATACGGTTGTTTCCAGGTTTTAGAGTGCACAACTCTCCTGATAAGCATGTTCTCTAGCTAGATGCTCCTTCTCAAAATACCTCAAGCTTTCATAATGACAAGTCTCAATGTATCTTATGTTCCCCACCTCCATGACTTTGCTAAAATCAAATATTTCCATTGCACTTTGAATGGATATAGTTGTGCATATATGTGGTTTGTATGAAACCTCCAGGTGAAGTGGACTCGGGAACCCTGAAGATTGGGGCAGTCACAATCCCGATTTATAACCCCTTGGAAAGGATGAAAGTGCCCGATGTTCTCTTCTATGAAAATACCCAAGTAAGTGCTGATCTCTCACTGACCAATTTCGGCCAAGATTTTAATAACAAATACTTAACGACCAGATTTCTCCGCCATCTAATGTGATTAAAACACTGCAAACGTCATTCAAATGTTCTAGATAAATGCATCGCCACCGAAGAATTTTGTTAACAAGGTTGCTGTGGCTGTTTCCAGCAAGAAGTGGCACTCCTAATTTCTTCACTTACCTCCAGTCCCATTTGCCGCGTAGGAAGTTTATTGGGAGGTTCCTTCTTCCATTCATTGCTGTGTTAGTCCACCTTCCTAGCAGTGGATTTTGCATTTTTCTGCTGTGCGTTAAGGACAGCCTCTGTTATTATGCCTCTATTATTATCAGTATCAGTTTTAGTATTATTCAATAGATTCATTACTGAGCTAGACATACCTGTAGCTGAACCAATCAACATCAGTTCTTAAATTTTTACCAATATAGATTAATGTGTAATTAAAGAAAACATATATTATTGCTTCTCTAAATGGGTGTGGCAACTGTGCATCACCAACACCACAAAAAATTACACATTCAAGAGCTCTGGAATATGTTTCCTGCTGCCTTGCCATTACTAAGTTGTTTCAAGTTTTACAAAGCAGTTTTAATTTCTCTCTAGCATATGATGGTGATGGAAGATATGCTAAAAGACTTTTTGCTTGGCGAACACCTTCTCTTGGTTGGCAACCAGGTGAGAGCAACACAATATTTCTCGCTAGCGTGCGCTTTTGTTTTACTGTAATTAGTATTTATTGAAAGCTCTGACCTGGATACCGTTTTTTTCGCACCATAGGACGCACTGGACAATAGGACGCACCTTGTTTTAGAGGGGGGAGAACAAGAAAAAAATAATTATCCCCCTCTCTGCCCAGCGCCCCTTCAGCGAAGCGGCAGGAGGCGCTGCGCAGAGAGGGGGAGAATTTCCCCCCTCTTGTTTTCCCGCTCTAAAACAAGGTGCCGTTTAAGGTGCGTTCAGGCGGCTACCTTGGAAGCCTGGAGAGCGAGAGGGGTCGGTGCGCACTAACCCCTCTCGCTCTTCAGGTTCCTTTCGACCTGCTCTTTGGGGCTGGCTGGGGGAAGCCCACCACCAGCCCCAAGGAGCAGGTCAGGGAGCAGCGGAAAGGCACAGCGGAGAGGCTGCTGCCATAGCCGCGCGTCACCTCTCCAGCTGGGAGAGGGTCGCGGGGCTATGGCGTCTTCGCTCCATAGGACGCACACACATTTCCCCTTCATTTTTGAAGGGGGAAAAGTGTGTCCTATAGAGCGAAAAATACGGTAATTTGACAGAGGACTGACACTGAAAAGTCCACCTGTTACTGTACATGGGGGAAAAACCTTGCATCCAAGGATGTAAAATTATTTTTAATATTACCCTCAGAATGAGCTTTGGGTCTTAGAATGAGCTTTGGAAAAATAAGCAGACTAAGGCAGTGTTAAAAAGTGTGTGGCTCCAGGGAAGAGATAGCCACTACTTTGCAGTGTGGCAGCAAAGCCCCTGTCTGGACGCGGGTGGCGCTGTGGTCTAAACCACAGAGCCTAGGGCTTGCCGATCCGAAGGTTGGCGGTTCGAATCCTTGCAACGGGGTGAACTCCTGTTGCTCGGTCCCTGCTCCTGCCAACCTAGCAGTTAGAAAGCACGTCAAAGTGCAAGTAGATAAATGGGTAAACAGCATTTCCGTGCGCTGCTCTGGTTCCCCAGAAGCAGCTTAGTCATGCTGGCCACATGACCTGGAAACTGTCTGCGGACAAACGCCGGCTCCCTCGGCCGATAGAGCGAGATGAGCATGTAACCCCAGAGTCGTCCGCGACTCGACCTAATGGTTAGGGGTACTTTTATCTTTACCTTAGTCTACTTATCTGAACCCAGGCTCATGGCTGGGCTCTCCTCCTTCATCACGACTGGTAGCTGAGGACAAACTTACAGCTCGTTGTTTGCAAGGGAAGTCCTTAACTACTATGAGCCCAGCTTCAGCTGACATGCAAAGCCAAACCTTGAGTTAGCTACTGCAGGTGCTGAGAAAGATCTCCTCTCTGGAAGTCTGCATGTTCCCACAGTTCCAGGAAGCCATTGTTGACTGTGACTTGTTGTTGTGCGAACTAGGCCTAAAAAAAATGTTGTTTCTACATACAGTATGAGCACTGCTTTTTGTTAATCATTTTTCCATGGTTGGGGTTTGGTTTTCCTTGGTTGCAAAGCATATTTAATCCTGTTGCATTACTTTGTCGTTAAGGAATGGAATGGTTTTCCTTTCTGCAGGGTGTGGGGAAAAATAAGGTGGTTGACAGATTCCTTCACCTGCTCAATCGACCAAGAGAGTATTTGCAACTGCACAGGTAAGAGGGGCTGTGTAGTCCTATCACATGACCTCACAATCAGGAAGTCACTTGTTTAACCTGTTTTTAGCTTGTGGTTGATTTTAATCATTTTTTAAATGTTTTAAATAGCTGATGTTAACTGTTTTTACTGATCGTTTTACTGTTTTGTTCTTGTAAACAGCTTTGATGCTTTTTTTGTACACTTGGTATATACTGTATTTTTTGCTCTATAAGACTCACTTTTTCCCTCCTAAAAAAGGGAAATGTGTGTGCATCTTATGGAGCGAATGCAGGCTGCGCAGCTATCCCAAAAGCCAGAACAGCAAGAGGGATTGCTGCTTTCACTGCGCAGCAATCCCTCTTGCTGTTCTGGCTTCTGAGATTCAGAATATTTTTTTTCTTGTTTTCCTCCTCCAAAAACTAGGTGCGTCTTGTGGTCTGGTGCGTCTTATAGAGCGAAAAATACGGTAATTTTTATTATCTCAATTGTTGGGCTTTGCTATAAATTATACTGGATTTTTCAGACACATGGCTGGTGAAATATTTCAGATGCTTCCAGTAAATATCCCTTTAGCTGGCCCAACCTACTTCCAATACTGGATAGAGTGATATAGCAATTTAGAGTTGGAGTGAATAGCAAGGTCACGGGAAATGTGCTGCATTTAAAGTTCTAACAAGACAGCAAATTAAACCATTTTTAGAACATAATTTTAGGAAAAGGTGAGTTGAATAGTTTGAGCAGTCACCCGTAAGAATGAATAGCTAATAAACAGAGACAAATGCACCCAGATCTATGTGCTCTGGTATGTTTCCCTCGGTGAAGCAATGCTTATCAACTTGTATCCCTCAGTTTAGCTTCTGAGTCTCTTCACGATCCTCTCCTGTTTCCTTCCTCTTCAATTCAGCCATTTCAGCTGATCAGGTCCAGCAATTACCTCTTCTCAACTCCTAAACAATATTTTCACTCCCCTTCTCAACCCTTTTTAGCCAATCACCAAAGGAGAGTAAGTTTCTGTTCGTTAAGTTTTTATTTCCCCTAATTGCCACGTTCCTGATCTGAACCTTTTAACATCCTGTTCAGAATTTCCTGAGCAAAACATCCCCTTGAACATTATTTTGAACTTTTGATGCTTCCGTTCAGGAAAGCTGCAAAAGCAGCCATTTTGCAGGCCATGTTGTAAAACCAAATGCAAAATGGCTGAAAGTCCTGCTCTTTTGCTCTCTTTGGAGGGAAGATACAACAAAATACCGATCGAACAAAGATTATGTCCCTGTAATAGTAACGAAATTGAAACCATCGGGCACGTCATCTTGTATTGCCCATTATATCGAGACTCAAGAAAAGAGCTGATTGAGCCGATTCTGAGGAAAATACCTTGTAGTACAGACGACACCTATATCAGACACCTCTTAGCTGACAAAGACCCCGAAATCAACAGGCCTGTGGCGAAGTACTGTTACATTGCAACAAGAATAAGACGAGCAATGATGACAGCAACGGAGTTCAAATTGCAAACTTCGAAGGAACGATAATAAACATTAGTGACATTTGAATTGAATCCTTAAAACCTTAAAAGTTGAAACCTGGTCATAAACATAAGTACCAATTTTGTGATTTGGCCATATCTCCACTGTTATCTGTAGTACAATAGTACTTATATTGCCATATTTTATTTTATAAATCGCTTGCTGGTCATTGACCGTATTAAAGATATTTGATTTGCTCTCTTTGGAGTTATTCAATCCAGTGTGTGGGAAGAGGAGTAGTCGCGTTCTCCCATGAAAGATTCCTGCCTTCCAAGGGGTTGGACTTGATGATCTTTGTGGCCCCTTCCAACTCTACAATTCTCTGATTCTGTTGAACAGGAGGGTGTGTCAGATGAGTTCGAAGCGGAGACAGGTTGCCTTGGAGGACTATGGGGTTTGTCCAAAGTTAAAGCAGGCGTCCCTGAAGCCCTTTGTGGCATCTTGGCAACCCAGACATAAAAAACATGCATGGACAAGCAAAACTGATTCTTTAGGTTTATTGTGTATGGAGAACACCAGGGGAGAGGGGGCAACTTTGCAAAATTGAAACTAGTGTGTTCTAAGCAACGCATTGGAGCGGAAAGATTCTGAATGGAAAGGGATTAAAGCTTTCAAAGGTTAAATAATGCTGAATGGCATGGTCTCTTCTACTCATTAAAACAAGGGACTGCTAACTGAAAAATCATCTTGAGGTGGTGAAACAGAGTGTAACTTTCCTGAGAAGACTAACTTCGGTTCCCTTTTCAACACCAGTTTTGTGATGAAAGCATTTTTCCTTAAAGCTCAGTGCCCTTTCTAAGGTGGTTTCTAAGTGTAAAATGGAGTCTGATATTTTGAAATAAGAATAAATGAATTCCCCTTTTTAAAAAAATAATCTTTTATTAAGATTTTCAGAAAAGGAAAAAAGAAAAAATACAAAAATAATAAAGAAAAACAATTAAAAACAATTCAATTTTTCATAACATATCTTGCATTTGCTTGTTTCCTGGACCTCCCCACACCTCCCCTCTTTGTATTCCAGTTCAATTTATTTATTCAGCAAATCCTTTCCCTCTTTACTTTGTCCTTATCTTGATCTTAATATATTGTACCTCTAAATTTTAACCTGTTAACATTCCATTTTTACATATTCCTTCATACCGTTATTACTAAAAATCCCTTAACCTCAATCCAACATCCTTCTAACATTCATTAATTTTATAATATTTCTGTAAATAGTCTTTAAATTTCTTCCAGTCTTTTTCCACCAGCTCTTCTCCCTGGTCTCGGATTCTGCCGGTCATTTCCGCCAATTCCATATAGTCCATCAACTTCACCTGCCATTCTTCTAGAGTGGATAGTTCTTGTGTCTTCCAATACTTCGCAATGAGTATTCTTGCTGCTGTTGTAGCATACATAAAGAAAGTTCTGTCCTTCTTTAACACCAGTTGGCCAACCATGCCCAGGAGAAAGGCCTCTGGTTTCTTCAGAAAGGTATATTTAAATACCTTTTTCATTTCATTATATATCATTTCCCAAAAAGCCTTAATCCTTGGGCACGTCCACCAAAGGTGAAAGAATGTACCTTCAGTTTCTTTACATTTCCAACATTTATTATCAGGCAAATGATAGATTTTTGCAAGCTTGACTGGTGTCATGTACCACCTGTATATCATTTTCATAATATTCTCTCTTAAGGCATCACATACCGTAAATTTCCCTTTTTGACTTGTGCATGTTTTGCTATCTTAGAGACACGACCGTGCAGAGCCTTACACTCCAGCCTTCGGTTAAAGATGGTCATATTGTCTATGAGGATTCTCCACTGGTAAGTCCACATTTGTGCATTTGAATATATGAGTTCTTCACAAAATTTCATTGATGGGTCCAAGTCCTTATCTTGAGATGAAATACAGTGTTACAAATCTAAGAATGCCCTGTTTCTTTTCAAAGTAAGTTTTCTAGCCCTCGCTAGTGGTGCCTCGCAAGACGAAAAGAATCCGTTCCGTGAGTCTCTTCGTCTAGCGGTTTTTTCGTCTTGCGAAGCAAGCCCATTAGCGGATTAGCGCTATTAGCGGTTTAGCGGCTATTAGCGGCTATTAAAGGCTTAAGGGATTAGCGGATTAGCTGCTAAAAGGCTATTAGCAGCTTAGTGCCTTAGAAAAAGGGGGTGGGGAGCGAAAAAAAACCCCCAGGAATCGCAAGACATTTTCGTCTTGCGAAGCAAGCCCATAGCAAATTCGTCCTGCGAAGCACCTCCAAAACGGAAAACCCTTTCGTCTAGCAGGTTTTCCGTCTTGCGAGGCATTCGTCTTGCGGGGCACCACTGTAAGTTGAAATGGCCTTTGGTCTGGCAGAAGTTTCTGCTAATAGAAGTGGAGAAGTGGAGAAAACAATCCATTGAATGTATTCTCTTAAATATCCAAAATGTGAACTCTATGACAAATGCACAGGTAGTAAATTTGCATCTTTATCAAAGTGCATCCAGAGTTGTGCAGTTTCTTTTCCAGTGCGCGTGCTGTTTAACATTTTCCAGGTGAAAGCTGTCAAAAAGGGACACATTCTGGTTATTGACGAGGCAGACAAGGCCCCAACAAATGTCACCTGCATTTTGAAAACCTTGGTGGAAAGTGGAGAAATGATTCTGTCTGATGGAAGGCGCCTTGTTGCCAGTAAGTAAACCCCTGAACACAGCATTCCAGCAGTTGCATTTGTTGCAGATTAATGCATAGCACATTTCTCCAACGTTTGGGCCTTCTTTTGGTCATTAATTACTATCTAAATATAGTTTACCAAAGAAAATAAAGCTTTTAGGTTGCAAACACTCAGATGGTACATTAGGTTCTTGTTCTCTGTCTCTTATTATTAATGTATATTTGAGAATATCAGAATAATTATATAATAAGAATGCATTGCCCTAGGAAACAAAGATTTTTAATACTACCAGCCAGTGCTGCGGTCTTGGGCTGGATAGCATGCAAGTTTATTTTAAATAGTTCTGGGGAAAAGACCTTGGCTCTGCAAATCTTTGCTCCCAGGGGCCATAAGAGGCATTGGATTTGCCACATCAGAGGCAGAAAGACAGCTCCACTTTCAGAAAAGGAGACCCGGCTGCCACCACAGCAGCTTCCATGCCATTTGCCCTATTGAGGTCAGAGCGCTGAAGTCAGTAAATTCAAGAGGGGATTTTCCAGGGTGATTTGGGGGGATTCTAGCGAATCCATGGATCCAAAGGATCCAGTCCCACAGCATGCCTCTATTCAAGGAATAAATTAATGCAGCCCAAATATTGTTGGAGTTCATTCCAGTATTTTTAAAAATAAAAAATAATTTTTAAAAAAACAAAGGAGCACAGATTGTGTCCCCTTTGCCCCTCACTTCCATTCTGCCAGCAAGAGTCTAGCAGACATGCCTTCTTAATTTTCAGCCCCTCATGCCTTGGGAATTAAAATGGAAATATATCATAGAATCATAGAGTTGGAAGAGACCACAAGGGCCATCGAGTCCAACCCCCTGCCAAGCAGGAAACACCATCAGAGCACTCCTGACATATGGTTGTCAAGCCTCTGCTTAAAGACCTCCAAAGAAGGAGACTCCACCACACTCCTTGGCAGCAAATTCCACTGTCAAACAGCTCTTACTGTCAGGAAGTTCTTCCTAATGTTTAGGTGGAATCTTCTTTCTTGTAGTTTGGATCCATTGCTCTGTGTCCGCTTCTCTGGAGCAGCAGAAAACAACCTTTCTCCCTCCTCTATATGACATCCTTTTATATATTTGAACATGGCTATCATATCACCCCTTAACCTCCTCTTCTCCAGGCTAAACATGCCCAGCTCCCTTAGCCGTTCCTCATAAGGCATCGTTTCCAGGCCTTTGACCATTTTGGTTGCCCTCCTCTGGACACGTTCCAGTTTGTCAGTGTCCTTCTTGAACTGTGGTGCCCAGAACTGGACACAGTACTCCAGGTGAGGTCTGACCAGAGCAGAATACAGTGGCACTATTACTTCCCTTGATCTAGATGCTATACTCCTATTGATGCAGCCCAGAATTGCATTGGCTTTTTTTAGCTGCCGCGTCGAACCGCCGACCTTTCGATCAGCAAGCCCTAGGCGCTGAGGCTTTTACCCACAGCGCCACCCGCGTCCCACAGTACTTACTTACCGTAGATTCCGGCGTATAAGACTGGTCTTACCCCGGAAAAGAGGTTAAAAAGTCAGGGGTCGTCTTATATGCCAGGTACTACCTCTGAGGCAGCAGTGAGCGTCAGGCGGCTTCCTCCCGGCGCAGAGACCGCCGCCCGCTGCTGCTTCGGAGGCTGCCGAAGCTGCCGCCGCAGCGGGTGGTGGGCCCCACTCCGTCCCACGCTGGGTGGCTTCCTCCTGCCCAGCGTATAAGACTGGGCTTACAAGATGAAACACCAAGGTCATCTTATACGCCCAGTCGCCTAATACTCCGGAATCTACGTTACTTTCTTTCTCTCTCTCTCTCTCTCTCTCTCTCTCGGAGAAGTGAGAGGACACCATGATTGCTTTGTCCTGTATATATTGCTTACTAAATACTTAGAATGCACACGCCAAAGCTCCGGGGCTGAAGATTTATGGATGTCCCGGGCTGCAGTTCATCAGGAAGATGCCCGGAGAGGTTTGTCTCCATTTGGGGACTGTGTGTGCCCCACAGGCGTGTTCCAATGGGGGGGTGGTTCAAAAAAAGTTGAGAGGCTGCCAGCTCTTCAGGCAAGGGGTGACATAACTGGGTTCCTGAGCCCCACAGGGGAACTGTAAAAAGAATGTAGTTAGTCAAGGGAGCCGCGGACTCAAAAAGGTTGAACACCTCTGCTATATTCCGAGCACTGGCATATTGGTTAGCTAAAAAAATATAACCAGGTGCGCCTGTCTAACAAAGAAGTGCTTATATTGGACTGTAGTGATCACTGTGCTGCACTAATGGATATTAGTTTTATTACATAAGGTAAAGGTAAAGGGACCCCTGACCGTTAGGTCTAGTCATGGATGACTCTGGGGTTGCGGTGTTCATCTCGCTTTATTGGCCGAGGGAGCTGGAGTACAGCTTCCGGGTCATGTGGCCAGCATGACTAAGCCGCTTCTGGTGAACCAGAGCAGCCCACGGAAACGCCGGTTACCTTCCCACCGGAGCAGTACCTAATTATCTACTTGCACTTCATGCTTTTGAACTTCTAGGTTGGCAGGAGCAGGGACCGAGCAACGGGAGCTCACCCCATCGTGGGGATTTGAACTGCTGACCTTCTGATCGGCAAGCCTTAGGTTCTGTGGTTTAATAAATGTTTCAGATCAGAGTGTTAATAGAGAGAGTTAGCTTGTTGTAAGTTTGCTTGGTGTGGGCCTGCAGGATTGGAAAAGGTGAAATCCTCTACCTTTTTATGAAGAATGAGTTGAACTGTTGAGTTTCTCTGGACTGGAATTGAATGGAATAGTTTGGCAGCAGGAGAGAAGGCTGTAGAATCAGTAAAATTTAAATAATTGTGAAATGTAACACATTGTTCAAGGGAAATGTAGGGATAGATGAATCAAAATGCATATGGTTCATATGAATTTTTCATGTGGTCATTCACTAATCACCAAGTATTTTTTTAAAAATCTGTATAAAAATCCATATTTAAATATGTATATAAATGTATTTATAACAAAATGCATAATTTTATATTTCTTGTACTTTTGGGGTATTCTATTGCAAAATTTTAATGATAATGGGTTATATTCACTGTAGAGTTAAGCAGATCATTTCATATATATTGATTATTTAAAACCTTTCAGTGGGCATGAATTTTGTTACTTGAACCGTGCCTTGTAAAGTTGAAAATATTAATTCAATTATATGTATTTTCTAGACTCTGCTAGTGTGAGTGGAAGAGAAAATGTGGTGGTAATTCATCCAGATTTCAGAATGATCGTTCTAGCAAACAGACCTGGATTTCCGTTTTTGGGCAATGACTTTTTTGGAACACTAGGTAAGTGCAGTGCTTAATAAACCAACAACAACTGTGTTTTCTACAGACTTCAGTATGGAAAATATAAGCTTTGCTTTACTCGTCCTCCTGATAGAAAAGATATACAGGAAACAGGCTGTTTTTTAAGAAATCTGTTCAGCCTTTCAGATAGGAGGCTGTTTCAGTCATTTTCTCATCTGAAACTTGGAAGAGAATTACACATGGACTCTTTGGGGAAAGTGGCTGCATAAAATAAGGGATTTTGAATTTTAAAGTACAGTGGTGCCTCGCAAAACGAAAAGAATCCGTTCCGGGAGTCTTTTCGTCTTGCGTTTTTTTCATCTTGCGAAGCAAGCCCAGTGACGGAGTAGCGCTATTAGCGCTATTGGCACTTTAAGGGCTAAAAACGGCTTTTTTAGGCTTGGGGGATTAGCGGTTTTGCTGCTAAAATGCTTTTAGCAGCTTAGCGATTCAGAATAAGGGGTTTTGGAGCAAAAAAAACCCTCAAAATTTTTCGTCAATTTTCGTCTTGCGAAGCAAGCCCATAGGGAAATTCATCTTGCGAAGCGCCTCTGCAGACGGAAAACCCTTTCGTTTTGCGGGTTTTCCGTCTTGCGAGGCATTTGTCTTGCGGGGCACCACTGTGTTTGGCTAAGCACATAGCAGAACATACTTTTTCAGAATGTTAGCAAGAACTATGTTTCTGGGATTGTTATAAGGTAATTTGGGACGAGAGGAAGGGGTCCACATACTGGCATTCCGTGACTGTTGTGGGTCCATGTACCCCAACCTTCCTCAGTGTTGGGTGGGCTTGATGGAAGTTGGCACCTCATTGGGAGGGCAGCAGGTTGCTGAAAGCTCATAGTATCTCCTCTTGGAAATCTCATACAAAGGATCTGTTTCCCAGCCTTTCTGCCTGAGCTACTTTCAAGTGGAGGACTGAATGATTATGGTCCCCACTGAGGAGAGCACTCAGCAGCTGGCGAACTTCCATACGCGAAGATGCGTTGAAGCTGGGCAATAGGTATCTAGAGGGACCGTTTGCCATAAAGACCCCTTTGAATAGCACAAGGGGCAACATGGTTGAAGGTTCAGTGGAGACTTTGACTATGGAGTATGGGCTGACCTGCTGACAAGGAATAAAGGAACTGTCAAGATGGAAGTAAAGTGTAAGCATAAATTTGAAGAAGACCTGCAGATGGGATATGGAGAAGAGTTAAGAGCCTCGGATAGAAGATCACCAGGCTGATGGGCTATGTAGAACTGATAGAAAGGACTGACAGAATCCGAGACCAGGGAGAAGAGACGGTGGAAGAAGATTGGGGAAAATAATAATTTAAAAATCTATTTAGAGAAATATTGTAAAATTAATGAATGTTGGGAAATGTTGGAATGAAATTACATGACTTTAGTAGAAATATTATAAGGAGTTAAGTATAAATAAACTTTAAGGTTTTTGATGATAAGATAAGGTAAAAATAAATCAAGATAACTAAAAGATAGAAAGCAGTGAAAGACGGAAAGGATTTGCTGATATTATTAACAACTGGAATACAAAAATGGGAGGTGGGAGGAGGTCGAGGAAATAAGCTAATGAAAGATAAGGATTTTGATATATTGTGGGGTTTTTTGATGTATTGTGGGGTTTTTTTGCTTTTTTTCTACGTAATTTTTAATTCTTTTTTTTCTCTTTGCTTTTCTCTTTTTCCTCCCCCTTTTTGTGTAACTTTAAAACTTCTAATAAACATTATTTTTTTTTTTAAAAAAAAAAGAAGGTTCACTGGAGACTTCCGCCTCCAGTCCAGGAATGCAACCGAGTCAACAACACCTGGCTTTGTGGAGTTTGCATAGCTTCAGGGTTTCCATTACTATATGCTACAACCTTTCCACAACTCTCCATTCCTTGCTTGTTTATTCCAGGAGATATTTTTAGCTGCCATGCAATTGATAACCCCAAACCAAGCTCTGAGCTTGCAATGCTTCGGCAATACGGGCCTGCGGTTCCCGAGCCAGTCCTGCAGAAACTGGTGGCTGCTTTTGGAGAGCTCAGAAGCTTGGCCGACCAAGGAATTATCAATTATCCTTACTCAACGAGGGAAGTAGTGAATATAGTCAAGCATTTACAGGTACAGTATATACATTCCTGCTACTGGCGCGATTTGGAACAGACCCACTGATAAATATTGACATTTAACTTGCAAAAACCGTTCGGACAAGTAGATTGAAATTGGTAAGGCCTAAAATGCTTGTAGGACCATCTAAGTGGTTTTAATGGCTGTGGCTGGTTCCAGAGTGAAAGCAGTGAAATTAGGTTAGTTGTGGATAACCCAAGTCCAGCAGGGGCCTGAATCTGATTGACTCAAGAGAAAATGTGCCCAAATGATTCCTCCTTTCCTATGTATATAAAGGACCAGGGCCCTGCGGGATTTGACATCTTTCCGCAGGGCCTGCAAGACGGAGCTGTTCCGCCAGGCCTTTGGGCAGGGTGCAGTTTGACTTTCTTTTGTATAAAACAAGCCCGAAGGAGGGCCCCAACCCGCTCACAGGTCCTTGTATGATCAGTGTAAACAGTTGATCCTGGCAAGTATTAAAAGGTAAAGGTACCCCTGCCCGTACGGGCCAATCGTGTCCGACTCTAGGATCGCGTGCTCATCTCGCTCCAGAGGCCATGAGCCGGCGCCGTCCGAAGACACTTCCGGGTCACGTGGCCAGTGTGACGAAGCTGCAGCTGGCGAGCCAGCACCAGCGCAGCACATGGAAACGCCGTTTACCTTCCCACTATAAAGCGGTCCCTCTTTATCTACTTGCACTTAAGAGTGCTTTCGAACTGCTAGGTGGGCAGGAGCTGGGACCGTTCAGGGGGAGCTCACCCCGCCGCGGAGATTCGAACCGCCGACCATACGATCGGCAAGTCCTAGGCACTGAGGTTTTACCCACAGCGCCACCCGCGTCCCATCCCAGGTTAATACCTGGCAAGTATTAACCACGCTCAATTCCAGCCTGATAATTGTCACCTGGCCAGATTTTAACTTGTCTGAATTAATTTTAAGATGCATTTTAATTAATTGATGTCTGTTTTATGTTTTTATGATGTTAGCCGCTCTGAGCCCGCCTCGGCTGGGGAGGGCGGGATACAAATAAAAAATTATTATTATTTTATTCTTATTTGCTTTGTAGACATGCCACTTCTGTGTGGAAGCAAGCCCATAAACTAGGGGTTGCTAATCTTATCAGCCCCAAGCAATTTCTGATCCCTCCAGATGCCACATGCCAGCAAAGCACACACACACACATCTGGGCACACGCAACATCAAGCTACCCTGCTATTTTCTTGCATTTTTCAAGCCCTCTGTGTAAAACTAAGGAACTGTTAGTTACTGAAGCTGGGGAGGATTTTTTGGGGGGGGGCGGGAGAGATATTTTAAGAAGATAAAACAGTCATGCAAAAGTGTTTCTCCACTTTTTTTGCCACTGTTTTATTTCAGGAAGATAATGGGCCGCAAGTTAAAGCTGCCGGCTCCCCTGAACCTTGCTTAGCGAGAAAGAGAGAGATAATTCAGGAAGATATGGGCTGCAAGTTAATGAAAGGATGCCCCCAGGGCACCCCTGAACGTTCCTTAAATCACCCCTGGGTGCCACAGGACACTGGTTGAAAACCAGTGCTTTACATATATACTCAGAAGTCCGGCCAGCTATGATCAATGGGGCTTTTCCCCTGTGAAGTATGTTAGGGTTGCAACCGAAAATACTCTTCTCAGAAGGTTCAGAAAAATTATCCCGTGTTCTTTGTAGCTTGTTCAGAATGAAATAATAAAACCTATTTACCCATTTTCCGGCCAAAGGCTTCCAGAGCAGTTTATGAATATTAGAAATGAGATAATCCCATGTTCTTAGGCTTGACCCCAGAGGAATAGGGATTGGGAGGGCTGAGGTAAGAAAGAAGCTTGGGATGGAGTTCTCTGTTATTCAGCATATCATTGAGCTTCCACAGCGGAAGGTGGGCCACTTTCTCTCACTAATACAGAACAACAAACCCCTGTGTTGCAAACCTAACACAACAAACAACACAAGCAACATGATGACCAGTATGCTAGATAGCACTGCAATTCTTATTGCATAATATACATAATTTAGTACAACGAAAACAAAATGTGTACACTTGTAAATTCTCTAATATATTTGAAATCAAATGAACACACCTCTGTCAATCTTTGTAAGTCCGTAGAAGTATAATAAGTCTGTAGTTGATAGCAATAGATGCTATCCTGTGGGCTAAGCGGTAAAACTTTGTGCATTTTTCTAATCTGTGGGTTGTGCTGAAGAAGATTCCAGCGAAACAGTCAGATTATCTGGGATCACTGTCCTACGTTGTTATTCACTTACTACTTCGGCACCATGAACGCCTAAAAGGTTTCACCGCTTGTACTAAATTATGTATATTATGCAATAAGAATTGCAGTGCTATCTAGCATACTGGTCATTGTGTTGTTTGTTGTTGGTTTGTCGCTTTCTCACACTGGCCGTGGCGATGTGATAGTCAGTAGCTGGAGGGAGGGCGGCTTTCAACAGAGCTGTCTTGGTTACGTGGCGAGTTCCCACCCCCACCCAGGAAGAAATAAAGACACAGGACACCAGAATATAAGGTTAATGGGTGAAATAGGCCACAACTTTATTGATTACAGGAATGAGCAGTACAGTGGTGCCTCGCAAGACGAAATTAATTCATTCTGCGAGTTTTTTCGTCCTGTGAATTTTTTCGTCTTGCGAAGCACCACTGTGCATTGACGGTTTCCCATAGGAATGCATTGACGGTTTTTTAAAAAAGGCGCAAGACGTTTTTGTCTTGCGAAGCAAGCCCATAGGGAAATTCGTCTTGCGAAGCAACTCAAAAAACGAAAAACTCTTTCGTCTTGCGAGTTTTTCGTCTTGCGAGGCATTCGTCTTGCGAGGTACCACTGTATTGGCTTAGGCATTGGCCCTATCGACTAGCCGGCTCCAGCCCGATTGCATGAAGACCGGCAAGGGTTAACCACCAGTAGGGGGAGCCCTGCTGAGGCATGTCAACTAGGAACTCCCCCGGAGTCACCGCTTGGGGGCATGCCTTGGGCCCATACCTCCATAGGCTTCGGACAGAGCAACGCCCTCCTGGAGTCCTTTATCGGACTACCCTTTTCTGTGGGGGAGGGGATGGCACTCCCCCCTCTCATCCACTTAACCCTCCCTTGCCAATGCCTAACCGCCAATACTGAGGAGTTGTGACGAGTTGCTACGAGGTAGGCGGAAAACCAACTGGCTGTATATGCCAATTACCAATTGGAAAAAATTCCTACCAGGTCCCGAGGCGACCAACCGAAGTCCATAGCAAGTCAGGGAGCCTACCTAGAGGGGATGTGATAGTCAGTAGCTGGAGGGAGGGCGGCTTTCAACAGAGTTGTCTTGGTAATGGGAAGGTGCTTGCCGGCTGCTTTCTCCTGTGGCCACGAGTGCCAAGCACACTGCTCTGCTTTCTTTTGGACCACATCAGTGAGGCCGAGAGGCGGGCCGTGCCGTCTAGGCAGCCCAGAACCTCCATACACACCACCCACGCCTATGCCTAGATGTGTCCCTTCAGTGCTGTTATTGCAGTTTGACTTCACCCCCAGACGGTCATTCCCATTGTCTCTCGAGACGGACAGATGCCAGCAATGGGCCTTAACTTCAGCGTATGAAACAGCCTTGCAATGTGCATCCCTATCAAAGAATCTTAGTGAGTGGAGATGTTCCTGCTTACCTAGAACTCCATTTGTGCATCTCAGAACCTATGAAACCGTGCATCTCTGAAATGTTTAGGAAAGATGTCAAAGAACGGGGCTATGCAGACAAAGACTCAATATTCCAGTCAGAAGTAATAAATAAGGAGGTTAAAAATTTGTCAAAAATGTATAATTTGTTATTAGAATGGAATTTAAAAGATGAAGAAGTAAAGTCGGTTATGATATATTGGGCCAGAGATATTGGTTATAATATACAGTTTGAAGATTGGGAAAAACTATGGAAGGAGAATTTAAAATTTACAGCATGTATGGCGTTGAAAGAGAATGTGATGAAAATGTTTTATAGGTGGTATATTACACCGGTAAAATTGGCAAAAATGTATAAGACCTGTAACAAGTGTTGGAAATGTAAAGAAAAAGAAGGTTCATTCTATCACATGTGGGAATGTAAGAGAGTGAAAGACTTCTGGGAAATGATATATAATGAGTTGAAGAAGATTCTGAAGTATACTTTTACAAAGAAGCCAGAGGTCTTTCTGCTAGGCATTCTAGGAAAGGAGATTAAAAGAAAGGATAGTAAGTTTCTCCAATATGCAGTGACTGCAGCAAGAGTGTTACTGGCACAAAAATGGAAACAACAGGAAACACCGACAATAGAAGACTGGAGATCTAAGTTGTTAGATTATGCTGATTTGGATAAGATGACAGGAAAGATTAGATATTTAAGAGACCAAAAGTTTACAGAAAACTGGGGGAAATTTGTTAAATATATGGAGAATATTAGTGATGGTCAAATAACGCTAGATGGTTTTAAAAGAGCACTGTGAATACGTGAGAGACATTGTTAAAAGGAATGAGAAGGGGAAAAGATATAATTAATGACAATGGTTAAAAAATAAATGCGGAAACTAATAGTAACTACGAAAGATTTACGGAAAAGCTAAAGGAAGTCCAAAAACAAAGACTTAGAAATTGAAATGTGAAATGTGAAAATAATGTATGTTTTGTTGTGTTGTGTTGTAAATTAATAAAAATTATTTATAAAAAAGAAAAGAAAAAGAAACCGTGCATCTCGGTCCATGGGGAGCTCATTAATCTTGTCCTCTTCTCCTTCTCCCTCTCTGTAGAAATTTCCAACAGAAGGGCTTGCCAACGTTGTCAGAAATGTCTTTGATTTTGACTCCTACAATAACGAAATGCGTGAGATTTTAATTCGGACTCTGCATAAACATGGAATCCCAATTGGAGCAAAACCCACCAATGTACACCTGGCTAAGGAGTAAGACTAACCTACGTTGTATATTTGCTGCTAGTTAAGATCAACCTGTCTGCCTTGAATGCTTGAAGCAAATATTGCTAATACCTGAAAACAGATTGATATATTATTGAACTATTATTAATTTATACTATTTTAACTATGCACGTTTACAGCATTTTGTATAAATTGTGAATGTATTATATTATGAATAGTGATGATTTGTATGATTAAATGAATCCAATAAAGGGGAAAATTCGTTCTTCTCGGTTTCTCTTCATTGAATGATCATTTTGCAATTTATTTCCATAATTAGTAGCAAATCCAAATTCTTTTTATCAGTAGTGGGGAAATATGTTAGCCCCTAGCCTTGCACAAATCTTTCAAAATACTTTGCGGAACATGTCCAAAGAGTAAATTATTCTTGAATGAAGTTAGCATCTCAATACTTATTCCCATCATCAGACATTTGGCATGTACTTTGCAAAACCACAACTCCACAAACTGCTTACAGGCCATCCAGTTTGCTTCATGATATTGGTGGCCTTCCTCTGGTTTCAGGCAGTTTTTTAATGAGTATATTAAATGCACATAATTTATGTGTCATAACTACTAAGGCTGTGATCCTATCCCGACTTACCTGGGAATAAGCCCTGTTGATTTCAGTAGTACTTACTTCTGAGTAGACATGGATAAGATCGCACTGCAAACCAATTTCCAAAACCATTTATAGAAAAACAAATATTCCCCTTTATACATACAAACCACTGGTGTTAGGCAAATTGGTTTTTATGGAAACTGCCTAGGTGAAGGGCCAGGTAGTTAGTTAATTAGTTAGTTAGTAAGTAAGTAAATAAATACCATCTGAAATGCATGCCTAAATTAAAATTAGGATTCTAAAGATTAAAAGGAGCACCTTGAATTGGGCATAGAAACAAACAGGTAGTCAAGTGAAGTTGTTTTAAAATTGGTGAAATAGGTTCATGTTGCCTCATTCCAGTCAATAGTTTAGGAGTTACATTTATTTATGTTTTTATCAATTACAGTTGTTAATGTAATCCGAAACAAAACTTTGGATTTGCTCTCCTTCCTGGCCGTAGACGATGGGGACTGTTTGTGCTCATTGCACATAACATAACAATCAGCATTTGCCGGGCAGTTCTCATTGTATTTTATTCATAGCTGCAAGGCAGAAGGCATTTTGGGGCAAGGATTACTGAGGGCGAGGAAATATTAGGAGCAAAAGTGAATGTTGGCTTACGGTTGAGACCGTTATCTGGATCTCTGAGAGACTATATGGGTACAAAAATCTTGTTCAAGCATTTGGGAACTACCTCTTTTTCCATTGTTAGCTTCATATGTACAGTTCCGGCACAGAATATGGTTAGGGTCGAAGCTGGGGTATGTTATGCTGGCCTGAGCCCAGATCAGCATGGTTTGGAGCAATGAATTCCAGTGGCAACGCTTCTTCCAGAAGAAAAGGGACTTCCATTTGCCAGTTATATATAGAAGAGTTCTTCAAAATAGTCAAATATTTACTCCAGGGTACTATCCAGCTGTTCCTCCCTCTGCTAAGTGACATTTTTCCAGCCTTCCGTCTGGGCATCTCAAGTTCATTCATTTTTCCTTCCAGATAAGAAGTCCAAAAGAGGTTCTCCGATTGTTATTATGCTATTATATATAAAAGTCAGCAGTAGTCTTCCTCCAGTCCGACATCACAACTGAACCTCCAATATTAAGAAACATTCCGTCCTTGTTTTTTATTCCTCAGGGGTTTATTCACTATGGTTATTTGTTAAGACAATAATAGATAGCTATTTGCTTATAAACATTAATTCACATCCAAATCCATATCTTCCAGTCCCATTTCCTGATGGCCACTGTTTTCAGTCCTTTAAAACAGTGTTCCCCAACCTTGGGCCTCCAGCTGTTTTTGGACTACAATTCCTATCATCCTTGACCACTGGTCTTGCTAGCGAGGGATGATGGGAGTTGTAGTCCAAAAACAGCTGGAGGCCCAAGGTTGGGGAACACTGCTTTAAAATATATATATAGAGAGAGAGAGAGAGTTTCCATTTCCTCCTTTTCCATTAATTTCCCAAACGTATTATAAGAGTAAGTAGCTTTCCCCTTGAGATTTATTCCAAATTGTACACAGAATCCTTTCGTTCTCAGCTCATCTCTGCCAGCTCAGGGTATTTCTTAGTCTCTCCATCTATGGACTGCTTCCCCTCCTCCAACATCATAGCTCCAGTACTTGGCTGCGTCATTCCTCCAGGCACCTATGGGGAGGTCCTCTCACTTTCATCATCCCTTGCCTTCAACTATATCATTCCATTCTCCTGGTCTGGCAAATCTCCAGCAGTATTTTTTTCCAAAGGCTGTATATATTACCCAGCCTCAGTGTTGCCCAATTAACATTTGACATTTTATGCAGCTCCACTCTTATTTCCTTTAATTGCTCATTTAATAATTGTTGCACGACTGCGGCAGTCAATGCAGTATTTTTCAGCATATTCACCAGCCTGAGTGCTTTCTCAGAAATTCACACAGTCCTTTCTTATCTGGAAATTGCAGAAAGTTGCATTTCTAACATTGCCTTCTCACAGGGAGCAGCCATGTAGTTTCACAGTACAAAACAACACATTCACCAGTAAAACAGGATTAAGACTAGAACAAAATAAGATGAAAATTTCTCAAAGTTGGAGAATCTCTTACCAGTTTGAAAAACTTTCTTTGGTATGTAGAATAAGAGCATGCTTTTTTATTTATTTGTTTACAGCCCCTTAATGGCGTCTCCTCTTAAGCCAGCTATTGGGTTGTATTTCGAATGAACATTTTAACCAGCAGAGAGATAGTCATAGTAGTAATTTATAGGAGTTTCAGAAATAATTGAAGAAAGGAGCTTTTGATTATCTTTGCCCTAGGGGCTGACCTCTAGGGCTATTAAGTGGTGTTTGGGCAAAATTCAACCGTTTGGGTTCCTTGAAGATTTCGTGGTCCCATGGTGGGAGCAATCCTTCCAGAACATTTGGAAGATAATCCCTGTTATATCTGTTCCTCAGAGAATAATACGAGACAGTAGCTATCGTTAATCACCACTTAATTATCTTTGAGGATAGAGCCTCAACAGAGACGGCTAGCCAGCCATGATGCCTCCCCAGAAGTCCAAGAATAATGAATTTGCAATGAAATTGAGCTGGACAAGGTGGTCCCTAGCATAGTGTTAGAGGACCCCGGGACTGTTGCACTGGGTGACTCCATTGTCCCTGTGGAGGCTGATATTGGGCTGGTTTGAAATTTCATGTCCTTCATGACAACCATGGGAATGTCTCAAGTGGCTGTTGGGCCAACGGATTAGGCAGGGCACACCTTTGAGTGATGTGAGGGATGGTTTGAAAATGAGGGAATACAGTGCAGTCCCTTGTTATTTTTGGACCATTACCTGGTCTGGTGAAGTTTGGCTTGGTAGTGGCAATTCCTGGCAGTAAGGGGAGTGGGCCTATTTGAAGGGCCTCACCTCAGAAACTGATGTGTTCCTGAATGACTCTGTCAAAGCGCTGACCTCCCTATGAAATGACAGTATGAAAGGGGCAGTTGACATGATCGCTCCCAAGCATCATCTTCAGCACTGTGCCACCAAAGTGGCATCTTGGTGATCTTTGGGCAATGAAGCAGGCCCACTGTCCCCCTACTTCCTCAGTCCAACCCCCTGCCAAGCAGGAAACACCATCAGAGCACTCCTGACAGATGGTTGTCAAGCCTCTGCTTAAAGAAGGAGACTCCACCACAGTCCTTGGCAGCAAATTCCACTGTCGAACAGCTCTTACTGTCAGGAAGGTCTTTCTAATGTTTAGGTGGAATCTTCTTTCTTGTAGTTTGGATCCATTGCTCCGTGTCCGCTTCTCTGGAGCAGCAGAAAACAGCCTTTCTCCCTCCTCTTTGTGACATCTTTTTATATATTTGAACATGGCTATCATATCCCCCCTTAACCTCCTCTTCTCAAGGCTAAACATGCCCAGCTCCCTTAGCCGTTCCTCATAAGGCATCGTTTCCAGGCCTTTGACCATTTTGGTTGCCCTCCTCTGGACACGTTCCAGTTTCTCAGTGTCCTTCTTGAACTGTGGTGTCCAGAACTGGACACAGTACTCCAGGTGAGGTCTGACCAGAGCAGAATATAGTGGCACTATTACTTCCCTTGATCTAGATGCTATACTCCTATTGATGCAGACCAGAATTGCATTGGCTTTTTTAGCTGCCGCGTCACCCTGTTGGCTCATGTCAAGTATCTTGTCAGCTCCCTATCTTTTCCACCCCACACCAGAAAAGAACCCAACTTGGCCTCCTCTTTATTTGGCAGAACTTGTTTGTATTTTCTAGAAATGTATTTCCTTCTTCCTTTGTCAGTTGTTGCAAACCTGTGGCCTCCGTGCAGCCAAAGTGTTTCTGGATATGTTGGGACGCAGCTTATACTTGCACAGGCCATTTGGGTTTCCAAGTCTTTCCCTCACAGAGCATAATTTTCAGTGGGATTCCTCCTGGTATTGTTTCCTTGAGATTTTAAGACTGCTGGCGCTGTGGCAGATTAAGATTGTGTCAACAAGGAAACTTTTCAGCTCAGAAATGTACCGTATTTTTTGCTCTATAAGACTCACTTTTCCCCTCCTAAAAAGTAAGGGGAAATGTGTGTGCGTCTTATGGAGCGAATGCAGGCTGCGCAGCTATCCCAGAAGCCAGAACAGCAAGAGGGATTGCCGCTTTCACTGCATAGCAATCCCTCTTGCTGTTCTGGCTTCTGAGATTCAGAATATTTTTTTTCTTGTTTTCCTCCTCCAAAAACTAGGTGCGTCTTGTGGTCTGGTGCGTCTTATAGAGCGAAAAATGTGGTATTTTTAGATGAGGTGCCATCTAAAAAGAGAAAGTTATGGGTGGGTTAGCATTCATGGCACTTCAGATGCCAATAACTTACATTATCCCTCTTACATTGATTTTGGTTTTGTTTTGTTCCTCTCTTCTCTTTGTTGTTGTTATCTGTAAATGTTTGAAAACTACCATCTATCTATCTGTCTATCTATCTAGCTACCTACCTACCTACCTACCTAAAAAACAAAAAAATAATAATAGTTTTTTGTTGGGCAGGTTGCCATTGCCAAGTGCAAAATTAATGGGCTACTGGAAAGTCAGCCAGCCGCAACAGAAACTTTTGTGCCCCACTGAAACACACCACATAGATATAAAGGTAAGATTTTAAAAAATAAATCTTAATGTTGACTGTAAGCATACCCTATTTTCCAGGATTTTAAAACCATACAGAATGTTTTCATGTATTCACAATTTGTAGTCTACCAATTCCAGGGCTGGACCCTTAGAGGCCCTAAGCATTTAAAAGATTTTGGTGCCCGCATATGTGTCTAATTCAAAATATAAATTATATTTCTTTTAGGGTCCAATGTACTTAAATGTGCAGGCATTCCCACTGGAAAGACACGAAGCCCGATCCCTGAGCTTTACAGAAGAACGTGCCTTTTGGTCATTGCCTTTGAATGAAGTTAATTTAGTGTGCGATGTTGCTGCGGCGCAAGGTAGAGTATAATTTTTATTTTCTGTTTATTTAGTGATGATGAGAAACTGTACAAATGTGTAGATATCTATAATTATAATTATAAGTATAATTATAATTTATTATTATTATTATTATTATTATTATTATTATTATTATTATTATTATTATCTATACCCCGCTCTCCCCAGCCAAGGCCGGGCTCAGGGCAGCTAACAAGCAATAATAAAAACAAGCTGAATGAATACAACTTAAAAGCAAGATTAAAATACAACATTAAAATATTGAAACATTAAAATATTAAAATGCAGCCTCATCACAGGAGGAGAAAGGAAAAAAGAAAGAGGGGGAGGGAATTAAAATGGCTCCAAGCCAAAGGCCAGGCGGAACAACTCTGTCTTACAGGCCCTGCAGAAAGAAATCAGATCCCGCAGGGCCCTGGTCTCATGAGACAGAGCGTTCCACCAGGCGGGAGCCAGTGTTGAAAAGGCCCTGCCTCTGGTTGAAGCCAATCTAACTTCCTTAGGGTCCAGGACCGCTAGGGTGTTGCTATTTATGGACCTTGAGGCTTTCCATGGGGCATACCGGGAGAGGCGGTCCCGTAGGTATGAGGGTCCTAGGCTGTGAAGGGCTTTAAAGGTCAAAACCAGCACCTTAAATCTGACCCTGTACTCCACCGGGAGCCAGTGCAGCTGGTAAAGCACTGGGTGAATGTGATCCCGCTGTGAGGACCCCGTAAGGAGTCTCGCCGCAGCATTCTGCACCCGCTGGAGTTTCTGGGACAGCTTCAAGGACAGCCCCTTGAAATATCTAATTATCTAATAATTCTAATTATCTAGAACATAATTAATATCAATTAGTTTGTATGCCACCTTTTTTTATTCCCTCTGCTCTATAAACCTTCCGGTGGGAAGGTAAACGGCGTTTCCGTGCGCTGCTCTGGTTCGCCAGAAGCGGCTTAGTCATGCTGGCCACATGACCTGGAAGCTGTACGCCAACTCCCTCGGCCAGTAAAGCGAGATGAGCGCCGCAACCCCAGTGTTGTCTGTGACTAGACCTAACGGTCAGGGATCCCTTTACCTTTACCTTTGTGTAATATGTGAATACATATATATGCGAATACATATAGGATTATTAATAACCTGCTATATTATGTATAGACTCATTCCATATATCAATACAGTGGTGCCTCGCAAGACGAAATTAATTCGTTCCGCGAGTCTCTTCGTCTAGCGGTTTTTTCGTCTTGCGAAGCAACCCTATTAGCGGCTTAGCGGATTAGCGGTTTAGCGGCTATTAGCGGCTATTAAAGGTTTAAGGGATTAGCGGATTAGCTGCTAAAAGGCTATTAGCGGTTTAGCGGCTTAGAAAAAGGGGGTGGGGAGCGGAAAAAAATCTCAAAACTCGCAAGACATTTTCGTCTTGCGAAGCAAGCCCATAGGGAAATTCGTCCTGCGAAGCACCTCCAAAACGGAAAACCCTTTCGTCTAGCGGGTTTTCCGTCTTGCGAGGCATTCGTCTTGCGGGGCACCACTGTATATTTATGCAAACAATGTCTGTGTCTATAAGCAATCTGTTCATATGTTTGCTTTCATGTAATCTGGATCTTATTCCCGCTTTCGGAAGCAGAAGACGCCCTTTATGTGGCTACATGCAATCCGGTGTCCTTATATGCCACGGATCTGGCCAGTAAGAATGGATGCATTATAGACTTGTATGACATCTTCCCAAGGACCGTTGGTGGAATATGGCAACCGTTTGTGACATTGGCACCTCTGGGTAACCCTCTCAAAGGTCAAGTAGTTCTACACGAAGAGCAGGTAAAAAAAGCCAACATGATTTCCATTTCTGGGGTTAATATGTTAGCACCAGGAAGAGGGATCCCTCGTATTTCTCAAGTTCTAACGTCTGTCTGGTTTTGAGATCAAAAATAATTCTCATCCAGTTCATCTTGGTTGGGATTATGGAGGGACCATCGGCTGGGTGAGGACTGCAGGGCCTGCTCCCTTCCAGGGCCTTTTCCAACTGGCCCAGGGGGCGTGGCCCAGGCCCTCTCTCCCGGCTATAAAGGGACTCCTGCTGCAGTGAGGCCTCGGACCATCGGCTGGGTGAGGACTGCAGGGCCTGCTCCCTCCCAGGGCCTTTTCCAACTGGCCCAGGGGGCGTGGCCCAGGCCCTCTCTCCCGGCTATAAAGGGACTCCTGCTGCAGTGAGGCCTCGGACCATCGGCTGGGTGAGGACTGCAGGGCCTGCTCCCTTCCAGGGCCTTTTCCAACTGGCCCAGGGGGCGTGGCCCAGGCCCTCTCTCCCGGCTATAAAGGGACTCCTGCTGCAGTGAGGCCTCGGACCATCGGCTGGGTGAGGACTGCAGGGCCTGCTCCCTTCCAGGGCCTTTTCCAACTGGCCCAGGGGGCGTGGCCCAGGCCCTCTCTCCCGGCTATAAAGGGACTCCTGCTGCAGTGAGGCCTCGGACCATCGGCTGGGTGAGGACTGCAGGGCCTGCTCCCTTCCAGGGCCTTTTCCAACTGGCCCAGGGGGCGTGGCCCAGGCCCTCTCTCCCGGTTATAAAGGGACTCCTGCTGCGGGGAATCCTTGGACCATCGGCTGGGTGAGGACTGCAGGGCCTGCTGCCTTCCAGGGCCTTCTCCAACTGGCCCAGGGGGCGTGGCCCAGGCCCTCTCTCCCGGCTATAAAGGGACTCCTGCTGCAGTGAGGCCTCGGACCATCGGCTGGGTGAGGACTGCAGGGCCTGCTCCCTTCCAGGGCCTTTTCCAACTGGCCCAGGGGGCGTGGCCCAGGCCCTTATCTGGAACAAACTCTTGGGGAAGTGTGGGAAGTGTTCTGCCATTGCTTCCCTGTTCCAGGTGGTCAATGTGCTTTAAAATGTCCTCAAGCAGTCGGTGGCAATTTAAATTTTTATTCCTTTTTTTCTTTTTTCCTTTGCTGGGGGTGGGTGGGTGGGATGGATAGTTGGTTGGGGGTTAATTTTAGTACAATTGTTCTGTTCCTTTTGTTGTTATTTTATTGGTTCTGTATAGTTTATGTTTTGTTTTTAAGGGGTGGGATCAGGGCTGCCTGGGAGTGGCTACCCAGCCAACACAATGGCTGGGACAAGTTTCACAGGGGGGAAAGCACTGGGACATCCGATCTCGGTGATCATGGGCAGGAGGCGGAGTTACGCTAAGACCAGACCATGTCATTACCGAGGAGGCAGGTTTAGTCGTTGTTTGAAGACTATCCCTGCCTCCGGGTCTGGCCTTGACCGGATGGATACTGGAATCAACAGGGGGAACCCACATGACCTGAAAGTGTTGCTGTGCAATGCCAGGTCAA
Organism: Podarcis tiliguerta; assembly: GCF_965153285.1. NCBI lineage: Eukaryota > Metazoa > Chordata > Lepidosauria > Squamata > Lacertidae > Podarcis > Podarcis tiliguerta. The sequence goes on along the minus strand of NC_139540.1, from coordinate 81,823,510 downwards.
TGATGAATAAAACCACTGCCATCCACGACTTGATTGTGGATGGAGGATTTGACCTGGCATGTGTGACAGAGACCTGGTTGGAGGAAGCAGATGGGCCTGTCCTTGCCGCTGCTTGCCCACCAGGTTTCTCTTACGCACAGCAACCCAGGTCCTGTGGGCGGGGAGGGGGGGTTGCAGTGATTTTTAGGAAGTCACTAGCTTGCACCAGGCATCCTACTGGGAAGATCCAGCTCTCTGAGTGCATGTTCTGGAAGTTGGGCAATAGGGGCAGTACAGGATTCCTTTTGGTGTACCGACCTCCCCGCTGCACCAAGGATTCCCTGTCCGAGCTGCTTCAGGTCGTGGCGGATTTTCTCCTGGAGACACCTAGTTTGGTTGTCCTAGGGGATTTTAACATCCATGCCGACACGACCTTACAAGGGGCTGCTCGGGACTTCGTGGAAAGCATGGCCTCCATGGGGCTGTCCCTGAATAAGTTTGGCCCAACTCATAGTCATGGACATGCCTTAGACCTGGTGTTCACCTCTAGTGACGTGGGTGATCTGACACTAAGTAAAAGTGAAACAAAAGAAGTGCCATGGTCAGATCACTTCCTGGTGCAACTGGACTTCTCCGCGACCCTTCCCCTCTGCAGGGAGGTGGGACCAATTCGGATGGTCCGCCCCCGCCACTTAATGGATCCAAATGGTTTCCAGAGAGTGGTAGGGGATGCTTTAGCCCATGTTGATGGCCTTTCAGCTGATTCCCTGGTGGCCCGCTGGAATGCGGAGTTAACCAGGGCTATCGACTGTCTGGCTCCGAAGCGCCCTCTCCGATTGCATGGAGCCCGAACAGCCCCGTGGTTTTCTTCGGAGCTGAGGGCGATGAAACAATCGTTGAGACGGTTAGAGCGTCGGTGGCAGAAAACTCACTCCGAATCTGACAGGACACAGGTTAGAGCTCAACGTCGAGCCTACCAAGTGGCGATAGCGACGGCGAAGAAGACTTTCTTCACCGCCTCTATTGCATCTGCAGAAAATAGTAGCAGGAGACTCTTTCAGGTGGTTCGCAATTTAACAGAACCACCTTTACCACCGGGGACTTGTAAAGACCCCAAGATCTCCTGCAACGATTTTGCAAAGTTTTTTGCAGATAAAATCACTCATATTCGGAAGGAGCTAGACACCACCGTGGGAGCAGGGCCGGGGCGGGAGAGTGCTAGAGCTCTGTCTGGTCAAGTTGCATGGAATCAATTTCAATCCGCTACCCCCGAGGATGTGGACAGGCTGCTTGGACGCGTGAAACCAACCACCTGTCTCCTTGATCCTTGCCCATCCTGGCTAATAAAAGCAAGCCGGGAAGGGCTGGGCGATGGGCTCTGCGGGGTGGTGAATGCTTCCCTCTGTGAGGGAACATTCCCAGATCCGCTGAAAGAGGCGGTCATTAAACCGCTTCTTAAAAAACCATCTTTAGACCCGGCCAGTATGGCCAACTATCGCCCAGTCTCAAATCTTCCATTCTTGGGCAAGGTGATTGAGCGCGTGGTTGCTGAACAACTCCAGGCACGCCTGGAGGATGCGGACCATTTGGATCCCTTCCAATCGGGATTCAGGCCTCACCATGGGACTGAAACTGCCTTGGTCGCGCTGGTTGATGATCTCCGGCGAGCTAGGGACAAAGGTGAGAGTTGTTTCCTGGTTCTGCTGGATCTCTCAGCGGCCTTTGATACAATCGACCATAACATCCTTCTGGACCGTCTAGAGGGGCTGGGAGCTGGGGGCACTGTTATACAGTGGTTTCGCTCCTTCCTCCTGGGCCGTGTTCAGAAAGTGGTGGTGGGGGATGAGTGTTCAGACCCCTGGGCCCTCACTTGTGGGGTGCCTCAGGGTTCCGTCCTCTCCCCCATGCTTTTTAACATCTATATGAAGCCGCTGGGAGAGATCATCAGGGGGTTTGGACTGGGTGTCCATCAATATGCAGATGATACCCAGCTCTACCTCTCTTTCAAATCAGAACCAGTGAAGGCGGTGAAGGTCCTGTGTGAGTGCCTGGAGGCGGTTGGAGGATGGATGGTGGCTAATGGATTGAAGTTGAATCCTGACAAGACAGAAGTACTGTTTTTGGGGGACAGGAGGCGGGCTGGTGTGGAGGACTCCCTGGTCCTGAATGGGGTAACTGTGCCCCTGAAGGACCAGGTGCGCAGCCTGGGAGTCATTTTGGACTCACAGCTGTCCATGGAGGCACAGGTCAATTCTGTATCCAGGGCAGCTGTCTACCAACTCCACCTGGTACGCAGGCTGAGACCCTACCTGCCCGCGGACTGTCTCGCCAGAGTGGTGCATGCTCTGGTTATCTCCCGCTTGGACTACTGCAATGCGCTCTACGTGGGGCTACCTTTGAAGGTGACTCGGAAACTACAACTAATCCAGAATGCGGCAGCTAGACTGGTGACTGGGGGCGGCCGCCGAGACCACATAACACCGGTCTTGAAAGACCTACATTGGCTCCCAGTACGTTTCCGAGCACAATTCAAAGTGTTGGTGTTGACCTTTAAAGCCCTAAACGGCCTCGGCCCAGTATACCTGAAGGAGCGTCTCCACCCCCATCGTTCTGCCCGGACACTGAGGTCCAGCTCCGAGGGCCTCCTGGCGGTTCCCTCATTGCGAGAAGCAAAGCTACAGGGAACCAGGCAGAGGGCCTTCTCGGTAGTGGCGCCCGCCCTGTGGAACGCCCTCCCAGCAGATGTCAAAGCGATAAATAACTACCTGACATTCAGAAGACATCTTAAGGCAGCCCTGTTCAGGGAAGTTTTTAATCTGTGATATCTGTATTTTTTGTTTCTATGGAAGCCGCCCAGAGTGGCTGGGGAAACCCAGCCAGATGGGCGGGGTACAAATAATAAATTATTATTATTATTATTATTACTGCCTTTTGTTGTTTTCACCAAACGTGTCCCCACTGCGTAGGAGCTGGGCTTGTGACACATCTTGCTTGCTCACTTGCAGTCCTCCATAAACTTGGCTCCTTGCATGAGAGCTGGTGTAGTATGGGGGTTAAGATACAGCATTATGAATTGGAGACAAGATTTGCACCAGGGATTTTCTGTCCAAAAACTAATTGGGGGTCCTTTAGACACGCCACTTTGCCTCCACATCCACATCTGCAAGAGAGGGATAATTCTACGGCACTACCTTATGGACTTGTGGCAAGCTTTGTCTTCTATTCCAATAGCACCTTACACATTTTAGACAGCGCTTTTACATTACATTCCAACAGATCTCTCGCCAGTTGTGATGTTTGTTCCCCAGTCCCTTGTATTCTACCTTTCTTAAGTACTTCATTCAAATGAGGATATTGTATCCATGTTGTTAATTTTCCCGATAATTCCTTAAATTATTCTAATTGATACTCTCCTCACTATTTTTGAAATAAATTTCTATAAGTTGTCCAACCTTCCATCATATTCTTTTTCTTTACCGCTATGGCTTCCTAAGGTGACAGCCCAAGTGCTGTTTTTGCATCTAATAGATTTTTGTATTTATTCCATTCTCTATACAATTTTTCCCCAGTTATAGGATTTGTAAATCCTTTATGTACTTTCACCTTTTCATACCATAAATAAGCATGCCAACTGAAAATATTATCATGACATTCTAAGTCTAGAATATGTGAATTCTCCAATGTCATCCATTCCTTCAACCAACAAAGACAAGATGCTTCATAGTATAATCTCATGTCAGGCAGGGAGAAACCTCCTCTCTCTTTTGCATCTATCAGTATTTTATATTTTATTCTAGGTTTTTTTCCCTTGCCAAATATATTTAGAAATATCTTTTTGCCATGCATTGAAATTATGTTCATCAGAGAGCATTCTGTTAGGGGAGCTGATCTTCTGCCCAAGTGCTACACTTAGGTTTTCGGAATACAACTGGTCACATGAAACTGCCTGTGGCATATGCAGTTCTGAAGTGAGGCAAAAGTGAAGCAAAATAATAATAATAATAATAATAATAATAATAATAATACTACACCGCCCATCTGGCTGAGTTTTCCCAGCCACTCAGGGCAGCTCCCAATCGAGTGTTTAAAAACAATATAGCATTAAATATTAAAAAACTTCCTTAAACAGGGCTGCCTCCAGATGTCTTTTAAAAATAGGATAGCTGCTTGTTTCCTTGACATCTGATGGGAGGGATTTCCACAGGGCGGGCGCCACTACCAAGAAGGCCCTCTCTCTGGTTCCATGTAACTTTGCTTCTCGCAATGAGGGAACCGCCAGAAGGCCCTCGGCACTGGATCTCAGTGTCTGGGCTGAAGGAAACAATTGTATGAACACTAACTTTTCTGAGTCGGCATTACGCAGTACAGCCGGCACGTGGCTAGGCAGTCTCCTTCTGCTCCTTCTGGTTATTCATGCAAAAGTATGGAGCGACAATGTCGCCATTTGCAAGTTTCTCTGTTCTCGCTCCACTTATTAGGCAGAGCAAAATTTATGGTGACGTAATATCTCCAGTTTTGCGTTGCTAAACACTGAAAATGAAAAGAGGTGTTGCTGCTGCATTTGATGGCAACTTCACACTCACATAATTCCCAAACCAATCATCTGTTTGCTTCCTGCTGCTCTTCCTATCCTTTACAGTCTTCTCTAACAATATAAATGCATTCTGGATATTTCATTTAACTGGTGCATTGGGGGGGCGAAATGCCTTTATTCATGTTCCAGGACCTTAATGGCACAGAGAAATGCAGATAATTGTTCTGCAGGCTAAAAGCAGTTTGCCACCACCATTCAGAGTCCAGTTTAAATCCTAATTTCCTTTTGCAGACTTCGTACAAGAAAGCAGATGAAAGCTGGGGCTCATCATTAGGCACTAAAAAAAAAATGTTTGCTTTTATTGCTCTTGCAATGCGCTTGTTCTGTCTGAAACCGTCTCAAGAGCTCCAGCAGAAAGTGAAGAGAAAAATTAATGAATGCCTCCAAAGCTCTTTCAAGCAAATGTACAGCTACGCACATAGAATCATAGAGTTGGAAGACACCACAAGGGCCATCGAGTCCAACCCCCTGCCAAGCAGGAAACACCATCAGAGCACTCCTGACATATGGTTGTCAAGCCTCTGCTTAAAGACCTCCAAAGAAGGAGACTCCACCACACTCCTTGGCAGCAAATTCCACTGTTGAACAGCTCTTACTGTCAGGAAGTTCTTCCTAATGTTTAGGTGGAATCTTCTTTCTTGTAGTTTGGATTGATTGCTCCGTGTCCGCTTCTCTGGAGCAGCAGAAAACAACCTTTCTCCCTCCTCTATGTGACATCCTTTTATATATTTGAACATGGCTATCATATCCCCCCTTAACCTCCTCTTCTCCAGGCTAAACATGCCCAGCTCCCTTAGCCGTTCCTCATAAGGCATCGTTTCCAGGCCTTTGACCATTTTGGTTGCCCTCCTCTGGACACGTTCCAGTTTGTCAGTGTCCTTCTTGAAGTGTGGTGCCCAGAACTGGACACAGTACTCCAGGTGAGGTCTGACCAGAGCAGAATACAGTGGCACTATTACTTCCCTTGATCTAGATGCTATACTCCTATTGATGCAGCCCAGAATTGCATTGGCTTTTTTAGCTGCCGCGTCACACTGTTGGCTCATGTCAAGTTTGTGGTCAACCAAGACTCCTAGATCCTTTTCACATGTACTGCTCTCAGGCACATGCACAAAACAAAAATATTGAGTACTTTCTTGTTCTTGGGGGGCATGAAAAGGGGGAACTGGGTATGGCTTTGGAGGAAATATTTGCCTGCAGGAAAGGAGGGGTGGCAAAGCAATAAGGAAATAAGTCCTGTTCAAATATTTTCTCTCCTTTCTTCCTCCTCTGCATTTTTAAACTCCCCTCCTCCCATCTAGAAGAACTCTTAACGTCAGCTTCCCTTTCCCTTAGTCGCAATTACACCCTTATTTGAACTAAGTTCTTCCAAGGGAGGAAAGCCCTGGCGAAGGAACAAACTGCAACAAGGAAAGGGAAGCTTTGCAGTAGCTAAAAATAAAAGAGCGGCGCCTCAAAATAATGGCTGTTACATCTGTTGAGTATTTGGAATTCAAGGCACTGGGGACATGAGGTCACCCAAAGGTTTCTTTTCTCCCAGTAAAGAATAAACACAAGCGAAACTGTGCACAAGCACAGCATAACTTCCCAGCCCACTTGAAGAGTTGCCAAAGCTGTAACTGGAAGTATTCACCAGTGATGCAAATTTCTATTTTTATACGCAAACCAATACACCACCAGTCCCTGTTACAGATGGGAGCCATTAACATCTGCAAGGGTTGGGAAAGGGGGCTTGTTATGGTGCCAGCCGACCTCCTGAGCCCACCGCTAAGTGAAAGAACACAACTGCCTTGTTAAGGCTTGCAATGGGCAGGAAATCTTAACCCTTTAATTACCGTATTTTTTGCTCTATAAGACGCACCAGACCACAAGACGCACCTAGTTTTTGGAGGAGGAAAACAAGAAAAAAAATATCCTGAATCTCAGAAGCCAGAACAGCAAGAGGGATCGCTGCGCAGTGAAAGCAGCAATCCCTCTTGCTGTTCTGGCTTCTGTGATAGCTGTGCAGCCTGCATTCGCTCCATAAGACGCACACACATTTCCCCTTACTTTTTAGGAGGGAAAAAGTGAGTCTTATAGAGCAAAAAATACGGTAGTTGGATTGTGCTAATGCACATTCGAGACTCACCAAGAAGGCATTTTTAATCTTCTCCTTCATCTACTTTTGTATATATAGGGGCTGTGAGCATTGCAAACACTTTCTTGGAGTTACGTAGGGTATAATGCCAAGTGCTTGGCAATATCTTACTGGGTTGAAGTTAAAAGCTTTCTTTTTTAAGAAGAGATGTTGATTTGCTGAATATAACTACGATCTGGAATGTATGAGTGGAGATTTGTTACATGTAAGGGGTTCTTACATGTAAAGTATGGTCTGAAGCTCAACATCAAAAAAACTAAGATCATGACCACTGGTTCCATCACGTCCTGGCAAACAGGGGAAGAAATGGAGGCAGTGAGAGATTTTACTTTCTTGAACTCCATGATCACTGTAGATGGTGACAGCAGTCACGAAATTAAAAGACACCTGCTTCTTGGGAGAAAAGCAATGACAAACCTAGACAGCATCTTAAAAAGCAGAGACATCACCTTGCCAACAAAGGTCCGTATAGTTAAAGCTATGGTTTTCCCAAGAGTGATGTATGGAAGTGAGAGCTGGACCATAAAGAAGGCTGATCGCTGAAGAATCGATGCTTTTGAATGATGGTGCTGGAGGAGACTCTTGAGAGTCCCATGGACTGCAAGAAGATCAAACTTATCCATTCTGAAAGAAATCAGCCCTTAGTGTTCACTGGAAGGACAGATCCTGAAGCTGAGGCTCCAATGCTTTGGCCACCTCATGAGAAGAGAAGACTCCCTGGAAGAGACCCTGATGTTGGGGAAAATAGAGGGCATAAGAAGAAGGGATGACAGAGGATGAGATGGTTGGACAGTGTTCTCGAAGCTACAAATATGATCTTGACGAAGATGGGGGGGCAGTGGAAGACAGGAGTGCCTGGCGTGCTCTGGTCCATGGGGTCACAAAGAGTCGGAAACGACTAAACAACTGAACAACAACAACAACAAGGGGTTCTCGGCTAGAAGCTAGAAGAAATGAAGCGCTTTACCTTAGTGCCATATCCTAAAAGATAAGGGAGCTGTCTCACCACACTTATTTCCAAATAGACATGCATGAATTTTATGGTCCTAGATTGTGCCTCATCTTATTCCAGGTTGCTTGAACACTTTCACTTGCTCCAGCCTCCTTCAACAAAATAACCAAAGAAGTGATCTGTAGCAGATTTTGGAATTAATCTGTGACATTACATGGGCTGGGATACTGAGACCAGTTTGACACAACAGACCAACCATATATTTCTCTTCTAAGTCAAGGATTTGACAAAATGCTGTTGAGGGGCCTCTTTTGAAAGAAAGAAAGAAGCTTAGACCATAGCTGTCAAGCGTCCCTTATTTGAAGGGACAGTCCCTTATTCCAGCGCCATGTCCCGCTGCTGTCCCTTATTGATGGATGTCCCTTAAATGTCCCTTAAATGATGTCCCTTAAATTTCAAAGGAAGCAGCTCCGCTCCCTCCCTCCCTGCCGGCCAGGGAGGAGGGAGGCTCCAACAGTGTTGCTTGGCTGTGTTGCTCACCCAATAAGAAGTCTAAGAACGACTGGGGGTGGTGGAGCTTGCATGCCTTGTGTGGCTAGTTAATGCAAGCTGAGGAGGGTTTTGAATGCTGGACGCCATTTTGTTGACTGGAGTGCCTGGAACAGGTGAGGCTGCAGGTCCCTTATTTTGGCTGCTGGTCCCTTATTTTCAAGGCTGCTGGCCCCTTATTTTCAAATCTGTAAGTTGACAGCTATGGCTTAGGTAGTGGTTTCCAACAAAGAGAAATCTACTCAAAATTCTAAAATGTCTTCAGTGTCAATCTTTTCAGTGAAAGGAATCAATGATGCCATGAAAATGGCATATGCTGGAAAAGAATGTAATTTTTTACTTTCTTTTTGCAGAGCAATGTTATTCTATTAGTGGACATGAACACTGGATCCATACGCCGACTTTTACTGTCGACAGATGTGAAAGAGGGTCCTAAAAGGTCATCGTGGTGGGGCAACAAGGAAGAGCAGGTAACCTTTTTCAGCCACGGGCCAGTCTACCGTCCCTCAGACCATGTGGGGGGCCGGACTATATTTTGGAAAAAAAATATATGAATGAATTCCTATGCCCCGCAAATAACCCAGAGATGCATTTTAAATAAAAGCACATATTCTACTCACGTAAAAATACCAGGCAGGCCCCACAAATAACCCAGAGATGCATTTTAAATAAGAGGACACATTCTACTCATGTAAAAACACACTGATTCCGGACCGTCTGCTGGCTGGATTGAGAAGGCAATTGGGCCGCATCCAGCCCCTGGGCCTTAGGTTGCCTACCCCTGAGGTAAGGCATCCCAGTAGCCAACTATGTTTTGTGTGAAATGAGAAGCTTCGGTCTCCTGCAAGCCTAGTTATCGGAGTTTTTTCTGTCTAGCCTTTATGAACAGCAACACATAAAGGAAGCTCTTCCCTTCGAAACCTCATGCCAGGGTGCATTTCTTTAGTTTTTTGTTTTTTTATGGTACTACAGAACAACTGTTTTTGCTTGCAGGTACTAACATAGCTACTCTTCAGGAATTTGTATGCATGTGTTTTTAATTAAATTTCCCTTACAGTCAGATATAGGAAAAGGGCTTTGGAGGAGCTATGTAGCTGTGATGCAGTATCATTTGCATGTGAAAGGGCCTCTTGTTCAATACCCAGGATCTCAATTCAAAAGAACTAGAAATATCTCGGGCTAAATTCTTCAAGAGTAGGGTAAAGTCTTCTGTCCTAGATGGACCCAGTGGTCTGACAGCTTCACATGATAAATCTCTTTTGTTCCAGTCTCAATCCAGTTTACGTCGAATAAACCAGGGAATCTGTGGTTATAAGCATTTATATATCAGTAGAGTGCACCCTGCTGGTTTTTGGAATATAGTACTATATTTTTTGCCAAACAAGGTCTCTATGGAAGTAAAAGCCTGATCTGAAGCACTTTTCATTCATCTAGATAGAGGCCAAATATTCATTTGCTGTTTGTTTGTTTTTCCTCCTGTAAGCAGGCAGACAACTCTTTTTACAACTGAAGTTACGATGAATTTGGTAACTTTGTGAGTTTGAATTGGGTAATTTTGTAATTTGTTTTTTTCTTAGAAGAGTCACAAAATGTGCAGGGAGTTTTCACACAAAAACTGGCTGGTGTTCTATAAAGAAGAAGGGTGAGAAAGAACTCCTGTTTCCTATTCCCTCCCCTCACGGCAAAAAAACCAGGCCCCTCTCCTGCGTATGTCCTCAGCCTAATTTTGTCTTTCTTACCCCTTTATTTTCCAGGAGTCACCTTACTGTTTTAGATGTCCTGGAGGGCCGTGCTCACACCATCACGCTGCCTATCAAACTCTTCTCCGTCTTTTTGGTGGCTGAAGACCACTGGCTCCTGGTCGAGAGCAAAACAAACCAGTAAGATAAACATACTACAGATATGCCTGTATGTTCCACCCAGAAACGTAGACGCATCCATGCCTAAATATTTCCATGAAAATATTTCTCCATAACTTGGGAATCTCCATTTTTGGTAACCCCTGCTTCTGCTTTAGCAAGTTTTTTGGCATGATCCAGCCAAAAATACTGGTGTGGTTTTTATGTAATGCTAAGCCAAACTTTGGACGCGGTTGGCACTGTGGGTAAAAGCCTCAGCGTCTAGGGCTTGCCGATCGAAAGGTCGGCGGTTCGAATCCCCGCGGCGGAGTGCGCTCCCGTTGTTCGGTCCCAGCACCTGCCAACCTAGCAGTTCGAAAGCACTCTCGGGCGCAAGTAGATAAATAGGGACCGCTTACTAGCGGGAAGGTAAACGGCGTTTCCGTGTGCGGCTCTGGCTCGCCAGAGCAGCGATGTCACGCTGGCCACGTGACCCGGAAGTGTCTCCGGACAGCGCTGGCCCTTGGCCTCTTTGAGTGAGATGGGCGCACAACCCTAGAGTCTGTCAAGACTGGCCCGTACGGGCAGGGGTACCTTTACCTTTACCTTTAAGCCAAACTTTGGCTTAGTTAGAGCCGGTAATCCTGGGGGTATCTGGGGTGAAAATTTGCTGCCACTTGACTCCTCCCTTGGCTCTGCTGCTGCTGTCCGTGGCTTGGCTTAGTGCTTGGCTCACAGCCTGGACTTGTGGTTTGTCTCTCTCCCTATAAACTATATAACAAAGCTTTGTTCTTGATTTACCATTTGTGGTTTGCTTGGGGGAGACAAATCACAAACCTGGTTTCACACATGACAGTCAACCAAACTATGGCTTAGCTCTGGGCTGCATGGCGGCAGCAGGTCCAGGGAAGGAGCAGAGCAGCTGTGATTTTCACTCCAGGGACCTGCTTGTTCTTGCTAAGCCATGGTTTGTCTTAGTGTTCGTGCTAACGAGTTACAAACTTGCTTTGCTCCAACCCACTGAAATCCACGAGGTTTTCAAGCACTTAACGTGGGGTATGAATCTTAAGAGGGACGCGGGTGGGGCTGTGGGTTAAACCACAGAGCCTAGGACTTGCCGATCAGAAGGTTGGCGGTTCGAATCCCCGCGACAGGGGTGAGCTCCTGTTGTTCCGTCCCTGCTCCTGCCAACCTAGCAGTTCGAAAGCACGTCAAAGTGCAAGTAGATCAATAGGTACCACGCTGGCGGGAAGGTAAACGGCGTTTCCGTGCGCTGCTCTGGTTCGCCAGAAGCGGCTTAGTCATGCTGGCCACATGACCCGGAAGCTGCACGCCGGCTCCCTTGGCCAGTAAAGCGAGATGAGCGCCGCAACCCCAGAGTCGGCCACGACTGGACCTAATGGTCAGGTGTCCCTTTACCTTTACCTATGAATCTTAAGATTGGTAAAGCAAATGGAGTATGCTTTGTAATGGTGCCTACAAGGATCAAGACTATCTGCAGTCATCACAAAAAGATTACCTCTGTGATCTCCTACCCCAAATTTAAGAGTGGGGAACATTTTTACTGTGCCCAGGGAGGTGGGGCTGCCCCTTTCCTGTGGCCGCATCACAGCTGTGGCACCTCATGAACATCAGCAACATATGTGGGAAGAAGAAGTCATGTCATCAGCCTGTCTCCCATAATCCCCTGCTTAAAGATGTTGCTGGTATTATACTGGAAGGAAGGAGTCATTTTGAAGTGGTAGCTACATCACTGTTAACCTGAGAATAAGTCACAAAGATAATTTGAGGGTGGGAGAGAGAGATTGGGGAGATCTAACAATTGTGACGGTGTTGATCAGTGCAATGGACAAGAGATAAATATGACCGTGTTAAATAACCACTGGGCAATTCCACCTGATTTGCAGAAAATATCTTTTAACTAAGCCTACACATATGGAATCTGAAATGAATGGAATTTGCCAGTTACACGCACTGAATGAAGAGCCAACGGAGACCGAATCTGGGATAAAAACAGGTAGGGAATTTAAAATTGATTTGGCACTGCATGAGTCAGGTTTCCACCTGGTCACACGTATTATGTGAATTAAAAGCTTTAAAGGGACAATTCCCAGTCTTACTACAAGATTGTGGCCTCTTCTACAATTGTGTCCCTTCCAAATGCCAAAGTAGGAGAGTTAAAACTTCAGATGACAAGATGTTGTGACTCACATCCAAAGAAAGTTTATATTCAGTCTAATTGAAATCAACAGGAAAAGTTACTTGCAACTCATTTATGTCTTCCTGATTTAACTGGGAGCCTCAGTACAGGCGGCAAGCATTTGAGGCGTGTCCAATAGCCACACAACTGCCAAAATTAGGGTCCTTTGGGACCTGGAAGAGGGTGGGGCAGGGCGTAACCGGGCAGAGGGTATGCTCCGCCGATGCACACGAGGGCCGAGAACAGAACTCCCGTGCGAAATGGTCACTGCCCCTACTTACTTCTCACAGTTCTCCCCATGTCAGGACTAGCATGTCAGGAAGAAAGATTTTAGTCTAGCCTCCTACTGTCTCAGTGAGAACCTCACATAGTTCCCAACAGTGCGAATGGAAGCTGGCAGAGCCACCATACAGGTGAAACTCGGAAAATCAGAATATCGTGGAAAAGTTAGTTTATTTCAGCAATTCAACTTAAAAGGTGAAACTAATATATGAGATAGACTCATGACATGCAAAGCGAGATATGTCAAGCCTTTATTTGTTATAATTGTGATGATCATGGCGTACAGCTGATGAAAACCCCAAATTAACAATCTCAGAAAATTAGAATATTAAATGAAATCAGCAAAACAAGGACTGCAAATAGAGCATTATTGGACCTCTGAGAAGTAGAAGCATGCATATGTACTCAGTACTTGGTTTGGGCCCCTTTTGCATCAATTACTGCCTCTATGCGGTCTGGAATGGATGCTATCAGCCTGTGGCACTGCTGAGGTGTTATGGAAGACCAGGAAGCTTCAATAGCAGCCTTCAGCTCTTCTGCATTGCTCGGTCTCATGTCTCTCATCTTTCTCTTGGCAATGCCCCATAGATTCTCTATGGGGTTCAGGTCAGGCGAGTTTGCTGGCCAATCAAGCACAGTAATCCCATGGGCATTGAACCAGGTTTTGGTACTTTTGGCAGTGTGGGCAGGTGCCAAAGTCCTGCTAGAAAATGAAGTCAGCATCCCCATAAAGCTCATCTGCGGAAGGAAGCATGTAGCGCTCCAAAATCTCCTGGTAGACGGCTGCATTGACCCTGGACTTAATGAAGCACAGTGGACCAACACCAGCTGATGACATGGCTCCCCAAATCTCTTTTCTGATGAGAGCAGCTTTTGCATCTCATTTGGAAACCAAGGACCGAGAGTCTGGAGGAAGAATGGGGAGGCACACAATGCCAGGTGCTTGAAATCCAGTGTGAAGTTTCTGTCACGGCTAAAATGGCCGCTGTTTCTTTAATGCGAATAAAGCCGGGTCAGCATGACTCAGCGACTTGCAGCAGGTTGTATATATAAGTGAGAAATGTTAGTTTGTGCTGTGGCTGGTGTTTGGGTTGGTTGGTTGTTGGTGCTGGTGTGTGTAGTTATTCAGTCGTGTTTTGCACAAGGACTTTTAATAAAACTCTGCAAGGATATTCTCGTGGACTCTTTTTGTGCTGACAAGGAGACTAAGGAGATAAAGGGAGGTCAGAACCCTTTCCTTCTTTTTTTGCTTTTTACAAACACTGGGCCAGGTTATGGGCCCAGTGTTTCTGAGCATGTGCAGAGTGCAAAACGACTGACAGCACCTCAGTAGGGAGCTGGTGAGTCCTGGTGGTGTACGGAGCCAGTGGCTGTGCGTTGGAGCAGTTGGTGGCAAGCTGTAACTGTCTGCAGTGATGCTGGAGCGGCTAGGATCTGAGGATCAAGAAAGCACTCAGCGTCGGCTACTGGAACAGTTTGAACTACTAGAGGACCACAGTAGGCGACTCACAGAGCGGCTACACCAGTTGCAGAGCCGGGCGGGACCTGAGGGTCAACAGAGGCAGCAGCTAGAAGCCGGTGAGTGCCAGCCAGTACGATCCAGTTGGACTCTAAAGAGAGAGTCAGGAGAGATTGCTGGAGGCCCCACAGAAGGGGCTCAGCAAGCACCAGCAGAGATGGCAGATTTCCAGTCTTCCCAAGTTGTAAATATTGGGGGAGGCATCCCTTTTGAACTTCTCTCAGAAAGCAACTGGCTGAGTTGGTCAATTAAAATGCAGCAGTTGTTAAGGAGAGATGGACTATGGGACTGTGTTGAAACTGAGGTTTTGAGACGGGACACTGCTGAGAAAAAACGGCTAGATGAAAGGGCCCGTGCCCAAATTATGCTGTGTTTGAGCAACTCTCAGTTATTGCATGTAGCAAATGCCAGCACAGCGTTTGAGTGCTGGAATTTATTAAGGGCAATGCATGTCAGAGAAACTGCTGGAACTATCATTTCTCTGGCCAGAAGGCTGTTCAGGACTGTTATGAAAGAAGGTGAGAGTTTGGCAACTCATCTTCAAACGCTGAAATCTCTGTTTCTTCAACTACAGCAGAGAGGTAAGCGTTATGATGAGACTGACCAAACCTACATTATCCTTTCAAGTTTGCCTGAAAGCTGGTTGCCTGTGATTAACAGCATGGAGAGTATGCGTCCCCGAGATCTGACCCTTGAGTATGTGGTTGGAAGATTGACCGAAGAAGCAGAAAGAAGGTCAGATAGACAGGCTGAACTCCAAGAGCGGAGGAGTTACAGCCAAGGGGGCCAGCAGCAGAATCTGCCAATGGAGCAACGCCAAGGTTTGGACTTGGCAATGGCGGTGAGGAGGTGCTATAGATGCAACCAACCCGGGCATCTCCAACGTCAATGCAGGGCAAGACTTCCAGGAGACGACGTGGAGCAGAGACAGCAATCGATGCAGAAACGTAAGCAGAAGGGGTTCTCTTCAGGGAAGAAGAACACGCGTTCTGCTCAGTTTGTGTCTGCATTTTCTCGGGAGGAGAGGAAGATACCTCGAGGAACATGGTTGCTGGACTCTGGGAGCAGCAGGATTATCTGCAACCGTCGGGAGGACTTTAAGACCCTGGGGAAGCCAGCTGATGGTAAAGACTCAATCTATCTTGCTGATGGTCGTAGAAGCAAGATTGATGGCCAGGGAACATGTTTCCTGCAGTGCTTGAACACTACTCTACCAGAGACACTGTTTGTCAGCAGTTTGGACTATTGTTTGCTGTCTGTAAGCTGTTTGATTAAAGCAGGGTATAGTGTTAAGTTCACGCAGGATGGCTGTCTGATAAAGAATGGAACTCAGGTATGTGGCCGTGCAAAGATGGAAAATGGGTTATATGTAATGCAGGGCAAGCCTGTTAAAGCAGCCCAGGTGGTTCAGGATAATTTGCCAGTTCATAAGGGGTGTGTACATGAACTGCACAGAAAACTGGGTCACGCCAATTTCCGTGTGCTTTCAGAGATGCAAAAGGTGTGCAAGAACCTAAAAGTAAATAGCTGTAACTGTTTCCTAGATTGCAATGTATGTAAAATGGCCAAATCTAAGAGGAAGCCTGTGGCTTCTAAAAGTGACAGAGTATCTAAAGAGGTTTTAGAACTTGTCCATTGTGACGTGATAGGCCCTTTTCCACAGAAGACTGAAGGGGGCGCCAGATATGCTTTTCTGGTAATAGATGATAAATCACGTTTCAGTTGGTTGTTTTTGTTAAAGCAGAAATCTGAGTGTTTCCCCACATTCAGAGAATGGGTTGCCCAAGTTGAAAAGCTCTTCGCTCGGCCTGTTGTGCAGCTGCAAACAGATAGGGGCGGAGAATTTCTGAACAAACAATTTGGGACATGGTTGCGACGTAAGGGGATCACTCATCGCTTGACTAACCCTTATAGCCCTGCTGAAAATGGTCTGTGTGAAAGACGTGGGGCTGTAATACAGTCAGTAAAGGACTGCCTGCTAGTGGATGCAGGATTGGGCCACAACCATAGGCTGTGGGGCGAGGCTTTTCTCACAGCGAACTTTTTGATTAATAGAACCTGGTCTAGCTCTATAAAAGATATTCCATATCGTGTGTTGTTTGGGAAAGAACCAGAGTGGACAATGCTCCATAACTGGGGTGCTTGGGCACATGTAAATATCCCCAAAGCTCAGCGCCAGAAAGGGGGCGCTAGAGCGCAGAGACTGCGGTTTGTGGGATATCAGTCCTATGGCAAAGGGTGGCGTTTCAATTTACGCCCAGGACGCGTGGTTCTGTCACGAAGCGCAGACTTTGCTGACCAGGACAGATGGACTGCGATCCATGCCAACCCAGATTGCCTACTGCCCCTGCAAGTAAGAGAAGAGGCTTCTTCTCAGCCATTGGCAACACAGGAGCAGGAGGAGGAGGAGGCACAGATTTCCCCAAAAGATGTGGCAATAGATAATACTTCTTCTCTAGAGGAAGAGGAAGAAGAGCCAGAGATAAGGGGGGAAGAAGTAATTGTGCCTAGACGCTCCCAGCGTTCAAACAAGGGTGTACCTCCTCAGCGTTTGACCCTAGGAGGAGTAAGAGTATGCAATGTGAGTTGTGTGGAACCACAAAGTTATAATGAAGTCTTAGACTTACCCCCTGGGGAACGTGCTTTGTGGGAACAAGCCATGAAAGAAGAAATGGACTCTTTTAAACGTAACAAAGTGTTTGAGGTCATAATGCCGCCACCTGGTGGCAGAGTGGTGTCATGCAAATGGATTTACAAAAGGAAAACCCTTGCATCTGGGGAACCACGTTTTCGAGCCAGATTAGTAGCCAGAGGGTTCACTCAGATTAAAGGGGAGAGTTATGATGAAGTGTTTTCTCCCACTGTAAAGAGTGAAACTTTTCGTTTAATGCTTTCCATTGCTGCTGTAAGACAACTAGCAGTGCACCATTTTGATGTTGATGCTGCATATCTGCATGCAAATTTAGACCATGAAGTGTTAATGAGACAACCCCCTGGGTTTGAAGAGGGGAATGGTGCAGTCTGGCGTTTGAAAAAAGCTGTTTATGGTCTCAAACAAAGTGGAAGGTGTTGGAACCAGTGTTTAAATGAAGCCCTTGTAAAACTTGGTTTTAAAAGGAGTGTGGCTGATCCATGCCTGTACACCAAGGGGACAGGCAACAAATATCTAATGCTCTTAGTCTTTGTTGATGATTTGCTTGTGGCAGGGAGTTCCACAGATGAGATCCAGAAGCTCACAAGTCAACTGGAAAAGAGGTTTAAGCTTAAAGCCTTAGGGCCTGTAAGCAATTACTTGGGAGTAGAAGTAAGGCAGGAAGCAGATGGAAGCTTTCTATTGAGCCAGAAAGAGAAAATTCTTCATTTGATAGAGCAGTTTGGCATGGAAAACTGCAAGCCAGTTCAAACTCCCATGACACCAGATTTCCCAAAGACAGTGTGTGATGATGAATTTGATCAGCCCGAGTTGTATCACTCAAAAATAGGATCACTGCTGTACTTAAGCCAGTGGTCAAGGCCAGACATTGCATGTGCTACAAATGTTCTGAGCCAACATGCATCTAAACCCAGTACTGCCGATTGGTGTGCTTTGAAAAGGCTTATCAGATATCTAAAGGGGACATTAAATGTATGTTTAAAGATATCTAGTACACAAGATGAAAAACTAGAAGTATTTGTTGATGCGGACTGGGGAAGCTGTGTAGCTACTAGAAAATCTACAAGTGGAATGGTTATGATGTTTGCCAATTCCATAATTGGATGGAGGTCAAAGAAACAAGGATTTGTTGCAACCTCATCCTGTGAGGCAGAATATGGGAGCCTGTCGCTAGCATGCAACGAAATCATGTGGTTTATACAGATACTAAAAGATCTAGATTGTAAAGTAGATTTGCCTATCGAAGTGTATGAAGATAGCCAATCGTGCATTGCATTAGCGGGCTCAGAAATAATGAAATCCGCATCAAAACATATTGCTATCCGTCATGCGAATGTGAGAGATTGTGTACAGAATGGGGTGATCAAACTGGAGTATTGTCAATCACAAGATAATATTGCTGATTTGTTTACCAAGCCTTTGCCAGCAACATGCCATAATGAATTGATGACAAAACTGGGTTTATGTATATAGTTTATGCATGTATGGTTTCTGTTGGGGTTTTTCGCATTTAAGAAACAGAAGGGGTGTCACGGCTAAAATGGCCGCTGTTTCTTTAATGCGAATAAAGCCGGGTCAGCATGACTCAGCGACTTGCAGCAGGTTGTATATATAAGTGAGAAATGTTAGTTTGTGCTGTGGCTGGTGTTTGGGTTGGTTGGTTGTTGGTGCTGGTGTGTGTAGTTATTCAGTCGTGTTTTGCACAAGGACTTTTAATAAAACTCTGCAAGGATATTCTCGTGGACTCTTTTTGTGCTGACAAGGAGACTAAGGAGATAAAGGGAGGTCAGAACCCTTTCCTTCTTTTTTTGCTTTTTACAAACACTGACAGTTTCCACAGTCTGTGTTGGTTTAGGGAGCCATGTCATCAGCTGGTGTTGGTGTTTAAAACAACAACTGTGGTATAAGACCAGAAATTCCCTGTTGTCCTGTTTAGGCTCACTGTTGGTTCCACAGAATGCTGTGCAATAGGCAGCTGTAGGTGTTCAGTTCAGACACGTTTGGTAGGAACTTGTGGTGGCCAATGTCAACTACTGTCCTGCATGTCTGCTACAAGAAAGTAGCCTAAATATGGTTTGTGACTGCATAATAAAAAGCACAAAACTTATGCCTGGAGGTGTAATGTGATTCCCGTACTTTTCTATGCCTCCTGCCAATCACCAGATGAAAACTGCATCTCATCACCTCTTAGGGAATAGCCGCTGAACCATGAGAATCCTGCTCAGCATACAAACTATCAGTGGGCAATATCTAATTTAAATCTGTTGGTTTTTTCCAGTGAGTTTATCTCAGGATGACTTAGGGAGCAATCTTGTGCAAAAGAAGCTGCCTTAAAGCGAGCTGGAGTAAATTAAACTGGTGTAAAATCAAAGAAGACTGGAAAAAATTTAAAGTATATTTACAGAAATATTGCAAAATTAATGAATGCTAGAAGAATATTGGAATGAAATTATAAGGTTTTAGCAGAAGTGTTATTAAGAATTATATGAATATTAATTGTTAATGTGATAAAGTGGAAAATTTAAAGTTAAATTGTGTTAGGATAAATTACAGAACAAAAATTGAAGAAGAGGGAAAGGATTTGTTGAATTAGCAAATTTGAACTAGAATACAAAAAAGGGAAGTGCGAGGAAGTCGAGGAAATAAGCAAATGAAAGATATAGATATAAAATTTGGATGTGTGTTTAAATGTTTTTGTTTTTTTATGTTGTATTGTTGTATTGTATTCTTTTTATTGCTGATGTATTGTTTGTTGAATTTATGTATTGTTTTTTTATTGTCTTTTCATAATTATAAAATATTCAATAATTTAAAAAAAAAATAAACTGGTGTAAAATCATACTAGATTTAAGCCCCGATTCAGCATTGGGGGATCTCCTGTTGCTCTGCCCAAGGATGGCAGAGGGAAAACAAGCCTTTAAAAGAGTGGGGTGTGTTGGGTTGCCAGCTGAATGGATTGAGTCCCTCGGCCTCAAATCTCCCCTTGCACCAGACTCAGCCACTTTCAGTTCAGCTCACTGTTCCGTTGCTGAGCCAGGAAGATCAAGTTTACACTGCCATATCTTTGGCTGAGTTGGGGTTGGCAACTTAATGTCAGCTGAGCCCAGGTGAGCTGGAGATCTGCGGCATCCTCAGCTGCTCTCCCTGACGTATCTTGCCATAGGATTGGCCCCTTAGCTGGATACAAGCTTTTGCTCTTCGGGATCAAATAAAAATGTTTCTGTATACCCGAAGGAGCGTCTCTGTCCCCATCGTTCCGCCCGGACTCTGAGGTCCAGTGTCGAGGGCCTTCTGGCGGTTCCCTCGCTGCAAGAAGCCAAGCTACAGGGAACCAGGCAGAGGGCCTTCTCAGTGGTGGCACCCGCCCTGTGGAACTCCCTCCCACCAGATGTCAATGAGAAAAACAACTACCAGACTTTTAGAAGACATCTGAAGGCAGCCATGTTTAGGGAAGCTTTTCTTGTTTGATACACTATTGTATTTATCATCATCATCATTATTATTATTATTATTATTACTACTATTATTGTTGTTGTTGTTGTTGTTATTATTATTATTATTATTATTATTATTATTATTATTAATTTGCTTCACTTTTGCCTCACTTCAGAACTGCATATGCCACAGGCAGTTTCATGTGACCAGTTGTCTTCCGAAAACCTAAGTGTAGCACTTGGGCAGAAGATCAGCTCCCCCAACAGAATGCTTTCCGATGAACATAATTATGCTTCTCTCGTTGTTGGATTTCCACACCTCATGGTAGGCTTCGTTTTTACTTAGTTTAAATAAATGAAATGCCAGCATCAAGGATGCCACACTAGGTAGATAATTAGCTCTGGACAAGCTTGATAAAATTCTGATCCTACATGGTAGCAGTTGATGCCCTTCATATAATGGAGGTATTTATGGTGCCACCATAAAAACCACAGAGCCTCTTGGGCGTGCTGATGGGAAGGTCGGTGGTTCGAATCCCTGTGACAGAGTGAGCTCCCATTGCTTTGTCCCATCTTCTGCCAACCTAGCAGTTCAAAAGCATGCCAGTGCAAGTAGATAAATAGGTACCACTGCAGTGGGAAGGCAAACGGCGTTTCTGTGCTCTCTGATTTCTGTCACGTTGTCCTGTTGCACCAGAAGCTGTTTAGTCATGCTGGCCACGTGACCCGGAAAGCTGTGGACAAACGCTGGCTCCTTCGGCCTAAAAGCAAAATGAGCGTCGCAACCCCATAGTCGCCTTTAACTGGACTTAACTGTCCAGGGGTCCTTTACCTTACCTTTTTTTACCATCATCTGTTGCCCAGAATTGGAGAGGAGATGCTGCCACCTCTTAATTATTGGATCGTGCAGCGGGATTTATCATACTTTTTGCTCTATAAGACTCACTTTTTCCCTCCTAAAAAGTATGGGGAAATTTGTGTGCGTCTTATGGAGCGAATGCAGGCTGCACAGCTGTCCCAGAAGCCAGAACAGAAAGAGGGATTGCTGCTTTCACTGCGCAGCAATCCCTCTTGCTGTTCTGGCTTCTGAGATTCAGAATATTTTTTTTCTTGTTTTCCTCCTCCAAAAACTAGGTGCGTCTTGTGGTCTGGTGCGCCTTATAGAGCAAAGAATACGGTAACTGAAATATACCTAAGAAATTAGACAATGCATTGTAGATAAAATTAAATATAACATTTCAGTAAAAGTAATATACATTTTTCATTTAAATATCTGCTTAGTTAGCAACAGCATTCCAAACAAGATCTAGGAGGTGTTCCTGTTAACACACCTTGAAAGATGTTTTGTAGGTAGATTTCACCACAACACGGGTCCCTGTGGCTAAGAGGAGCCTCCGTTGGTGAACCTTTAATTGCAGAAGCCTGTTGAGCCTTCATTAGTCCCAAGGAAATAAATGTTTAAGTTGATATTTCCCTTTTCCTCATTGTTCATCCTTCACACATTTTATGGACCAGGATTGTATACTCTGTTGTGCAGTGCAGTCCTATCGTCCTGCTTCTCTTGTGATTTTCTTGCAGTCTCCCAATGAGGTTTACAGCTGGAAGAGGGACTCTGTCCTGGGCCAGAGGCAGCCTTTGGCTTCGGATCCGTTGTATTATGGAAAGCGCAGCAAAGGTGGAGCAGCAAAGCGACCAAATTGTGTGACTCTTGCAGCTGCCAATCAGGTGGTCAGGGTTCTGGCTCCTGGAGATGTGCCTTTGAAAGAACTTTATCCCAAAGGTAACACAAATACCAAATAGGAGTGGGATTACTAAATTACATTTCACCTAGGTTGCTGCAGTTCTTAGAAGTAAATAGTGTGATTTACTTTTAGTAAATATACATAAGGGAAGCGGGTGGCGCTGTGGGTAAAAGCCTCAGCACCTAGGGCTTGCCGATCGAAAGGTCGGCGGTTCGAATCCCCGCGGCGGGGTGCGCTCCCGTTGTTCGGTCCCAGCGCCTGCCAACCTAGCAGTTCAAAAGCACCCCCGGGTGCAAGTAGATAAATAGGGACCGCTTACTAGCGGGAAGGTAAACGGCGTTTCCGTGTGCGGCTCTGGCTCGCCAGAGCAGCTTCGTCACGCTGGCCACGTGACCCGGAAGTGTCTTCGGACAGCGCTGGCCCCCGGCCTCTTGAGTGAGATGGGCGCACAACCCTAGAGTCTGTCAAGACTGGCCCGTACGGGCAGGGGTACCTTTACCTTTACCTTTTTAAATATACATAAAATTGGGCTGTGAGATTCTTTGAGAGGCAGCAAGCTCTACAACAGAATTCTGAATTGGCAAATATAGAATTCTGTAGTCTTTTGTGTAGCGTAGCCAGGACTCTGTGCTTCATGATTCTGTGTAAATGCACAGAATGTGATGCTGGGTGCATAACAAGAACCTCACTTTGTAACTAATTAATTAATTATGTTTCTGTACCACTCTTTATCACAGGCGGTTTACAACATAAAAATGAAAACACAAAATACATAACATAACAGCAAGAACAAAAAATGACCCCCTCCCACAAACGCATTTAAAAGGCCATAGATTGTTTAATTAGCCAAAGGCCTGGTTGGGGAAAAAAGGGTCTTTTATTTTATTTTGAAAGCAAGTTTTTTGCCCTTATGCTTGTGAAACTATTCTGTAGTGGCGGCAGAAGCCTTCCAGAGAGATTTCCAGTGTGCTTTGTGGTAGGGCTTGCTAATGCTTACTAATGCCAGTGATGTAGTGGTTAAGAGTAGTAGACTTGTAATCTGGTGAACCGGGTTTGCGTCTCCGCTCCTCCACATGCAGCCGCTGGGCCAGTCACACTTCGTTGAAGTCTCTCAGCCCCACTCACCTCACAGAGGGTTTGTTGTGGGGGAGGAAGGGAAAGGAGAGTGTTAGCCGCTTTGAGACTCCTTAAAGGGAGTGAAAGGCAGGATATCAAATCCAAACTCTCTAATCAGTTCTTTCCAGTTGTCCGCAGCACATGTCTATAGGGGTTGTGCATATCCTTGAGCGATTGGGTAGAGCTGCCTCTATGGTCAGTATAGAAGTTATGTTTAACCCTCCTGGGTCTAAATGGTTCAAGTGCAAGTTAAGTCTTTTGCTTGTATGTACATGCATTAACCGTTTTAATGTTGCTACATAACTATCATACCAACTGAAAAATCATGTTTCCAGCTTCTAAAATCTGCTAGTTCTAAAAATCTGAAAGAGGAAATCCACTGGGGCATCCTTGTCTCAGTCTGTATCTCTGGCATTCAGCTTTTCCAAAGTGTTCTGTGTTGAAATGCTCTTCAAGTGTACATTTTAGTGTTTGTTACGAGATGATAGATTAAGTTGGAGTCAGTCATGCCTGATCAGGTGTTGTTCATGTTTGCTTATAGTTCAACATTCACGGCATAAGCATTTGTCTTTGCTTTCATTTCTTTTTCTGAAATTAAGCTTTATAAAGTGTTTCTGAGAGATGTGGAAATGTGATTTATTAAAAGAGTTTGCTGTTAACTATAAAATATCCCTCCAATACTTCTGTTTGCAGATGTTACTCCTCCCCAAGCTGCTGGTTACCTGGAAATTACGGATCTTACAACAAAGAAACTTAAATATATTCCTATTCCCAGGTATTTCATGTTTAAATCTGTCTCAGCCGCAAACAACAAATAGAAGCCATTGCACTAATATTTTAATCCGTAGGGCTTCCCTAACTTTGTTCAAAGCTCAGCACCGTTTTCAATTCTCCATAGTTTTAAAATACCCTTTCGGTAAACCAGTTTCCCTTGGTTTTCAGACCAACGAACCTGACTCCCTATACATCGTGGCTCTCAGCGATTTCAGACACGGACGTCTTGTTGGCCGCACTCGGCGAAGCAGGTGTGGCCACTGTTGACATGGGTGGCAATGTCAGGCTCTGGGAGACCAACTTGGAAAGTCTTCAGAGATCACTCCAGGAATGGAGAACCATGATTGGAGAAGAGAATGGCAGGCCTGTGCAGGTAAGACGAAGAAGCACATTCCACATCAGGGGCTCCAGGTTGAGCTACCTGGGCCTCGGTGTGCTCAGTCCTAAAAATCCTCTCCTGGTATGCCCCGCAGGGGACCTTAAGGTCCACAAATGACAGCATTTTGGAGGTCCCAAGTCGCAAGGTGGTTAGATTGGTCTCAACTAGGGCCAGGGCCTTTTCAGTACTGGCCCCGACTTGGTGGAACGCTCTGTCACAAGAGACCAGGGCCCTGCGGGACTTGACATCTTTCCGCAGGGCCTACAAGACAGAGCTGTTCCTCCTGGCCTTTGGTTTGGACTCAGGCTGACCCTTATGTTTCCCTCCCCTTATGGTCTTGATCTATGGGCTACTTTTAAAATGATGCTGCATTTTAACCTGTATTTTAAATTGGATTTTTTCCCCTACTAAGTTTTTACTGTAATTTTACTGAGCTTGGCTCTGGCCAGGGAGGGCGGGGTATAAATAAAATTTATTATTATTATTATTATTATTATTATTATTATTATTATTATTAAACAGAACGGAAAAGCAGCCCCTGAAAACGGCATTCAAAATAATGGCTCTGAATTGGTTTGGCAGTTAAAATTGTGTTTTATTTGCATTTTGTGAGGGTTTTATTAATAGTTTGTGAGCCTCGCAGACAGCTTCTCTTATGGGGCAGCTATAACAATCTAGGAAGGAAACTTACAGTCAGTACTAGGAGGCCTGATTTCTGCCCTGAACTTACCAGAAGGCCATTATTATCTTTGCCTGCCGCCCTGCAGGCTCCAGAGCCCTAACCTCTCTTATGGCTACAGATTCCCTCAAAGCCTGGATTGAAGGCAGCGTATTTCAGGTTTGGATGTGGGTACAGTACCAGACTGGTCTGAAAGTACAAAAAGGCAAAATGCTTCTCATCTGAAGAAAAAGCTCCCCACAGAGGTCTGCAGGAGATGGCAAGGTTAACTACCGTATTTTTCGCACCATAGGACGCACCGGACAATAGGACGCACTTTGTTTTAGAGGGGGGAGAACAAGAAAAAAAAATTCTCCCCCTCTCTGCCCAGCACCCCTTCAGCAAAGCGGCAGGAGGCGCTACGCGGAGAGGGGGAGAACTTTTCCCCTCTTGTTTTCCCGCTCTAAAACAAGGTGCCGTTTAAGGTGCGTTCAGGTAGCTACCTTGGAAGCCTGGAGAGCAAGAGGGGTCGGTGTGCACTGACCCCTCTCGCTCTCCAGGCTTCAGGTTCCTTTCGACCTGCTCTTTGGGGCTGGCTGGGGGAAGCCCACCACCAGCCCCAAAGAGCAGGTCAGGGAGCAGCGGAAAGGCGCAGCAGAGAGGCTCCTGCCATAGCCGCGCGTCACCTCTCCAGCCGGGAGAGGGTCACGGGGCTATGGCGTCTTCGCTCCATAGGACGCACACACATTTCCCCTTCATTTTTGAAGGGGAAAAATTATGTCCTATAGAGCGAAAAATACGGTACGCAGAAGAATATAGTAAAGAATCCAGACGCGGAGCCACAGATTGCAGCACACAGCCCATAATATCAACAATATCCAGGCAACCACTTTTAGCCTCCATCTTCTGCCTTTTCTAAAATGATAATTGTTTCTCATCTTGAACAATATGTCTCAGCAGCACCTGGTAGGCTGGTTATGGAACCAGGATGCAGGAAGCAAAGTTCCTTTCACTGGGCGATCTTTTCTGTCCCATATTCCCTTTTTGCAAGATGCTCTCTGTTTACAGAACCTTGTGTAACTGCTGACGTGCTCCTGCTATTGGAGTCATCAAATGCTTTTCGCAGGTCATGAGAAAAAAAGGCTTCTGGCGGCCTGGTTCTGGTGTTATTGCTCTGCCAGGGCTATCTGCTCTCATCATCACTGGAGGAACCACAGCACCATCCACTGGTCAAATATAAATATACAGTACAGTTCACAGAGTGGCATTTCCCTTAGAGTCCTTCTCTGTAAAGGCTGTGGTAAATGGCTGCTTACAGGTAAAGGGACCCCTGACCATTAGGTCCAGTCACGGACGACTCTGGGGTTGCAGCGCTCATCTCGCTTTACTGGCTGAGGGAGCTGGCATTTGTCCGCAGACAGCTTCCAGGTCATGTGGCCAGCATGACTAAGCCGCTTCTGGCGAACCAGAGCAGCGCACGGAAACACCGTTTACCTTCCCGCCGGAGTGGTACCTATTTATCTACTTGCACTTTGACGTGCTTTCAAACTGCTAGGTTGGCAGGAGCAGGGACCGAGCAACGGGAGCTCACCCTGTTGCGGGGATTCAAACCGCCGACCTTCTGATTGGCAAGTCCTAGGCCCTGTGGTTTAACCCACAGCAGGTATCTATAATCTCTTGATGGATATGGATGGAGCACATGGTGATAAATGTATCCAGTGTGTTCAGCATCAGATTTCTAACGAAGATTGGAAATGAATATAGAAATTGTCCTCAAGCATTTATACAGTACTGAAAGATATATATAATAAACTATTTTGGAAGAAACAGAGGAGGCATTCCTGTTGGCCCATCAAAGGAAGCAGTGAGGTTCAAGGTCATGCAATTGAGTTGCCCAGGAGAGAGGAGCACATTGGTCTTTAGGGCAAGGTGCCTGGACTTGACAGGAAGTTTCATGTTTTTAGCACCTTTGATGGTGGAAGAAGTTAAGATTCAGACTCAGAAGCAAGTTCAGACACTTCCGCATTTTGTGCCCTAACTTCTCGGGAGCAAGGGAGCATAAAGAGCATTTTGACAAAATTCAAATTAACTCCTTTCGTTCTCTCCGCCCCCTTGTTGATTTCTCTAAGGAGCCCTGACCATTTGAACAGGTACCCTTCTGTTAAGCTTTATATGTTTTGATTTGCTCACACTCTTTCAGTGCCCCAGATGTAGCCCTGATCTTCTTTCCTTCCCAGGAAACCTTTTATTTGATGCATTACATCAGCCATCCTTTGGGCAAAGGAATAGTAATATGGTCAAGTTGGTTCTATGCCTGGACCTTATAAAGAGCGCATGGCGGAGTATCCTATAACCATCATTTTTCTGCAGACTTTATTTTTGCTTCAACAGATAACTATCGAGAGAGAAAGCGGTTTGGATGCCAGCTCTCCGAAGCATGGGAAGATAGATCCAGATAACACTCCTCATGTTGGTGGAAACATGTGGGCTGGTGGAACAGGTACAAAACCATGGTTTGCGCCTGATATTCAGGAGCCATCCCTGAAACGTGCTGAAGTGGTTAGGGTGTCCCAAGCTGTCAGGGAACTGCCATCGGAGCAGGAGGAGGTGAGAGGGCTCCCGGATGATGGTGGAGAGGGTCCCAGTAGGAGGAGGGATAGCCCATACGCTGGGGAAGGAAATCAGCGTAACACCAGTGGAGAAGGGGGAGGAGATAGAGGAAGCGGAGAGGTGGCTCCAGGACACTTCGCAGGAGACAAGCGGAGAGGGGACTAGTGCTCCTTTGCCCACACCCACCTTGCGCAGAAAGCTTTCGCGCAGGCAACGGGGGAGCAGACTGGGGGTCAAACAGCTTTTATGTTGGAAGCGGTTTAAGAAACACCCACTGACGGATTCTGCCAGCGACTGAGGCAGCCACGGAATAGAGGGCTGTCTAGTCAGAAAGGGTTCAACCATGCAACCTAGCCAGGAGTAAAGGCTACTTACGCACAAGCAATCCCTGGAACCATTACACAAGCTCTGTTGCGTATGTAGCATGCAGTTCTAAACAATTCGCCTGAAATGACAGTGTGCTGATCTGCTCATTCTCTAGGGCAGAGCTTTCCAAACTGTGTGTGTCACAACACAACACAACCTTCGGTTTGCTAGTAAAACTGTATGACTGTGTCGCGCAATGATGCACGATGTCTAAAAAGTGTGTCACCGACGTGAGACTTTTGAAAAGCCATTGGATTCTCCTCCATCCAAAATCAAGAGCTCCGTTTCTGCTTCTTTTCTAGGTGGAAGAGACACGGCTGGGCTGGGCGGCAAAGGCGGTCCGTACCGGCTGGATGCTGGCCACAAGGTCTACCAGGTGTCTCAAGCGGAGAAAGATGCTGTGCCTGAAGAGGTGAAGAAAGCCGCCAGGGAGATGGGAGAAAAGGCTTTTAAACAGAGGTTAATATTCACTTTGTAATGGATTTCTCTTCATTCAATGGACACTTTGAAAGAAGCATTGGGTTTATAAAGTGAAATTCCTTGTGCCTACTAGACACATGATCTATCAAGGGCCCCAGCAGATAATGCATGTGTGTGCATTTAACATGCCTGATCTTTGTCATTTAAGCAGCAACAAGAGGAGCACCGATCAGGACTGTACCATGTAGGGAGCAGGGGTAGTTCATTCTCCCCCCCACTCCCCAGGCTGCAGTCCTAATAAAAATGATGCTAATACATGGGAGCATAGCTGGCAACCGTCCCTTATTTGGCGGGAAAGTCCCTTATCCCAGCGCCGTTTCCCGCTGCTGTCCTGGATTGATGATGTCCCTTAAATTTTCCGGGTTTCAAAGGAAGCAGCTCCTCTCCCTCCCTCCCTGCCAGCCAGGGAAGAGGGAGGCTCCAACTGTGTTGCTTGGCTGCGTTGCTCACCCAATAAGGAGACTAAGAACGACTGGGGGGTAGAGCTTGCATGCCTTGTGCCAATCAAATCGGCCGCGTTGCCTGGGGACCCGCCTTTGAGAGAGGTGACGGTGTTTTTCCTTGCTGCATCCCCTTTGCCGGGTTGCTGCGCTGTGGGAACCACTGCTTGAGGCTTCGTTTGGCTGCTGGTTGACTAAAATCCCTTATTTTGGCTGCTGTTCCCTTATTTTCAAATCTGTAAGTTGACAGCTATGCATGGGAGGGATTCATTCAGCTCATGTAAAAACATGAATATGCATAAGAAGGCACACGCAGTTGCTCAGTAAATTTATTCTGTACTTGTATGTCCTGTTTTAAGAAAGTTGACCAACTCTTTTATAGCTGCGCAAAATGCCTCTTACTCATTTCATTCTATATTCATCTCATTTCTTCAGACTAAAAGAAATCCAGATGAGTGAATATGATGCATCTACGTATGAGAGGTTCTCTGGAGCTGTTCGGCGGCAAGTTCATTTACTCCGAATCATCCTGGATAATTTACAGGTAAGAATTGACTTTTAAAAACTGATAAACTCCCTTTTCTGCATTTTACCTGAGAGGAAATTGTTTATTTTCAAGTTATTGGCAAGGAAAAAAATATATGAAAACTGGAGGGGTCTCTCTGGTATGAGGGTTTAATGGATGACTTGTGGGAGCTGTTTTACGGGTCCCACTCAAAATTCTCTAGCGGTAGAAAACTAATCAGCTAGCAATGAGCTGTGATATTTTAATTCATTACTTGCTGACCTAACCAACTGGACATAAGTTGCATATCTGTGTAGACTGTCACAATAGGGATTTTCTGCCATGGCTGCTGTATCTCTTCACCTTTCAGCAGAGGTAACTCACACGTCACACATACAAGTGATGTATGGAAGTGAGACCTGGACCATAAAGAAGGCTGATCGCCGAAGAATGGATGCTTTTGAATTCTGGTGCTGGAGGAGACTCTTGAGAGTCCCATGGACTGCAAGAAGATCAAACCTCTCCATTCTTAAGGAAATCAGCCCTGAGTGCTCACTGGAAGGACAGATCGTGAAGCTGAGGCTCCAATACTTTGGCCACCTCATGAGAAGAGAAGACTCCCTGGAAAAGACCCTGATGTTGGGAAAGATGGAGGGCACAAGGAGAAGGGGACGACAGAGGATGAGATGGTTGGATGGTGTTCTTGAAGCTGCCAGCATGAGTTTGATCAAACTGCGGGAGGCAGTGGAGGACAGAAGTGCCTGGCATGCTCTGGTCCATGGGGTCACGAAAAGTCGGACACGACTAAACGACTAAACAACAACAAACTCACACGTCCAGCTGCTGCCCATCAAGTCTATAGCTGTGAACAGTAGATCCATGTGAAATAAGAGGTGCTTCCTGCTTTGAATTTAAATCTTCATTTTGGAGTCCCAAAGCATCTCAGCCTTTTTTCTGAAGCTGCACCAATGCACCATCAATTACCTGTTTTCCTATTTTTTATTTCCAAGTTTTGCTTAGGCCTCTGTGCCACAGTTTGCCACAGTTTTCAGTTCACATCCCTTCCTGGCAGGATACATACAGCACAAAAAAGGACCGCGATGTGATCACACAACATACATGTCAGGGGTTCAGGAGCAGAGGCACAGGGAAGGGAGGAAATGGAGAGCGAGGGGGAGGAGTCCGAAGGAAATGTCAGCGATGACAGCGGTCCGAGGTCTCTGAGTCTTTCCAGTGAATCGGATGATTCACAAAAAGGGGCTCCCATGGTCAGGGCAAGGGGGGTGCCTAGGGGGACACCCCAGGAAGAAGGGGCCAGAGGGGACTCAGAGAGCAGCAGTTGGAAATCCGGACCAGCGTCCACACCAGAGTGCAGTAGGGGGGAGGAGTCCCAGGCATCGGGATCAGGCGGCGCGCTGCCAGCGGGAGAACATGAGGGAGGATTGACCACGCCTCCGTCGGGGAGCGAGGAAACGGTCAAGAGGAAGGTTGAAGGCTGCGCGCGCGCGCCGAGTTCAAATGTACAGGAGGGCGGCACTGTTGGCAGCCCGGATAGAGAGCCAGGTCCTAAAGCCCGCCGAAGAGAGAGGGAGGAGTCAGGGGGGTCAACGTCTGCGTCGGAAGAGTCCAGGAAGGAAGGAACCCGGGGGGGTAGCAGGACCCAGAGGAGAAAGGAGAGACGGAAGAGGTGGAGTAAGGCTAGAGTCTTAAACTGGTGTACAGGGGGCGGAGATTCAGATGGAGCTTCGCCGGTCTAAACCCTAGACGTAGAGCTGGGGCGCTGTGGCTTGAAAATGGAAACTGTACTTCAATAAAGACTTTTGTACATTACTACCGGCTAGCGTTGGTCCTCTGTGAGCTGGGACCAGGAGCCAGCTCTGACAATACATATTTGCGCACAAATTAAATCGCAGCTCACAAAGGAGTTGTAAACCAAAAGGAAGAGCAGAATGCAGGGAACCCGTGGAATGGAAAGGAATGGAAAACCTTCTCTTCCCTCGTGTGTGCGTGTATGAACCAGGGCTAAGCTTATTTGTGGCCAGGGGTTAGAATATTGGAATGACAGCCGTAAATATATAGAAGAAGAAGAAGAAGAAGAAGAAGAAGAAGAAGAGGAGGAGGAGGAAGAAGAGGAGGAGGAAGAAGAGGAGGAGGAAGAAGAAGAAGAGGAAGAAGAAGAAGAGGAGGAGGAAGAAGAAGAAGAAGAGGAAGAAGAGGAGGAGGAGGAAGAAGAAGAAGAAGAAGAAGAAGAAGAAGAGGAGGTGGAGGAGGAGGAGGAGGAGTTTGGACTTGATATCCTGCCTTTCACTCCCCTTAAGGAGTCTCAAAGCGGCTAACAATCTCCTTTCCCTACCTTCCCTACAACAAACACTCTGCGAGGTGAGTGGGGCTGAGAGACTTCAGAGAAGTGTGACTGGCCCAAGGTCACCCAACAGCTGCATGTGGAGGAGCGGGGAAGCGAACCCGGCTCACCAGATTACGAGTCCACTGCTCTTAACCACTACACCACGCTGGCACGGAGATGGACCCTGAGCTCTTCCAACACTGTTGACAGGTCCATTTTGATAGGTGGGTAGGGCTCCCCATCCGTCACTCACTTGATTTTGCCATGAGGTCAGGTGAGTTGCGTTTTTTCCTGCTCCACACCTGACCTTATAGCTAATGTCAGATGTCGAGAAGGTGGATGGAGCTTGTGGGAAATGGCCTTGTGACCTCGTTTGGGCCATTGTCCATCCGTTTCCTGCTGCTGCTTTAGGAGGTGCTGCATCTGGTTTTGAAAGAGAGGGTGATTCGTGTCATAGTTCACTGATCCCTGAAACTCATGCCATTGTGCTCAGATAATGCTTTCAGCTGGGTGAGCCTTTACATCTGCTCCAGGTGTGTTTCAGCCATTTGTCCATGGCGTGATCTTTCTTGACATCTGTGTTTCGCTGTCTGAAAGTCAGGGAGAGAAGGAGAAATGCACAAAGAGAATCAAGATGAGCTTCCGTTTGCAAAGTGTACAGTGAAATATTTTTTCTCAAAATCTGAGGAGCTCATACTTTGTAGAGATTAAAAGATTAAAAGAGTCTGTTTCTGTCCTCAAATTGTTAAGACAGTGTGCTTCCCCCCCAGCTTCTCTTTTTGTGTAAAAAACCCCAAATAGTTATTCCAGGTCATAAGTGACGAAACCTTCAAAATTCTGTTTGTACTGGTAGTACAGTGGTACCTCGGGTTAAGTACTTAATTCATTCTGGAGGTCTGTTCTTAACCTGAAACTGTTCTTAACCTGAAGCACCACTTTAGCTAATGGGGCCTCCTGCTGCCGCCGCGCCACCAGAACACAATTTCTGTTCTTATCCTGAAGCAAAGTTCTTAACCTGAAGCACTATTTCTGGGTTAGCGGTGTCTGTAACCTGAAGCGTATGTAACCCGAGGTAAGGTAAAGGTACCCCTGCCCGTACAGGCCAGTCTTGACAGACTCTAGGGTTGTGCGCCCATCTCACTTAAGAGGCCGGGGCCAGCGCTGTTCGGAGACACTTCCGGGTCACGTGGCCAGTGTGACAAGCTGCATCTGGCGAGCCAGCGCAGTACATGGAATGCCGTTTACCTTCCCGCCAGTAAGCGGTCCCTATTTATCTACTTGCCCCTGGGGGTGCTTTCGAACTGCTAGGTTGGCAGGCGCTGGGACCGAACAACGGGAGCGCACCCCGCTGCGGGGATTCGAACTGCCGACCTTTCGATCGGCAAGCCCTAGGCGCTTTTACCCACAGCGCCACCCGCGTCCCGAGGTACCACTGTAGTAAGTAATAATAATATGATCAAAATCTTCTTTTTGAAGACACTTTACTGTGGTTACATGTTATATATTGCATTTTAGGCTTTGGGCTCCACAATTCAGGACTGCTGAGGGAGAAGGGGGAGGGAGGGAGGAAGCAGCCGCTAGCCCTGTGCCCCCTCCCTCAGGACCAGGGTCTCAGGAGTTGGTCCCTGGTGCCTAGAGACACAGAGCAGCACTTGTCACAGCGTCAGGGAAGGAAGCGCATCCGTTTTCCTTTAGACTAACAAAAGGTTGTTTTAAGTTCATGGGGAAAGCGCCGTATGCTCTGCTTCCTGAGGCTGCATTGTCTTCCTGGGAAATGTGTAGCAAAACTATCTGACCAAGAAACCAGACATTCTTTGTCGCCTGTAAAAAAAAAAAATGGAGGAGGAAAAGACTCATATAACTGTGAAACTTAACAACCTGCTTATTTGGGCGGAAATGACCGGCAGAATCCGAGACCAGGGAGAAGAGTCAGTGGAAGAAGATTGGAAGAAATTTAAAAAGACTATCTACAAAAACATTGTAAAATTAATGAATCTTAGAATGAAGTTGGATTGAAGCTAAGTGGGAATTTTTAGTAGTAATGTTAAGGAATGTGTAAAAATGGATCGTTAACAGGTGATAACTTAAAGTTATAATATATTAAGATAAAGGATAGGATAAAATTAAAGAGGGAAAGGATTTGCTGAATTAACCAATTGAACTGGAATGCAAGAAAGGGAGGTGTGGGGAGGTCAGGGAAACAAGTAAATGAAAGATAAGTCATGGAAAGACGGATTTGTTTTTAATTGTTCCTATTTTGTATTTTCTTTTCCTTTTTCTTTTTCTTATTTTTTCTAATTTTTGTAATATATTGAAAACTTTAATAAATATCTTATAAAAAAACAACAACCTGCTTATTTGGTGTATGATCCCGTTATTTGGGACTAGTTCTCACTGAGGCGATAAACCTGCGCCTGTGTGGTGCTGCTTCAAGCTGGAGGTTCGTGTGGCTGAATGGACAATGGATGCCACAGAGACGTGGTCTGGACTTATCTTCTTCTTAACATGCACACAATAGTGCCTCCTGCTCAGAGTCACAAAGCATCCTTAGAACAGCGAAACAGGGCAAGTCACGACATTGTACAGTGGTACCTCGGGTTAGGGACACGGGTGGCGCTGTGGGTTAAAGCCTCAGCACCTAGGACTTGCTGATCGAAAGGTCGGCGGTTCGAATCCCCGCGGCGGGATGCGCTCCCGTCGCTCGGTCCCAGCGCCTGCCAACCTAGCAGTTCGAAAGCACCTCCAGGTGCAAGTAGATAAATAGGGACCGCTTACCAGCGGGAAGGTAAACGGCGTTCCGTGTGCTGCGCTGGCTCGCCAGATGCAGCTTGTCACGCTGGCCACGTGACCCGGAAGTGTCTGCAGACAGCGCTGGCTCCCGGCCTATAGAGTGAGATGAGCGCACAACCCTAGAGTCTGGCAAGACTGGCCCGTATGGGCAGGGGTACCTTTACCTTTACCTTTACCTTGGGTTAAGAACTTAATTCGTTCCGGAGGTCCGTTCTTAACCTGAAACCGTTCTTAACCTGAGGTACCACTTTAGCTAACGGGGCCTGCCGCTGCGCCACTGCCACACAATTTCTGTTCTTATCCTGAAGCAAAGTTCTTAACCTGAGGTACTATTTCTGGGTTAGCGGAGTCTGTAACCTGAAGCGTCTGTAAATTGAAGCGTCTGTAACCCAAGGTACCACTGTACTACATGTGGCTTAAGTGATGGCCGGCTATTAACACGTCTCTCAAAGTCCAGTTACTTATGTCAGTAACTGAAAGCTAACTGTATTTTGAGGGTTGTATTTGCTAACTGTATTTGCTGTGTCATCTGCCCATCATCACTTAAGCCATACAACTTGAACTATTAACAGTTTGTTTGATAGGAAGGATAGATTATCAATGGAAAAGGGTGGTTGCTCATTGGCAAAAGGTCCCAGCTGGAATCCCTGGCATCTCTAGGTAGGAAATGTCCGGGTCCAGTATAAGGCAGAGCCCTGTGTTCCTAAATACCGTATTTTTTGCTCTGTAAGACTCACTTTTCCCCTCCTAAAAAGTAAGGGGAAATGTGTGTGCGTCTTATGGAGCGAATGCAGGCTGCGCAGCTATCCCAGAAGCCAGAACAGCAAGAGGGATTGCTGCTTTCGCTGCGCAGCGATCCCTCTTGCTGTTCTGGCTTCTGAGATTCAGAATATTTTTTTTCTTGTTTTCCTCCTCCAAAAACTAGGTGCGTCTTGTGGTCTGGTGCGTCTTATAGAGCAAAAAATACGGTACTTGCCTATTCCTGTTTTGGTTTGAATATTTCTGCCAGACCTCATTGTAGAATTTGCAGCAGAAGTCCCATTAGTACTTCCAAAGACTTTTCAGAAAGAAAATAATTTTAAGGACAAGTGTTTCCTTTTTTTCACAGGCGAAAGGAAAGGAAAGACAGTGGCTCAGGAACCAGGCCGTTGGAGAACTAGATGATGCCAAGATAATCGACAGCCTGACAGGAGAAAAAACTATCTATAAGCGACGGGGAGATCTTGACCCACAAGTAAGTTAACTGAGACACAGTTAAAGTGCATGCGCACCAACTGTTCTCCTGGGATACATGCTTTTCTTAGTCCATTTAACGTTTTGCTGGGTAATTTGGTGTAATTTACAAAAATCTGCCCGCCCACCCTATTATTCACACATTTTATTCATGTGTAAGGCAGAGCTTGCACAGAGCCTGCACGGCATCATCATCAACCTTTTATTCGACCGTCAGTCAGAAAAAAAGAACATGTCAGTACACAGTTAAAACATCGAAAAAGATTTTTAAAAACTTGGCCAACACTAAAATGGTCTAAACAGATAGCCCCATATCTATACAATCAATTATAGTCTTACGACGCTTAAAAGCTAAAAAAAGAAATTTGGCCACCAAGGAAGGTATAGCTCTAGTGACATTATTCAGCAAGTGTAGTACCTGGTTTTCTCCGGGTAGGAAGCTAAATTGACATAGAAGTGGGTCTATAAAATTTTGTCTAAGCTCTGCATAAGAAGGACAAGTCAAGAGAATGTGTTTGGTGGACTCAACCACACCCATGGCACAATGACAGGTTCTCTGGGCGTATGGTACTCCCCTGTACCTTCCCCACAATATCGCAGAGTCAAGGACATTTAATCTAGCCGCTGTAAAAAGTCTGCGGTATTCCACATAGTAGATTTCTGCAAGGTAGGCGGCTGGTATGGTCCGGTAAATCTGGTCCCCTAGGAACATCCCTGGTTTTACCTGGGCTATGCACGGCAACTTAAATGTAGCCCAGCTAGCATGCCCCCCTGGAGTCTGGCACAGTGAATTTCCACAGAATTATTGCCTGTTCTGGGAGGCAACTGTGGCTGTTCTGCAGCTCCAGAATCACACTGCGCATTATGTTTGGGATGGAGTCAGTTCCCTTGCAGAGTCCATTGACATAGTTTGTTTGTGCTCATTTCATTTTGTGGTTCAGCTCTGTGTGACGTAACTCTGTCTCCAAACATGCCTTTGAGAGCAACTTTTCTCAATCTTGCGTTTATGATCTTGAGTCAGCTGTTTTTACCTTTTCTGGACCCAGGGTGCAACCAGACATAACACCCGGAGGTCGGGGATTAGAGCAGCTTCCGCTTTTTATTTACTAAGTAGCTGCTGGAAGTGGTGAGGAGAAATCTGATAAGGAGGTGCTGCTGGAAGAAGTTGATCCTTTGTCCCCTTCCTCCATTTTCCTCATAAAACTGACCTCTCCAAAGCTGCTATTTTTTTTTAAAAGAATATTTATTGGAAATTTGGAAATTACAGAAAAAAGAAAAAAGAAGAAGAAGAAACAATAAAAAGTTTAACAAAACATACATTGCAATTACAATAAAAAAGCAATACAACAATACAAAAAAAGAAAAAAAGAAAAACAACAACACATTAGACACACACATCCAATATTCCATATCTTTACCTTTCATTAACTTGTTTCGACCTCCTCACACCTCCCTTTTTTGTATTCTATTTCAATTAACTATTTCAGCAAATTCTTTCCATCTTACTCAATTTTTGTTCTATAATTTATCTTAACGGCCTAACCTTAAATTTTTCATTTTATCCCATTATCAATCCACTTTTACTTAATTCTTTATTACATTTCTGCTAAAACCATATAACTTCATTCCAGCATCCTTCTAACATTCATTAATTTTACAATGTTTTTGTAGATAGGCTTTAAATTTTTTCCAACCTTCTTCCACCTACTCTTCTCCCTGGTCTCGGATTCTGCCAGTCATTTCCGCCAGTTCCATGTAATCCATCAACTTCATCTGCCATTCTTCCCTGGTGGGTAGATCTTGTGTCTTCCAACAAAGCTGCTATATTATCTGCAGGTAGCACACTTTTAAAGAATAGCAGGAGACCCAGTTACAGATTTCCCACAGTCTTCTGCCATTTGTTTTTTCCTTCAAAATTTTGTATTGATTTTCACAGTATTATAAACAAACAAACACATAAGACAAACAAACATAAATCATAACCTTATTGAAAATTACACTTATTAACTTTGTTAAGTGACTTCCCCGCTTCCCCTTGGTTGAATTTCATTGCATATCCTTTTAACGGTTTTCCAAGTCACAATTCTTATAAAATTTAACTTAAACATTAACATCCTTCAATCTTCACTTTATGAAATTAAACATATTAATTCGTCACTTGTCATAAATAAAATCCCAAGCCAATTAAGTCTACAAGCTGTTTTCAGTTAGTTTAACTTAACATATGTAACTAAATAATGATTAAATTTAATCCACTCTTCCTGATACTCCTCCTCCTTCTGGTCGCGGACTCTTCCAGTTAGGTCGGCTAGCTCTTCTGCCATTTGGCCCTCAGAATATGGAGATAATTGCTATATGAACCTCGAAATGGGCAACTTGAGTCAGCAGCCACATTCTGGGCTCTCTTTGCTGGCTGTGTGCCCTCCTGGGGAATTTCCTTCCCATGGTTGACCATGAAGACCTCCGCTTGGATGTGTTGATGTATGAAGGCCTCTGGTCCTTAAAAAATAAATAAATAAGCTATTAAATATTTTATAATTATAAAAAGAAAAACAATAAAGAAAAACAATACATAAATTCAACAAACAATACATCAACAATGAAAAAAAAATACAACACAACAATACAACCTAAAGAAAACAAACACATTTACACACACATCCAAATTTTATATCTGTATCTTTCATTTGCTTATTTCCTCAACTTCCTCGCACCTCCCTTTTTTGTATTCTAGTTCAAATTAGCTGGTTCAACAAATCCTTTCCCTCTTCTTCAATTTTTGTTCTATAATTTATCCTAACACAATTTAACTTTAAATTTTCCACTTTAACACTTAATATTCATATAATTCTTAATAATACTTCTGCTAAAACCATGTAGCTTCATTCCAATATTCTTCTAACATTCATTAATTTTGAAATATTTCTGTAAATATACTTTAAATTTTTTCCAATCTTCTTCCATCGACTCTTCTCCCTGGTCTCGGATTCTGCCGGTCATTTCCGCCATTTCCATGTAGTCCTGAAGGCCTCTGGTCCTAGGCCTGCAACTATCGGAACTCCAGAGAGCTTAGCGTTCGCAGTTAAATTCTACTCTCTTGTTATAATGTCTGCTCTGTGTCTTCTGGATTGAAGTAAATCATAAATAATGGGGGCAAAGAACCGAATTATGAGAAGCATCTCTATTTCGGTGGAGAAGAAGAGAATTCAAAACAAAATGCTTGAATGGTGATTCAGTGAAAGAATGACATTGGAAGCTAGTAGAACCAAACAAATATTTTAAGCGTTTTTATCTGTTTGCCAAACTCTCCGTAAGCAGCTTGATATTCCGGCTTGTTTCATGTGTCATGAAATACCTTTTCCGATCCAGGAGCAACGCCAGAAAGTGTTAAAACAGATGCTTCACTTTTAAAATGATCTACTTTATAGTCTGAGTGCAGTGTCGCCCAAAATCCCATTTTAAAGGCTGTAATGTCCGCAGACAAGCTTTGCAACACAAAGCCGAATTATCCCCATAATGCATGTTTTAAAAAAAACAACCCTATTTGCTTTTGGAATGAATTCTGAATCTGAAATTTTAGTGTTGTTGGTTTTTTTTAAAAAAAGACTTTTACATGCAGAACCTTATGTGAGATGTTTCTTGGATTTTGTTTCCAGTATGGGCAACTTAAATCCAGAAATCTATTCAGTAGATTTTTCTCAGTACAGTGGCACCTTGGTTCTCAAACTCAATCCGTTCCGGAAGTCCATTCCGAAACCAAAGCATTCCGAAACCAAGGCATGCTTTCCCTTAGAAAGTAATGCAAAATGGATTAATCCGTTCCAGACTTTTAAAAACAGCCCCTCAAACAGGAATTTAACATGAATTTTACTATCTAACACAGGGGTCTGCAACCTTTAAGACAAAAAGAGCCACTTGGACCCGTTTACGAAGAAAAAAAACTGGGAGCCGCAAAACTATTGTGACATTTAAAGCATGCACGCCGCTGCCCTCCGATCTGACAGCAGGCGGGAAGGTGACGTCAGGACGGTGCGTGACTAACGCACGCACCGCCCCCATGCAACATCACAGCCAGTACAGCGCCTGCCACAGTGGGGAGTGTTGGGGCGCACAATGCGCCTCCTCCCCTCACTAGTATCCGTCCCAGAGCCGCGGCAAAGGTGTAAAAGAGCCACATGCGGCTCCAGAGCCGCGGGTTGCAGACCCCTGATCTAACAAGACCATTGATCCATAAAATGAAAGCAATAAACAATGTACTGCAGTCACACAATCAATCAATCAATCAGTAGCTGAACTGGGTTCCACACAGTCACAAAAACAAAACAAAAAAGCCGCAAAAACGCAAAACAAATAGCAAAAACAGACAGACCTCAACACTCAAAACGGAAGTGTGACACTCAAAACGGAAGTGTGACACTCAAAACGGAAGTGTGACACTCAAAATGGAGCACATTCCGCTTCTGGAAAAAGTTATCAAACCAGAACACTTACTTCCGGGTTTGCTGCGTCCAAGTTGTTTGAGTACCAGGGCGTTTGAGAACCAAGGTACCACTGTAGTTCAAAAGAAGTGTTTTCCGTAATATTTTAACAGGATCACAATACCTTTTTATGAGGACCATGTGCAGTTCACAAAACAGTGAGCTAACCCTTGCCGTTCACAGAATTGTTCCTTCGGGTCCGTCTTAAACACACAAATAAGGAAGCTGCGAGTGGTGGCAGAGAAGGAGCCCATTTGCCAGGCACGGCAGTCTTAGAACAGTAATTCAGAAAAAAGTAATTAGAAGGAT
Source organism: Podarcis tiliguerta (assembly GCF_965153285.1). Classification (NCBI taxonomy): domain Eukaryota; kingdom Metazoa; phylum Chordata; class Lepidosauria; order Squamata; family Lacertidae; genus Podarcis; species Podarcis tiliguerta. The sequence goes on along the minus strand of NC_139540.1, from coordinate 81,783,149 downwards.
TTGTGCCCAGTTCACCTAGGTACTTTTGTACCAATTTTGCATTAGAACATTTCTTTAAATCTGCCCTTTAAGCTAGCACGTAACTGTTCGTCCCTTTTGACTGAAGCTCCCCCACCAACCTGACTTGCTGTTGATTTCTTTAAGCTGGGGAGCCCTCAGCAAAAGCCGAAACGCCTCCGCCTGGTCGTGGATGTCTCTGGCAGCATGTACCGCTTCAACGGGGTGGACGGGCGGCTGGAGCGCTCCATGGAAGCTGTTTGCATGGTTATGGAAGCCTTTGAGAATTACGAGCAGAAATTTAAGGTGATTTGCACACACATGAACCTATTAACTTTTCAGCATTCATTTTTCCGGTAGACCATTTCCAGTAGAAATACGTAGACCGCACTTCTGCTCGCAAAAGGAACAGACATTTCTTTCTCTTACAAAACCAAAAAGCAGTCCACCACCATTGTTTGGAAGCATTGCAGAGTACAAAAATCAACTGCGTTTTGCCTCTAGCTTTAGTGTCTAAAATGCTCATGTTAAATGTTGGTAGTAGTGCGGCTTCAGCATATTGCATCAATATAGCTTTAACTTTAGCTTTATTCACCGTATTTTTCACTCTATAGGACGCACTTTTCCCCCTCCAAAAACGAAGGGGAAATGTTTGCGCATCTTATGGAGCGAATGCAGGCTCCTTGGCTTCAGCGATAGCAACGCGAAGCCTCCGAAGCGCAGAGGGAGAGCTCCCCCCGCTCTCCGGAGGCTTCACGTTGCTTTCGCTGAAGCCTGAAGCCCCCGGAGCACAGTGGGAACGCCCGCTGCGCTCCGGGGGCTTCAGGCAGCTATCCGCAAGCCTTCGGAGCGCAGCAGGAGTTCCCGCCGCGCTCCGAAGGCTTGCAGATGGCCGTCTGAAGCCTGGAGAGCGAGAGGGGTCGGTGCACACCGATCCCTCTTGCTCTCCAGGCTTCGCTTCGCTGGAGAGGCGCTGCACAGTTTTCCCTCTCTGCGCAGCGCCCCTTCAGCGAAGCGGGAGGAGAAATGGAAGGGGCTCCGTTTCTCCTGCCGCTTCGCTGAAGGGGCGCTGAGCAGAGAGGGGGAGAATTTTTTCCCCCTGTTCTCCCCCTCCTATGGTCCTGTGCGTCCTATAGAGCGAAAAATACGGTATCTCATGTGCTTTCCTTTCCCCCGGACCTTTTCATACATCAATAGAGCATGAGACGCTCAGTTTCGTGGGTTCAAGCCCCACGCTGGGCAAAAAGATTCCTGCATTGCAGGGGTTGGACTAGATGACCCTCAGGGTCCCTTCCAACTCTCTGGTTCTCTGATTCTAGACCACAAAATCTAATGGTGCAAAAGATTTGTGAGTCTTTATGGTGCAATCAGACTCCCTTCTGTCTTTGTAACAGAGGTTTCAACATCCCTCTCTTATCCGGAAACATTTTAAATGTCTGTGGCCAGATCATGCTTTTACTACACGTCTAGTACAATGTCTATGCATTTTTTGTCCGTTTGGTTTTAACGTTAATGTTATCAGTATTTTTAAATGAATATTTTATATTTTTTATGTAAGCTGCTTAGTTTTTGTTGATTAAGTGGCATATAGGTCTTGTCAAATAAAATTAATATTCTTAGAAATAGAAATATAGGCAGTCAAGACACTGGACATCTTAAAATATAACCCTTCCCCTGGTATTCCAGTATGAATTTGTCTGATCTGTCCATGCAAGCTGATGCTGAAAAGCACATGCTGTTGTGGTTTGCTTAAAAGGGCTGAACAATCAATATTAAGAATTTGAATGTGTAACTAAAGGCATAAAATGTGCCTCTTCCAGCCTTAATTTGTACTTTGGCCTGTGAGCACAAGGGTATTTTTTTTTTTAATAGCACAGAAATTGGTGGGTGGCAATTGGTGGTTCAAGACTCCAAACTGTGATCGGTGCCTTATAGAAAAAACATACATTTTATTATGGGGACGATGCTTTAAAAGGATGTTTAAATCTTTTCCATGCAGTATGACATCACTGGGCATTCAGGAGATGGTTTTAACATTGCCGTGGTCCAGAATGACAACGTTCCAAAGAACAATAAACAAAGATTGGAAATTTTGAAGGTAAACCTTTACTGGATGAAATTCTTAGACATTTGTGTAGTGCCTGGTATCCGGGAAAGAGAACCAAGCGGGACAGGGAGTGTGAAAGTATAAACATGCTGTAAAAATCCCCCACCTCTGGCACTTAGGAATCTGAATATAAGAACGTAAGGAGAAGCTGCTGGATCCGGCCACTGGACCATCTAATCAAGGATCCTGTTCTCACAGTGGCTGCCAATATATTACAGTGGTGCCTCGCAAGACGAAATTAATTCGTTCTGCGAGTTTTTTCGTAGAACAAGTTTTTTCGTCTTGCAAAGCACCACGGCGGGGAGGGGTGGGGAGAAGCAGGGCAGCTGCCGCAGCTGGTCCTTGGACTCACCCGCGCCTTGTGGACACCGCGTGACGCGGCTGCTGGAGGGCGGAGGGGCTCAGGAGCGCGACTCCGGCTGCAGCGCTGGCTGCTGGCGGCAACGGCTCCTGCGGGGAGCGTGCGAGGGCGGTGGGCAGCGGCGCGAGGCAGCCGGAAGGTCGGAAGGTCGGCCGAAAGGTGGGAGGGAGCCGGAGGAGCGGGGAAGCGAGCGTGTGTGCGTGCAGTGACCGTCGCCATGACAGGAGAGGCAGGGCTGTTTCGTCTAGCGAAGCAAGCCCTTAGAAAAATTCGTCTTGCGAAGCACCTCAGAAAACGAAAAACCCTTTCGTCTAGCGGGTTTTTCGTCTTCCGAGGCATTCGTCTTGCGGGGTAACACTGTAGTTGTTTTTATGGAGTGACTTTCTAGAATGGCCTCCTTTAACATACGGATTTCCTCCCCTGTCCAGATGGTTTCTCACCAGTTGCTACTGTTGTGATTTGGGTAGTTATAGTTCTCTTCTATGCATTTGAGCTTTGCAGAGGTTTCACAGACCACCTGGACCTCTCGCATTTAATGGGTTTTCTCCCAAAATTGTGTGCTCATGCAGATAGCCATGAATAATGAATCTTGTCAACTGAAGATAACACTTCACAAATCCTTTCTTTTCTAAGGAACCACAAAACATCATATTTTTATTTTTCTGCAAATTCTCATCTCTTCTTGTTAAGGCGTCATATCCCATATTTTACTATTGAAATAAACACCAGACACCTGGTTGTTCTGCACGCGCTTTGAGCCTCCCAGCAAAGGCCTGTTATGGATGGCACTCATTTTTTCCTACTTTGCTCTGGAGCGATGCTGTCAGAAATGAAGGGCCGTTCTCTTTAATTCCAATTTGGTCGACATGGCGCATTTACCCAACCACCCCCTTCTTGGCCCACTGGGGGTTTGCCTAAGAGAGCCGGTGTGATGTTAATATATGGGAGTGCTGGAGGCGAAATAGTTAAACAAGTTACCCAATCAGGACCCAGGGGGGTGGAGTCAGAGGGACTATAAAACCAGCCCTGGGAGGGGCGAAGGGGGAGTTTGTTGGGAGTTGGGTGGTTGGTTGGAGTGGGAGTGAATTGGGGTAGAGTCTGTGGGGAGGTTGAGTTACTGTAGCGAAATAAGCTGAGTCAGGAATAGTTAAGGGATAGGAAGACAAGTACCGTAATTTTCGCTCCATAACACACAGTTTTTTCCTCCTAGAAAGTAAGGGGAAATGTCTGTGCGTGTTATGGAGCGAATGCCTACGGATGGCAGGGGAATCTGCTGCGGTTGTGAGCAGTCCGTGGCTCGCTTTGAAACAGCAAAGCGGGTGTAAGCGGCTCCTGTCAGCGAGCCTAGCCGGGGAGGAGGGAGAGAAGCAGAGCGGGGTTGGCTGCTTTAAAACAACCCCGTGCTCTATGTCCCTGCCTGCAGTTTTTTGCTGTCCGATTTTGGATTAGCCACTGTAGGGGCTGTGTGTGTATGTGCTTGAGCTATCGTTCTCCTTCTCTTGCTTCCCGTTCACTCTCCCAGCGCCCCTGCGACTTCCAGTGCCCCTGCGACTTTAGGGCGACTTTAGCATGGATCCACATGGATCCTCAGGATTTTTGCATTGGGCTACCCCAAACTCACCGTCAGATCACATGTCTGTGGCCACAGCATGAACCACAAAAATCATACATCCACTGTTTCGTTTAGAATATTTTTTTCTTGTTTTCCTCCTCTAAAAACTACGTGCGTGTTATGGTCCGGTGCGTGTTATAGAGCGAAAAATACGGTAAATATCTGAGAGGTAGTTTAGTGAGTGAGAGCAGGTAGCGGAAGTTATAGGTCTGGATAGGCACCCTATGATTGTAATGGACCGATACCGTTTATGAAACCACACGCTTGTTAAACTGCAATAAATAAACAAAAGTTTATGTTCCAATTTAACCCTGACTGGACTCAGTATTGTACCAGGTAGGGCCTGGGTGGTGGCAGCGAGAAATAAAGTGGTGGCACAGGGATCAATAGACGGTGAAACGTCCAGGGGCCCTGTGTGATTGTCACAGCTGGCACCACAAGTCTTGTGTTCCCAGTGAGATAAGGTTTTGGTTCACAGGTCCATTTATTTTCCATATTTCTGTCCCGGGTGTGTCCCATCTCATTTTGCTGCCTGTGGAGAAATTGGAAGGTGCTACCCTTCCATTTTTTTCAATCAAAAAGTTTCTTTATCGTCTGAACTAAAATTTGGACATGAATTCACATGCAATAGGCTTTCCCATTCAATGGGTGCTGAAATGTTTGCTTCCTTGTTTTTCATTTCCGTGCCTCTTTTTGTTGATGTTTTCACCCCCGCCTCAGATAATGCATGCCCACGCGCAGTTCTGTATGAGTGGTGACCACACCCTGGAGGGCACAGAGCACGCCATTCGGGAGATTGCGAAAGAAGAGGCAGACGAGTACTTCGTCATAGTCTTAAGCGATGCCAACCTTGAGCGCTACGGCATCCCTGCAGCACGGTTTGCTCAAGCCTTGACCATCAACCCCAAAGTGAACGCATTTGCCATATTCATAGGCTCCTTAGGAGATCAGGCAGACAGGTAGGTCAATGAGTTCATGGCATGCATACATATAGCATAAGTTTTCTTTAAAAATGTGTTCTGCACAGTTCTCCACAAATCTGCTCAGGTCTGGCATTCTGGCCAGGCTGGTTGCCTAGCATCACACAGAGTTTCTTGTGCTGTGAGCGGCAGAGAACTCATGCCAAGCTGAGCTTTGCAGAAAGCAGAAACGTCTGCCCATGTCAGAGTTTGGTGTGACAAATGAGAAATCCCCCCTTTCTTCTGCTGTTTGTTGAACTCAGTACAGTGGTGCCTCGCAAGACGAAATTAATTCGTTCCGCGAGTCTCTTCGTCTAGCAGTTTTTTCATCTTGCGAAGCAACCCTATTAGCGGCTTAGCGGATTAGTGCTATTAGCGGTTTAGCAGCTATTAGCTGCTATTAAAGGTTTAAGGGATTAGCGGATTAGCTGCTAAAAGGCTATTAGCGGTTTAGTGGCTTAGAAAAAGGGGGTGGGGAGCGAAAAACAATCTCAAGACTCGCAAGACATTTTCGTCTTGCGAAGCAAGCCCATAGGGAAATTCATCCTGCGAAGTGCATCGAAAAACGGAAAACCCTTTCGTCTAGCGTGTTTTCCATCTTGCGAGGCATTCGTCTTGCGGGGCACCACTGTATTGGTTGAAGTAAAATGCTACCTTACCAAAGAGCTGCTTGTATTCTGTGCCTCCAAAGACTACCTCTCGCAATTAAGAAATGTAACAACAACAACAACAATTAATAATCATAATCATAATCATAATAATAAAATATCTACTTTAAATCAGTCATTGGTTTTGTGCTCTGGGGACCACAAAACACATTTCCTCATGGATTTGCTGTATATCCCACATCTTAGGCAACACCCTATCGCAGTCCCATTGGACAAGCCCCATAATATCCGGAGTGTTAATGCTCTGCTTTCCTTTGTGCCACGCATGTGCATAGCACATAGCAAACACAAATAGAAAGGAGTCTTGATGCAGAAAGACTTTTGCAGAGGCAAAGCTTTTTCCGCTTGCTCCCACCAAAGTCTCCAAGTCTTTCAGGTTGCAGTTACAGTACAAGAGATTTAGAAGGAAATTTTTACTTCTTAAGAGCGTTTAAACATTATTTGATGTATTTTGTGTAAAGATAAAGGTAAAGGGACCCATTAGGTCCAGTCGCGGATGACTCTGGGGTTGCGGCGCTCATCTCGTTTTACTGGCCGAGGGAGCCGGCGTTTGTCCACAGACAGCTTTCCGGGTCATGTGGCCGGCATGACTAAGCCGCTTCTGGCGAACCAGAGCAGCGCACGGAAACGGCGTTTACCTTCCCACCGGAGTGGTACCTATTTATCTACTTGCACTTTGACGTGCTTTCGTACTGCTAGGTTGGCAGAACTGAGCAACGGGAGCTCACCCCGTCGCAGGGATTCAAACCGCCGACCGTCTGATCAGCAAGCCCTAAGCTCTGCGGTTTAGGCCACAGTGCCACCTGCATCCACGTATTTATTGTAGTGGGACACAATTTGCGATCATGTATTTTTCTCTTTCCTGATCTGCAGGTTGCAAAGGACTCTGCCAGCCGGCCGTTCCTTTATTGCCATGGACACCAAGGAGATCCCACAGATTCTACAGCAGATCTTCACCTCCACCATGCTGTCAAACGCCTAGGAAGGGGCCTGCTTTTAGTCTGTAGCTGGTCAGTTGTATAGGGGAAGCACCTAGGTGGAGTTTAAGAGGGTGATTTAATTCCAGTAACATTGGGTGGAATCTAGTGTTGTACCAATGGACTTTGTGCTTGACTTCGCCTCCATCCCCAAGCCCACGTGCCTCAATGTTTTCTGTGGAGGGAGGAGCCCAAAACATGATTAGAGGAGAGAGGATAGGAAGAAGTTGCTGCCTTCTACATGTATAAGTGCTGCTCATGGATGGCACAGAATACAACCCATTGTCTTTCTATTGGAATAAGTACTATACTTTATATTGGAGTATATATTGTACTTAAAGGGGCATATCTACCTATTACTGCTACATTTGAGTAACTTCGATAATTTCAACTTTCCATCGACTGTTTCCTTAGACACTGATTTGCACTGAATATCTTTCTACTGCAGGCATGTCCAAAATCCCTATCAGGGGCCTAATCTGGCCTGTTGGTCGGTTTAATCCGGCCCCTGTGGCAGTATATTTCCTGGGTAAAATCCTTTAAAAAAACCTCAGCAACTTCAACCCTAAAGAAAGCTCAACAACTTTGGTTGGCCTTCAGGGCCCTTCACTTCATCAAATCTGGCCCTCTTTGAAAAAGGTTTGGACACCACTGGTCTACTGCAAAAAGCAGGATGTTTGCCATTTCCCATTGATCCTTTTTTGGAGCTGGTAAAACTCATAACAATTTTCTGTCTGCTAATAAGAATGAATGTGGTAATGTGCCCATTAGACAGATCTAATAGTCTCCCTTTGCATTTTCTGCCTCAAGTAGAAATGCAGGGTAGTGTTAAGGTGTGGAGGCTGATGGGCTGGGCTGCTTCGCAGCTGTCTCACAGGCATCTGAAAACTTCCGAGAATTTCAAATGAAAAAACCAATTTGTTTAATTCTAGATCGTTAATCTACCCTTGAATTGGCTACAGTGTGAGCAGTGTTTTGTTCACCCATCAAAGGTACTGCACACATGGGACAAGTAGTGTTTTTTTTTAATAAAAATTATAATTTCAGCTATTTATATATCACTTAATCATGAATGTTTCCAAGTGGTGTACATAGAAATTGCAAAAGCATATTAACGAATAAAATAAAATAAAAAATCATTAAAAACTCCAAAGCTTCATTTAAATGCCTGCTGGAGTAGAATGGCCGTCACTGTTTTTCAGAAGCTTAGGATTTTCTTCTACTCTGTGTAGAAGAAAGGATTTTCTTCTACTCTGTATAATCTAACTGTGATTATAAGCATCTGCAAACACTGAAAGAAAATGCCCAGGGGCATTTGGTTGCAGCTGACTTTCTGAGACTGTGTTAAGTGAAAATATTTGACCATGCTAAGAACCAAATCAGATTTTCCCAATCTAAATGTTTCTCTTGAAGCTGCTGTTTGTCTCGTTGGGAGGAAAACACTGCATAGCACGATGCTGACTGTCCAATTATGAAGAGACGGCAAAAAGTCTCAAGAGAGAGAGAGAGAGCTCTGCCATCCATAGTGAAGTGGCACTTGAGAGCCATTCCCTGTCCACTGAATGAGCCAGAAAAATGTGGAGTCGTTCTGAAAGCCAGAGCAGTACAATATTAGAGCAAACTCCTTAGAGCAAATTCCTTTTCCATCGTCCAAGGCAGTGAGATGTTGCTTACATGGGCATGACAATGATCCTGATGATGGAAGGGCAACAGATAATAGCACAAAACTGGTAAAGGCCATGAGCTTCCTTTAAATGTGAAGCTTTTTTTAAAAGAAACCAGCTTAGGGGCAATGCGAGGAATCAAGAGACACAAACGGTAATATTTTATTGCATTCGTAAGCAGACTGGCGTGAAAGCGCCACCATCCACGTATGGCAAGCTCTGAAATTCCATTTTAGTTTAGTAAGTTGCAAGAGTGAATAATGGTTATGTATTAAGATGCCTCACAATTCACGTGTCACTTGGCTCTGGACCACATGTTACTATCAGTTTGTTAAATCTGCTAAATTCAAACCAGGGGGAAGAGATTGTGGATTTCATTCCTCCCCAACAAATCCTCAAGGGGGTTCACAATGTATTTCAAAACGTAAACGCCTCAATTCAAAATTCTGGATTAAGAGAGAGAGGCAAGGCAGGTCAGAAAACGAAGCGGGTTAGCAGAATATCTTCAGCTAGAAAATGTTTTAAAATTTCAAACATTAATTAACATTCTTTCCCGGGGAAATAACAATGCAAGGTGGTTGTTTGCTGAAACGGTCACACACCCCCATGTGAGACTGTATGTGTTGTGATACACAAGAGTATGAGCTGAAGAAACAACAAAGCAGTGTGTGAACCAGGCTTTTCAAGAATTGGAAGTAAAATGCAAACTATACTTCCTACAAATTTCTTACAACCTTTTCCTATGTGCAACTCAATGACAAATAAAAAACCTGAGGGGAAGGTTGATTTCTTAAGGACAATGCTAGCATTTCTACTTCTGTGCCCTAAGACCCTGAAGGGCTGTACAAAGCACTCTTATTTTTTAAGATTCTTCATAATTTGGCATTTGGACTCATTCCTTGTTTTCTAGACTTTACACTCACAATGTCAGTCAGTTTTCGGATCTCTTCCCAGCTCAGCCACATTGGCAAGCAAGCAAATGTTTCTTTAAATAGCCCATCTGCTGCATCCAGAGACGTGTGAACAATAATAACCCTTTTCCCCCATTCTTACATTTAAAAGAATAAATAAGGGTCTCTTTGTATCTAGAGAACGCAGTGTGTAGGTCTTTATTTTCTATTCTTACTCATAACAGAATGCAACTCACCCCGATGTGAACAATTTCCCACGAGTGTTCTTTTTGAAAATATGCTTCAGTGCCTCTCTGGAAGTTAATGTACTACAGCCATAAAGAAATTTGCACTTGGAGGAGGGAGGAATTCAGTTCAGGGAAAGCAGCTCAAGATTTGATAAAAGGTTTTGGGGGGGGAGTCAACTAACCTTTACTGCTGTCCGAGTGATTTATTTAAAGGTGGCTTCTAAAACAGTACAAACCCAGGAGGAGAGTATGATACGAGTCTCCTCAATGCAAGCTTCAAATAATCTTCACATTCAAAATAGCCCTGTGGTACAAACCTCCTTCAGAACAGGACGCCTGAATTTCCCTCTTCCCAACAAAAATGAATACATCAGGAATATAGTTAGGCTCAGCATTCTTGCCCTCAAAGTTCATCACGAGTAACCAAATACTGAAAGACTGCGCAACACGCAATGTTGCTTCTACTGAAATGAATGTCTACATTAATTAAATTGGGGTCAGGAAACATGCCGGGAGGGGGAGATATTCCTTATGAAACCAGACCGAATGCAAGAGATCTGGCTTCACAGACTACCGTACGTACGCCAGCCGAGCGTCCCCATTGTTTTGATGCTCAATAGCTCAGTTGCTACAGCTCTGTCGCTCCCATCCATGTCTGTCATATCAGATGAGTACGCCTCTCGTCACTGTAAATGGGCACTGAGAAAGAGAGGCAGAATTGTGCCAGCCAGCCGGCTATCTAATGCAAGTTGGAATCCTTGCAAGCCAATGGGCACAGGGTGAACTAGAACCACACTGATCTGTGTCAGAAGGAGGGTGGCTTCCCAAGTTAACCGCTGTAAGCTTCTGAAAGAATGGGATGAAAGGGTCAAATAGCAGACAGCCCCCTTTTTCAAAACAAACAAAATCCAGTTTGTATTTTATTTGCATACAAAAATATATTTAACCAAAGAAAGCATTTACATTAGCTATATAAAATTACAAATCTTTTTGTCAGCACTTTTAAATTAATGTTAAGCTATATCTTATGGCATCAGCAAATTTGTTATTGGAAGAGAAAGTTACAAGAGTCGTCACGGTTAAAAGTGGAAGAGCAGATGGCAGGTTGCACGCTTGGGAGATGAGGGTCTCTGTCTATGTCTCTGTCGTATGGAACAGGAGCAGCCCAGACTCAACCTCATCCTTTTGTAGGCCAGTTTCAGGCAAAAAACAGTTGTTTCACATACCTATAAGAACATAAGGCAGGGCAGGTATTAAAATGGCCTGCTGTCATGGACTCAACTGTATTTTGGGGGGTCAGTTTCCTTAAACCTCTACAACAGCAAGATAACCTTGCTAAGGTCACACACCGCTGCTGGGAAGGTTCACAAGTTATACCAACAAGGAGTAATCACTCCAACCCTTATGGCCAAGCTGAGGATGCAATGGGGACGAGGGCCGGCCCACCCATGAGACCAGGTGAGGCGATCGGCCTCAGGTGGCACAATCCATAGGAGCAGATCCGGTGGGATGCATTCGTCGCTGCTGCCATGGTGGCAGCAATGGCTGTGGTGCCACTTTGTTTTGGGGGGGGGGTCAGACCCAGTGGCGTAGCGTGGGGGGTGCAGGGGGGGCCGGCCGCACCGGGCGCAACATCTGGGGGTTAGGGTTAGGGGCGCAAATCCACGGGTTAGGGGGCGCAAATCCACGGGTTAGGGGGCGCAAATTACTTGCCTTGCCCCGGGTGCTGACAACCCACGCTGCGTCACTGGTCAGACCTGCCTCCTGCTCAGCCCCCCTCCCCCCAAGGCCGCCTCTATAGTGGCCTCTCAATGAATAGCAGGTACTGGGGGGCCTTCTCCCATGCCTAGGAAGGTAATGGCAAGGGCTGCCCTCTGGGGTCTCCTGGGCTCTGCACACCCGGAGTGATTCAGAGGAGGCCCCTTTCCTCCTGCAACGACCTCTGATTCCCACTTCAACTCTTGAGTAAGGTTGGTTGGATTTCCCCCTTGTTTGCGATGTAGATCTTCGCTCGCCCCTTCTTCCCTGGCAGACAGACGCCATTTTGTGGTTTGCCTCAGCTGTCTAAAGTAGGTTCCAGTTTTCCCCTGGTATTCGTGCCCAGGATCTGAGAGGTGAGGCTGCAGCCATCCTTCCCTAGCCATCTGCAATAAATGAATTTGAGTCTGGTTGCCCATTAGCCTGACTTACTTGCCAAGGTCCTATCAAGATCAGCGATAAAATCTTCTAATTCTTTCGTGTCTCCAAGCTTTCCTGGAAAAACAAGCCCAAGATTGATATGGCGCTTTATGGTGCATGTCTAAATAAATAATAATGAACATTTAAAGACACAAATCCATGAGTTTTCCAGAGTTCTAATGCCACTTGAGAAATTATTCACAGGCGACCCAAAGTAACTTACAAAAAGAAAACAACTACATCCACCCATCAAAACCCAGCAAAGAACATAACATTAAAACATCCCACCCACTAATTTGTCCTAATATGCGCAAGTCTATGCAGTATCAACATTTTTGCAAAGTAATTTTTCAAAATATAATGAATTTTTTTAACGTTATTTTCACTAATGCTATATATGCATTTCTATGCACACTTTACTGCAGCCAATGCATCTTTGTGCACAATATTTGGCTAGAGAGCAGCACTGGGAATTCAGAGAGACACCAATTTCAAAGGATGGCTGTGTTTCAGTTCTTGCGCTGTTTTGCAAAGTGCAAATCATGTTAGGTCCACCTTTAAGTGTTAACTGAATCAAATTTCTCCCAATTTCTGTGAAAAGATGTCTGGCTCTTGCATGATAGGAAAATGGCTCTCTGACCCAGAAGCCCTTCTTCCTAAAATTGGCTGCAAGGAGTGTCTTGTAGAGTTCCTTAGTGGCAAGGAAAATGCACCTGCGCTCCTGAGGAACAGTTTTATTTCCCATTACAGTGGTGCCCCGCAAGACGAATGCCTCGCAAGATGAAAAACTCGCTAGGCGAAAGAGTTTTCCGTTTTTTGAGTTGTTCCACAAGACGAATTTCCCTATGGGCTTGCTTCGCAAGACGAAACGTCTTGCGAGTTCTTGCGAGTTTGTTTCCTTTTTCTTAAAGCCGCTAAGCCGTTAATAGCCGCTAAGCCGTTAATAGCCGCTAAGCCGTTAATAGCCGTGCTTCGCAAGATGAAAAAACCGCAAGACGAAGAGACTCGCGGAACGGATTAATTTCGTCTTGCGAGGCACCACTGTACTTCATAGATGCTAAAGGTTCTGCCTTGGCATGGAAACAAATTGAGTACTAGAAGAAGAAGAAGAAGAAGAGTTTGGATTTGATATTCCTCCTTTCACTCCCCTTAAGGAGTCTCAAAGCAGCTAACATTCTCCTTTCCCTTCCTCCCCCTACAACAAACACTCTGTGAGGTGAGTGGGGCTGAGAGACTTCAGAGAAGTGTGACTGGCCCAAGGTCACCCAGCAGCTGCATGTGGAGGAGCGGAGACGCGAACCCGGTTACCCAGATTACGTGACTACCGCTCTTAACCACTACACCACACTGGCACTAGCAGAAATGAGGTCCGTAATGCGATCCTGAAGCACAGGCAAACACTGTCTTTGTAGGGAGGAGCAGGCATCCAATGGCCACCATCCCATGGAAAAAGGGGCCCGGAGCCACATGTGGGAGCTTAGAGGCCAAAGAGGGTGGTTCCTAAGGAGAAATCCCTCTCTAGCCTGCACACTCTGATGTCCGGTCTCTGAGCTCATGGTGATCTTTTCGTCCTCCTCAAAGTGGGAGCTTAATCAAGTCAATCCAGGGGTTTGGGGGGGGTGATGGTGGATTATCTCTACAACACAGAATAAGATACAGTGGTGCCTCGCAAGACGAAAGGCTTCCGTGAGTCTCTTCGTCTAGCGGTTTTTTCGTCTTGTGAAGCAAGCCCATTAGCGGATTAGCGCTATTAGCGGTTTAGCGGCTATTAGCGGCTATTAAAGGCTTAAGGGATTAGCGGATTAGCTGCTAAAAGGCTATTAGCAGCTTAGTGCCTTAGAAAAAGGGGCTGGGGAGCGGAAAAAAACCCCCAGGAATCGCAAGACATTTTCGTCTTGCGAAGCAAGCCCATAGAGAAATTCGTCCTGCGAAGCACCTCCAAAACGGAAAACCCTTTCGTCTAGTGGGTTTTCTGTCTTGCGAGGCATTCGTCTTGCGGGGCACCACTGTACATGGATGCTCAGCATACACACCTGTGCTATTCAGAATTGCATTACCTTTGCGAGAAGCTATTGTTGGAGTAGACACAGCTGCAGGAGACAGCGCTGGGGAGTTTAGCTTTCCGTCACTGAAACCGAAACTATTTCTGCAGAGTGAATCTGCGCCTGCAACAAAAACATATCAAGCATTTAGTGCAGGAAAATCTGTAGCAGCAGTAGCCCCCTTCCTCAACCCCCTCCCACCACCAGAGAGAGAACGAATGACTATACCCATGCCGTTCTGCTAGTGCTGCAAAATTCGATTACCCCGTAGACTTAATCAATGAGAGCTGATTAAAATCCCTTCTCCACCACCCCAAATAAATGAGAAAAAAAGAAGCAACAGATTCCTGAAAGATTTCACAGTTAACTCTCTGCGTGCCTTTCCTGGCTCCTGTCCCAAATCTTCAACAGAGGCTCTTACGTGTAAAAGGGGGGTGGGCGGGAAGCGATCTTTGTTCACAGCCTGCAATGAACCAAGTCAGAGAGAGATAGTCTGAGGCACAGCTATAGACGACAAGAACGGCCTCAGGGTTCCAAGACCAGATAAAAGTCACAAAGGTGTCTTAATAATGGGTACATCCCTCCCTCCCGCTTTTAATAATAATAATAATAATAATATTTTATTTATACCCCGCCCTTTCCGGTTCAAAAACCGGGCTCAGGGCAGCTAACAACAAATTTAAAACACTTAATTGTAAAAGCAGCATAAAATACAATATAAAAACATGAATAACAATAAAATTTAATGTTCAAAAATCAATGCATCTAATAAACATTAGATGATCACCAGGGCTAGCTGGCTGAATTAGTCCTACTTGGGCCAGCGAGGAGGCCAGGGGAGAATTAGCTGTGGGGTCTCAGTGCAGGTAATCTTCATAAAAGGGGAGGGGGAGGGAAGGGAAATAAAAGATCAGGCTGAATTCAAATTAAAGGCCAGGCGGAATAGCTGGAATAGGGAATACAGGCCCGATGGAAGGAGGTTAAATCCTGAAGGGCCCTGATCTCATGGGACAGAGCATTCCACCAGGTCGGAGCCATCACTGAAAAGGCCCTGGCCTTAAAGGTAAGATGGTGTGTTCACTCGCAAAACTCCCTATGAGACGGGTGCGTTTGAAGGTGTGGGCCTGTTGCCCATGGCAGAAGCAGTGACAAGTTATTGGTGACAAGGGGGGGGGGTCAACTCCTCTGGTCCTCATTGCTCCTCCAGCTGAGCAGCCTCCCTTCCCAGCTTGCTAGGAAATATGGCTGCTCTGTGGACGGGGCAGGAGAGTGAGCCAGTAGGCCTGCGTCTAAAGGCAAAGGGGCAAAGGAAGCCCCCACCCTCTCAGGCTGCCCCCACATCCTCCTCTCCTTTCTCATCTGACAGCAACTGTCACCCGAGGCAGCTGGAAGGTTGTGCAAGCTTCTTCACTGGAGGTTTTTGAACAGAAGAGTCCATCTGTCAGGGATTACCGTATTTTTCGCCCTATAGGACACACATTTTCCCCTCCAAAAATGAAGGGGAAATGTGTGTGCGTCCTATGGGGCGAATGCAGGCTTTCGCTGAAGCCTGGAGAGCGAGAGGGGTCGGTGTGCACCCCTCGGGAGACCGGCTCCGAGGGTTGCGCAGAGCTGCCTGCAGTCCCGGGCTCAGCGCTGCCGGGCGGGACTTCGCGCCTTCCTGCTGTTCCCCGACCTGGTTCTTCCAGCCCCGCACCTGGGGGGGGGGGGATAATTTTTTTTCTTTATTTCCCCCCCCCAAAAAAAACCTAGGTGCGTCCTATGGGCCGGTGCGTCCTATGGGGCGCAAAATACGGTATTTAGCTGTGGTTCTTGCGTTGCAGAATCTTGGACCTAGAAGGTCCGGGGGGGGGGGTGTTCGCTTGCAGCTCTCTGATTCTATGAAATGCAACAATGAAATTACCTGGAGGAACAATGTTTGAATTCTCAAGCGACGAGAAGCCAAGCACTTATTGTGAGATGATAAGCTTCCTCTACGCACCCACAATGTGTCGTCCCCGTCCCCCCCGCCTGAGAGATTCTGATCTGCAGCTAGATGGGATTTCTACCTGAGCAGCTATTTGGAAGGCTTGAAAAAGCAAAATTAGCACGGGGATTGTTCCTTCGGCTTATCTGAATGCCAGAACTAACTAACAACCACGGTAAATCACAAGACATTTCAGGACAATGGCCGCAGCTGACAATGGCAGCGTGGCTTCGAAGGCGTTCTCAAGATTTAATGCTGTTTGACTTTTGTGCTTCAGTCTTAATGCTCCTTCTGTCTCTACCAGCGGCTCTCTGCCTCCTTGGCTGTGGTTCATGCGCAGAAGCTCATAAAAGCTTTCTTCTGCTGTCGGCTAGCTTGCTTCTTCTAACGGAACGAAATAGGCTAGGTGGGCAAGGGGGTGAAAATATTTAATGTACTCTTGCATGCAGCAGGCTTCCCACTGAACCCAACACAACTCGCTACAGTATGTGGGTTTATTTACACTTCTGTTCGTCCTTCGCGGAGTTTGGAGAGGTTGGCATAAAGCCCCTGTTCACTAACTAGGCTGAGACTTTCCCCCAAACCTCTCCAGGCCCCTATGTAAATGGCTATTACGGGCTCCGTGCCCACAGAAGTACAGGTCTAGAAACAGGCTGAGGATTTTAAGGGGCTGAAAAGCTCCCCTCCATCTGAGTGTCTATTAAAATAGGAATCTAATTGATCCGTGTGGATTTGTGTGCTTTTAGCCAGACACATGAAAGCATGCGCTGATTAGATCTGATGTAGCTTGGATGTGCTGAAAACAAACTTCTGCCTTCGGGCCATTCGATAGTGTTGTAAACAAAAATTGCCCTTTTTCCTTATGGGGTATCCAAGAACCCATATAGAGTCCTTACATAGGTTCCCTATTGGAAGGAGAAGATAACAGAGGCCAACCAGAGAATATTGAGAAGCAAAGCAGCTAGCAAGCTTGATCTTCATTGATCTGTTGCAACAGGGTGCTCCCCTCACCTGCAGGAGAGGAGGAGGAACCCAGAAAAATGGTGCGCAAGGCCTTATAAAGACTTTTGAAATTGCCACCCTGTAGATCAAGACCACCCCCAGAAACATCATACACACATCACAGAAGGGGTGTAACCTAAGACCACCCCTCAGATACATCATATCTACATCACAGAAAAGGCGGTCTAAAACAGAAATTTCAATCTTGTTATCTCCTGTTGTTGTTTATCTCCTGTCTGGCAGGTTACTTGATTGGATTGCCTGGGGAGCCTGGCCATTCTTTTGTAGTGATAAATACTTAGTTCTTGGGCCAGGTCACAGGCTCACACCCTATTCATATCTTAAATGTGCCCTTAAGATAGGATTTGTGAGGAAAGAGACAATGGGGAGGTTTCCCACTTTGACCTTGCAGAGAAAACATTTGCTCGGTTTAGGAATCAAAATGGTTCCAGGTCGGTCTTCCTGTGCTGATCTATGTATGTGCTTGGTTGGTACGCTTATGAACATTACCATCTATCTAAGACCTCAAAATTCCTATCACAATAGGGAGCAAGATCTTCGTGGCCTGATGGCATGGCAGTGAAAACAAAAGGTTCAGATAACTGGCAAATATTTAACCAATTCCATGTTATCAGCTCCACTCGGTTTTTAATCACCCCTTCCACATTCTGGGCTCCCATAATAGCAACACTCCTGAAATTATGCTATTTATTAGGTGAAAATATAGAGGGTTTTTTCAAAGTTTCTTGTTCCTATGGCTATCTGGGCGCTGGACTACAAAAGCTAGTAGAGAATGAAAGATGAAACTGGGTATTTTAAAAATGAAACGCACACAGGCAGGCAGGCAGGCAGGCAAAATTTTGAAAGGTGGCAAGATGGACCATGTTGTAACCTGGAAGTCTGCTCCTCAGGGTAGCATTTTCTTTTTAATAATAATAAAAATTAAGTAAATGAACTTCAGCAGAACCTGAAGGATACCCCACAACTCTAAACAGTGGAATCTGCCTTGGAGAGGCAACTTTAAGCATTTTAAAACTATCCAATGTGCAGAAATCAATATGTCGATGACAAACAGCTCTAATTCCCATTACAATTGGTTTCACAGCTTCTGTCCGCATATATAGTAGGGATAACTGAGGAGAAATGTGAGGCTGCTGAACATAATTTTCTTTTCCCAATACAAAATGGTTTTCTGTCAAGGTAAATCTACAACCTGAGGATGATATTCCAGCGGAAACAGTAAGAAGCGCATTGGGGGAGAATGACCCTCCATTCCCCCCCCCCCCCGTGTCCTGATCTTTTAATGTATATGGATTTTTTTGTATTGCTGTAGATGACAATTTACAAAATGGTTACGCCTCTAAATCCACGTGTAGTAATATCTCATGCTCCAACATAATTCATTTTTTATCAATCTTTCTCTGAATAAAGCTGAGTTGCCTCGGCTGAAAAGCACCATAATCTCCATCTGCCCCTTTCCGATTTTCCGCTGGCCAATTCAGGTTACTTTTTCTGAAATGCAAAAACAGGTATAATTTTGGGCCATTGTTTCAAACTACCTGCCAACCTAGCAGTTCAAAAGCACATCAAAGTGCAAGTAGATCAATAGGTACCGCTCCGGCAGGAAGGTAAACAGAATTTCCGTGCGCTGCTCTGGTTCACCAGAAGCGGCTTAGTCATGCTGGCCACATGACCCGGAAGCTGTACGCCGGCTCCTCGGCCAATAAAGCGAGGTGAGCACCGCAACCCTAGAGTCGTCTGCAACTAGACCTAATGGTCAGGGGTCCCTTTACCTTTACCTTTACCTGTTTGGAGAGGGGTGGGGAGAACTTGAAACAAAAAGGGTAAGTTCTGAAGTATCATAATATGTGCCGCCACAACTCTTCCTAAAGCTGTTAATTGTAATTTATTCCATCTACTCATGCCCTTTAAAAAAAAAAACTCACTAAAAGAACAAATTAAAGCATGTAATTTGTTCAAGTTTCAGGGTATCCAGATTCCAAGGTATTGGAAATCCTTATGGCATTGTGGAATATTTATCCATTCTTTTAGCCGCATTTAATCATTGGGGGTATACTGAAATACGTTCTCTAAGATGTATCCAAAAAGCCACCCTTTCAAATTCGCCAGGTTTTTCGACAATGCTCTTAAGGTATCCTGCATCATTTGAGTCATGTGTATCATATCATCTGCATAGAGGTTCAGGATATACTATTTTCCCTCCCTCCTGTAAGCCCTTCTATTTCCATCATTATGCATGGCTATTTCCAAAGGCTCCAGGGAAAGGGCAAAGAGCCGTGAGCATAAGGGAAATCTCTGGTGTCTACTGGGACCCACATCTAACTTATTGGGACCCACATCTAACTACTGCAAAATTGGCACTACGCGATGCTTTGATTGAGGCTACAAAATTATTTCCTAATTAGAAATTTTCAACTACCTAAAGCAGAAATGTTTTTTTTAAAAAATGACTACTGCAATGCACTTCATGTGGGGTTGCCCTTGAAGATGAAGTTGTAACTGTCATCAGCTGAAGGGAGCACAGCTCTACACACCAGCCCTCTGATGTTCCAAGTACCATGTCATACCAAACAGTAAGCTTTTGGGCTGTACTGTCTCTCTCTTCAACCCTCTTGGATCCTAGCATGGGGATTCGATTCCTAGCATGGGGATTTGATTCCTGGGAATGTATCGTTTAATATTTAGCATCACCCCAGATAGAATGTGGGCACCAAGTGTCCCAACCATGTCCTTCGCCTGCGTCTGACTCCTGATGCCAGCCGCACTAACTTTGGTGGATCAGACTATGAAAAATTCTAAGGAAAGTATCGTCAAGCCCAGTTCTTTGAATGTGAATTCAAGTTCCTAAGCAGATTCAGCCTGCTTTGGCTGAAGCAAAACTTACTTAATGAAGGGTTTGGAGTTCAGAAAGATGGATGCTTACCTTGGCAGGCAAAATAATTCATGGTTAGCTCCAGTTATTTCTATTCCAGACTTCAGCAAAACCTCAAGAGATCTACTTACATGCAGGACAGCCTGCCTCTTAAGCAACAGTTAGTTATTACGCTAGTCGAAAGGGCAGTGGAAGAACACTCAGAGTTTCCTTTTAGAGCAAAAAGGGAAGAAATCACCATGCAATTATTTTTAAACAACACATTTATTCTGGAACAGCTGTACTCAACTATTTTTTTCTGACTGGGGACCCACCTTTAGTCCAGACATGCACTGTGGGACCCGATTTTTAACTTTATACCATATAATCTACACAGTGATAGCAGTGCTGCTGAAACCCACTTTAGGTCAGACCATGCCTCACTAATGGGTGGAAAACCAGTGTCCTAGAAGACGACCCATAATCCTTAGTGTTATAGCAGAAAGTCACCCTGCATCTTTGACTTAAACGTATTCTTCCACGCCCGTCCAACTTCCGAGCAGTGCAAGATTCCATGGGATTGTATTTCCTTTGGGAATGAGGCACTGAGGAGTCTTAATGATATGTGGTTTATTTCCTCCCATAGTCTTGGATTCAAACAGAAATCCTTTGATGCCCAGGAGAGAGGTAAAAGGTAAAGGACCCCTGGTTAAGTCCAGTTAAAGGCGACTATGGGGTTGTGACACTCATCTCGCTTTCAGGCCGACGGAACTGGTGTTTGTCCACAAGCTTTCCGGGTCATGTGGCCAGCATGACTGAACCGCTTCTGGTGCAACAGGACACTGTGATGGAAGTCAGAGAGCACGGAAACACCATTTACCTTCCCGCCGGAGTGGTACCTATTTATCTACTTGCACTTTGATGTGCTTTCGAACTGCTAGGTTGGCAGAAGCTGGGACAGAGCAATGGGAGCTCACCCCGTCGCGGGGATTCGAACCGCCGACCTTCTGATCGGCAAGCCCTAGGCTCTGTGGTTTAACCCACAGCGCCACCCGCTACACAGATGTAAAAACTAGGTCAGGATATGCACCCTGGCTTTTAAAATGGTACACATCCTGTGAAACAATAATGAACCCTAACGTTTAAACAAACTACTCAACAGGTGTGCATTGGGGCCACGGCCCCCGTGGGACTCCCCATGCTACGCCTATGGGGTTTTTTTGTATGCATCACAACCAGCATCTCTCTATGCAAACAAAAACAAAACTCCTTCAAAATGGTCTAACTTGGAATAGAAGACCCCAGTGCTTTTGCCAGAGACATGCTTTGCAGATTTGTTGCAGCAAAATACCAAGACCTTGTCATCATCAATAGGTGGGCAAGGTTGACTTACCCTTCTATTATTCAGAGATGGAAGTCTACAGATGCAGTTCTAAGCCGTGTTGAGTTGGATTTAGTCCTATAGCTTTGTGCCACAAAAGCACAATCCATCTTTGGTGGAGTTCCACTGACTGAATTCAGCATGAAAGCACGGAGAGACCAAACGTGGCTGTTGAGCCAAGAATAAATTATGTCTAACATTCAATCAAGGGGTAGCCATCCAAATCTGAGACAGAAGAGTCAGCAGAACTAGCTAAATCCCCAGAGCATTTTACAATCCAGCACAATATCAAAGTCTCCAGGAGGATGCGAGCCACAAAATCCATGCCTTCACAAGGTTATGCTCCAGTTCTGACAACGCCCCACTGAAATCTGTGCCATGAATAGGTAATTATTGGGCTGGCCAAACCTGTGGCCCTCCAGAAGTGGTTGGGCTCCAACTTCAATCCACCCTAACCCTCAGCCATGCTGGCTGGGGCTGATCTGAGATGGAGTTCCAGCAAAATCTAGCCAGATGTTCCCCACCCCTGGCCAAGTCCAGATGCCACCCAAACTCTCTTTACATCTGCAACTAACTGTCCATGTAGAACAGGGGTTGTCAACCTGGTCCCTACTGACCACTAGTGGGCATTTCAGGATTCTAGGTGGGCGGTAGGGGGTTCTACGGCACAAGCTGAATGCTCCGTCCATCGAGCAATTTTACCATCAAGAAAGATGCATTAGTGGGTGGTAGATATAAAAAGGTTGACTACCCCTGGTGTAGAGTATCAGGCCCCATGTGCGTCCTGAAGAGTGCATGGGGTGGCCACCAACAAAAGTCCATAGCCAGGACTGTGGGGTTTGAAGGGAGGGGAATAAACTTTTCTGCATGAGTGGAAAGTCTTTCTATGGCTCATTAATGTGTTACTGGAACATCGCCTTTTTCCTCCATCTCCAATGTGAACATGCTGCTTTGGGCATATTTACACCAGTGGCATAGCGTGGGGGGTGCAGGGGGTGCCAGCCGCACCGGGCGCAACATCTGGGGGGGGGCGCACTCGCACTCGCAGCTCTCTGCCCTTACCTGGCTCCACGGGTTAGGGGGCGCAAATTACTTGCCTTGCCCCGGGTGCTGACAACCCACGCTACGCCACTGATTTACACACAGAGATTCAGACACCCACCAGCCTTGCTGGCATAAACTAGGCGTTTCCAGATGGAGAAGCTCTTAGGCATTAAGCGCCCTGGTTCAGGAGAACCACACTGGGGTGGCCAGTTCCAATTTGCTGCACAACTTCCTTCTTTTGATGGTACTGCTTATCTACTGTAGGTCTGCTGCCCAGCTATTCTTCCAGCAGTGAGGGAAGTTTGTTCGGATGCAAGCCAATACACCTTGGTTCCAATCCAGGAAGAGAGCCAGAGAAATGAGCAGCTAAGAATTACAGTGGTACCCCGCAAGACGAATGCCTCGCAAGACGGAAAACCCGCTAGACGAAAGGGTTTTCCGTTTTTCGATGCGCTTCGCAGGACGAATTTCCCTATGGGCTTGCTTCGCAAGACGAAAGAGTCTTGAGATTTTTTTTCGCTCCCCACCCCCTTTTTCTAAGCCGCTAAACCGCTAATAGCCTTTTAGCAGCTAATCCGCTAATCCCTTAAGCCTTTAATAGCCGCTAAACCGCTAATAGCGCTAATCCGCTAATCGGGTTAGCGGGTTAGCAAGACGAAAAAACCGCTAGGCGAAGAGACTCATGGAACGAATTAATTTCGTCTTGCGAGGCACCACTGTACTACAAACATGTAGTATGAATTTAACTTACTTAATAAATACCCCTAGATCTCCCATTTATATTTCACAAGAATGTCTTACTAATGTGCACAATAAGCATTTCATCTTTGTATAGAAAAGAATATATTGAAATAGAAATGAGACAGAAATACGTACTGGAACATTATTATAAGTTTAATGTCTAAAATATTAGATTCCCTACTATTGTTCTGAAATTGCACATCTCAGTCAGTTAGTACAGAACATATAGAATTAACCTTCTACATGATAGTTGCAGTGACAATACTGTTTGCCCACAAATGGAAAACTCTATTATTGCCTCAGAGTAGTGACTGGATAAATAAGTTTTGATGTAAAAATTAACTGATTATTTTCGTAGCTAATGGTTCTGAAACCAAGGCGAATACATAACAGTGATGACAAGCCTTAGCTTTTGTCTTTAGTCCGTTCAGAATTGGATTTAGACAAATCTTAGCTGGCAAATCTGTTTAAATCGCACGAACTCATCTTCTATACGTTGCTCCAAAGAAGGTCACAAAAGGAAATGGCCATCTAGAGCATTTATAATAACTAGTCATTACACTCGACTCTTCTGCAAATTCTACATTGAAGAAATAAAGGTTGCTGTGTAAGGAGAGACCACTGTTGGATCCCAAGGGCCAGAAGGCAATAGGAGCTCCAGTGCTGGTAGCAGAGGTCTTCACACTGGTGCTGTAGTTACACCTAGAACCTACACCTAGTACCTCCTGCTCTAGAACCCATCACGATCGCACACGGAGTGGGCCGGTCAAAGGCGAAGTGGGGAGGTTAGCTATCAAGACTCTCAGTTATCGATCCACTGCGCAATGCAGATGGTTACACAGAAACAGTAGAGTCATAACCCTAGTCCCAAAACAGAGAGAGAGGATCTGCAGAAAGAGCTGGTTGAATGCTTTTCTTGGCTTGTGGTTAAGCTACTAGCTAGCAGAGATCAGAAGAAGCCGATATGAATTTGCAGGAAGCCAGAGGAGAGAGTATGTGTAAGGTGGCTTGCTGTTCCATCCAATAAAAGTTGTTTACAGGCAAAATGCCACCTAGCAGCCGCCTTCTTTTTTTTAATACTGCGGTTGCTGCAGATTTGTGTTTTTAGAGCATGTCTCCTTGTGGCCTGGCTTCTCCCACACTGACATTTCGCATAAGTGTTACCAAGGAAACGGCGGGGTAATGAATTTGGCACCGCAGTTTCGCTACAGAGACAAAAAGGGAAATAAACTTGTATTCAAAGAGGGGGAGTCGATGTTTGAACAGTACTGGACTGTGAGCGGCTGTAAATTTAGCAGTGTGTGTCATAGAAGGCCAAGGAGCAGAAGCAGTCAAGTTATGACATCTGGGCATTTCCCTAGAATAAAGGCCCTCTCTATTAATTCTGCTACGCCTTTCGGATTTCTTTACAAAAGGTCATTGTCGTTTCTTTATATTGCCATTCAAGAATACCAAGAAATCAGGGCATGTCCATGTAACTAGAAGTCTGCCTCCTCCCAATTCGACGAGGGTTTAAACACACCCAGACCCTGACTTGTCTTTTTATATAATGGAAATACTTTATTGTCACTTGCACAACTTGTACAAAGCAGTGGCGTAGCGTGGGTTGTCAGCACCCGGGGCAAGGCAAGTAATTTGCGCCCCCTAACCTGTGGATTTGTGCCCCCTAACCGTGGACTTGCGCCCCCTAACCCTAACCCCCAGATGTTGCGCCCGGTGCGGCTGGCCCCCCCTGCACCCCCCACGCTACGCCACTGGTACACAGTGAGATTACATGAGCACCTCCCACTCAGCTCTCTTAGTCTTAATTCCCCTCCTTTACTGACTCACACCCGCCAAACCCGAAAGTCAGTTGCCCGGTTGTTATCTTTTCATCCAGCATCCTAACAGCCCAGGCATAGAAGCTGTTCTTTACCCTGTTGGTGCGACTAATCATGCTTCTTTATCTTCTGCCCAAGGGCAGGAGATCAAGAAAGTGCCGGCCAGGGTGTGAATCATCCCTGAGAATTTTCCTCACTCTCCTGAGGCAACGTTCTTCCGCTATTTCATCCAGTGGATTCACGGGACAGCCCATAATATCTTGTGCTATATTCACCACCCTCTGTAGGCACTTCCTATCAGTTGATGTCAAACCAGCGTACCACACCATGATGCAGTAGGAAAGGACACTTTCTATTGTGGACCAGAAGAAGGAGATCATCAAATGTTGATTGACGTCCTTCTTCCACAATACTCTGAGGAGATGGATATACACAGCGATGGAGACCCTGTAGCCCTCCAGATGTTGGTGGACTACAATTCCCATGATCCCTGGCTGGGCCTGAAGGACCACAAGCTCCCCAATCGTCTTCTTGAGAACCCAACAACCATCTTTGGTGATCTCCCTCGTTCTACCCACTCAACAGACTGGACATGGTGTTTTAGCCCCTATTTCATATGCTTTACCATGGCAATATTTCAGGCATTATTAAATTTGGATTTTCACTGTTGCTTTGGAATAGGATTGTGGTCAAACGACATCGTAGCAAGAAGAAGGATGGTGTTAAAAGTTGTCTGAACGGAAGCTGCGAGAGGAGGACAGGCTGGCTGGCAGGGCAACAGAAGCCTTTTTTCCAAATATTGCCTGTGTGCTTCCAAATATCTTTATACAGCAGCTGCACATTTGCATTGTGTTTTCTTTTTTAAGAAACAGAATATTTGAAATCTCATTTTGTGTGTGCTAAATTATGCCACGCTGCAGATTTGGGAAACGATTTCTAGCCAGTGGGCTGGATGGCTATTTCCCCAAACCATTAGGTTGCCCACAGTCCCTTGTGAAAGGTAGGGTTAGGGTCACCATCTGTCAGTCACCTGGTCCTACCACAAGACCAGCCCCCTCAAATATTTTACTGGGGTGTGTGTGAAGGGACCTGGGACTTATGGAACAAGCTTACAGCTGTGGTTTGAAGCAACTGCAACAACCCCGTTCTCTAGAGATCCCTCCAGATGTTCTACTGTTCCATTGAAGAACGGGTGGGAGTACCCTGCTTATCTTTTCGGGATTAGAGGACTTCAATACTGCGAGGCACCTCACATGCAACACAGTGGAGATGCTGTTTTTAGGCCTGGACTATGTATCAACCCATTGTCCAGGACTGGTTTGAGGGCTAGAGCACGATGGCACCTTCACCCAGAGGTATATTGTGGCGCCATAGTTTCCTTCTCCAGCTGCCTCCTTCCTCCCTGAGCCGGGTGCTGGCAGTGGGGGGAGCCGAGGCGGTTTCACATCAGCGCCATGTGGGGACGGGGCCAAATGATGCTCCTTCCTTTTCAACATCACAATGGATCTCAGTTGGTTTGAGCGTGGTGCTGATAGCGCCAAGGTTGCCGGTTCGATCCCCGAATGGATGATCCTTAGGGTTCCTTGCAACTCTAAAATTCTACAATCACTATGATCACATTTTTTAGCTGGCGATACATTGTGATGTTGGAAAGTTGATACTGCCCAGCCCTAGCTGCTTCCATGGCCAATCATGAAGATTTTTAGCACTTTTCTATACAAGTCCACTCCAGTGAATTCTAGGGACATAGGACTAGATCTCCCAACCACCAGAGTTTTAATGACACAAGATATATCACATTAAATATCGTCAGCAGGAAAAACACGGGCACAAAACAAAGCTGCGCTTTTGTTTCTGTTGGGTGGGGGGTGTCTGTGTCCCAAGACAGGTAAAAATAGCTTTGAGAAGCATTCCTCTCTCAAGAACAAGCCGGGTAAACAAGCAGCTTTGGGCAGCAAATTGCTGGAAGCAAATGTTTTTGAGCAGTTAATTCTCAAGTGCAGCAGTCAAGTCCCGGCTCTGCTATGAATGGCACTGAGCAAACTGTCAGAAAACGCATCTGTCGTAAAGAGGTGTGTTTTTTTTGTAAATAAGAAACAATTTTGGGAGCCTATCAGAGTAGAGATGCAAAAGATAAAGGTCAAGCCAGCACCTTTTTCACAAGTACACTGACACTAAGCGGCAGCACACCTGAGGTTCTCAAATGCATGGGTGGGGGGGAGGCTAAGTGCCAACCCAAAATTAAGTCCATAGATGACCATTCAGAGTGGGCATCTCCTGTTTACCAAGGCAGGGAGAACAGCAGTCAATTTCACAGGACTGCACATCTATCTGCACATTTTAAACAAGCAAGCAAGATTCAGCGCACTAACATTCAAATGCCCATGACAGGTGAAGCAGCCCCGTGTGTACTCCATAGAGCTGGACTTGAACCGGGAACTTCAGCTGACCATTTCTGCTCTGGGCAATTGAGTCCCCATCATTCATGCACACGACCGTGTCGACTTCAGCTCCCCCCTGAAGCGCTTGAGAAAGCAAGCGCTTTCTGTGGGGCAGACGCGTGTCCGTCGAGCAAAAGGACAGGGAGGAGATGAGCCCAGGATCCCCGAGAGATCCTTAAGCCCACGACCGGTCGAGGATCCCTTGAATAGGGGGCTGAAATAAAGGGGTTAGCAGCAGAACATGGACTCACTCTGGGCGTCGAGGCGGAAGAGGGACTCCGGAGGCTCCTCGCCGGGGAAGCGGCGCTCCTGGGCGCCGGGAGAGAAGGCGTCCAGCACGGCGTCGAACTCGCGCAGCTCCTCCGCCAGGTCCCCGGGAGCCCCGTCGAGAGAGCAGCGAGGGCCCTCCGTCGGCCGCCTGGCCGAGACGCTCCCGTCGGCGGAGAGACAGGGGCGCCTCCGCCCGCCCAGCTCCGCTGTTCCCCGACGCCCCGACGGCTCGAAGGCGCCCCAGGGCTGCTGCTGCTCCTCCGGACGCTGCATGGCCGCCGGGCGGAGAGAGAGAGAGACGTCGAGCCAGAGGCGCTCAATTCCCCCAACGACGGAGCCGACCGGGAACCGCCAACGCCGTCGGGGAACGGGAGGCAGAGGCAGGGGCCGCCCACGGAGCCTGCTTCTTCCCCGCCCCGTCTCTCCGGCGGAGGGAGGCGGGAAGGCAACCCGGCGCCCCGCCCAGCTACGCCGGCTGCTGGCTGCGAACCGCCCGACGGTCTTGGCGCGCGCAGGGCGGCATACAAATGGGGATATCCGTGCGCGCGCGCGCAATTGCGGTTATCACCGATTAAACTGCGGGATGCTGTTCTGGTAAGTTTTCATTGAAGTAGCATATGCTCTGTATCGTGCGCGATTTCTCTTTTGTGCATTGCAGTCCCAATGTCTTTGGAATAAGAGTGTTTCTGCAAATGCAGAAGGAACATAGCTGCTAGTTTACAGATTTGAAAATAAGGGATCAGCAGCCAAAATAAGGGATTTTGGTTTAGTTTATGCAGAAATCCGCCACTGATGGAGCCATGCTGCTTTTGCTGCCACTGACTGTGTTTTGCAGGGGGTTGGACTAGATAGAGTGGCAGACAAAACCGATGAACGACGTCGAGATGGCAAAGCTTACAGGCAGAATTAGAAACCAGGAAGAGGACCTCTTTAATAAAGAATGGGGAAAGTTTATAATTTAGTTGAAAAGCTATTGTAAAGAGTTACATACATTGTAACTCTTTACATAACTCTTTACATGACAGAAAACTTGTAGTAAAAATTTGAACTATGGATGGACAAATGATTTATAAAAATAGAGTTATGAAAGGGATGCAGAGGGGAAAATCACTACATTAAGATGCTGCACTGGAGGAGATGCTAAGCAGCACGTCGGGGCTGCCGTCGTCCTGGCGCAAGGAGTTCCATCGGCCCTTCCTCACCCAAGAGAGAGGGAGGGAGGGAGAGAGAGACTCTCGCCCATGCCGCCCACGAACCTGGTATGAGCTGGTTGCGGTGCCACGGCGGCCGCTGAAGCGCCGCCCTTCTGCATCCCTCCCCATCCCCTCCTCTTCCTGCTCCCTCAGGAAGTCTCGCAAGAGAGGGTCTGCCTGCCCGCCCGCCCCCCAGCTCCTCACGACGCGCCCCTGAGGGGGAAAAGGGAGAGACGGAGACATGGCAGCTTGTGCGCTCTCTCTTTCAAGGCGGAGGACCCCAATCCGCCGCTTTCCTCCCGAGCCGGGCGAGCATGAAATCCGGGAAATTTAAGGGACATCATCAATCTGGGACAGCAGCGGGACACGGTTCTGGGATAAGGGAGTTTCCCGCCAAATATGGGACAGTTGACAGCTATGAGAAGGAAGGCTACAAGGAGTGGCCCCTCCAAGTGCTTTGCCTCCATGCCCAAGGGGTCCACTTGCTCTGCCCCCCACCCCCCAATGGAGCCAGGAGCAGCTCTGAACAGTGAGCATGGAAGTGCACAGCCGTACCCCTGGAGGCTCCTTCCTGGGACTGAGCGGCCCTGTTGCCCAAGGCTCCTCCTTGCGCCGCATGTTCCCGCCCCATGGATCTCCCTCCAGCTCTTCTGCTGAAAGCCAAGGTCAGGGGGCTGAGCTGCGGTAAGCAGGCATTAATGTGCAGTACTCTTTAAAAAGCAGAGACATCACCTTGCCAACAAAGGTCCGTATAGTTAAAGCTATGGTTTTCCCAGTAGTGATGTATGGAAGTGAGAGCTGGACCATAAAGAAGGCTGATCGCCGAAGAATTGATGCTTTTGAATTATGGTGCTGGAGGAGACTCTTGAGAGTCCCATGGACTGCAAGAAGATCAAACGTATCCATTCTTAAGGAAATCAGCCCTGAGTGCTCACTGGAAGGACAGATCCTGAAGCTGAGGCACCAATACTTTGGCCACCTCATGAGAAGACTCCCTGGAAAAGACCCTGATGTTGGGAAAGATGGAGGGCACAAGGAGAAGGGGACGATAGAGGACGAGATGGTTGGACAGTGTTCTCGAAGCTATCAGCATGAGTTTGACCAAGCTGCAGGAGGCAGTGGAAGACAGGAGTGCCTGGCGTGCTCTGGTCCATGGGGTCACGAAGAGTCGGACACAACTAAATGACTAAACAACAACAACTCCCTTTTTCAGTGCAAAGCAAACATGATCACCCCAAGAACCTTCCAGTCAAGAAATGATTGCTTTTATATTTACTTACTGTAAGCACCAAGAGAACTTTTATTCTATAGGATGCCAATAATAATAATAATAATAATAATAATAATAATAATAATATATTTATACCTCACCCTTCCTGGTTCAGAAAACCAGGCTCAGGGCAGCTAACAAATTTAAAACATTAATTGATGCAACAAAAAGCAGCCTAAAATACAGTATAAAATGTGAATAACAATAAATTCAGAATTCAAAAATCAATTTAGGGGAAAATCCATCCAATAAACATTAGGTGATCACCAGATGATCTAGCTGGCTAAATTAGTCCTATTTGGGCCAACGAAGAGACCAGGGAAGAATTAGCTGTGGGATCCCAGGGTGGGTAATCTTCGTAAAAAGGGGAAGGGGATAAATAGATAAATAAGTCTGTGACTTAGCAGGTAACTTAAGAAAGTGAGCTTTTACCAATCTGCTTCTATTACATCATATTACAAGAATTGGATAAATTCAAACCCAGAAGCTGCTACTGAATTTGGCAGTCTAACTTCACTACGATTGTGGATTTTGTAATGTGAACAGATGTCTAACAGCAGAACTTGAGCAGGAGCCAAGAAGGCATGTTAACGTAAGAAATCACAGAGGCATAAACATAATAATTAACAAATGCTAAAAGCTGTGTTTTGAATCGGTGACCTGGAAGCGAGCTCCTCAAAGCAATATAGAATATGTATGTGTGCGTGCATGTGTGCATTTGTTTATAAAACTCATCTTTTGCCTTTCTTGTTTTCTTTAGAGACTTCTTACATATTTCCTTTCTCACCGAGATTCATGAACATCCCACAATGGATATTAGAATTAGTTAACACCGAAACCCTAGAGAAACCTTCACAAAACCCAGTGTTCTGCATTTGGATCTGAAAGAAGGGCTAAATTAAACCAGTGCAGGAGGAGGTTGTGTGAACGGCCCTGAGACCTTCAGGTATAGGGCGGTATATATGGTAAATTCAATCAATCAATCAGTCTTCCTAAGTCTCTCCAATGTTTAGCAAAGGTGAAACAAGTGTCTATCAGCCAACAAGGCTTGCTCTTCAGGTTCTTATTGCTGACACACGTTTACTAATGGGAGATGTGGATCTTTCCTAATAACCTGATGAATAAACTCTGCCTTAGAAAACCACTGCTGACAGACAAGACCATCACATTGTGGTGGTTAAGTTCTGATCTACTAGAAACCCCCTCCAGGTCAACATGTGGCTCAAAAATTCCACAGCTCAGTGGTAGAACATTTACCTTGAATGCGGAAGGCCCCAATTTCTAATCCCTGTTGTCTTCAGATAAGAGCTGGGGAAATTATCTTATTTGGAAACTTAGAGAGCTACTACCAGACTGAGTAGACAATGTTGAGTTAGATGGAGCAATGGTCTGATTTGGTCTAAGGCAGCATCCTGTCATAGTTTTTAAAAGAAAGATTTCATGACCACGGCCCCGTAAAAATAAACATTCAATATATATAGAAACACAAAACCAGAGCCAATGTGTACAAAATAATTTATTACAGCATTACATCAGTTGGCATTATTTTACAGTGAATTTTTCATTCAACTATTGATTCTAAACAGATGTCAGAAGAGACTGTCTTCAAGGTAACTGTCTGTCTTGATAAAACTTCCCTTCTTGGATTTTGCATAGGGCCTAAGTAATATTACTTAAATATTTACATTAACCATAAAAAGGAAAATAAACTGGTTCCGTTATTTTTCAGAAAATGGATTTTCTGTACAAGCCAGGGTGTATTTTAAGTTTGGACAGCAGTTTATATAAAGTTGTCATGAATAGCCATTGATGCCATGAAGTAAAACATTTAAGATGGTTGACTTAGAACTTTGATATGTTGTAGACATAATTCATTTGGATTAATGCACCAAAATACAAAGAAAAATATTAACTGTGATTTGTAGACAAACTAATTGTGCTCATTTAAATTTGTTAAAGTAAATATTAACCACTAATTGCTTTATAGCACTTAAATCAATACTTCAGCAAAAACTGAAGTTCACTTCTTGTGAGTTTTAACAGAGCTCAACATCATATTTAAACATAACTTATTATCTGGGATTGGCCACATTCTATGTTGTCGTACCCTCGCCCCCCCAAAAAAGTGGAATAATATTTCAAAATTTGTAAGTGGTGAAGAAACAAGTATCTAAACAGTAATAGCGGGTATTCAATAGTTCAAAAATATTTAATAAACAGTTCAAACTAATAGTTACGAGAAAAAGGAGGTTATAGCTTTTTTTAAAAAAAGCATACCAATTTAAAAACACAAATAAGCTCTCCAAATTAAGCACAGTTTCCATAAAATGCTTTAAATAAACAGAAAATTGCCCTCACCCATAATTAGGATTTGTGCTTTGAAAGAAACAAATAAAAAAGCTGAAAACAATGGACAAGTATGATAACCCTTTTAACTTGCCAAGTTTGCTAATCCAATAGGTTTTATAAGAAGTGGCTGTACTTATTTGAGTATTTAACAGCATTCATGTGAATGGTCAATCTCTTGTGTCCATGATTTTGGATAAAAAGATCCATAACTGTACAAATATAAACATAACCAGCATTATGCAGAGATAGATGTCTACATAAATATCAGCAGCTCCTGTTGAGAGAAATGCGCTCATAGCACAGGACATTTTCATTCAACTGCCTGTTTGAATTTTTCCAATGTGCTCGGAAGTAGAAACCCTGAACTATGTTCAACCAGTCTGGAGGAGAGCACAATCCCATTCATTGCTCGGCTTCAAATTTCATTGGACAGCACACTGTGATGAATGGCTGTATGATTGATCGATGCAAAGCTGCCATCATCTTCCTTCGTGGGAGAGACAAATGCAGATGCTAAAGGAAAGAGTTTGTGGCAGGCAAGCCGATACTCATCACTCTGGGTGGGGCTGACTCCAAGGCTGCCATCAAGTAAGGATTCCAAAACTGTTGTTAAAGTCTGAAGATAGAAAAAAGGATTATTTTTAAGTTGGGGTGTCTTCCACAAAATAATCCCAACAGAAACACCCCTCCCTATTAGCTCCTCTCTCAAGTGTAGGGCTGCTGCTGCAATCTGTTTTCTTTTCCACTGGAAGTCAAAATACTGTTTCCTTCCATGTGTTATCCTCTAATAGGTAAGGTAAAGGATCCCTGGACAGTTAAGTCCAGTCAAAGGAGACTATGGGGTTGCGGCGCTCATCTCGCTTTCAGGCTGAAGGAGCCGGCGTT
The DNA here is from genome assembly GCF_965153285.1 of Podarcis tiliguerta. Lineage (NCBI taxonomy): Eukaryota > Metazoa > Chordata > Lepidosauria > Squamata > Lacertidae > Podarcis > Podarcis tiliguerta. Next base: position 81,750,212 of record NC_139540.1, on the reverse strand, counting down.
TGTCCACAGACAGCTTTCCAGGTAACGTGGCCAGCAGGACTAAACCGCTTCTGGTGCAACGGGACACCGTGACGGAAACCAGAGCGCACGGAAACGCTGTTTGCCTTCCCGTTTATCCTCTAATACGGGAGTGGGTAAGTTTCAGCTGAACTGCAACTCCCATAAGCACTAGCAAGCATGGCCAATGATCAGGGGTGATGGGAGTTGCAGTACAACATAAGACGGGCTAAAGCAGTGGTCAGCAAAGTTTTTTTAGCAGGGGGCTGGTCCACTGTCCCTCAGACCTTGTGGGGGGGGGCAGACTAAATTTTTTGGGGGGAAATGAACGAATTCCTATGCCCCACAAATAACCCAAATATGCATTTTAAATAAAAGCACACATTCTACTCCTTTAAAAACACCAGGCAGGCCCCACAAATAACTTAGAGATGCATTTTAAATAAAAGGACACATTCTACTCATGTAAAAACACGCTGATTCCCGGACCGTCCGCGGGCCGGATTGAGAAGGCGATTGGGCTGGATCCGGCCCCTGGGCCATAGTTTGCCTACCCATGGGCTAAAGGTTCCCCACACCTGCTCATGCGCATGTCACCTCATGCACTATTCACAACAGCATACTATCTAGAAACTTCAGTTTCACAATCGTAACAATGAATTACCTTCACATTTTTGTCTGTCATCGTTTCATCTAGTTTAGTCGCAATGCCAATAGCTTTCTCTTGTCTCGAGTTGTCCAGGAAATACATCATCTTGGCACCTGAAAAAGAAGCGGCATAGATTTATGAACAGGGAAACCATTCAAAGGGAGAACTTAATGATATGTTTTGCTTCAGTTTTCACTAACGCTAAACATGCATTGTGCACATTGTAAAAAAAACAAACTTGAAATCATAGCAAGGCAACAAGGAGTGTCAAATCAGCAGGTTACAACAAAGCAAAGTCCACCATACTGGATTCAAAGAAGCTCAAGAAAGTAAATTCACCCATACCTCAGGTTAAGTACTTAATTCGTTCTGGAGGTCCGTACTTAACCTGAAACTGTTCTTAACCTGAAGCACCACTTTAGCTAATGGGGCCTCCTGCTGCCGCCGCGCCGCCAGAGCACAATTTCTGTTCTCATCCTGAAGCAAAGTTCTTAACCTGAAACACTATTTCTGGGTTAGCAGAGTCTGTAAGCTGAAGCGTATGTAACCTGAAGCGTATGTAACCCGAGGTACCGTCATCAAAGGCCACCCCATTTTATATCAATAGGTCCAGCCTAAGCTGCAGTAGGGCCAGAGAGAAGCCAGCAAAATATGACCTCAATTATTCTGAGGTTCTGGGAGGGGAAAAAACCTTACTTCACTCAGAACTGGGTATTTGACTTCAAATTCTCACTGCAACCATTACACGTTGAACTCCAATAAGTCTAAATTAAAGGCGAACAATGACACAAAATCTGAATATATTTTTTATTTGCCACAGGTACTAAAGCAATTAATGAAGACAAGAGAAAATTAAGTTCAATTATCCACTGTTACCTCATTAAAGTAATTAAAGTAATTTAGCTTTGTAATTTGGCTGTGTATTTAACAATAAGCATGACTTTTAAAGGGCAGCAAATGTAGCAAGATCCACGCTAACGACCTGAAATTGTGAGTTACAGTTCGGAAGCCACTAAGAATAGACACCACACAAAAGAAAAAGATAATAGAGTAAGAAAACCCCATGGGAAAGACCTGATGAAGTAATGGGGGAAGGCATTCTAATAATAGAAGACAATGGGGACGACAGAGATGGAAATCCTCAGCCCATAAAGACTGGTGGTAGACTAAACACATATATAAAACTGCAAAATGATGAAGACAACAATTAGCAATGTTTTTTCAAGTTCTCAGTCTTCATTTTGGCCAGGCATGGCCCTCCAGATGTTTTGGGACTACAATTCCCATCATCCCTGACAACTGGTCCTGTTAGCGAGGGATGATGGGAGTTGTAGTCCCAAAACATCTGGAGGGCCAAGTTTGGCGCTGTCTGATTTAGACTTTCCTTCCTTCTGAACTTGGAAGTGATAATGCTAGGAATCATCTAATGAAACTGACCAGCAGCACATTCCGGACGGTGGAAGGGCTGCTTCACCCAAGTTATGGAGTTCATTGCCACCAGCTGGAGTGTTTGCCAAATTCTCCAATTCATGGAGAAGAAATGTACCATGGCTATGAGTCATACTGATTACATGGGACCTCCATGTTCAGAGGTACTCCGCCTCTGAATACTAATGGCTGTGGAGATACCCCCTCCACCGTCCTGCGAAAACCCCTTAATCCCAATTTTATTTTATTCTTTGGTAGATTTGCAGAAAGAAAAACACAAACCAATACATAAATTTTAGAAAGGGGCAAGATTAGACACGGACACACAAAGCATTGTTTTTAAAATTCAAGACTCCTTCCTTTCCGTGAAATCTCGCGAGAGGAGCACTCTTTTCCTTTATCTCCTTGGAGCCGCCAAGATGCCTTCAAGGCTGAGGAAGACCAGGAAACTGTGAGGTCACGTCAGCCATGGCCACGGTCGTATTGGTAAGCAGAGAAAGCATCCTGGAGGACGTGATAATGATGGAGGTCTGCACCACCACAAGAATTAACTTTGATAGATACCATCCTGGTTATTTTGGAAAGGATTACCACTTGAAGAAAAACCAGCACTTCTGTCCCACAGTCAACCTGGAAAAACTGTGAGTGCTTGTTAGTCAGCAGACAAGGCTCAAGTATGCCAAAAATCCAGCTGGATTATCACCTGTAATTGATGTTGTGCGCTCAGGTTATTATACAGTCCTGGGCAAGGGGAAACTGCCCAAGCAGCCTGTAGTTGCAAAAGCAAAGTTCTTCAGCAGAAAAGCAGAAGAAAAAATAAAAGAAGTTGGTGGAGGTTGTATGCTAGTTAGCATAAGGACTTCTCTATGTGCTCAGATTTAAATCGTTTCAGCTTAAAAAAGAAAAATCAAGACTCCTTGCACTCTGTTCCGCTTCCCCTTTCTTCCTGCCCAGGGCGGCCCTGCCCTCAGAGCCGGTGCGTCACACAAAGTTGGGTGGGCCTCCACAGCCCCTCCTCCTCCTTGCCTGCTCTCCAGCAGCCACTTTGAGCAGCCCAGGGGAGGAGGCTAGCACCAGCGACCAGAGAGGCAATGGGATGCTCCCTTGCAGCGTCGCAGCTCAGGCCAAGCACCTCCTCCTCCTCCCCTAAGCTTGGCGGCGGCAGCATGGGCAGAGGACAGGGACATTCCCAGGGACAGGGACATAAAACACCCAGAGTGGCTTTCGTAATTTCGGCACTGTCCCTGGAAAATACGGACACTTGGAGGGTATGGAGTGAATAAACCAGGAAGTCTCTAATGAGCCAGAGCATCTTGCTTTATCTGAATGATTGTCACCAGCTTTAGAAGACAGAGGACCTTAAAGAACTTGAATTCATGGTGACTGACCAACTTCAAGCTGCTTTCAAGCCTTCTTAGGAGCCTCCTAGAGGTTTATGGTTGTCAGGGGCAGAGTCCTGGGCTAGATGGACCTTTGGTCTGTGAAGCAGGGCTCTTCTCCTGAACCTGCTTGGCATAATGTCATCCTTTAAAACACAAATAAACCAACCTGACAGCAGATGCCGTATGGAGGTAGAATTGCGTCTGAGAAATTCTTCGTTGAAACTTTCCAAATCTTTACTAATAAAAATCTTCTGCATTTCTTGGGTTAGGACTTTGTTCACAATTTCTGGCAAATTACTATGATCAGACACTAAAAAAGCAAAAAAACAAAGCACATAGTCGTTACCACCTGACAAGACTGTACCTCAGTGTTCCAAGCACAGTTTTACAGCATGCAAACAGCAGATTTATCTTATACTTACCACATTTGGAGAATTTAATTAAACATTCATGTAGCCACGGGTTATTACTGTCAATAGCAAAAGCTCTTTTAACCGACTGCAACATTAAGAGAAACTTTCCTGCATAAATACAAGAATAAAGAACTAGTTTTTATAATGTTATTTACATTTGAATAATCTGTTTGTTTTGCTGTGTTACAACCGTTCTGCACACATACGCTCACTCATGTGTCACATGCAAAATAAAGGAGACCTTGTATTACAGTGGTGCCCCACAAGACGAATGCCTCGCAAGACGGAAAACCCGCTAGACGAAAGGGTTTTCCGTTTTGGAGGTGCTTCGCAAAACGAATTTCCTATGGGCTTGCTTCGCAAGACGAAAATGTCTTGCGAGTTCCTGCGGGGTTTTTTCCTCCCCCCCCCCTTTTCCCAAGCCGCTAAGCCGCTTAACAGCTGATCCGCTAAGCCGCTTATCAGCTGATCCGCTAAGCCGCTTATCAGCTGATCCGCTAAGCCCGCTAAACCGCTAATCCGCTAATGGGCTTGCTTCGCAAGACGGAAAAAACCGCAAGACGAAGAGACTCAAGGAACGAGGCACCACTGTATTTATATATGCACCTGACAGCTTATGAACAAGGCAAGGCCAGGTCCCTGCCCTATGGGGTTGCCAGGAGCTGAAGTCAAACGTGGGTCAGCAATAAAAAAATACAGTGTCAGAGAAGTTAACTCTTTATTCAGAGACGCCCCAAAAGCGCAGGCCTAGTGGTCCGAGAAACTCTTCCCAGGAGATATTGCCCGAATGAGGCAGCTGCAAAGACTAAAGGTCCCACTGCTCTCCAAGGCTCCTCCTCTCCAGCATCTTTCCCAAGCAGTCATAGACTGTGTCTGCGCACAACCAATCTCTGTTCTGCTCTTCATTTCTCTGCTTGTTCTAGATGACCAGGGGGAGAGAAGTGGTTGCAGCAGGAGGGGGGGACTCCCTGGCTTCTTCAGGAACCTGTCTCCCCTCTGCCTCTTGACCATCTTCTCCATCCTCTGAGTTTGAACTGCTCTCTCCCACTGCTTCTTCCTGCTCACTAAACCCTGTTACCTCTTCCGCTTCTGACACCTCCTCCCCCCAAATCTGCTCCTCCTTCTCCCTCTGACCTCTCATTGCCATTCCATCACCAGGCCCCTGGCTCTGAGCTTCTGGGGATTCCCTTGGAGGGCCCCCGGCTGATGCCGCCCACCACTCCTCTGCGCCCAGCCAGCTCATTACAGGGGCTTACAACCAAGAAACAGGCCTGAGGCAGACAACAGAGAAGGGGCAGGTGAATGGAGGCAGGGGTAGAGGGGCTGAATGTGAAGTTATTTAAGTGAGGGAGCTGGGCATGTTTAGCCTGGAGAAGAGGAGGTTAAGGGGGGATATGATAGCCATGTTCAAATATATAAAAGGATGTCACATAGAGGAGGGAGAAAGGTTGTTTTCTGCTGCTCCAGAGAAGCGGACACGGAGCAATGGATCCAAACTACAAGAAAGAAGATTCCACCTAAACATTAGGAAGAACTTCCTGACAGTAAGAGCTGTTCGACAGTGGAATTTGCTGCCAAGGAGTGTGGTGGAGTCTCCTTCTTTGGAGGTCTTTAAGCAGAGGCTTGACAACCATATGTCAGGAGTGCTCTGATGGTGTTTCCTGCTTGGCAGGGGGTTGGACTCGATGGCCCTTGTGGTCTCTTCCAACTCTATGATTCTATGATAAGTCATAGAAGGTTATGAGAATGATGACAGTGTAGGAAAAGGTGAGGAGGAGGATTTGAATGAAGTAGGGGAGATGGCCGATGGGGAGGAAGTTTCAGGCATAAGTGGCAGCAAATAAGAAATGGTGTTGTTTTGAGGCGGCAGGAGACCTTTGGACACCCGAGGATTGTGGAGCTGGACCAATGAAACCAAAATACAGGAATATGTTGGTGTATAAAAATGGAGAGACAAGGGGGCGAGGGAGGTCTTGACAAGAAGCTTGTGCAGAATCTGGGAGCAAAAAGGTTGCCAGTGCAGGGATTTAAGGACAGGCATTATGTGCAGAGAGCAATAAGAAAACTGAATAATTTGAACAGCAGTGCCGGATAGTTGCGACCAAGGTGAGACAATGGAAAACCCAGTAAGTCAAGCCCAGAGATGACTAGTGTTTTCGCGATGATAATAATAATGGATAACTAATAATGGATAAATCTACACATGTAACTATTACAAAATCATCTTGTTATTTCACAATCCTGTTTCACAATTACATATACTTTACCTTTCCTTAAATAAATGTCAAATGCTAAAAGATGGGTGTCTATGTTATCAGCCGCAAGATTCTTAAGCGGTATAAGGAACTTAATTGCTTCCTCTAATGGATTGCCAACCTGCCAAAAGAAATTCAGGTTAGTTATAAACTGAAGTCATATCAAAAAAGTCTCTAAAGATCAAGCTTGCAATAAGCGTACTGATATATTTTGGCACACAATGTATTTAATAGTGTTTATCATAGTTACCCGCCCTTCCAAAAGACAGCTAGTCAACGAAACAGGTTGAGTTGTATAAATACCATATTTTTTGCTCTATAAGACTCACTTTTTCCCTCCCAAAAAGTATGGGGAAATGTGTGTGCGTCTTATGGAGCGAATACAGGCTGCGCAGCTATCCCAGAAACCAGAACAGCAACACGGATCACTGCGCAGCAATCCCTCTTGCTGTTCTGGCTTCTGAGATTCAGAATATTATTTTTTCTTGTTTTCCTCCTCCAAAACTAGGTGCGTCTTATGGTCTGGTGCATCTTATTGAGCAAAACATACGGTACTTAAGAAGGAGCTTGGCATCTTGGACGTAACTTCGAGCCATCCCAACAACTACAATATAATGGTACTTTAGGAATTACAAAATGCCCAACAGCTGTTCATTTTCTCCCCGGGATCCACCCTATAGAGGGAAACTGAAAGCAAGTTTCAGGTTAACGGGCTCCCTGCTCTGTCATCATCACTGGGCAGAGAACTTAATGCCCTACCTAAATAACCCCATTGTTATTCAGAAAGGGGATTTCCCAATGTGATTGTTCACTTCTCCTGAAGCAAGGAAGATGGGACAAAGTTGAGGGAACAAATGTATGACCATAAAGCCTACTCTTGAGAACAACGCTCAATAGACGAAACACAGGAAGGAATTAAAAGCAACTCTGCTGAACAAACATGATACCAAGAAAGGTTTGGAACAGGAGCCCAGTGGAAGAGAATTATGTGAGCAAAACCAAGTTTCACAGAACTCTTAACAGTTCAGAAGCAAAGCAGCAAAATGCTTGCTTTGATCTTGATGCCCCTGTTCCAGCATGTACAATGTGTCTGTCATCTGATCAGTCATGTTCACCCCCCAGAATGTGCACATTCGAGACAAAGCGGCACATGTGAATCCAAGATTGTGAACATCATATGTGCGGTCTACGTGTCAGGCCAGTGAGTTAACTGACCCCAACCTTCCTGTAAATATTTTGGTTTGATATGGCACAGTGAAGAAGGTTTTGAATATGCGATGATTAACAAATATAGAAAAGGAGAAACAAATCTACCCTTTCCAGTTTTTCAGGAACTAATTCTTCCTTGGGACCACTGGTTTCTTCCTCTTCCTCCTCTCGCTTCTTCTTTTGGTTCTTCTGCTGCCTCTCTCGCTCTGCATGCTTTCTCTCCTCTTCCAGTTTAGCTTTCTTCTGTGCTCGTCTTTGCTTACTAAGCATTTTCTTAAGTTCTTTGGCCGAAAGGTTTTCTACAATAGGAGATTTACAAACCATAAATTTTAATAAACTGGGTTTATTAAAAAAATATACAGCGTCGTATTTAAATATCACTTCATTAAATGCCTCTACAATACAAAAACACAAAATAAACAAATAAAAGAAGTATGGTAACTCTTAATTTATTGTTTAAATAAACCTTCAGGATTCTTAAAAGCTGGCTATAAGCACTCCAGTACACACCATGTGCTTCAGGTTCAGAAACTTTTTGGCAAGGTCCCTCATCAAAATTTCTCAAGAAAACGTCGCAATTTTGGGATAAGAGGTAGATATGCTATGGTTAAAAGATAGGGAGCAGACTGTAGGAATAAACTGCAATTTGCACAATGGAGAAAAGTGTGAACTCCTATAAATTTATATAGGTCTCAGCCTGTGTGTGCATCAGTGAGTTAAGAGAGCTATATTTTCTGACAGGGACGCAAACAGAAGCATCATACGTAGAGGCTTTTGCTGCTTGAAGCAACAACAGATTTTCCTTTCTGATCTAAATGACACGTGGTTCTGTGAACACCAGAGGAAAGCGTTTTGTTGTAGCACATTTCAGTTAAGGGCTAAAAGTTCTACCATCCCCTTTCCTTCAACTGCACAACAAAGGATGAAAACCAAGGGCCTTCTCATTCAAGTGGCAAGGCTTTGTCTGATACATACCACTTTAGATAGCAGGATTTGGCTCACATGACCAAAGGTCCCTCCATTTATTTTTATTTATTTTTTTGTGAGAAGGAACATATATAATGTGAACCCGTTTGCTGTCTGAAGAGGTGTAGCCCAGATACAGTTTTATCAACTCAGAGAAAATGAGGCCAAGTGTAAAAGCCACAACAGAGGAGGCCCCGAACAGCAGCTTGGTAGTCTGACCGACGGAAGCAATGTCAAAAGATCCTTTTCCAATTAACATTTAGCAGTAACTTAACATACAAATCAGACTTTTGTCTGTGTCAGGGAACTGCCATCGGAGCGGGAGGCGGAGAGGGTCCCAGTATGGGGGGAGGTAGCCCATCCGCTGGGGAAGGAAATCAGCGTAACACCAGTGGAGAAGGGGGGCAGATGGGGGAATCGGAGAGGTGGCTCCAGGACTCCTCGCTGGAGACCAGCGGAGAGGGCACGAGTACTCCGCTGCCCACCCCCACTTTGCGCAGAAAACTTCCGCGCAGGCAAAGGGGGAGGAGACTGGGCGTCAAACAGCTTCTATGCTGGAAGAGGTTTAAGAAACGCCCACTGACGGATTCTGCCAGAGACTGAGGCAGCCACGGAACTTGAGGCTGTCCAGACAGCAAGGGTTCAACCCGGCAACCTAGCCAGGAGTAACGGCAACTTACGCACGAGCAACCCCTAGAACCATTACAGTCTGCAATCACTTAAGAGAACTAAAATGATGGAAAGAAAGAGTCCCCACACCAGAGAGGAATAGCAAACCAAGCTGTTACCGACTACGCCGAAATGGCAAAACTGACCAGAAAGCTCAGGGATCAAGAAGACAAAAACTTCAAGAAAGAATGGGGGGAAATTATAATATACTTAGGAGACTGTGTAAGCTGATGAAAACATTAGCAGCATTTTAATCTCACTTGTAATGTAACAAATACTATGGATGATATGGATAGGTACAAAATATAGACTATGAAATAATATGCCATTGAAAACGTTGACAATAGGCCCCACGGAGGGGATGGGGGGAAGTCTTGAGATTCAGAGAAATCTCTCTGTATGGATATGTATTTGGTTTTGTTATAAATTTATATTTGTAAAATCAAATAAAAACAATTTCAAAAAACAACAACCCTAAAATAAAGATTTTCAACCATCTAAATTCTGTGCTGGATCAGGGTCCATCAACTTGGTGCCTGCAGCAGCCAACAGAACAGATTTAGGTGTGTTCAACGGTTGTGGTGTATGCATGGCAATCAGTTTTCCCAGTTTTCAAATGTGTATGTGGGCACAAAAAGGCTGGCAATCCCTGTTTTAAATTCTTAATACTGCACTGATCATTAAGCTATTTTTATATCCAGTTCAGCAGGTGATTCTCCCCAGCACTGTATAAAATAAGTTTCCTTTACATATACATTTTCAGCAGTGAACACTTCCGTACAAAGCTTTTTATACTCACACTATCTTAATTATTGCTTCAATACCTGAATTTACTTCTTGTTCTTTGCTTTCATTGGCTAGCGGATTATCATATAGCTTCAGGTAGATTTCAATTGCTGAGCGAGCCGCCTTGAAGTAGAAGGCATGTTGCCTGAGAATGTCCTCCAACCTCAAGAGGTCCACATAGGCACGGAGTGTCATCTTTCTCATGCAGTAGGTGTGGAAGTCAAATTGATCATCTGTTATCTCAAAAAAGTGCTTTAAAAAAGAAAAGAAACTATTTTTTATGACGCAGTTTACTAGATGGACAAATAAGACAGCTTCCTAGGTGTGCTTACAGCTTTTTCAAAATAAGTGTTTTGGCAACTCTAAAGCAGATGGCGAGTTAACAAAGCTCATGTTGCTTATGAGAAGCGGTAGTCAGGAAAAAGCAATCTGTTTACCTACTTACCCTCTCCACTTCATGGCACTTTTTCAAGGCATCTCCATATTTCCCTAGTCTCTGAAAAGCTAAAGCGCATTCTGTTTGGAACCACATGCACTGCATTTCATTGAGATTCTCCATGGCAGAAGTTCCTTCCTGAAATAAATAAAAAAGTATTGTGTGGGATCAATAGTTGTTTAAATTTATATGTATATGTGTGATATCTATCTACCGTATTTTTCGCTCTTTAAGGTGCACCAGAGAATAAGACGCACCCAGTTGTGGGGGGGGAGGAAAACAATAAAAAAAAAATTTGAATCCCAGAAGCCAGAACAGCAAGAGGGCTCTGGCTTCTGGGATACTGTGTGGCTGTTCTGGCTTCTGGGATAACCGCGCCAAGCCTCTTCAGGGCAGCGGGGTGAAGGCTCCCCCTGCCCGGAAGAGGCTAAGGCAGAAGACAGGGCAGGCGCCTCGCTGAAGGGGGGCTGTGCGGTTTTCCCTCTTTGCGCAGCGCCACTCTTTCACAGGAGAGGCGCTGCGCAGAGAGGGAGAACTGTGCAGCGCCCCTTCAAGCAAAACTGGAGAAGGAACAGAAGGAGACCCTTCTGTTCCTCCTCCAGCTTCCAGGACAGGTGCCTCGCTGAAGCTTTCCGCTGCTCCCCGCAGCTTGTGGGGCTGGCGGTGGGGAAAGCCGAGCTTCCCTCATCGCCAGCCCCATGGAGCCTTTCCGCTGCTCCCCGCGCTTGTGGGGCTAGCGAGGGAAGCCTGGGTCCCCCCTCCCAGCCCCAGGTACCGCACATTTACTCCATAAGATGCACATACGTTTCCCCTTAGATTTTAAGAGAGGGAAAGTGCGTCTTATGGAGCGAAAAATACAGTATCTGTCTATCCACACACACACACACACACACAGCCCTGTGATATCCTATAAGAATGCTTTAACAATAAATAACTGATATGATTCTTTGGATAATTTTTGATTTCTGGACTTTTCCATTATTGAGTGCAGGGATGGCAAATGTAGTGCTTTCAGATGTTGCAGAACCAAGTCACTCCCATAGCCCTGACTACCACAATCCATCGTCAGGCAGCGGGTGACAGTTGTTGTTCTCCAACAAAACCTGGAGGACATCATATTGGCAACCCCCAGTCTTATAAAGTATCCTATTCTTTTCCCTTTTCCAAACGCTTTAACTAATGCATACTTTTTCTGTTCAGCTAAGGGAAAAGTCTGTGAGAAGGGCAGTATTTCATTCATACAGAAACGAGAATGTGGGCACTTTCACTGTAAAAGAGGCAGAGATAAGGGAGGTGTTCTTAAGAAGACCAGATAATATTCCTCAGGTAGTAGCAAACACTGCGTGTAAAAAGCTATAAATGTGGTCTTGTTTAATTAATGACTGACAGCTCAAGAAGGCGGGGAATTTTAATAGTGAAGATACGAGGTGCAACACTAAGAGGGTAATCCTATACATAGCTACTCAAAAGGAAGTTCTATTCACTTCCATGAGGCTTACCCCTAGGTAAGAGGGTAAAGGACTGAGGTACAAGAAAAGCAAATCTGAACAACTCCTGTCCCTCTGTGGTTATCAAGGCAACCACGCAACACCATACTGGCAATGTGACTGTATATTATATTATATTATATTGTATTATATTATATTATTCATTCCCCGCCCATCTGGCTGGGCTTCCCAGTCAAAATGAATGGAGACCTTACAAAAGGTTAAATGCCAATGGAAAATTTGGCAATGTGAAGAACTGCCTGAATGGGAAGACATTTCAAAGATTTTTACAATGCAATCCTGCATATACAGTTCCAATAGCCAGTCCCGCTGAGTTAAACTGGGCTTACTCCAAGGTAAACGGGAACAGGATTGTAGCCTGCAGTCTATTTAATAATTTACAAAATTTAAACGTAGCTTTCAGTAGTAACGATGCCTGTAGTTCTTTCACCACCAAGTTAGCCTATGCATCTTAATGAAAAATGCTGACTTTTAGCTGGCTATGGACATGGAATTTGCTCCCACTAAAACTTCCAGCCTCCTCGTGAGTAATTCATTTACTGTGACAGGCTTACTCATGATGAAGCTGTTTCATACTGCAGTGAAATAGCTAAAATAGATTTAAAGATTAAAGGGGGGAAATAGAACTACAGGGTACCTCGGGTTACATACGCTTCAGGTTACAGACTCCGCTAACCCAGAAATAGTACCTCGGGTTAAGATCTTTGCTTCAGGATGAGAACAGAAAACATGCTCCGGTGGCGCGACAGCAGCAGGAGGCCCCATTAGCTAAAGTGGTGCCTCAGGTTAAGAACAGTTTCAGGTTAAGAACGGACCTCCGGAACAAATTAAGTACTTAACCCGAGGTACCACTGTATTCTGTTCCTGGAAATTCATCAGGACTATTATCTTTGCTCAATTAGAAGTTAGGTGAATTTTTCCTGCATCATAGAATTCTGCTACCAATGACTTATAATAATAATAATAAATCTGAAACGGACAGAGGAAATTTCCAAAACAAATACGCAACCAACCTCTATTTAAAATATATCTCCTACCCGTGTGAACTTGGAGCACATCTCTTCTGCATCCTTCACCATATTTGCTCTCAGCATATACTTTGCACATTTGGAGTTGATGAATCTATCGGCTGTATCCAACGACTGCGCCTCATCCATCCATTTGGCAGCCTCCTTTAGGTTGCCTACATGCTATTGAGGGAAAGGAAAGAGTTTTATACTTAATTTTAAATGTCAGTAACAGGCATATTGTGTAAGCTCTGAGAACTGTAACACAATGTGCATCTGACAGAACTTCTCCCCTTTCTGAAACATTTTGCATGCAACAAATCACAACCGATCTTACTAAGCTTCGCTGTGTGAAACGTAGCTCTGAAGATATTGATCCGATGAAAACAAAAAAAAGAAGTTAACAGCAAAGGATCATGTTCAGACTTCAGTGCCTATGTCAAGCTTCACAGGTCTGGCAAAATTATGTTAGCACTAAATATCTGAGTATGGAAGAAGCACAGAACCTTTACTAACTTTGAGTGAGAGCTGCTCACATTTTACATGGAAAACAAAAACCATTTCCATAGTCCAAGCCCACTATTTGCTTCCACAAAAAGACGATGGTCACAAACATTTCATATGAACAATTTATTATGAATTACTTTTGTTTGTCCCTTTTCTGACTGCTGCAAGAGGCCAAGGACAAATGAGCGAACACTAAGGCCTTCGTCACGCACATGTACATATAGATCCAACTGCAGCATGCTATCCAAGATCTGGGGTCTAGTATACCAATAATTTGCGGGTGGAGTGCAGGTAGACAGCATTGGAACACATATTGCAGCTTGAGGTGGAAAAAGCCACTTTGATTGATAAGAAATACAGGGACAAGTGGATACATGTATAGGCCACACAGAAATTCACTGAGTGATATTCAGCTAAGAAGGACACTGACAAACTGGAACGTGTCCAGAGGAGGGCAACCAAAATGGTCAAAGGCCTGGAAACGATGCCTTATGAGGAACGGCTAAGGGAGCTGGGCATGTTTAGCCTGGAGAAGAGGAGGTTAAGGGGTGATATGATAGCCATGTTCAAATATATAAAAGGATGTCACATAGAGGAGGGAGAAAGGTTGTTTTCTGCTGTTCCAGAGAAGCGGACACGGAGCAATGGATCCAAACTACAAGAAAGAAGATTCCACCTAAACATTAGGAAGAACTTCCTGACAGTAAGAGCTGTTTGACAGTGGAATTTGCTGCCAAGGAGTGTGGTGGAGTCTCCATCTTTGGAGGTCTTTAAGCAGAGGCTTGACAACCATATGTCAGGAGTGCTCTGATGGTGTTTCCTGCTTGGCAGGGGGTTGGACTCGATGGCCCTTGTGGTCTCTTCCAACTCTATGATTCTATGAGTAGACTTGGTGAAATCATGTTCATTAATTTCAAGCTTTACTCTGGGTAAAACTTAGCTGATTCTATGGACATGGAGAAGGAAAGGGAAACGGAGGTGGAAAGAACTGCCATTGCTGCATAAGGAGAGGGAAGGGTGCCTGGGATTCAGCAGGGCATAATGGAGGCTTGGAGTGGACACAACAGGGCAAGTTCAAAATGCCGATGCTGTGAGACTAGGCCTCAAGAGGAAGCCAGAAGAGTGAGAGAGGGAGGGAGGGAGAGATTGAAATTGAAATGCTAAAATTTACCTGTTCCAGAAAGGGAGAAGCAGTAGCTTTCTTTTGGGCTTACATGGGTACCTTAGAGTTTAAGATAGGACTGGCTATTAGGGTTCTTGGGGAACCTTGGTTCTGATTATGAATGGCTAGAAAGGTCGTTCTCCTACAAAAGCAGACCGAAAGCTGGGTTTTGCCCAAGCAAAACTCTTTCGGCGTTTTTAATTCTATGCTTGTGATTTCTAGATGTTTTGGTTTTGCCTTTAACATTACTTTAGCTGCTTCACTGAAAACATTGTGCATTGTTTTCCTTTGATCTGGTAAGAGTGGTTCTGTTCTTATCTCAACGTAAAATGTCTATCAGCTCCTATGAAAAGGATATACATTGATTACATATTCCATTTTTGACGCATTTATGACAATATTTACCTTATAAATTTTTGCTTTCAGATAGAACAACTCTATTAGTGTTGGCGTACTTGCAACGGCAGAATTGATGTAATCCAAGGCCACGGAAAACTGTCCCAGTTTGTCAAAGTGCTGTGCAAGGAAATAGCGAACCCAAAGCAGAGTTGTCGGTGGCTCTTGATCGCCGTTTTCTGCAATGATACATACGTGTCAGAAAATTTGGCAAGAAATCAAAATGCTTACTTATCATTATGTCTGTTTGGAGGTCTACCAACAGAGCTAAAATAAGGATTAAAAGCTGCATTTTAGCTACAATTCATGAATAATGAAACCTACCATATGGACTGAACAAGTCACAGGTTTTCAAAGAAGCTTCGTAACCAGTAACAAGCTCTTGGATCGTAGAAACCTATAAAAATATAGTTGCCAAGTTTATTTTAACTTGATTTTTTCTTTAAATCACATTGCATTCAATCTGATATATTATCCAGATACAGTTAATCATGCCAAATGAATAGTGCTAATACTTCTAACTAACTTAAAACAATACTAAAATCTGTATAATACATTATGTTTTGCAAAACAAATAATCCGCACCTAGTTTATTCCCAGAACAAAATCGGAACTTGTAAAAGCTAGTGGCATCAAACCATTGATCTAATGGTCTACTCAGAGTATAACCAACACTGGATATCATTAATTATATCCAAAGCAGTGAGGATCCTTCCTTTCTCTTTACATAAAGGTTAAGTGGTTGCCTATTCCCCCCCCCAATTGTTTTTAAAACTGTTAACTACTTTTGCAGAATAGTTTAACCCAATCAGTATCTACTTTTGCTATCAGAGCACAAGAGAAATGGGGTTTCTGTGGTAAAGTGGGTGAAGCTACATAAGAACAAACTGTTGGATCCCATCAGCAGGCTGGCCTGGTTCACAAATACAGTGGTACCTCGGGTTACAGATGCTTCAGGTTACAGACTCCGCTAACCCAGAAATAGTACCTCGGGTTAAGAACTTTGCTTCAGGATGAGAACAGAAATCGTGCTCCGGCGGCGCAGCGGCAGCAGGAGGCCCCATTAGCTAAAGTGGTGCTTCAGGTTAAGAACAGTTTCAGGTTAAGAACGGACCTCCGGAACGAATTAAGTACTTAACCTGAGGTACCACTGTAACTCCAATCCATGGTCTGTTTAGCCATTCTAATCCAGAAGATTAACAATTGTTTGTTTTCTGGCAACAAGCTACAATGTGAAGCCATGGACACATAGAATCATAGAACAGTAGAGTTGGAAGGGACCGCAATTGTTGATGGATTATTTTAACCATGGCTTGGTGTTCCGTCAGAGCCCAGCATCTCTGCTTAACCATAGTTTGTCTGCCCCAGACCCTTCCAAAGCAACAGAGATATAAAAACAAACCAAGCTTCAGAGAAACAAGATATGATTTGTCTGTGAGATGACTTGTGGCTTATTGAACAACACATGGTTAAAGCAACCATGGCTTAGTGTTATATACTAAAGCAGCCTCCATCTAGCCCAGCATTATGCTTACCCCAATTGCTAACCAGAGACCTGTGAGAAATCTATAGCTTAATGGCCCATTTTGTGTTTGAATTTCTACAGATCAAGCGGGATGAGCAACCAAGTGTTGAAGAGTGGAATGCTTCTGTTTCGGGTCCCTACAAACCAGCAAGCCAGCCCTCTTCCAGGACACTTCATTCCCCCCTCCCAGTTTTCTGTTCTCTCCCCTCACCTGGAAACAGATACTTAAAAGAGTGCTCACACCCCATTGGAATGTTTTTGGTCACCCACTCCTTAGGGTTATAAAGTTTTATTTTCAGATTTCTACAAACATTGAGTCTCCCCTGAACCTGCTGACACCTCCCCCTGGAGTGTGGACAACGCAATTCTGGCAACATAAGGATCAGCACACGATTAGTATATTGGATAATGTGAGTGTTCATTTTCAGTGATGAAGCTAATCATCACAGAATGCCCATAACCATTCCAACTGCTGTGTTGAAAGTCTGCCTTACACCATCTCAGAAATTCGCCTGACGGGGTGAGGGTCTGCTCATTTCAAAGTATCCGCATTTCAGATACTGGTTTGGATTCAGCAAGCACAGTTTGGTGTAGGTGAACCTCCAGACAAGAAATCTCGTGGACAAGTGCACCACCCTGGTATCTGCAAGACTCATGAATGAAAGAGAAGCCTCCACAGAAACAGAGAGAGATTGGTCACAAGGACATCTGATAGCATAGCACAGCCCTACTGAATCAAACTAAAAGGTCTTCTCTGCTGTGCTAGGTAAAACCTCACACACTATCCAAACGCATGCATTTAATTCTGCTGGTGTGTGATGTGCTAAACAGGGTCCACCTGCCATGAAGCATGGCGGGGAATGTGGCTCATTTTGCATTCTGATTTGCTATAAATAAGTAGCCAAGCCCTTTCTCCATAGGTCCCTACACAATATGCCTCCTCATTCTCATTCTCATTCTCATTCTCTCTCTCTCTCTCTCTCTCTCACACACACACACACACACACAGGAGAAAAATACCATAACTCATTTCACTGAGGATTGTGCATCCTTGCTAAGGGTACGCTCAATGAAACACTCAAAAGAGCACTGATAAGCTTGGTTTTGCTTTGCTTTTAGAACATGATCCCCTTTTCTGCTTCAACAGCCTATGCGGTTAATCTAGTGCTCAAGGGGTGAAATGGAGATGGACAACTGAAGACTGAATCAATCATTGCTAACAGAATCAGAGATCGTAGGTTTATCTTTTCGAGGTATGTCCCTTGTTATCTCTGACAAATGAGGCAGACCCCCTGAAAAATACAGTGACACAGTGAACAGCTCAAGATCAAGAAGATGCGCTGGAAACAACCTGAATTTTTGTTTGTGGATGACAACTTATCCCATAACAGTCACCTCTGATTCCTTGATTATGTAAACAAGCTCTTGCGGGACTCCACTGATTTCATTTAGCACTTGCACAGGAGCTGTGACTCAAGTAAAGCCCTGTTCACAAGTGCACCTAGCATGATATAATCCTCTGCTGCAGGGAAGCACGTGGGAATATTGCAACCACAGGGGAAAGGCCCATCTTGTGACTCTAGGGCTGATAGTCTGAGCTGGCAGGACCGGAAGGGAGTGAGGATTCAAAGGAAGGCAAGTGGGAGAGGTACCAAGCAAAATTAAGCTGATGTTAAGAAAAGGAGCCACCCAAGCTGCATGGGTGGACTCCGTAAGGTGGAAAAAGTGAACTTTGGCTCCTCCTGGCCCCCAGAAGCTTTTTCTCAATCCGTGAGGTTTGCCAGAGAGGTTAGAGGGATGGATTCCCAAGCTAGGCATGGCAAGGAGGAACACTGAGGAGCTCCTCCTAGCTGTTTAGGGTATACACAGCATTACAGATCCCTAGTATGTCCCAAATAACCCCATACTCTTCTCAAGTTCTAGTTTCCCTTTCTGCAAGTCTCACTATATTCACTTCAGTTCCCATTTCCTCGCTGTCCCTTCTTCCTCTTGGCTATTTTCTTTCCTTCTTCCTCCGTCTTCATTTTCTCCATTGCTGCTTTCTTCACTCACCTCTTCCCCATTTCGTACCCTCTGTCCTATTTTGCTTCTGCTGCCTCGCCCACCCCACAGCCAACAGTTGTTTGGCCTTCACAACCCAAATGCGGCTTGTGCTGGCTGCAAAGTGAGCAACTTTGCAGACCAGCCCCCTTACTTCCACAGTAACTCTCTGTCCTGCCCAGTCTATCTGAACACACTCATGGAAATTTCATTTTCTTTCTTTCTTTCTTTCTTTCTTTCTTTCTTTCTTTCTTTCTTTCTTTCTGCTGATACCTCCCATTTGTGTGGGTGTGGTGCTGTTTTTGCTATAAAATGATGATACTCTCCTCCTGAAGACTGGAAGCAGAAGGTGGAATACAGGGTGAAATCTCACTATGCTAAAGGTTCTGCCTGTGCAAACGTTTCATCCAGTCAGACAGAATGATTTTCTCCCTCTGTTCTGGCTGTTCTCTCTTTCTTCTGCAGCTACCACAGCTTTCCTCAGGCCCCCATTATTTCCTATCAGGCACAAGGCCAGCCTTCCTACGAGGGCAAAAGAAAAGTCTTCAGGGGGAGTCAGCCTACCTTCCTGAGTACACTTTCTGAGACTTCTGCTGTTTCTTCCAGCCAGTCATTCCCTCATGCATTATTTCCTCACAGCCTCTCCGTGTTTTAAGTTACTCAAAGAGGACACATGATGTTGAGCTTCAATGGAATCAACACACCTGCAACACATTTGACGTAGACCTTGATGTTGACTTAATTTTACAGTCCTCCCTTCGTATTTCACTCTGAAGGATTGACTGCTAGAATTCTGAAGAGTGTTTGTGAAGCTTTTTTGCGACTGAGACAATGAGCGGGAAATCAGTGCTCTGCACAGCCCTCCTCCTCCAAGATGCGGCTTTCTAACTGATGAAAGGGCCAAGGAAGGGGCAGACTCATAAGACGAGCAAACAGTCCTTCAGATGCTGAAGCCCTAGGGTGATTGCAGTAATCTAACCTGGAGATGTAGACATCTCCAGTGGCACAACTTACAAAGTTGTTGAAAGACAATGGGGCTATGGGCATCCATGAGCAGGGCAGATAGAATAGCCCCCATCTGCACAAACAACTACACAATGTATTTTACGTTATAAACATACTCCAGGGAACACAACCTGTTCCATCTTCTACAGGTGACCGCCATTCACAAGCGGAAAAGACTTGCAGTATGGGAATTTTCCTCCTACCTCCAAACCAAAGTGGATGGCGCTGTGGGGCTGCGCCGCTTACCTGACCACCCTCTGGCCAACCTGCTGCCACATCCTGAGATGGAGAGGGGAGACATGGCGGTCAGGTCAGCACATGGTTAATGCATCATCAGCACCTGAGTGCCTCTGCCACTACACTGACCTTGCCCCTCCTCCAGGTGTGCAGCAGTAACTTATCTGGAGGGAGGTCAGGTATGTGGTGCTGCCTTATGCTCTCTACTGCTCCAAAAAGCTATGCCTGAGGGTTGGGAGATCTTGCAGGGCAGATTTCTGTGTGTGTATGAGCAAGAAAAGGGGAAATCCTGTTGTGTAAATTATGTCTGTCTGCGCACGAGACACTGCTCTATGTATAAATTATAAAATGAAAAAAGAGCCTCTGCTCTTACAGCTAAGATTTTGCATCTATCTGGGAACAAAATCGCCACCTAAAATTCTTTGAAAACGCTTTTCGCAAAACAAACATTAATCCTCTATTTTTATATCTTATTGTGTCAAGATGACAAGGCCAAACCCCACAAAATATCCATCAACTTCAACTTTCCAAACCCATCTTCAATTTAAAAGCCAACCAGCTGACTTCTTCCAAGGTCCTGATCAACTGCTGTCTATATAGATAAATGTCCACTCAGAATACAGGATAGCTTCCTAAAGACAGTACAATAAATCAATGACAGCTCCTTATTTTGGCATAAATACCCTACTTTAGGAATTCCCATTCATAACAATGTGTACACACCACACAACAGGTGTGTCCCATCTTCCAAAAGAGTCAGGAAGTCATGGCTTCCCTGACTATTTAACAGCCAGCCATTTCACCTGAAGATGAAGAGTGATATTAACTAATGTTAATGTTACTGTAAGAATAACAGGAGTATTTACCTTTAAGTTGTATTTTTATACACCCACCCCGCTGAAGTTTTTTTTTATATACGGCTACTGAAATTGTGAAAATGTTTTTAAAATAACCTTTAAACTGTTATTGCATGACACTACCCACATATTTAAGTTAACATTAGAGATTATGTTATAGTTTATGTTAAAAGACATAATTCCACAAAGTTATTAAATGCATTAAACAATATTTTCTTTCAGTTTTTATATCATTTTTTCTACTGAAAATGAAGACTTCAGAATCATTTTATTGTCTTTTGTACTATTCCTTCGCTATGAGGACATGGATTGGAAATATATAAAGTCTTAAAGTTTAGAAAATCATAACGGCATGTCAACAATGTGTGAGCAACAGAAACTGCATCTAGATCTCTAGGCTGCAATTCTATGCACATTTCGCAAGTAGGCACCTTTTGACTTCAATAGAATATGCTTCCAAGTAAGCAAGTAAAATAGAAAATTGTAGCAGGGTAGATAAACAAGACTATAGCAAGTTTTATGCGAAATCAAATTTTCAGGTGGTTATGGCAGATGAATGAAATTTAAACACAGATTTACATAGACTCAGTTCTCCCTTGCTTAGATCCCTGGCTTCCTCTTACCAGGAAACTTTGCTTTGTTCCAACAAACCATGATCAATAAGCCAAGTACAAACTTGGCCACAGACCATGATTTGTTGGGAGTGAAACAACCCATGATCCCTGCTTCAGGCATAAGTCAAGGGTCACAGCTTGTTTCCTCCCACCCAGCGAGAGTGGGAAGGAGTGAAATACTTTTCTTATTAATAATCTTAACCATTTACTACAGTTTACCATGGCATGAGAAATGGAAAGGAAAAGTGACTGTAACTGGTAAATTACACAAAGCTGTATGAAAACTGAATAAATTGGAGTTTTACCTTTTCTTTACTGTAATACAAAGATTTCAAAGTGGTAAACAAGGGTGGGCAGCCTTTACTGAAGTTAACCCGCAGGAATTTATCCATTAGTTCTCTAAATTTTTCACCTAGAAACAAAATTGCATTGGGTTATATTCTTATTACTTAGCGTTGCACTAGTGATTTCGGCTCATGTTATAGTTTTTATAAATTTTATATTAAAACCTGAAAGATGCTGGTAAGAACAATGATCTACTTGTAATTTGAAATTAAAAAGTTTTTCTGCTTCGACAGAAATACTTGTACCTGGTCTTTTTCTGAGCAAATTTGAATGTTTTGAATAATTTTTCTAATTTGCATAATTTATACACAAATTCAGCCTTTTCAGCCTGCCAGGATACTGGGTTGCTGTTGTTGTTGTTTTAAAAAACACACACAGCACATTCTTTAACTGAACCTATGACATATCCAAGGAGTTCAGTGAGTGCAGAATGACGTTTTAACGACGGAGTCGTTAAAAAATGACTTAAGGAAGATATCTGAACCCTTACAATTAGTGCCGTTACTGCTGTTTGTAACAGCAATAAAGGATGAGTGTGCTATGCTAATACAGGAAGCATCTGAATGTGTGTACATTAGAAAGAAAGTCAGCTGTTTTGTGACCAGCGTTTGACAGAACCATCTGACAGGGCCAAATGGTAGCTCTGTGCTAGTGGACATGCTTCCACTAGCTCAAGCACTTTCACCACTCCTTTACGATGTGGTGCAGCCTTCTGTGCTGAATCCCGTCCTGTTCTGTATCTTTCAACCCACAGCAGCAATGTTTTGGGGGGACACAGCAGGTTGTAATGAAAAGAGGGGATTCCTGTCTTGCTCTAGTACAGTGGTACCTCGGATTACAGATGCTTCAGGTTACAGACTCCGCTAACCCAGAAATAGTACCTCGGGCTAATAGTACCTCGGGTGGCGCAGTGGCAGCAGGAGGCCCCATTAGCTAAAGTGGTGCTTCAGGTTAAGAACAGTTTGAGGTTAAGAACAGACCTCCAGAACGAATCAAGTTCTTAACCCGAGGTACCACTGTACTTGTGCTAAGCACACAATTTTGCCTTCCACACAAAAAAATCCACTTTGCCTTTTGTATTGGCAGTTATTGGCCTGTCACCCTAAGCCAAGCTCCCGGGGGGGGGGGGGATCGCAGTTGCTCTGCTCTTTCACAGTCGTTCTGCTGCAGCGCTGAGTTCCACAATGTTTTGACTTTGCATGCTGCTGGTATGTGGGGCGAACGGTTTAGTTCTAAAGACACTAAAGAAATATGCAATGTTACCTGTGACGAAGTTTAAAGGTAATCTTCTAGGCGAAACTGCTCTTGGATGTTGCTTGCTGATTTCTTCATACATTTCTAGTCTCTCATCTAAAGAGCCTATTAGTAGATAATAAATGTACAGTTTGAGTCTTTGTATGTTATAAGCATCTGGTTTAAATCACAAGTGTGCCTATATGCAATATGGAAAACTACACTAGTAGGAATTTCATCTTGTTCTCTTCAACAGAAGCCCTTGGTGAACGTCTCAAACTGCATTTTTTTATATAGAACAGGTTGAAAAGCAGTTTTCAGTATGATGAAAGAGAACAGCTGGTGAAAGAAAGGTAGAAATATACTATGTGTGTGCGTGCGTGCGGATGCATTTAAAGAAACCAAACAATTTTGTGGTGCAACCATATTGCAAATTATTTCAACAATGTCAAAAGTCAAACTGCAGTACATAAATCCTCAGTTCTGAAATCCCATGTTGGAGCTTCAGAACTTACCATGGGGGAGAAAGCAATTCTATGAGCACCTTAAAAAAGTAGCATTGTTATAAAGGTTAAAATATAATCTTTAAAAGGCTGCCATCCTTTGACTGTGCTTAACTCCATTGAAGCCGTTGAGTGCAAATAGCAGTAAATGGGTGCATAGCATTGAAATTTCATTATAAATGTTGTAATGTACTAGTTATGCATAGTGCAGTGAAGCACATTTAAGAGTAAATTTAGTAATTATAGGTAGTTCTTCCATTTGTATACCATCATTTCTCTGGCAGCATTTTCCCAAGGACAGTATTTTGAGCTATACTTCTGATGCAGCTCAGATGGCACAGCACGAGACTCTTAATCTCAGGGTGATGGGTTTCTGTACACTGAAGTAGCTTAAAAAAACAAGTAGCTAAAAAGCTGTAAGCTTATCACTTCAGTAAGGAACATAGCCATTTAGCTCACTCTTTAAGCTCCTCCATATGAAGCAGTCCCTGATAATGATTTATGGTTCTGAGTACAGATAGGCTTATAAGTAGATAAAACACTGGAAATTATGATGGACAATGAAATTCAAATACACATCTTCTTTCCAAGGTCTAGGGTTCCAAGGATTCTGATTTCTGAACTTAGGTAAAGGTACCCCTGCCCGTACGGGCCAGTCTTGACAGACCCTAGGGTTGTGTGCCCATCTCACTCAAGAGGCCGGGGGCCAGCGCTGTCCGCAGACACTTCCGGGTCACGTGGCCAGCGTGACATCGCTGCTCTGGCGAGCCAGAGCCGCACACGGAACGCCATTTACCTTCCCGCTGGTAAGCGGTCCCTATTTATCTACTTGCACCCGGGAGTGCTTTCGAACTGCTAGGTTGGCAGGCGCTGGGACCGAACAATGGGAGCACACCCCGCCGCGGGGATTCGAACCGCTGACCTTTCGATCGGCAAGTCCTAGGCGCTGAGGCTTTTACCCACAGCGCCACCCGCGTCCCTGAACTTAACAAGGCACCAATTGCCTAATAAAAAAAGTGCAAGCCAAGTTTATAACTACAACACTTACATGGCTGTAGAGCTTTCTCCAAGCCTTCATAGTAACACCAATTTTCTGCATTCCGATCAATAAGCTCTTTATAGACTTCAGAAGCTTCTTTCAATCTTCCCAACTTCAACAACATCTCTCCTAAAGTAGTAATAAAATCGCAAACCAGATTTAGTTAAGGGAAACAGCCTGCAGGTGGAAGGTGAAGTCTTCAACTCTGGAAGCCTGAAAGAGCCAGTTAGCCACAGTGATGATGACACTGACCGACTACTCTGCAGAAAGCTGCTCAGAAACTGTGCGGCAGCAACATCCCGCATCTGCCCCTGATCATAATACTCTCCCCACATCAGTTTCTACCCAGCATGGGCAGTGCTGATGTGATATGGAATGAGCATTCTGATTAGGATAATGAGACAGGTCTTGCTGCGTCTGTTCAGCGCTGCCCTGAGTCACCCAGCGACTTACTGTAATGATTTCATGGTAAGTTCCGGCACCTGTTTTTCTTGAAAACAAGAACTGCTTAAGAGGTTTTCTTGCCATCAAGAGGTAAATAAATTTTGTTAGATAAATTAAAAAAATACAAAAGGATGGTGGTGGTGCTCAGCTTGCCTTTCAAGCTCACCAGGCAGTTTGGTGAAGAAGAAGAGTTTGGATTTGATATCCCGCTTTATCACTACCCTAAGGAGTCTC
Source organism: Podarcis tiliguerta (assembly GCF_965153285.1). Taxonomy (NCBI): domain Eukaryota; kingdom Metazoa; phylum Chordata; class Lepidosauria; order Squamata; family Lacertidae; genus Podarcis; species Podarcis tiliguerta. The sequence continues at coordinate 81,725,366 of NC_139540.1, read as the reverse complement.
AAAGCGGCTAACATTCTCCTTTCCCTTCCTCCCCCACAACAAACACTCTGTGAGGTAAGTGGGGCTGAGAGACTTCAGAGAAGTGTGACTGGCCCAAGGTCACCCAGCAGCTGCATGAGGAGGAGCAGGGAATCGAACCCGGTTCACCAGATTACGAGCCGACTGCTCTTAACCACTACACCATGCTGGCTCTCTGGTGACAGCCTGTTGTGGAAGCCCTCGCAGTGATGGAATGGGAGCCCTGGGCATGATGAAGCAGACAGGGATGGGCGCTATAGGGTATCTTTTTAATCTAGAGTAGCCTTTCCTTTAAACTGTTTGAACATTTCAGACAAATGTTTATGGACTGGCATGTGTCTGCACAGTGTGTGCAAGCATGTCTGTGTGATGTTTATATTACACACACAGAGTCCCCCCAAAAACACTTAATGACAAGGGGGAAACGTGATCCTCCTCTAGGTTTAATGGTCCACAGCTCCCTAGACTGAACCACCTCACAGACCAAGATTCACGTGAAGGAATATTTTAAGCATGTGAAAAGGAAAAAGAAGTATTACCTTTTATTTCATCTATCATGAGCTTGTCACATATTTGCCTCTCGTAAGTTTCTATGTGTTCCAGAGATTCTTGAAACAGATCTGCCTCTCTCATAACTTGATTCTGGTACAATATTAATTCACTATATTCATAGTCTATTTTATTAGGAGGGATCTGGAAAATAAGAGAAGAGTTAACATTTAATCTGCCCCAGAAGACTAACTTCACAAAAGTTCTTTTTTGGTTAATAAAGGGACACTGGATAGTTGAATTAGAACTTGGAAATGAACAGTCATTTAAAAGAATTCTTGCCTTGAAAAATGACAAAGCAGTAAGTTGATCTCCTCAATTATCCTCTCAACTATTGTCACTCATATTTGCTTCTTTTCTTAGGATACATTTTTTACTCTGGTATCAAAGTACAGTGGTGCCTCGCAAGACGAAATTAATTCGTTCCACGAGTCTCTTCGTCTAGCGGTTTTTTCGTCTTGCGAAGCAACCCTATTAGCGGCTTAGCGGATTAGCGCTATTAGCGGTTTAGCGGCTATTAAAGGCTTAGCGGATTAGCTGCTAAAAGGCTATTAGCGGTTTAGCGGCTTAGAAAAAGGGGGTGGGGAGCGAAAAAAAATCTCAAGACTCACAAGACATTTTCGTCTTGCGAAGCAAGCCCATAGGGAAATTCGTCCTGCGAAGCGCATCGAAAAACGGAAAACCCTTTCGTCTAGCGGGTTTTCCGTCTTGCGAGGCATTCGTCTTGCGGGGCACCACTGTACATCTATACTGTACTATTCATACTTCATGCATACATGCTTTCCAATTTTAAAAAGAGATGCAGCAAGAGGAGAAACAAGTCTCCTCCTGCCATGCATTATAAAGGGGGGACCTGTATTTTGAACCCAGGTATATAAAACCCCAATACAAAGTATTTTGATAGCGTTATCCCTCACTGAAGTACCAAAAATGCCACAATGTTCCAGGTTCATATTATTCCAGGGAAAAAAAAGCATTTACAGTGGCACCTCAGTTCTCGAACATAATCCGTTCCGGAAGTTTGTTTGACTCCCGAAACCATTCAAAAATCAAGGCGCGTCTTCCAATTGGCTGCAGGAGCTTCCTGCACTCGGTCGGAAGCCATGGAAGCAATGTCGAACATTTGGCTTCCGAAAAACATTCAGAAACCGGAACACTTCCAGGTTTGCAGCGTTCGGAAGCCGATTTGTACAGGTGCCAAGCCGTTCCGAGTACCAGGGTACCACTGTATATGATTCAGGAAGTGAATAATTCCACCCACCAGCATAAATTATAAACAGATGCTTTGAACTGAATTTGTGTGCCACCTGACAACACCATTTGTCAATTCTTCATGATATCGTGGCTTAATGGTTTCCATTTAAATTTAGCTTCTTCACAGAAAAGTCTTATTTCAAATTGACAACAAAATTATTAGAGGGACCTGTAGAGATCAAATTTGATCCACCCATCAAGAATGACAGCTTTACAGACAACTCACAATACTCTTCTGGTATTCCACCAAGGACAAAGTACAAAGACTTGCGTATGTTGAACCACCTGTGTGCGTTGCCCGTGGCATCCTATTTTTTAATTTCAGGTGTATAATGTATCACAATCTCTGGTACTTGATTAGCTTATCATTCCACTAACATAACTGACGCTATAAGGGATTTGATACTGACTGTACAATAAATGGAAACATTTCATAAAACAATGGCACATCTTCTTTGCTTTATGTCCCAAAGTTGTAATTCTTTCGAACAATGGATAGAAAAACAGAAAATAAGTAATCATTCTGACTACAGTAGACTTACTCAGATTCTTAACTGTGTACAATAATTGACATTTTTAAAAGATCTTACCTGCTGAGTTTTTCTAAACTCTTCCAGTAATTTTAAGGCCATATCATAATCTTTTAGCAAATGATATGCAATTGCATATCCAATCCAAGAAGCCCTCTGCGTGGGCCGCAGCTGCAGCAGCTGATACCTGGTCTCCTTTAAAGAGATAATGAATATAAATATAATCTACCAAATAATTAATTTTGCCATTCTTCACCAACAGTGCAAAAGGATTCTGTTTAGTGAAAAAAAGGATGAAGACTTAAAAGCAAAGAAAACTAGAAAAGCTCAGCTGGACTTCTTGTTAAATACCGTATTTTTTGCTCCATAGGGCACACTGGACCATAGGGCGCACCTAGTTTTTAGAGGGAGAAATAAAGGGGGGGAATTAATTCCCCCCACCCCCAGGTCCAGGAGCGGCGGCAAGATTGCGCGCAACCTTGCCGCCACTCCCAGAGCTTGCAGGGCTGGGGGTGGGGAAGCCTGAGCTTCCCCCAACCCCAGCCCCCAGAACAGGTCCAGGAGCAGCGGCAAGATTGCATACAACCTCACTGCCGCTCCCGAAGCTTGCGGGGCTGGGGAAGCCAGAGCTTCCCCTGACCCAAGCTCCCAGAACAGGCAGCTATCCGCAAGCCTTCTGAGCGCAGCGGGAACACCCGCCGCGCTCCGAAAGCTTGCGGATGGCTGCCTGCAGCCCGGCAAGCGCAGCGGGAATTGGTGCTGCGCTCGCCGGGCTTCAGGCTGCTGTCCGCAAGCCTTCGGAGCGCTCCAAAGGTTTGCAGATAGCGGCCTGAAGCCTGGAGAACGAGAGGGGTCGGTGCACACCGACCCCTCTCGCTCTCCAGGCTTCAGCGAAAGCCTGCATTTGCTCCATAGGACACACACACATTTCCCCTTCATTTTTGGAGGGGGGGGGGAGTGCATCCTATAGAGCGAAAAATACGGTACTTATAATTGCAGCCCAACCTCTGACCTTAACTATGTTTACTAGCAAGTAAATTTACAATTTGCCACTGTCACTGCCACTCCTCCAGAATTAAAGAATAGTGTTGCAAGTAGCAATGGAAGGTACTACATCAAGAACGGTTTTCCATTTTGCCATGTGCTACAATTTTGTAAAATCCCCCCCCCCAATTGTTCTGTACAATGGTGGTTTTGAACATGGCAAATAAATCATATACCCATAAGATGGTGCCCAGATAACGTTGGCATGTCCATTTCCCCAACCTAATTAAACTCAAATGCTCCTCTCAACTCTAGTAAATATTCAGAGAGCACTTTGCAAGTTTTCGGTTAAGCTCAACACAAAAACCGGAGGAATTACTTACTCTGTAGCCTTCAAGATCCCGCATTTGGATCTGCAACAGTGAGAGATCTCTTAGAATTTGTAGATTGTCTTTATCTAATTTCAGAGCATTTCGATAGCACTTAATAGCTTCATCATATTTTTTATCAGAGCGCTGCAGGAGTCCATAAACATGCCAACCTAACAGAGTTAAGGAAATGGACTGTTTTTTTTGGGGGGGGGGGGAGTTGGAGACAAATGTTTATAGTCCTGAAAGGATTCATAAATGAGTGTTATTCATTTATCTCAACTTAAGAGCATGAGCAAACACATATTATAATGAAGGATTTATATAGCCATAGGAGCGATTTCAAATACAAAATACAATGCAGGAGTTAGCAATATGATGTGGCATTTAATAGCACTTTGATGTGAACAATGTTTTTGCGCAGGCATTCAGCATTAATGGTACAGTTGTGCACCTGCCAGTTAAATGTTAAATTGCCGTTTTACCATAGCACTTCAACAGAAAATTGTGGAGAAGTTCCTTGGGTTAAAGAAGTCCAAAGTGCTCAGCTGTCTGGGAATCAAGACATCCTGGCACCTAGAAAACTGAAGTATTCCCGAATCCTAGTGAGAGCTTATTCCTCATGAAAAATCTCCCATACTACAGTGGTGATGCAACCCTTCTGGACACTGCTAGACAAAGGCACAGATGAACTGGAGGTCAAAGGTAAAGATAAGGTTTTGCTCCCATGCCAAGTTTGTATATGACTAAGCCATCGGATACTCTGGTGCCATAAGCCAAGGGAGGAGGAAATCATGTGATATTAGGTATTCTTCATTTTCACAAAATACAGTGGTGCCTCGCAAGACGAAATTAATTCGTTCTGCGAGTTTTTTTGTCTTGTGAATTTTTTCGTCTTGCGAAGCACCACTGTGCATTGACGGTTTCCCATAGGAATGCATTGACAGTTTTCAAAAAAAGGCGCAAGACGTTTTCGTCTTGCAAAGCAAGCCCATAGGGAAATTCGTCTTGCGAAGCAACTCAAAAAACGAAAAACTCTTTCGTCTTGCGAGGCATTCGTCTTGCGAGGTACCACTGTAGCCTATTACTTGTTTAGACCATGAGGTGAGGTGAGGCTGAGGTGATGTATGGACAAAACATATTATTTTCCTTAAAATTATTTCCTTAAAATTAAAACAGTGTTTTTGCTACCTGCCTTTCTGCAGAATGACTCAAATTCAAGGAGGCTAAGCAGCTGAGAAGATGAAGCAGCTGCATGTCAGAAGGACAGAAGCATGATATGAAGGAAGTTCTTGACAACTGCTCTGTGAACCGAAAGCCAGGAGAAGGCCAAGCAGGCCAGAGGAGACGCCAGGAGCCTGGCCCCTCCTGCTCCAGCTGGAAGTTTTTCTCTGCCACAGAGTCATTGGCTGCCATGGGCCCTGGGGGAAGAACCCCACCTCCCTGGATTAGTAATCTGGGTGTGTTTTAATAGGCACTGATGTTGTTTGCAAGTTCCTTTGACAGATTTGTACCCTCAAAAGTCGGCTGTAGGTCAGGGGTGGGAAGTCCCTGTGGGCAGATCCAGAACTGGCCGGGGCTCTGCAAACCGTGTGAGCAGGTGGGTGGCTTCAACCACCTTCCCATCCCCTGACATTACAGGATGTCAAGTAATTCAAAGTTCAAGAAGCATCTGTAAAGGAAGAATCAGAAGCATGCTTTGCGGGTGCTCAGAATTCTTCCTTTATTTGAGGCCTGGACTTTCCTGTGCCCAGTGCCATATATTGTTACATCAGGCCCAGGAAAGAGAAAACAGCCTGGGGAGCAAACATCTGAGGCTTAGAGGGCTAACTAGGCCCACGGGCTGGAGATTTCCGCCCCTGCTAAAAACGAGCATCACTGGAAAAACCTGCATTCAAATTCCCACTCCACCATGAAACTCACTGAGTAACCTCAGGCAGTGGCTCTTTCGGCCTAATCTATAAGGCTGGTGTCTAGGGCAGGAGTCCACAGGATCCGGCCTGCCAGAATATAAGGGTCCCCCATCCCTGCAGAAACAGAATGGCATAGTAAACATCAAACGTTTTGTGCTGACCTACAGTAAGTACCCAGGAATCCAGTGTTATGACTAATACCCTGCATTTTAGAATTTCCTAAATTTAACAGATTACATATCAAATTAAGTTGTTAGACCAGGAGTGGCTCATCTATGACCCACCAGTTGTTGTGGGACTAGAATTCCCATTATCCCTGATGGTTGGCAGGGAGTTGGAGTCCCAACAATATCTAGATGGCCACAGGTTAGCCACAGGTATGTTAGACAATATCTAATGGCCTAATCTATACATTTAAATATAAAATGCTCAAATTTGTTACATAACAAAGTATTCACTGGATAATAATTGAGAGGGGTAGAGAAAGAGGATTTCAGAACTATTAGGAAAAATTGAAATTGGTGTACTATTTGAAAGGATACACACATGACTTTTTACATCATTACGAAGGCCTTTGCGAACAAATGCATATGCTTCTTCTTTCTTCCCTAAACAATTCAAGGTCAGTCCTTTCATAGCCAAAGTTTCTGTAAGAAATATTTTATAATGTAAGAATCAAGTTAAACAACACACGTGTGATAAGTTTCACTGTCCCCATCTAATAATAATAATAATAATAATAATAATAATAATAATAATCCAAGCAACTCTTGGGAATACAGGGATGCAAACACAGGTATTCTCACCATCCCACACATCCACAAAAGCTTCTCATTCACTATTTTGTGGGGTGGGGCAGCTAAGTCTAGAGCACACAGAAGAATGTGTACATCATCTTGCTCTGCAGAATGGAAGGAGAAAACACTGCCCCACTCCCCAAACAAAGCAGTTCTGAATCAGAGTAAATCAAAGTGAAATTATTCAAGCTTAACTCAGTAATAACCTATGACCAACAACTATCATGGAACATGCATTCATTTCCAGAAACCAGAGAGTTCTGATCTCTACACCTTCAGAACAGAGTGGTAGGAGAAAGTGTAACAGTTCAGGATACAGATTGTACCAGTATAAAACAAAACAAAGACTACCACAAAAGGGAACAGGTTTTATATTGTAATGAGCTTTCAGACTTCTGGTGAGGATGCCCCCATATTAAAATACACAAACACACAAGCTGTGCAAGAAACATCTAGCATGTGAGAGAAAAGGCTGTAGTTCAGCTAATTCCCAATTTTGCTAGTTTTCTACTTATTTATAGATATAGGAGCAAAATCTACCATCTGCAGTTTGAAATGGCACAATTCACCTTACCACCTCATTCTTTTGTACATGTACACCAGACCAAGACTGAATTCTCTAAGGTTCTACTGAGAAGCATTGTCTGAAATTCCACAGGTGCCAGGAACATTTTGCAACTGGTGCAGATCCAATTTCACCCAAGTGACAATGCCTCGTCTCTAGGTTTGGCGACTGACATCTCCATCTGGCTAGCAGGCTGCAGCATTTTCTGCTACTGCACACCCCCACATCAAAAGATGCTGCTGCATGCCAGCCAGTCGTCCGATCATGGGAGATTTCTTGTCGTTTTATTCTGAATTGTTTTATTTGATGTTTTAATGTGCTGTAAACCGCTTTGACATTTATCTTTAAAATATAAGTTGGTATAGAAAAGGAATAATAAGAAATGTCACTGCCAAAAAAGGCAACTAGACAGTCTGTTGTGGCAAACGTAACCTAGGTTTAAGGTGCCATTTGGCACTTAGCTTATGTGGCTGAGTTTCTACCACTGCTCAGAAGAAAAGGCTTGTTCTAAATTATTTCAAGATACTTAAAGTTTAAAATTTATCATTTAAATGGTGTAAAACAAACACTCTGAATATCTGCTGGGTAAACAAACAGTTTGCATCCTTTAAGACAGGGACGTCCAACTCCAAAGAGATTGGAATAAAAAACTGGAACAAAAATTGAGAAAGAGGGAAAGGATTTGCTGAATTAGCTAATTTGAACTAGAATACAAAAAAGGGAGGTGTGAGGAAGTCGAGGAAACAAGTAAATGAAAGATAAAGATATGGAATTTGGATGTGTTTTTAAATGTTTTTGTTTTTTCTTGTTGTTTTGATGTACTGTTTTTCTTTCTATTTTTGATGTATTGTTTGTTTAAAAAGTTTTTATTGCTTTTTCTTTTTTTTCTCTCATACTTTCTTTCTGTAACTATAAAACTTCTAATAAGTATTATTAAAAGTAAATAAATAAAAAACTGGGGGGAGCGGAGGTTCAGGTCAAAGTTGTTGAGCTTTTTTTAGGGGAGGGGATACAAAAATGTTGAACTTTAATAAAAAGGGGGAAACTCCGTCTTCCGTTCCAGCGATCATGCATGAATGGAGGATGGGGCAAGCTGGGTGCTCTTTTGCCACCGGAAAGGAAAGGGAGCCCAAACCACCTGAGGATTAACCACTAGATCACAATCAACCTGTTAGACACCCCTGCTTTAAGAAAATGAATAAATTAAATTAATAATGCACTTACCTCCATGCTCAGCAAACTTTGGATTGGAAAGGATCATCTTACAGAATTTGAGTCCATTTTTGTACTGTTTTTGTTCATAACATTTCTAGGAAGGGGAAAAAATAAGATTAGGTTACACCTATCTTAAAAAGTAATCTCTTACTTAACTTAGTATCACAATTCATTAGCTTCTTCAGTGGCACTTCAAATCACTGACAAGATTGCCTTTTAATGAGATCTCTGAGGGTCAAACTATATAACACAATCAAATATATGCAGGGAAACTGACAGTAATTTTCAAAAATTAAAAACAGCAGTGGGAGAGAATAGTTCTTAACTTTTTTTCCTTTTCCTTACCTGCCATCTCCCCTTGCTAAATGCCTCCAGGTGTCCAATAAGAGTTTTGACAGGCAAACTGGGCCATACAAGTTATAGTTCAGCAATGATTTTATGTGAACAATAAAAGCTCTCTCTCTGCTCTTCCCCTGCTCCTGCCATACCTCTGGGCAACAAGTCAGGAGTCTGGCTTGCTATGATGTTCAAACCAGGAGCTGTGGTTTATTTCCTCCAAACAAACCATCAGCAGAATGCAAAGAACAAACCTTTGTTACCACTCATGGTTTGCTTAGAGAGAAACAAACCACAAATCCAGCTTCAGGAATCACAAGCTGGACTCTGGCTTGCTGCTTGGTGATGCAGCAGCAGGAGTGGGGAAGGAGTGAACTTCTCAGTAGCTTGAACCAGTGTACAGTACATCCAAATTAAACAAGTCTGTTTTCAGCCATGCAATATGTGAACCAGGCCTGTGTGTCTCTGACGCCCAAGTCAGAAAAGAGTTGGCTTAATTTGCTTTCCAACAGCAATTGTCTGTTGAATTTAAATTTTCCTATGTTCTTGTTAGAAATGCCATCAAACCCAGTGGGGCTTACTTCTGAGTAAGCCTCCATAGACTTGGAGTTTCTAAGTTGCGGAAATCATGGTGAGATTTGTAGCAGGGTGGTTTTTATTCCAGACTCTTTGCCTCTAGGTCTACCAATCATCTTTGCTCTGGCTCTGCCCACCAATGTTATGCATATCCCAGCAGATTATCCCCCTAAGTGAAAAAAGTTACCCACACCTACACAAACCAACTCCACTTCTCCCCATTTTCCCAGTAAAATACAGTATTAAAACCAAGCAGTTTTACAAAGGTTGGAATCTGACAGATTAAAAAAACAAAACTTTTTGACTGCTCATATATAATCAAACACTGCCCACATGTTTAACATGGTAATTTATTAGTACAAGAAAGGGGGTGTGTGGAAATGTCAATTACAAAAAATGAGTGTCTTTTAGAAGACCCCAGAAGCATTTCAAAACACCATGTGGAGGCCCCTTCACCCCACACCTACTGATTTATTATTGTCTTGGTGCCTGGGTCATCCAGTACATTGTGATGACTGGTTTTGTACGCTTCCTTTTGAAGCTTTAGATGCTGCAGTGACAGCACACTGACTGCTAGGGTAGATCTACCGCTTCATGGGGAAGGAAAGCTGCAAGGACCCAGGGTGCCTGTTTCTAAAGGAAGGTTGTGGGCACAGGTGACCCTAACTCCTCCTAAGTTGGGGAAGCAGAAGAGGAGCTGGCATGCATGGTTAACATGCAGAATGCAAGTTGGCTTCTGAACACAACCCACTCCCCCAAAACGACTGAAAGGGTTTTGTACGTTTGGGGCTTCAGGGGGAGCTAAGAACAGAGGCTGGGGACCTGATTTAAAATGCGGCTGAGGAGGTGAAAAAGGTGCAGCATGATCCTAAGCTGTTCTACCCAGTCTCGTTTGCTTCAGAACTTATTCCCACTAGAGCGAGTTTAAGGGATGCAGCTTTTCAGGGTGTTCAATGGGAAACAAGCCCCGCTGTGTCTAATGCAGCTTTACTGGGGTTGCAGCTGGACAGCATAATCCTATTGCATACTCATTTAAAATTAAACCCTGTCGTGTTCATGGGGTTGTGGAGTTGGAGGCGGTCCTTTGCATACAGTTATGACCATAACTTGGGTGGCTTTCAAAGAGGGCTCATCCCCACTCATGGAGGAAGAAGGGGCTCTCTGGGATACCAGCCAGGCTGGCAGGGCTCTGTACACAAGAGGCTCGGATCCTGCCAGCTGGCTTCCCTTGGGGAAGCCCCTGGCGGGCCCAGCTGGAAGGCTGGAACAAATCCTGCACTTCTCCCGTGTCCTCGGTCCTGATGAAGCCACCGCCGTGATCTCCAGCGAAGCGTGGGATATTCAGGGTGGGTGGCTGGGAGAGAGCAGGATGAGGCCTCCGGAGGAAGGCCAGCAGGCAGATTTAACAAACAAACCAAATGCACAAATGATCTGCTGCCTGCAACTGACAGCAGAAGGGCGTGGGGGGAAGAGAGCGAGAGCCTAGGGCCGGATTTAGGTTTGATGCGGCCCTAAGCTACTAATGGGGCCCTTTATATGTCCAGCTGTCCTTTGGCAACAACAAATTGTCACTGTTGAATATATGCTATATGGTAATGTATGGACCTAACAGCCATTTGCACATAACAAAAATAGGTATTTTATCAAAGTAATTGCTGAACTGAAATACAATTAAGAAGAAGCATATTACTAGTGAGAGACAATTAAGAAGTACATTAATAGTAGTATATTTAGTAGTATATTTTGGAGGGGGGGCCCAAGCTATAGCTTGTTTAGCTTATCCGTAAATAAGGAGGGGAGCCGAGAGAGGCCTCCGCGTCCCTCCTCCTTCCGAGGGGAGGCCCGGAAAGGTGCCTGGACGGAAAGGAGGGCTGGGTCGGGGGGCTCAGCTCCAGGGCAGGCGCCGCACAAAGGGAAGGAAGGCGGGGGGGGGGTGACGAGGGTGCTGCCCCACCCCAGGCGACCCCCCACCCCACCCCGAGGAAGGCCCTGCCCTCTCTCCTCACCAGGACCCTCTTGAAGAGGTTGCTCTCCTTGGGCGGCAGCGGCGCGGCAGGCATGGCGGGGCTTCGCCGGCAGCCCGCGATGGCCCGGGCGGGCGCGGCCGGCCCTCAGCTCCCTCGCCCCGGCCCGGCCCAGCGCCGCGCAGCCCGTCGACCCCTCTCCTCCAGGCCGACGCCGAGCCCTCCGGAGCGCCCCTAGCGGCGGCGGCCGGGCGTGAGGGGAAGCGGCTTCCCTTCCCGCTGCGCCTCAGGCCCGGAGGAGGAGGAGGAGGCGCCGCCGCCGCGTGGGCCGTGGAGCCGGAGGGAGGAGGGGTTTCGCGGGAGGCCGCGGCTCTCGCCTGACGGGGACACGGCCCGAGGGGCAGCGAAAGGCCTCAGGAGGCGCGTCGGGACTATATAGGCCGGGCAAGCTTCCCGTTGAGGGAAAGAAAGCAGAGCTGAGGGAATTTTTATTGGGGGGGTGAGTGTCTCATAGTGAGAGAGAGAGAGTGAGAGAGAGAGAGAGAGAGAGAGAGAGAGAGTGTGTGTGTTTGTGTGTGTGTGTGTGTGTGTGTGTGTGTGTGTGTGTGTGTGTGTGTGTGTGTGTGTCTTCACTGCCCAAAGACCTCCAGAGACAGGGAAACGGTTCTCGAGAAGGACGCGGCGAGGAAGAGGTTAACCGGAAGCGGCACTCTGGCCTTCTGGGACTTGTAGTCGTCAGTGGCTCTGGGAGCTTCGTCGTTTCGCGAGGACTTCCTCGTTCCCGAGGGAGCGGGGCGGGGGTGTACCTGGGCTCGCAGAAAATTTCTAATATTATGGATGCTTGTAATTTTCCCTAAAACTCCTCCTCCTCCTCCTCCTCCTCCTCCTCCTTCTTCTTTATACCCCGCCCATCTGTTTTTTTATAAATAATTTTTATTAAGTTTCTTACAAATATAACACGCACCACAACAAAAGAACAAAGAAAAAAGAAAAAAATCACAAATATAAACAAACAAACGAAAAGAACAATGTACCAGTAAATACCTAAACAACACAAATTAATTAGTTATTTAAACTTCTGTCCTCATAAACACGTTTGGGACTTCCTCCGAGCTCTCCCATCTGATTTTCCTTGTAAATAAAATGTAGCAGTTTTCTGATATCATTTTTAAAACACAGTATTCCAATTAAAATAAAATTTCTTAACTTTTATTAAAGTTCTAAGTCTTATTTATTTAATTAACTCTTAATTTAGTCCTAGGCCTGTTTTGGTACCTTCAAGTAATTTCTGATTTTCAATATCACAGCATTTATTCAAATAGTCTATGAATTTCTTCCACTCTTCTTGGTATTCCTCTTCTTTCTGGTCACGATTCTTCCAGTAAAGTCAGCCAGCTCCATATATTCCATCATTTTCACCTGCCATTCTTCCACAGTTGGTAGTTCTTGTGTTTTCCATTTCTTGGCTATTAAAATTTGAGCAGCAGTTGTGGCATACAAAAATAACTTTACATCTTTCTTGGGCAGTTCAGAACCTATTATTCCAAGGAGAAAGGCCTCTGGTTTTTTAATGAATGTATATTTCAACATTTTTTTTAATTCATTATAAATCTTTTCCCAGAATTCTCTCACCTTGGGGCATGTCCACCACATGTGATAAAAGGTACCTTCCTTTTCCTTACATTTCCAACATATATTATCACAACTATGATAAATCTTGGCTAATTTAACCGGAGTTAAGTACCATCTATACATCATTTTCATTATATTTTCCTTTAACATCGTACATGCAGTAAACTTTACCCCTTTCTTCCATAATATACCCCGCCCATCTGGCTGGGTTTCCTCAGCCACTCTGGACGGCTTCAAACAAAATAATAAAATAATCTGTTAAACATTAAAAGCTTCCCTAAACGGGGCTGCCCTAAACAGCCCTTCTCATCTTGCAAACTCATAAATATGAACAACCTAAAGTAATGGTTGACTCCATTGAGTACAGTAAATATAATAAAATTAAGCATGCACGTCTGAAGGAGAGCAAAAGTGTGTTCTCTTCTTCGACAGCCCTCACCCCATTTCCTTTTCTAATGAATAAAAGTATATTCCAGTTTAGTTAAATAAAACCATCAGTCAGCACAACAAATACAATTAACATTTATAAATCACACAGGGCATTTGGGGAAACCATTTTAGAGGATATTGGAGGTAGGAAATGTTTCCAGATAAACAGAACGAAGGAATACACAAGTAATACATTAGGTTTTAATCCTAGATCCATGGGTGCTCACAGCTTGTGTGGTGGAATGGAAGGTGGGGGCCCTAGGCTGAGGCTGCTAAAATGAGGGGGAAATACAGTGGTGCCTCGCAAGACGAAAAGAATCCGTTCCGTGAGTCTCTTCGTCTAGCGTTTTTTTCGTCTTGCGAAGCAAGCCCATTAGCGGATTAGCGCTATTAGCGGTTTAGCGGCTATTAGCGGCTTAAGGGATTAGCGGCTTAGCTGCTAAAAGGCTATTAGCAGCTTGGTGCCTTAGATAAAGGGGGTAGGGAGCGGGGGAAAAACCCCAGGAATCACAAGACATTTTCGTCTTGCGAAGCACCTCCAAAACGGAAAACCCTTTCGTCTAGCGGGTTTTCCGTCTTGCGGGGCACCATTGTAAAAGGTTCACTAAAACCAGTGAAACTTCCTCCTTAGTCAATGGGGGTGGATCTGGCTTAGAATTCCTGCTCAGATTTAAGCAGCAATCCTATGCACAAGAAGATGCCCTGTATAGTGTGGGCCTGCATTTCTAGTCCCTGGCTGTGTGTTCGTACTACACTATTATTATTATTATTATTATTATTATTATTATTATTATTATTATTATTATCATTATCATCATCATCATCAGACACTTCTGACCTGCCAATTTGGCCAGCTTGGGCCGGGCGTTTTGCTAAAAGACTTCTAGTGTATTGGAAGCTAGAATTTGTGTCAGTACCGATGGTCAGCCAAGAAAGGTCCGTCTAATTAAAGCTATGGTTTTGCCAGTAGTGATGTATGGAAGTGAGAGCTGGACCATAAAGAAGGCTGATCACAAAAGAATTGATGCTTTTGAATTATGGTGCTGGAGGAGACTCTTGAGAGTCCCATGGACTGCAAAATCAAACCATTCTGAAGGAAATCAGCCCCGAGTACTCACTGGAAGGACAGATCCTGAAGCTGAGGCTCCAATACTTTGGCCATCTCATGAGAAGAGAAGACTCCCTGGAAAAGACCCTGATGTTGGGAAAGATGGAGGGCACAAGGAGAAGGGGATGACAGAGGACGAGGTGGATGGACAGTGTTCTCGAAGCTACCAGCATGAGTTTGACCAAACTGCGGGAGGCAGTGGAAGACAGGAGTGCCTGGCATGCTCTGGTCCAGGGGGTCACGAAGAGTCGGACACGACTAAACGACTGATGGCATTTGTTAAGTGAATCCCACCCACTGTGTTGTTCAAACACTTTGTTAAACTGATATAAGTGAAGCAGTGGAAAGCAATACTAGTCTTTGAATCCATGTCTTTAAAATAAACATCAGTTTATGCAGCAACGCCAGGCAGAGATCTTAGTAAATTTAAATAGTCATATTCTGGAACTTAATAAGGACTCAGAAATTCTGCAGCGGTGGGAATACTTTTTATTTTTACTTGGAACCATGCGCAGCATGAAGTTATGTGTCTTGCTGCCTGCCATTTTTCAACCTTGTCTGAAATCTGCTCCAAATTTTCAATTTTTAAACTCAAACTCTATGGACAAGCTATTGATCCAATGTATTAAGGGTCGCACATTCCTCCTTGAATTCCAAAATCCTTCCCACTTCCTCTGTTCTTCTGATCCTCTTATCTATGGTTTCAACATTTAATTTTGCTACTCCAGGCTGCTAGTGTCATGACGTGTATGTCTGAACCTACATGCATGTCCACAACACCCCTGTCTTCAACATACAGCTCTGAGAGGATTAAGACCTTTCGTGTGGGGTCTGTACATGTATCTGTTGAACATCGGTGTATAGCTTTAACCCTTAGGCCTAATAAAGATGGTCACACAACAAAGGAATGAAGATTGGTTTATTACGTGGAATGAAGATAGACTGGGTATACAGAGGCTGCTTCTGACAGCAAGGTTATACATATATTCGGGCACCAGATACATTCATTTTTTTTACCAATTTTATTACATTTCAACATCTCTAACCTATACAATCAAAACACAATTTCGTCTTTTTTCCTATTTTTGTCAACTTCCCACCCCTGTTCCCACAGAGTAGCTGCGTCTTTCCTCCTGCTTGCACTAGATGGGACAACCCACTGCAAATTACCGTATTTTTCGCTCTGTAAGATGCACCAGACCATAAGACACACCTAGTTTTTGTAGGAGGAAAACAAGAAAAAAAATATTCTGAATCGCAGAAGCCAGAACAACAAGAGGGATCGCTGCACAGTGAAAGCAGCGGTCCCTCTTGCTGTTCTGGCTTCTGTGACAGCTGCGCAGCCTGCATTCGCTCCATAAGATGCACACACATTTCCCCTCTTTAGGAGGGAAAAAGTGAGTCTTATAGAGCAAAAAATACGGCAAATCTCTATACCAAATGTCTTTCAGCCGGGGGGGGGGGTATCCACAAATAAAGTAAACTTCCTGACTCCACCCCTGGCGGGAAAGGAATTCTCTGGTTATGACACCAAAAATAATTGTGACAGAAAAGGCAACATCCTGGATATCCAGGGTGTACAAATTTTGGGCATGTGCGACATGGATTCTCAAAGAGGCTGCTTCTAGCTACTGCAAGCGGCTGCATGGCAGTCGTGTAGGGTGGCAGATAGGCCTTGCTTTTTATTATTATTGATTTATTTCATTTAACTAATGTATATACTACAACAGTCTCTGTGGTTTACAAAGATACAGTGAAAAAAGTTCTAATCAGAACTGTAAAACCAAACCTTGGTTAAGATGCCTGCCAGAATAACTAGCTCAATAGTTCAACAGTTTCTCGTGTGCTCTTCTCTTATAACATGCATAGACTGGCTTCATGCGGCGTAAATGCCTCTGCCATCTTCCAAGCTACTGAGTCCTCAATTTTGTCTGCTCAGAGAAAGTTCTATGCCTTTGGCTTCAGCCGTCCCGTGTATCAACATCTTTAGGCATCGCTCTTCAGTTGTCACCTTCTAGGTAGCAGCAAGTATTTCTGAAGTCCCTGATCAACACCCTGAGCTCTTCTTGGTGATTTGTTCCTAGGCAGTCAGCAGCACATAACATGCTTACACATAAGTAATCCCCACTGATTTAAAGGAGACTTGTCCCTTAGCAAACGTGCATAGGATTGTAGCTCTACAGTTCAATTGCGTACATGCCCATTCCATATCGAATGCCATTGGGTTGCATCCATTGGGTTGGGTCATTCCATATCAAGTGATCCAATTTTTTTACGTCATGTCATCCATTTTTTTATTAATATTTAGCACACTAGTTGAATGATCCGAACTAAGTTTAAATCTAACATTTTATTTATCTCGTCCTGTTTTTGAGTTATGGTTTGAAATTAAAAAATAAAATAAAAATGACAATTTTGGCCTTGCTGAACTACACAAAAACCTTAACAGCTCGGCCGAGAATTGAGATATTTCAAAATTAAAAATGCCAACGTCTTCAGAACTTCATGGGCTTTAAAACGATATGTCACATGAT
Source organism: Podarcis tiliguerta (assembly GCF_965153285.1). Classification (NCBI taxonomy): domain Eukaryota; kingdom Metazoa; phylum Chordata; class Lepidosauria; order Squamata; family Lacertidae; genus Podarcis; species Podarcis tiliguerta. The sequence goes on along the minus strand of NC_139540.1, from coordinate 81,708,594 downwards.
GGACTTTACATTTTAAAGTTACAAAATTTAAAAAGTGGTTAAAAAAATTAACGTGATTAAAAATTTCCAATAATTATATTAATTATTTAATATATTTCTAAGAGCAACCTGCAAATTTTGATCTTGATATCTCAATGGGATCACTTTTTTTAAAAAAAAAACACCAACACAAAACGTTTTGTACATACATGTCTGCCTTATTGGGTTCTGTTTAGGATAAATGGGTCTTATTGGAGTAAAATATAACAGAATAAAGAAGACTTCAAACTATAATACCAGTTACTTTAGGCATTTCTTTAGAAAGTTATTCAGTTAAAAGGTATCTGAAAAGTTATTCAGGCTTCTTTAAAAAAAATTAAAAATGGTGTGCCAAAGCATATAATAGAATTAACGCTTTGAAAGAATTCCTATTAGTACTTCATTTCATGAACATTACAGCAAAAAGCTTTATTTTCTGTCCTTCATCCCTGAGAGAAGGAAGCTAGTGAGTTTCCCAAGGACCTACTGCTTCCTCTGCAAAGCACCCGAAAAAAGCCAGAGGTGGTTTTTCCTGTAGGCCCTGGCACTCCATCCCCAAACACATCCATCTACTCTCCTTTTTGAGGAGTGTTAAGCTTTTTGAGGAGAGTTAATAAGAGTTAAGGCTGAGTTAAAACTTGTTGTTTGGGAAGGGTGCCATTTAACTACTGGCCTGCTATTGTTTATATTATATTATTATATTGTATTATATTATTGTATATTGTGTATTGTATTATTATTATATTATATTGTATGGTATTATTATATTGTATATTTTTGCTCCTTGTCTTTCATTAAGGGTGGACTAGTGTTCCCCAACCTTGGGCCTCCAGCTGTTTTTGGACTACAATTCCCATCATCCTTGACCACTGGTCTTGCTAGCGAGGGATGATGGGAGTTGTAGTCCAAAAACAGCTGGAGGCCCAAGGTTGGGGAACACTGGACTAAGTGATACTCGGAATAGACCCAATGAAACCAATGAACTTAAAGTTGATTTATTCCCGTGGGTCTGCTCCAAGAATGACAACCGCCCTGTATTTCTAATTTAGTCTGTTAACTGCCTGGAATTCTTAAAAGTAGAAAAGCAGTCGGAAGTATATAATAATAAGTATATAATAATTACCTAGGTTAAGATTTCAGCACCTTTTGGAAACCTAGTAAGGGGCCTTTTTCTTCGAGAAAGTTAAGAAAGTTCCTTAGAGAACATTAAGTTGAGGTATAACGAGCTCGTAAAGAGTTACGGTATAGCACCTATAATTCAAAAATACTTTATAATGGAAAATGACCCTGTTGCATCATTAAGTACAGTATTTGCATTGCCAGAAGTGCCCTGATGGGTATTCAGAGGCCCCGTTTAGCCAACATTTATTGAACATTAACTTCTCTTATTCGTCACAGCAGCAGCTATTGCTCAGAATCAGCAGGAAATGTGAGGAAGAGCTCAGAAGATAAATGGAATCAGAATTTTCCTGGAGCGGGGATAGTCTTCAAACTTGTTGAGGTACCAGCTGAAGGAGAAGAAGCAGAAGAAGTGAGGAGTACTGAGTACTATTTGGCTCAAATTGTATAAAACTAGAACATTACCACCTTTCATATATCTGGAATGAGGCCCAGGCATGTTCTTAAATCTTCATAAATACAAATACATTTCTTAACTGCCTCAGTAAGAACAGGAAAAGCCAAATTTACCGTATTTTTCGCTCTATGGGAGCTCTTTTCCCCCTCCAAAAATGAAGGGGAATGTGTGTGCGTCCTATGGAGCGAATGCAGGCTCCTTGGCTTCAGCGATAGCAACGCGAAGCCTCCAAAGCGCAGAGGGAGAGCTCCCCCTGCGCTCCGGAGGCTTCGCGTTGCTTTCGCTGAAGCCTGGAGAGCGAGAGGGGTCAGTGCGCACCAAGACTCTCCTGGCTTCAGCGAAAGGAACCCGAAGCCTTTGGAGCGCAGCGCGAGTTCCCGCTGCGCTCCAAAGGCTTCAGGTGGCTATCAGCGACACGCCTGTCATGCGAAGCCGGAGGAGGAACAGAAGGGACTCCTGTTCCTTCTCCAGCTTCGCTGAAGGGCGCTGCACCTTCTTCCTCTCTGCGCAGCACCTCTCCTGTGAAGAGAGAATTGCGCAGCGCCCCTTCAGCGACGCGCCTGTCCTGGAAGCCAGAGGAGGAACAGAAGGGTCTCCTTCTGTTCCTTCTCCAGCTTCGCTGAAGGGGCGCTGCGCAGTTCTCTCTCTCTTCACAGGAGAGGTGCTGCTCAAGAGAGGGAGAACTGCGCAGCGCCCCTTCAGCGAGGCGCCTGTCCTGGCTTCTGCCTTAGCCTCTTCCGGGCAGGGGGAGCCTTCATCCCGCTGCCCTGAAGAGGCTTGGCATGATTATCCCAGAAGCCAGAACAGCCACACGGTATCCCAGAAGCCAGATCCCTCTTGCTGCTCTGGCTTCTGGGATTCAGAATAATTTTTTCTTGTTTTCCTCCTCCCAAAACTAGGTGCGCCCTATGGTCCGGTGCACCCTATGGAGCAAAAAATACGATATGTTAGAACCCAAATTCATGTAGGACAGGTTATTTACGGAGTAAGCAACTTGATAACAATGCAATTGTTATTTAATTATTACATTTCTGTATCGCCGTATGTAGGTTTTTAAGTAGTTTACAAAGTTAACGCGCCAAAGTGAAAACAATATATTCATTTAGGACCTGTTCTAGTTCTGATTCTAATGTTTTAAACTATTTTTTAATGTTGTATTTTACATTGTTGTGACCCACCCTGGGACTTTGTGGTGAAGGGCAGGTAATAAACCTAATATTTTTCTTTAAAAACACCCAAGCATAAAAGTGGCAGGTACCAACACAGTTAAATGTCGGTTTAAAATACACACAGGTCTCGCTATCCGAACACAAGGCATTCTTGGGAAATGGTTTGTTAGGCGAGCATTCACATAACGAGTCCACCATTTCCACTGATTCTTATGGGGAAATTTAATGCATTCCCAACAATGGAATTTTGGCCCTAAAAGGTTGAAAAGCCTTGTAAAATCCCCGGAAAATCCCCTGAAACCTTGCAAAAGGCAAACAAGGAAGGGGAAAATGCTCATTTATTTGTCCTATCTCTCCCCTTAACTCCCTTCCCTCTCACCATGGCTGTTATGGATCAGTAAAACACAAAAAAGTAAGGCTTGTTTTAAGGCTGCTTATTTGTTTACAATAATATATTCAGATCCAGCTACAGTGGTACCTTGGGTTGCATACGCTTCAGGTTACAGACGCTTCAGGTTACAGACTCCACTAACCCAGAAATAGTACCTCGGGTTAAGAACTTTGCTTCAGGATGAGAAACAGAAATTGTGCTCCGGCGGTGCGGCAGCAGCAGGAGGTCCCATTAGCTAAAGTGGTGCTTCAGGTTAAGAACAGTTTCAGATTAAGAACAGACCTCCGGAACGAATTAAGTACCACTGTATTTGGATATCTGAATCTGGTGTGTATAGGCGAGGTTAGAGTACTAATTCCTCTTGTTTGGATAAATGAATTTTCATACAATGAGTTTTGGGATAACACGACCTGTATATAATCAAGACAGTTAAAATGCCTGGTTTTTTTGTTTGCTTTTTAAAGTCTTTGCCTGACACTTAAAAAGTTGGTGCCAAGTGAATTCTTCCAACTGGGCCACCGCGGCCACAAATCAGTAGCATGGATTTATCAAGAATAACCCAGATTTGTGTCCGGATTAAGTTTACCTTGTTATTGGTTGGGTTACTGAGTTAGTGGACTGTGGGAATGTACCTTATCTTGATTTCAGGAAAACAAAGTTCCACATAATATTTAGGTTCTCAAACTGGTTAAATTCAAGCTGGATGATAATACAATCAGGAGGATTTAGAGCTGGTTGGGAAATCACGCTCAAAAAGTACTCACAATGCTTCCTCATCAAACCTGAGGCAAGTTTCAAATGGGGTGCTACAAGATTCAACCTGGGCCCAATACTTCAACATTTTTATCAATGACTTAGATGTGGTGCTGTCCAGACTACAGTTCCCATAAGTCCCAATCAGCATGGCTGTGCTGTCTGGGACTGGTGGGAATTTTAATGCAAAACATCTGGAGGGTAAGGTGAATAACTGAAGGGCCTGTTAATGATGATTTAAACCAGCTCAATATTTAGCTTCCCTGTCACTTTCCTTAGCAAATATAGATAATAAACGTAAGTTCTATGTCCATACAAAGAAGGGAGGGGGGACCTTAAGTATGGTTTATCACAGAAAAACAATTAGGTATGTATTAAAAACTCCCACATGAAAATTCAAGAGAAATCGGAATTTCTGAAAACTTACTGATGGTGCATTTGTGCCCTTCTTCCTAATATCAAGAATGTACTAACAGCAAAAGCAGCGCTTTCCAAGGTGCAGGAGGCAAGAGCAAATCCACACCATTCAAGAATCTCTCCAAAGTAGTTGGCTCCAGTCACATATTCAAACATTCCTCCTGTAGAACAAAATGTAAAAAGGTAAAGGTAAAGGTACCCCTGCCCGTACGGGCCAGTCTTGACAGACTCTAGGGTTGTGCGCCCATCTCACTCAAGAGGCCGGGGGCCAGCGCTGTCCGCAGACACTTCCGGGTCACGTGGCCAGCATGACATCGCTGCTCTGGCGAGCCAGAGCCGCACACGGAAATGCCGTTTACCTTCCCGCTAGTAAGCGGTCCCTATTTATCTACTTGCACCCGGGAGTGCTTTCGAACTGCTACGTTGGCAGGCGCTGGGACCGAACGACGGGAGCGCACCCCGCCGTGGGGATTCGAACCGCTGACCTTTCGATCGGCAAGCCCTAGGCGCTGAGGCTTTTACCCACAGCGCCACCCGCTTCAAAACGTAGTAGCAATTAATGCTCTGGTAGTTTTAAGTCACTGTAAATCTGAAAGTACTGGGAGTTATCCAATTGTAAAACAACTAATTTTAGCTACTTCTAGCAATATTGATGTTACATTAAGTCATGGTTTCCGGGCATGTCCCAAGTGCTTCCATTGGCAAGAGAAGCAAGTTAGACTCTTGACAGAGGGGGAGCTGTTTTCTCAGAACAAGATTTTAGGAAGAGAGAAAGAACTAAATCTTTGTTGTTGTTGCTCCGAGACACGAGACGTCAGATCCTCAAGGAGGATTTGAGGTTCCCGTTCCTGGTGGCTCACCCAAAAATATCTGCAACTCTGGTCTACTAGCATCTAGTCCTGGGAGAAAATGATGGTCCTTGGGCAGCTCCCCCTCATTCTGGGTGGCATCCTGTACTTTGCAAGACTCTTAATTCTTTCTTCCAATTCTTGAGCCAGTGTGGTGTAGTGGTTAAGAGCGGTAGTCTCGTAATCTGGGAAACCGGGTTCGATTCCCCGCTCCTCCACATGCAGCTGCTGGGTGACCTTGGGCCAGTCACACTTCTCTGAAGTCTCTCAGCCCCACTCACCTCACAGAGTGTTTGTTGTGGGGGAGGAAGGGAAAGGAGAATGTTAGCAGCTTTGAGACTCCTGAAGGGGAGTGAAAGGCGGGATATCAAATCCAAACTCTTCTTCTTCTTCTTCTTCAATGTCATCCAGAGCTTCATGGTCAAATGCATCTGTGCTTGCAAGTAGTTCTCAAGCTGAGCAAGATCAGGCTGCTAGAGTACATGGTCGCTACATCCACATCCTCTGAGAAAGCAAACTCTTGATTTAGCCCTTGTAGCAGACAGATGCGACTCAGGTGTGGTCGTTTCCGTTTCTTGGCTGCTGCTTTTGTCAGAGACGGTAGCTCGAGTCCGAGCTAGAGGTGAAGCTAAACACATGGTGGTTCCTTGCACCCTTTTGGTTTCCATTACAAAAAAAAGCAGTGGTTTTGCATGATGATCCAGATAGAGACACTGGCAGCATGGGGGAATAGGGAGGGATGTTTGGGTCTGTTGGGACGTTAGGACTGGCCTAGCAGGGAAAATAGCCAGAGGCACTGGTCTCATGGGTTGCTAGGGGAAGGGTGGACCAAGAGGGCCATTGGATCATACAGCACTCTTACAAATTGGTTCAACTATGCCTTCACGTGGGAGCCCCTCCCAACCTTCTCAAGTCTGGTGCTAGGCCTAGGCCTTAGATTTTTACTCACGGTTTCCAAATCTTACTTTTTTCGGAGAAATTGGTCGCTCACGATCACCGGACTTTGGAGCTTCGTGCAATGAAGAAAGCGAGTCGATTCCACAGTACCCATGTCTCCAAACCCGCTCGCTCTCGGGGCTCTTGCTAGAGCTTACCGGGGAGCAGGGGAGTCGCTCAGGGTACCCGCCGGAACACCAGGTCCTCAGAATGCTCAATCTGAGGGTTTTTTGGGGGTTCCGCAACGCTCTTGCGGCCACCCCAGTCTTCAAAGCGCCAGGGCTCTTTCAGCCGAAAGAGCTCCCGTCCGCCATTAATCGGGCGACCAACCGGAAGTCTCCCTCCCCCCACCTTCTCAAGCGTGGTGCTAGGCCTAGGCCTTCGATTTGAACCTGTGATCCCCAGCATATGAAACCTGAGCTGTTCCCCCACCCCCAACATGGGCTCCTTCTGGGAGACTTCTGGGTTGGCGCTTCTGGTAATGGCGGATTGGGAATTTTTAAAACATTATTTAGTATAATATTGTATAATTAAGGAATGTTGGGAGATGGTGGAATGAATTTATATGACTTTAGTTGAAATATGATAAGGACTTAAGATTTTAGGATTTAAGGGTATAAGATTTAAGGTTCTTTTTTCTCTTTACTAGAGTGGCGTATAGATAATTTTTAAGATGTCGATGGGAGGATAAGGTTTAAATGGATCAAGACAATTAAGTGATAGTAAGCAGTGAAAGATGGAAAGAATTTGCTGACTTAATTATTAACTGGAATACAAAAAGGGAGGTGGGAGGAGGTCGAGGAAACAAGTCACTGAAGGATGGAATTGTGAAAAATGGAAGGGTTTTTTAAAAAAAATGTTTTTGTGTTGTTTTTTTAATTTTTATTGGGGTGGAGGTGTGGGTTTATGTATTTTTAAATTTTTCTCTATTCTTATTTCTCTCCTTTTTTAATGTATTTTGTCTTTTTCTACTTCTTCTGTATCTGTTAAAATTTTAATAAATATCATTTAAAAACAAAAAACAAAAAAAAACACATGGGCTCCTTCTGAAGCCCATGTGACCTCAGTGCACGTATTTGTCTTGAGGGAGCTGGGCAAAAGCAAAATGCCCCGTGGTGTCTCTGTTTCCTTGTCTACTGCTATGGCTAAGCAGGTTCAAATATCGGAAATTCTTCTTTTTTTGCTTGGTATCGCTGTTGCTGGTCAGGCATGAAAAACAGGAGGGGAGGCCATATTCCATTTCCCCATAATGGGAACTGAACTCGCATCTCCAGCTTTGTTTGGTGAGCCGATAAGAGAGTATTGCTGTCAGTGTGTGGCTTGGACTTGTCTTTTGAGGGTGGGTGTGCAATTTCTCAGTGGGTGGGGTGGGGTAAATAAACCCTCTCCAAACCTCTCTGGATTGTTCTTTACTATTTTGTTTTTTAATATGGCTGTACATTCTTCTGGAAGCCCTCTTGGGTGAAAAACAACCTATACAATTTAATTCAAAGGAATTATATTTTTAGCAGTAAATCCCAGAATGAAGACAAGAGTAACCATGTACGGCTCGGTTGAACAAAAGAGCCCAGAAACCGAGTGAACTTGCATCATGCCCTTGGCAAAGAAATGGGAAGCTGAGGAATTCACGGCTGTGATCCGCAGTACTGGGAAATGTGTGCCTGCCTCCATCAAATGCATGCTGTACCGAAAGTGTTGCGTTTTAGCTAAGGCACGTTCCCTGCAGGGGCACAGCTTGAAACTGCCTCTCCATGTTTCTCAAGAAGCTAGGAGGGAAAGCCTGGTGTTTCCTCTGCATATAAACCTACAGCGTCTTTACCTTGCAAGGGGCATCAGGGGGGGAAAGTAAAGTGACAATGCTGCTGGCTGATTGGTGCTTTCCAAGCCCAGCAGACAATGTCACCATTGATAAGGAGCTGCATGGTTGCTAAGCACTGCGTGGCAAGACTGGTTGCTATTTCTACATTTGCATTTCATTAAATGCTGTTGAATTTCTGCTGAGTGAGGGTAGCGGTGGGGGAGACAGACTTGGCTTGCACTTTTGCAAGCAGCAGAGGTAGTAACCACCTTGTCAAGACAGTAGGACTGGGTTACCTTCCAACCAGTTCCATATACTTAACTTGCACGGAAATTAAATGGGTTTTGAGCACACACAACTAGGAAAAGTGATGCAGCCCCAGAGCTTTTACTGTCAATAAAGTGGGTGTCTCAGCAATAGCTAAAGAGATTTTCAAAAAGGAATAATCTGTTTTATTGCGTTCTTTAAAAAACACCTGCTTTGTGAGAGCAGGAATTTATATATAAGAAAAAACACTTCTACTCCTTTTGAATCCACTTCTGTGACAAGCAAGCTGGGTCTCTGGGACCCTTACTGTTAGAATGCTTCATTCTAAAATAATTTAAGTTTCAATGACACATTTGCAGCATAGAATTTCAATGAAACGTTACTCACCTCTTGGTATTTTGTAGCCCGTTTCCCCTGGTTTTCTGAGATTCCTCAAAATATTATCAGAATGCACATTAATCAGCAGGCCACTTAGCCACCCTGAAAACCCTGAAAATATATTAGAATGCTGGTTTAGAAACACAACCTTAAAAAAACAGTTATGAGAATGCACCACCGATCTGCTTTCTATCCGATCTGCTTGCTTCATGATGTTCTGTACAAGGTCGTTCGCGCAGCCACAAAATTACCTGTGTGTTCTGATCAGTGCTAGCCACAATTTCCCCTGTATTAAAGTTAGTGGCACATTTTACTCTCACATTTACAAAACACACGTATCTTCCTACATCGGGCCTGAGAACAACAAACAGGCATCCTCTCTATAAATATGGGGATAACAGCAGTCTTTCTTCCAATGGGCTACTTTTCCAATTTGAAAGTGGGCTGCTGCACTCAGTGGCAGTACTCCAGAAAGTGGCAACTCGACCCAAAGGAAAGAGAAAACGAAGCCTAACACCTTCCACTTTATCACAGTAAAGTAGCTCCTACAAAGCATTCAGAGTTGTAAAGGCTCAACTGGAACCATCGCCAACGGCTGCACTTGAAAATCTGTGACGTATTTAGTACCTAAGGTTACTCACCTAGAACGAAGCGCAGTACTGTTGGCCAATCTGTAGAGTATTCTGCATAGTTACTCAAACTCCGGCCCTGCAGGTATCCATTATAAACGCAGAAGACAAAAGCTAGCAAAAATGCAATGGCGGGTGTTGGCTTTCCTCCACGAATTAAGAAAGGAAATATGAATGCCCTGGAATAAATGCAATATTAAGGGTTTTAGTTAGTTTTAAACGTTACAGAAATGCAACACACACACACACACACACAAAACTAAGCTCCAAGCTTATTGAAAACAGAATCCCTTTTAAGCAAATTGTGCAGGTATGCATAAAGTACATTTTGACCATTGTGACCAGTAGCCACTGTTGGTGTCTTGCAACTTTGACCTGTTGCGGGACCTTAGCCAGACCTTAGCAGAGCATACGCAGAGTTCCAGAAAGCAATCAGTTGCAGGCAGGATGGACGAAGCAGAAACAAATGCTGCTACTAATAACTTGATTACTTAGATGTCTTTATTATGTATGGTTTTCCCAGTAGTGATGTATGGAAGTGAGAGCTGTCCCATAAAGAAGGCTGATCGCCAAAGAATTGATGCTTTTGAATTATGGTGCTGGAGGAGACTCTTGAGAGTCCCATGGACTGCAAGAAGATCAAACCTATCCATTCTGAAGGAAATCAGCCCTGAGTGCTCACTGGAAGGACAGATCCTGAAGCTGAGGCTCCAATACTTTGGCCACCTCTTGAGAAGAGAAGACTCCCTGGAAAAGACCCGGATGTTGGGAAAGATTGAGGGCACAAGGAGAAGGGGACGACAGAGGACGAGATGGCTGGACAGTGTTCTCGAAGCTACCAGCATGAATTTGACCTAACTGCGGGAGGCAGTGGAAGACAGGAGTGCCTGGCGTGCTCTGGTCCATGGGGTCACGAAGAGTCGGACACGACTAAACAACAACAACATTATGTACAACACTCTACAAGTTACTATATACAGGAACAGATACACGGATCTTAACTAGCTCTCTCTTAACAAAACCAAACGACTATCAGAACACCACACTGACCAACAAAACACATTCCAGTCATTATGCCTGTGTGAGACTTTATGGTAGAGCTGCCTCCAAGGTCCTATATCTCTACACTGATAACTCTTCTTTGCTCAGTCTTGACTGTTGGGCAACTCTTAATTGACTTTGTGTGAAGCTGCATGTAGAGGAAACATCCCAACAGCCACTGGTAACTTCTTCCATTAAATTGTATAGTCCATTTCAAAGCCTCCACATCTTAGGGATGCAAATTCCACAGTTTAAACCAAATGCCATAGTTTAAATGTAAAAATGCATTTCGTTCTGTCTGCCCCGAGATTCCTACTATAGTCGTACCTTGGTTTTCGAACAGCTTAGTTCCCGAACGTTTTGGCTCCTGAATGCTGCAAACTGTTCTGGTTTGAGAACTATTTTTGGAAGCCAAACGTCCAACGGGGCTTCTGATTGGCTGCAGGAGCTTCCTGCAGCCAATCAGAAGCCGCACTTTGGTTTCCAAACCTTTTGGAAGTCGAACATGCTCAAAGCACTTCATGCACATTATTTGAATAACCGAAGCGTCTTGCAGGAAGGTGGGGCGAGGAAGGAGGACACCTGTGACTTGTTGAGAGGTGAGACAAGGGAGGAGGGAGGAGCCTATAATTGTTTCCTGAGGGCTGAGTGACTTCGCTCATTTGATATTAATAGTCTAGTTCATGTAGCAGATGATTCCTAGAGTGCAACTTAAAGGGTGTCCAGGAATCCAGTCCAGAAATAGGCAAGCTTTTCCCCCTCACTGTTTGCAGAGCCAGGATCGAATATGGTATCATTCAAGAGCATTGGAGGGAGCCCTCTTTTCAGCCAGCCCAGGCATCTCTAGCAGCCTCCCTTGGGTGTCGCTTCTGCAATGGAGAGCATTCATCGGACTGAAATGACTGGCAACGGTAGGTCGGGAAGCAAAGACTCCTTGTTTACAGTGAAGCAGGAGGCAGATCTGTTTTATTAATTAGATGTACCGTATTTTTCGCTCCATAAGACGTACCTGACCATAAGACGCGCCTAGTTTTTAGAGGAGGAAAACGAAAATACTCTGAGCGAAACAGTGGATGTATGATTTTTGCGGTTCATGCTGTGGCTACAGACATGTGATCTGATGGTGAATTTGGGGTGACCCAATGTAAAAATCCCCCTAGGCTCGGGAAGCCTTCCGTTTGTTTCGAAACCCTGGTTTTTCCTGGCTTCTGAAAACCCTTGGGAGCCTCCACGGTTGGTTAAAGCGTGGTGCTGATAACCACAGTTTGATCCCCGTATGGGATGGCTGCATTTCCAGGGTCTCATGGAAGCAGAAGCCTCCTCTGAAGATGTCCCCCCCCCCATTTTTTTTATTCATTTTATAACACAAATAAAAAACAAACAGAAAAGACAAACCATACAAACAAATTCTTATCCTATCCTTATTTTTTTAAACATTGTTAAGTGGGCTTCCCCAAGTCCCACCTATCTGATATTCATTTTACTTCATCTTTCGCAGTATACAGTGGTGCCCCGCAAGACGGAAAACCCGCTAGACGAAAGGGTTTTCCGTTTTGGAGGTGCTTCGCAAAACAAATTTGCTATGGGCTTGCTTCGCAAGACGAAAATGTCTTGCGAGTTCCTGCGGGGTTTTTTCCCCTCCCCCCCCTTTTCCCAAGCCGCTTATCAGCTGATCCACTAAGCCCGCTCCCCACCCCCTTTTTCTAAGCCGCTAAGCTGCTAATAGCCTTTTAGCAGCTAATCCGCTAATCCCTTAAGCCTTTAATAGCCGCTAAACCGCTAATGGGCTTGCTTTGCAAGACGAAAAAAACCGCAAGACGAAGAGACTCGCGGAATGGATTCTTTTCGTCTTGCGAGGCACCACTCTACATCTATAATAATTTCTAACCCTCTTTTTTTTAATCACACTTAAAATAAGTTCACATTTTATCACTTACAAATAATACTATTTTAAAATATCCTATCTTCTACTTCTAACCCTACAGCCTATATCCACTTTCAAAGCTATTCTAAGGTTTAAATATTAACCTCCTCTGAAGATGTTGTGCAAGTGTCACATATTTCAGATTATAGTTTGTTTCCTCTCCAATCTGGGGAGGAATCAATCACGCACAGAACATTTCAACCACCAATCATTGAATGCAGATGCATTTCATCATACATGCATGTGCAAAGGACTCATGTGCCACTAGATTGTGTAACCCGTAAAAGACAGTCATGCACAGAACATTCTTTAGTTCTCAGAAATTATTGTATGTATTGCGTGTTACTCCTGACAGACCAGGGTTTAACCTTAATCTGATTATACATTCATGCATAGTTCTCAATGTAAAGGTAAAGATAAAGGTACCCCTGCCCGTACGGGCCAGTCGTGTCTGACTCTAGGGTTGTGCGCCCATCTCACTTAAGAGGCCGAGGGCCAGCGCTGTCCGGAGACACTTCCGGGTCACGTGGCCAGCGCGACGAAGCTGCTCTGGCGAGCCAGCACCAGCGCAGCACACGGAAACGCTGTTTACCTTCCCGCTATAAAGCGGTACCTATTTATCTACTTCCACTTAGGGGTGCTTTCGAACTGCTAGGTGGGCAGGAGCTGGGACCGAAAGACGGGAGCTCACCCCGCCGCGGGGATTTGAACCGCCGACCATACGATCGGCAAGTCCTAGGCACTGAGGTTTTACCCACAGTGCCACCCGCGTCCCATAGTTCTCAATGTACTCTTAGCTTAATCCTATGCATTCCACTAATAGGCTTGGTTCCAGATCAATGTAGTTAAAACCAATGGGCAGGTTACTCATGGCTTATCTTGTCGCACTGATTTCAACCAGAATTTAGATCTACTCTATAGTAAAAGGTAAAGGTACCCCTGCCCGTACGGGCCAGTCGTGTCCGACTCTAGGGTTGTGTGCACATCTCACTTAAGAGGCCGGGAGCCGGGATCTACTCTATAGTAGTTCTAGATTAGATTATAGATTATGGGTGTAGTGTGGATTTTATCTGGATTCCAATGTTCTGACTAAATGACAGAGTGCAGTACAATTGCATCTTGTAGCAGCTGAAAGCTGGCTGGCTGAAATCCTGCAAATGAATTGCATGCAAGGCAGAGAACCTCAAAGTCTCTTTTGCGCTGGGTTTTCCCAGTGTGTCAGCAGCTTTTAAGCCCACAGACTTGCTTACAGTGGTACCTCAGGTTAAGTACTTACCGTATTTTTCGCTCTGTAAGATGCACCAGACCACAAGACGCACCTAGTTTTTAGAGGAGGAAAACAAGAAAAAAAAATATTCTGAATCTCAGAAGCCAGAACAGCAAGAGGGATCGCTGTGCAGTGAAAGCAGCAATCCCTCTTGCTGTTCTGGCTTCTGGGATAGCTGCGCAGCCTGCATTCGCTCCATAAGACGCACACACATTTCCCCTTACTTTTTAGGAGGGAAAAAATGAGTCTTATAGAGCAAAAAATACGGTAATTCTTTCCGGAGGTTCGTTCTTAACCTGAAACTGTTCTTAACCTGAAGCACCACTTTAGCTAATGGGGTCTCCTGCTGCCGCCGCGCTGCTGGAGCACGATTTCTGTTCTCATCCTGAAGCAAAGTTCTTAACCTGAAGCACTATTTCTGGGTTAGCGGAGTCTGTAACCTGAAGCGTATGTAACCTGAAGAGTATGTAACCTGAGGTACCACTGTACTATGTTCGGGGAGGCTCTTGCGAGATCTCTCAGGAACTCAAGACGGTCCCACAAGATTTTGCAAGAACCTCCCAGAGCCTGTCCAATAGCATTCCAGAGTCGGGCAAGTAAGATGAAGCACTCTGCCTTCCTTGGAGCCATTTCTTAACTGGAGACCTAACTGGTTTCAGTGACGCAGAAGGCCAGCTGTGACCGTCCTTGAAGAAGAACAGCCTGTCATGCCCTGGTAACATCCAGATGAGATTATTCCAGATGAGATTATTTTACCATATGTGGTGGGAATGTAAGAGAGTGAAAGGCTTCTGGGAAATGATATATAATGAGTTGAAAAAGATTCTAAAGTATACTTTTACAAAGAAGCCAGAGGTCTTTCTGTTAGGTATTTTATGAAAGGAGATTAAGATAAAGGAGAGTAAGTTTCTCCAATACGCAGTGACGGCTGCAAGGGTGTTACTGGCACAAAAATGGAAACAACAGGAAATACCGACAATAAAAGACTGGAGATCAAAGTTGTTAGACTATGCTGAATTGGATAAGATGACTGGAAAGATTAGATACTTAAGAAACCAAAAGTTTACAGAAAATTTGTTGAATATCTGGAGAGTATAAGTGAAGGTCAAATAACGCTAGAAGGTTTTAAAAGAGCACTGTGAAAACGCGAGAGATATTGTTAAAAGGAAATAGAGGGGGGGAAAGACTTAAATAATGACAATGTTAAAAAAAGGAAATGCGTAAATTAATAATGACTATGAAAGATTTACGGAAAAGCTGAAGGAAGTCCAAAAGGAAAGATTTGGAAAAATTTGAATGTGAAAACAATGTATGTTTTGTTGTAAATTAATAAAAAAATTTTATATATATAAAAAAAGAGATTATTGCAATGCATTGTACAAGGGGCCATCTCTGAAGACTGTTCAGAAACTTCAATTACTCCAAACCACGGCTGTGAATAATAACTACAGTTCCCCTTTCATGACCACCCAAATCAGTTGCCACCTCACTCTATTGATAGGATTGGCGCTGGGGAAGACAGCAAAAAAGGTCTCAAGACCCTCAGCCTTATTTATGCAAAAGTAAGTTTCTGCTTCCCAGAATGCATTGCTGTCTAAGTATTTGAAAAGGTGTAATGGGCTTCAGCCCCCTTTCTTTGCTAGAATAGATTTCGCAGCATACACTGCCACATACGTATTTTTGTATTTGCAGTTTGCTGCCTTTACGTTACTGAATAGCTGAGGTACGACACACAGGCAAATTAGCTTTTATGGTGCAAGAACCTTGGGTCATATTTACCTAAACGCTGAATCATGTGTGGTCACAGAAGCTTAAAAACGGAACGATACAGAGTCCCTTTGTAATTATGGTGTGAATCTTTCCGTATTTTTACAACTACGTTTAGAAAAAGCTATCGTTTGCACTTTGCAACACGTTTTTATGACTTTAAAAATGAATCATTTACTTGTAAGCGTTCATATTGACGGCAGCTTTAAAGCACAGCTTGTGATCAAATAACCCTGCTTTCGGTAACGTAAAGTAGCAAGGATTCCACTTAGCTGAGTAATGCAAGATGAGAAGGAACTGGGTTTCTCCTTTAAGCTGTCCCCAATTCACAATGCTTACCTTACAAATCGGGTCACATATTAGGGGAAAGGGCAGGGAAAGGCATACCAAAGTTGTAAAAAGAAAAACAGAGAAAGAGTGGGTGCTGGTTAAAATGTGACAAACTGCAATAGCAGCGGTTCAAAAATGGTATTTTAAAGCATAATGTATGTTAAGGTCAGGGACGCGGGTGGCGCTGTGGGTAAAAGCCTCAGCGCCTAGGGCTTGCCGATCGAAAGGTCGGCGGTTCGAATCCCCGCGGCGGGGTGCGCTCCCGTCGTTCGGTCCCAGCGCCTGCCAACCTAGCAGTTCGAAAGCAACTCCGGGTGCAAGTAGATAAATAGGGACCGCTTACTAGCGGGAAGGTAAACGGCGTTTCCGTGTGCGGCTCTGGCTCGCCAGAGCAGCGATGGCACGCTGGCCACATGACCCGGAAGTGTCTGCGGACAGCACTGGCCCCCGGCCTCTTGAGTGAGATGGGCGCACAACCCTAGAGTCTGGCAAGACTGGCCCATACGGGCAGGGGTACCTTTACACACACACAGGACATTTTCCAACCTAAGAGATTTTGAAGCCTGAGGCAAAAGGTATAAGGCCATCGACATCCCCCTTAATAAGCAGAGCCTTCTATTCAGCATAGCACAAAATAAATTGTATTGATTTTCCAAAATTTTAAACAGACAAACAAACATAGATCTGAACTATACCTGATCCAATCTTAGTAACATTGTTAAGTGACTTCCTCCCTGGCTGAATTTCAGTGTATATCATTGTAACCGTTTTCCAAAACCATTTTTTCTCATAAAATTAACTTAGTCACTTAACATCTTTCTTTCTTTCTTTTCATATTAATGTTAAACATATTATTCTCTAACATCACATATTTAAATCCTAAGCCTATCTTATATTTGCAAGTTTTTCCAGTTAAATTATCTTAACGTATTTAAATAAATAGTCTTTGAATTTCATCCATTCCTCCTGGTACTCCGAAAAGTCCATCATCTTCATCTGCCATTCCTCTACTGTTGGGACTTCTTGTGATTTCCAATTCTTGGCTAACAAAATTCTAGCTGCAGTTCTGGCATACAAAAACAATCTAACATCTTTTTGGGGCAATTCCATACCTGTTATTCCAAGAAGAAAGGCCTCTGGTTTCTTAATAAATGTATATTTCAACATTTTTTTCAATTCATTATAAATCTTCTCCCAGAAGTCTTTCACCTTGGGACAGGTCCACCACATATGATAAAAGGTACCCTCTTTTTCTTTACATTTCCAGCATAGATTATGTTATGATATATCTTTGCTAATTTTACAGGGGTTAAGTACCATCTATACATCATTTTCATAAATCTTCAAACATTACATTATGTCCCAAAGCTCTTGCCCAATCCATATTTCTCCTCTTTCGTAATGCTAGAACCAACAGGCACAACCTTGTTGTCCAATGAAGCTAAATACAATCGTACCTTGGAAGTCAAACAGAATCCGTTCCGGAAGTCCATTCGACTTCCAAAAGGCTCAGAAACCAAAGCGTGGTTTCTGATTGGCTGCAGGAAGCTCCTGCAACCAATCGGAAGCCCCGTCGGATGTTCGGCTTCCAAAAATAGTTCACAAGCCAGAACAGTCACTTCCGGGTTTGCAGCGTTCAGGAGCCAAAACGTTCAGGAACTAAGCTATTCAAAAACCAAGGTATGAGTATAGTAGGAATTTCAGGGCAGACAAAATGAAATGCATTTTTACACAGCAAGTGGTTTAAACTATGGAATTTGCATGCCTAAGATGTGGAGGCTTTGAAATGGGCTATACAATTTAATGGAAGAAGCTACCAGTAGCTACTGGTCACAATGGTCAAATCAGGGGTCTGCAAACTTTTTTTTGTGGGGGTGCACATCGCGGAGGGGTGTCCGCATCACTTCCCCCCCCTTTCCACTTCTAAAAAACAAAAAAAAAAACCACAACAAACCCATGCTGATGATTCCCTTTTGTGCATGGTGGTTGTTGCCCATTCTGGTTAGGAAAAGGGTGCACCCTCCCCAAGATTGATTATTTAATCTTTGATTATTGAACCCCCCAAAATGTATTGTGCATGGTGGTTGTTGCCCATTCTGGTTAGGAAAAGGGTGCACCTCCCGAAGATTGATTATCCAATCTTTGATTATTGAACCCCCCCCCCCAAAAAATGTATTTTCTATTGCTTAGTGTTTACCTCTATCTTCAGCACGCCGATTTCATCCAGCAGGAAGGAGAAGGGAACAACCCCGGCAGGGAATTCGCTGCCGGGCTGCTTCCCTCCGGTGTCGGGGCTCCTTCCCGGCCCGGGGAAGGCCAACCCCCCACCTCACCTGCGCCGGCCGTGCTCACCTGTACGTGCTCACCTGTACGTGTAATGGATGCCGAAGAGGGCCAGGAGGAAGCGGTTGGGCCAGAAGCCGAGTCGGGCGCCGTCGCTGCCCCAGACGAGCCCCATGGGCACGAGGAAGGCGGGCGCCTCCTGCAGCGCCCAGGCCACCTTGGCCGGGATGGGCGGCCCGTAGGCGGACGACGCGTAGCGCCCGTAGGGGATCTTCAGGTAGCGCGTAGCCAGCATAGCCAGCGCCATGCTGCCCACCATCCCGTAGCTCATCCCCTCCAGCAGCCGCTGCTCCTCCGGGCCGGAGACGCGCCGCCAAAAGGCCCTCGAGCAGCAGCGCAGCGTCTCCATGGCGCCAGGCGACGCGCCTCAGCTCTGCGCGCCCGGCCGCCGGCGGGGGAAGAAAAGGGGAGCCGGCCCCGGCGCCCTCCTCCCCGCCGCCAGGCCAACCCCGCGGGAAGAAGGTGTCCGGGCGGGGGCCATCCCCGCCCAGGACGCCGCCGCCCCCGCCGCCGCCGCGCCCGTCCAGGGCACCGCCGGCACCGAGCGAGCGAGTGGCCGAGCGGGCGCGCGGCGTCACAAGGGCGGGCGGGACGCGCGAGCGCGAGCCAGGCCGGAGCGCGCCGCCGTGGAAGGGAGCGCGCCGCCAAGGGAGCGCGCCGTGCCCGGGTCCGCGGAGCGTGCACGGAATTCAGCATTAGGCCCGGGGTCTTTTTTGGGGGAAAGGTGCGCTCGCCTCACGTTACAGTGGTACCTCGGGTTACAGACGCTTCAGGTTACAGACTCCGCTAACCCAGAAACAGTACCTCGGGTTCAGAACTTTGCTTCAGGATGAGAACAGAAATCATGCTCCGGCAGCGAGGTGGCAGCAGGAGGCCCCATTAGCTAAAGTGGTGATTCAGGTTAAGAACAGTTTCAGGTTAAGAACAGACCTCCGGAACGAATTAAGTACTTAACCCTGTATAGTGGTACCTCGGCTTGCATACACTTCAGGTTACAGACGCTTCAGGTTACAGACTCCGCTAACCCAGAAATAGTACCTCGGGTTAAGAACTTTGCTTCAGAATAAGAACAGAAATCGTGCTCTGGCGGCAGCAGGAGACCCCATTAGCTAAAGTGCTCAGGCAGCGAGGTGGCAGCAGGAGGCCCCATTAGCTAAAGTGGTGCTTCAGGTTAAGAACAGACCTCTGGAACGAATTAAGTACTTAACCCTGTATAGTGGTACCTCGGCTTGCATACGCTTCAGGTTACAGACGCTTCAGGATACAGACTCCGCTAACCCAGAAATAGTACCTCGGGTTAAGAACTTTGCTTCAGAATAAGAACAGAAATCGTGCTCTGGCGGCAGCAGGAGACCCCATTAGCTAAAGTGGTGCTTCAGGTTAAGAACAGTTTCAGGTTAAGTACGGACCTCCGGAACGAATTAAGTACTTAACCCTGTACAGTGGTACCTCAGGTTACATACGCTTCAGGTTACAGACGCTTCGGGTTACAGAGTCCGCTAACCCAGAAATAGTACCTCGGGTTAAGAACTTTGCTTCAGGATGAGAACAGAAATCGTGCTCCGGCAGCGAGGTGGCAGCAGGAGGCCCCATTAGCTAAAGTGGTGCTTCAGGTTAAGAACAGTTTCAGGTTAAGAACAGACCTCTGGAACGAATTAAGTACTTAACCCGAGGTACCACTGTATTTATAAATATTTGAGGTTATTACTCCTCTACAGTCATACCTCGGGTTGAATGTGCTTCGGGATGAGCGCATTCGAGTTGCGCTCCGTGGCATGCGCAGGCGCTCAAAATGACGTCATGCGCAGAAGCGCCTAAACGTGACCCGCAGACGCACGGACACGGGTTACGTTTGCTTCTAGATGCGAACGCGGCTGCGGAACGGATCCCCGTTCGCATCTAGAGGTACCACTGTATTATTGTTCGTGCCGGGTTGCTCAACCGTTCCCTCCTGTGTCCTGTCTTTTAGCAGATCAGGGTGATCAGGTGACAGCAAAAACTTCAAGGTTAGAATTAGAATTAGATCTACTATTTGATTATTGAGCCCACCCACCCCCAAATGTACTTTCTATTGTTAAGTTTTTACCTCTATCTTCAGTACGTTTTATTTTATTGTATGGCTATGGCTCAGCGGCTGATGTAAATACTGATTCTTCTGATTCAGTAGGCTAGGTTTTTTGGGGGGGGTCTGCAGCCCCGTTTCTGAAAACTTTGCACCCCCGTTGCCCAGATTTGCTTAGGTCCGCAAAAGGAGGTCGTTGGGTCACTGAACATGCCCATATCTCACCATTAGCCCAGGGTTTTGTGGGGGTGCACATCGCGGAGGGGTTTCCGCATCACTTCCCCCCCCCTTTGCACTTCTAAAAAAAAACCCATGCTGATGATTCCCTTTTGTGCATGGTGGTTGTTGCCCATTCTGGTTAGGAAAAGGGTGCACCCTCCTGAAGATTGGGGAAAGTGTTGAGATTACGGGGGCTGTAATTGCTGTAGTCATGGGCATAGTGAAGGTGCGGGGAGGGGGCTCCCCCAAAATCTATGCAAATGAGTATACATGTGAGGTTCTGTCCCCCATAACAAATTTGACACAAGATAATATCAGCAACGCAACTATCTGTGAACCAAAAATAAACATCCATAAAAATGGCAAGAGTACAGTGGTACCTTGGTTCTCAAAATCCGTTCCAGAAGTCCGTTCCAAAACCAAAGCGTTCCAAAACCAAGGCACACTTCTCCATAGAAAGTAATGCAAAACGGATACAGTGGTGCCTCGCAAGACGAATGCCTCGGAAGATGAAAAACTCGCAAGACGAAAGAGTTTTTCGTTTTCTGAGCTGCTTCGCAAGATGGATTTCCCTATGGGCTTGCTTCGCAAGACGAAACGTCTTGCACCTTTTTTAAAAAAAACCACCAATGCATTCCTATGGGAAACCGTCAATACACATTGGTGCTTCGCAAGATGAAAAAAACTCGTAGAACGAAAAAACTTGCAGAACGAATTAATTTCGTCTTGCGGGGCACCACTGTAAATCCAGTCCAGATTTTTAAAAACAACCCCTAAAACAGCAATTTAACATGAATTTTACTATCTAACGAGGCCATTGATCCATAAAATGAAAGCAATACTCAATGTACTGTACTATAAAATAAGAGTATTGTAGATAAAAGTAAATAAATATTATTTTCTTATCTGCACTGATGATAGTCATTGTTTGGATGGGGCGACTTTTATCCATTTCTGCAGTCACAATCAATCAGTAGTTGAACTGGGTTCCACACAGTCACAAAAACAAATTAGCCAAAAAAGCCTCAAAAACGCAAAATAAATAGCAAAAACAAGTGCCAAACTTAATCCATTCCGGAAGTCCATTTGACTTCCGAAATGTTTGAAAATCAAGGTGCAGCTTCTGATTGGTGCAGACACCCCAGAAACAATAGCCATCAGACGTTCGGCTTCTGAAAAATGTTCAAAAACTGGAACACTTCTGGGTTTTTGGTGTTTGGGAACCAAGGCATTTGAGAACCAAGGTACCACCGTAATGTCTTTCCAAAAAAGGTTTTGTCTTAAACAATAGCAAACACAGTAAATAAAGAGTTCACTTGTAATATATCACTGGTTCAGTGCTCATTTCTTTCCAAAATAGATTTTATCTTGAACAATTGCAAACACAGGAATAAAGCAAAAAAATTAAAAATTGTCCAGTAGCACCTTAGAGACCAACTAAGTTTTTTCTTGGCATAAGCTTTAATGTGCATGCACACTTCTTCAGATACACTGAAACAGAAGTCACCAGACCCTTATATATAGCGGGAGGGTGGGGTGGGATTTTCTCAGAAGGGCAGTAGGAGATAGGTGATTGACTCAATAGGTATGGTAGTTAGTCCTACAGGAAAAAGCAAGGGATAGTATGCAGATGACCAAAAATAGCCAAAAATATTCCTGAAACAGGAATAAAGAGTCCAGTTGTGATATACCAATGGTCCAGTGCTCGGACGTCGTTCCGTTAATCAGACGTTTCATCGCTAAAGAGCTTAGTCTTCAAACTGTCAAAATCAATTGTAACAGAATTGCACTGAATTAATAAATAGAATAAGGAAAATTAAAATTAAAAATACGTTGAGAATGCATAATTAAGATATACCTTTGCAGAAAATAATATGCAAGAGAAGACAGTATGTAAACGACTTAAAGCAGGGGTATATCTACAAGAATAAAGGTGAGACAATAACTAGTCTATTCGTACATACATAGTTAATATCCTCAGCCCCACTAATACAAAAAATCTCTATAGAAACTTGCCTGTTCCCATCTGCATGTTTCCAATCCGGAGGAGCATAGAGAAGACAATGCCCTTCAGTTAAACCTCCTTATCAAACATGGATAGGGCTCACACATTTAAAGGCACAGCGGCCAAAAGACCACAGACACAGCTGCAAGCAGTTACATGAATCCTGCAAACTCTAGTGTTGAACTTAATCCACATGGAACTAGTGTATTGAGTTTATAAATATTTTTGGACTCCATCTGGGAAAGTAATCTGGACACATTAACACCAGTGACTCCACTGGTTGGAGATATGTGCTTTGCAACCAAAAAGCGAAAGTCATCACAAGTGTGGTTTTGTTCAATAAAGTGTTCAACCACTCTCTAATTTTGCCTCTAAATGTGGGATCAGTGTTCTAACGTACGAGTCTTAATAGGGTGGGTGGTGGCACCTATGTATATCAACTGACAAGTGCATTTGATTAAATGAATCGCATTTCTGGAGATCACGACCTTCAATCTGAGATACAATGCCCCAGTATCTGTTTATGATTCTGAAATATACTCAGAGTCGCAAAGTGATTTCATGCTCTTTATTCAGCTCATAGTGGTGAGGAGGAATGAATGAATGAATGTCTCCTCAAAGTATCTGCTTTACATACATTATTTACACAATGGGCTGCACATGATTTTCTAATTCCAGAATTCTACTGTAAGCCAATCAGGTTGTGGATTCACTTCTATCTGGAGCATGATTGGGTGGCTCCTGTGGACCAATCATACTGCTGCATTGTTCTAGGACCAATCAGACTGCTGCATTCTGAATCCTATTGTTCTAGGACCAATCAGACTGCTGCATTTTGGATCCTATTGTTCTAGGACCAATCAGACTGCTGCAGTTTGGATCCTATTCAACTCAGTACATAACAGATTCTTACCTCCATCATCTGTGGGGTAAACTCAAAAGAACAGGCAATACTTTTTTGTGGTATTTTTGCTTTGGGGTACAACAAGGTCCCATCTGTCACCTGCATCTGCTTCCACCCGGACTTTATGAATAATATGCCAGGGGTATCCTCTATTACCAGGCTCACCTGCCGCTTGTTGGTACATGTCCAAAGTAGAGGAATTCCTTTTCCTATGCAACAATTGGCCCAAAGATAGGTGCAAATGGCTTGTGTGCATGTGTTGTGAAATAATAATAAGGATGATAAAAGGTTGTGGTGGCCATGATTCACACCTATGGCTGCAGCAAGCTGTGTCAGGTAAATCTGTTGCGGCAGCTGCCGGATAATAATCTTATCTCAAAGGATGACTGGATAAACTGGCATAACACTGCGTCTGTTGTGGCAGCTGTCTGATAATCTGGTGTCAGCTTGATGGCAGTGAGCTTGCATTATATCAGAGCATCATGACCTGGTTATGAGACACTGTGGCCTGGTTATGAGACACCTTGGCCCTGCAGTTGGAAGATTAATGGACGAGATCAGAGGTCAGCAAACTTAATGCGCCTCAGGCCGGTGTCTCCAGCGCCGATCGCGCGGTGGGCTGGAGAGCGCGTGCCCATACGTGTGCGCACATGCTATTTCTGGCACACATCAATATGCCACTTTGATTTCTATTATCTTAGCACATTAAAGGTAAAGGGACCCCTGACCATTAGGTCCAGTCGTGGCCGACTCTGGGGTTGCAGCGCTCATCTCGCTTTATTGGCTGAGGGAGCCGGCGTACAGCTTCCGAGTCATGTGGCCAGCATGACTAAGCCGCTTCTGGCAAACCAAAGCAGCACACGGAAACGCCGTTTACCTTCCCGCCGGAGCGGTACCTATTTATCTACTTGCACTTTTACGTGCTTTCGAACTGCGAGGTTGGCAGGAGCAGGGACTGAGCAATGGGAGCTCACCCTGTCACAGGGATTCGAACCACTGACCTTCTGATCGGCAAATCCTAGGCTCTGTGGTTTAACCCACAGCGCCACCCGCGTCCCTTATCTTAGCACATACCGCCCAACATTTCAGGATCGGAAAGTGGGACAAACATGCCCTGCCTAAAATTCCTGGTTCTTTTCCCTCCCATTCCACTCACCCCACCCTGCCCCAATTCCTGGCAATGTAGGAGGCAATGTTTGAACGTAAGCTGTAAAACGTTTAAAATGTGCCCTTCTAGTGTGTTCCTAAAACACCCCCTTTTAATAGCTCTTTCCAAGTCCTTCCACTTCCCTAATACAGATCACACGTTTGGCAAGTCTCCATTCTGCTCTGAAGCAAGAGAGGCTGGTTAAAGCCATGTGGCTGCCTGGAAGGAGTTCCTTTAAAGATGTACTGAAATCCACACGAGGAGTGAGATAACAAAGATTTGGCAACCCCAAACTGAGGGGAAGTGGCATAGACTAAGCCGTCGGGACAATTACTCTTTAATCCCTTCATGCACTTATTAGTTGCAAATATGCTAGGGTTACACAAGGCTGAAATCCAACCATGTTGTTTCAGAAGAATTTATGGTTTTAAGAGGTAAATAAATTATAATACTGGAGTGGTTTGCATTCGAAAAATATGGATTTCAGGTGTCTCAGACATTGGGGGGGGGGATCTTATTTATATAGCTGCTGTTCTGGCTCATCCCAGGCCATTCCAGTTTTAGCAGCAACTTAACAAGGTTTGTAAGTAGGTGACATCAAGGGGGTCTTTCGTCCGGCCTTGCCACACCATTAAAGAGGAATGGGTTTTTCGTATTCTATAATTCATATTTATTTAGTTTGTTTAACTTTTTTAAAAAAAATTTTTGCCAGTGCTTCAGTTTTTCTTCCTGGAAACAGACCTCATTGGACCCCTCTGCCTGCTCTCTTTCTGTATCTGTGAGCTAGTCTTCTGCATCATTCTGTTTAGGATGAGAAAGACGACTGAAAGCCATATTTCAATTCCAGCTAGTTCTGGTTGGCCAGAGGTTTCTTGTGAGTTTTTAAATTTCCATTAATTAAATGCCCAGTGCACGCAATTGCAAACACTTTGCAACAGCTTTGAATGGAAATTTAAAAATGCTCAAGAAACCTCTGGGCTAGGCAGCAATGTTAAGGAATATGTAAAAATGGATTGCTAACAGGTGATAATTTAAAGCTATAATATATTAAGATAAAAGATTAAGATAAAATTAAAGAGGGAAAGGATTTGTTGAATTAACCAATTGAACTGGAATGCAAGAAAGGGAGGTGTGAGGAGGTCAGGGAAACAAGTAAATGAAAGATATGATATGGAAAGACTGATTTGTTTTAACTGTTTCTATTTTGTATTTTCTTCTTCTTTTTACTCTTTTTTATTTTTTCTAATTTTTGTAATATATTGGAAACTTTAATAAATATCTTTTAAAAAAAGAAAAGAAACCTCTGGGCTAGGAAAGAGCGTGCTATGAGATCTGTCGCCCTGTCCGTTGCTGATACGCGATGTACCGCTTGCAATATCGCAGGACCGACGCTCCGCTGCAGCCCAAGCGGCACTTTCGCTCGACTCTGACGCGCACGCGCAAGCCGAAAGCCGGCAAATGAACCCGGAAACTAAACGGGCGTCGTGCGAGTTTAAACTATTATGTCCTCTTTCTCCCCCCCTTCCCCTTTTCTGCGCATGCGCCTCACGTCTCACCAACTCAGCGTGGCGTCCGCGGCTGAGGGAGGCTCGTCGTCCGCTCCGCTTCGGGTGGAGGCCTTGCGTGGTGCGGGCGCGATGGGCCGCAGGCAGCGCCACAGGCGGCAGCCGCAGCCGAATACCCGAGAGAAGGGCCCCGGGGTGAGTCAGGGCCTGGGCCTGGCTTAGGCCTCGTTGCACACGTGTCTCGCCCTACACGTGTCTCTCTCCACGCGTGTCTCGCTCTCCGCGTGTCTCTCTCCACGCGTGTCTCGCTCTACACGTGTCTCTCTCCACGCGTGCCTCGCTCTACACGTGTCTGGTTGTGCCCGTGTCTCGCTCTACACGTTGCTCCTTGTACACGTGTCTCGTTGTACACGTGTCTCCTACGCATGCCTTTTGCCGGCGGGTGGGGGGGGTAGGGTTCCTGTGACAGAAAGCCTTCTTCCCAAACGGGATGGGCTTGGGGCTTATTGATTTATTGAATCAATTCATTTATTTGGCATAAGATCTCAGGACAGTTCACAGAATGAAATTGCAAGACAAAAACTTAGTAAAACAGCAAAACAATACCCCTCCATTCCCACAGATAACATTAAACAAACTAGAATATTAAACAGGCAAGACCTGGTTGAAGAGGAACGTTTTCTCCTGGTGCCTAAAAATATATAATGAAGATGCCAGGCGAACTTCCCTGGGTTGAGCATCCCACAAATGGGGAGCCACCACAAAGAAATCTCATTCTCAATTTTTATGTTGCCATCCTCCTCCAGACCTTACATGGAGGAGGCTCATGAAGAAGGAATGGTGTTGTTGTTTAGTCGTTCAGTCGTGTCCGACTCTTCGTGACCCCCTGGACCAGAGCACGCCAGGCACTCCTGTCTTCCACTGCCACCCGCAGTTTGGTCAGACTCATGTTTGTAAACAACTTACATAAAGTGTGAAGGAAGGGAGGAAACCAGCACATTAAAGAAGGCTAGGATAAAGTCTTTGCAACCCAGAGAATTCCTTCTGTGCTGTGGAACAGTTTGTTGTGCATATGCAAGACGGGTGTGCAAGAACTTTGCAAGAGGAAAAGCAGGTTGCGCCCAGAGAATCTGTACCATGTGAAGACACTTGCTTCAGGCAGCTAATTGTTGTTGTTGTTTAGTCGTTTAGTCATGTCTGACTCTTCGTGACCCCACAGACCAGAGCATGCCAGGCACTCCTGTCTTCCACTGCCTCCCACAGCTTGGTCAAACTCATGCTGGTAGCTTCGAGAACACTGTCCAACCATCTCGTCCTCTGTCGTCCCCTTCTCCTTGTGCCCTCCATCTTTCCCAAGATCAGGGTCTTTTCCAGGGAGTCTTCTCTTCCCATGAGGTGGCCAAAGTCTTGGAGCCTCAGCTTCAGGATCTGTCCTTCCAGTGAGCACTCAGGGCTGATTTCCTTAAGAATGGAGAGGTTTGATCTTCTTGCAGTCCATGGGACTCTCAAGAGTCTCCTCCAGCACCATAATTCAAAAGCGTCAATTCTTCAGCGATCAGCCTTCTTTATGGTCCAGCTCTCACTTCCATACATCACTACTGGGAAAACCATAGCTTTTACTATACGGACCTTTGTTGGCAAGGTGATGTCTCTACTTTTTAAAATGCTGTCTAGGTTTGTCATTGCTTTCCTCCCAAGAAGCGGCCGTCTCTTAATTTCGTGGCTGCTGTCACCATCTGCAGTGATCATGGAGCCCAAGAAAGTAAAATCTCTCACTGCCTCTATTTCTTCCCCTTCTATCTGCCAGGAGGTGATGGGACCAGTGGCCATGATCTTCGTTTTTTTGATGTTGAGCTTCAGACCATATTTTGCGCTCTCCTCTTTCACCCTCAATAAAAGGTTCTTTAATTCCTCCTCACTTTCTGCCATCAAGGTTGTGTCATCTGCATATCTGAGGTTGTTGATATTTCTTCCAGCAATCTTAATTCCGGCTAGGGATTCATCCAGCCCAGCCCTTCGCATGATGAATTCTGCATATAAGTTAAATAAGCAGGGAGACAAAATACAGCCTTGTCGTACTCCTTTCCCAATTTTGAACCGATCAGTTGTTCCATATCCAGTTCTAACTGTAGCTTCTTGTCCCACATAGAGATTTCTCAGGAGACAGATGAGGTGATCAGGCACTCCCATTTCTTTAAGAACTTGCCATAGTTTGTTGTGGTCGACACAGTCAAAGGCTTTTGCATAGTCAATGAAGCAGAAGTAATGGTACTTACTGGAAATGGAAGGAGATCACGCATGTCGGGTGGGTAAAGAAGGGCTGGCCTCCTTAATGTGCTAGATTTTTGTGTGCAGGGAGTTCTATTTTTATTACTATTATTGTTGTTATTTATTAAATTTGCATTCTACCCTTCATCCAAAGAACTTGGTCGTTCACAGTGCACAATAAAACCACAAAGCCCATTCGCATTCTCTGTTGGCGTATGTCCGCACCTGCAATTCTGAAGACACAGAATAAGGGATTTGCAGACTTTTTCCTCCTCTGATAACTTTTCACACCCACTCATTTTCAGTGCTGGCCTGAAAGCTGCTACCCGGAGATTGTGAAGGAGAATGAGCTTTTCGAGCTCTACTATGGCAAGCAGGGCATCGTGCCTCATGGGGAGTGGGAGAGCTTCATGGCGGCCCTGCGGGAGCCACTCCCTGCCACACTCCGCATCACAGGGTACAAGAGGTGAGCAAAATTTGGTTGCTGGTGCATAGAGAATGGGGTGGGTCAAAATTTTACATGTTTTCTAAAATTTGGTTAAAGGTAAAGGGACCATTAGGGGACACGGGTGGCGCTGTGGGTAAAAGCCTCAGCGCCTAGGGCTTGCCGATCGAAAGGTCGGTGGTTCGAATCCCCGCGGCGGGGTGTGCTCCCGTTGTTCGGTCCCAGCGCCTGCCAACCTAGCAGTTCGAAAGCACCCTTAAGTGCAAGTAGATGAATAGGGACTGCTTACTAGCGGGAAGGTAAACGGCGTTTCAGTGTGCGGCTCTGGCTCGCCAGAGCAGCGATGTCACACTGGCCACATGACCCGGAAGTGTCTCCGGACAGCGCTGGCCCCCGGCCTCTTGAGTGAGATGGGCGCACAACCCTAGAGTCTGTCAAGACTGGCCTGTACGGGCAGGGGTACCTTTACCTTTACCTTAAAGGGACCATTAGGTCCAGTCGTGGTTACGTGTGCATAAAATTTCTTTTCTATCCAATGATCTTAAAAGTGATAAAAGCAGCCTGCTCATAGTGTGGTCCCTGCAGCTATTATCCCCATACAGTGGTACCTCGGGTTAAGTACTTAATTCATTCCGGAGGTCCGTTCTTAACCTGAAACTGTTCTTAACCTGAAGCACCACTTTAGTTAATGGGGCCTCCTGCTGCTGCCGCGCCGCCGGAGCACTATTTCTGTTCTCATCCTGAAGCAAAGTTCTTAACCCGAGGTACTATTTCTGGGTTAGCGGAGTCTGTAAACTGAAGCGTATGTAACCTGAGGTACCACTGTATTCTAAAGTGGAGGGAAGAGTCAAGGTGGGAGAGTTCCTAACCTAGTGAGGAACTCATAGTGAGTTCATTGTCAAGATTTCAAACCAGGGACTTTCTGAATTACATACAGTGGTGCCCCGCAAGACGAATGCCTCGCAAGACGGAAAACCCGCTAGACGAAAGGGTTTTCCGTTTTGGAGGTGCTTCGCAAAACGAATTTGCTATGGGCTTGCTTCGCAAGACGAAAATGTCTTGCCATTCCTGGGGGTTTTTTTCCGTTCCCTACCCCCTTTATCTAAGGCACCAAGCTGCTAATAGCCTTTTAGCAGCTAATCCGCTAATCCCTTAAGCCTTTAATAGCCGCTAATAGCGCTAATCCGCTAATGGGCTTGCTTCGCAAGACGAAAAAACCGCTAGACGAAGAGACTCACGGAACAGATTCTTTTCGTCTTGCGAGGCACCACTGTAGTTCACACTGCAGTCTTAATCCTTCGTGAGGATGGCAGAGAGCAGCACTTGATGCAGCAGAACAGCTAGCGTTGCATTCACAGCCTTGACATTTATGCCATGAGGCTGGTGCAGTGAAGAGTCCCAGATTGGGCCTGCTGCAGTCATGTGACAGCAGAATGCCCCATCCCTGAGAGACCCAATTTCTGGGGTTTCCACTCGTGAGGATGCTGCTATCTGTATCTTCCACCTCCTGTTTTGGGTTTCACATCAGAGTGTCCCGTCCCCCCATGTGTCTTCTCCATCAGGGAAGTTCAGCAGAGTCTGTTCCATCCAGACCTCAGCGCAGTGGATTAGGAGCTGGGATTGCTCTGCTTGTCTCTTAGCCAGTACTCCTTTTATGTATTGGGGGGAGGGAGGGGGAATCTAGTTTCCCCTTTGAGAGGAAATGTGCTCCCTTCCAATAAGCATATACAGTGGTGCCCCGCAAGACGAATGCCTCGCAAGACGGAAAACCCGCTAGACGAAAGGGTTTTCCATTTTTCAATGCGCTTCGCAGGACAAATTTCTCTATGGGCTTGCTTCGCAAGACGAAAATGTCTTGCGATTCTTGCGATTTTTTTTCGCTCCCCGCTCCCCACCCCCTTTTTCTAAGGCGCTAAGCTACTAATAGCCTTTTAGCAGCTAATCCGCTAATCCCTTAAGCCTTAAATAGCCGCTAATAGCGCTAATCCGCTAATAGGGTTGCTTCGCAAGACGAAAAAACCACTAGACGAAGAGACTCGCGGAATGGATTAATTTCGTCTTGCGAGGCACCACTGTATATAAGTTTGAAAGCTTTAAAGTGGAGAATGCAACTGACATAAGTTTTCTTAATAAATAAGGAAGCCCTGTAGTAAGGGAGGACTGTATTCCTGGTTCCTTCACAATTGAAGCTTCTTATGAAATTAAACACAATTATTTTTTGCCCACTGACAAATTTCTACAACTGTGTGCAAAATCTTAAAAGTTGCGGTTGGTTGATGGAAATGGAACATAAGAGCCCTGCTGAATCAAACCAAAGCCTGTAGTGTATGCAGTTATTTTTTGTTGTTGTGTTATTGCAGGGATAAAGTCCACGTTGGACTACAAAGCTCTTGGCCATTATGCTGTGCTGGCTGGGAGCAAAGGGAGTTGGACCCCTACATCTCAAAAGCCATAGACTTTATATCCTTGCACTGTCGGTGCTTGCCAAAAGCAAATATTTTGCAGGTCTTTGTACTTCTTCAAAAATCTGCAGAACTTGTTTCACCAGGCAGTTTTCTGAAGTAATGCCAAACTACCTGTGTAACTTGTATTATCCAGGGTATGGGCAGGCTATGCTAAAAATGTGTGTTGCTTAATATGACAGGCTTGTTCATTAAAGAGCTCACACAAGCAGCCCAGAACAGAGGCTGAATTAATCCGGCCCAAGGCCTCTCTGGATAATCATATGCCACATCAGGGTTAAACATTAGAAATGAATATCAACTGAAAAGTGTGAATTCCACCTTTTTAACATACAATAAAATGAATAGTTAGGCAAAAGAAAACCAGCTCATTTTCCCCAATCATACCATTAAACAAATTAAATTTCCAGCCCCAATTGTAGAGCAATAAGCACAGCTTAATCTAACAACAGTTAAAAATGCACACCATTCAGTTCCACCCAAGCACACTTGTACGTGATCAACACAACTTGCATCAAACACAAAGATTCTGATTTAATAATAGATCCAAATTTAATATTCTGGCACACTCTCAATTCCTTTCTCCAAATACTACAAGTATTTCCTTAATTCAATTGTACATCCTTAGTCAACAACACTGACATGTCTATATCACGAGACCCAGGCAAACCTGGACAAATACTGACATGCAAGGAGCATGTACAACCTCTGATAAAAGATTCATGTCACTTTTCCTTTTATCTCACCTGAGGGGTGGGAAAGATCTAATAGCAGGTTCTCAGCTTGGCAGGGTTGTGGGGGGGGGGTTGTATAGAGCCCACTTTTTTAACAGACCTGACAGTAACACTTACCTATCCCCCCCTCCTTTATAAGAGTCAAACAGCTTATAAAATACTTTATAAAGTACTATTATTCATCTTGCTTCTTATAAACAGTGGCACAGAAGCCACTTCATGGAGAGGACAGTTACTATTTGGTTTTCTCTATTCTGGCTGTAAAAAAGACTCAATATGGCAATATGGAGAAAGCCTTGTGGTAGCGGTTGGTAAAGGTAAAGGTACCCCTGCCCGTACGGGACAGTCTTGCCAGACTCTAGGGTTGTGCGCTCATCTCACTCTATAGGCCGGGAGCCAGCGCTGTCCACAGACACTTCCGGGTCACGTGGCCAGTGTGACAAGCTGCATCTGGCGAGCCAGCGCAGCACACGGAATGCCGTTTACCTTCCCGCTGGTAAGCGGTCCCTATTTATCTACTTGCACCCGGAGGTGCTTTCGAACTGCTAGGTTGGCAGGCGCTGGGACCGAACGACGGGAGCGCACCCCGCCGCGGGGATTCGAACCGCTGACCATGCGATCGGCAAGTCCTAGGCGCTGAGGTTTAACCCACAGCGCCACCCGCGTCCCATGTAGCGGTTGGTACCTCGTAGTAAATTGGCATACTGATTAAATTTCGAACAGCCTCCAGAGTGCTTGGCCATGTAAAATGTACTTTTCAAGAAAATGAGTCCATTCCAAAAATCCTGTAACTATGGTAGTAGTTAGCATTAGGGTTTTTTTGAGATTTTTAAAAGTAGTTACAGTGAAATAAAAGGTTGTACTGTTTTCTTACTCTACGGTTCTAATGTTGTTTTTCATTTTGTAGCCACGCTAAAGAAATTCTCCATTGTTTGAAGAATAAATATTTCAAGGAATTAGAAAACCAGGTGGTAGACGGTCAGAAAATTGAAATGCCTCAGCCATTAAGCTGGTAAGACTACCTGTAGGATGGCCATCAACATATTTAGCATGTTCCTGCCTTTGCTGTGTGTAATGGTTCTAGGGGTTGCTCGTGCGTAAGTTGCCGTTACTCCTGGCTAGGTTGCCTGGTTGAACCCTTTCTGTCTGGACAGCCTCAAGTTCCGTGGCTGCCTCAGTCGCTGGCAGAATCCGTCAGTGGGCGTTTCTTAAACCTCTTCCAGCATAGAAGCTGTTTGACGCCCAGTCTCCTCCTACTTTGCCTGCGCGGAAGTCTTCTGCGCAAAGTGGGTGTGGGCAGCGGAGTACTCGTGCCCTCTCCGCTGGTCTCCGGCGAAGAGTCCTGGAGCCACCTCTCCGATTCCCCCATCTGCCCCCCTTCTCCACTGGTGTTACGCTGATTTCCTTCCCCCGCTGATGGGCTACCTCTCTCCCTACTTGGACCCTCTCCGCCATCCCTCTGGAGCCTCCTCTCCGCCTCCAGCTCCGATGGCAGTTCCCTGACACTGTGTAATTGTCTACACTGACTTTGAAGGTATTATTAGCCATCCCCCCCTTCTATGTGGTATTCTCAACTTGTTAGTTGCAGTGTGATCTTTTTAAAGATTATTCTAAATAAATACAGTTTGGACCCATAAACACATGCATGAAATACCATTGAGAAGTGGCTGCAGGGGGAAGGGAATGGGTGAAAATAGCCTCTCCGCTTCTAACAGTGTGAATGTCTGGTGGATTGGAGTCTGTTCTATGTACAAGAGGGCCCTTCATTTACAGATGGGCTTCTCAGGATCCAAGTTGGGATGGTGGAGGATTTTGGTTCGCTCCACAGTTAGCAGCAAACCTCCCTGGCCAACATCCGATGGATCGTGCTTGGCTCTTAATGTAGGCAGGCAGATCAGATTGCTTGTCTATGAACCTTTCGAAGAATGATTTGCTCCAGCTCATGTTTTTCTTTTTGCAGTGTGGTCTAAGAAAGCACAGGACATTTTTCTAGAAAGCACAGTGCTTTCCATATTTATCAAACTTGACTAAAAAGCTCCTGGAAGTAACGGTATAGTAACGGGCCACCTTATAACTGCTTTATAACTTTTTGAAACCTTTAAAAGGTGTGGAGGTGTTTTTAGTACTTTGCCTAAGAAAATCCAAGCAGACATTTGACAGAATTTGTCCACTAGTCTGCTTGTGGACGCAAATTGGAACAAGACTGTTCTGTCCATCCCTAGTTCTAAGTCTGTACCTTTAAATAGCTGGGTAAGTGCAAATGCTTTGAAAGAGTGTGTGGACCATAAATATTGCTTCTAGGACTAAAATATACATACTAAAATAATAAAGTAGCTAAAACACATATATCAGGGCTTGAGAGTATCCTACTTTTGTTCTCTTTAAAGCCCATTGCTGACATCCATGTGTTTTTGTGTGTAGCATGCTTATTTTACCTCATTGAGTAACCTTATTACGTCTAGTATTATCCAGCTTCTACATGCTTCATACACAAGTTAAATTTGTGCGTATATGGTTAAAAATGCAATTGCATAAACCTGTTAGACAGGTTTATATGCATTCTTTTATAATAAGTTAGTGTAATCATACTTAAAAAGGTAAAGGTAAAGGTACCCCTGCCTGTACGGGCCAGTCTTGACAGACTCTAGGGTTGTGCGCCCATCTCACTCAAAGAGGCCGGGGGCCAGCGCTGTCCGGAGACACTTCGGGTCACGTGGCCAGCGTGACATTGCTGCTCTGGCGAGCCAGAGCCACACACGGAAACGCCGTTTACCTTCCCGCTAGTAAGCAGTCCCTATTTATCTACTTGCACCCAGGGGTGCTTTCGAACTGCTAGGTTGGCAGGCGCTGGGACCGAACAGCGGGAGCGCACCCCGCCGCGGGGATTCGAACCGCCGACCTTTCGATCGGCAAGCCCTAGGCACTGAGGCTTTAACCCACAGCGCCACCCGCGTCCCAATCATACTTAGTATGGACTAAATTTCTCAATCCATTCAGATGTTGTAGGAGATACTCCCCCCCCCCATTTTTTAGCTATTCTAATCTTAGCAGCAGTTAGTAGGTTGAACAGTATTTCTTGATCATCTTCAAAAATTACATATTTTAGATAACCAAGCAGAAATATTTTAGGTTCCAAAGGTATATGATATCCTAACATATCAGAGATAATGGTCTGAACAGATTTCCAGAATGGGTATTTTTGTAGTGTTTTGGAATAGGTCCCGTGATAATGTCCACGTTGTCAACCTGCTGCAATGCTGCTTATTTATGTTCTATATTTAGTTTATTTTGTTTATAAAAAAACGTTTATATATATATAAATGGAATGGCATGCTCCATTATTTCATTTTCAAATATGGTGGTGATAGTTCTTATAAAAACTATATTTCATTAGGTATCCAGAAGAGTTGGCATGGCATACAAACCTAAGCAGAAAGGTCCTGCGAAAATCCCCACAACTAGAAAAATTCCATCATTTTCTTGTTAGTGAAACAGAATGTGTAAGTACGTTCCTAAATTGCTGTTGTTTTAATTCATTTTGTGTCTTTAATTCATTTACTGTGTCACAGTGAATAGTACAGTGGTGCCTCGCAAGAGGAAATTAATTCGTTCCGCGAGTTTTTTCGTTGTGTGAGTTTTTTTGTCTTGCGAAGCACCACTGCATTTAAACACTAACAATGGCGGGGAGAAGCAGGGCAGCTGCCGCAGCCAGTACCTTGGACTCACCCGCGCCTGGTGGCCACCGCGCGACGCGGCTGCTGGAGGGCGGCGGGGCTCAGGAGCACGACTCCGGCTGCAGCGTTGGCTGCTGGCGGCAACGGCTCCTGAGGGGAGCGCGCGAGGGTGGTGGGCAGCGGTGCGAGGCAGCCGGAAGGTCGGCCGTCAGCCGGAAGGTGGGAGGGAGCCGGAGGAGTCGTCAGCCGGAAGGTGGGAGGGAGCCGGAGGAGTGGGGAAGCGAGCGTGCGTGCGTGCAGTGACCGTCGCCATGACACGAGAGGCAGGGCTGTTTCGTCTAGCGAAGCAAGCCCTTAGGAAAATCCGTCTTGCGAAGCACCTCAGAAAACGAAAAACCCTTTCGTCTAGCGAGTTTTTCGTCTTCCGAGGCATTTGTCTTGCGGGGTACCACTGTAACTGGCACATGAACGTGACTTCTGACAATGTGTTAATGAAATTCTCCCATTAAGGGTTTGTTAGGAACAAAATCAGATAAGCTTAAAACAAAAAAAACTTACATTAGGGTTTCATGTATACATTTTCTGCATCTAAAATATTCAAAACATGAAATTGGAGTTGCCACTGATGACAAAATTTTATTTTATTTTTCTAGGGGAACATTAGTCGCCAAGAAGCTGTCAGTATGATTCCTCCCCTGCTCCTTGATGTCCAGTCTCATCATAAGGTAGGCCTTGCATTGCTAGTGGATCTTGAAGTCTTGTTAAAAGTAGCCTGACACAGTACATCTAATATGCTCTTTCTTTGTATTATAAATTTATATTACAAATTCACCCTGGGTAGTGGCTTTCTTGAAACCTGGCTTCAGGGTATCAATAAGACACATTTCTGTTTCTTAAAAGGGGCAGCGGCCAGTTGCACCAGTGGCTTAATTGTTTTATCCTTTTATTGCTTCATTCTTTTTCAATTGCATACATTCAGAATGAAAAGGATTATGAAGTTAGCTGTAAAGGTACCGTACTTTTTGCTCTATAAGACTCACTTTTTCCCTCCTAAAAAGTAAGGGGAGATGTGTGTGCGTCTTATGGAGTGAATGCAGGCTGCGCAGCTATCAGAGAAGCCAGAACAGCAAGAGGGATTGTTGCTTTCACTGCGCAGCAATCTCTCTTGCTGTTCTGGCTTCTGAGATTCAGAATATTTTTTTTCTTGTTTTCCTCCTCCAAAAACTAGGTGCGTCTTATGGTCTGGTGCGTCTTATAGAGCGAAAAGCACATACTTGAGTTAATGCATTCCTTATTGATGTACTTCAATTCAGTTGCTATGGACTGGTCTTAATTAGATCTCCCAGTTTTAACTGGAATGTTTGTAGTATTGTGAAGGGCTTAGTATCGTCTTTCTGAAATGAAGAATTCTGTAGCCCTTGCCCCATATGACTGAAGTAATTACCGTATTTTTCGCTCTATAAGACGCACCAGACCACAATCACTTCCGGGTTTGCGGTGTCCGGGAGCCAAAAGGTTTGAGATCCAGGTAGTTCCACCTGGCAGTTCACTGAGGGCTTGGTGGTGCCCATGTTTGACGTAAAATGAGTTCACGTTTCCTGTAATGGGTGAAAAACTTACACCACTGGGCAACCAAGTGTCAGGGGCTGGACTGAGGAGGAATGGTGCCCCCCACTTCTCCTTAACCTTCCTGAGAACAGGAGGACAGTATAGATTTAGAACAGTGGTTGGCAGAAGGACATAGTTCAGAGGCTGCAGAGGGGGAAAGATGCGAAATATTGGGAGAGGAACAGCAGGAAGAAGAAGACGCACCAGGGGAGAGACAGCTGACAAGTGTTTTTGGAGAGCATTCCTGACCCCAGGACTAGGCGGGCATTGAGGGCAGAAAGCTCAGATCAGCTGGCACAGGGATAACGTAGGATAAGGGAGATGGAGGGGGCTGGGTTTTACTGGGAGCAATGCCATTTTCTAGAGAGAGACCTTTGTCTCGCTGTGATTATTGAATAAGCCACAATATTTTTCGCTCTATAAGACACACCAGACCACAAGACGCACCTAGTTTTTGGAGGAGGAAAACAAGAAAAAAAATATTCTGAATCTCAGAAGCCAGAACAACAAGAGGGATCGTTGCGCAGTGAAAGCAGCAATCTCTCTTACTGTTCTGGCTTCTGGGATAGCTGCGCAGCCTGCATTCACTCCATAAGACACACACACATTTCCCCTTACTTTTTTGGGGGGGGGAGTGAGTCTTATTGAGCAAAAAATACGGTACTTCTAAGCAGATAATACAGCTGTGATAGTTACTTTTCTGGGTGCTGTATGTATACACAAAATCACGTACATTGGGGAACACTATCTAAAAAGCCAAACTCCAAGCCTCCTTTCTCAAACTCCAACTATCCACAGACTTCAAAGGTCAATCCAAAGGCTTCTGGGATTGCAGTTGCAAAGGCTCCTGGGATTGCTAGCCGTTTCAACACTCTTTTTGTGCCATCTTTGCAGTTTAAATTGATTTATTTAACCATTTCCCAGTGCTTTGCATATATGCGGTTCCACACGAGTTGAACGTGTGTAAGTGGGGAGATACCTATATGTAATATAATTTTTTGTACGTATGTTAATGAGATCTTTTATTCGTGTATTGTTTTGGTCTTTGTAGATTCTAGATCTGTGTGCTGCGCCAGGGTCCAAAACTGCCCAGCTTATTGAAATGTTGCACGCAGACATGAATGTTCCTTTTCCAGGTAAGTGAGATGGAGTGGTATATAGAGATCCCTGCCCCATTTTTTGTTGAGAAACAAAATTCATTTACAGTCAAGGCTGTAACTGCTGTTAGCAGTTGGATCTTACCTGTGGATTCCACCATTTCACCTTCCTCAGTGGAAACACCCCTTTGTCACACATTTTGTTAGTATTGAGGTATATGTATTTGTGTATTACAGTGGTGCCTCGCAAGACGAAAAGAATCCGTTCCGTGAGTCTCTTCGTCTAGCGGTTTTTTCGTCTTGCAAAGCAAGCCCATTAGCGGATTAGCGCTATTAGCGGTTTAGCGGCTATTAGCGGCTATTAAAGGCTTCAGGGATTAGCGGATTAGCTGCTAAAAGGCTATTAGCAGCTTAGTGCCTTAGAAAAAGGGGGTGGGGAGCGAAAAAAATTGCAAGAATCGCAAGACATTTTCGTCTTGCGAAGCAAGCCCATAGGGAAATTCGTCCTGCGAAGCACCTCCAAAGCGGAAAACCCTTTCGTCTAGCGGGTTTTCCGTCTTGCGAGGTATTCGTCTTGCGGGACACCACTGTATTTCTCTTACTTGGCCACCCTGGAACCTTTAAGCCATCACCCAAGAAGCACCTTTTCCCTGTTGGGGTTCTTTGCCTGGATCAAAAATGGACTTCCTCTTCTTTTGTTTTTGCTAGCTGCGTTTCATCATTTTGTGTTGGCCTCTTCCTGTGCCTCTGCTTTCCCAGATCCATCCTGTTTTTGTCATCTATCAGTCTTCATCTTCTCTTCCTGTACTTTTAGTGCCACTGGTGTGTCAGACACCTTATGTGTTGACATAACTAATTTCCCTTTCTTTTCTCTCACCTCTCTCACTACAGAATTCCTTTCTCCTTGCCCTGACTTCATCAGAGTTATTTTTTGTGGGCCAAGCTACTTAGTGGTTTCATAACTGATAATTTCTTCGAATGCTTTTCTTGTTTTATTAAAACCAGTTAAAAACAAATTTATAACAGGCTTCTCTTTTTATATAACTTAAAATAATTCTCAAAACGTAACTTAACTAACACATCATGTGTTTATTAGATCAGACAAATGTCCTACAAAATGTTAGCATCAATTGACACCCCCTCCCTTGTACTTTATGTTTATATTGATGATTATTCTAAAAAAAAAATTCTCATGAATTATGCTTTTGCTTATAACATTTTCTTAATCTTTTGAGCACCTGTTCTAATGAACTGCAGAAAAATTCATTTGCTTGCCCCCCTCCAAAATTCCACCTTTAACCTAAAGAGTTCATTTTTTTTTTCCTTTAGAGGGATTTGTAATTGCAAATGATGTTGACAACAAGCGCTGCTATTTACTGGTTCATCAAGCAAAGAGGTTAAACAGCCCTTGCATCATGGTTGTAAATCATGATGCTTCCAGCATCCCTAATTTACAGATCACCACTAATGGAAAGAAGGAGATCCTCTTTTACGATAGGATATTATGTGATGTCCCTTGCAGGTATGCTATATTTATTTTTAATGTTGCTAGTGTTGTCGTGCTGATGACTTTTTAATACTAGTGTGCCCTTTACATCACATCAAGATAAGCAGGGTGTGATGTTTTGTGAAGGGAGATAGGATTTGTATCTGAGAGGCCGGAGTTCAAATCTCTTGCACCGTAAAGCTCTGTGGGTAACCTTGGGCAAATTATTACAGTGGTACCTCGGGTTATATACGCTTCAGGTTACAGACTCTGCTAACCCAGAAATAGTGCTTCAGGTTAAGAATGGTGCAAAGGCTGCAGCCGGTACAGGGTATGGTGACTAGGTTTCTTTGGGGGCAAACTGCTAACAGCATATAACACCCTGATTGCGGGGTTTGTACTGACAGCCAATCTGCTACCAGGCCAAGTTCAAGGTGTCCGTACTAATATATCCATCCCTATACAGCTCAATATCAGACTGCCTGAACCCTTCTATACCCAATAGGCAGCTGCCATCTGTGGGGCAGTTTCTCCAGCCAGTTCCAAAGCTCTCAGAAGCCTCCTCTATAGTAGCTCAGAGCAGAGCTTTTAGTGTGCCTCTATTTTGTGGAATAGTATTCCGGTCAAAATACCATCAGTACCTGCTATCTGGACTTTCCAGAAACAACTGAAGACATTTGCTCCAATAAACTTTCCTAGGTAGATCATAGAATCATACAGTTGGAAGAGACCACAAGGGCCATCGAGTCCAACCCCCTGCCAAGCAGGAAACACCATCAGAGCACTCCTGACATATGGTTGTCAAGCCTCTGCTTAAAGACCTCCAAAGAAGGAGACTCCACCACACTCCTTGGCAGCAAATTCCACTGTTGAACAGCTCTTACTGTCAGGAAGTTCTTCCTAATGTTTAGGTGGAATCTTCTTTCTTGTAGTTTGGATCCATTGCTCCGTGTCCGCTTCTCTGGAGCAGATAAATGTTCTTTACCACGACCACCCACTTGTTATTGTTTTAGTTTAGTTTTGGTTTAGTTTTAGTTAGTTGCTTTTCTATTTTTCACTGTTTATAATTATGCGTAAATTGCCTTGGGACAGTGTTTTAGAAAGCGATTAATAAATAATAATAGTCAATGATGCAATTATTTCTGATTTTCAAAACACACGAGGTGTGTTACTGACTCCGAATGTAGCTTACGGGTTTCATTGGAATTCATGTGCGAATGTCTCTTGCAGTGGAGATGGTACCATGAGGAAAAACATTGATGTATGGAAAAAGTGGACTACTCAAAACAGCTTGCATCTACATGGGTAAGAAACCATTTTATTTCTAATATCACATCCTTTTTGAACTTCAGTGGAATAAAAATAAGATTACAAGTAATAACTTTGCATTTCCCCAAAATATATTAATTTCCTTGTATTTTAATCTCCCCACGCTCCAAGGTATTTGAAGATAGCTTACTGTAAAGATAAAAATTGGTTCACACACATTGCAAGCATATAGGTTTTATGCCAAGTGGGGCACAGGAGCAAACTCTTTGCTTGAAATGCCTAGATGTCAGGGCTCTTACTTAGTAAACGTTTTATCATGATGATGTAATAACTATGGTGTGCAAAACAGAGGCCAGTGACTAAATAATTCAGAATAACTTGGTGTGAATGAGTAAGATAAATGTATAAACCCAGAGGTAGTATTCAACTAAGTTTTCCTCAGGGTAGACCTAACTTAGTCATGCCTGTCAATTTCAGTGGGTCTACTCTGGGTAAGGAACGCGGATAGCACTTTGGGTTAAATCACAGAGCCTAGGACTTGCCGATCAGAAGGTCGGCAGTTCGAATCCCCACGACGGGGTGAGCTCCCGTTGCTTGGTCCCTGCTCCTGCCAACCTAGCAGTTCGAAAGCATGTTAAAGTTCAAGTAGATAAATAGGTACCGCTCCGGCGGGAAGGTAAACGGCATTTCCGTGTGCTGCTCTGGTTCGCCAGAAGAGGCTTAGTCATGCTGGCCACATGACCCAGAAGCTGTACGCCGGCTCCCTCGGCCAGTAAAGCGAGATGAGCGCCGCAACCCCAGAGTCGGCTACGACTGGACCTAATGGTCAGGGGTCCCTTTACCTTTACTCTGGGTAAAAATTGGTTGAATACCACTAAAATATATAAAAGCAAGTTGTTTTTCCTTCAACCTTGTTTTCAAAAATTTGATATTTGACAACTGATTTTTTAAAATGTTGCAAAACGGAGAAAAGAATAACAGATGTGAGAACAATATAAGCTCTCATTAACAAATACTGCGAAATTGATAATACTTTAGATGCTTTAATCTGGACACATTCCAGATTCATAGTCTTACATTCCCTCATTTATATTCTCTCTGCTGCTTTTCCAACCAAACCCTTGACAGTAAGAAGGCAGCTTTGGCCAACCAGGCATTAATTCTTCCAGGGCTGATCATACATTTTAGAATATAGCATACTGACTTACGTATGTCCATACCAGTTATAAAAAAGGATTGTAGAGAGTAATGGTCTTGCAGTCTGCTCCTTTGTTGTTTATCTCGGTTTGCACCTTTGCATGGCATTTCAGATTATAGTTCAGTGTTTTCAGTACATTTCCAAGAATAGCTTGTAGGTAAGGGTCAGCACTTACCTATTGACTAATCAGATATTCCAAGAATGCCAGCGTGTTGACGTTTGAGGATGATTGACCATGTTCCCATTTGCAGGGAAAAACAACATGTTTTGTGGCATCTTAATGGCTAAACAAATGCAGAGTAAATCATAATTATAGGTATACTGTCATGCTATGGTCAAGGAGACTCAGGCTCACATCCTCACTCAGCAACAAAACACATTAGCTGAAAGGTCAGTTAGTTGTAAAGGTAAAGGTAAAGGTGCCCCTGCCCGTACGGGCCAATTTTGACAGACTCTAGGGTTGTGCGCCCATCTCACTCAAAGAGGCCAAGGGCCAGCGCTGTCCGAGGACACTTCCGGGTCACGTGGCCAGCGTGACATCGCTGCTCTGGCGAGCCAGAACCGCACACGGAAACGCCGTTTACCTTCCCGCTAGTAAGCGGTCCCTATTTATCTACTTGCACCCAGGGGTGCTTTCGA
Source organism: Podarcis tiliguerta (assembly GCF_965153285.1). Taxonomy (NCBI): domain Eukaryota; kingdom Metazoa; phylum Chordata; class Lepidosauria; order Squamata; family Lacertidae; genus Podarcis; species Podarcis tiliguerta. The sequence goes on along the minus strand of NC_139540.1, from coordinate 81,666,020 downwards.
ACTGCTAGGTTGGCAGGCGCTGGGACCGAACAGCGGGAGCGCACCCCGCCGCGGGGATTCGAACCGCCGACCTTTCGATCGGCAAGCCCTAGGCACCGAGGCTTTAACCCACAGCGCCACCCGCGTCCCTCAGTTAGTTGAAGGGAACAGTAAAAAAGGTTATAAAGCTAAATAATTAACGGTTTTAAAAACTGTGCCATTGTTTCACAATAAGAGCTGTAATTATGATTTTCTTTTTAGGATACAGATCAGACATGTAGATAGTTACTTTTCTTTTCACAGTGTTAATGTTTTTAAAAACACTTTACCATTAGTTAACTGGCTATTTGGATAAACCGTTTTTGACTTGTCAAATATCCAACACCAGCACCAGTTCAGGTTGCAGCCTTAATTTTTCTACACAAAGTGTATGACATCCTTTGGTTGCATCTTAGTTGAGTCCTTATTCCATACACTCAAAAGACTTAATAAATGGTGTATTCTACATACGTATAAATGGCTTTGTATATGATACAGCAGTTGATTGACTTGTTGAATGGGTGGGAACAATTGAGCTCTTTCAGTGTGACAAAACATGTTGAAAGCAATGTTTGGATTATTTAGCTGTCAAAGTCAACTTGAAATCTCAGGACCAACTGTCTGTTAGGATATTTCCATTCCACCTTAAAAGGAAGCAGGATGTTTGTGTCACAGCCTGCGTATTTCCTGTTCACAGGATGTTTCTGTTATGTCTTTGCTTTCGTTTCTCTCTCTGTGTCTGAGACACTAAAGCAGGCAGTCATGTTTTCTTTGTTCTGATCAACGCTGAATAAACTTGTAAATAATGCTCTCCTGAGTGCATCTTTCGCTGTGCATTATCTGCTGATAGAGCGTGCATCAGCTCTGGAATGTGGCAAGCTATTTCTGGAGCTCGTGTCGCTAATTGCTGATACTGCGTGTCTACGGGAGATCGATGGACGTCCGGAGACGCCGTGGAGTCATGATGGACTTTGTCTCCCTGGCAGTATCCCAACACTGTCTTGGGAAAGGGTGATGAGATGCTAACCCGTTCGTCAATTTGCAGATTGCAGTTAAGGATTGCAACCCGTGGAGTTGAGCAGCTGGCAGAAGGAGGTAGGATGGTGTACTCTACCTGCTCGTTGAATCCTGTTGAAAATGAAGCTGTCATTGCCTCTCTCCTGGAAAAAAGTGAAGGTGTGTGTATCTCTTGGTTGTATAGTGAGAACAGACAATAATAGTGGAATCAAGTGTTAAACTATACTCAGTTGGTATAAACTGTACTCAGTTTGGGTTGAAGGAGGCATCTGGTAGTCCGCAGTTGACTACCCCCACTACCCAAGAAGGCAGGGAGTATGTGCCCAGTGTCACAGAATCATAGAATTGTAGAGTTGGAAGAGACCCTGAGGATTATCTAGTCCAACCCCCTGCAATGCAGGAATCTCAACTAAAGCATCCCTGACAGATGACCACCCATCTGCTAAAAAACTTCCAGGGAAGGAGAGTCCACCATTTTCCCAGGGAGTCTGTGCCGCTGTTGAAACAGCTCTTATCATCTGAAAGTTTTTCCTCCTGTTTAGTTGGAATCTCCTTTCTTGTTACTGGTTCAGGTCCTAACCTCTGAAGCTGGAGAAGAAGAACTTGCTCCACGTGACAGTCCTTTAGATATTTGAAGATAGCTGTCATAGCTCCTCTCAGTCTGCTGTTTTCCAGGCTGAACATACCCAACTCCCTCAACCATTCCTCATAAGGCCAGGTTTCCAGACCCTTGATCATCTGCACACCTTCCAGCTTGTCCATATCCTCCTTAAATTGTGGCGCCCAGAACTGGACACAGTACTCCAGGTGTGGTTTGGCCAAGGCAGAATGGACTGGTACTATTACTTCCCTTGATCAGGATCCTGTACTTCATGAAGTCAAGTCTAATGAAGTGTTCAGTTTGAATGCAAACCTGCAGTTCTCACATGCAACTCTGGCATCCCTTTTAAGGTCCTTCTGCTTGTGAACCTGAATGCATCCCAGAATTTGGCACCCTAAGTTTGGTCCTTCCCACTCTAGTCCTTTTTACACAGTGTCCTCTTTCCTACTCACGCCTGCCTCTTTCTTGCTGGATGCTTCACCCCCTGACAGTCCTGAATTGCTCCAGGACACCCGACTCAGGGCATTCTGGGGGTTGATCACATCTGGGTTCCTCTGAGTCAGCTTGGCTCGGGCCTCAGCCAAATCTGGTGCACAGGTCTAGTGACTGTATTTGTGCTGTACATTCAGCAAATGCATTCTACAATTTGGTATACAGTGGTGCCTCGCAAGACGAAATTAATTCGTTCTGCGAGTTTTCTCGTCTTGTGAATTTTTCGTCTTGCGAAGCACGGTTTCCCATAGGAAATGCATTGACGGTTTCCCATAGCTATGCATTGACGGTTTTAAGAAAAAGGCGCAAGACGTTTTCATCTTGCGAAGCAAGCCCATAGGGAAATTCGTCTTGCGAAGCAACTCAAAAAACAAAAAACTCTTTCGTCTTGCGAGTTTTTCGTCTTGTGAGGCATTCGTCTTGCGAGGTACCACTGTAATATGACTCACTTGGGTACAATCCTAATCCCACTCGCTTGGGAGTATGCCCCATTGAATTTAATAGGGCTTGCTTCAGAGAGTAGACCTGGTTAGAATTGTTGTGTTCGTCTCCATGCACCTCCATGCTCTCTCTTATGCTTCATTCATTGGCTGAAATGAATAGGTAATGCTTCTTACAGCAATCCTGTGGAGATAACGTGGGCAGAGTTAGAGAAATGCAACTGCCAACCTTCATTGTTTGCAGATCATAAAAAGAATTGTGTCGCTTCAAAACATGTTGTTTTTCTTGGCTTGGGATAGTTTCTCTGAGTTGGCACTGCACAACTTTCCTAGCTATTTCTTATTTACAGTAACCTTGTTTGTTCAAAGGTGCCTTAGAACTTGCTGACGTCTCTTCTGAATTGCCTGGTCTGAAAAGGATGCCTGGGGTTACACAGTGGAAGGTATTTTTTAATAGAAATGTGTATTGTAATAGAATCCAAATCAAAGTTTAAGAGAGAAAAGCATTCTGTTAGTTCTAAAATCAAATGAGTAGTCATGTGTTTATGGGTACAGTGGTACCTCATTGAGCGCCCGTTCCGTTGAACGTCCGTGGCAAACCCGGATGTACCAGAACGGGTTACTTCCGGGTTTGCCACTCACGCATGCGCAGAGGCACAAACTGCTCCATGCGCGTGCTTTGTCCAGCGCCCTTTTCAGACGGCGACCGGGGCTCCGGAATGGACCGCAGTCGCAAAATGAGGTACTACTGTATATGAAGCTGCATTGCGGCAGATCAGACCATTTGACCATTATCTACCCTGACCACAGTAGCTTTTCAAGCTCTGAAACAGCGCTATTTCCCAGTCATACTACTTGAGATGCTTTTTAATTGGAGGTCTCAGATGCTTGGATCTTGCTATGTGCAAAGAATGTCCTCAATCACTGAACTACAGTGGTACCTCGGTTTACAAAATCCGTTCTGGAAGTCCGTTCTTAAACTAAAGCCATTCTTAAACCAAGGCGCGCTTTCCCTAATGAGGCGTCCCGCCGCCGGTGCCCTTCCACTGTTTGGCTTCCGTTCGTAGACCAAGGTAAAGTTCACTAACTGGAACACTACTTCCGGTTTTGCGGAGTTCGTAAACCGAATAGTTCGTAAACAGGGCTGTTCTTAAACCGAGGTACCACTGTATTTCTTCATTCCGTAAGTCAGACCTACGCAGCTTGTGACCTATGTGAAGCTCTCCAGGGTTTCAATAAACTTCTCTCTGTCTGAAAGAATAGGGGCCCTAAAGGTGTATGTCCTCTGTCTCCTGGCACAGATTCTTGGGCTTGTCTTCTCCAAACCCTATGTTGAGTAGGAAATGAACATAAATGTAAAGGTACCCCTGCCCGTGTGGGCCAGTCTTGCCAGACTCTAGGGTTGTGCACCCATCTCACTTAAGAGGCCGGGGGCCAGCGCTGTCCGCAGACACTTCCGGGTCACGTGGCCAGCGTGACGAAGCTGCTCTGGCGAGCCAGCACCAGCGCAGCACACGGAAACCCCGTTTACCTTCCTGCTATAAAGCGGTCCCTATTTATCTACTTGCACTTAGGGGTGCTTTCGAACTGCTAGGTGGGCAGGAGCTGGGACTGAAAGACGGGAGCTCACCCTGCCGCGGGGATTCGAACCGCCGACCATGCGATCGGCAAGTCCTAGGCACTGAGGTTTTACCCACAGTGCCACCCGCGTCCCTGGAAATGAACATATGCTGAAGCAAAAGAGCACTACTGTTCTGTAGCAGTTCGTTCTTCAACTCCCACTTCCCTTTCAGAAGAAAGCTCTTACCGTTTTTATGGCTCTTCTTGGCTTCCAAGAAGTTAACTTTCACCTACCCAGACAGTAACCTCCAGTCTCTCGAGGGAAAGAGAGAAGGATACCTAAGACTGAGAATTCTCCTAATCTGGTGCAGAGTTGAGAAATGCTGGGTTCGGGGCAAAATTAAGTTGTTCAAATACATTACATAGGGGTGTGTTTGAACACAAACATAATGTGAAAATATACATTGGTGGACACAGCACTTCAACTTTCTGGATTGTTTAATGTTTGTTGTTTGTTTGGACAATTTGCATTTAAATGAAACTATAAGCAGTTTACAGCATAGGTTAAAACATTAACATAGGTTAATTAGCAAATAGAGAAAAATAACAGATTTTCTGCATTCTATAAACCACAATTAACAACCAAAGAGTATCCTCTTTGGCATGAAAATGAACATAAATGAACAAATAATAATCAGCTACAAAAATGCAAAGTATGTTCATAGTAAAAAAATAAACAGATTAACTTTTGAACATATTGTAAACATCAGGAAGTAAAATATTACAAATGAAAATCAACTAGCAAGTATAAATTTCACCTTTTAAAATAGCATGATGAACAACACTTTTCTGTAGCACCATGCATGAATCAGTCATACCAGGCATAGGCAAATTCCGGCCTTCCAGATTTTTGGGACTACAATTCCCGTCATCCCTGACCACTGGTCCTGTTAGCTAGGGATGATGGGAATTGTAGTCCCAAACATCTGGAGGGCCGGAGTTTGCCTATACCTGAGTCATACCATTAAACAAACCAGTTAAATCCACTGCCCCCTATATAGCAGTAAGCACAATGGCTAAGAATAAATACCATTCAGTTCCACTCAAGCCCAAAACTTACTACAGTGGTGCCTCGCAAGACGAAGTTAATCCGTTCCGCGAGTCTCTTCGTCTAGCGGTTTTTTCGTCTTGCGAAGCAACCCTATTAGCGGATTAGCGCTATTAGTGGTTTAGCGGCTATTAGCGACTATTAAAGGCTTAAGGGATTAGCGGATTAGCTGCTAAAAGGCTATTAGCAGCTTAGCACCTTAGAAAAAGGGGGTGGGGAGCGAAAAAACCCCTCAAGAATTGCAAGACATTTTCGTCTTGCGAAGCAAGCCCATAGAGAAATTCGTCCTGCGAAGCACCTCTGAAAACGGAAAACCCTTTCGTCTAGCGGGTTTTCCGTCTTGCGAGGCATTCGTCTTGCGGGGCACCACTGTATTCTGATACACCCTCAAATCATATTGTCCACATTCTACAAGTGTTACATCCTTGATCAACAACCCCTTTGCATGGTGACTTCGTGAGACCCAAGTACTAACATACAAGCAGGTAACAATACAACAATACACTCCCTAGATAAAACATTCATACAGCTACTACCCTGTGATTGTTTCTTGGAGGGAGCAGAATTTATCCCCAGTAGCAGGCAGGTGGTACCCTGGGGCAGGGGATATAAAATCACATTCTCCAGCTTTCTAGCAGATTCATCTATTTCACCTAGTGGGCTGAGTCTTAAAACCTTAATAAAATCTGAAATTGCTATTCAACAGTCGCCTCTTGTAATCTGCTGACTTGTCATTGGCAAACTTGAGGCCGCCCTCACTGTTAATTGGTACATTTTCCCACCTAGGTAATGACAAAAGATGGCCAGTGGTTTGAAGACTGGAGTGAAGTGCCTTCCAACAGGCAAACCCAGATCCGGCCCACCATGTTCCCCTTAAAAGATGAAGAAAAACTTAAAGCGTTACATTTGGAGCGCTGGTGGGTATTCTTGCGGCTGATTGTTTCCACGCTCAGCATACTCTTGCAGTTCCTAGTTGATTGTAATGAGGATATATTTATTTTGGGGTCGTTTGTTGGTGGTCTCAGAACTGTAGACTGGGTTTTAGTTCAGGTTCATCTAAATATCTGGTTGCATCCTAAGTCATGCTCAGAGTAGAACCATTGAAATTGGCAGACTTGTTAATTGGATTCAGTTGTGAAGTATGTACTCAGACAGCTGTAAGCACTTTTTATTTTTAAAACAGGATCTGTGCATTGGGGATGACTTCTTAAGTGGCAATGCAGAAAACCAGATCAACTTTCTTAAATCAAAAAAAGGTGCTGTTATTATTTGTTACTACATTTATATCATCCTTTTCTGTTGCTGAGCTCAAGCTGATTAAAAATAACGTTTCATAATCATTTGGATATTTGCTTTTACGATACGTTCCTTAACCTAAAGCAGTCAAATACCGTGAAAATGTCACTGTTCTGAATTCTTTATTCAATATATGACAGTTCAGAAAAAAATAATGGTAGAAAAACAGTTCATTTAGATTTCATTTGGCTTGATTAAAAAAAAAATACACCAAAAAGTATAAACTTCCTTGTTCATAAACTGGACCTCAGTTTCCTTCCTTAGGTGGTGCATAGTGGTACAAAATCTGTGTCTTTATCTAGTTTCAGAATTCTGCCACATCATCAGAATACTGGAGGATTCTTTGTAGCTGTATTAATTAAAAAATCTCCGATGCCATGGAATAAGCGTCAGCCCAAGGTAATGTTTGCTTTATTTGGAACGGTTTTGCAGCATCCTGTGAAAGAGAAGCTAGGATCCCAAGATCACCAAGACAAGTTTGGTGGCCCCAGAGGACTGTGGTCTTCTGTGTCTCATAGAGCAACCCCTCTCCCTCACCCCAGGCCACAAAGGGGAACTGTTTTTGAGAATGGATGTCAAGGGGAATTTTCAAGTGCAGTTGGTGAATTTTTGAGAGCCCGTGTGGTGTAGTGGTTAAGGGCAGTAGTCTCGTAGTCTGGGGAACCGGGTTCGCGTCTCCGCTCCTCCACATGCAACTGCTGGGTGACCTTGGGCTAGTCACACTTCTCTGAAGTCTCTCAGCCCCACTCACCTCACAGAGTGTTTGTTGTGGGGGAGGAAGGGAAAGGAGAATGTTAGCCGCTTTGAGACTCCTACGGGTAGTGATAAAGCGGGATATCAAATCCAAACTCTTCTCTTCTTTTAAAACAACAACTCATGGAGCAGTCCAAATCTCTGAACATCCTCAAAGAAATTCATTGAGACCTGGGCATTATGTTGCCATGTCAGAGGCAAAAGTGGACATAGAAATGTGTGTGACTCTTAGATTTGTACAGTAGGCTGCCTTCCGGCCACGCATGTCAGAGGTTTCTACACATATCTCTTAATCCAGGCCCATATTCCAGGCAGGTAAAAGCCACAAGGGAGTGTTTAGAGGAGGGCCAATGAGGGGCAAGCCTGATGAGAACCCCAAGAACAAGAGGCAGGTTTTCCCGTGTAGGGCTGCTTTCTCCATAATGACGGAGTTATTATGGAGTTATCTATGCTAGATGCCTCAAAGTATCAGGAAACCTTTAGTCTGTGGGCCAAAGGCCTCTTCTTCTTGGGGTTCTCTTCAGGTTTGCCCCTCATTCGCCCTGCTCTAAACACCATCAAAGAGATAGAATCATAGAATCATAGAGTTGGAAGAGACCACAAGGGCCATCGAGTCCAACCCCCTGCCAAGCAGGAAACACCATCAGAGCACTCCTGACATATGGTTGTCAAGCCTCTGCTTAAAGACCTCCAAAGAAGGAGACTCCACCACACTCCTTGGCAGCAAATTCCACTGTCAAACAGCTCTTACTGTCAGGAAGTTCTTCCTAATGTTTAGGTGGAATCTTCTTTCTTGTAGTTTGGATCCATTGCTCCGTGTCCGCTTCTCTGGAGCAGCAGAAAACAACCTTTCTCCCTCCTCTATGTGACATCCTTTTATATATTTGAACATGGCTATCATATCACCCCTTAACCTCCTCTTCTCCAGGCTAAACATGCCCAGCTCCCTTAGCCGTTCCTCATAAGGCATCGTTTCCAGGCCTTTGACCATTTTGGTTGCCCTCCTCTGGACACGTTCCAGTTTGTCAGTGTCCTTCTTGAAGTGTGGTGCCCAGAACTGGACACAGTACTCCAGGTGAGGTCTGACCAGAGCAGAATACAGTGGCACTATTACTTCCCTTGATCTAGATGCTATACTCCTATTGATGCAGCCCAGAATTGCATTGGCTTTTTTAGCTGCCGCGTCACACTGTTGGCTCATGTCAAGTTTGTGGTCAACCAAGACTCCTAGATCCTTTTCACATGTACTGCTCTCAAGCCAGGTGTCACCCATCTTGTATTTGTGCCTCTCATTTTTTTTGCCCAAGTGCAATACTTTACATTTCTCCCTGTTAAAATTCATCTTGTTTGTTTTGGCCCAGTTCTCTAATCTGTCAAGATGTGATTCTAGGGATAATTTCACTAACTAACCAATTATGGAGCCATAACATAAATACAACTCCAGGTGCGTATGGCTGCATAATTGGCTAGTTAGTGAAATTGAGGCATGAAAATCTGTACACATGGAAGGTAACATGGCACCTTATGGTACCTGGTTTTCTCGTGTAGGGCTGCCTTCTAACAGAGTTATTATGGAGTTATCTGTGCTAGATGTCTCAAAGTATCACATCTCTTTGGTGTTCTAGAAAAAGGCTGGGTCTGCAAAGCCCTTTTAGTTGAGCACTTGATCTCAAAATGGCAGAATGAGTACTAGCTGTCCCGGCTTCTGTTTTGAAGTTGGTCCTGTGACACTTATGGACAAGGAACAGCTCTTTCATTGAAACCCAGCTCTGACAAGTTTTTCAGATAGTTGTAGAAATAACTGTGAAATCATTGTATAAGAAAGTAGAAGTGCAAAGACGCAGTTTTGAAGATGTGCATAATAATGCAATACATAATAATGTATTTTGGGTGGGCTGTATACTAGTGGCACAATCCAGCCAGAACTAATCAATTCTTAAGGCCCATTTATTTCAAGAGTGCCCTAGGTGTTAAGCTGAAAAAATATTTAAATCTTATGTACTCAGGATAGCGTGGAAACATCTTTAAAGCATCTTTTGCCGTTTTAGAATGTGCATTCATGCAAATTCTGTGGATTTCGCGGTACACTTAAATTCATAGTTCACAGTTTTTCATTTTGCTGTATTTATTACAGTTCCTGTGTAGTTGCACAGTTAGAGAATGCAGTGTGGAATGTAAAAAATATAGTAGGAATAGGAGCAAAATGCACAGGATAGGAAAAAGGAATAATGTTCTATCTCATGGTTTTTGCTGCCTTTGTCCAGATTTTTTGGGGGGCTACCTCCCTTTTTTGTTTTCTTTATTGCTGGCCCTCTTTAACTTACATATAAGAGGATACAAATGGATAATTTAGAATTTTCTTATTTATGCCCTCTAATAACCTTTCTGGGAGCTCAGCACCAGCAGCTTGAGTAGGAGGCTCCTAAGAAACACTTTAGGAACAGAATGCACAGTGCTCATGTCTTACTTTTTGTTAATAGGGATTACATCTTGTAAAGCCAGTAAAATGGTACATTATGACAATTTACATAAGACATATGCATGCAGACACATGTAGCTCAAAGCACATCTGTAATTCTGTAAGACTAAAAAACACACAGCACAGCTAAAAAAAGAAGAAGAAATAACAGAAATAGTTACCAAAGATGGAAGTGAAGTTTATCAGTGTAACTTGGTGTCCCACTCAACAGGGAGGCGGATCTGTTGTTGCTATCAAATAGAATAAAACAAAAAGTTGTACATGGTTTGTAACTCTGAATTTCAGTGCATTATGAAAAGCATAATTCCCCCGCTACTGCACTTGAATAGATATGATTTAAACAGTGGTAAGGGTAAATGCTGTATGTTGTAACATTTGAGACCTTTTTTTAATGCATCAAGACCTGTTCCTTCTGTTTTGGAATAGCTGCAGCACCGGCAGCCAGAGAAGACAATCAGCACAGTGTCTGCCGCTGCAGAGCAGGGTTCTTTAGAAACTGCTGAAGACCATGCGGCCGTAGAAGCAAAGGATGGAGACTCCTTTGTAACTGAGCCTTGTGAAAACAAGAAGGATGGAGTGTGTGGGTAAGAAACTAAAATGAAGCTTGCCATTGTTAAAGATAGTCAAGCCAAGCCATTTGTCTGTATTGGTGCTTTTGCTGGTTCTCCCAGCATGTAGGGAAGCTGAAATAGCCCCATGATTTCGTCTCCAGCTGGAAGCTCTTGAGATCATAGAAGCACAAAGACAGCCTTACTGAGATACGATCTCCACTCAGCCTTCTCAACGCGTTGTTTTCTTGCCCTTAGCAAAACCAGCCCGTGAGGGCCACTTCATATTCGTGGTTTTGATTGTGACATCCCTATGATGGCTGATATGGAAGTAGTTGTTTTGGAAAGTTGGTGTAACGTAATGATTAGATAGAATTACAAGGAGGAAAAGCCTTGTTTAAATTTTGTCTCTGCCATGAATTTAGGTAAAGGTAAAGGGACCCCTGACCATTAGGTCCAGTCATGGCTGACTCTGGGGTTGCGGCGCTCATCTCGCTTTACTGGCCGAGGTTTACTGGTACAGCTTCCGAGTCATGTGGCCAGCATGACTAAGCCGCTTCTGGCGAACCAGAGCAGCGCACGGAAACGCCGTTTACCTTCCTGCCAGAGCAGTACCTATTTATCTACTTGCACTTTGACGTGCTTTTGAACTGCTAGGTTGGCAGGAGCAGGGACCGAGCAACGGGAGCTCCCCCCGTCGCGTGGATTCGAACCGCCGACCTTCTGATCGGCAAGTCCTAGGCTCTGTGGTTTAACCCACAGCACCACCCGCATCCTAGTTGGCTATAAGCAATATTCCTCCCAACCCCAACCACTCTGTTAAAATGTAAAAAAAAAATTCCTTCCAGCAGTACCTTAGAGACCAACTAAGTTTGTTATTGGTATGAGCTTTCGTGTGCATGCACACTTCTTCAGCTAGTGTTATAATGGTAATAGTGGACTAGTTTACTGTGCTGTTTTAAGGATGGCTGAGAATATATATGGAATACTTTGAACACTGAACTCCCACATACAGTGGTGCCTCGCAAGACGAAAAGAATCCGTTCCGCGAGTCTCTTCGTCTTGCGGTTTTTTTCGTCTTGCGAAGCAAGCCCATTAGCGGTTTAGCGCTATTAGCGGTTTAGCGGCTATTAGCGGCTATTAAAGGCTTAAGGGATTAGCGGATTAGCTGCTAAAAGGCTATTAGCGGCTATTAAAGGCTTAAGGGATTAGCGGATTAGCTGCTAAAAGGCTATTGGCGGCTATTAAAGGCTTAAGGGATTAGCGGATTAGCTGCTAAAAGGCTATTAGCGGCTATTAAAGGCTTAAGGGATTAGCGGATTAGCTGCTAAAAGGCTATTAGCGGCTTAGATCAGCTGATAAGCGGCTTAGATCAGCTGTTCAGCGGCTTAGCGAACAGCTGTTCAGCGGCTTAGGGGCTTGGGAAAAAGGCTGGGAGGGGAAAAAAACCCCCAGGAATCGCAAGACATTTTCGTCTTGCGAAGCAAGCCCATAGCAAATTCGTTTTGCGAAGCACCTCCAAAACGGAAAACCCTTTCGTCTAGCGGGTTTTCTGTCTTGCGAGGCATTCGTCTTGCGGGGCACCACTGTACTAGAGTAGTAGTATTACGTGGTTATGCTTTTCTGCATTAGTGAATATCATAGAATCAAAGAATTGTAGAGTTGGAACGGACAGTGAGCATCATCTAGGCCAGCCCCCCTCAGTGCAGGAATCTCTTGCCCAGCGTGGGGCTCGAACTCATGACTCTGATATTAAGAGTCTCATGCTCTACCAGCTGAGCTTTCCCGGGAGAGGATTCTAGAACTGCTGTTGAACCAGTCTTTTAAAATATATTTCTGGCAGTTCTCACTCTAAGCAAAATACAGTGGTACCTCAGGTTAAGTACTTAATTCGTTCTGGAGGTCCGTTCTTAACCTGAAACTGTTCTTAACCTGAAGTACCACTTTAGCTAATGGGGCCTCCTGCTGCCACTGCGCCGCCACTGCACGATTTCTGTTCTTATCCTGAAGCAAAGTTCTTAAGCTGAAGCACTATTTCTGGGTTAGCGGAGTCTGTAACCTGAAGCGTATGTAACCTGAGGTACCAGTGTACAGAAGTCTGTTAAAATTCTTCCTGTACTGCTCAACTTTGATATATCCAGGTGTTGGGTTGAAATAAACGACAGACAAGTAGTGGGTGTCATCTGGGAGGCATCTCCTCGATCAAGTCTCGGAGAGTCCCTTTTATTGAATATTACAGCATTGCCTCGTATGTGCTTGCTGCTGATTGGTTACACGTGGTGTGCGTTAGAAGGGTTGCGTATAGGACATACAAGGGTTGCGTATAAGACATTAATCATCAATAGGTAAAAGGAACACAAAGTTAGACAGGCATGGAGACTTCCTTAGTAAACAATCTATAGTGATTGATATAGTGAGACTCAGAGAACGTACAGAGTGCACTTAACATTCCAGGGTGACAAGGAGAGGATGTATACAGATAGATAGGAAGGTCAGGACATGATGTGCACTTAACATTCCGGGCTGGCTGGTGCCAGGGTGGTTGAGAAAGGAATGTACAGAAATTGATATAGTGAGATTCAGCATCATCTCCAGATAACTACGCAGCATCCAGGTTTCGACCTGGAGACTTTGGCCCTCCTCTCTACTTAAAAACTGCAGAGGTGGGCAGAGATAATCTCAGCAGTTGTGTGGTGATCTCTGCTCCCTTGCCAGCTCTACAGTTGAGAGGGATGATTGGGGGGGGGGGAGATGCTGGCACCGGTATCCCTCACTGCCAAACCAGCCTTCTCTCTGAGCAGCCAAAACTGTCTGCCCCAAAATGGCAGGCTTTCCTAGTGGTGGTGGGGAGCTTCTTTGGTGGAGCAGAAGGGGGAACCCATTGACCAGAATTTTTGCCAGTCCATCCAAAAACTGTTGACCCTGGATATATCTTCTTACTTCCAGGCCTCCACCGTCTAAAAAAATGAAGCTTTTTGGATTTAAAGAAGACCCATTTGTGTTTCTTTCTGAAGACGATTCACTATTTTCACCAATTCAGTAAGAAAATGCGTTTCATTTTTCATACAACATAAGTATATGCTACATAACAACCTGCATTTATTTTACTTATTCGGCACATTTCACATCCTGCACAATAATCTCTTGGTAATGTTGTGGTGCTATACTGCTGGCTTCCAGAAGATTTCACAGAATACTGCTATTGCATTTTCTCCTACCGTCACTGGTTTTTGGATCCACACAACAGGATCATGAGAAGAAATGAAACGACCAAGCCATTTTTTAAATCTGCAGGTTCCTTTCGTAAATATGTGATCCCCACTTCACTATTTTATATTAATAAAAAATTTAAATACAGTGGTGCCTCGCAAGATGAAAAGAATCCATTCCGCGAGTCTCTTCGTCTAGCGGTTTTTTCGTCTTGCGAAGCAACCCTATTAGCGGTTTAGCGGCTATTAGCGGCTATTAAAGGCTTAAGGGATTAGCGGATTAGCTGCTAAAAGGCTATTAGCAGCTTAGTGCCTTACAAAAAGGGGGTGGGGAGCGAAAAAAAATCGCAGGAACTCGCAAGACATTTTCGTCTTGCGAAGCAAGCCCATAGGGAAATTCGTCCTGCGAAGCACCTCCAAAACGGAAAACCCTTTCGTCTAGCGGGTTTTCCGTCTTGCGAGGCATTCATCTTGCGGGGCACCACTGTAATACAAATTATCATAGACGTTTCATTGAGTAGCCAACAGTTCATAGTTAAATTTATGGTGTGACATGTCCGTCAGTCCATCTTTTTTATTTTCAAGTCAAGGGTTCTATTGACATTATTTTACTTTCTGTCTGCTTGGACAAAGCACAGAAACACTCAGGATTCAGTGTGCTAAATGTATTAGCCCAAATATGCCTCTCCACCACAAACCAATTTAGGCTTGTGGGTCACAGGTTCCCTTTCAGCAAGCTAAAGCCTACAAGAAATTAAGAAAGAAGCCCACTCTTTTGTTTCGGTGTGCAGACAACACGTCTTTAAAAAGAGCACAGCAAAAAAGCTGGACAACTTGCATTGTACACCTAGCTGTAGGGAAACTTGCTGTCTCACACAGTATAGCAAAGGTTTTGCTGTTGTCTTGAGCGTCTAATAATTTCAACTTAGTTCCTGGCTATTTTTAGCTTACATTTTTGCATCTTTTATGCACAGTACTTTTTCTAACCTCTTGGTTTTTTATTACTCTCTCTGCATATTGCTTTTTTTTCTTTTGAAGAGAAGCCTTATTTATATTCCTCTCATGTGCACATTAAATCTTTTCTAAACTATTAATCCATTCCTTCTGTTCTGTTCGTTTGAAAAAAGAAATTATGTCTCAAATCCTCAAGAAGTTGCCTTATTCTGCAGGAAAGGATTATTCAGTCTCCATCCAGTATATATTTCAGCAGAATTGTTGCAAATCTATTCAAATGTCACTGATGTGTGGTCTACGTATATTATTGGCCCGATATTAACTTGCTTTAAGCCTTCATAATGTATGTTGAGTTAAATGATAATAATCAATTCAGCTTCTCAAGTTAAAGGTTCGCAGGTTCTATGAAGGTCAATATTTATGTTTATCTTTTCAGAAAATACCAAAAATACAGCTTAAACATCAACAATATAGTAAGAAGTACAGAATAATAAAACTTGAATATGTTTGTTTGTTTATTAGGACCTTTTATGCATTGGATCCTTCCTTTCCCAAGATGAATTTGTTAACTCGTACTCAGGAAGGGAAGAAAAGGCAGTTATACATGGTTTCTAAGGAAATCAGGAATGTGCTCCTGAACAACAGTGAAAAGCTGAAGGTTTGACTTGTATTTCTTGTCTCAGCAAGAAAGTTGAAATAAACAATAGTCCTGGGGGTAAAAAGGTAAAGGCAAAGGATCCCTGACAGTTAAATCCAGTTGCGAACGAGACTGGAGTTGCGGCGCTCATCTTGCTTTACTGGCTGAGGGAGCTGGCGTTTGTCCGCAGTTTTTCCGGGTCATGTGGCCAGCATGACTAAGCCGCTTCTGGCAAAACCAGAGCAGTGCACGGAAACACCGTTTACCTTCCCGCTGGAGTGGTACCTATTTATCTACTTGCACTGTGTGCTTTTGAACTGCTGGGTTGGCAGGAGCTGGGACCGAACAACGGGAGCTCACCCCGTCGCGGGGATTCGAACCGCCAACCTTCCGATTGGCAAGCCCTAGT
This sequence comes from Podarcis tiliguerta, assembly GCF_965153285.1. Lineage (NCBI taxonomy): Eukaryota > Metazoa > Chordata > Lepidosauria > Squamata > Lacertidae > Podarcis > Podarcis tiliguerta. The sequence continues at coordinate 81,650,499 of NC_139540.1, read as the reverse complement.
CTCTGTGGTTTAGACCACAGTGCCACCTGCGTCCGAGTCCTGGGGGGTAGGGATGGTGATAACTTTGACTTCTGATTGCTGGGGATCAGAAGCTGCAGAATGCTATTCGCTCCTGTCCTGTCTGTGGGGCTCCCATGGGCATCTGTTTGGCCAATATGAGAAGAATGCTGGACCAGTTAGGCCTCTTGTCTGATGATCCATCATGGCTGCACTTCTCTTTCTGTCTGTCAAAGTTGTCTCCCGCCATGACGTTTAACTTGGTCCCGGTGGAGCACAGTCTTTCCCTAACAGTTCTAGTGTCAGCGAATAAGCAAATGCAGCAACTAGCTTCTTTCAAGACCAGAAATGCCACGTTGAATTGCAGTGCCACATGAGCAAAATGATCAAACATCCAGCAATAAGGGACCATGGGAGAGGTTTCTCTCCAGCTAACTATCTGTCAGGTCTACAGATACCCAAATATAGACGGTCTTTTACCCTCGCCAGATTTAACGTTCTCCCTTCTGCCTTACTTCAGGGCAGATTTGAGGGTAAACCATACACAACACGGGTCTGTCCTTGTGGCTCGTTGGAAGTTGAAACTGCTTCACATGTACTATTACGATGTCGTCTTTATGAGGATATACGTTTGACTTTTATTACACCTGTTTTGCAAAAGTTTAGGAAAGAATCGGAATACCATAGTCTAAAACTACTGCTAGAGGACAAGAAGCCCAAGATTACATTAAATGTAGCTAAATTCTGTGCGTCTGCAATCAATCGCAGGAAGCAAGTGGTATCCCACAATGCCCAATCCCCTAAATGTTAGTTACAGGGGGCACGTTAACAATTAATTTTAATTTTTACATTTAAATCCTTGTCATTGTCATATTGTCCGTTGTATTTCTGATATTTTTATGATTTGTGATATTGTGTGTGTTGAAGCTGGTCTGTGACCATATTAATAAATTCATTCATTCAATGCCACGTTGACAACCATAGGAGAAAAGAGTGCTTTAAAAGGGTAGATTGTGCCTAGAATGTCCCACTGCAGAGGAAAATGAAGAAAGGAAGCAGATTCCTCTGGGCAGGCTGGTGAGGACCATCACTTGCTTCCAGTTCCTTTCGTCCTCTTGCTCCCCCCCCCCCCCCGACTTGGGCACCTAAACCTCCATATAAGCTCTCAGTTACTGCCCCTTTATGAAAGGCTGAGGTAAACTCTTCCCAACTTGGGGTCCTTATTAGGAATCAATTATCCCCTTCTTTGTCTTTCTACATATTTTGTGAAATCCAGAGTAGACCACGTAAGACGCCTACCGTATTTTACGCTCTATAGGACGCACTTTTCCCCCTCCAAAAATTGAGGGGAAATGTGTGTGCGTCCTGTGGAGCGAATGCAGGCTTCTTGGCTTCAGCGAAAGCAACGCGAAGCCTCCGAAGCGCAGAGGGAGCGCTCCCTCCATGCTCCGGAGGCTTCGCGTTGCTTTCGCTGAAGCCTGGAGAGCGAGAGGCGTCGGTGCGCACCGACCCCTCTCGCTCTCCAGGCTTCAGGGATAGCCGCGCACAGCCCCTCTGGCAGGGAGAGGCTGCACGCGGCTATGGCTTCTCCCACGCAGCCTCTCCCGGCAGGGGCTAAAAAGGAAGCCAAAACAGCGAGCGGTATCGATCCCACTCGCTGCCTTGGCTTGTTCCATAGCTGCGTGCAACCCCTCCGGCAGGGAGAGGTTGCGTGGGGCTAAAGAGGAAGCCAAAGCAGCCAGCGGGATCCATAAATAAGATTTTTTTTCTTTATTCCCACCCCTAAAAACTAGGTGCGCCCTATGGTCCGGTGCGCCCTATGGAGTGAAAAATACGGTATATTTCCACTTAGTGCCTTTCCCTGTCAAGAAAAATAGGCTATGTCCTTTTACCGATACTGATGCCTGCCAAGCCACTTCCGATGCACTATTCCATGTTGGAATGCTTAAATATGTTAATACTGTTTCTCGCTTTCTTTTCAACCCTGTTTTTAGGTTATTAACACAGGGATAAAAGTGTGGTCCCGCAATAGCGATGGGGAACAGTTTGGCTGTGCCTTCAGATTAGCGCAAGAGGTAACAATGAACGCACTACGGCTATGCTGTGAAAGTATTTTATTTATGCTATGCCTTGAAACAAAAGAGTCTTTTTGTGGGTAAAGACAGGTTTATTTCGGTGTTTGCTTTTGAAGCCAACTTCATTGCATAAGGTTCATGACAATTAATTGGCAGGCCTCTCTCTCACACACACCTGTGTATGTATAGAGAAAAAAATTGTGATCAGTTCAGCTAAGTGGCTGTGAAATGCAAGGGCTACAGCTTGTGACAATCCAAAGTAAAGCTTAAAATACCAACGCGATAAGTGCAAATATTTCCCCCTGAGTGTAAGTTGTCCACAGGTGGGATGCTTCTAGTACTTAAAGGCAAAAGCACGGTTGCTTCCAAAAATGGTTTTGGTTTTTGCTTGTTTGTCTTCACTTGGGAGAAGACTCTGGATCCAACTCTCTTGTGCTTAAATTTATTAATCTGTTGTTGGGTGCACTGTGTATTTTTATCCCTTTTGAGGACGGGTTTTCTGTCGTAAAGGTTTTTTTCCTGACAGGCTTATGAACATTTCTGTAGTTCCATTGTAGGTCTCCACATGTGTAGTATAGGCTTTCCCTTGTATTTTTTCCTATCCCATAAAATTGGAACCTGACAAATGTGCATTACCTCCCTGATACTGTTATACTCAAAGTCCAGGGGCTGAAAATTTTGGCTGTATTCTGCTTTCATATGTTTTAACATTCAATTGACCAGGAAGAGATTAACAGTTCAGTGCAAGTTTTCTTTCACAACAATGAACTGATTTGGAGATGGAGGGAGGAAGAATGAATTGACTATTTTTTAATTTAGATATAATGGTCCAAATACTAAAAACATGCATTTAAAGAGGGTGTTTATTGGTGCTGGTGGGTTTTGTTGTTGTGTTAGACCAGTAAAATGACCAAGCCTATTCTTGTAAGAAAGCAAGGTCTGCATTTTTAAAATAGGTTTTCTATTTTACATCCAGGGGATATATACACTCTATCCCTTCATTAATGCAAGGATTGTAAATGCCAGCATAGAAGATGTTAAAGTGCTGCTGACAGAAGAAAACCCATTCTTAAGCAAACTTAGCAATGAGGTGCGCAATCAAGTCAAAGGAATGGGTAAGTATTCACTTCTGAGGATTTCCAATCCTGGTTCATTCTTTTCTCACAGTGGTAAAAAGCATCATGTACAGAAGGAAATATACTATTAAGCTCTGACTGCTGTCCAGCTTACCCTGAGCTCCATAGTAATAGTAGTAATAGTTACTCCCTAATAGCAGTAATAAGGTCCAGTCGCGGACGACTCTGGGGTTGCGGTGCTCATCTCACTTTACTGGCCGAGGGAGCCGGCATACAACTTCCAGGTCATGTGGCCAGCATGACTAAGCCACTTCTGGCAAACCAGAGCAGCACACAGAAACGCCGTTTACCTTCCCGCCGGAGTGGTACCTATTGATCTACTTGCACTTTGACGTGCTTTTGAACTGCTAGGTTGGCAGGAGCTGGGACCGAGCAACAGGAGCTCATCCCGTCGCGGGGATTCAGACCGCCGACCTTCTGATCGGCAAGTCCCAGGCTCTGTGGTTTAACCCACAGCGCCACCTGCATCCCCTGAGAGTAGCAGTAATAGTAGTAATAGTTATTCCCTAATTTTAACTTTGAAGAAGAGCTTTCTAATAAGCAGTTACTTATCAGTCAACACAGACTGAATATCAAGAGTATACAAGCTTCAGGTGTGTAGTAGGACTTCTGCTCGGTCTGGATCAAGCCCATTCTGTTTCCTGTCTTTGTACTTTCTTATGTTTAGGGACGCGGGTGGCGCTGTGAGTAAAAGCCTCAGCGCCTAGGACTTGCCGAACGCATGGTTGGCAGTTTGAATCCCCGCGGCGGGGTGCGCTCCCGTCGTTCGGTCCCAGCGCCTGCCAACCTAGCAGTTCGAAAGCACCCCCGGGTGCAAGTAGATAAATAGGGACCGCTTACTAGCGGGAAGGTAAACGGCGTTCCGTGTGCTGCGCTGGCTCGCCAGATGCAGCTTGTCATGCTGGCCACGTGACCCGGAAGTGTCTGCGGACAGCGCTGGCTCCCCGCCTATAGAGTGAGATGAGCGCACAACCCTAGAGTCTGTCAAAACTGGCCCGTACGGGCAGGGGTACCTTTACCGTTTTATGCTTATGGCCTTTTTTCCATTATGGAACCCATGGCAGAGATTCCCAAGCATGTGATTGGTCACCCATCCAGCCCCTAACTAGATACAGGCCTGCTTAGCTTCAACAAGGTGGTAGCCCTCAGGCACTGACCTAGTGGCCAACGCAATCAGCTTCGCTAAGTTAGTTGCACTTCGTTCCCATTGAAACCAGTGGGACACCATAGTCACATCTTAACTTGAATCCTACTGGTTGAATCCAGATGTTGTCTTTGGCTGCCTGCCTCGCTCTGTTCCCATTAAATAGATGGTGGCATGGGGTGAGATTGGAGCAGGTCCCGATGTTGTCTAATAAAGCAAATGCTCTTTTTTGCAGCTATGGGGAGCATTGTCCTGCAGTATGAGCCAGATCCAACGTAAGTAACTGCACTGTTTCATTGTGTGCGCGCACATGTGCACATACAGACGCACGTCTAAGTTTGACTGATTTCAGGTTAACTTTCCTTCCATTGAAATTGGTGGAAATAAAAGCATGCAACAAACAGCAGCTGCTTCTGTATGGCAGCAGCTAACCGAGCTTTGGGGAAACTGAAGCCTTTATGCCCCTGTCTTCTTAACTCTAATAAAACCTGTGAAGGCCACATCTCAGAGCTATTGTACCTTTAAAGCAGAGCTTTCCACGTGTGTTGCAACACGTTGGTGTGTCGGCTGCAGTGCGTAGGTAGTCTTGCAAACGCTCCCCATCAGGGCTGGAAAGGGGTTAGTGTAATCTCCAGTTTGCTAATAAAACTGAATTACTGTGTTGTGAAATGAAGAGTTTGGAAAGCTCTGCTTTAAGGACAGAAGGGAGGACCTGGTCACCTGCCTTCTCCGTTTTCCTGTTTCTCTAAAGAATTTTACAAAACCATCAGCAAACACCTAAATCTTTTTTTAAAAGTTGAAATATAACAGGCCATGTGATTTCCCAATGAGGCGTCTAGTAATGAAGGTTGATGCTCCCACCACTTAGGAAGGCAAGGAGTATTTGACCAAACCTTTACAATGCAGCCTCGTCCTGGAGGCTCTTTCCCAGTTCATTCCCTTCCTTTACCCAGGGCAGGAGCTCTTTCATCGCTCTTCTTACTTTCACGTCTGACTTTAGGTAAAGGTAAAGGGACCCCTGACCATTAGGTCCAGTCGTGGCCGACTCTGGGGTTGTGGTGCTCATCTCGCTTTATTGGCCGAGGGAGCCGGCATACAGCTTCCGGGTCATGTGGCCAGCATGACTAAGCCGCTTCTGGCGAACCAGAGCAGCGCATGGAAACACCGTTTACCTTCCCGCCAGAGCGGTACCTATTTATCTACTTGCACTTTGACGTGCTTTCAAACTGCTAGGTTGGCAGAAGCAATGGGAGCTCACCCCGTCGCGGGGATTCGAACCGCTGACCTTCTGATCGGCAAGTCCTAGGCTCTGTGGTTTAACCCACAGCGCCACCCACGTCCCTCACGTCTGACTTTACCTCTTGGCAGTCTTTTCCTTCAGCTTTCAACTTCCTTAGCTGTTTCCTTCAATTTATTTATTTTCATCCTCCCCTTTTAGCCTTGAAGGCAATTAATTAAAGGATTAATTAATTGAAGGCAAGCAGAGGGGGAAACTACATTTAAAATAACACACATTATACCGGGTCAGGCCACTGGACCATCTAGCTCTATATACCTTGCTCTGACTGGCAGATGTTCTCCAAGATCCCAGGGAGAGAGTTTTCCCATTGTTGTTGCCACAAATCCTTTTTAACTGGAAGTGCTGAGATTTTGACCTGTGATCATCTCCATGGCAAAACATGTGGTCTACCACTGAGCTGTGCCACTGCTCTGATTAAAGTACTTTAAAAACCAGCCAGCAGTATTGTTTAAAACTACTAATACATCTCATTGACGTGGCAGCGGAATTTACTATTAACCGAGAAAGCAGTAGCCTACAGAAACTGCTTGTGTCGTTGAATTAATTTTCAATATACTGTATGTATATTTTGAATGCTGGTGATCTCTTCTTTTTGCAGCAAGCCAGATAGTCTTCAGTGTTCCATTGTGCTTTGTGGCTGGCTGGGCAAGACTTCCCTTCGTGCCTTCGTGGCCAAGAATGAGAGGTTGCATTACCTGAGAATGATGGGGGTTGAGGTGTTCAAAGCAAAGAGAAAAGAAGAAGATGTAGAACGTAAAACAGAAGAGGAAGATGCAGAAGGTAAAACAGCCATAGACACCGCAGGGCAGGTGCTGGAAGAAATGGACTTGGGATGCAAAGCTAAGGAACACAGTCAGCTACCTGAACAAATTAAAGATGAACTGAACGGGCAACCTGCGATGGAACCAGTTGAAGCTCAGCTAGTAGAAAGCCTTTCTTCCAGCGTCAAAAATGAGAGCACCAAAAATATAGAAAGCCAAGATAATGTTGACCTTAGTGATAAAAATGTCTAATGGGATAACTTTCATTGACTATCCATGTGCATTGTTCTAGATATTTATGCTCCGGCTAAGCATCTGCAAACACATTTTTAATAAGAGGGTATTTCAGGTTTTATGGGGGGGGGGTGTATGGGAATCATTTTACAAGAGTTTCCTTGCGTTTTATTTTTAAAATATAAACGGTTTTCATATTTACTTCTTGTACCGTGTATATTCCATGACGCTTATAATTTTGGTGGGTCTGTTGCTGGCAGTGGACTGCACCGCTAAAATGACATCTGTCAACATCAATATTAAATTTACTGCTAAGTGGCTATAACTTGTAAAATTGGGTTATGAATTTTCTTTGTTACTTGCAGTAGAACCTGTTGAACACAACTGTCGGCTTTTATACACACCTTATAACTTCCTCATTGTCCCTGCGTACTTGAAATGTGCTCACATGAAAATTGAAATCAAAGACCAGATGTTGACACCATATAATTCCTTATATTTGTGGTGTTTTCCACTGGGCTATATCTCCAATGTGAAGGAGGTACTTGTATAACTCTTGAGGGATATTGTACTTCTCTAATTCTGGTTACTATTTCTAACATGAAGCAGCAAGCAGCGAGGATTAATTTAATAGGAATCTCACTTCATATTTCCTGAATCAGATAAGAGTTGCACTTTGACTTCTCTGCTTTAGATACATCTGCTTTATCGCTGAATGCAACAAGTTTAAAAACACTGGTAGAGGCAAAAGTCTGGTATCCTTGCCGCTCATTCTGCATTCCAGAAATGAATGGTTGGTTTCCGGTATCAGCTGAGTAAATGCAATACAGCAAGCCATGTGGCGTAGCTCTACTAGGGATGTGCTGATAACATTTTAATAACTAAGGTGGAGCAGCAGGGGGCAGTACAGGGTAATCCAGGAATAATGGCAGAACACTTAAGATGCCAGTCCTTGGCAGGAAGGTTGTATCGCAAGAGCAAGGACACCGCAGACACAATACCTAATGTGTTTTGGTCTTGCCACTCAATTCCTTTGTTGTTTGGGTCTAGAGAACTGTGCTGTGTGTTTATCCGTGTACACAATTTTTTATGGATGTACTTTGGCTGAATATTTTAGCCTTAAAACCAAGAATTTGGGGAAGAACCAGAAAACCAGAGGTTGAGTTTTTAGGCGAATTTGTTTGTTTGTTTTTTTAATATTTTTATTGGAGTTTTACACAAAAAATAAAACAGAACAGAAATAAAAAAGAAAAAAGCAAAAAATACACATTACAAAAACACAAAAACAACAACATAATACAAAACACATCAACAAGAAAAAACATTAATAAAAACAAAAACAGTTTCATCTTTATGATATTTCTTTCATTTCCTTATTTCCCGACTTCCCCAAACCTCCCTTCACTGTATTCCAAAACACCAATTTGATCAGCAAATCCCTATCCTCTGTCTCAATTAATCCTTGTCTTAGTTTTCACATCTTAATATAACTTAATCTCCTTAAAATCTTAAATCATTAAATCTTAAAATTTTACGACTTTTATACTAATAACCTTTTAAATTCAATCTGATGTCATTTTAACATTCATTAATCCTATAATATTTCTGTAAATAATCTTTAAATTTCTTCCAGTCTTCTTCCACCGTCTCTTCTCCCTGGTCTCTGATTCTGCCAGTCATCTCGGCCAATTCCATATAGTCCATCACTTTCATCTGCCATTCTTCCAGCGTGGGTAGCTCTTGTGTCTTCCAATGCTGTGCGATGAGTTTTTAGGCGAATTTGAAGGGCAGTGTAAAAGATGCCATTTTAAAATGATGGCTCACAAGTTCACCAATTCCACTAGTGTGATCAAAGTTTTTAAAGCACTATCACTATATGCAGAAGAAGCCCCAGCCACAGAAGGGAGTACGTGTGTGCAGAAGAGATGGCTCCAAAATATGTCTCTTATGGCAAAGCCACCCTGTAAGAAAGTAGTCATCAACCTTTCCAGACTCAAGACATGATTTAGTACCAGAACCCTACTTCAGATCCCACTTTCTGCAGCATATTTCCTCACTCCTTTTTTTAAAGCTTTTTAAAATTGGTGCTGATGTGAGCTGCATTTCAGTGGGAAGAGACATGTTATGAGTGCCTGAAAAACCAATGCTGAAGTTGAAGGCACCCAGAAAAAGGAGGAGATGGTAGAAAATAATAGCAGGGCAGGGCCCAATTTAAGTAGATCCAGAAAATCAGTCTTAGCCAATAGTGCCTGGATTTGTTCAGTGACCACCTGCCCTGGAACATTTCCTGTAAAGGAGATGTTTGACCAGTCTATACACCAATCCAAGTACATTGTCCACATCTTTGAACCTGCCAACCGAAACTCGTCCAATAACCCTGAACCAGACAGTAGTCTGGATGCCTTGTGAGATGGATTGGCTGCAACAGCGGAATCCCGGGCCTGGCAGATGCAAGAGATTTTATCCTCAAAATGCCGTGCAAATGAGTCACAGCAGGCTGCTGGGGGTTCCGCAGACTCCTTTGGGCCAGGAGATAAAAGACTCTGAACCACCTGGAAAAGCTCAGCTGCCTGGTACTTAGTTAAGAAAGTTTTCTTTGCAGTCTTCACTACCACTGAGTAGACCACTGGCTCCCAGTACGTTTCCGAGCACAATTCAAAGTGTTGGTGCTGACCTTTAAAGCCCTAAACGGCCTCGGTCCAGTATACCTGAAGGAGCGTCTCCACCCCCATCGTTCTACCCGGACACTGAGGTCCAGCTCCGAGGGCCTTCTGGCGGTTCCCTCACTGCGAGAAGCCAAGTTACAGGGAACCAGGCAGAGGGCCTTCTCGGTAGTGGCGCCCTCCCTGTGGAACGCCCTCCCACCAGATGTCAAAGAGAACAACAACTACCAGACTTTTAGAAGACATCTGAAGGCAGCCCTGTTTAGGGAAGCTTTTAATGTTTGATGTATCACAGTATTTTAATATTCTTTTGGAAGCCGCCCAGAGTGGCTGGGGAAACCCAGCCAGATGGGCGGGGTATAAATAATAAATTATTATTATTACTATCAGCATGTACTAATGTTTGCTTGTATTCAAGCTTTCCTCTTCCTGCATTCATGCTGTATTCTCAGCATACAGGAGCCACCTGAATACTGCTCTGGAATGACCATGTCAGTTGCCAGGCCACAAAGCCCCCTAGTGCCATCTGAAAATCAATGCGATCCATCACCCTCTGCAGGTAGTTCTCCCACCTCTGCAGAAGGGAAAAGCTGCTGACAACTGAAATCTCTGGCCGTGATGAGTGCTAAAAATACCCTGCCCTCAATTCAGCCTCTTTCCTGCCCTTTTGAGAAAACCAAGTCCAGTGTGAGTTGGCTGATGAGGTAAAATTGGTCTTAGTTGGTAGCTAACCATGCAAAAAGAGAGGATTCGCATGTCCGTGTCTTGTTAACTTTGCACGACAGACCTCAAACTTTAATCTGAAATTACTGCTGAGTACAGCACTCTAATATTCAAATATATAAAAGGATGTCAAGTAGAGGAGGGAGAAAGGTTGTTTTCTGCTGCTCCAGAGAAGCGGACACGGAGCAATGGATCCAAACTACAAGAAAGAAGATTCCACCTAAACATTAGGAAGAACTTCATGACAGTAAGAGCTGTTCGACAGTGGAATTTGCTGCCAAGGAGTGTGGTGGAGTCTCCTTCTTTGGAGGTCTTTAAGCAGAGGCTTGACAACCATATGTCAGGAGTGCTCTGATGGTGTTTCCTGCTTGGCAGGGGGTTGGACTCGATGGCCCTTGTGGTCTCTTCCAACTCTATGATTCTATGATTCTAATATGTGTTCTGTCGCATCTCCCATCCAGACAAGCAATGTGGCAAGACCCACACTCCTCGGCTTTATTTAGCAAAGCAATTTCTGCTTGATGAAAGGTCACAGTGTAGCCTTGGATTTTCCCTTCTTACTAACAGAACATCTATTTATAAATGGTGATAAAATTAAAGCATTTGTGGGTCAGAAGCAGAGAAAACTGGCTTGAGGCTACAACTGTGACATAGCTGTATGCTTGTTGTTTAGTCGTTTAGTTGTGTCCGACTCTTCGTTACCCCTGGACCAGAGCACGCCAGGCACTCCTGTCTTCCACTGCCTCCCGCAGTTTGGTCAGACTCATGTTTGTAGCTTCGAGAACACTGTCCAACCATCTCATCCTCTGTCATCCCCTTCTCCTTGTGGCCTCAATCTTTCCCAGCATCAGGGTCTTTTCCAGGGAGTCTTCTCTTCTCATGAGGTGGCCAAAGTATTGGAGCCTCAGCTTCAGGATTTGTCCTTCCAGTAAGCACTCAGGGCTGATTTCCTTCAGAAGGGAGAGGTTTGATCTTCTTGCAGTCCATGGGACTCTCAAGAGTCTCCTCCAGCATCATAATTCAAAAGCATCAATTCTGTATGTTAGCTTTGGATAAAAGGAAGTTTGGAGGGTCCAATTTATAAGAGATAAGAGGCTGGAGAAAACAAAGGAAGCGAATGCTGGGGTGAGAGAGTTTAAAAAGTATTATTATTTATTAAATTTATATGCCACCCTTCATCAAAGATCACCAGGCGGTTTACAGTATTAAGTCAGTCTCATGCTGTAGGTTGGGGTGAAAAGACTGAAAGGTACTGATTTAGATAATCCAGATCGCTGAGTGGCAGAATAAGTGAGCAGGCCTTGCTGCAGAAAGCGCTTTCAGAGCAAATGGCTCCAAAGGACTCATGGAACGAAGCTTGGGGTTGATGCATTCTTCTGTAAAGTGGCCAGGGCAGCTGGTGGTTCCTTTCTGGTGGTCCTCGAGACCTCGTTGAATCCAAGAGGAAAACAATGAAAACCTTTCTAAAAACAAACATCATTGAATGGCAATTCAAAACTCAGTTCCTTCTACACTCTGCTGCAGCTGCAAAATGAAAGGGGAGGATTCCTATGGAATTGGGGTGGGGGGCAGAGCTGGAAGGTCTGTACCTCAAATATCTGGTAAATGGTCAACTTAGTAAGACTTCACTTTGACACCCTGTGGTGCGTGCAGAAAGCCTGAACACCATATTGGGCTGAAACAGAAAGCTGGCTTTATTTTCCCCTCCCCTTTGAGGCCCTGGTGTTAATACCACAGGGGTTTTTTTTGGGGGGGGGGGATCCACTTTGAATAACAGCAGACGTCCCTCCTCACCGTTGGTGGTGAATTCTGCAGCCCCTCTCCCCAAGTGCTTTTTGCAAAGTTGCAAGTCTGGCATCAGATCTCAGCTAAGGAAAAAGCCTTCCAGGAACAGAATTGTGAGGGTGTCAGGTGTGGACGGGTGATGGTGGTTCTGCACTCCTCACTGGCGCAGGCAAGAATGTTTGTTACCTCCTTGTTTTCCATCTAGCTCCGTACTGGCCACACAGATTGCTACTGGCTTTCCAGCCCTACCTGAAATTGCATCTAGGTTCTTCAGTATGTGGCACGTGTCCTTTGCCATTGTGCCTCAGAGCTTCCTCAGTCCCCATCTGTGGAAGAAACCTGAGTTTTCAACTGACATTCATCAGTATTTTTCTGTGATCCATCACCCCATTTTAACAACGGCAGTCTCCGTGGGAGCCACTTTAGTTCCCGAGGCATGAAGAATAAAAGGGTGAAAGAATCAAATATGGAAATTCCTAAACTGATTTTGTTCATTAAAATACAAACTGACTTGAGGAAGGCTGTGGAAGAGGGTGTCTCTAGCCAAAAGAATGCACACCACAAATAGTTGAACTCCTTATTGTCAAACATAACACTTTGGTTGTTTCCTGGCTCCAAATACCCAAATACCTTTTTATCTGGTGAATTGGAGCTTGGATAATTTCTTTTTAGATGCTTACTTAAATTGCGATGTGGACGAGAGAATAAGGTATAAATGGATTAAGGTAAACAAGTGAGTAAGCAGTGAAAGATGGAAAGAATTTGCTGACCTGATTAATAACTGGAATACAAAAAGGGAGGTGGGAGGAGGCCGAGGAAATAAGTTACTGAAAAATAGAATTTGAAAAAATTGAATTTTTCCCCCCCTGAATGTTTTTGTTTTTGGCTCTTTTTTTGTGTTGGTGGGAGGGGTGGAGGGAGGGTGGGGGGGTTTTGTTGTTCTTTTTATGCATATTTGGGTTTTTGCTTTCTTCCCCTTTTTCCTTTTTCTTTATTTTGCTGTATTTGATTCTTTTTTGTTGTTGTAATTTTTGTGCTTTTGGAAAACTAATAAATATGACTATATATATAAAAAAAACCAAATACCCATACACACCAATCGAGCACCCAGGCAGCTATTCCCAGGTCAGCACTGTATGGAGCAATTGCAGCAACAGGGGACCACTTCCCCTGACAGGCTGTTCACACGCAACTGAAGTAGAAACTGCCTCCCCTTATCCTTCATCAATCCTCTCCTGGTTCTGGGACAGGGGTCTGCAACCTTTAAGACAAAAAGAGCCACTTGGACCCGTTTCCGAAGAAAAAAAAACTGGGAGCCACAAAACTCATCATTATAAAAATAACTTTTTTGTCACTTTTTTATTATTTCTTTGTCTGACCCCTCAGAATTACTCCTCCTCATAGAAATAAACGTTAAATTAACAAGTTACCTTTTTGTGTGTGTATGTTCTTCACTCCCCTTCAAACCAGTGACCAGCGTACACGCCCCCTTTCAATGCAGTGACCAGCGTACATGCCCCTTACAATGTAGCAGGCGGGCGGGAAGGTGACGTCGGGACGGTGCGTGACTAACGCACGCACCGCCCCCATGCGACGTCACAGCCAGTACAGCGCCCGCCACAGTGGGGAGTGTCGGGGCCCACAATGCGCCTCCTCCCCTTGTTAGTATCCACCCCGGAGCCGCAGCAAAGGTGTAAAAGAGCCACATGCGGCTCCGGAGCCGCGGGTTGCAGACCCCTGTTCTGGGAGATGGTGGTGCAGGAGTATGCCTTGCTTCCGACTCTTGCCTCCTGGCCGGGACAGGTCCCTACAAACCACTGACCCCCTCTCCCAAGTTAGACTCCAGCCCCTCTTCCCCTAGTGCACACAGCATCGTGCCAATTTCTGACAGAGGGTGGGAAGCTATAGGATGGAAATGGGCAACTGCTGGAGAGCCCAGGGCCAAATCTGGCTCTCTGAAGAGCCTGGGCCTTGCCAATGCAGAAGTGTGTGGATATCGAGAGTGGAGCAGTGGGTCTTCCTGGAAAGTTCACTTTCAGGGGAATGGGTGTGTCTTTCTAGCCTGCCACCAGCCTTCCAGACCCTTTCCTGGCCCTCCGAGAACACTTAACTGCTGGCCAGGGCGGACAACAGCAGCCTTGCTAAATTCTAATGTTGATAACGATGTCAAAGTTACTGCAATTCAAAAGAAATCCCTATGCATGACTGTGCTATTGAAGCTTGCTCAAAAGAGCTCCTGTTCCTTGCCTAGCATCAGCGAGGGCAGAGTGCAACCAATTGCTATCCTTTTGACCTTGGGTGAAGAAGCTGGATGAGCCTGCAGAATAGCTCTGCTTAATTAGGCTGCCTTTGTGCTTCCAGGGAAGCAGTGGAGCTTAGCAGGAAGGGGGCTGTGATGCAGAGCCGGCTGCCCAAACTTTGCTGAAGGGATGAAAGCAGCTTTTTGACAGTTGCAAAAGCACCTAAACCACGAAGAGAGAGAGAGAGGGAGAAAGCAGCTCTTAAGCCTGCTATGGTGACTGGCAGGTCCCAAAATCTTCCGTCTCTGTAGCCTGAAGGCAAAGAATAGAGAATAAAAAAGGGCTTTCTAACAGGTGCGAGACGCTGATCTTTGCAGGTAGGAAACATCAAACATCACTGGGAGACAGGAGACATCTGTTCTGCTCTTGGACGTCCTTGCAGATTTCTTGTACCACCCTAGGCAAATATCTTGGGGCTCTGCTGTGGCTGGTAGAGAACAAATCAGAGCTAAAAAAAGCAAAATCGAAATTCTGTACCAACACTAACCCATATTCTGCTCCAAGAATTCTGACATTTATATCAATTATTCAAATTAAAGCAACTGTGCATATTTTTGCTTCTTTTGCTGCTCATGTTTTAGTCTGCTTCTGGTGGTCTAGCCCTCCCCATTCTGGGGCTTCTGGAAGGTACCAGGTAGCAGAAAGGCTGGGTCAGTGGGGGGAAATGAGATTTACAGGAAGCGTTAGACTGTGTACACATTACATTTTACTCTGGCTCCAGTGCTCTGCCGTGGTTGGTGCTCAAACCTGAGTACCTGTGGCATTGACCGTACTTCATATCCTTTAGTTCCTCAAGCTACAGGGAACCAGGCAGAGGGCCTTCTCGGTGGTGGCACCCGCCCTGTGGAATGCCCTCCCATCAGATGTCAAAGGGATAAACAACTACCTGACATTCAGAAGACATCTGAAGGGAAGTTTTTAATATGTGACATTTTAGTGTATTTTTCATCTTTGTTGGAAGCCACCCAGAGTGGCTGGGGAAACCCAGCCAGATGGGCGGGGTACAAATAATAAATTATTATTATTATTATTATTATTATTATTATTATTATTATTATTATTTTATTATTACTCAAGAAATACTGCTGTGTGATGCATTTTCCTTCAAACCAGCTCCCATCTGATTGGCTGCCATTAAAGCTGAGGTTACAACAGCCTCTGCACATGTGCAGATGGCAGCTTCAGTAAATAGAGAGTTTGGAGGTTTGCAGCTGCAGAGAAAAAACCTCCTCCCCTTTTGGTGTATATTGCAGCATAAAAATGCAACTTGTAATGCAGCAGGAATTAACAACCATGATGTGTTTCAAGCTGCTAATGTGTACACAGCTTTATTAAGCTACTTTAGCTTCTCAGATTTCACAAGGGATGATTCTTGCAAAGGGACTAGAAACTTGCATTATTTAAAAAGGAAAAAAAAAACCCCGAAAGTCTCAAGAAGATGAGTTGTGCTTCCCAAATACCCAGCGACCTTGAATACACTGACCATGTCCAGAATTTACTGGTACTGTCAATGTCCATCTAAAACGGTGGTTCTCAAACTTTTTTTTCTCTGGGTCACACTTTTAGAATAAAAATTTGCTCGTGCCGCACCAATTTTTTTTATTGCTAAGAAATACTGTACACTGGAAGGTAAAGGTAAAGGTACCCCTGCCCGTACAGGCCAGTCTTGACAAACTCTAGGGTTGTGCGCCCATCTCACTCAAGAGGCCGGGGGCCAGTGCTGTCCGGAGACACTTCCGGGTCACGTGGCCAGCGTGACAAAGCCGCATCTGGCGAGCCAGAGCCGCACACGGAAACGCCGTTTACCTTCCCGCTAGTAAGCGGTCCCTATTTATCTACTTGCACCCGAAAGTGCTTTCGAACTGCTAGGTTGGCAGG
This sequence comes from Podarcis tiliguerta, assembly GCF_965153285.1. Taxonomy (NCBI): domain Eukaryota; kingdom Metazoa; phylum Chordata; class Lepidosauria; order Squamata; family Lacertidae; genus Podarcis; species Podarcis tiliguerta. The sequence continues at coordinate 81,634,503 of NC_139540.1, read as the reverse complement.
TGCTGGGACCGAACAACGGGAGCGCACCCCGTCGCGGGGATTCGAACCACCGACCTTTCGATCAGCAAGCCCTAGGCGCTGAGGCTTTTACCACAGCGCCACCCGTGTCCCGTACACTGGAAGACATAACTAATATTGTCCTCTGTATCACTTGATGCTCTTGCTCGCGTTTTGAAAAGATATTTATCCATATTATGCAAAAAATAAGGATGATACTATACTACTCTGACGTGTTTAAATGTCATTTGATTGCGCTTGAATCTTCCTCCCGCACTTGCCCCTCTCCCCTTTCACACCCTTTGAGAACCATTGGTCTAAAATAAATGGTGTCTTCTTTGCACTTCCTTTCTTCTAGTTCCTTTGAGGATCCAGTGGTGAAATTGAGTGTGCAAATGGGCACTGAGGTTCTGTGTCTTTTTGTGCCCTTCTCTGGGTGGGTCAGGCTTTCCCTGCCCCCTCATGTCTCCAGTGGGGCAGCAAGGGGTCTGGAAAAGAGAAAATATTTATTTTTCTCCGGGCAGCCTGATCTCACTGGATGTACAAAGTAGACTAGAGGCCTGAAAAAAAGGTCTGCCCTGTTTTGGATTCTGGCCACTTCGCTCACAAATCCTGCAAATCGCTTTCCGTTTCTGCAGGTTGGTACCAGCTCAGCACATCCTAGGAGTCCGATCACCAGGTGTACCAAAGAAAACCGCCTCTCTTCTGACTCATTATCTGGAGGCTTGTAAATGATTTATTTTGTTTTCTTGAGCAGCTTCAAGCAAAACAGTCCATGATCATATAAGCCCTGAATCCATTTCTAAGAAGAATGTCCAGGAAGAATTCACTTAAGAGCTTCTCCGAGCCCCTCAACCAATAATCATCTCGTTCTAACTTTCCTTGTGGGACTTTCGCAGCCATTGTGAGTGACATGTTTTATTTCAAGCAGGGATTTAAAAAATGCTCCACAAGGCTAGGCTGAAATTAAACATCTAAACATGATAGTATAGGGGAAATGCCAGGCACTGAAGTAAATAAAAATACATATTAATGAGCAAACGACAGATTGGCCAGACTGAAAGTCCTTCTCAAATCTGTTCCCTCGGCAGACCACTAATACTTAAATTAATAAAGTAGTATACATACTGAAATGGTGTTATAAGGAAAAAAGATATGCGGAATTTACAATACAAATAGGAATTGGAGAGTTGAGAGATAGACCGTAGCCTTTAGTCTTCCCAGACTCAGGTAAAGGTAAAGGTACCCCTGCCCGTACGGGCCAGTCTTGACAGACTCTAGGGTTGTGCGCCCATCTCACTCAAAGAGGCCGGGGGCCAGCGCTGTCCGGAGACACTTCCGGGTCACGTGGCCAGCGTGACGAAGCTGCATCTGGCGAGCCAGCACCAGCGCAGCACACGGAAACGCCGTTTACCTTCCCGCTAGTAAGCGGTCCCTATTTATCTACTTGCACCCGGAGGTGCTTTCGAACTGCTAGGTTGGCAGGCGCTGGGACCGAACAACGGGAGCACACCCCGCCGCGGGGATTCGAACCGCCGACCTTTCGATCGGCAAGCCCTAGGTGCTGAGGCTTTAACCCACAGCGCCACCCGCGTCCCCAACCCAGACTCAGGACCTGCCTTTAAATTTTAATCTTTCCTCTACATCCGTCTTCTTTCTCTATTTTCCTTCTCTTCTGCTATTTCCCCTTCCTCCTCTCTCATGGGTACAACTGGGGGTGGGGAGGGGCACCGCTTACCTGGGTTGCACATGAGATTGTGCCAGGGATGCTTCAAGGCACCTTGGATTCAGTTGCCATTCACTGCCTTGGCATATGGCGTCCGCAAAACATGGTCGTCCCTCCAGTCTTTGTGTCCTGTGCCCCAACCTCAACTTGTCTTTCTCTTCTCAGAGAGGAGAAAGTCTGACCAGGTTTGGGGCTTCTTCTTTTCAAGATTGGAGGAGAAGCACAATCTTACGTGGCTGGCGTCCAGAGCTACTCAAAGTGATGTTTCGCCTTTGGCAGAAACAGACACAGCATGCCAAGGCGTGCCTACCAATGACACAAATGCCTTTGCTTCAACAATTAAACAAAAGTTTAACTCTTTGGCCTGTGTTCATATCATTGTTACAGTTACTTATAAATAACTGTATTTAAGTACAGTGGTACCTTGGGTTACATACGCTTCAGGTTACATACGCTTCAGGTTACAGACTCCGCTAACCCAGAAATAGTGCTTCAGGTTAAGAACTTTGCTTCAGGACGAGAACAGAAATCGTGCTCTGGCGGCAGCAGGAGGCCCCATTAGCTAAAGTGGTACCTCAGGTTAAGAACAGTTTCAGGTTAAGAACGGACCTCCAGATAAAATTACAGAGTATGTAAATGTATGTGAGGAGCAATTAACGCTTGTTGGCTTTCAAGAAGCTCTGTGAAAATGATTGATAGAAATGTTGCTTAAAAGATATGATAAGACTAAGATTGTTAAAGCGCAATATAAATTTAAGAAATGTGAGTAATAGTGATAATATGGAAAATTGTCAGATAGGCTGAGGGAAGTCTAAAAGATGTATATGTTATAAGTGGATGTTAAACATGGATGGAATGTATATTGGAAATTGAATAAAAAATAATTATTTTTTTTAAAAAAGGACCTCCAGAATGAATTAAGTACTTAACCCGTGGTACCATTGTATTTAAAAATGAATCACATAAAATGCTCTTAAAATATTCATGTTGTGTTCCCCCCGCAGCATATCTTTAATATATATTCAAGAATGGGCCTTTACCCTTGATGAGAATGCATTGCCATCTGTCTATTTCGAAACACAAACTGCTTTGTTAGCAGTGACCTTCCCAAGACGCAAGCCTGGGCAGTGCGTATGGAGGTCCTGGGCTGATGTGGTCTAAGTTGTTTAGCACCAGCTTGGCTGCAGCAGATCCTGGAGGTTTAGAGTCAGTTTTCCTTCTCCTAAATGGGCTCTCTTCCCAGGCTGATGAGCCCCATTTGCCCCTCACTCCTCTCTACAGCAGGGACGCGGGTGGCGCTGTGGGTTAAACCACTGAGCCTTGGGCTTGCTGATCAGAAGGTCAGCGGTTCAAATCCCCGCGACGGGGTGAGCTCCCGTTGCTTAGTCCCTGCTCCTGCCAACCTAGCAGTTTGAAAGCATATCAAAAAGTGCAAGTAGATAAATAGGTACCACTCCAGTGGGAAGATAAACGGCGTTTCCATGTGCTGCTCTGGTTCGCCAGAAGCGGCTTAGTCATGTTGGCCACATGACCCGGAAGTTGTACGCTGGCTCCCTCGGCCAATAAAGCGAGATGAGCACCACAACCCCAGAGTCGGGCACGACTGGACCTAATGGCCAGGGGTCCCTTTATCTTTACCTTACCTCTCTACAGCATGTTCAGAAACTGGGCCCACTATTGGTCTGATCTGCTGGAGCCTGCCTTCACATGCAGAGGAAGTCCCTAACTTACTGAGGTTTGGAGACCCATTGGCTGCCCTCACCTGGTTTATTCGGCCAGTCAAAGCCATTCCTGGGGTGGGACCACTGTCACATGCTGACAGCTTCAAGGAGCCACAGGTGAGAGCTGAGTGCAGGGTGGGGGACCAAAGGGGGATAAACTATCCCAGAAGAAGCACAATGTGGCCTCCACCAGAGGTACTCCCCTTCCCTTAACGCGCCATACACCCCTTGAAAGAATATTGGGAGAATATTACCCTCTCAGATTACATTCCGTCTCTCCTTCCTTTCTTTCCACGTCCTTTCCCCCCCAAAGGCACAGCAACAACAAATATTGCATATGTATACAAATGTTAAATCAAATTGTGGTGGCATCACTGGTGTAGCTTAAGATACATCCCTACTGTTGCTGTGGGCCTTGAAGCAACAGCTGGAGAAACCGTGAGGTGGGACATTCATCATGTTTAATTCTCACCCTGGCCTCTTGGAACAATAACTGTCAGCATCGCCCTTGAGCCAGTGCCACTAACTGGACTCATCCACTTCAGCCCCGACTGGGCCAGACGAGCTGGGTAGCACTTCCAGAGACCACCTTCTGCACAGGAACAGGTCAAAGTGCTGTGGACTCACAGCTTAATTCACTTCCACAAGTAGACAGTCGTCACACAGCAGAGTACAGCAGAGTCTAGCAGAGTCTATAAACAACTCGGAGAGCAGCTCTGTAGAATATTCTCTTTATTCTATCTACAACTATTATACAACTATATACAGAGCTAAATAGGCCTAAGCATAAATGAATGCTAAACCGCACTGAGTGTCTGCAGCTGCTCTTAGCAGCAACCTTATCTATACACACAATCTCTAACACTCAGTCTCTCTCTCTCCGATACACTGACTGACTGACTGACCAACTCACTGACCGACTCTTTGATGTGGTGCTGGAGCAGAATAAGTAGAGAGCAGAACATGCCTCCTCCTCTCTGCAGAATCAGCAGACTCCTCAGGAGATTCTTGGATATGGGAGGGGTGAAATCTCCTCAATAACTTCGTTCTTGCCAACTTCATGTGACAGCAGCTCCAGCAGCATTTCAACGCTCCGGTATATGGCATTCCGGTTTATAACAATCGACTACGGGGACAGGTTAGTTCATACAAATTATTATGCAATATAGCATGCCATGGGGCTAGGCTTTACCAGCTGTCTCTTAGCCTTACCTGACCCAAAAAGCTGATTCTTTTCACCTGAATCTTCGTTCGTGAAGAGATCCTGTTAATTTGAATTAAGTTCCAATGGGTATTGCGTAAGGTGGTTCTGACGTTTCAGTGGTAACGTCAGAGTGTAGAGCATTTGGTGTGAGAAGTTTTCTTTCTGGTCGGGAGAAAATTAGTTTAACTTTCGCATGGGGCCTTAGCTGACAGCTGCGAGTGAGAATTCTCCACCTGCAAAATGAGGATAAATCGTGTGCACGTTTCATTTGGTGGGTGCAGGTACAGCCATTTCAGCCAGGCAGCATGACTTGACGGGGGCAGGACTAAAGAGGCCAGGAATAGTTTATATATGGCCAGGAGCTGGTCAGTTGAGGGGGGTCTGTTAAACGGAGAGCAGCGTTTGTAGGACTTTTGCAATTGTTGGTGTTTGTGGAGTCAGCAAGAAGATGGAGAAGAAGACATTGAAGATGGAGAAGAAGACATTGATTAATAGAGTATTAAAGGAAAATAAGGTTAAAATGTGTTAAGATAATTATAGTATAGAAAACAGGGGGAGATGGACAGGAAGTGGAATTAAGTATAAATAGATTAATTGAGCATTAAAGGTAAAAATATGGTTAGAATGTGTTAAGACAATTATAGGATAGAAAACAGAGGAAGATGGAAAGGAATTGCTGAAACAATTAATAGAAGTGGAATACAAAAAGGGAGGTGTGAAGAGGTCGAGGAAATAAGGGAAAGAAAGTTAAGATTTTGAAATTGAAATTTTAAATGGTTTTTGTTTTGTTTTGTTTTATTTGTTTGTTTTATTATGTTTGTTTGTTTTTATTATGTATTGTATGTTTTTTTCTTTTTTGATTTTTTGCAGTGCTGTGTTTAATTTGTTGGAAACTTAATAAATATTATTTGAGAGAAAAAAAGAGAAGAAGACAGCGGAGGAAAGGAGGATAGAAAGAAGAGCTTGGAAGTAGGTGGAATGGCTTGTTGGCTGAAGATTAGCTCAAGATAGCTGAACCAGTTGGCTCAGGCTGAAGAGACGACGGGAGGACTTGCCTGCGGCAGAGAGGCAATGAATGAGCAGAGGGAATTTCAGAGGAGCTTGACCGATTCGGTCGCACTGGGCGCAGAGCCTCGGGGGCACCACAACTATGGAAGGTGAGAGGCGGGGGTGCTGAATTTTGGCATTGCACATGGCGCCGCTGAAATTTGAGACCCCCAGATCCACCACTGGAATAAGGAACATTGTACTCTCCTTGAGAATGCTTCTTGTTTACCTGGATAGAAGATAGGAGAAGGGCTCTGCAAGTGTTTATCAAAACTAGCCTACTACGGAAAGTTTAAATTTGCCTTTGTTGCTGTGCCGACGTTTGTTTCTGGCCCTGTGCTGTTCTGGCACGTAGTGCCTGAAGGCTGCTTAGAAAGGAATGAGCCCTTGGGCTCAAGGCCGGCCCACCCGTGAGGCAAGGTGAGGCAACTGTCTCAGGCAGCAAAATCCACAAGGGGCAGCAGTCTCAGTGCCAATATTCCTTTCTCCCTTGTTCCTGATGTAGATCTTCCCTCACACCTTCCCTGGCAGGGAGGGGGGCACCATTTTGGGGTCTGCCGAAATGTCTTGGGTCTGAAAATGGTTCCCCTTTCCTGCGGTAGGCAGAGCAAAAAGCTTCCAGGCCAGCACGAAGTCGCCTGGCCCCTCAATTCTTGGTCTTCACCCTGAGATTTTACATGTTCCACACATGTGGAATTTAAGGTCAAGCCCAGAAACATACCTCTCATTTCTTCTGTTACATTACCCTGTGATTTATGTATTTTGGCATTCCCCACTTTCATTTCTAGAGATGTATTTAATCCTGTTCTGTTAAGAGATGAGTGGTGCTCAATTAAGTTTTTATTGTATTCCAGAAACTGCGGGAGAAGGGGCTCATTACTAAACAACTCCACAAATCTTTTTAATGCAAATGAAATCTGAAGGGGGAAAGGCTTCTAAATCACGCAGACACTTAATTAGAATTGGAAACATTACATTTCATTGATTATTATTTTTTAAATAGGGAGTGCTTACGATACATTTCAAAGGCTTCGTTTTTGCCAAACTATAGACCGTTTTCCAGCATAATAAAATCAAAGCATACCTCATGCCTGGCTTTATTTTTTAAAACAAGGCTTTTGCAAGAACTGCCAAACGAATGCCAAAAGGACTAGCAGGAAACTCTGGAGTCCTAAGGGTGAAGCTTTTGAACATTTGAAATGTTCACATTGGGAAGTTTCCCCTTTTGTTTCTTGTGGCATTACAATTTACTGCCGCTTGTCATTTCCGCAGGGGCTTCGCCTTAGGAGTCCTCAGATGGTATTATTGTAATGCCGTTATGCAGAGCTATCATAATAAATAAAGGCAGAAGGCAGATGCCAGCAAGAATAAAAGATTCGGGATTTTCTGCTTATATCTTGCTGCTGCTGCTACTCCCAGTTTATGCATTCAACAGAACAAAGTGGCAAAGCTTGCAAAACGGGTAACCTTTCCCCTATCATCCCATGTTTCTGGGCAAGGAAAAGGTGGTAACTTTTCATCAGACAGAGGGCAAAGTCACTAAGATGCTCAGGGCGTTTATTTTGGGGAAGGTGGAAGAGGCAGAGTCCCACCCCCTCCCCAGTTCCAGACCACATAAGATTACCGTATTTTTTGCTCTATAAGACTCACTTTTTCCCTCCTAAAAAGTAAGGGGAAATGTGTGTGTGTCTTATGGAGCGAATGCAGGCTGCGCAGCTATCCCAGAAGCCAGAACAGCAAGAGGGATTGCTGCTTTCACTGCACAGCGATCCCTCTTGCTGTTCTGGCTTCTGAGATTCAGAATATTTTCTTTCATATTTTCCTCCTCCAAAAACTAGGTGCGTCTTGTGGTCTGGTGCGTCTTATAGAGCAAAAAACACGGTATTCTCCCCGAGTACCTCAATCTGGGCTATTGTGAGGTTTTAAATTACAAGTGATTTATTCTTGAATATACCCAAGGGCAATTACTGAACTCTGCTGCGAGGTTACATACATAAATGGTTTTCATATGCATGTTAAATGGGGTGGTGTAGCTAGCCCCCTAGCCGTTGTCCTCTCCGCAAGAGCTACTCCAGGGCATTTGTGGACCTGACAGAAACCACAAAATGGTGTCCTGTCCCCGCAAGTAGGAAAGAAGGTATGAGTGAAGATCGACATTGGGAACAAGCAGGGGAATCAAATTAACCTTACCAGATGGCTGAAGTGGAGACCCCAGAGGGCACAGACCAGTTGACATATACACAGGGAATGGGTGTGTGTTTTTTGGGGGGAGACACTAAATATGCTAGCAAGTTTGGAAAACTCAGCAGTGGCCAGAGGTTTGGAGAAGATCAGTCAACATCCCAATCCCAAAGAAGGGCAGTGGTTATGCTTAAAATTCTACAAGGCAGGCTTAAGCAGTATGTGGACCGAGAACTCCCAGAAGTGCAAGCTGGATTTCAAAGAGGCAGAGGAACCAGAGACCAAATTGCAAACATGCGATTATGGAGAAAGCTAGAGAGTTCCAGAAAAACATCTGCTTCTGCTTCATTGACAACGCAAAAGCATTTGATTGTGTTGACCACAGCAAACGATGGCAAGTTCTTAAAGAAATGGGAGTGCCTGATCACCTCATCTGTCTCCTGAGAAATCTCTATATGGGACAAGAAGCTACAGTTAGAACTGGATATGAAATAACTGATTGGTTCAAAATTGGGAAAGGAGTATGACAAGGTTGTCTCCCTGCTTATTTAACCTATATGCAAAATTCATCATGCGAAAGGCTGGACTGGATGAATCCCTAGCTGGAATTAAGATCGCCGGAAGAAATATCAACAACCTCAGATATGCTGATGACACAACCTTGATGACAGAAAGTGAGGAGGAATTAAATAACCTTTTAATGAGGGTGAAAGAGGAGAGCGCAAAATATGGTCTGAAGCTCAACATCAAAAAAATTAAGATCATGGCCACTGGTCCCATCACCTCCCGGCAAACAGAAGGGGAAGAAATGGGAGGCAGTGAGAGATTTTACTTTCTTGGGTTCCATGATCACTGCAGATGGTGACAGCAGTCACGAAATTAAAAGACGCCTGCTTCTTGGGAGAAAAGCAATAACAAACCTAGACAGCATCTTAAAAAGCAGAGACATCACCTGCCAACAAAGGTCCATATAGTTAAAGCTATAGTTTTCCCAGTAGTGATGTATGGAAATGAGAGCTGGACCGTAAAGAGGGCTGATCGCTGAAAAATTGATGCTTTTGAATTATGGTGCTGGAAGAGACTCGAGAGTCCCATGGACTGCAAGAAGATCAAACCTCTCCATTCTGAAGGAAATCAGATCTGAGTCCTCACTGGAAGGACAGATCGTGAAGCTGAGGCTCCAATACTTTGGCCACCTCATGAGAAGACTCCCTGGAAAAGACCCTGATGTTGGGAAAGATGGAGGGCACAAGGAGAAGGGGACAACAGAGGATGAGATGGTGGGACAGTGTTCTCAAAGCTACCAGCATGAGTCTGACCAAGCTGCGGGAGGCAGTGGAAGACAGGAGTGCCCGGCATGCTCTGGTCCATGGGGTCACGAAGAGTCGGACATGACTAAACGACTAAACAACAAAATTGTCCTTCACCTCAGGAAGCCAGACCCTCATACACCCAAACTCCTTTTGCATGTGTATACACACCCCATTGAGCGCGACATCGCACCTTCTCAGCATACTGCTATTTCAGCTTCTAATTGCTACTGGGAAAAGCAGTCTAATTACTTGCTAAACTATGGCTGCAAGATTTCAGTGGTAGGTTAATCAATTAGGAAGTAATTGATTAGCTGGTAGGGGACCAATTTTCATCAGTGAGGATAAATTGTAATCAGGGGTGGTGGTGAATTGAAGGCACACATTTTGATGTTCTTTAGGTTCAGAAGAATCACTATAGCAGTTAACTAAAGAGGAAGCATGGAAGATGGCCTTACCTTCTGAGTGGAGCTTTTGCTTATAAAACAGCAATATCCTTAGATATTTCATAAAGGCATCTAGTTTGAGGATTTGTGTTGACAAAATAGGTAAATGTGTTTGTATTTTAAACATTGGTTAATCACCTGGACTTTTTATTTGGTTGACAACCTACCTGAAGCCCATTCAACATTTCAGAATCCATCTAAAAGGTAGTGCGATAAGTATGTCATGTGAACTGGAGCCCAGTCAGTTGAGATGATGGCCTCTTGGAGTTTGAGGAAACATTATATGATGAGGATATTTGTGGAAAAGTTAAGAGCAGAACCATACCAGGACAGAAGGCATCATCAACCCAAATCTATGTAACGATGATTCTGTAGGGGTTGCAAAGCACAGCATCTGTTCTCCTATCCACTTAAATCTCCCTTTGTGTAGAGATTTCCAAAAGGGATACATGACAAATCTGAAGAAACCCGAATCGTGTAGGCTGTTTATGTTGGCCAGATTTAACATGTTTCCCTCGGTGGTAGTGAGAGGAAGATACTTAGCTATCCCAGAATCAGAGCGTCTCTGCAAATGTGGAAAGCAGGAACCCGATACTCTAGAGCATATAATTTTTTCCCTGTGATTTTGGCAGTTATGCCAGAAGACATTTATTTGAGGCCCTAAAATTTAATACACAGATTTTTACACAACCAACTGTTCAGGACCTGCTAGAGGACAGCAATGATCAAATTACTTTAATATTGGCAGAATTTTTAAGTGCTGTCCATGAAGAAAGAATGGCCCATGATAAAGAGACAGTGGTTTTTAATGGTAGGTGATGTTGCTGTGTTGTATTATACTATCTATGTACATCAATTTATTTTTTGGAGTTAAGATTAGGACTGGGATAAATTGTGTTCGCTGAGCCCGTATTTTATACAGTCTATATATGATGTTTGTATGTTAATGTGCGGTGTGCTATGCCTAATAAAGGATTTTGAATTGAATTGAAAAATGATTCTGTAGGTGGGAAGAGCTTTATTTGGCAGCAATCTCTCATTTTGTTAATTCTCAAGTGTAACCATCCTTAGCTGCATAGACACACTTCTTACAGGTCTAGTGCACAGGCTCCCACACATGTGTGAAAACAGAAGAATAGAATCTTCAAGTTGGAAGGGACCTCAAGGGACATCTAGTTCAACCTTGCAATGCAGGAATCTCAGCTAAAGCATCCATGACAGATGACCGCCCAACCTCTGCTTAAAAACCTCCAAGAAAAGAGAGTTAACCCCCTCTCGTGGGAGTTTGTGCCGCTGCTGAACAGCTCTTGCTGCCAGAAAGTTTTTTTGAATGTTTAGTCGGAATCTCCTTTCTTGCACCTTGAAACCATTGTTTGAGTCCTACCCTCCAGAGCAGGAGAAAACAAGCATGCTCCCTCCTCCATGTGACAGCCCTTAAGACATTTGAAGATGGCTATCACATCTCCTCTCAGTCTCCTCTTTTGCAGGCTAAACATTCCCAGCCCCTCCTCATAAGGCTTAGTTTCCAGACCCTTGATCATCTTGGTTGCCCACCTCTGCACAGGTTCCAGCTTGTCAACACCCTCCTTAAAATGTGGTGCCCAGAACTGGACAGAGTATTCCAAGTGTGGTCTGACTAAGGCAGAAGAGAGTGGTACTATTCCTTCCCTTGACCAGGACACTATATTTCTGTTGATGTAGCCTAGAATAGCATAAGCTTTTTTTGCTGCTGCACCACACTGTTGACTCATGTTAAGCTTGTAGTCCACCAAAACCCCTAGATCCTTTTCAAATGCAATGCTAGGGTTGCCATACTGTTCTACAACTGTACCGATACAGAGAAGGATAGAAGGAAGCTGTTTTGTAAGAGGAAACCTGCAGAAATAACTCTGCCAATGCAGGTTGCTATCAAGCAGCGTGGAAAGAGGACGGTCTGCTAGGATGGTCAAGTCTGTGGCCAGAGACAGTATTGAAGGCCAGCTCTTCTTCCCCCCAAAACTGGGGTTGGCATCAGATTGATGGTGGACTGGGTGAAGTCCTCTGTCTTGAAGCTTCTCAAACTTGCTATAAGCTGATCTCTTGAGGCCGCATGAAAGAATAACACAAGCGCAGAAGGGCTCCACTGATTCTTCTGAGGGGGAACGCTCTACCAATCTGAAAAGTAAGCCCCACCAGCCACCCCCCAAATTGTCGTGCTTTTCTTCCCATCCTCGTTTTGTTTTTTCTCCCGCTCCCCCAGAAGTTTGCTGGAAAAGTTCGGTTTGGAATTTTTGTCTCGGGACTATATGATCAATGAAAGTGACAAGGCTGGTTCAAAATTGGCCTTGCTGGTATTCAAAACGGCGTTTTGTGTGCTGTATGGTGCCACTGTGTTGTTGCACAAACATTTGCACACGTATGTGTGGACTTGAGACAAGGTGCATCCGCTCACTCACTTGGTGGTGCATTTATTTTCTGGAAGCTAAATCATGAAGTCTGGCGAGGGCTGTAGCAGTTCGCACCGATGCACCAGAAAATAACGGCTGGGACAGTGTGATAACACCAGCTGCATGCAGGTGTTCAAACTCGTGCATTGACTCAATGCATGATGTGGGAGTAGGACTGCCCCCACTAGCCCCCCCCCGCTGTAGCAAACCCTACTGTTTCCGTGTTGACATGGACATGTGCAAAATAGAGCATGTACAGCTGCATGCATGAAGGCTTATGTGCAATCAGGAAACCCACAAAAACCAAGTTCCCCATTGTGTGGAGGCCTTTGCATGTATCATGGTACATGTGACACCTTTCTTTGCAGACAATAGGTAGGCTGGTGTAGCACACAGCTTTGAAAGAACAGGCCTCCCTGCGGCCCGGCTCACATCCAATATTTTAAAAATACTTTCTAGAGTTTCAGAAAACAGAACATCTTTAGGTATTTGGTCAAAACTAGAAATTTGCCAAGCGTATTACTTTTGCAACAGCATAGCAAATCCTTTGCATAAGACAGCCTCTTACTCCACCGTCACTTCAGAGTCCTCCATCTTCTGCGTCGTGAAATAGTGTGAAATATTTGAAAACATGCATGTACAGCTGAGGAATATATTAAAAAGCTGGAAAGCTTTTTTCAAGTTTTTCAATTCCTTTCATTTTCTATCTCGGGTGTATAAAGCACAGAGTTTACATTTAGAAATCACAGGTCTCTCTCATTATGCTAGTATTTTCAAGAATATGTTATTCAATGAAATGGAGTGAAATACAACTAAAACAAAAGTTCAGGATCTATTTTCCATTGCTATTGTGACACTTGTGTGTTTGGCCTCATGCATCAGATATACACTGAGCATGTGCAGGCATGCACACACTAATTTATCCATGCATCTATGCATACTTCTCCACCTGCGCATATACACATCACACATTCCCACCCATGCACACACACACACACACACACATCTTGATCTCTCCCCACCCGATAGACTCAAGCTGTGCCCCCATCAATTGGTGCCCAATATGGTGCCAACGTCTGCTGCCAGCCCACCCAAATGCAGACAGCACCCTGTTCCAGCTGCTGCCACTATGGTTTGCATTGCCACCCCCACTGAAGACGGCAAGCTGCTGGCGAGATTGCCGCTGGAGACACATGGCTCTGGAAAGAGAGGAGGAAGAGGAGTATTATGATGGCTTGCTGCCATCATAATACTCCTCTTCCTCCTCTCTTTCCAGACCAAATAGATGGAGGTGAGGTAATGTGATGGTACAACAGCGGGGGCAAGTTGAGAAATGATTTGGTGGAGGAATGCAGTGTCTCTTCATCTTACCTTACCTTTCCCGCCCCGACCTGGCCACAGTGATCCATGTGACGGTTACCTCCAGGCTTGACTACTGTAATTCGCTCTACGCGGGGCTGCCCTTGAAGCTGTCCCAGAAACTCCAGCGGGTGCAGAATGCTGCAGCGAGGCTCCTCACGGGGTCTCTGCCATGGGAGCATATTCACCCAATGCTTTTCCAGCTGCACTGGCTCCCGGTGGAATACAGGGTCAGATTTAAGGTGCTGGTTTTGACATTTAAAGCCTTTCATGGCCTAGGACCCTCGTACCTACGGGACCACCTCTCCCGGTATGCCCCACGGAGAGCCTCAAGGTCCATAAATAGCAACACCCTAGGGGTACCGGGCCCTAAGGAAGTTAGATTTGCCTCAACCAGAGCCAGGGCCTTTTCAACACTGGCTCCGGCCTGGTGGAACGCTCTGCCTCATGAGACCAGGGCCCTGCAGGATCTGATTTCTTTCCGCAGGGCCTGTAAGACAGAGTTGTTCCGCCTGGCCTTTGGCTTGGAGCCAATTTGATTCCCTCCCCCTCTTTCTTTTTTCTTTTTCCTTTCTCCTCCTATGATGATGCTGCATTTTAATATTTCAATATTTTAATTGTTGTATTTTAATCTTGTATTTCCATTTCTGGTTGGGACGGGCCCATGTCAGCTTTGGCATGTGGTCCAGAGAACGATTAGCGAGTCCAAAGGCTTGGAGGCGGGGTCTTTGGCCAACCCCAAACCCAAAGAATTTGGGTCGAAGTCAGAGGTCTGGCAAAACGATTGACTAGGGCATAAGGGCCACCCTCTCTTAGATTGATGCCATGAGCCTGAGCTTTTCTGCGATATGCATCCTTTACATATTTCTCTTGTGTTTCTGTGTGAAAGGAAGATCTCCGAATCGGGGATAGAAAAGGGGAGCACCTGTTTTACATTATGTTTTTATTTCCGTTATATGAGGGCATGCAGTTTTGTCAAGAAAGATTGCCAAGTACGTGCAAAGTCCCCCTTCCAACCCCTGAAAGAAGTTGTCCAAACAAAGGCCTAGAAGCAGTGTGTCCAAACTCACGTTCAAATCGTGTTTGTAGTCACTTCACTCAGCTTTCACAGTGCACCCAAGTAAATGGAAATTGCAGACACCCTTATGATGCTTTTGTGCAATCATATGCACTCGGATAGCTCACACATGCACACAAACAGCAAAAAACATTTTCTTGTTTGTCGTCTGCCTTTGCGCCCTCCATTTCTGGGAATCAGCAAAGAAGGTAAAATTTTGTTCAGGCCAGTAAAATGCTTCCGATACACAATCACTAGCTCTTCTGGAGCATGGACAAAATGAAGCACCTTCGTTATGCAAGTTTCCCTAATGGGAAAACCATTAGGTATGCAAAACCATTAGATGTGCAAGGAAAATAATACTCTTCAAAGGTGGCTTGTGTCTGGTTTGTTGTTATCATTGCTACAAAACGCCTTATACATGAGCATTTCGCTTTCTCGTGCAGATGTCTTTAAAGCCTGGTTTTGTCTGCGACGGAAAACTTCTTAACAGCCCTCTCTCCTAAGCATCCTTACTAAGCAGCAAGTCACACTGAACCCAGCTGGACTTACTCTTGAGTCAATATGCTTGGGAGTGTGTTGCAATTTTTATTTTCATTGCCTTTCACGATCAAAAACTTCCTAGGTTCTTTACCAAAAATGCTGTGAAAGTATTCATAGTGTAATATATCTGTAAGATTTCTAGCGTTGCACAGTAGTCCTGCAAACAGAATGACTTAAATCTTGAGGCAATTCAATCGTTTGCTTGATTTTATTTAGAATGTGTCCAACACAATTCTCCATTTGGGTTCCACATTTCAAACTCAACCCTTTGTATTCTTAGGAACATTATATGAAGTCTTAAAAACTTGTTTGATAGAAGAGGGAATGTGAATTCTTAGTGACCCTGCTGGACATTTATATGTTAACTGATTCTCTCTGACACGGGACTCAAAAGTACTTATCTATTATGTTGGGTGGGTAGGGAAATCCAGGCATACAAATAGTACAGAAATGCCTTAGGTCTTTAAAATCTGACTTTGCTTTTGTACTTGGATCATCATTTCGAACCTAATACCATACACTTAAGCTTAACTCTTCTGCATTTTGTCTAACTTTTTTGTTCAATCGTTGCAGAATACACTGTTCCAAAAGTTCCTTGTCCTATTGGGAAGAGGAAAACCATTGGGCTCCTCACAGCCCCTTGACTTGGGTTCATCTGGTGTCAAAGCCTTCATATGATCACATTGGTTTTATTGGTGAACAACAGCACACCACAATATCACCATAGCTAGCACATTTTGACCAACTGAGTGCTTTTGCCTTTTTTTTAACACTAGAGCGTCTGTCTTTGCTAGAATTTGTTTTTTTCATGAACCAAAGGTCATATTACAGAGCACAAATGAGGTCTAAAATTTAGCCACAGCAGACCACAGCTCCACAGAAGAAGAAAAAAACACATCTTCAAGTTAGGTTGACCTGCTTGAAAACATAGATTAAAAACAGCACAGCAAACATGGATCTGCAATGCACTGCTTCCTTATTTAAATATTAACTGCTTCGTTTTACATGGAAATGAACTAAGCAACGATGGATGGAATCTCCAGAACCGCCCGGTTGGTGTTGCTGTGCCATGGGGGGGGGGGGAGAGATAAGCAGGCGACAAGTGTGGCTCAGATGGAAGAAGAGGGTGGGGGGTGGGGTGGGGAAGGGAGTAAGTGATACAATCTCAACATCTGCGCTAAAGTGACTTGTTAATGATCAACCGATCATCCGCCAGTTTCAAAATATAATCTTATACAACATTTCCCCTCCCTCCCTCTGTAAACAGATCTGTTCATAAATAATTTGGACGTCTCCATGACATTCATGATATCTAACAGAAGCTGAAGTAGAAAAAGGATGGATGGTGGTATACGGCATTGAGGAAATGTCAAAGAGTACTTCATCGTTGTCGTGTTGCTTTGCTTAGCGTCTGATGAGCGGGTTGCACGTAGCATCAGCCGTCAGACACAGGGGGGGTCACCCACCCGTATTTTTCATGGGTCTTCACCAAACTCTTAAATGTTGCTTCGGCTTCCTTGCGGCTGAAGGACTTTTTTGATTTCCCAGCCTTTCTGCAGATGCGTCCCTGTGTAAAAGAAAAAAAAGGGGGGGGGGAGAGGAAGAGAAGAAAGGTGTGTTCAGCACCCCAATGCAGATGCAAGCATTAAATAAATCCCTCCTAGCAATACGGATTCACCAGCCCTCTTCAGTAAGAATATATCCATGCAGTGGTGTAGCGTGGGTTGTCAGCACCCGGGGCAAGGCAAGTAATTTGCACCCCCTAACCCGTGGATTTTAGTAGGGGCAGAGAGCTGCGAGCGCGCCCCCCCCCCCCGATGTTGCGCCTGCCCTGCACCCCCCAGGCTATGCCACTGTATCCATGGTCTCTCACAGATGTGTGGGTCAAGCTTCCTTCCCGGATGACAATGCATGAGTTGGCCACAACTCCAGCTAAGGCATGACTGATACAAGTTTCTTATGTGCACAGGAGACAATTCCAGATTGATCAGAGTACGTGTCTTCATGGAAGTAGTCCTGACACATACCATATTTTTCGCTCTATAGGACGCACCGGACCATAGGGAGCACCAGACCATAGGAGGGGGAGAACAGGGAAATTTGTTTTTCTTGTTCCCCCCCCGTAAAACAAGGAGTTCCCGCTGCGCTCTGGAGGCTTCAGGCAGCCTGGAGAGCGAGAGGGGTCGGTGCGTACTGACCCCTCTCGCTCTCCAGGCTTCAGTGAAGCGGCAGGAGATCCCTCTAGGCTCTCCTCTAGCCTCTAGGCTCTCCTCTAGATCCCTCTAGCCGCCTTCCCGCTGCCCCCCGAGCTTGTGGAGCTGGCGGTGGGGGGAAGCGCTGCTTTCCCCCACCGCAGGCTTCAAAGATCCCTGAGGCCTTTGGAGTGCAGTGCGAGTACCCGCTGCACTCCAAAGGCTTCAGGCGTCGGGGACAGCCTTTGCAGGCTCCGCAGGGCAGCGGGGTGCCTTCACCCCGCTGCCCTGCAGAGGCTTTGCGCAGCTAACCCCAAGCTAGAAGAGCGAGACAGAGCGCTCCGCAGCGCTCCGTCTCCCTGTTCTGGCTTTGGGCTTAGCCGCGCAGCCTGCATTCGCTCTATAGGACGCACACACATTTCCCCTTAATTTTTGGAGGGGGAAAAGTGTGTCCTATAGAGCGAAAAATACGGTACATCTGTATGCATCTAGACTGAGCTTCATCCCTTGTTGCTTAGGCGACATGGCTGGCGTGCACACCAGCATCTAGGGAATGGGACTATAGGCAGGCACATTCCAGACAGACCCTTCACACAATCGGTACCTATGGGTACCTGATGCCTGAACTGGGCTATGGTGCTCCTAAGTGTTTATGTACCTTTCAGGTCAAAGCCAGGTTTGGATAATCAACCAAGACCTGACCCACTGCTATTGTTATAGATGAGCGAAGCATCACATTAAACCGCAGAATATGCAAACCTTAAAAAAAGTGGATTTTGCCCCTAAAAAATAGTTAATTCTGACAAACAAACAAACAAAAACAATTCTTGTAAATGCAGACTCCGATTTAGCTTTGAAGGACTTCAAGCAGCCTTCCATATTCCTAAAACAAGGACTTTTTTTGTTGTCAAGCTGTAGGAAAGTCTACAGCAGGCACCCCCAAACTCGGCCCGCCAGCTGTTTTGGGACTACAGTTCCCATCACCCCGACCACTGGTCCTGTTAGCTAGGGATGATGGGAGTTGTAGTCCCCAAACAGCTGGCGGGCCGAGTTTGGGGGTGTCTGGTCTAGAGAGAGGACCCCCTCTTTGCATAACAGAACACGGCAATGACATAATATACTTATTGCAACCTGAGTATGAGTATCAGAAGGAGAGTGTGCCATGTAATACGGGAGAAGCAGCAAACGTGTATTATTCCAGGTTTACGTATCAGGAATCGGATACATATATATCAGTATCCCCACACAGAAAATGAAACCAAAGCCACCATTCATAAATTGCTTAGTTGTGTGTTTTCTTCGACACAAACATTAGCACTCACAAATTAAAACGTAGTTTGTAAAGTCGCCCTAAGAGACTCGGCACACCTGTTGTGCAGAGGCAGTCAAAGCAGCAATTTTTTTATTTCACAAATGAATTTTTTTTTTTATTATCTTGATAAACAAAAAACAAGGGGCATTTCTAATTATACTTCCAGGCTGAAATATTTTGCAGAAATGGCAGATGAAGCTGATGGACTACATGGAAATGGCGGAAATGACCGGCAGAATCCGAGACCAGGGAGAAGAGTCGATGGAAGAAGATTGGAAAAAATTTAAAGTATATTTACAGAAATACTGCAGAATTAATGAATGTTAGAAGTATATTAGAATGAAGTTATATGGTTTTAGCAGAAGGGTTATTATATGAATATTAAGTGTTAATGTGTTAAATTGGAAAATTGAAAGTTAAATTGTGTTAGGATAAAATATAGAACAAAAATTGAAGAGGAGGGAAAGGATTTGTTGAACCAGATAATTTGAACTAGAATACAAAAAAGGGAGGTGTGAGGAAGCCGAGGAAATAAGCTAATGAAAGATTTGGATATAAAATTTGGATGTGTGTTTTTGTTTTTTCTTTATGTTGTATTGCTGTAGTATTTTTTTTTAATTGTTGATGTATTGTTTGATGAGTTTATGTATTGTTTTTCTTCATTGTTTTTCTTTTTATAATTATAAAATATCTAATAAAATTTTATTTTTTAAAAAAGAAATATTTTGCAGAAGACCCTCATTATTCCAATATATTTCCAAACTATGTAGGTGAAATTTGGCTAAAGATTTTGAAGCCCTGACGAATGTACAATTTCCCCCGTCCCATTCTCCCCCAGTAAGGAGAAATGAAATAGAACTGTTAGGGGAAATTGAAATATATGTGAGAGTTTATTTTCTTACCAGTTCTAAACATACCCTTATTAGTTTAAGATCATAAAATGAATTATAAAAATGTGAGAAACGCCTGCAGCCTCAGACCTGGGGCCCCTCAAATCCAGTTTCCTGTTCCCACAGTGATGAACCAAATGCCTTTGAGAAGTTGCAGAGCGGGAGCTAAGCATGTCAACAGTTTCCCCATTTTGACAGGGTAAAGTGCAGCTGAACAAAAATTTTAAAATCCTGTCTTAAAAGCATTTTCTCTAAAGGAGAAAACAGTTCATTTTTTTTTAACCCTCAAGTCCATTTTCCCCCCACTGAAAAAAATAAAAAACTGTTTAAACTCCTCCTCTAATTTTCCTTAGGCCTGCACATCTGTATTCCTTTATTTCCTTTTGCCCTCTCCCATCCATCCGATCGTATTTTTCGCTCCATAAAACGCACCTGACCATAAGACACACATAGTTTTCAGAGGAAAACAAGAAAAAAATATATTCTGAATGAAACAGTGGATGTATGATTTTTGTGGTTCATGCTGTGGCCACAGACATGTGATTTTACGGTGAGTTTGGGGTAGCCCGATGCAAAAAATCCTGAGGATTCATGTGGATCCGTGCTTTGTAACCAAGCTTTTGCGCCATTGCGGCCCCACGCAACAGTGGATGCATGGTTTTTTTTGTGTGCAGGCTGTAGCCATGGACATGCTATGTGATGTGGTGGTGAATTTGGGGTGACTCAATGCAAAAATCCTGAGGATCCATGGGCTTTTACCTCCCCCCTTCCAGGCAGCCTCCTTTATCTCTAGCATCCCTTATCTCCCTCCCGATCGCTTAGCGATCAGCTGCTTCCTTTCAACACTCCCTTCCCTCTTGTTTGCCTTAGTGTCTTTTCCTTAGCTGGAGCAGTTTTTTGCTCCTCCTCTTCTTCTAATTTCTCTCCTCGTTGCTTTAGTCTTCCTGTCTCCTCTCCTTGCAAGTTCGCTGTCTTTACTCCCCCTCCCAGGCAGCCTCCTTTAATGCTAGCGTCCCTTATCTCCCTCCCTGATCGCTTGCAGATTAGCAGCTTTGTTTCAACACCTACTTCCCTCTTTCAAAAAAAAGAGAGCATGATCTGCTTTTCGCCCCTGGGCAATTCGGCTCCAGGGACCACGCATTCGCTCCATAAGACGCACAGACATTTCCCCTTACCTTTTAGGAAGAAAAAGGTGCGTCTTATGGAGTGAAAAATACAGTATTTTGGTTCTGCCCATGGAGGGGCACAACTTCCTTCCTAACCTAACTCCTGCGAGAAGCTACAGGGAACCAGGCAGAGGGCCTTCTCGGCAGTGGCACCCGCCCTGTGGAACGCCCTCCCATCAGATGTCAAGGAAATAAACAACTACTTGACTTTTAGAAGACATCTGAAGGCAGGCCTGTTTAGGGAATTTTTCAATGTCTGATGTTTTATTGCTTTATTATTATTATTATTATTCTGTTGGGAGCTGCCCAGAGTGGCTGGGGAAACTCAGCCAGATGGGCGGGGTATAAACAAATAAACAAATAATTATTATTACAGTCTGGGGGGTGAAAGTGTTAGAAGACAATCACCTCTTTTGCCCTCTCCTCACTTGAAGGTGGATCCCAGTTCAAGGGAAAAGGAGGCATTTTCAATTATTGTGCTGCCTTCCTCAAGCTTTGGGCTTTCTTGCTTGAAAATAGTCAAATGGAAGATGCTGCGATGTGAACATTAAAAAATAATAACAGCAGTAGCAGCCCAAAAGCTCTCATTCTGGCAGGGGAGAATTTTGGACATTAGAAAAGAACTCAGTGAATTCACCATTCTATCCCCTTGCAGGCATATAGGGTTTTTAAAAAAATATTTTTTATCCTCCACTAAATGGGAGACTTAATGTAAAAGGCTGCCCACATTTGGAGGGATGCCTGAAGAGGCTTTTGTCCTTTCCATCTCCTTTGCCTCAACAGGCAAACTAAGGGCACATTCCTAACTGCATCCACTGCAATGTGCAAGCTCAGTCGATTATACTGGTGTGCTGTTTTTCGGGGGAAGTTTGTTGCTTTTGTTTTTTCATCTTTATTTTCGATCGTGCAATTTATGTGGAAATGGTTAAGTTTGGTTGTGCATTTTTTGATGTTTTGTTTATTGTTTCTGAATACTTTTGCTATGTTGCAGTTATCTGTTTTCTCTGTGTTTGAGCATGGTTTGAACTGTGGGAACGTGGCAGGTGGACAAAACTATGCATGTATGTATGTGGGACGCGGGTGGCGCTGTGGGTTAAACCACAGAGCTTAGGACTTGCCGATCAGAATCCCCGCGACAGGGTGAGCTCCCGTTGCTCAGCCCCTGCTCCTGCCAACCTAGCAATTCGAAAGCACGTCAAAGTGCAAGTAGATAAATAGGTACCACTCCGGCGGGAAGATAAACGGCGTTTCCGTGCACCAGAAGCTGCTTAGTCATGCTGGCCACATGACCCGGAAGCTGTACGCCGGCTCCCTCGGCCAATAAAGCAAGATGAGCGCTACAACCCTAGAGTCGGTCACGACTGGACCTAATGGTCAGGGGTCCCTTTACTTTACCTTATGTGTACGTCCTCAACCCTTGAAATGCATGTGTTACTGCCCCGTCCTGGCTTAGCCATGCTGGCATCCACTCTGTAAATTCCTGCCCCATACCACCTGCCAGGTTGCAAACATTCGAGGGCATCTAAAGCTACAACACTCTATACACTTGCTTTTGATTAAGTCCCACTGAAAGAGACTTGAGACGAAATCCTATACAGTGCTACCTCCGGTTAAGAACTTAATTCGTTCTGGAGGTCCGTTCTTAAACTGAAACTGTTCTTAACCTGAGGTACCACTTTAGCTAATGGGGCCTCCTGCTGCCACCGCTGCGCGATTTCTGTTCTCATCCTGAAGCAAAGTTCTTAATCCGAGGTACTATTTCTGGGTTAGCGGAGTCTGTAACCTGAAGTGTCTGTAACTTGAAGCGTCTGTAACCTGAGGTACCACTGTATTTAAAATATACCAGCTGACTGGCTGTACTGCTGCCATGTAAAATATGCCAGCAGGACACCCCATATATGTCATAGGTACCTATTCACCAAGAGGCCACTGTAGAGGCGATATTTGGGGAGGGGGGGAGAAAGCTGCTAAGACGACAGGAGATCCGGCCTCTACTGAGTGTGGCAATGCATTCCTTGAAGGGTTGATCTGCTGTCTCTGTGGATCCTGCCACCTGAGGCAGTCACCTCACCTTGCCTCATGGGTGGAGCTAGCCCTTCCATCCAGTGGCCAGGTCCCCATTCATGGTGCAACTCTGCACCACCTCCACACCCGGCGGAAGGAATTTCTCTCCCTTTAACCTCAACTGGTACAACTCAGCAGCCAATCGCAGCACACCACCAAGGATAAAAACACAGGAGAGCCATCACTTTAGCTAGCAGCGCAATGCAAGATGGGGCGGCATCTCCTTAGCAGGACGTTGCGCTTCCTTGAGGAACACTTTGGAAGAGAGCACTTTGCTCAAGGCCTCTTCTCTCTGCAGCTTGAGCACACAGCTGGACCTTCACTTTCATGACAAGTACCGTATTTTTTGCTCTATAAGACTCACTTTTTCCCTTCTAAAAAGTAAGGGGGAATGTGTGTGCGTCTTATGGAGCGAATGCAGGCTGTGCAGCTATCCCAGAAGCCAGAACAGCAAGAGGGATTGCTGCTTTCACTGCGCAGCGATTCCTTTTGCTGTTCTGGCTTCTGAGATTCAGAATATTTTTTCCCCTGATTTCCTCATCCAAAAACTAGGTGCGTCTTGTGGTCTGGTGCGTCTTATAGAGCGAAAAATACGGTATTCTGGCCACAAAAACACCAATACAGTGGTACCTCAGGTTAAGAACTTAATTTGTTCTGGAGGTCCGTTCTTAACCTGAAACTGTTCTTAACTTGAGGTACCCACACACTAATGGGGCCTCCCGCTGCCGCCGCGCAATTTCTGTCCTCATCCTGAAGCAAAGTTTTTAACCCGAGGTACTATTTCTGGGTTAGCGGAGTCTGTAACCTGAAGCGTCTGTAACCCGAGGTACCGCTGTACCGTGCTCTATTCCAGTCATTCTCAAAGGGTGTAGCAGGAAGATTCAAGGACAATCAAAGGAACACTTTAGTGTAGCATAGTATCTATCTATATCTATCTATCATCTATCTATCTATCTATCTATCTATCTATCTATCTATCTATCTATCATCTATCATCTACTGTATCTATCTATCTATCTATCTATCATCTATCTATCTATCTACTGTATCTATCTATCATCTATCTATCTATCTATCTATCTATCATCTATCTATCTATCTATCTATCTATCTATCTATCTATCTATCTTATCTATCTTTCTACCTATCATCTATCTACACACACACACACAAAATTTGCAGAATATGGATAGACATATTTTCAAAAACAATTCTGACAAGTATGAAAGAACATGAAAGAGAAAGGCTTTTGTGCATTAACAAGGAGATGAGAGGGCTTTTTTTGTTTCAAATTAGGCATAATATAAATGAGAATATCCAGCAAGAGCAAGCTCTTGCCTCTCATTGAGTTTATATGGTACATATATAAGAGGCTCGCTTATAATTCTGTTTTGAGAAGGATTCATGTTCTTATGTAGCTGCATTATTTTATACTTTAAGGATGACCCACGTTCCTATTATAAAGTAGCTGTGTTCTATGTGATAAATCAAGCGCACCCAGGAGTTGTTTTCTTTTTGTTTTCCAATGTTTTCTCGGTGTGCTGCGAGCCAATTTTTATTCTGAAAGTGCGGCCCGTAGAAAACAAGTTTGAGGACCACTGGTCTACTCCATCAGCTGGGGCTGCCAAGGCAAAACACCCCACACAGGTGAGCAGGAAATGGGGGGAACTCCAACCCTCTTGTCCCAAAAGTAGCAAGGAATAGAAAAGGCACTCATCCCCACATGCAGAGAGTCACAAAGAAGAAACCCCATGTTTTAACATGGGTGGGGCAGACAGATGAACGCCAGATGTGATGGATGAATCACATGTTGTTTGCTCCCGGCTGCTAATCTGACCACCACAATAACTTTCGTATGCTTTCCGTTAAGCAAATAACAGGTCTCTGGCTGCTGTTGTACGCAGATATATTAATAACCAGTGCTCTAACAAGAGCAAAACCGATACTAAGCACATCTCTGAAATACATTCCATTTTTCCCCACAGCGTTATTTGCCGGGAAATACTTACAATGGAGCGAAGGCTTACCAGGGTTTACTCTGGCTTTGTCAAAACCACGTCTGTCGTTTAATAGATAAACACGGAAACTGGCAACGGGAAAATTTTGTTTTGAAGCTTGAGGTCAGAGGCGGAATTAAGAAATCTGCGGTGCCTGCTGGTAAGTCTGCACTGTTGCCATTTAAACAGACAATAAACCACCCCTGATTACACGGATCGGAAAACAACACATTAGCAACTGGGTTTTTGTTTGTTTGTTTTTTGCTTTAAAAAAAAGGGGGGGGTATTATGAAAACATTTTAGAAAAAGAAAATAACTCAAAGTGTTCCTATTCTTCCTTCCTATCCTCAGCAACTAAAATGCACTTAAATCAAGCCAAATAGCAAACCAGGACTTGGAAAAGCACTTTGCTGGTAGGAATTAGTGGGCGAGTCAGGTCTAACAGACTCAGTTTCCACAATCATAGAATCATAGAGTTGGAAGAGACCACAAGGGCCATCGAGTCCAACCCCCTACCAAGCAGGAAACACCATCAGAGCCCTCCTGACATATGGTTGTCAAGCCTCTGCTTATAGACCTCCAAAGAAGGAGACTCCACCACACTCCTTGGCAGCAAATTCCACTGTCGAACAGCTCTTACTGTCAGGAAGTTCTTCCTAATGTTTAGGTGGACTCTTCTTTCTTGTAGTTTGGATCCATTGCTCCGTGTCCGCTTCTCTGGAGCAGCAGAAAACAACCTTTCTCCCTCCTCTATGTGACATCCTTTTATATATTTGAACATGGCTATCATATCCCCCCTTAACCTCCTCTTCTCCAGGCTAAACATGCCCAGCTCCCTTAGCCGTTCCTCATAAGGCATCGTTTCCAGGCCTTTGACCATTTTGGTGGCCCTCCTCTGGACACAGAGTCATGTGGCAAAGAAGTTATTGGACTGCACTGCTTCAGTGAGAACGTGTGGGTTGCATGTTTGAATGCTCCCCCATTTAAAAAGACAGATCAAACCTTTCTCTGGAATCTATTAATAAAGTAAGCTCACTCTAAAGTAAGGCTGTATATTGTCTCCCTGCTTATTTAACTTATATGCAGAAGTCATCATGCAAAAGGCTGGGCTGGATGAATCCCAAGCCGGAATTAAGATCGCTGGAAGAAATATCAACAACCTCAGATATGCAGATGACACAACCTTGATGGCAGAAAGTGAGGAGGAATTAAAGAACCTTTTAATGAGGGTGAAAGAGGAGAGCGCAAAATATGGTCTGAATCTCAACATCAAAAAAACGAAGATCATGGCCACTGGGCCCATCACCTCCTGGCAAATAGAAGGGGAAGAAATGGAGGCAGTGAGAGATTTTACTTTCTTGGGCTCCATGATCACTGCAGATGGTGACAGCAGTCACGAAATTAAAAGACGCCTGCTCCTTGGGAGAAAGGCGATGGCAAACCTAGACAGCATCTTAAAAAGCAGAGACATCACCTTGCCGACAAAGGTCCGTATAGTTAAAGCTATGGTTTTTCCAATAGTGATGTATGGAAGTGAGAGCTGGACCATAAAGAAGGCTGATGGCCGAAGAATCGATGCTTTTGAATTATGGTGCTGGAGGAGACTCTTGAGAGTCCCATGGACTGCAAGAAGATCAAACGTATCCATTCTGAAGGAAATCAGCCCTGAGTGCTCACTGGAAAGGCAGATCCTGAAGCAGAGGCTCCAATACTTTGGCCACCTCATGAGAAGAGAAGACTCTCTGGAAAAGACCCTGATGTTGGGAAAGACGGAGGGCACAAGAAGGGGACGACAGAGGACGAGATGGTTGGACAGTGTTCTCGAAGCTACCAGCATGAGTTTGACCAAACTGTGGGAGGCAGTGGAAGACAGGAGTGCCTGGCGTGCTCTGGTCCATGGGGTCACGAAGAGTCGGACACGACTAAACAACAACAACAATTAGCTGCCTGAAGCAAGTGTCGTCACATGGTACAGATTCTCTGGGCGCAACCTGCTTTTCCTCTTGCAAAGTTCTTGCACATTCGTCTTGCATATGCACAAGAAACTGTTCCACAGCGCAGAAGGAATTGTCTGGATTGCAAAGACTTTATCCAAGCCTTCTTTAATGTGCTGGTTTACTCCCTTCCTCCACACTTTATGTAAGTTGTTTGCTTCCGGCGTCCAGGGCTACTGGATGATAGAATTTGTTTGCGCCCAACTGAGGCATTGGAAAAATATAGTGGTTTGTTTGCACCCTGCTGACAGGAGAAGATAATATTTTGCATCCAGCTGAGCAACCAAGGAAGCAGAATCTTCTTCGCAGAAGTTTGAGTCTATTAAATTTTATATCTGTGAAATCTGTAAAGTGGATTTTGCATTATATAATTTATGTTGGAGGATATGAATGGGATTTTCTGCATACATTTCATGGTTAACAGTAAACACTTGGAGACTGTTCTATTATTATGCAATTTATAAACATGCGGGAAAAATAAACAATGAAATAAATTTCACATAAAAGAAAAAGACAAATGAAGCTAGAAATAAAATACCAAATTTCTCGATTTTTCCTAGTCTGGCTTCATTCTATAGAATAACATTTGCTTCTTGGGGATTTATCCTTTAAGCCTACTGTTATGAATGCTGGCCAAGTATGTCTCTGTTTTGTATATCTGCTATTGATCAAATTGTTCCCTACCTTTGAAGGTGACCCTTAGTTGTAACTAATCCAGAATGCGGCAGCTAGACTGGTGACTGGGAGCAGCCGCCGAGACAATATAACACCGGTCTTGAAAGACCTACATTGGCTCCCAGTATGTTTCCGAGCACAATTCAAAGTGTTGGTGCGGACCTTTAAAGCCCTAAACGGCCTCGGTCCAGTATATCTGAAGGAGCGTCTCCACCCCCATCGTTCTGCCCGGACACTGAGGTCCAGCTCCGAGGGCCTTCTGGCGGTTCCCTCACTGCGAGAGGCCAAGTTACAGGGAACCAGGCAGAGGGCCTTCTCGGTAGTGGCACCCGTCCTGTGGAACGCCCTCCCAGCAGATGTCAAAGTGATAAACAACTACCTGACATTCAGAAGACATCTGAAGGCAGCCCTGTTCAGGGAAGTTTTTAATATGTGACATTTTAGTGTATTTTTCATCTTTGTTGGAAGCTGCCCAGAGTGGCTGGGGAAACCCAGCCAGATGGGCGAGGTACAAATAATAAATTATTATTATTATTATTATTATTATTATTATTAATGACCCAAGATGCTCAATGAATGGCTCTTTAGGGCAGGATTGGGGAACCTCCGTGCAATCCCCATAATCCCTAACCATTGGGCATGATGGCTGGAACCGGTGGAAGTCCAACATCTTGAGAACCACAAGTTCCCCATCTAGCCTTGCTTTATTGGAGAATGGTGAGGAATGTAAACAGGCCGTCTTTAGCATATGCACCACCGGGGTGCAAAGATCCGCCCAGCGCCCCCAAAGTAACTTTTATTGAGCTTTTTGGGGGGAAGCCAAAGTTGTTGACCTTTTTTAGGGGGGAAATCGCTGGCCTGTAACAATGACGCAACGGATAAAACTGCTTTTGTTTCCTGGCTCGTTGGGAATATTTGATGCTACGGAGTAACAGCGCAACGGAGGAGGGGGCGGGGACTTTCGCTCCATTGCTTTTCACTGCTGCCAATCAAGAGGGACAGGCATACAGTAGGTATACATTTAGCGTCCCCCAGAATTCGGTGCCTGGGTGCCCCGCACCCCTGGATAAAGACAGCCCTGAATGTGAAACCCATCTGAATCTTCAGGAAGCGATTCATCTTCTGCTCTTCAGTGGACCCAGATTGAAGCAGACAGACTGAAGTATTAGGGGCTGAGTTGAAGAATGGAAGGAATCTTTAGGGTCGCAAATATCTCTTTCTGGGGATAATGGATATAACTCGCTGCCTAAAGTTGGCCTATGCTGTTTGCCTCCACCTATATTCAAGTTTGTCTATGTATGTAAAAAAACCAGATGTGTTACAAGCATGCCATTAGTTTGAGCCATCTTCCAAAAGAAGCCAAGCATTGCTCTTGAAGCAGCTCATCACTTAAGGAAACAGCAGCACCATATTCCAGCACGTATAATTTCACAGCAGTCCTAACTGGGTTTATTCTGGAAACAAACCCTACAGAGTTCTTGCTCCCTTGTTAAATGTGCTTAGGATTGCAGCACTAGTTTTATTTTAAAAAAGCATGTCAGTCAATCTCTTTTGAGTATTTTTGCAGCTTTATTCAGTATCTGCCCATAGCAGGGAACTGAAATCAGCTGAACGAAGATCATGGCCACTGGTCCCATCGCCTCCTGGCAAATAGAAGGAGAAGAAATGGAGGCAGTGAGAGATTTTACATTATTGGGCTCCATGATCACTGCAGATAGTGACAGCAGCCATGAAATTAAGAGACGCCTGCTTCTTGGGAGGAAAGCAATGACAAACCTAGACAGCATCTTAAAAAGTAGAGACATCACCTTGCCAACAAAGGTCCGTATAGTAAAAGCTATGGTTTTCCCAGTAGTGATGTATGGAAATGAGAGATGGACCATTAAGAAGGCTGATCGCTGAAGAATTGATGCTTTTGAATTATGGTGCTGGAGGAGACTCTTGAGAGTCCCATGGACTGCAAGAAGATCAAACCTCTCTATTCTGAAGGAAATCAGCCCTGAGTGCTCACTGGAAGGACAGATCCTGAAGCTGAGGCTCCAATACTTTGGCCACCTCATGAGAAGAGAAGACTCCCTGGAAAAGCCCCTGATGCTGGGAAAGATGGAGGGCACAAGGAGAAGGGGACGACAGAGGACGAGATGGTTGGATAGTGTCTTCGAAGCTACAAACATGAGTCTGACCAAACTGCGGGAGGCAGTGGAAGACAGGAGTGCCTGGCGTGCTCTGCTCCATGGGGTCACGAAGAGTCGGACACGACTAAACAAAAACAACAACAAAATCTTGTATATTCAGCCTAATCCTATTCAGGTTTACTCAGAAGTAAATCCCACTTTGCTCACATAACTGAGTGTGATACAAGTGCACCTGAGGATATAATAATCTGAAAATGCAGCATGTCGTCTCTTTGACACTAGCTAGGTTATAATTCTGGAAAAAGCGCAGCATCTTTTGGGATGTGAAACAGCACATTGATTTTCTATCAATTAGCTTCTTACACAACCATCAAGCGATTCAAAACTCAGAACAGAAATTTCACAGATTTAAGGTCTTGTTCAACCCATGAATTAAGTAAAAGCAAACACAACAGTTTGTCCTGCGAGGAAGTGCACCAGCCATTTAAAAGAAATACATAGGTGAGCTGCTCCATCTCCTTGATAATTTTTGTTTCCCTTTTCTCAAGCTTTCCCCCCTATTTCTACAATATCCCTTTACCCACAGTGACCAGAACTGTGCAAAGCATTCCAAATGTGATAGCACCACAGACTTGTATAATGGTATTATTATATTGGCAGTTTTATTTTTAATCCCTTCCCCGATGATCCCTAACATGGAATTTGCTTTTTCTAAGCTGCCACAAAAAAAGGCGAGAAAGGTAGATACAATGGGAAGAACATGTTTCAAGAGTCAGCTTCAAAGCACCAGCTTAGTGATGGTTTTCTGACTGAGCAAACCCAGCAACAGCCCAAAGCCCAACCAGTTTTGCATAAGGAGAGCAACAATCATTAATTTTATAATGAATGATTTTAGAGTGTTGTTTGTACTGTTTTATTGTTGTTAGCTGCCCTGAGCCCGGCTTCGGCTGGGGAGGGCGGGATATAAATAAAATTTATTATTATTATTATTATTATTATTATTATTATTAATCAACAGGGGAGCTACTGAATTGTAACTTAAGGACAGAGCACATTCAGAACGCGAGAACTGGGGTCTCTGGATACATGCTTGTGATGTAAATAATGTGGGAATGTTCAGGGATGCAGAAGAGGATATATTGTGTGATTATATCCTTATCCAACTTGTGTTAACAAGTTCCCAAAATATCAGCAGAGTATAACATTCCCCTTTATTTTAAGTTTGCAACGGCAGCGTTTGCTCAGGCTCGCTTAAGCCTCTATAATACAGTGGTGCCCCGCAAGACGGATGCCTCGCAAGATGGAAAACCCGCAAGATGAAAGGGTTTTCCGTTTGCAGAGGCGCTTCGCAAGACGAATTTCCCTATGGGCTTGCTTCGCAAGATGAAAAATGACGAAAATTTTTTTTTTCCGCTCCAAAACCCCTTTTCCTGAAGCGCTAAGCTGCTAAAAGCATTTTAGCAGCAAAACCGCTAATCCCCCAAGCCTTAAAAAGCCGTTTTTAGCCCTTAAAATGTCAATAGCGCTAATAGCGCTACTCCGTCAATGGGCTTGCTTTGCAAGACGAAAAAACCGCAAGACGAAAAGACCCGCGGAACGGATTCTTTTCGTCTTGCGAGGCACCACTGTAATCACTCTGGTAATTTCCCGTTTTCCCCTCTTAAAATAGAAGACACGACACAGTCCTTTACAAAAGTATAAAAAGAGTTTACTCACATTCTGTTCACAATCAGATCCCAGAAGGCAGACTTAAGCTTAGTGAAGTAAGATACATATGGATTCTATCTTATAAGAAGATAGTCCCTTTCTCCTCTCTTGGCTGGGAGCCAAGAGGGCATCTTTCACTCAGGAGAGATGCTGTTTGTTCGAAGATGAAGATGGCAGAGAGGCACGAGAGCGATGGCTGCCCCTGCCCTGTGCTTTTATCATTACCTGCACAGGTGAGGCCACACCCACCTCTAGTCACATGCGGAGGAAGTCTGTCCCAGCCCAGAGGGAAGCAGGAAGTTTACCTGCTGGCTGGACAAACATCCCTCCCCATGTCTAAACATGCACACTCTAGGAATGTTGTCATTGACTGCTCCTGTGTTTCACATCCCACAAATAAGTCTTGCTGATTGCAGAGCAATGGGTTTATTACAACCATGAATTCCAAAAACCTTAAGGTTGTATGATACAGCCTCCTAGTAAGCAATATAAAGAAAAAACCTGTCCCCACTTTAACAATTCCCATTTGTAATACTCTCAACTTACATTATTTATGTATGTGGCAAAGTAAAGGCTCATTCACAACTTCCGTTTACTTCTGAATCGGAACAAACATCAATTGGGTTTTCTGCGGACTGACGTTTGTTCAGATTCAACAGCAAACAGAGGGGTTTTCCCGGGGAAAGCGGTGGGACTCCTCTTGGAGCCGTGCCCAGAAATCATGGGGCAAATGGAAGAAACCACAGAACCCAGAGAAGTGTGAATGAGCCCTAAGTTCCATAACCATAACTTAGCTTGGAGAAGAGGAGGTTAAGGGGTGATATGATAGCCATGTTCAAATATATAAAAGGATGTCACATAGAGGAGGGAGAAAGGTTGTTTTCTGCTGCTCCAGAGAAGCGGACACGGAGCAATGGATCCAAACTACAAGAAAGAAGATTCCACCTAAACATTAGGAAGAACTTCCTGACAGTAAGAGCTGTTTGACAGTGGAATTTGCTGCCAAGGAGTGTGGTGGAGTCTCCTTCTTTGGAGGTCTTTAAGCAGAGGCTTGACAACCATATGTCAGGAGTGCTCTGATGGTGTTTCCTGCTTGGCAGGGGGTTGGACTCGATGGCCCTTGTGGTCTCTTCCAACTCTATGATTCTACCACTTATCCCTGTTAAATAGCAGCAACAAACGTACTTGCCAGGAACGTATACCATCTAGCCAACTTTAAATCTTGGATGTCTAAACGGTATTGGTGAGAGGGACATTGAGCACATGCGTGTGAATAAAGCTAAGTTAAGAGTTCTTTGGTAGGAAGAATGGGAAAGGTTGTGGAATGAAAGGATAAAATTTACAGCCTGTAATGCTTTGAAAGAGAATATGATGAAAATGATGTATAGATGGTATATTACACCAGTGAAATTAGCTAAAATGTATAAGACAAATAATAAATGTTGGAAATGTAAAGAAAAAGAAGGAACATTTTATCATATGTGGTGGGAATGTAAAAAAGGAAAGAACTTCTGGGAAATGATATATAATGAGATGAAAAAGATGTTGAAATATATATTTTTTAAAAAAAACCAGAAGCATTTTTACTTTGTATTATAGGTCAGGACATTAATAGGCAAGATGTTAAATTGTTTTCATATGCAACAACTGCGACAAGAGTATTGTTAGCCCAGAAATGGAAACAAGAAGAAATTCCGACGAAAGAAGAATGGCAGACAAAATTAATGGACTATGCAGAATTGGACAAAATGACAGGAAGGATTCAAAACCTGCGGGACCAGAGATTTACAGAAGATTGGAAGAAGTATATGAATTATTTGAAGAGCGACTGTAATCAACAAATTAAGCTAATAGGACTACAAGAAGTTTTGTAAGGAGAAATATACGAAGTGTTACAAAGTAGAAAAAGATAGAGATATTGGTTATGAGTTTGAAATGTAATAGGGAAGATAAGAAATGCATATTGAGAGATTAGATTGGAAAATTTTCAGACAGGATTGATGGAAGTCAAAAATTTGAATAAGATGTAAAAGTATATTTAATTACTGTTGAAAATGATATGTTAAAAAAAACCTAATAAAAACTTTTGCCCAATATGGGGCTCAAGCCCCAGAGATTAAGAGTCTCATGCTCTACTGATGGAGCTATCTATGGTGATAAAACACACGTACTGGAGAATTCTCTCTTTGTTCATTCTTCTTCCTTTCATAGGCTAGATCAGGGGACACAAATACAGAGCCTGGAGGCACCAGCATACAATACCTGGCAGTACCTCATATGGTACCCATAATAGGCCTCAGTAAAAGATCCCCTCAAAATTTGCAATGCATGAGAGACGGTACGTTCTTCCTGCTCAATTCCTGTTGTCACTGGCCCAGACTTTGCAGCCGCCATTTTGTGGTATGCCCCACACCCCACAAGAGCCATTTTGTGACTGGCACTCATGACACTTTCTAGAGATTCAAAATGTGCCCACTGGTTCCCAAAGGATGGGTGACCCCTGGGGTAGACTGAGTTATACCTCACTGAAATCACAGAGTGGCCCCTTATTGGCAGTTAAATTGGTGGAAATGGCCGTCATTTTTATGATGGGTGGTGTCTTTGGGTAGGCAATAGTTGCATATCTACAAGAGGGTCCATTGCACCCCACTGGAGGATTGTGGTCAGTGAAGGCAGAGGCACCCACAGTCCGAGGGGAAAGGCAGGTTTCCCCATCGCTGCAACAAGTGTTCTTTTTCACACAAGAATGTATGACAAACATGTCTGGAAGCGGCTGGAAGATGGATGGCGGCTAACAGATTGAGGTTGACAAGACTGAAGTACTGTTTTTGGGGGACAGAAGGTGGGCAGGTGTGGAGGACTCCCTGGTCCTGAATGGGGTAACTGTGCCCCTGAAAGACCAGGTGCGCAGCCTGGGAGTCATTTTGGATTCACAGCTGTCCATGGAGGTGCAGGTCAATTCTGTGTCCAGGGCAGCTGCCTACCAGCTCCATCTGGTACACAGGCTGAGACCCTATGTGCCTGCAGAGTGGTGCATGCTCTGGTTATCTCTCGCTTGGACTACTGCAATGCGCTCTACGTGGGGCTACCTTTGAAGGTGACCCGGAAACTACAACTAATCCAGAATGCGGCAGCTAGACTGGTGACTGGGAGCGGCTGCCGAGACCACATAACACCGGTCTTGAAAGATCTACACTGGCTCCCAGTACATTTCCAAGCACAATTTAAAGTGTTGGTGCGGACCTTTAAAGCCCTAAATGGCCTCAGTCCAGTATAACTGAAGGAGCGTCTCCACCCCCATCGTTCAACCCGGACACTGAGGTCCAGCGCCGAGGGCTTTCTGGCGGTTCCCTCGCTGCGAGAAGCCAAGTTACAGGGAACCAGGCAGAGGGCCTTCTTGGTGGTGGCGCTTAACCTGTGGAATGCCCTCCCAGCAGATGTCAAAGTGAAAAACAACTA
Organism: Podarcis tiliguerta; assembly: GCF_965153285.1. Taxonomy (NCBI): domain Eukaryota; kingdom Metazoa; phylum Chordata; class Lepidosauria; order Squamata; family Lacertidae; genus Podarcis; species Podarcis tiliguerta. The sequence goes on along the minus strand of NC_139540.1, from coordinate 81,599,895 downwards.
TAGTACCAGACTTTTAGAAGACATCTGATGGCAGCCCTGTTTAGGGAAGCTTTTAATGTTTGACGCACTATTGTATTTTAATATTTTGTTGGAAGCCGCCCAGAGTGGCTGGGGAAAGCCAGCCAGATGGGTGGGGTATAAATATTATTATTATTATTATTATTATTATTATTATTATTCACTTGTAGGGAACAAAGGGGAAATGGAGTACTTGGCGACACCGCTGTTTAATTTGCTCTCTGCCCCTGATAGCTCCAACCATTGGGAATCATTTCAGCTGCTATCCTCAAAGTCCCATTCTGGGTTCTTCTGTGTTAATCACACCAGAATGTGCTGGAAATGTGACTGACTTTTCAATTGAGAGATACGAAATATAAACTCTTAAGAGTTGTTTGGATAGGCTGGCTGAATGACTTAAATCCTTTCCCGAGCCCCAGAGATATGCATCACTTTATCCAAAAATTCTCAGCAGCATTTTCTTGACTTGCAGATGCTAAAAATGTTTCAATGGCTTTTCACTTGATAGGAATCATTTGGGAGATTAAAGTGGAAAAAATTTTTTCTAGGTAAGAGTGCTTGTCTGTTCGGGCACTGATGCCAATCTCATTCAAACACCCCATTATAAAGTAAACGTAGACTACATTTTCTCCCCATTAAAAGGCGGTTGACATTCGACTGCTATTTAAGTTACAAAAGTCTGGTCTGAGGAGAAACTGGGTCCTATTAAATACTATGGGACAGAACTGTAAAACTACACTTCTTCTCCTGGAGAAGAGGAGGCTAAGGGGTGATATGATAGCCATGTTCAAATATATAAAATGATGTCACATAGAGGAGGGAGAAAGGTTGTTTTCTGCTGCTCCAGAGAAGCGGACACGGAGCAATGGATCCAAACTACAAGAAAGAAGTTTCCACCTAAACATTAGGAAGAACTTCCTGACAGTAAGAGCTGTTCGACAGTGGAATTTGCTGCCAAGGAGTGTGGTGGAGTCTCCTTCTTTGGAGGTCTTTAAGCAGAGGCTTGACAACCATATGTCAGGAGTGCTCTGATGGTGTTTCCTGCTTGGCAGGGGGTTGGACTCGATGGCCCTTGTGGTCTCTTCCAACTCTATGATTCTATGATGGGCTTAATGGGAAGAAATTCTTGATCATTCATTGGACAGGAAAAGTGATTGGATGAGGTTGGATTCCACTCAAATCTGACTGGCTGAAGGACAGGCTGGCTGCAAAATAAATGAAGCTATTCTACTAGTCTTGCTGGGGGGGGGGGCAGAGAGAAAGAAGAAGACAAGAATGAAGAGGACAAGAATAAAGAAGACAGAAGAATGAGATAGCCAAGAAGAGCAAGTTGAGAGAGGAGACAGAAGCAGGTGGAAGACAGGAAAGGGACTATTAAGAGCCTAGAGAAAACTGAAAATTTGGTTTGTCTCATTGGGAAATGATTTATAATGAATTGAAAAAAATGTTTCAAATTACTTCCCCCCCCCCCAAAAAAAACCCCTAGAGTCCTTTCCTTTGGGGATAATTTAGACTGAAATTCCCAGGTGTCAGAAAAGGCTATTTATGTATCCAACAACTGCAGCCCATGTTTTGTTAGCCCTAAAATGGAAAGTGAGTGAGGTCCCAACTAAAGAAGATTGGCAACTTAAGTTGACAGAATACCGTATTTTTTGCTCTATAAGATGCACCAGACCACAAGACGCACCTAGTTTTTGGAGGAGGAAAACAAGAAAAAAAATATTCTGAATCTCAGAAGCCAGAACAGCAAGAGGGATCACTGTGCAGTGAAAGCAGCAATCCCTCTTGCTGTTCTGGCTTCTGGGATAGCTGCACAGCCTGCATTCGCTCCATAAGACGCACACACATTTCCCCTTACTTTTTAGGAGGGAAAACGTGAGTCTTGTAGAGCAAAAAATACGGTATACACAACTTGCAGACTTAACATATAGAAGAAGAGAGCAAGAAGAACATACGTTTAAAGAAGACTGGAAAATGTTTATTGAGTATATGGAAAATAACTGTGTACAGCTGAAATCGCTGGCAGGATTAAAATCAATTCAACAGTGTAAATAATTTTGACGGATGTAATAATGGAAAACCGATTGGAATAATTTTTGTAAAATATGCAGGGATGTAAGATATGCAAAATGAACCATGGAAAGAGGAGAAGGGAAGTCATTGATATTTTAAAGTATGTAAAATGTTTATTTGAAATGGTAAAACAGAAAATTTAATAAAAATAAAGGAAATATAGTCTGTCTCAAAAGAGCTGAATGACTGGCTTATGCCGAAGACTGGCAGTGAGGCCATATAAAGGCATTAAGCAAGTGAGAGGGATTCAGCAAGGAGCTTCTGGAGCTGACCAGAGTGAGAACTGTCTGCAAGTCTGGCTCAAAGGAAACCGGCTGAAGTCTACGGTGCCTGGTGGCGAGATTTAGGGGGGAAAGTGGAATATCAATTAAATGGGTTAGGAGCTACACTTTACTAGGCAGCCATTGTTAGGATATTTCCGTTCCACCTTAAAAGGGAGCAGGATGTTTGTGTCACAGCCTGCGCATTTCCTGTTTCACAGGATGTTTCTGTTGTGTCTTTGCTTTCGTTTCTCTCTCTCTGCCGGAGACATCTGAAGCAGGCAGTCATGTTTTTCTTTGTTCTGATAAACGCTGAATAAACTTGTAAATAATGCTCTCCTGGGTGCGTCTTTCGCTGTGCATTATCTGCTGATAGAGCGTGCATCAGCTCTGGAATGTGGCAAGCTATTTCTGGAGCTCCTGTCGCTAATTGCTGATACTGCGTGTCTGTGGGAGATCAATGGACGTCCAGAGACGACGTGGAGTCGAGATGGACTTTGTCTCCCTGGCAGTATCCCAACAGCCATACCCAAACTTCTGTTACTGTCATTTGAACATACTGTAACCTCACTGCAGCAACCATAAGTAAGAAATAGGACCCAGCTGAATTTGCCTTATTTTATATTTATAGTTTCTGATAAATAAATAATTCCCTTTTCACTTTTATATACTTTTACTTATAAAAGTGTGCCTAGCTGGTTTTAGGCCATGTCTAAAATACCACAGCTACAGGGTTGTAGGTGAAGGCTTTAGGAAACAGGATAACATAAATATATGGCAGTTAGGTTTTGAATTTATAGACAATGGTGGGGGTAAATTAGGAATCCCTCGTTTCACATGCATCAGTGAATCGGCAAAAATGAACAGAAGGCGGGCTCCCCACCTCTAAAGTAGGGTGACTTATCACAATCACCAAGTTAAAGGTAAAGGTAAAGGGACCCCTGACCATTAGGTCCAGTCACGGACGACTCTGGGGTTGCGGTGCTCATCTCGCTTTATTGGCTGAGGGAGCCAGCGTACAGCTTCCAGATCATGTGGCCAGCATGACCAAGTCGCTTCTGGCGAACCAGAGCAGCGCATGGAAATGCCATTTACCTTCCCGCCGGAGTGGTACGTATTTATCTACTTGCACTGTGACGTGCTTTCGAACTGCTAGGTTGGCAGGAGCAGGGACCGAGCAACGGGAGCTCACCCCGTCACGGGGATTCGAACCGCCGACTTTCTGATCGGCAAGTCCTAGTCTCTGTGGTTTAATGCACAGTGCCACCCGCGTCCCTTAAATAATAGTCAATGCTACGTAAATAAGTTTTCGGAGCTCAGGTGCTTTTTTGCTAGACGTTTTCCACACGGTAAGACAGGCACCACTAAGGAATATACTACTAATCCTAATAATTGTAGTGATCCATTAACATGTCCTTTGCTCCTGCTTCTCCTTCCACGGGCTGCCCAGGGGAGATCAATTTGGGGCCATTCACAGAATCATGGAGGAGTTGGAAGGGCCCACAAGGGCCATTTAGTTCAATCTCCTGAAATGCATTGTTGGAAACTAGAGGGAGTCCCTGTCTGATCCAACAGGGCTCTTATTTCCATTTAAAGCACTATCTGAACATTGCCTGATTAAACTGACAGAAGCTCTTCTGGTGAAACACTGGGAATCTTACCAAGTGCTACACAACGGGTATAATGCCAGTTAAGAGTTTCACAAATTCAGTGATTGTATTTCCCAACAGATGGAAATAGGTTCCCTCTCAGTGCAAGTGCCCTTCTTAAACTAAGTGTTAAGAAAGACTAGCTCTGCAAACAGGACCAGGAATCTCAAGTGTTCCTCCTAGCCAGAGCTTCCGTACCATCTGCCTTATGCAACAGAATCATCCAGGTTATATAATCCAACTCGTATTACATGGGGATGAATCCGACTGCTACCGGACAGCAGTTGCTCAGATTATCAAACAGACATTGACAACACTCTACTATTAATACAACCCTCTCATTTTCCCTTTGCGATTGCCTTCACATTTTTAATTACAAAAAAGCATTATGAAACTGTTGACAAACATTCACCTCTGTATTTTCCCTTTGCTCTTCAACAACACAGGAGCATCGTATATTTTTTTAATAACAAGTATAGGAATTAATATTCTAGGTTATAGAATTAAAATGATAGAATTCCAGGGAAAACAGTGCATTGTGAATAATTAGGAGTCCCGCGATACTAAGTGAGGCTTACTCCCTACAAAGTATATTTAGGATTGCAATTTAACCTTCCCTTAAAAATGTATTTCTCTGTAGCAATTATATCACAGCTCTGTATTTCTTATTCGCAAGCACACACTTTCTCTCACACAGACACTCGCGTGATAAGGAGGGGTAGAAGCAATAGACTGCGTTCAGGAACCAATGTTGAAATAATTATTCGTCTCAGTGTTTAAGTTTAAAATGGTGCATAGAATCATAGAATCATAGAGCTGGAAGAGACCACAAGGGCCATCGAGTCCAACCCCCTGCCAAGCAGGAAACACCATCAGAGCACTCCTGACATATGGTTGTCAAGCCTCTGCTTAAAGACCTCCAAAGAAGGAGACTCCACCACACTCCTTGGCAGCAAATTCCACTGTCGAACAGCTCTTACTGTCAGGAAGTTCTTCCTAATGTTTAGGTAGAATCTTCTTTCTTGTAGTTTGGATCCATTGCTCCGTGTCCGCTTCTCTGGAGCAGCAGAAAACAACCTTTCTCCCTCCTCTATGTGACATCCTTTTATATATATGAACATGGCTATCATATCACCCCTTAACCTCCTCTCCTCCAGGCTAAACAGGTTGACTGCATTAGAATAGTTGATGCTGACTTCGTATATGGGCACACATGGCAAAAGGCAGGAACCTCTGGACCTGGTCTCCCTCTTCACTGCAGCAGCTAATTGAGCCTAATTGAATTGTCTGCTGCTGCCTCCCACATTTCGTTTTTGGATCAGCACTAAATGGGGACTCCCACCTGCCCCACCCATCCGTAGTAGGCTTTCCTGACAACTACCGTATTTTTCACTCTATAGGACGCACTTTTCCCCCTCCAAAAATTAAGGGGAAATGTGTGTCCGTCCTATGGAGCGAATGCAGGCTCCTTGGCTTCAGCGATAGCAACGCAAAGCCTCCGAAGCGCAGAGGGATGGCTCCCTCTGCGCTCCGGAGGCTTTGCGTGCTTTCACTGAAGCCTGGAGAGCGAGAGGGGTCGGTGTGCGCCAGTGCGAGTTCCCGCTGCGCTCTGCAGGCTTCTGGTTCCTTTTGCTGAAGCTGGGAGAGCAAGACTCTCCTGACTTCAGCAGAGAGGGAGAGCTGTGAAGAGCCCCTTCAGCCAAGCAGGAGGAGAAATGGAAGGGGCTCCGTTTCTCCTGCCGCTTCGCTGAAGGGGTGCTGAGCAGAGAGGGGGAGAATTTTTGTTCTTGTTTCCCCCCTCTAAAACAAGGTGCGTCCTATGGTCCGGTGCGTCCTATAGAGCGAAAAATACGGTAATCTGTTGAAGTGTTCTGGGGAACTCAAAGCTTGCTCAGTAGAACACGACCCTACGCTCCTTTCTCGAAGACATGACTGAGTCACATAAAGCAATTAAGTAAAAGCCTGTTACTTTAATTGCAAGAATGCAAAAAAAGACCCAGCGCTGACAATTGTTCTCATTAGGCTTGAAGTAACATGAATTACTCATATCAGCGGCAAAAAGGATCATATGACTGATGGATGGGAAAGTGGTTCCATGATCTAGCCCTGAAACATGAAGCAATATGGTTTAATTAATTGTGCAACCACCTCTCATCTTCTAATCCCCAAATGGACAGATATTAACGAGAAGTATTTCCAGGAGAAAAGAAGAAGTATTTCCAGGAGAAGGAAGATAGTATTGGCAGAAATAATTATGGCAAATGTCACAAAACCATGGATTTCCCCTGAAATCGCATCTATATAATATTTGGTTTCCTCATGGCTTTCTGGTAAAGCAGATCAAACTGGTTTCCTCATTCCCTGTGTATAATAAAATGAAGTGTCCATCAAGCTGATATCCAAAATGTCCATTTTGTGCATTCTTCACAGGGTAAAAAAATGTTCTCTCACTGAAAACTGCTTTGAGCCTAATGGCACAGACAATTTCATTGTCTTTTGGTAGACATTTAACTTAGAAGGGCTGCTGATACTTTAAGAAGGCAAGGTGGGTTCATTAGAATTGAGGGAATATGGGTAATTGTTTAGGGAAGGTTTGAAGTATAATGAGAAACTTGAATTAAACCAATGATTTATATTGGCCTTTCTCTTGTTGAGTTAAAAACACACACACCCTACAATTTAAATCATTAATTTAAATCAAATTTCCCATCCCACTGGTATGTCATACCTTTCCTAAGCAATGATACCAACCAGTTAATATAATTACTAAAATAGGTTATATCCAAAGAGAGCATGTAGACTATCTACAAAGTATACTATTATGTATTGACGTGTTCATCTATAGCTGAATAAACAAACTTGGTATTTTTATGAATTTTGGGAAATGTTACATGTAAATACACCTGCTTATTAGATGGATAAATGCTCCTTATGTATTAAGCAGCAGTGCATTAGGAATGTTAACTAGAAGACAATCACGCGGCATGCTCAATGGCCTGTTATAAATGTGAAAAGGTTGTTCAACATTGAAAGTCATTTTAGTAAAACTGAATATACTATTAGTATGCGTAAGCAATTTAATCAGTACAATCATCTGCATGTAATCTGCCTTGAGTTCCATGGGACATTTTTGTATGTTAAAGAATACATAGGTCCAAGTTACCTGAGATTCCAGCACTAAAAAGAAGAAGAGGAGTTTGGATTTGATATCCCGTTTTATCACTACCCGAAGGAGTCTCAAAGCGGCTAACATTCTCCTTTCCCTTCCTCCCCCACAACAAACGCTCTGTGAGGTGAGTGGGGCTGAGAGACTTCAGAGAAGTATGACTAGCCCAAGGTCACCCAGCAGTTGCAGGTGGAGGAGCGGGGAATCAAACCCGGTTCACCAGATTACGAGTCTACCGCTCTTAACCACTACACCACACTAGCACTCTCTGGTGTCTGACATTGGCTAAGGGACAGGGCCACTGGAAGTTTTCACGCCCTGCCTTCTAGAAGAACATCACAGCAAGGGGTGCGACCAACTTGCTCCCATCCATCCATCCATCCATCCATCCATCACAGAAGAAGCAGGTACAGTGAGATTCTTCAACCCCTGCCTGCCAGTTGCCCTGGAACTGCAGTCTAAGGAAGCACACTCTGGCCCCATCAGTTGAGCAGGGGGACTAAGGGATGATGTTGGGTTGTGTGGGCTTGGGCTGAGTGTTTACACAGGTGTGCACTGCTGCAGTCAAGCCATCTTGAGGATAATTCACTCAAAAGGTGAGCTATAGATATTCAAAAGAAACAAAGTGGATATATAAACCTTACATAACCTTTTCAGTTATAACAGCCACTTAGTTCTCAAGGCTGCCCTTAAAACTTCTAAACAAGGATTCATAATTCAAGAATGAAGCAAACTGAAAAGCTCAGCTATTAAAAAAATAGGATTAAACAAGATCACCCAGGTGGACATACTCTGCCCTTAGTAATATATGGGATGGCATCTCTTGGAACCAAGAGCAAGATCCCAATATCTGTGATAACTGGTGAAGCCAAGGCCACCTGTCTCACACCCATCATAAGAATACAGTATATGTCCTATCGTGCCACAATTATGTCATTTCTACCCTCAAAACATATTTTCCCCATGGAGAAGCGGTATTTAACTCAGTGGGTGACATCTGACTAAGTCAAATGGAGAAGACCCATTGAAATAAATGGACTCAAATTCCATTGCTTTCAATGGGTTTACTCTAGAGTAACCCCCTCCCCCCCCACACAATTCAGTTCTAGGAGGCTGTAATTATTGGTTTAACATGCTGGTATTCAGAGTTAACTTCAACCAAGCTATTATTTATTTATTTCTTAAAGTTGGGTGTGTGTGTATGTTGATTTTTTTACTTAGTTTTCAAATCTGTTTTAATTTATCTATGCATATGTACATTTTGCATTTGGGGTTGGGAGGAGTCTTTGGAGGTTAACACTGAAGAAGAACATATCCAATGCCTATGCTGGAGCTATTAAAGAAAAAAATGAAAGGTGCAACCCAGCAGGATACTATCATGCTCAGTGGCGTAGCGTGGGGGGTGCAGGGGGGGCTGGCCGCACTGGGCACAACATCTGGGGGTTAGGGGGCGCAAATCCACGGGTTAGGGGGCGCAAATTACTTGCCTTGCCCCGGGTGCTGACAACCCACGCTACGCCACTGATCATGCTCAAAGCCCACCGAAATGAACAAGAACTGCACAATGCCTTCATTTCAGTGTGGTTTGCACAGAACTTCCCACCAGACTGCAACCCAAACAGCTAAGGATGTTCCAACAGGCACTGTCCTCTCTGTCTTGCTTAGTGATACTGATGTTTGGAAAGGAGGCTCAAGAAGGATCTACAACCGGAATAAGGGAATTGCAATACGCAGTTGTTTAAAACCATTACTTGGAAATATGGGTTTGTAACCATTAGTCAATACCAAATTTAATTTATGACAGAGCGATTAATAAAAATATATATTTATATACCGCCGTTGTGCAGAACATCAGGATGACATACGACGACAGAAAAACATTTAAAAGCAATACAAATTTTGCATTGGTCTGTGACCACAGCACACGTTTTCAAAAGGGCTACAAAGCACATTAAGATCTTGAGGCCATTCCCTGGGAGCTAGCCAATGCAGGTACACCCATTACAGCAACTTCTTTTAAAAAAAGAAATAAATGAGTGCGTGGATTTTCTTACCAAAATCTCTTCCCACCACATCCCAAAAACATTTTTTATGCAACAACAGAGCAGAGGAATTGTTGCTGTCTCTGTTTTGAAGACCGTATATCTGACTTTGGTTGCAATCCTTTACTTGGGTGTAAATCCCACTAAACTCATCCAAATGTATATGCATAGGATTGGGTTGCACATATATGAAACATATATGTGATTATACATAGGCAGCGAGACAAATAGATATAAAGGGGGTGTCCTACGTATTTAGTCAAGATTACGAAGAGCCAGAAGGCAATAGGAAGTGCTGGATTGGAGAGGCAGTTTAGATCTAGCAAGATAGTAGCTTTATCTAGCTTAGGCTTCAGTTGATACCCATTCATTTCAGGAGACACCTCAAGACCTTGGGGTTTATTATACACAAGAATTGTGGTCTCCTTGCTTTGTCTCACATATCCGTACAATCTTAAACGGGGCTGCAGAGGCTCTCCTTTGAAGCCATAGGCTTCATTTCATAACATCACCATCTCCACGCAGCACCACAATATAGATAGCTGTGTCAGGCTGTGAGACCGCTTTAAAACATCAAAAATGCTTTTCTGGATCAGAGCAAAGAACACACTGTGCCTCCATTTGTGTGAGCACTTGACCAGCCAGTCCTGGAATTAATTGCTCCCAGAATCTGACTCTTAGTCACTGGCACACTTGGTCTCCATCAATGTGCTGTATTTCCCTTTTTAGCCAACAGATGTACCGTAGTTACCATCGTGTCATCTTGTAGCAAGGGACTGCCTACGTTACTGTTCTATATGACAAAATTCTTCTGCCAGTCAATTTGTCACCGGATGACTCAAAAGTTCCAGTTCTGGGAGAGGGAGAATAACTCAGTTTTACTCACTCTCTCCAGATAATTCTGAATTTTATAAATCTTGGCTTTGCATGTCTGCTCCCCAAAGTCACCTTTTGTGGGGCACTCCTGGGCACCTTCTGTGACCTGGCAAAGGATCGCTGACACCGTGTTGGGTTGCTGACCGCTGGATTCTACAGAGCCTCTTAGAATACGAATCTCTCCTACTCAGCCCACCGAATACTACAGAGCAGTCATCCTCTTCCATTTACACAAAGATTTGGGTACCAGAACCACCTCCCCCATCTTTGAGAAAGAGGTTAGGATGCCTGCCTGCCCCCCTCCTACCAGCGCTAGAGTTTGGCAAAAGGTTTTCTACACACCCTTTTGGGGAGTGGGGTGGGGAGTTGGGCAGGGCTTGTTTGAGGTCCAGAAATATTTTTTTGTAAGTGCTCTTGAAGCAGTGTGTGGCCCAAGATGGGCATCCCAGTATCCTCACCAGTATCCCAGCAGAGGATGCTGGGGCACAACTGAGCATCATCCCAGAGGTGCACTCCAGCATCCTCTGAGACACTATAAGGTATGAAATAACCAATCTGCTGCTCTCCAGGTGTTGCAGGACTAAAACTCTGGGACGAAAGGGCTGCTGGGCGTTGGAATCCCAACATCTGGAGAACATTGGCTACCCCTTTGGTAAGGGATCTCTTGAATAAGGCACACAGCATGTGTCTGCACGTCCTTTTAAGAAGAAACAACCGAACAAGACACGAGGGACTTGGATAAGTGGTGCTCCTCTGACCAATTTTTCAGCCCCTTACACCTCCTTTAATATTTAAGAGGCAAAAGTTGGGAAGTCACAGATCGCCCACGTCATGTGTGGTTTGGTATTCAGCCACGTGGCTAATACAGTGCAGCAAAATGGCAGCGCAGCAGGAGATGGATTTGAGCCAAGCCTAGGCCTTTGCTCCAGAACACCCCCTTCAACGCCAAGGCTCAGCAAGACAAAGGGACCAGAGTCACAGAGGGAGCCTGCTGGCCAAATATTAGCAGGGGGGAGAGGTTCAGGGGTGTTTCAACCACAGCCAGGCTGGGTGCCACCCAAGGCCAGGACCCACTGCTTCTTGGCACAGAGAGCCCCCACACAAGAGTCCCCCCCCCTACCAGGAGCCCCTTCCTTACCTGCCCTTTGACAAGGCTGGCGGCAAACTGGCGCATGACGGCCTCGACGGTGTAGGCGCTGGACCAGCCCCTGGGGGTGAGGAGCTCCATGCAGATGGCGCCTCCGTCCAGGACGTAGCCGTTCTCCAGACGTGGGCTGAGCACCCGCATGAAGGGCGGCGCGAAGGGGAAGTTGTCCGGGAAGGTGAGGTTGAGCAAGATGTACTCGGTGTTGGTCTCCTTCATGTCCTGCCACAGCACCGAGTCCTTGTCCACCTGGTGCAGCTTGACGTTCCAGTCGAAGAGGCTCTCGTCCACCAGCTCCACCGAGATGAAGCGGTCGCTCAAGCGCGCGATGTCCTGCAGCTCCTTCATCAGCCGTCGGGTGCGCACTTGCGTGCAGTGCGCCTGCCGGCTGGCGGGCACCAGCGACGGCGGCACCAAGGCCGGGGTGCTGGAGCGCCCCACGCTGCCCCCCGACGCCGGGTCCTTGCCCGAGCCAGCCTCCTTGGCGTCGCGCTGCTGCTGCTGTTGCTGCGCTTTCTCTGGCGCGCCGTCGGGGCTCGCCTGTTGCTGCTGCTGCTTGGCCACTTCCAGCACCTTCTTGGGCTTGTTGCGCGCGGGGCTGCTGCCTCGGCTGCTGCTGCAGCTTTCCTTGCCGGGGCTCCCGCAGCCGCTGGCCGGCGTGCCTTGCAGCTGCTGCTGCTGCTTATTCTTCTGGTTGCTTTTGCCCCGCAGCGAGGAGCCTTGCTGGATGCTGCCGCGACGGTGGTGGTGGTGATGCTTGGGGTCCTCGGTGTCCCTGTTGTGGATCCGGATGAGACCGATTTTCCGCAGCAGGGTAGCCATGCTCCCAAGGGCTTTGGCCGCGCGGGTCGTCGGAGGGTAAAAGGAGGACGCAGAGACCCGCTGCCTGCCCGAGCTAGGCAAGCCAAGCCGCGCACGCCTCGCCTTCCCTCGGGTGGCGAGCAGAGCGCAAACGGTGGGCAGAGGTTTGTGGAGTGGGGAGAATCCGTTTGGAGGGAAGAAACAGAAAAGGCAGCGGGGGGAGGGTGGATGTGGCCGGATCCTGCCGCCTGCCCTCGCCGCAGCTGCTCAGGCGCCTCCTCTCAGCAGAGCCGTCGGTGCTGCTGCTGGCAGCATTGCCGCAGTCCAGCCGCTTCTCCCCGGGTCACCAGAGCTCCGCCGCCAGAGCCATGCAATCCCACGTTGGAAAGCGCCGCCACCCCGGCTCCCTCCGCCCACTCCCGACGACACGCTGCTGCTGCAGGAGGCCGCTTCCTTCCACAATAACCTTCAGCTCCGATCGACTAAACCACGCGCGCGCGCACACACACAATGGGATCCAGCCGGGCTTGCTCTTGGGGAGGGGGGGGGGGTGTCTTCTTTCACCCAGTTTTTTTCCTCCACGGCGAGGTGAGATGGTGGCTCTGCCGCATGCGTTTATTTTGCAATTAATTCCTACCCACCGTCGGACTTTCCTCTCCTAGGGCACCCGTTTTTTTTCCCCGGCTGCTTTTGCAAGCAGGAACCCTCCGCTTCGGTCTTTCCTCCGGCCGGGGATCCGGCGCAGGCGAGGCTGGAGCTAAGCCGTTCGTGCGCACCGGTGGGGGAGAAGATGGAGACGGCTCCCCCCTCCCCAGCCAAGGCGACCCCCCAACCCCCACGCCGGCGAAGCGAGGGCGCTGACCTTTCGCTCGCCTCCTCGGGGCTGCAGGCTTTTGGGGAGCCCCCGTCAGCTGCGCGCGGCGCCTCCTTCTGCCTTGCAGGCTGCCCCGCGACTCTGCAGCGGATCTGACATTGCGGGGGGGGGGGGGGGTGGAGGCGGAGAGGGAGGCAGAGGAGAAAAAAAAACCCGGTTAAAGCCCGCCTACTATTCTGTATGCGCAAGAAGAGGAGGGCCGGGCCAGGCAGATGCTCACGTGGTGGCAACCTGGGTCGCTACTGGTTGGAGGGGGAAAGGAGAATGGGGAGGTGGGAGAAGCTGGAATTATGTGGTTCTTGGAGGATGGAGGAGCCATGGCTGCTGCTTTTGCAGCAAGCCTCCTCCACCCTTCAGCATCCTCCGCCTCCCCCTCGCCATAGTATAATTCAGGATAATTGCAGGTGCGTGTGAACCTGTAAAATACCAAGGTGGCTGTCGGGCGGCGGGGGAGGGAGGCGAAGAAATCTGTTGACCTGCAACAGTTTTTTTTTTTGGTTTTGTTTTGTTTAAGAAATAAGATTTAAAAGCATGCCTTTCAGACCAAGGTTGATTCCAAAAAGGACGGCGGGGGGCGCGCGGGGAGAATTGCAAGACGCATTAATGGGCTGTGTGTGTCTGAGCCTAAAAAAATCCCGTTCGTCACAAGATAAATGTTCACATGCGTAAGGAGAGTAGACGTCCTTGGTTGTGGGCTAGGGAAGGAAAAAGATACCGGGGGTTTTATTGGGCTGCTTCTTGGCACTACAAAGAAAAAGGGATTCTTTTTTCTGCCACCTATTTTCCTCCCGTGTATATTTGTGTAGAAGCAACAAGAGTCTTGTGGCATCTTAAAGGTTTTCCTTGTAGCAAAAGTTTTATGTGACAATAAATGTTGGCCTTTAAGGTGCCAGAGGACTCGTGGTTTTTGCACAAGAGACTAACACAACTACGCCTCTGTCCTATTGAAATATACTCAGAGTCACAAAGTGATTTCATGCTCTTTATTCAGCTCATAGTGGTGAGGAGGAATGAATGAAAGTCCCCTCAAAGTATCTGCCTCATATACATTATTTACACAATGGGCTGCACATGATTGGCTAATTCCGGAATTCTACTGTAAGCCAATCAGGTTGTGGATTCACTTCTATCTGGAGCATGATTGGGTGGTTCCTGCTAACCAATCATACTGCTGCATTGTTCTAGGACCAATCAGACTGCTGCATTATGAATCCTATTCTTCAAGGACCAATCAGACTGCTGCCTTTTGGATCCTATTTGTTCTAGGACCAATCAGACTGCTGCAGTTTGGATCCTATTCAACTCAGTACATAACACTCCTCCCCTCTAAGTTCCAGTCCTGCCCGGGAGGTTGCATTCATAGTCCTCAAGGTACGCCGGCGACCTACGTGTGCGTTGCGGCCTGGGGTGTTCCCTGGTCCGGGGTTCAGGTTCTGGCTCGTGTTCCAAGGATGCTGGCTGTGATGGGCCTGTTTGGTCTGGCGCAACCGGCTCGCTCAGTCGTGGTTCTGGTTCCGGTATCCTTTTGGCCTCACGGGTCCTCACTGTATTTACTGATTCTGCCTCTCCTGCTGGCCCCTGCTGCTCTATGGGCCTCACTGCCCCACTGTTCCCTTGGGACTCCTCTGACCTGTCCTCCTCCTCCTGGTTTTCTCCCGGGAATCGTCGCCGTATCTGGTCGCAGTGGCGGCGCCAGCATTGCCCCCCATCTGTTAGCACCTCGTACGACACGGGGCCAGTGACCCTGGTGACTGTGGCGGGTACCCATGCAGGGCCTGCCCCAAAATTCTTTGCATACACTGGGTCCTGGGCCTCGAAGGTCCGGGGGTTCCTGCCTTCCCCCACCACAACCTCATCCTGAGCTCTATCGGGGTGAAGGCGGTCCAATCTGATTGCAAGGCGCCGACCCATTAGTAGTTCAGCGGGGCTCCGGCCAGTCGTTGAGCTGGGGGTGCTGTGCTGTGCTAGAAGGAATGTGGCAAGGCGGTACTCCCAATCCCCTTGCGTCATGCGGCGAAGGGTGTCCTTGGTGGTCCGCACCATGCGTTCTGCTTGGCCATTGGTGGCAGGGTGGAATGGCGCCGAACGGATGTGGCAGATGGCGTTCTGCGCTGTGAAGGTTTGGAATTCTCCTGACGTAAATGCAGTCCCGTTGTCTGAGACGAGAGTGTCAGGGAGCCCGTGGGTTGCAAACAGCCTGCGTAGTACCCGGATGGCTGCGGACGTAGAAGTGAATGGTACCAGTGCGACTTCCAGCCATTTGGTGTAGGAGTCCACCACTATGAAGAATGTTTTCCCCTGAAAGGGGCCAGCGAAGTCCACATGCAGGCGTGACCATGGTGCTCGGGCGGACTCCCAGGACTGGACTGGGGCCCTTGGGGAATCTGGGCGGGATTCTTGGCAGGCCTGGCAGTGTTTGACCCAGGCCTCTATCTCTCCGTCGATCCCCGGCCACCACACGTAACTCCTGGCAAGGGCCTTCATTCTTATTACCCCTGGGTGTGTCTCGTGTAGGGCTGTGGGGACCCTTTTGCGGAGGGGCTGGGGAACAATGCATCTGCTTCCCCATAACAGGCACCCCTTGTGGGCCGACAGTTCATGTTTGCGGGTTGTGTAGCCGGCGAATTCTGGCCCAGGGCTGCTGCTGGGCCATCGCCTCCACACCCAGTCCAGGACCCGGGAGATGACCCTATCTTTCTTGGAATGGTGTGCAACTTCTTGTGCCTGAATGGGGCGGTTGGGAAGCAGCTCCAGGCTCATAACCTCTTGTGCAGGTGCTGGGTCGGGGCCTGTTTCCGGTAGTGGTAGCCTGCTGAGGGCGTCCGGATGGCCCATTGCCTTCCCAGGGTGGTGAATCAGTGCATACTGGTAGCTGGCAAGGAAAATTGACCACCTGAGGACGCGAGGACACAGCACTTGGGGGGTCTGCTTTTCGGGGGCAAACAAGCCAAGCAATGGCTTGTGGTCAGTCACCATGGTGAAGGGCTGCCCGTACAAGAAATCATGGAATTTATTTACTCCCTTCACGATTGCCAGACCCTCCTTGTCGATTTGCGAGTAGTTCCGCTCGGTTGTGTTGAGTGTCTGGGAAAAGTATGCCATCGGTACCTCTCTTCCATCTGGGAGTTGGTGTCCCAGGACAGCGCCAATGACATAGGGCGAGGCGTCGCATGCTAGCACCACTGGCAGCCTCTCGTCGAAATGTGCCAAGACCGAGTTTGAGACAAGCAAGTCCTTGACTGCCTGGAATGCAGCCTCCTGGCGCTGTTCTAGGACCAATCAGACTGCTGCCTCTTGGATCCTATTGTTCTAGGACCAATCAGACTGCTGCAGTTTGGATCCTATTCAACTCAGTACATAACACCTATATATCTGAGGAGGAGGGCTGTTTTGCTTCTTGATATAGTGCCGTCAATTCACAAAGCGCTTTACAGAAGTATAGTATAGTACAATATAAGAGCTTCAGTTTTCTTCCTTGTGATTACTGGGAGAAATAATTTCACGGAGGGATCAGTCAGGATCTGTAGTAACTTAGGGCTCATCCCCATTTTTGCCCCACACATTATAGGCACAAGATCTGGGCTTTCCAGGCCTGTCTCAGAGCACTGTTCGCCCACCACTTTCCCCTGGAAAACCTGCTCTTTACTACTGAATCAGAGCATACAGCAATTTGGGTTTTCTGTGGCTGCACCAGTGGTAAAGAGCAGGGTTTCATGGCCGCACCAGTGCAAAAAAGAAAAAAATTAAGCTGTCAGACCTGGACCTGGAAAACATTTTCATGAATAACCTATAACGCAGTGTAATGTAATGCAATCTTACATTGACTGGAAATTATAAATTCATTTTCTGTCATTTGCCCTGCGTCAGGTGGTGTAACAGCACCAACATGGGGGCCACATTTTACCCCGCAGTGCCAATTTTGTATGAGCAGCAACTCTCACATTTCGTCCTGACCACCTGGTCACAAGCCCTTAAACGTTGCAGCTGCCGCATGGGATGGATCTAGGGCTGCTGTAATGTGAAAAGCACATCTCAGTAGCATTTGCGTGTGGCACAAAGAGCATGTGAGTGGATCAGATGTTCATTTTATGGCCAACTCACCTGTGTGACCATTGCGCCAAGTGATGATGTGCAATTATCCACCGCGGAGCAATCGTAAATACCTGAACTCAGCTGAAACACAATACATGGTGATTTAAATTAAGCCAACTTAAATAACTGATGTAAATCAACTATCCCATTTGGGCATTCATATATTTCTTGAACAGGCATGCAGAGTAGCCCATGGCTACATACAATTAAGGCATATTGGTTTGCAACTAAATACCATAACCTACATGCTTTTTTTGCACTGCAGAATTGTGTCTGCTTAGAGACAGTCTTTCTCTTTGGCTCTTTGTACGTATGCAAACATATTAAGCAAGAACACTTGCTTAAAGACTGATGTTGCAGTAGTAGCACACTCATCTGTAAATGTCCCATAGCACAAAGTGAGACTTACTTCCGAATAAACAAGTACTTAACTGGTCTGTAAGTTTCCAGGTCTTTCTGTACGTTTCGTGCTGATAGTTTTGAGATAAAAGAGTGTTCCTAGCGATATGGAAAGTATACGTGGGATATTTTAATTCAGGGGTTCTTATATTGGTTTGGGACACAGACCACTTTGAGAATCTGATGAAAACTAAACCCACTTCCTATGGGGGGGGAATCTACATGAGCACATTCATACAGAATTTTGCATACAATTAGTTGTATTTCATGGGGGGGGGGAGGAGAAAAAAAGGACCCAGTTTTGTAACCCCCAGGCACCCATGGACCATAGGTTAAGAACCCATGTTTTAAGTTATTAGAGTCATGAATATTCATAACTGAGGTCTGAACCATTGTAGTTGCATGACATGAGCCAACAGTGTGATGCGGCAGCTAAAAAAGCCAATGCAATTCTGGGCTGCATCAATAGGAGTATAGCATCTAGATCAAGGGAAGTAATAGTGCCACTGTATTCTGCTCTGGTCAGACCTCACCTGGAGTACTGTGTCCAGTTCTGGGCACCACAGTTCAAGAAGGACACTGACAAACTGGAACGTGTCCAGAGGAGGGCAACCAAAATGGTCAAAGGCCTGGAAACGATGCCTTATGAGGAACGGCTAAGGGAGCTGGGCATGTTTAGCCTGGAGAAGAGGAGGTTAAGGGGGGATATGATAGCCATGTTCAAATATATAAAAGGATGTCACATAGAGGAGGGAGAAAGGTTGTTTTCTGCTGCTCCAGAGAAGTGGACACGGAGCAATGGATCCAAACTACAAGAAAGAAGATTCCACCTAAACATTAGGAAGAACTTCCTGACAGTAAGAGCTGTTTGACAGTGGGATTTGCTGCCAAGGAGTGTGGTGGAGTCTCCTTCTTTGGAGGTCTTTAAGCAGAGGCTTGACAACCATATGTCAGGAGTGCTCTGATGGTGTTTCCTGCTTGGCAGGGGGTTGGACTCGATGGCCCTTGTGGTCTCTTCCAACTCTATGATTCTATGGTTCTATGAAATCATCTGAGTTCTGTGGATGATAATGACAGTGAGATACAGAATCTTCGGATTCCTAGAACCTGTGACTTGTTAGTCCCTAGTTTGGTAGAAAGTGCACAATAAGAAAAGTAATACAGTGGTACCTCAGGTTAAGTACTTAATTTGTTCCGGAGGTCCGTTCTAACCTGAAACTGTTCTTAACCTGAAGCACCACTTTAGCTAATGGGGCCTCCCACTGCTGCCCTGCCGCCAGAGCACGATTTCTGTTCTCATCCTGAAGCAAAGTTCTTAACCTGAGGTACTATTTCTGGGTTAGCGGAGTCTGTAACCTGAAGCGTATGTAACCCAAGGTACCACTGTACCGTATTTTTCCATGTATAACGCCCCGTGTATAAGACGACCTTTATTTTTTTGGACCGCAGCAAAAAATTTTTTTGGGGGGGGTTGAGCTTTTCTGAAAAGCTTTTCTGGGGCTTTTCTACAGCCTGCCCGCCAATGCAAATCGCACGCATCGCTGCGGCCACCAGTCGTATGAATGTACGCAGCCAAAAGCCCACCTGCACGCTTGATGCAACCACAGCCGATTGCATGCACGACTCGCCGCTGACGTAAATAGCCCGCCCAATTGCTGCAGCTGCAGCCATTCGTCAGCAGGCCTTGCTGCAGCAACCAATCACACGCCAATCGCTGCTGACAATCTCCTGCTGGCTGTTGCCACCAATCGCCCGTCCCCCCTCTGGTATCCGTGTATAAGACGGCCCACAATTTTTGCCTATTATTTCTAAGGAAAAAATATTGTCTTATACATGGTAGGCTCTCTCCACAGGCCACGCCTCCTCTTTTTAGGACACACCCCTCAGTGGCCTGGATTCACATTCCAAGTCCTTGGCTGGCATGTGGCCTTTAACCTCTTGTTTTCCAGGATGGAGGGTAGAGAGGGCTGTTGAGCATAGATTGTACAAAGGTAAAATTTGCCTTTGCTGTTCTCAATGGAACTTTTCTTGAGCAATGATGTCTCCCTGACTTCTGGTGCCCATGACTGCTGCCTTCTCTTCCATAGCTTATGGTGGTTGCCTGCACCTCTTCTGACTCTGAGAACAGCTCCTCAAGAGATCCCAGCACTCTTGAGCTGGAGACTCCACAGCTCTGCCAGTGCCTGAGGAATAGGGCAAGGGCGCAGCTTTTTGAAACACCAACAGTTTCCTTGGAGGGAGAAGAAGAAGAAGAAGAAGAAGAAGAAGAAGAAGAAGAAGAAGAAGAAGAAGAATTTTATTATTTATATCCCACCCATCTGGCTGGGTTTCCCCAGCCACTCTGGGTGGCTCCCAACAGAAGACTAAAAACAGAATAAAACTTCAAACATTAAAAACTTCCCTAAACAGGGCTGCCTTCAGATGTCTTCTAAAAGTCAGATAGTTGTTTATTTCCTTGACATCTGATGGGAGGGTGTTCCACAGGGCGGGTGCCACTGCCGAGAAGGCCCTCTGCCTGGTTCCCTGTAACCTCACTTTTCGCAGTGAGGGAACTGCCAGAAGGCCCTTGGAGCTAGACCTCAGTGTCCAGACTGAGGACAACCTTCTAGCTTGGTGCTCTTGAATGCTCTGCAGCTGATATAACCAGCTCCATGGTCCTGCTCTCCTGCTCTGTCTCCTGCCAGGCTTCACCAAGACACCTTGCAGGCTACAGTCTGGAGGAAAGAGTCTTCTGTCCCCTTAACATACTCTACTGGTTTTTCCTGTGCTTTGAACTGTTTTTGGTGGTATTCAGTTGGTCAACAGGTGACACCCAACTAGAACCCTGGGGTCAAAGCTCATGCATCCAAGCCATAGCTGTCAACTTACAGAAAATAAGGGATCAGCAGCCAAAATAAGGGATTTTAGTCAACCAGCAGCCAACTGAAGCCTCAAGCGGTGGTTCCCACAGCGCAGCAACCCAGCAGAGGGGATGCAGCAAAGGAAAAACGCCATCACCTCTCCGCTGGGAAGCGCTGAGCAAAGGCGAGTCCCCAGGCAATGCAGCTGATTTGATTGGCACAAGGCATGCAAGCTCCACCCCGCAGTCATTCTTAGACTCCTTATTGGGTGAGCAATGCAGCCAAGCAACACAGTTGGAGCCTCCCTCCTGCCTGGCCGGGAGGGAGGGAGGGAGAGGAGCTGCTTCCTTTGAAACCCGGGAAATATAAGGGACATCATCAATCCGGGACAGCAGCGGGAAACGGCGCTGGGATAAGGGAGTTTCCTGCCAAATAAGGGACGGTTGACAGCTATGATCCAAGCTGAGCCAAAGAGTGAAGAGGAGGGAGGGTGGAACACTGAGGAGAAAGCTATGTTAAGGTGTACTGTTCTTCCAAGTGTTCAAAAGGAGATTGCCTTCAATCAATAAATCCATGTTACTAGAACCACCGTCTCTCTTGCTTCCTTTAAATCTCTCCAGAGCCATGCTTTTCATCAACCCTTTGACTTGTTCCTCACCTTCAGATGAAACATAGTCTGAAGCGTGTGCATTTACACTGACAAATCTCCAGCCTATTACACTTGACTCTCATCTTTCTTCCTGGCTATGTTGTCCTCCTGTTGTCACCTCTTTGACACATTTGAGATGGTACATTCCTTTGGGGCACGATCTTTCTTACGCTTACATTGCTATTCTTTTAAAAATGCCATGTACAGTATTGTTGTGAGTTTGTGAGCTGCCTGGACCCTGCTTCTGATTCCTGGGTGCTGGACACTGAATTTAGCATGTTAGAATACAAGTCAGGCTGGCACCCCATGTTCAAGAAATCACTTGGGACTGCCTCCTAATTCCTGGATCCAACACAGATTCAATTGCTGGAATAGTGAGGCCAGCCTGGTAATGACCCACTAAAGATGGTTTGTTAGGGGGACAAAGGGGGTGTTTCTGTGCCAGAGGGTAAATGGGAGGGGTCCCACATCATCTCAGAATTAGTTAGAAAGACAAAAGGTTTTGAAGTAGAGTTTTAGAGTTGTTGTGATGTAAGTATGAGAGAAAAAGTGGCCATCTTTAAACGCAAATTCCTAGAGTCAGAGCTATGTTTGATTTCTTTTTGAATCCACAGCTGCAGAAATGGGGGAATCAGGGCCCTATTGAAGTGTTAATGCTGTGAGCCCCTCCATGGCAGGCGCAGGTTGTATATCTTGAGTAAATAAACCATATATCATAAAGACACCACAGTCTCCACTGGGCCTTGTTTCCAAAAGGAGCAACAAACCCTGGGTAAGTGCTTGGAACCCCAGAATCTTGCACTGCTCGGAGATCGGGGTGACATGTAACAATATGAGCGACAGTAAAAAGGAATTTATATGTGACAAAGGTGAGGCACCTGGTGATTGGACATGCATGCATGGAATGCCAAACAACCAAGCAATAGTACAAGGCCATTTCCCCCAGAGAAAAAGCAAGAGGAATCAGAGGTGAAAAATCGGAGTAGTTATGGGTTCCCCAGGGCGTATGAGGAGAGCCTACTGTCCCTACTTCCTTCCAAGGAAACCAAGAGAAGAAATCTCTGCAACACAAAGTTCAGGAGAAACTAGGTCAGCGCCACCTGCCACTCGGCATTCAGAAAAGAACATGCAGTGCCCGTCGTCACTTCAGTTAGAGCTGCCGTTCGATGCCCCCGTTCTGCTCTTCTTTGCTCTCATGCCACGTTAGGGCCTACCATTTCGTTATTTGCCCACAGCCATTTCGCTCCTTGGAACACGCACTTTCTGGTTCCCATGGCAACACCCATCTTATTCTGTTTGTTCCCTACGGCTTCCTCCTTGCAGCCGTTGAGTCTTCGCTCTCTCTCTCTCTTCGCTGAAGCCATTTGTGCTGTTGCATCTTACTGGCATTTTCCAATGTCTACTTTGCAGCTGACCCGAGTCCCCTTTGGTTTAGCTCTACGTACATAGCTTTCTAAGCCTGTTCATGCTCCTTCTCCATCTGTGGCGCCTTGATTACTTTCAGTTATCCCGGCCACTGCTTTCAGCAGAGATTTCTTTGTTCACTGACACAGGGGCACCAAGATAGACCATGGTACGTAGAATGCCATCACCCATTCACACATTTATTACCTACAGGCAATGCCATCACCATCCCTAGCATTTGTACCACACTTTTGAGTGTTTGCTTGATGTAGCATTATCTCAGTAACCTTTCAGCAACCCTGAAGGGTATCCCCAGTGATACTTTTATAGAAAAAGAGGTGCCGGAACTCACCATGAACTTCTCTTTAAAAAAAATAATTCAAAATTATAACAAAGACATATTATCTAAAAACATATCATCCTTATCCCCCCCATTTTTCCTCCCCCCTCCCACACAAAACCCACCCACCCCCCGACTTCCCTCAGTTCCAGTCTTTAGTTTCTCTAAGAATGCTGTTTTCTGCATGTTCCAAAGTTGTATAGATCCTCAAACTATTTAGCTGATTATTATCAATAAAAAGTTTGTGAGTGTTTATTCAAAACCTGCCAAGGAGTCCAGTTCGCTTTGTTGTGTCTTCAGATACTTTGTAAAGGGTTCCCATTCATCCTTAAAGTCACAGTTATCCTTGTCCCGTAGCTTGTATGTCAGTTTTGCCAGTTCTGCATAGTCCATCAATTTTTCCTGCCATGATTCTTTAGTTGGGGTTTCTTCAGTCTTCCATCCTTGTGCTACCAGAACTCTCGCGGCCGTTGTCACATACATGAAGATGTTTTTCAACTTTTTTGGCAGGTCTTTCCCTACAATCCCCAACAAAAATGCCTCGGGTTTTTAAACAAATGTTAAATGGAACAGTTTCTTCAATTCGTTGTATATCATTTCCCAATTTTTTAAAATTACCTTACAATCCCACCACATATGATAAAATGTCCCCTACCATGAACTTCTCTTATGATGACAATGGCACCCACCTGAGAGGTGCCAGAACTGAGATCTGGTGAGTTCTGTCTGGAAAAAAAGTCCAGGTATCCCCATATTGCACTTGAGGAGTAGAGGTTGAAAAAACATGGCCTGTGTTGTTGATTTCCTGGAAGAATAAAGATTTGAACAGAGAACGTATTGGTTTAAAGCTCTTAGCCACTGTGCAATGCTATCTCCCGGTGTATGTGTTTGTTTGTTTTTAATTACCATTGCAATGGCATTCCACTACTATTATTGTGGCTATTTTACATTTATGAAGGGATGGTAGTGCCAACTGGGTTCTACTGTACAGTGGTACCTCAGGTTACATACGCTTCAGGTTATATACGCTTCAGGTTACACACTCCGCTAACCCAGAAATAGTGCTTCAGGTTAAGAACTTTGTTTCAGGATGAGAACAGAAATTGTGGTCCGGCGGCGGCAGCAGGAGGCCCCATTAGCTAAAGTGGTGCTTCAGGTTAAGAACAGTTTCAGGTTAAGAACAGACCTCCGGAACGAATTAAGTACTTAACCTGAGGTACCACTGTACTGAAATATGCATTTTGCTGAGCCATCCTTCTCCCTGAGATGCTAGATTTCCATGTGGGGGCGCTGCTGGTGGTGACCAGGTGCTCCCTTTCCATTCAAAACTGAAGGGGGTTCTGTTTGTTCACAGAGTTTGGGGCGCAGCGGTTGCTCTTTCTCCTCAGTACCTCAGACCCTGCCAACTGCTTCCGGGTCCTGTTGCCACGACAACAGCAAATGCTGGGCTAAGGTTCAGTTTTGCACTTCTTAAAGAAGTGGGCTACAGCTCTTGTCCTCAGAACCCCTGGATTCTCTTGTGAGGCGGCTGCAATATTTAAATGAATTTTCTGAATTGGCATCTTACGCATAAACGTGGGACGGATTTAGAATGACAGTGAAATGTTGAACTTAATGTCAGCGACTGCTTATTCCAGAATTCCGGTGTACGTACAATTTATCTGCAGCTCGGTCTGACATGACTGTGTAGGATTTAATGAATTTAAGATGCGTCAGGCTTAGAAAGTTCCATGTGCCCAGTAACCCTTCCCTACCTTACAAAATTGTTATATGAATCAGGAAGAAACAATAGCTGCAAAAACACCATAAATAAATTAATGGCACCGTAAGTGCACTATGGTTTGCGACATCTCTTAGGTTTTCCTGGGAAGCTGCAAGAGGCATCAAATACTGGGGCTAGGAACCTCCTCCTAACAAGAAAGGGACACGGTAAAGGGATGGTATCCGCAATATTCAAAATACTACTCCAAAATCCCACGAACCCCCTAGACGCAATCAAAAAACAATGGGAGGATGACATAGGCTATGAGATTAACCCCACTCAATGGACCAGAATGTGGTCTAACCCCCCCCTTTAAATCCATATCAATGAAAAGAAAAGAACTCACTCTGAAACTCACCTACCTAACACCAAGAAAACTAGTGCTAATACGCCCAGGAACCTCACCAAAATGCTGGAGAGGGTGCACCTCCACAGACACATACCTCCACATGTGGTGGGAGTGTCCCAAAGTCCAAGTATTCTGGACAACAGCCATACGAGAAATATGTAAAATAACTAAGCAAGTATTAGAAATCACCCCAGAATTGGCCCTACTAAACATCTTCCAAGACAATAATGCTCATTTACACCACAAAGAACTCATAACCCACCTACTTGTAACAACCAGAAACATCATAACCAGACACTGGAGAGACCTGTCGGGAGTAAGCATGGACCAATGATATCAAATTGTATGGGAAACAGCCTTACTAGAAAAATTAACTAATAAACTGAAACTGACACGGGGACAAACAGAAGAAGACGCCTTCACCCCAGTATGGCTCCCCTATATCACATACACAGCCCAACAAGGCAATGACAAAAATCCACCGACAGCATACAAATTAGTATGGCTAACCTGATCCAAAACACCCACCCACCCCACTCACACATGAAAACAAAGGCCACCACAGCCAGCCACAAATGAACAGCCACACCCTAGGCCAACCCCAACCTCTCTCACCACCAAAGGAACACAAGTGAACAGCAGAGAACCTGCACAAGCGACGCCGACACAAAACGCCACAAATATTAAGTAAAATAGAAACTTCGCCACCCGACCCCACCCCCACTCGCCTTTCCCCCCTCCACCTCTTCCCTCCTTTTCTTCCTAATGTCTCAACAAATGAAACTGATCTGTAAAAAATGTTACTTGGAGGGGAAAAAAGAGAGATATTGCACATACTTTTGTAAACCAAGAAAACCTTTAATAAAAATACATTAAAAATAATAATACTGGGGCTAGGCTGCAACAGCCTGGTAAGGGACATTGTCTGCAGGGGTGCTTGCTCTGTGAAACAGTTGCCCTTCACAGATCAGGGACCAGCATTTAAAAATATTTCGTTTAGGGGCTCGGTCCTGTATACCTGAAGGAGCGTCCCCACCCCCATCATCCAGCCCGGACACTGAGATCCAGCACCGAGGGCCTTCTGGCGGTTCCCTCACTGCGAGAAACGAGGATACAGGGAACCAGGCAGAGGGCCTTCTTGGTAGTGGCGCCCGCCCTGTGGAACGCCCTCCAATCAGATGTCAAGGAAATAAACAACTATCTGACTTTTAGAAGACATCTGAAGGCAGCCCAGTTTAGGGAAGTTTTTTTATGTTTGATGTTTTGTCGTGTTTTTAATGTTCTGTTGGGAGCCGCCCAGAGTGTCTGGGGAAACCCAGCCAGATGGGCGGGAAACAAACAAACAAACAAACAAACAAACAAACAGACATTTGTTGATTGCTGATTGATAGCTCACTTGCTTATTTACCTATTAATTGACAAAAGTATTTATATACTGCCCCCCTCACGAAATAGCAGTGGGGGTGTACAGCAATGTATGTTTACTAGAAACCATAAAGCGCCCTTAAAAACTGTGGGAAGTAATAAAATAGACTACCTATCAAAAGTTTTGACAGCTGCTTGGGCCTGGAATCTGCTTGCTTTCTGTGTGCTTTTAGTTTTTCTAATGTGTCTCTCTGTGTGTGTTTTTAATGATGCAGTACACTGCTACACTGCTATGTGAGAGCAGTATAGACATATTTTAATAAATTAAAATAACGATGTCAAAATCTTCCAAGGCTGCATGCCCACCATCACTGTGGGGTGGACAGCAACCGAGAGCTGTTTGCTTAGGGTTATATCCCGCTTTTAAACCATTAGGCCCACAAAGTGCTTAACAGCATTTAAAAGACCTAATTTCTCCTTTCCCTTTCCCGTTCTGTCCCAAAGATCTAACCCTCCCTAAGCTGCCTTCCTGTGTTGAGTTTGCGGGGAGGTATCTGTGGGGAACAGGATGATGCCCTCAGAGGACCTTAAATAAGTAAGAAATGCAGCTGGAAGGATAGCCATGCGGCTGGCTCAGTAAAAACCCACAGCACGTCCAGCCCTGCGGCTTTTGTGTCTCTATTGGCTAAGCTTGAGACAGACTGTTCACCTGGCCTCTTCCTAGTCAGCATAACAAAGGCAGCTGTGGAGGCCTATAATCATCGCGATTGGTGGTGGTGATGCCGCAATTCTTTTTGCTTGCTTGGCAAAAGGACTCTTGCTCCCCAGAGGGCTTTAAAGCATGTCCAGTAAAGCTGTTCTTTCCTTTCTTCCTCTGACCCGATAGTTGCCCACCCTCCAAGTTGTCCCTATTTTCCAGGGACAGTCCTGGAATTACAAAGGCTTCTGATTTGATCCCGGAATGTGGCGGCAGCAAGCGAGCATCCTGTGGCCTTTCCGCGGCCTCTGAGAATCTGAGATGCAGGTGGACGGGCAAGAAAAAAGGGGGAGATGAGCAGGGCACAAGAAGTCTTGATTAAAAAATAAAATGCTTTGCGTGTCCATGTCTAACTTTGCCCCTTTCCAAAATTTATTTATTGGTATGTGTTTTTCTTTTTGTAAATCTACCAAAGAATAAAATACAGTGGTACCTCGGGTTACATATGCTTCAGGTTACATACGCTTCAGGTTACAGACTCCGCTAACCCAGAAATAGTACCTCGGGTTAAGAACTTTGCTTCAGGATGAGAACAGAAATCATGCTCTGGCGGCGCGGTGGCAGTGGGAGGTCTCATTAGCTAAAGTGGTGCTTCAGGTTAAGAACAGTTTCAGGTTAAGAATGGACCTCCAGAATGAATTAAGTATTTAATCCGAGGTACCACTGTAAAATAAAATAAAATCAGGATTAAGGGTTTTTTTCAGGTTGGTGGAGGGCGTGTGTGTTGTGTCCCATTGGTGTAATGGGGGTGGAAATTCTCTGCCGGGGATGGGGGGGGGGAATGGGGAGTCGAGGAGGGTCAGTTGTGGGGGGAGTGAGAAATGTCCCTATTTTCATCTGAGGAATGTTGGAGGGTTGAACCTCCAAGCTGAGGACCAGGCTCTTCACCAGGGCTGGATCAAGACATTCCGGCACCTGAGGCGAACCACAAAATTATGCCCCCCACCTCACCCCAGGTCAGGGAAGAAGGGGGTGAGTGAAGATCTCCACCAGCATCTTCTATCCACTAAGCAGGAACAGTGAGTGATGCATTCATTGGAGGCCAAATCTGCTGCCTATGTGGATCCTGCCACCTGAGGCAGTCGCCTCACCTTGCTTTGTGAGTGGGCCGGTCCTGCTCCTCACTTCTAGTGACTTTACTTTGTGCAGGGATGGATTTTGCCCCCACTTTCTTATTTTCATCGTAATTCCTTGTGATATACGTGCCTCAGTAGGTACTCACGGGTGTTGTTTGTTTGTTTGTTGTTGTTTTGCTCCAGGGTTTGTTAGATTACAACTCCCATCAGCCCCATCATCATGGCCGGCAGTCAGGAATGATGGAATTTGTAGTCCAAAGCTTCTGGAGAAGACTGGGAAGACACAATAGGAAAGGACCCTGAGAGTAGATAGGATTTGTTGTTGTTTAGTCGTTCAGTCGTGTCCGACTCTTCGTGACTCCATGGACCAGAGCACACCAGGCACTCCTGTCTTCCACTGCCACCCGCAGTTTGGTCAGATTCATGTTTGTAGCTTCGAGAACACTGTCTAACCATCTCGTCCTCTGTCGTCCCCTTCTCCTTGTGCCCTCCATCTTTCCCAACATCAGGGTCTTTTCCAGGGAGTCTTCTCTTCTCATGAGGTGGCTAAAGTATTGGAGCCTCAGCTTCAGGATCTGTCCTTCCAGTGAGCACTCAGGGCTGATTTCCTTAAGAATGGATGTGTTTGATCTTCTTGCAGTCCATGGGACTTTCAAGAGTCTCCTCCAGCACCATAATTCAAAAGCGTCAATTCTTCGGCGATCAGCCTTCTTTATGGTCCAGCTCTCACTTCCATACATCACTACTGGGAAAACCATAGCTTTTACTATACGGACCTTTGTTGGCAAGGTGATGTCTCTACTTTTTAAAATGCTGTCTAGGTTTGTCATTGCTT
This sequence comes from Podarcis tiliguerta, assembly GCF_965153285.1. NCBI lineage: Eukaryota > Metazoa > Chordata > Lepidosauria > Squamata > Lacertidae > Podarcis > Podarcis tiliguerta. The sequence goes on along the minus strand of NC_139540.1, from coordinate 81,571,124 downwards.
TCCTCCCAAGAAGCAGGCGTCTCTTAATTTCGTGGCTGCTGTCACCATCTGCAGTGATCATGGAGCCCAAGAAAGTAAAATCTCTCACTGCCTCCATTTCCTCCCCTTCTATTTGCCAGGAGGTGATGGGACCAGTGGCCATGATCTTCATTTTTTTGATGTTGAGGATAGCGCTGGCCAAATATAAACCAATCTGCGTAGCTATAGGGTGTGGGGAGAGACGAGAAATTGTATGTCAGACTGCACAGCCATTACCATTGCAGAATGGAGTGGAAGTTCTCAAAGGACCTAAAGACAACACTGCCATGTATTACAGCAGCCCGACAAATGTCTGCTGAAAGCATTCTTTTAAATATTTGAAGGAAGGAAGATTCATGATGAGCTCCCTAGATAGCTTCTTCCACTGCTGAACTGCCCTTCTAATTAGGATTTCAGCTTGGACCCTATATCATTCTGTTGCCACCTCTTCTGTTCTACTAAGGGCCCTTTGAAAACCCAAACAGGAGAGCTACGTATGGCGATTGCATGGGGAGCCTCTTGATTTAGGGAGCAGCAAGTGTGGGGCAGCGTTGGTTGGAGGCGTTTGCATGGGGAAGGTGGGATTAAAGGAGGAATAAGGACTTCACAATCCACATTAAACCAATGGGCCCTGAATGTGGGTTAGCACTAATTTTTGTTCTTTGCGATGTTGTGTACTCCTGTGTTTTCCACAAACCGTTTTGGCCAGAAAAGAACTTCTTTTAGGGGCAGCCAGCACAGCAGATATGAAAAATCTGCAAGGAAGGGTATGTTTCTGCCCTTTCCAGTGTTTTTTGCTGCCTAGAGCCCTGTTTATCCTGTTTACCTAGTTACCAGCTCTGGCCTTGTAAGGCATGAAACCGAACAAGTCAGACCATCTCAAATTGAGAAGCGAGAAAGAAGGAAAGAAAGACCTTGTGCAGGAGGATTGAGACTGGGGGAAAGAGGTTTGTTTTTGTTTTTAAACAAACCCTCTTCAAGCACTGCTACTCTGATAAAGCCCCGGCAGCTAATTTTAATTCATCATCATCATCTTCATCATCATAATCAGGCAATCCAATGGTGGATTTCCACCATTAGTTCTGATTTGGCACTTAGCCTCTGCTGCTGTAGACAACTAGCCTGGGAATCTCAGATTTCTCAAGGACTTTTTCCATACTTGTGCTAGACCTAATACAGTGCCAGCATCCAGTCCCCACACAGTGTGTGTGTGGGTACAGGTGTGGGTTTGGGGTGTAGGGAAAGCCACAAAACTTCTTCACCTTTGTTATTGCTTGACAAGCACCCATGATGTTAGTTTTATGTCATAAGAAGTGCACAGAAATTGGTTGGTTTGTTTCTAAGGAAAAGCTCCTGTTATGGCAGGGCAGTGTGAGCACTGCAGTAGATGAGGTCACCAGGGGCATTGAAAACATAATCCGGCACTTTAAAGGCATGATCCAGCACTTCAATGGAGGACCTAACCAGTGCAGCTATAGACAACACCGTGGAGGAAAGATCCAGTTCTTATGGAGCCCAGAGGGAGGAGAAAGACGTAATTGAAACAGGCATACTCTCTGCGCATCCAGACCCAACTGGTCCAGTATCTTCATCCTAATGGATGCCACTTCTTCCATTGCTGCACCCTCCATCTTCACTCCAGGTGGACCTTCAACATGGCAAGAAACCTACACACCTATATCAGTCAGCGCTGATGTGGCTGGATGGTTTTGGGGTTCCCAAGTGTGCCAGGTCCTGGTAGAATCATAGAATCATAGAGTTGGAAGAGACCAGAAGGGCCATCGAGTCCAACCCCCTGCCAAGCAGGAAACACCATCAGAGCACTCCTGACATGTGGTTGTCAAGCCTCTGCTTAAAGACCTCCAAAGAAGGAGACTCCACCACACTCCTTGGCAGCAAATTCCACTGTCAAACAGCTCTTACTGTCAGGAAGTTCTTCCTAATGTTTAGGTGGAATCTTCTTTCTTGTAGTTTGGATCCATTGCTCCGTGTCCGCTTCTCTGGAGCAGCAGAAAACAACCTTTCTCCCTCCTCTATGTCACATCCTTTTATATATTTGAACATGGCTATCATATCCCCCCTTAACCTCCTCTTCTCCAGGCTAAACATGCCCAGCTCCCTTAGCCGTTCCTCATAAGGCATCGTTTCCAGGCCTTTGACCATTTTGGTTGCCCTCCTCTGGACACGTTCCAGTTTGTCAGTGTCCTTCTTGAACTGTGGTGCCCAGAACTGGACACAGTACTACTCCAGGTGAGGTCTGACCAGAGCAGAATACAGTGGCACTATTACTTCCCTTGATCTAGATGCTATACTCCTATTGATGCAGCCCAGAATTGCATTAGCTTTTTTAGCTGCCGCGTCACACTGTTGGCTCATGTCAAGTTTGTGGTACGTACTGTTGGATATGGTCTGGGATGGGCAATGATGTAGGACAGTTTTCATATGCATGGATGCAATTGCACACCTTCTAACACATGCTGAGGTCTTAATAAGATGCATTAAATACGCACGTGCAGGGGAATGGATGACACCATTAAAAGGGGGGGGGGAGAGAGATATCCCCAAATGAGCAAAACAATCCTAATCCTCACATCTGGACCAAAGATACTCTGTTGCTGCACTGGTGGAAAGGCCACAATGTGACTGGCGTGGCAATAAAACTGCTAGCTCATTTGCAAAGCTAAGCAGGGTCTGGTTTCAAATTGGCTGGGGGACTGCGGGGACTGCGGGTTGAGATTAACATGCCTCACGGGTCCCTTCCAACTCTACGATTCGATGATTCTCTGTCCCCAGCATTCTTGGAAACACCACCAAAGCCTACCAATCAAGGACTGAGCTGGAGATGGCATTTACTTGTGGATGGTATAGAGGCCACACCCTCAACATGCAAAAAATTTAGAACACTGGACAGTAACCATAAGCCCCACCCCCCTGCCCTTGCAGAGCTCTCTTCAACTGGCAGCCCCTCCAATGTAGGTAAAGATAAGGTAAAGGACCCCGGACGGTTAAGTCCAGTCAAAGGCGACTATGGGTTTGCACGCTCATCTCGCTTTCAGGATGAGGGAGCCAGCATTTGTCTGCAGACAGCTTTCTGGGCCATGTGGCCAGCATGACTAAACCGCTTCTGGTGCAACAGGACACTGTGTCAGAAACCAGACCGCACAGAAATGCCTTTTACCTTCCAGTCGCAGTGGTACCTATTTATCTACTTGCACTGGCGTGCTTTTGAACTGCTAGGTTGGCAGGAGCTGGGACAGAGCAACGGGAGCTCACCCCATTGTGGGGATTCGAACCGCCAACCTTCTGATCGGCAAGCCCAAGAGGCTCAGTGGTTTAGACCACAGCGCCACCCGCGTCCAGTGTAGGATAGCACCCTAGATAATGTGTTCATGCTAGTCTCTTGCAGCAAAAGCAGCAATGTCTTGTGGCACCTTAGAGACTAACAACTAAATAATAAAATTGTAGGGATGAGGGAAGAGTTGTGCTACTAATCCCTCAGGATTTTGCAGGCAGTACTGTTAAACTGGTGGATCTGAGTACAGGGCTTTAGGAAAACAGTTCTATCACAAATATAGGGCAAAGAATAGAAACAAATCTGCTACCAAGAAACCACAATACCTTACCTCAGAACTGTTGTGAAATGAATCGGATTGCTCAGTAATAATAAGTGATATCTAGCTGTAGAAGAGCTATAAAACAAGTTGCAGTGGAATAATTGTATTTAACCTCATTTTCTGGCTTAAATCTTCTGGCTGTATTTTCACAAAGCACAATATTATCAGGAAGAGGCTCTATGTAAAACCCCCAAATAATAATATGTTTAAATATTTGTGAAACAGATTTACTTGAAGCTGCCTTGGCTTCTATTGTATTGGCCTTCTAGAGAAACACTTTCTTACACAGTTTAGCAGATATGGCTGGGAAAAAAAATGCTCAGGGAAGCATTTGCCTAAGTAAATATTCAAAACATGTTTGTGGAAAGCAATCCCCCCCCCCCCCCCCAGTTCCCAAGTGTGAAAAATTATACTGGAAGAAATATGATTCCAAGAGCTACAAGGATCTACCTAGACAGCAACAAGAAATAAATATGATTTACAGGCCTAGTTGAAAATAATCAAGTTGTCACATTGAGTTTGGACAAGTGAATATCGATTTATCGGTTTAGGTTTCCACCCCACTCTCCTAAGGCCTGCACATTGCCAAGGTTATTTTGTAATTAACTTAAAATGCATTTGAGATCTGCTCAGACTCTGTAGGCAACTCACAACACAACGTGTTAACTGCATTGCTTGCTATAATTTATGTTCAGTGGGGTTCACCTGAAAGAAAATCTGTTTAGGGCTACAGTTCATACCACCCAACTGAATATGAGAGTTAAGGAAGAAGAAGAAGAAGAAGAAGAAGAAGAAGAAGAAGAAGAAGAAGAGGAGGAGTTTGGATTTGATATCCCGCCTTTCACTCCCTTTAAGGAGTCTCAAAGCGGCTAACATTCTCCTTTCCCTTCCTCCCCCACAACAAACACTCTGTGAGGTGAGTGGGGCTGAGAGACTTCAAAGAAGTGTGACTAGCCTAAGGTCACCCAGCAGCTGCATGTGGAGGAGCGGGGAAGCGAACCCGGTTCCCCAGATTATGAGACTACCGCTCTTAACCACTACACCACACTGGCTCTCACTGATCCCACTGGGAAGGTCTGCAGCACAAGGTCTACTAATGTGAACAAGACCTTTTTATGCCTTTCACGTCTATGGGGTTTGTGCAGGAGACCTTCCTAGGGGGTTATGCCCAGTGTAAGCAAGGCTGTTCTTTCGATTTGACTTTGTGACCTCCTGACATGAACAACTTTGAGTTGACCAGGACATCGTGCAGAGTGAGAGGAATGGAAGCCATTGAGTCAACTACATGTTGTACTGTAATTCTAAATACATTCGCTAGGAAGTGTCCTGGAGCTGATCACTAGTGTTGGGGACAGGGAACGCATGCTGTGACATAAAGAATATCTTCAGAACCCCACTCTGTAGCTTCCATCCCTGGCTAAGTAGCAATGAAACACAACAGTTTCAGGATGGGCAGCTGAACTCTCCAGTGCCATGTTGTTTGTTGGCATCTGTCCTGAGAGACAATGGAACGTGCCTCTGAGGGTGAAGCAAACTGCTGTGTTGGCAGCACCAAAGTGACCTTCTAGGGTGCAAGCCCAGGCAGTGCGTATGGAGATCCTGGGCTTTTTAGACAACGAGACTCCTCATCTTGGCAACACTGGTGTGGTCCAAAAGAAAGCACAGCAATATGTTTGGCACCAGCTTGGCTGCTGGACCTGTTGGAAGGAGGCATACAAGGCGCCATCCAATCGCCTTAGGAACCCCACTTGGGATTTGTGTAGGGTTTCCTCCTGGACAATTTATTCTCCTGAAGATGTCCCACAAGACAGCAGAGGTTTAGGAACAGAGTTTTCATTCTCCTAAATGGGCTCCTTTCCCAGCTTGAGGAGACCTATCTGCCCCTCACTTCCCTTCACAGCATGTACTTTCCAGACCATTGGATAGTGGGACCATTAAACCCACTACAGTGGTACCTCGGGTTACATACACTTCAGGTTACATACGCTTCAGGTTACATACGCTTCAGGTTACAGACTCCGCTAACCCAGAAATAGTGCTTCAGGTTAAGAACTTCAGGATGAGAACAGAAATCGTGAATTTTTTTGTCTTGTGAAGCACCACTGTGTATTGACGGTTTCCCATAGGAATGCATTGACGGTTTTTAAAAAAAGGTGCAAGGCGTTTCGTCTTGCGAAGCAAGCCCATAGGGAAATTCGTCTTGCGAAGCAATTCAGAAAACGAAAAACTCTTTCGTCTTGCGAGTTTTTCGTCTTCCGAGGCATTCGTCTTGCGAGGTACCACTGTACCTCACCTCATGAGAAGAGAAGACTTCCTGGAAAAGACCCTGATGTTGGGAAAGATGGAGGGCACAAGGAGAAGGGGATGACAGAGGACGAGATGGTTGGACAGTGTTCTCGAAGCTACCAGCATGAGTTTGACCCAACTGCGGGAGGCAGTGGAAGACAGGAGTGCCTGGCGTGCTCTGGTCCATGGGGTCACGAAGAGGCGGACACAACTAAATGACTAAACAACAACTTCTGTACCTAACACCTCCTGTCTGCAAAATAACAACAACACACCCTCATTTTTTGCAGTTAGAAAAGTGATGGGAAATGCATCAGAATGTGTGGGATATGATCAGGCAACATCATATAACCTCCATGCAAACAAATCATCATGAATGCTCAATAAGCAGGGAAGTTATATTATTTCTGCATGAAATTGTCTGGAAGAATTCATAGAATTCATAGAAGAATTCAGAATTCAAGTGGAATTCTCCATTCTAACTGAAAACCATTCATAGTCCATCATTTGAGATATATAGCTTTCAAATTTATTGCTTTATTCTCTAAACAAGCGTCGCAGGAAGGAAATTATTTTCACACAGATTGACTCCTCACAAATTTTGAGGCTGTATAAAAAAGGATGCATTCAGACGGCACTTCGTTTTGCCTTCACAGCATCTCCCCTGACTTGTTAACTTTTACGTTGATCTTCCACACAGTGTCAAAAGCCACTTCTTGAAATCTAGTGGAATCTAACAGAAGTTTAGCGCTCCTTTCTGTGTTAATTGTTTCTAGGAAAAAATCCATTTTTAACTCTGTTAACATGGAAAATCCTGGGAGTTTTGTGCTGAAATTTCACACAATGTACCGTATTTTTCGCTCTATAAGACACACCAGACCACAAGACGCACCTAGTTTTTGGAGGAGGAAAACAAGAAAAAAATTTCTGAATCTCAGAAGCCAGAACAGCAAGAGGGATAGTTGCACAGCGATCCCTCTTACTGTTCTGGCTTCTGGGATAGCTGCACAGCCTGCATTTGCTCCATAAGATGCACACACATTTCCCCTTACTTTTTAGGAGGGGAAAAGTGAGTCTTATAGAGCAAAAAATACGGTAATTGGGGCTGGTGTCCTGACATTCTGTTCTTTCCCACTGTTTAAAAATTAGCGCAATATGTCTCTATATGAATAAAAAAAAGCCACAATTCCACAACACAGCAAGTATTGCAGTGTAAAAGGAACATCAGAAATGGGGGCAGAAATGCTAGCAATACAAAATATAATATTTATACTCACTGACTCTCTTCTGTGTGGTTTTAGTTATTTAAACTTCAGCAAGAGCGGAGCAGGTATTTCGCATGCTGCCAGTATTGTCTCTATGCTCCCTTGTCAAACTGTCAGCTCTTAAGTATTAGTGTGACATGTCCTGTAACAACAGACCCGGAATAATTATAGGACTCGGTATCACACTGTGAAACGTAAGACAGGGGAAATCTGCCTGCGATTAGTAAAGATGCACTGAGCAGCACCTGTGGAACACAGGTGTTTTCTGTGCCATTTTGTACTTTTCCATACTGGCTGTCACCTGCATCTCTGGGACAGACCCCAATGTGCAAGAAGATCAAACCTATCCGTTCTGAAGGAAATCAGCCCTGAGTGCTCACGGGAAGGACAGATCCTGAAGCTGAGGCTCCAATACTTTGGCCACCTCATGAGAAGACTCCCTGGAAAAGACCCTGATGTTGGGAAAGATGGAGGGCACAAGGAGAAGGGGATGACAGAGGATGAGATGGTTGGACAGTGTTCTGAAAGCTACCAGCATGACTTTGACCAAACTGCAGGAGGCAGTGGAAGACAGGAGTGCCTGGCGTCAGTGGCGTAGCGTGGAGGGTGCAGGGGGGGCCGGCCGCACCGGGCGCAACATCTGGGGGGGGGGCGCGCTCGCACTCGCAGCTCTCTGCCCCTACCTGGCTCACTCACTCTCTCTCACTGCAGTGCTGGCTGTGTGAATCCGATCCGAGCCGCCGGGTCGCCGCCCACTGTGGAGGGGAGGGTGCCAGGCGTGCGGTGCGGTGCGGAGAGAGAGCGAGGGACTATCTGGGGGAGGGACAGTGCAGCGGGGGGGGGGGGAGCGCAAATTACTTGCCTTGCCCCGGGTTAGGGGGCGCAAATTACTTGCCTTGCCCCGGGTGCTGACAACCCACGCTACACCACTGCCTGGCGTGCTCTGGTCCATGGGGTCATGGAGAGTCGGACACGACTAAACGACTAAACAACAACAACAATGTATGCCTGAGGTAGCTGCTTTTCTTCAGAGTCCTGATTTTCTGGAAACAGCCCTCACTTGGGCTGCCAGACAAGCCCCCCCCCACATACCTTGAGAAGCAGTGCTTGACACAGAGGCTAAAGCTATTGCATGGAATAAAATAAGCAAGGCACCTGAGCATGTGAATCCTTATACACCCCTAAAAGGGCTTTTTGCACTGTAACTACAATCATGTATCGTATTGGCCCGAATATAAGCCGCACTCCCCCCCCCCAAATTCCAACTGTGAAAAGTTTAAGTGCAGCTTATATTTGCGACCTTACAAAAATAGGCTTTTACGATATCACTGCTGAAACAGACATACGGAAGAACGGAACAAAAAAAATACGTTTTATTGCCTATTTGCGAGCTTGAGTGCCTGCCGAATTGTAGCAATTGAATGGCAATTTGCGATTTTAGCGATTGTACAGTAACTTTTGCGGGCTTGCAAGATCAAAGGTTTAAATTGGCCTGGAGTTACTATTCTACAAGCCACAGCAATTTTCAGCCTGTAACCCAATTTTAAGGGAACGGCTTATATTCAGGTATTGTCCTTTTTCCCTTTTTGCCCCTTGAATTTTAAAGGTGCGGCTTATTTGTGGGTGCGGCTTATATCCGGGCCAATATGGTACCTGAAATATGGGTGGTTACTTCAGAGACATGATACCTGTACAAAACGATCTTCCTGTGAAAATTCCGAGGAATTTCACCGAAAAAAAGGGGGAAATAAGTTTCTTATATTCTTAAAAGGCCAGTGTATTTTGAGCTGCGCAGTTCTTTCTCAAGAGCAAATGTTCTCTTCCTGTCTTCAGTCCTTTCAAAGAATATCCCTAAGGAAGAGCTTTATAATTTGAAAATGTGCCGGTCTCTTAAAGAATAAAGCCACGCTAAATTTCTGTTCTACCCAAAGAGACGCTTGAGCTGGAGTCTGTCTTGTTTCCAGACTCTTTTATCTGAAAGGGCTTCCCCCCTAATTCCTGATCTGTGAAGTTCCTTGATGAGAGAACTGCACTTTGCACCCCCAGTCAGGGGCAGTTTTTTTCTCTTTTTCTGTGTCACAGAAAGTGCTGTGGGATTGTATTTCATGCTCTTGTTATGTCCCCCACTTACTACCTTGTAACCTTGCATTTGTGTTTAGCGTTTGGTGTTTTATTGATTTTGTGCCGTTAGCTTTCTTTTGCTCTATTGATAAAGAACCGCACGACAGAATTTATTAAAACCAATCAATCAATCCCAGGGTTCAGCACTGACATGAAAACAGATGTCAAGGGTGAGCTCTGCTGCCAGCACCAGACGCAATAAAGACCTGAATGAAAGCGGTTTTCTGCGATATTCTTGAATGCAGTTTACCAGGAAGCCAATCTGCAAATAAGGATAAGTGAATCTCGCTTGCATCCTTGCATCCTTCTTTGACAGTCTGAGAGCCTAACTACATGTTATGCATGATTAAGGGTGTGTTGTTGTTTTTTTAAAGGGAGCACAGTTTTGGGAGCGATGGTTTGAAGTGGGAAAACAGCAGAGGAGAAAGAGGCTGTATGTATCTCCTGCTGTTTCCCCTCCCACAGCAGGTTCTTTTTAAGGGTGGGGGGCAGTTGCCCCAAAGAAAAGTACTGTGGAAGAGAAGACTCCCTGGAAAAGACCCCAATGTTGGGAAAGATGGAGGGCACAAGGAGAAGGGGACGACAGAGGACGAGATGGTTGGACAGTGGTCTCAAAGCTAAGAACATGAGTTTGACCAAGTTTCAGTGTTTGAAAGCATCATATATTCTGCCTTCCATGTCGGTCACAATGGTCAGTGAAAATGGATGGCAAACAACAGCTCTGCCTCCAACATCAGAATATTTTTGTACCAGCCCTGGCACTCATCCACGGGGGTGTGTGGGGTGTGCCCATTCTGCCTCTGGGCTGCTGCGGGATATCCCTTGCATCTTTCTGACCAGCAGAAGGTGTGGCTGGTGGGGAACTCGTTCCGTTTTGTTTTAGCCTTATGTTGTTGTTTAGTCGTGTCCGACTCTTCGTGACCCCCTGGACCAGAGCATGACCAGCACTCCTGTCTTCCACTGCCTCCCGCAGCTTGGTCAAACTCATGTTCTTAGCTTTGAGACCACTGTCTCAAACCATCTCATCCTCTGTCGTCCCCTTCTCCTTGTGCCCTCCATCTTTCCCAACATTAGGGTCTTTTCCAGTGAGTCTTCTCTTCTCATGAGGTGGCCAAAGTATTAGAGCCTCAGCTTCAGGATCTGTCCTTCCAGCGAGCACTCAGGGCTGATTTCCTTCAGAATGGATAGGTTTGATCTTCTTGCAGTCCATGGGACTCTCAAGAGTCTCCTCCAGCACCATAATTCAAAAGCATCCATTCTTCGGCGATCAGCCTTCTTTATGGTCCAGCTCTCACTTCCATACATCACTACTGGGAAAACCATAGCTTTAACTATACGGACCTTTGTCGGCAAGGTGATGTCTCTGCTTTTTAAGATGCTAGGTTTGTCTGTCTAGGTTTAGCCTTATAGGTAACAATTTAAAGATTTATTTATTTATTTATTGGATTAATATACCGCCCTTCATCAAGAAAAAATATCTCAGGGTGGTCCACAAGATAAAAACACAAGATAAAGACAGAAATAAATACAAAGCAATAACTCCCCCGCCTCCCGCAGACACATTTAAAAGGCTGCAGAATATTAATCAGCCAAATCGGTCCTGATGTGGAGATGGAACAGAATGACTCATCCTCAGACAAGTCTGTATGTTGCATCTCTGCAGAAGTCACCGTTCTGGGGGCTCCTGCCTTCGAATCAGAGAGCGAAAGGGTAGGGTTGTTGTTGTTGTTTCGAGCATCCTGAAAAGGAAACCCATTTGGACCGGACAGGGAAGTGTGCCTCCCATTTTAATTCAGAAAAAGAAAAGTAGAATCAGAATCAGCTGTGGGGAATGTGGGAGACCCTGCGTTATATAGCTGCCCATGGCTCTGCTTCTTTTAAACTTCAAAGCACTGCACAAACCCAAATTCATGAATCCAATTAAGGTGATCTAATTAAGCTTTGGTATAAACTAAATTTCGACAATTGGCTTTCCCGTTCTAGATGACAGATGGTTTAATTGATCTACTTTTGGCAAGGGCTGGGTGCAAGATTGTCTCGAAGCCAGAAGTAATCAGAATGAAGAGAGGCAGCCGAGGAGGCAATAAGGAACAGTCTAAGTTTATTTCTAAATGCTTAGCATGCGTACAGTGCTTTAGCTACGGCTCCTGTCAAGTACTGGCTGGGGCCGACGAGAACCGTAGTTCTAAAGATTGGAAGGAAACTAGGTTGGCAAAGGCTGCTTTAGAGTGCTATCTTTAAACAGGACCCCTTCAAGAAGAACGGTAATATCAGAATATTGCAATCGTGGGAGGGTGGGGTTTGCCTTCAGCCTTCCAGCAAATTCATGCTGAAGGTGAATTTTGATTGACAGGCTACCGTCGTCAAGCAACAGTACATCGGTGTTCCTATCATAAAACTAAATTGAGGCACATTTATATCATGCATGTTTGTGGATACCTTTCGTTTTGTGGTGACACACTGGGGAGAAATCTAATTTACACAGTTGCATAGAAACTCTGGCAAAGGCAAGGAAGAAGAAAGGTTTATAACCAGCCTAAAGTGGTTGCTAAGTGACAGTTCTGCTTTGAATGGATGTTTAGGATCTCTGCCTCTTCCTGGGGTTACCATTAATCCCACTACCTACAGAAAAACCTTAGAAGTTTTATGTTTGCATGGCATGCTGCTGGAGGATTCTGGTCTAAATTTAGTACAGTGGTACCTCAGGTTACATACGCTTCAGTTTACATATGCTTCAGGTTACAGACACCGCTAACCCAGAAATAGTGCTTCAGGTTAAGAACTTTGCTTCAGGATGAGAACAGAAATCGTGCTCGGGCAGAGCGGCAGCAGCAGGAGGCCCCCATTAGCTAAAGTGGTGCTTCAGGTTAAGAACAGTTTCAGGTTAAGTACGGACCTCTGGAACGAATTAAGTACTTAACTCGAGGTACCACTGTATACAGAAGCAGCATCTGTGCAATTCGAGGCCAGCACTATCAAGGGTCCTAGACAGACAATCGAGGCCTCCGAACTACTCACTCACACATTTGTTGCTGAGAACCTAATCAATATTTCCCCAAGACATTTTTCAGAACTGCTATTTCTTCCACAACCCCCAGATTTCATTCTGCTTTTTTCAGCGCCCCCCCCCCCCCCCGGTTTAGAGGGTAAAAAGGTAAAGTACCCCTGGACTGTTAAGTCCAGTGAAAGGCGACTCTGGGGTTGCGGAGTTCATTTCGCTTTCAGGCTGAGGGAGCCGGTGTTTGTCCACAGACAGCTTTTCCGAGTCATGGGGCCAGCATGACTAAACTGCTTCTGGAGCAATGGGACACCGTGTCGGAAACCGGAGCGCACGGAAACACCGTTTACCTCCTGCCACAGTGGCACCTATTTATCTACTCGTGGTGGTGTGCTTTCGAACTGCTAGGTTGGCTGGAGCTGGGACAGAGCAAGGGGAGCTCACCCCGTCGCATGGATTCAAACCACTGACCTTCTGATCGGCAAGCCCAAGAGGCTCAGTGGTTTAGACCACAGCGCCATCCATTTCCTTTAGAAAGTGCCTTCATTGCATAACTTGAAGTCTGAGCTGATGTTATATTATTATGCCACTTGTTGTGAAGCTGTGGCTTCTGATGTGGTAAATGCGGTCCTCTTTTTCTAGAAAAAAAAGTGCCATGAACATCTTACCATGAACATCTCCCTCATTCTCTTAGAATATCAATGGCACCCACCTGAGAGGTGCTGGAACTGAGTTCCTGTGAGTTCCCCCTGAAAAACCCCTGGGTAAATGATAGTATAGATCTCCCTCTCTCCACTGCCTGCTGCTCCACTGGTCATTTTTCTAAAATGCCAACCTTCCATAGAGATAGAAAGTCTAGCATCATATATCACTGAAATTCTTATTGGCACTTCTGGTCTAAATTTGAACACTGTCACTGCTCTTCTATTCCAAGTTTTCACTACAAAGATGCCAAGAAATACAGAAACACCACTAAGTACCCATTAAGGGGCTCGGTCCTGTATACCTGAAGGAGCGTCTCCACTCCCATCATCCAGCCCGGACACTGAGGTCCAGTGCCGAGGGTCTTCTGGCGGTTCCCTCGCTGCAAGAAGTGAGGTTACAGGGAACCAGGCAGAGGGCCTTTTCAGTAGTGGCGCCTGCCCTGTGGAACGCCATCCCATCCGATGTCAAGGAAATAAACAACCATCTGACTTTTAGAAGACATCTGAAGGCAGCCCTGTTTAGGGAAGTTTTTAATGTTTAATGCTATATTGTGTTTTTAATATTAGGTTGGGAGCTGCCCAGAGTGTCTGGGGAAACCCAGCCAGATGGACGGGGTATAAATAATAAATTATTATTATTATTATTATTATTATTATAACAATGGTGGCTTTCACTGTTTACCATTCAACAGTGTGCCACTCTGTTTTTCTATCTCTAGGATCTCTGTTGTTGCTTTTCCTACATTATTATTATTATTATTATTATTATTATTATTATTATTATTATCCTATTAAGGTAAAGGTACACCTGACCAACAGGTCCAGTCGTGACCGACTCTGGGGTTGCACGCTCATCTCGATCAAGAGGCTGGGAGCCGGCGCTTGTCCGAAGACAGCTTCCGGGTCACGTGACCAGCGTGACTAAGCCGCAGCTGGCGATCCAGCACCAGCACAGCACACGGAAACGCCGTTTACCTTCCCGCTGGAGAGCAGTCCCTATTTATCTACTTGCACTTTGAGGTGCTTCGAACTGCTAGGTAGGCAGGAGCTGGGACCGAACGACGGGAGCTCACCCCGTCGCGCGGGGATTCGAACCGCCGACCTTTCGATCAGCAAGTCCTAGGCACTGTGGTTTAACCCACAGTGCCACCCGCGGTCCATTATCCTATTATTTATGTGCAGTTGCAAACAACTTATCCAAGAATTGCTTTCCAAAGGTTTTTTTTGGGGAAGGTTAGTGTCCCCTGTCCTCCACGGTGCTGGATTTATGCATAAACTACGTAAACCACAATTTAGGACCACAGATTATGAGGAACCTCTAAATACCCTGTTCCACACAACAAATATCAGATTTCACATACAGTGGAACCTTGGTTATTAAACGTAATCCGTTCCATAAGACTGTTCGACTTCCGAAGTGTTCGACAACCGAGGCGCAATTGCCGGTTGGCAAATTCCTTTTTAAAAATGGAGAAACGCACCTTGGAAGCCGTTCGACTTCTGAGGCGCGTTCAAAAACAGAAGCATTCACTTTGTCGGTGTTCGGATTCTGAATTGTTCGGCTTCCGAAGCATTCAACAACCAAGGTTCCACTGTAATTGGTTACGAAATAAAGGGAAAAGAGGCTACAAAAAAGATGTTTTCATTCTGGTTTGACAACAATGTCATATTGTTTTTATAAACATGTGCAGAAATAATGTGCTGGACATTATTGACTGAATCTTGTTGACTCTGCTCCAACTGACAGCTGACTAGATTCAGTAAAAAGAAAAAGGGCTTTTGTACATCAAATATATGCATTCCTTTCTGCCTCTACAAAATGCTGTGCAATACTGAGATTATTACTGGGTCCTGATTCCACGGCGCCCAAAATTTCTTTGACACCACATGGGTACTTCAGCTGAGAGTTGTGATTCAATTTTCAATGTCCTTGCTCATGGAACAGTGAATAAAATGATACAAAGAGTGTTCATGGAATCATTTCTTAGACCAGTTCCACAAAAACTACAGGATACACAGGTAGCCCTTGGCACATGTGCAAAACTTTGCACATTAGTATCTCAGTTCCTAAAAGAAACCCAGGGAAAGCAAAAGAATATTTGCCTGACGTTGACTGCAAGTGTGTAAATAAAAGAAAAAGAATGATGAAAAAACTACCGGTAGCCCATGATGGTGATACACCTGATGCTAATGAAAGGCTTTGTTCAAGAGAAATATTTTGAGTGAAATCTGTTATGCCTATGGTGGATGCACTTGAAACCAACTTGAAAATGTTGCAACAAACACCCCCCGCCCCCAATTCTTGGTTGATTCAGATGCCACAGAAAAACAATTGTGTGAAGGTATCAAATTTCTGAGGGACGCGGGTGGCGCTGTGGGTAAAAGCCTCAGCGCCTAGGGCTTGCCGATCGAAAGGTCGGCGGTTCGAATCCCGTTGTTCGGTCCCAGCGCCTGCCGACCTAGCAGTTCGAAAGCACTCCCGGGTGCAAGTAGATAAATAGGGACCGCTTACTAGCGGGAAGGTAGTTTCCGTGTGCGGCTCTGGCTCGCCGGAGCAGCGATGTCACGCTGGCCACGTGACCCGGAAGTGTCTCCGGACAGCGCTGGCCCCCGGCCTCTTGAGTGAGATGGGCGCACAACCCTAGAGTCTGTCAAGACTGGCCCGTATGGGCAGGGGTACCTTTACCTATCAAATTTCTGATGAAAGACTACCCTGATAATGTTGATGCTAACCTCACTGGGGAAATACAGCGCTTCCATGCTTAGATCAAGCAAAATTAATCAGATAAAAAACATTTATGCCCTCAAGTCATCATCCAAGATAAGATGTAGCTGGCCCCTCCCTAACGTAGAGGCAATATTGCGGCTCTTTTTGAGTTTAATGGTAACAAACTGCTTAAGAGAAAGGTCATTTTCACGGCTGAACAAGATCAAGAATGAAGCGTGGACAAATACTATAAGGAAAGCTGCCTGCATTTAGCCGTACATGCCTAGAAGGTGATAAACTTCATAGCTCAGCATGTGATGACATTATCAATGACTTTGCTGTCAAAAAAATCATGCTAGAGCTATATATTTTATGTCATGTGCTGAACACATATACGTTTTAGTTAGCTTTTTTATTTTTAGCTGCATACTTGCCCATGTACCAGCATATATTAAAATATAAAAGCTGATTATTTCTATTGTCATTGCCCTTTCATTGTCTTCTTAATTACGTATTCCCTTTTGCACACGTTGTGGTGGAAGAATTACATCACAAAATTAAGATAAGTGTGAGTTTTGAAGGATGGCTGTGTTTCTGTTCTCATATTGTTTCAGAAAGTGCAGATTTGATAAATTTGGCTTTAAATGCAAACTCCCCCCCAATCTCTACTTGGCAGTAAGCACCAATGAATGCAGAATAGCTTACTTCGGAGGTAACACATAGAATTGCACTAGGTAAAGGTAAAGGGACCCCTGACCATTAGGTCCAGTCGTGACCGACTCTGGGGTTGAGGCACTCATCTCGCTTTACTGGCTGAGGGAGCTGGCGTACAGCTTCCAGGTCATGTGGCCAGCATGACTAAGCCGCTTCTGGTGAAACAGAACAGCACACGGAAACTCCGTTTAGCTTCCCACCAGAGCGGTACCTATTTATCTACTTGCACTTTGACGTGCTTTCGAACTGCTAGGTTGGCAGGAGCAGGGACTGAGCAACGGAAGCTCACCCCGTCGCGGGGATTCGAACCGCTGACCTTCCGTTCGGCAAGTCCTAGGCTCTGTGGTTTAACCCACAGCGCCACCCACGTCTTAGTTTGCCTACCCATGGGCTAACTCATATTCCAGCCCTATCTTCATCATCCTGTGTGCATGTGAAGTTTGAGTATTTATTTATTTATATATTAGATCTCAGGGCAGTTCACAAGATAAAAGCACAAATAAATAGTTAAAGCAAAACCAGGAAAACAATAGGAATAGAAGTAAAAGATATAGGTTCTCTGGTTCTCTGCCTTGGATGGACTTATTCGAATTCACTCCAGTAAACTAATTCATTATTCCTGTACCATCTTTCCATTTAATGCAAATTCCCTGAACAGTTTACAGAATTTAAAAGAAAGACACAAACTTAATGAACACCACATAACAAAGATTCACATCAGCTTGAAGAGCTGGGAGGCTTTAGAAAACCTAGGGAAAATGTGCCACGGTCTTTAGGGAAGAAGGAACTGACGTAAACCAGAGACCAGACCAAAAGGGGGAAGTTGTGAGACTTGATCCCTGGAGGTTGAATCCATGCCATGGGGAGAGCTGTTGGATTATTGCTTTTTTTACTGTGTTTGCCGAAGATCAGCGGCAAATTTATCCAACTTCCTGCTACGTGTTTCAGCTGGTTTTCATGTGAATGTGCAGGAGAACTAGAAACACAATGTCACTACACAATGAGAAGTTCTAGGGACAACAAACAGTGTCTCAGTGAGAGAGAACTGGGAGGTTTATAGCGTCTCTACAATATTTATTTCGTTTGAAAAAAGACAAGCAAAACATAGGGGAGGAAAACACGATCCTTTCAGAGCGTAGCTGCAAAACCCTGCGTCAGATTCCAAGAGAGCAATTTGTATAGGTGTCCTAGTTTCCAGTTACAAACACTCAGCTGTCCCCTTCAAATTTAAAGCTGCAGATTTTGACTCCCAACACCTTCTGTGACTCTTCCATGAGCAGCTAGCGGCCTTGTCAACACAATAATATCTTCAGTTGTTTCCAGAAACCACAACTTGGGAATGCCTGTCGTATCTCAAAAAGGGTGCTGTTCCCAGAAACATGGGCGGAAAGCTCTGCCGGTGGTTGCAGCAGAGTGGCTTTCTGATATTTTAGCAATTTCAAGGACAGACTCTGCCACGGAACACAACAATCTACTGGGTATATAAGAGCTAAGGCCTTTCTCAAGTATCTGACATTTTGACATACTCTGGAGGGTCTATCTTTGAACTCAAGGTCACATCTGTAATATTGTGTTAGCCAAAAAAAAAAAAGCCCTATCAAACCAGATAAAAACACATTCAAGGATGCACAACAATTGACATTCCTCCCCATTCTTTGGTATCCTTTTACACAAAATATTAACAGTTATGGACAAAGAAGGCAACCCCAACATACACATGGACAGTTATGGGGAAGTACATTTAGACAACAATTTATGGATCTATTCTTCAATTGGTTTTAACACAGCGCTTAACATACGGGAAGAACTCCAAGAATGTTTACTGCAGCAACTGTTCCTTTCTTGTTGTTATTTTATGTTAAGTTCTTTGGACTGTTTTTCATGTTTTGCTAAAAACAATAAAATATTTTTTTTAAAGGATGTTACATTTCAATCTTCTACTTAATAGTACCTACCTTGCCTTAATATTATTGAAGGTAGAGGACCAACCTTGAATGTTAGCTGTGCTGGATAGGTCAGAGCACTAAACATGATGGGACGTAAATAAAAGAGAGAAACAGAAAAGGAGAAACAGAACCCATGTAGAAAGGAAAATAAAGGGACACACACACACAACTGTATATTTTACAAGGTTTTTATTGTACTTTACCGGATCTTAACCTATTACAGTATTTGAGAGACTGGATTCCAAACATCCTTGAATTTGTCCATGGCAAGTCTGTGTTTATATGCAAGTTGCTCATATGTTGTGAGTTTGCATAGGTCTTCAGTCCAATCGTAGAAGGGAGCCGCATTTTTATTTTTCCAGTTCATCAGTGTCAGTCTTTTCGCTGTGTTAAGGGCACAGAGAGTCTGCTCATATTGTCCTTTTATAAGGTTCCATGTTCTGGGTATATAATTCAAAAGGATATTTTGCTCTGTAAATGTAAGGTTGTTCCGTACAGTTCTGTTCTGTTCTGTTGAGGTCCCCTCCTACAGTGGTGCCCCGCAAGACAAATGCCTCGGAAGACAAAAAACTCACAAGACGAAAGAGTTTTCATTTTTTTGAGTTGCTTCACAAGACGGATTTCCCTATGGGAAACATCTTGTGCCTTTTTTAAAAAACCGCCAATGCATTCCTATGGGAAACCGTCAATACACAGTGGTGCTTCGCAAGACGAAAAAACTCGCATAACGAAAAAACTCGCAGAATGAATTAATTTCGTCTTGTGAGGCACCACTGTATTACATATTGCGATCAGTGTACATGGAGCATTATGGAGCAGCATAAGTAAGCAAGCATATAAGAGGTCCCTACTTTGATCCACTGGGGACGTGGGTGGCGCTGTGGGTTAAACCACAGAGACTAGGACTTGCTGATCAGAAGGTCGGCAGTTCAAATCCCCGCGACGGGGTGAGCTCCCATTGCTCGGTCCCTGCTCCTGCCAACCTAGCAGTTCGAAAGCACCTCAAAGTGCAAGTAGATAAATAGGTATCACTCCAGAGGAAAGGTAAATGGCGTTTCCGTGCGCTGCTCTGGTTCGCCAGAAGCGGCTTAGTCATGCTGGCCACATGACCCGGAAGCTGTACGCCGGCTCCCTCGGCCAATAAAGCGAGATGAGCGCTGCAACCCCAGAGTCGGCCACGACTGGATCTAATGGTCAGAGGTCCCTTTACCTTTACTTTGATCCACATTTCAGCAGTGGAAGACTTAACAATGGAGGCAGGGAGAGGTGAAGGGAGTTGCATGATCTGGAGGGCACCGAAAAGGGAACGAAAAGTGGGTTTTGAAGAGCCGTAAGAAGGAAGAGAGAACAGTGGCACTACCATTTGGGGGATGAATTCTAGGCATAAAGGAGCAGCAAGAAAGGATGGACAGAAAGAGTAGAGATGGCACATCATGGGCAGCACAGGAATGAAGGGCAGGAAGACAGGGTGGACTTGGTCCCAAAGAGCTTTGAAAGTGGGAGGAGGAGGAGGAGTTTGGATTTGATATCCCGCTTTATCACTACCCTAAGGAGTCTCAAAGCGGCTAACATTCTCCTTTCCCTTCCTCCCCCACAACAAACACTCTGTGAGGTGAGTGGGGCTGAGAGACTTCAAAGAAGTGTGACTGGCCCAAGGTCACCCAGCAGCTGCATGTGGAGGAGAGGGGACGCGAACCCGGTTCACCAGATTACGAGTCCACTGCTCTTAACCACTACACCACACTGGAGGGGAAACTAGTGCAAATATCTGAGGAGGAATGGCACACTTGGCCAGTCACACAGGAACAGTATTTTTGGACAGCTGTAATCTTTGAAATTTATAGCTAACTTTATGGGACTGGACGATTCTTCGCCCTATACATTTCCAAGGGCATATATAATGAGAACGTAATGCTTACTCAAGTAAATTGTTGTTGTTCATCAAGGCGGTGGTATTCCATGGTGTGGGTTTCAAGTAATTTTATTCTGCCGTACTCATTAATATGTCTCCGATATGGACTAATTAAAGTATAGGGAAGTCTTGCAAAACAGATGGGAGTGTATGAACCAGCACTGCCTCCTCCAAATCCCCTGTGCCATTTAAACATGCAGATCTATAAATTACAAGGCATGCAACTGCCATTTCACCCGGCGGTAGGGCTGCAGTTCTAGGCACAATAATTTGCTAGGAAGTGGGGGTTTTCTTCTTCTTCTTTTTGCTCCTGTTGTCTCAGTTTCGGCATATGCTTGCGAGAACAAAAAGCACCAGTGCACACATTTTCTGCATTTCCCCCCTTAACGTATTTGGCACGGTGAATACGCCATGCACTTATTTGCTGAATCAGCACCCTTTCCTTACTAGGTGTGTGCTCTCTTAGGGTGAAAATTGTGAGTCACTGTTTTGGCTTTGAACATTGCATTCCTGGTCAGAGGAATTCTCAATTAATTGCATTTGTCCCCCACCCTTTCTCTAAGAAGCTCATGGTAGGATATGCAGAGAGTCCCTCATTTTATAGCCCTATGTAGTATGCTGTACTGAGAGACACTGACAGAGGTCCGTTGCTTAGCTGCAGAATCCAGCAGCTATCAAAACTCAAGAGGCAGAAGCTATAGAGTCTCCAGCTAAGGAGCCAGACCAGATTCAGGGCTCTGAAATTGCTGCTGGAGATCAGAAGACATTGTGCCTGAGGCTGATGAGACAGGAGCTCAAGAGAACCTCCAATATCACCAGGTCCTGGAGAGTTGGAGCCACGACTCTCATAAGCACCATCCCCTGAGCCTGAGAAACCAAACGCCACTCACATTACCTCAACAGCCCAGTGGCAAACTCCTCACAATAAACCTGAATGTGCAAAAGTACAGTGGTGCCCCGCAAGACGAATGCCTCGCAAGACGAAAAACTCGCTAGACAAAAGAGTTTTCCGTTTTTTGAGTCGTTCCGCAAGACGAATTTCCCTATGGGCTTGCTTTGCAAGACGAAACGTGTTGCGAGTTCTTGCGAGTTTGTTTCCTTTTTCTTAAAGCCGCTAAGCCGTTAATAGCCGCTAAGACGCTAAGACGAAAAAACCGCAAGACAAAGAGACTCGCGGAACGGATTAATTTCGTCTTGCGAGGCACCACTGTACTTTCACACTCCCATGTTGATATGGGTACTTATTTAAAATCCCTGTCAGCCAAAAGCAATGGTCTCTATTAGACTTTCAGGCTCTAAATGATGTGGCCCACTGGACCAAACACAATCCAGCACCAGCTATGCCTTGTGGTGCGCCAGGTCTTGTTTTTTCAGGAAGGAAAACCAGAAGGCTTATCAAAACCCTGTTAACCTCAGTTGCCATGCATAGCTAGTGTGCTGCTTTTCACCCAGTGGGTCATAACCTGCGTAGGCTTAATTTACATGATCACCTGAAAACAAATAAAAAGTTGCCGTGAGGGCAAAATATTATGGCTCTGACCCAACCGCATGCATGCCTTCTCCAAAACACAGTAATAGTGCTGATCAGCTGTTCATGAAGGAGCAAGGAGAACTAAACAGCACCTCTTCTTCCCTTCCCAAGTGTTACTGGTCTTTAAACAGGAGTCTTCGCACACAGCCCAACTGCTGGATTGAGGACATAAGCCACATGTCCGGCACTTGCTTGCACATGGTGTGCTTTGTCATACAACTAAGCATACATGCAGAGATCTGGAAGCATTGTTTTATTTAGTACTTCTATACTACACCTCTCATGAAATATCCTGATGCTGTACTGTAACATAAAAACCATGAAGAACCCATTAAAAGCAGGACAAAACCATCATTAAAATGACTAGCAAACCAAGAAAGTTTTACACAACTGCCTAGGCCTGTCAGCATGAAAATGTCTTCAAGAGATGCATGAAAATCAGAAGTGAGGATGTCTGCTAGAAGAGTGTTCCACAATATGGGATCAGCATCACTAAATGCCCAACACTAAATAGATGAGGTCACAATATGAGGGACAACTAACAGCGTTGTCTCGGTGATCTCAGGCTGGAATGCAAGGGCTCAGGTGGTCCTTAAAGTGCCCTGGACCCATGTTGTTCAGGCCTTTGTATAACAACGCAAGAGCCTTGAACCTGTCCCAGCAGATTGTTGGAGAAAGCCCCAAATTCACACGAACCTGGGGGCGGGGAACTGTGCAGGTCACATCTTGGGAAAATATCACTCTCCCTGATATAATAGGAAAGTTTCGGAGCGGGGTAAATTGGACTTGCAACAATACGAAAACATTTGCAGATCTGATAATTTCAGAGGAGTTACTGGCAAAGCTTTATTGCAAAGAAATCTGAGCACACATAGGTTGCTAGTTATTGACCAAGGTGGCAGAAATAGAGACATTCTCCCTCTCTCCCATATATATTTATATATGAAGTAACAAAGGAACAAAGGCAAGCAAAGATAACAGAAATAACTCCCGAGTTTTTCATAGCAAAAGGGGGGGGGGTACCCCAGGAAGTATTGTAAAACAGTAAGCACCTGGCATTTGTAAACGACGCCAATTATTATAAAATATTGATTTACCTTCAGGAAAATAAAGTACTTCTGAATATTGATGTTATTTGTTTGATAGATATGGCAGGCCCAGAGACTCTGCATTGGTAAAATGTAAGATTTATATCTTGTGCCATTGTCCAGAGCTGCTTTAGCATTGGTTATTGCAAGCTCAGCGCTTCTTAGGTTTCAGAAGGTACAGGGCTGATAATTAATCACAAACGCTGGTTTGTTCTTTTACATTGTATAAGAAAAACAAGACTAAGCGCTGCGCCTGCTGCCATAAAAAAAGAAAGAAGAATTATGTTGCCGTTAGATCATCATGATTAAAACAACTCTGGGCAGCTGAGAAGTTGCAGCTTTACTGAACAACTGAGGTCGTTTTCATGCATTATGCATTCTAGATGTACACCTAATATTTTAAAGCGTAGCCCTAAAAAAATATAAAGTGCAAATGTGTCAAAGAGGTGGTTGTAAATGCATGCATTGTAGGGTCAGAGAGCTGTGAGCAGGGAGGTTTTTAATGTATTGTGGTTCACTAGTCCACAGCAAATGTTTGAGATTTTATTGTGTTTTCATATTTTGCTGAAAGCTGCCCAGATTGGCTGGGACAACCCATTCACAGAATCAAAGAATTGTAGAGTTGGAAGGAATCCTGTGGATCATCTAGTCCAGGGGTAGTCAACCTTTTTATACCTACCGCCCACAAATGCATCTTTCTTGATGGTAAAATTTCCTTACCGCCCACCAGTGCTCGATGGAAGGAGGATTCAGCTTGTGCCGTAGAACCCCCTACCGCCCACCTAGAATCCTGAAACGTCCAATTGTGGGCTGTAGGGACCTGGCCAGGGGTAGGCAACCTAAGGCCTGTGGACTGGATGCGGCCCAATCGCCTTCTCAATCTGGCCCGCAGACGGTCCGGGAATCAGCGTGTTTTTGCATGAGTAGAATGTGTCCTTTTATTTAAAATGCCTCTCTGGGTTATTTGTGGGGCATAGGAATTTGTTCGTTTGCCTCCCCCCAAATATAGTCCAGACCACATGGTCTGAGGGACTGTGGACCAGCCCATGGCTGAAAAAGGTTGCTGACCCCTGGACCAGGCTGACAACCCCTGATCTAGTCCAACCCCTTGCAATGCCAGAATATGTAACTGCCCTGGGAAGGGGATTGAATTTGCAACCTTGGCATTTCAGCACCATGCCCTAACCAACTGAGCTATCCAGGCCAGATGATGATGATGATATTATTACAGTGGTACCTCGGGTTAAGTACTTAATTCGTTCCGGAGGTCTGTTCTTAACCTGAAACTGTTCTTACCCTGAAGCACCACTTTAGCTAATGGGACCTCCCGCTGCCACATGATTTCTGTTCTCATCCTGAAGCAAAGTTCTTAACCCGAGGTACTATTTCTGGGTTAGCGGAGTCTGTAACCTGAAGTGTATGTAACCCGAGGTACCACTGAAATATTATTATTATTATTATTATTATTATTAGCACATTTGAAACCCATTATTTCCCTCAAAGACCTCCGGGACTGGAGCTTACTCATCACAGAGTTATAATTCCTAGTAACCTTGAAACTAAAGTGGATCTATTGAAACATTTGTCATCCTTTGCTGAAGTGGAGGGAGAAAAATGGGGAGAGCTACTCCCCTGGATCAAATCACCCCTTTCTTTTATTATAAAATGTGTGACCAGCCACCCCTATTGTGCAGCCCTATTGAGAATATTTTTCATCTGTAAAACGCCTTGGGTGCCTTTCAAGGAACAAGGCAGAGTATAAATAAATATATACATGTAATATTTATCAATTATAAATACATAATCCCGAGAATCAATTCGACGCTTAATTTATGATGGACGTATATATTTTTATTCATGACTTTTAGAAATCGCTTGATTGCCGCGGGGGGGGGGGGGCAAACAACAACCTCAAAGCGGTATATAAAAAATGAAGCGTGTGTTTCTGCGGGGAGGGGGGAATAAGAACACGAGGAGCACACAAAAATGGCTTCTCTGGCTCACAACAAGGGGGGAAAAATCAGATTAGCGTCTCGTCTGGCCAATGGCGGCGGCCGCGGTGTCCAGCAGGAGGCGGGGCAATCTATTAACCCGCCCCTCACTATGAAAAGCCTGGCAGCCTTTCTCAATCGGGGGGGGGGGTCATCAGACGTTGTTGAACTACAACTCCCATCACCCCTAGCTAGCAAGGTCAGAGCTGAGGGATGATGGGAGTTGTAGTCCAACAACGTCTGGGGAGCCACAGGTTGAGAACGGCGGCTTGCGCATGCGCTCTCTCGCGCTCTCTTCTCGTGGGGGCGGAGTCTAAGCCGGAGAGGCTGCTGAATCCTCTCGCTGGGAGGAGGGAGCGGCTCGACCCGGAAGCGGAAGTGGCCTCGATGGCGGCTCCCTTGGCAACGGGCGCCGCGAGGGAGCTTTGAGGAGGAGGAGAAGGAAGGGAGGGTCTTCGGCCAGGCCCGGAGGGATGGCGGAGAAGTTCGACTCCCTGGAGGAGCACCTGGAGAAGTTCGTGGAGAACATCCGGCAGCTGGGCATCATCGTCAGCGACTTCCAGCCCAGCAGCCAGGCGGGCCTCAACCAGAAGCTGTGAGTGCCCCCCCCTTCTCAGCCCCCTCCTCTCTCTGCGCCCCCAGAGCTACCTGCTCCGAAGGCTCGGGGGTGGCGAGAGCAGTATTGTGGGGAGCGGCTGTTTCCTTGTGCGCCATGATACCCTAGTGGGTTAATCGACTGTCGCTTTATTTGATATTAAGTTGTTGATTTTAATAATAATAATAATAATAATAATTACTTAATTTCATAATGAATGATTTTAGAGTGTTGTTTGTGCTGTACTTTTGTACTGTTTTATTGTTGTTAGCCGCCCTGAGCCTGGCTTCAGCTGGGGAGGGCGGGATATAAATAAAATTTATTAATAATAATAATAATAATAATAATAATTTATCTGTACCCCGCCCATCTGGCAGGGTTTCCCCAGCCAATCTGGGCGGCTTCCACAAAGACCAAAAATACACTAAGATGTCACACATTAAAAACTTCCCTGAACAGGGCTGCCTTCAGATGTCTTCTAAATGTCAGGTAGTTGTTTATCTCTTTGACATCTGATGGGAGGGCGTTCCACAGGGCGGGCGCCACTACCGAGAAGGCCCTCTGCCTGGTTCCCTGTGGCTTTGTTTCTTGCAATGAGGGAACCGCCAGAAGGCCCTCGGAGCTGGACCTCAGTGTCCGGGCAGAACGATGGGGGTGGAGATGCTCCTTCAGGTTTACTGGGCCGAGGCCGTTTAGGGCTTTAAAGGTCAACACCAACACTTTGAATTGTGCTTGGAAACGTACTGGTTGATTTCAAGTCATTTTCATGTATTGATTGTGGTTTACTCGTGTCAGGTTGCCAAAAGATGTGTGATCTTGTATATTTTTCCCCTCTGCACTTTGCCCTGCATGCGGTCATATAGAAAACGTAATCTGGTTAAGATTCTCTGTTTGTGGGATGCTCTTTCCCCCGGGTGGCTTGCCATGCGCCATTTTTGTGTATCCTCAGGTCCCAGGTGAAAACCTACCTCTTAACCCAAGCCTTTGGCTTCTTAATCTATGTATTTTTTATTATTACGTTTATATCCCACTTTTCCTCCCAGTAAAGGAGCTCAGGGTGTCCTGCACAGTCCCTCCCCATTTATTCTCACAAGAACCCTGTGAAGTTGGCTAGGCTGAGAGACTGTGACTGGCTCCACAAGCTTCATGGCCAAGTGGGAATTCGAACCCTAGTCTCCCGAGTCCTAGTTAGCACTCAGACGACTACATCACGCAGCCACTGTGGCCTTTTAGAAGTGGGTGGAATGTTTTTCAATGTATTCCCCCACTCCATTGGTCTTAATGTATCTATTGGGGTTTGTTTGTTTGTTTGTAAGTCACTTTGGGTGGCCTTGGGCAAGATAATGCAACGTCATTCCGTTTGTGTATAATCTTTTTGACATCGGTTTGGAGAGCGTATGCATGGGTATGTATTCCTGGATTTTGCTCCTACAGGAAGTAGCGATGGCCACTATCGTGGATGGCATGGTTTCAAAAGAGGATTAGACAGAATCATGTAGGAGAAAGAAATGTTCAGTTTCCACTGTTGGAGACTGCATGCCCCTGAATACCAGTTCTTGGAAGCTACAAATGTGAAATTACACACACATTCTGCTTTGTCAGCTTCCAATAGGTACTTGGTTGGCCATTATGAGAGAAGGATGCTGGACTACATGGGCTATTGGCCTGATTCTGCAGGCTCTTCTTGCATTCTTACTCCTGAAATTGTCTTTAATTAGACAGCTGGTAGTCAGAAGTCTATAAACATGGAGGTCCATTGCTGGTCATTGCTAATAGATGAAAGGTCTGTATGCATATTCTTTTGAAAAGCCACCTCCTCTATGGATTTAGAGTAGGGAGGGATTGAGATCTGCCAGTATTTGGTTTTCCAGGTTGTTCTTTTTATTTTTGAGAATGCTCTTTTTGTGTCTTTTAAAAATTACTTATAGGAATACAGACTAGTGTGACTATTGTTGTGACTATTGTCTTAGTAGTTCTGGGAATGAATAAACCTATGTTTCCTTCTCCTAGGAATTTTATGGTTACAGGCTTGCAAGATGTTGACAAGTGCCGGCAGCAGCTTCATGATATTAGTGTGCCTTTGGAAGTCTTCGAGTAAGTGTTTAACTTCACATGGTTACAGGCAATACTTATCTCCAAAGCCTTGGGAAAAGCATCTCGGTCTTTTTCATCTTAATGATTTTGATGAGCAGGGCTAGAAAACAAACTTCTGTACTCTATAGAGCATAGAAGTAGTACTAAAGAGTGGTACTAAACTCTCTTCTGGTACTAAACGCTTCTGGTCTTTAAGAAGCATCTTGCAGAATATTACTTCACACCTTTTCTCAGTTTTTCTCCTCTCAGGTATATTTCTGGGAATAGTTTGGCTTTCAACGTCTGTTTAAAAAGGCAGTTCTTGTATGTTGATGCTAACTGAGCTAGGTGTCGTAGTGCTTCTTAAATTAGTCTGTATGTTCAGTATTGATGTAAAAATGTTAGCAACATGTTCTTAGTTGCATATCTAATACATAATCTAGTGTGTCTTGTTTTAGAAAGTGTTGTGAATAGATGATCTATATGTCTGTTTTACACTGTATGGAAACCCATCTATCAAACCTCACATACTATTTATTTCCTCAGATATATAGATCAAGGCCGTAATCCCCAACTTTATACTAAAGAGTGTTTGGAAAGGGCTCTTGCTAAAAATGAACAGGTGAAGGGCAAAATTGACACCATGAAGGTAAGATAAAGGTGTTTCTCAAATAACATGTATTCACTAATAGATAAATAGTCTCACTAAGATGAAACACAAAATACATAGCAAAGTTATTGGACTTGATAGGCTTTGCCTGTATATTGGCAGTCTTCACCGATTATATCTGAAGGATCAAATTCTGTAACAAGAATTCAAAGTGTATTTAGAAATGAAGAATGGTCTGCAAATTGCAACTGATTGATAGTACCTAGAGTTTTCACAATCTGAGAGTGTTTCTAGATCTAGTTTTATCATTTGAGGTTAACTGGTCCAGGCTTGGACCATCTGAAGTAACTGCAGCAGCTGTGACCTTTGCTGGACAGGGATCTTCTCTGCCACTCCTACCTATACTCCGGTAATTTCCTGGATTGCATTGAATCATGGAATCATAGAGTTGGAAGAGACCACAAGGTCCATCGAGTCCAACCCCCTGCCAAGCAGGAAACACCATCAGAGCACTCCTGACATATGGTTGTCAAGCCTCTGCTTAAAGACCTCCAAAGAAGGAGACTCCACCACACTCCTTGGCAGCAAATTCCACTGTCAAACAGCTCTTACTGTCAGGAAGTTCTTCCTAATGTTTAGGTGGAATCTTCTTTCTTGTAGTTTGGATCCATTGCTCCGTGTCCGCTTCTCTGGAGCAGCAGAAAGCAACCTTTCTCCCTCCTCTATGTGACATCCTTTTATATATTTGAACATGGCTATCATATCCCCCCTTAACCTCCTCTTCTCCAGGCTAAACATGCCCAGCTCCCTTAGCCGTTCCTCATAAGGCATCGTTTCCAGGCCTTTGACCATTTTGGTTGCCCTCCTCTGGACACGTTCCAGTTTTTCATTGTCCTTCTTGAACTGTGGTACCCAGAACTGGACACAGTAATTGATATGATGCAAGGTTACCTTTTGAAAACGATTCAGAGCTGCAGTTCAAAGTATAGCTCCCAGCCAATAACTGGGGCCAGTCAGTTGGGCAGTTTGTGCTCCCCGAGGTAGCCCTGACATCTGAAGGAAGGCATGTGATGTGTGGCATATTGCTTATGAAGTGTAGTTATCTGCCGCTAGGAAGGCTCCCTTGGGCCTACATTGTCTTTTCGTTACTAGGCAATTTTTAAAATATGCTAAGTCTTTAATCTTTGGTTCATTATTTTAATCTTGCTGTTAACTTGATTTTTATTTTATAAGCTACTCAAGTGGGGTGTGTGACAATGCAGTGTAGTATATCAGTCTGAAAAAGCTTTCCAAAGACTAAGTTAAAATATTAATTCGGCACTAGATGAAATGAATCGTGTGACTAGTTTTTATTGTATTTATTTCATAAATTTGTATGGTGCCCTACATTTGTATATCTCAGGGCAGTTTACAACATAAAAATACAAGATAAAAACACAAAATTCATAATAAAAACAAGAACAAAACTAAAATGATAGTCCCCCTCCCCACCTCCTCCCAAAACAAGTTTAAAAGGGTATCAGATGTTAATCAGCCAAATGGCTTGTTGAAGAGGAACAATTTCACCTGGCTCCTAGGGGTGTATACAGTGGCGTAGCGTGGGGGGTGCAGGGGGGCCCGGGCGCAACATCTGGGGGGGGGGCGCTCGCACTCGCAGCTCTCTGCCCCTACCTGGCTCACTCACTCTCTCTCACTGCAGTCCTGGCTGCGCGAATCCGATCCGAGCCGCCGGATCGCCGCCCACTGTGGAGGGGAGGGTGCCAGGCGTGCGGTGCGGTGCGGAGAGAGAGCGAGGGACTATCTGGGGGAGGGACAGTGCAGCGGGGGGGGGGGCGCAAATTACTTGCCTTGCCCCGGGTGCTGACAACCCACACTACGCCACTGGGTGTATATAATGTAGGCACCAGCCTTCCATTTGCCTTAGGGATCTCTGACATTTCCCTTCAAGAAGGCGCTCCCTGGGCTACAGTGGCAAACTGCTTTGGAAACTGAATGGAGTTCTCAAAGGACTTTGTTAACCTCCTTGGGTGCAAGCTGAAACCTTCTGTTTACAAGACGTTATAAGCACCACTGTGTGGTTACAGAGTGGGGTGGGGTCTTCATGTACATTCACCAGGTGTGTAGAGTGCATTTGTGCCTGAGATACTATAAAGTAGGTCAGTAGTAGCTTGATCAAGTCTTTACTTACTTCCTGTAAAATAAAACTGCTAGCACATGGTGGTCTTGGTTGTTGGTACTGCTGCTATTACTATCTCCCTCCTACCCTCAGTGCTAATAAAAGGCCCAGTTTCCCTGCTTGACACTTTTTCTTTTTCTTCTTAGAAATTCAAAAGCCTATTGATTCAAGAGCTGACTAAAGTCTTCCCAGAGGACATGGCCAAGTACAAAGCTATTCGGGGTGAAGATTCATCTCCTTAATTACATTCTGTATTGTACTGTGTTCTTCTCCAGACACCGCTGATAGGTTATTGTGGCAATATTTGACATAACCAGAGGACTGAAAGTGCTGTATCCACAGAAGCATTGATTAAATGTTTTGTTTCTTGGAAAAGATGCAAGCTGATTCTCCAGTACAACATCTGAAGTCATTCAGGTTTCTAAGGACTTCAGTAAGAAGCCAACAACTGTGAAACAGTCTTTAAGGGGACTTCCGGCTCATATGTGAACTCAAGCCTATCAACATTGCTTTTTGTAAGATCCCATTTTGAATTACTTAGCATATATCTTTCTTATATAAAGTGGGGTCAGGCAGCTAGATGTCTGCTGTTGAATCTCTGCCACCTACCAAGTGGAGAAGCAGAATAGTCACTGTAATCTCTCTTCCTGGGTAATTAATAGGTTTGTCCATACTTTTTCATTATACCTTGGTCTGCAGGAAGAGTAGAATGATTCTATGATGCTATATGAAAGAATAAACAAGAACATTTGCAATGTTGTGCATGTGCAGTTGATATATTCTTTATAACCTGCTCGGTTTTGTATGGTTAATGCAAAAACCAAGCTTCTGATATTGAATTAGGTTGTAGCCTTGCTGGATTAAATTTGTATAGTAAAGTTGTTTATTTCCCCCCGCCTCCAAACTTCCATACGGTCTCTTGGGCTTTTTGCACGGTAGATGAGAAATGTCAATCTACATTTTAATCATCAAAGGTATTTACATGCTATACCTTGTGGGCGGCATCTAATTCATATCCATCTGCTGCTGGAAGGCATCAGTCAGTGTAATGGAGGAGGTAGTTTGTGGGGGTGGTGGAGGGATACACCCTTGCTAAGACATGGCAGCTATAAACTAGCTCATCCTTGTATCTTCATTACTCTGCAACTGTAGCAGTCAGTGCTGATTTGCATAGCTATCAAATGTACTGTATATGAAAAGGTCTAATCCCTTTTCTAATGAAGGTGGGGGAGGGATAGATGCTTGACAATCTATGCATTGGATAAAGTGCCTGGTTTTGGTGGAGGTGGTTAATACCATTCATACAAACCATTTTTTACTAGTTCCTTTGTCCAGTTGTTCAAGGCCTCAGAGAGAAAGGTGGAGCTTCACTGCCTGATTGCCTATAGGCAATCCTCACACAATGTTGGTAACCAGGCAAGCACTCTTAAATAGTGGAAATAAGCTCTTCATCTATATGATTAATCAGTTATAATAGAGAGTCTGAAGCAAAGTATTGACTTGCTGTTTGTCATACTGCTCTGTGAAAATAGTTCTGGGGCTGTTCAAATTATCTGCATTTGTACCCATGTCCTGTATTATGTGGGGCAGACCCCACACAGCTCCCCATTACTTCCATCCCATATAGATTCTAGTCTTTCCTCCCACACCCTGATACAATTCTTAGTAATTTCTATGCTGTTCCTCTTCCATTTTCTCCCTTCTCACCCTACCTTCACCAGAAATTGTAGATCTCTTATCTCTTTTCCCTGCCCCCTGCCCTACCCAAACTGTGTGTTAAAATGTGGGGATCAGCTTGTTGTGAAACAGCAGAGTGCCATTTTTCCTGAACAAGTTAACATCAGCAATTTTAATAATCACTGTAATTGTCAGTGTGTTCAGGACTAGTGCCAGCTTGGGAGTGGCAGAGCTTGGCATGTTGCCATGATTGGCCCCTGCCTGGTACTAATGCCCATCAGAGCCCCCATCCAGGGCACTGCTACTGCCGCCTCAATTCACACAACCCCCTTCTTCACAGATGTGCTTATTGGCAGTGGTGCTTATTATGGGAGCCAGTGAGCACTGACTTGGTTCCCTTATTTGATGGGCAGCTGCCATGTTACGTTTCCTGAGATGTGATGTCTAATATGATGCCTGCTTTCCATAGAAGAGAGCAACGGCAGTGCTTGACTCCCATAAAAGATTTATCTCTGACAAATGCAGAAAGGAAGTTATATTCAAAGTGTGTTATGCTATGTTAATGTAATATTTTAATTTGAAGGGGAAAAATACACCCTCATTAACAACCGCTGCAAGAGGTTATTGAAATCCACACGAGGGCTAGTGAACCTCTGGGGTGCAGAGGAGCAAAGAAGATTTCCTGACACAATTTTTTAGGTCTCTTCAGCACTGGCTGAAGAGACCTGTTCATTCAACCAGTTTCTCCCCCTTAAATCAACAACAGCAACAACTCCTCACTTTTCACAGCTCAGGCCTCTCAGTTTTAAACTGTGTTTTAACTTTTCATTTTTAAAGGTAAAGGTACCCCTGCCCGTACGGGCCAGTCTTGACAGACTCTAGGGTTGTGCGCCCATCTCACTCAAGAGGCCGGGGGCCAGCGCTGTCCGGAGACACTTCCGGGTCACGTGGCCAGCGTGACATTGCTGCTCTGGCGAGCCAGAGCCGCACACGGAACGCCGTTTACCTTCCCGCTAGTAAGCGGTCTCTATTTATCTACTTGCCCCCGGGGGTGCTTTCGAACTGCTAGGTTGGGAGGCGCTGGGACCGAGCAACGGGAGCGCACCCCGCCGCAGGGATTCAAACTGCCGACCTTTCGATCGGCAAGTCCTAGGCGCTGAGGCTTTTACCCACAGCACCACCCGCGTTTCATTTTTAAAAATGTGTTAATCCAGTGGTGTTTGTTTTACAGAGAACTCTTGTTTATGGGATGACTAGATAAATGCCCCAAATAAATTGATATGTAGGGAGCTTCCATGAATTAGACATACACACTCTTTCCCCCTAGGTGCGTCAATATTCCTGTCATATTATTATTTTTTCTTAGAAGGTCTCTCAAAGGCTTGAAGCCTGGCGAACCATTCTGTGACTTGAACGGTCTTTGTTTGCCTGAGTCTCCTCTGACATGCCCCTTTGTTAGCCTGGCCAGAGTCCCCTTCTCCCCTCTTCCTTCTGTCAATATTGTTGCAGTTAATGTCTCATCCCAGCTTTCCTTCTTTGTAAAGAAGCGAGCAAAGGAGATATTGAGCAGCTCAGCCTTCTGTGTGCTGTTTGTCAGTACAATTTGTCCTTGAATTGAACTCCATTTCCTGGGTACCGTTTTGTCTGGTAGCTTTCAGGTCCTTTGTAAGATTTCTGCAGCAACCACACCAGTCTCTGGGTTTTCCTGCCATTGTGTTACATAGGCTTGGCCCATGATGATATTGGGCTGTAACGATGCTGCTTATACCTACTTTAATAGTGAGGAAATTCTTTTTCACCCATTACTTGGGTGATCCTATCTCTCCCCCGGCCTGTCCCCCAAAATTAGGACATGGTTTAACTTATTCTGAGCCTATTTAAATATCTCTCTCTCTCTCTCTCTCTCTCTCTCTCTCTCTCACACACACACACACACACACCCCTCTTTGAAGGTCATAGACTGCCAAAATGTCTCCCTGATCCAGATATGTCAAGTGAGAGCTTTCACATGCCCAGGAAAAAAATCTGAGGCTATGAGAGTGCTTGACCTCACATTTGAAATATGGTCCCGTTCACACTTAAAGCCAAATCTGCTGAACTTGCACTTTCCTAAACAGTATAAGAACCGAAATGTAGCCATTCTTTGAAATTTGCATTCATCAAGATTTAGATATGCGGTTCTCCAACCAAACGATATTTACAGAAACGCATTGTATTAGGGGAGGTTGCTGGCGGCTGCATACAAAAATGTGTTTGTTAAGAGAAGTTCGCACTAAAATGCTAGTGAATTTTCATTAGGGCTTTTTGGGGGTGGGCGGAAATTGCTGCAGAAATACGAAGAACTGTATTTAAGACTGGAGAGAGGGGAATGCAGAACTGAGGGAACTGAAATTGAGAGACACATCCATCCCTATTTGAGGAAAAGAGTATTTTCCATCCCTCTAGCCATTTTCTGTGTGTACTTCTTTAAGATTCTCTCCACACACACCCAATCTGATAGAACAGGTCTTAAAGTGGCAGCAACCAGGCAAACCATATGGGAGCAGGAAGAGTCTATTGCTGGGCTGTGTACTGATTCTATGACATCCTAACTGAAGCTGCCTATGGCCTTGTTTCTCCTACTCTGCTGGTTCCGGATAGTCCTCAAGTCACAGATCAGTGAGTAATAGAATCGGGGCAGATGGCATATTGCAAACAATCACCATGGTTCAAAACCTGATCCAGTTAATCTCTCTCAGTAGCCTCCCACCCCTCCCATGTTGATTTAGTGTTATGCCATTAACTCAGCCATGGGGGAAGGTGCCATCTGGAGGAACCTTGAGTCACTCTGCTGAGGCACCTTGGCTGGTGGGGGACAATTAACATGGATGACTCAGCGCCAGCAGTCCGAGTTCAGAAGAGTTTCTCTTGGATAACACCCGCTTGGCAGGAACTCTGTGGCCTCTTGTCTGTGACATGCTCAAGACCAGTGGCGTAGCGTGGGGGGTGCAGGGGGGGCCGGCCGCACCGGGCGCAACATCTGGGGGTTAGGGGGCGCAAATCCACAGGTTAGGGGGCGCAAATTACTTGCCTTGCCCCGGGTGCTGACAACCCACGCTACGCCACTGCTCAAGACGGCACATATTGTGCATCTTACTGACATGTAAATATGCAACCCTGCCTAGGAGCTAAAATTCAGGTGATTACATATGTTTTGCTCTATAAGACTCACTTTTTCTCTCCTAAAAAGTAAGGGGAAATGTGTGTGCATCTTATGGAGTGAATGCAGGCTGTGCAGCTAACCCAGAAGCCAGAAAAGCAAGAGGGATCACTGCTTTCGCTGCGCAGCGATCCCTCTTCTTGTTCTGGCTTCTGAGATTCAGAATATTTTTTTTCTTGTTTTCCTCCTCCAAAAACTAGGTGCGTCTTATGGTCTGGTGCGTCTTGTAGAGCGAAAAATACGGTGATCTTCACAAACCTTGGACCACCAATTTAGAAGCAACTCTCCCTGCTTTCCCAAAGCTCATGTCTGCATTTAATAAAAAGGCTTCCTCACTTTTTCTCATCCAAACCCAATTTTTCCCTTGCACATTCCGATGAACCCCTAACAGACAGATTAACCGCAGATAAGAGTAACGCAGGAATCGCTGTACAGTGTGAATGGTTTTATTTTTCACTTTATTGAGGCAAAAATAACAGGTCGCACAGTCAAATAGAAACAATTCTGCAGCCATGTAAAACTTCTCATAAACTAAGCTGTCAGGAAGATCTGTCAGGGAGCACCAATTTCTCTTAAGAAAATAGCAGAGATGGAATTGTAATAGAATGCTAACATTTCATGATGACAGAAGAAATTATACAGGGAGTTGAGTCCAGAAGAACAGTCCAAGATTGCCCCAGTGGTTCCCACCTTTACGTTGTCAGGAAACTCAAGTGTATTTTGATAGCTTCATTTGTAAACGTAGAACATATCAAACACCAACATTCCATAATGGTAGGATGGATTATGCTAAACCGATGGGAGATTGAACAGGAAGGGCTACTCAACCCAGGTACTTCCCACCTTTTCAAAATACCAGGAAATCCAAATGTCTTTCAAACGTAACTTTTGTACATAAAAGTATCTCCAAGTATT
This sequence comes from Podarcis tiliguerta, assembly GCF_965153285.1. Lineage (NCBI taxonomy): Eukaryota > Metazoa > Chordata > Lepidosauria > Squamata > Lacertidae > Podarcis > Podarcis tiliguerta. The sequence continues at coordinate 81,534,984 of NC_139540.1, read as the reverse complement.
GTCTTTTCTAGACTAAGTGATCAGACCTGTTTTTGAATGTTCTTAGGTATGTTCCATTGTAAATGGAGGTAATTAATTGGTTTAAGACTTTTACATGTCTTAAAGAGGCAGGGGTGTGAAAAGTATAAAAAGTGTATGTTTGTATCACGGAGCTGCCTTCCTTTTCCTGCAACACTGGTCTTGTTAGCAGACAATGAAAGTTCTTTATTAAGGGGCTTTTTAGCATCATGGGTGTAGCCAAGGGGGAACAGGGGGAAGCCGCCCCCCCTAAATCAATCAAAATCAATACAAATCTGAGGTTCTGCCCCCCCCAACAAAAGCCTGGCTAGGCCCATGTTTAGCGTGGTCTTCTGTATAGTTCAGGTAAATTTCTCACCCAAGAACAAGCTAATTTTTCAACTACACTCAAGTTTGGTGAATTTTTTCAGGGGGGCGGGGAGTTGTAGGTTTCAGAAACTTGGTGTATGCTGAGGCTGGCAAGGAATTTTTAGGAAGAGGAGGAGGAGAAGGAGGAAGAAGAAGAAGAAGAAGAAGAAGACGACGACAGCCACCTCATTAAATACAGACCTTCCAAGTATTCCTATTTTCCAGGGATAGTTCCAGATTTACAGAAACAGTCTTGGTTTCTAATTTGATATCGGAATGTCCCGCTTTCTCTTAAGACGTCCCTATCTTCATCAGAGAAATGTCAGAATGCATGGAGTTATATGACCCCCAAGTCAAAAAGATAAATAACTATAAAACCTGCTGCTAACAGAGCTTCAATGAGTGAGGGTCTCGTGGCCACAGCTAGTTGATCTTCAGGGACAATTCTTGCAGATCCTTGTTTTGGTCCCCATCTCCTACCAAAGGAAGTGGATGGGTGTGAGACTTCTGTTGCAACAGAATATTAAAGACCTGCCTTGCTTTCACTGGTTCCTGCCTCATCTCATTCATCTCTGACCAATGACAGACTTGGTGGAATCTGACTCACATAAAAGGGAGTTACTTTGTTATATATTCTGGTAACACCTTCCTGCTGGAAAGGGGAAAAATTGGGCCATGCCTCAGTTGGCCTGCTGGTGTGTGCCTAACCATGCAGACACTGAGTATATGTACATATGGGCTTAATATAGCTTTATTGGAGTTTACTTGAGTATTAGGGACGCGGGTGGAGCTGTGGTCTAAACCACAGAGCCTAGGACTTGCCGATCGGAAGGTTGGCAGTTCAAATCCCCGCGATGGGGTGAGCTCCCGTTGCCCGGTCCCTGCTCCTGCCCACCTAGCAGTTTGAAAGCACATCAAAGTGCAAGTAGATAAATAGGTACCACTCTGGCGGGAAGGTAAACGGCGTTGTTTCCGTGTGCTGCTGTGGTTTGCCAGAAGCGGCTTAGACATGCTGGCCACATGACCCGGAAGCTGTCTGCGGACAAATGCTATAGAGTGAGATGAGCATGCAACCCCAGAGTTATCCGCAACTGGACCTAATGGTCAGGGGTACCTTTACCTTTTTTTTTTTTACTTGTGTATTTAGTTTATTTTTCATGTTTGATGGCTTTGTAGCTATTGCTTTTGAGTGATTCACAATAATAAAAACACAACAAACCACAGTGATTTAAAACAATCTTCAGCAAATAATCCTGCAAACGACGCCAACAACCTTCGCAAACAACAACAAAGAGTAGCAGTTTTACTGTTCCAGAAATACAACAAATGCTCTCCGGAAAGAAGAGGTTTTGCCTGCCTTCTGTAAACAGGAGAGGTGGGTGGACTGAGCCAGAGGAGTTCTTTAACTGCAGTGTCATCACTGATAATTGCTAGGAGACAAACAGCCTGGAGCCAGGCATTTTGTGGCGAAGGGGCCTAGGCTGGGGTTGGAAAATCAGCACTGGACAAATGGAACCTAAATATAGATAGTCTGATACGCTTCAAATTCATTTAACTACAATATACGTTACTTACAGCTTAATAGAACTAAATTGCTGGTGCTTATCAAATGGCTTTGCATTTGTTTGCGAGAATACACAATGGCTAGGACACTGAAAGGTGGGTGTAGGAGGTTTAATTCTTGCTAAGCGACTGCACAGAATTCTCACTCTGTGCTTCCCCCTGGATCTCCTCTAGTAAGACTGGGGATGCTGGAATCTGGTTACCAGATTGTTTTTAATGAATCTGGGGACCCCCCCTTTTTTTTTTTGAAGCTGAGTAGCAACAAGGAGTTAGTAGTGGGGATGGTGAGGCAAAAGACCCCCTGGGCCCAAGCACACATGAATATTGTATAAAGGTGCAAAGCCTTTCTTTCGCACCCTGTGAAACATAAATGCGTAGAGTTTTTTAAAAACTGGGCAACGGCGCACTGCCCGCCCGTGACTCTTGAGCCTTCCCTGATCCCCTGCCCCCTTCTCCCTTTGTTTTGACAAATCGGGGGAGGCTCAGAAGTCGTGGACGGGCGGATGTTGCCCAGGAGGGGTGCAGGGCACACGGTTTCTCTGCCAGGCAAGGTGCAAAGCCCTTCTTTCGCACCCTGTGAAACATAAATGAGCAGAGTTTTTTTTAAAACTGGGCAACGGCCACCCACCCGTGACTCCTGCGCCTCCCCTGATCAGTCAAAACAAAGGGGAAAGCGGGCAGGAGATCTGTACCGCTGGACGTCCCCAGTTCCCCTTCGGCAGCAGTGGCAGTCAGGAGCCCGGAGCCCGGCCTGGTACAGTGGTGTAGCGTGGGTTGTCAGCACCCGGGGCAAGGCAAGTAATTTGCGCCCCCTAACCTGGGGCAAGGCAAGTAATTTGTGCTCCCCCCCGCTGCACTGTCCCTTCCCCAGATAGTCCCTCGCTCTCTCTCCGCACCGCACCGCATGCCTGGCACCCTCCCCTCCACAGTGGGCGGCGACCCGGCGGCTCGGATCGGATTCGCACAGCCAGCAGTGCAGTGAGAGAGAGTGAGTGAGTCAGGTAGGGGCAGAGAGCTGCGAGTGCGAGCGCGCCCCCCCAGATGTTGTGCTACGCCACTGGCCTGGTAGCGCAGTGGGCTCTGGCTGGCTTCAGGAGGTGCTCGCTGCCGTGGTGCCCGCCATTTTTCCTCGCCGGAAGTCCCCATATGATGTGTTGCACACAAGACACATCATATGGGGACTTCCAGCGAGGAAAAATGGCGGGCATCACGGCAGCAAGCAGCTCCTGAAGCCATCCAGAGCCAACTGCGCTACCAGGCTGGCTCTGGGCTGCTGAGGCTGCCGCTGCCACGTTTCCCGGGACAGATTTGCAAATCTGGGGACATTCCGGGGACGGAATTTGTCCAGGGACAGATTTGCAAATCCGGGGACTGTCCCCAGGAACTGGGAATGTCTGGTAATCCTTTGCTGGAGGAACCAGACCATTGCAAATCTTGATACAAACTGACTTGATCCTATCCCATACTGGTCCAAGAGGTGTAGAATCATAGAATCATAGAATCATGGAGTTGGAAGAGACCACAAGGGCCATCGAGTCCAACCCCCTGCCAAGCAGGAACCACCATCAGAGCACTCCTGACATATGGTTGTCAAGCCTCTGCTTAAAGACCTCCAAAGAAGGAGACTCCACCACAGTCCTTTGCAGCAAATTCCACTGTCGAACAGCTCTTACTGTCAGGAAGTCCTAATGTTTAGGTGGAATCTTCTTTCTTGTAGTTTGGATCCATTGTTCCATGTCCGCTTCTCTGGAGCAGCAGAAAACAACCTTTCTCCCTCCTCTATGTGACATCCTTTTATATATTTGAACATGGCTATCATATCACCCCTTAACCTAACTATTGGCTTAACTATTGGCTGGATCTGGGACTTCTGTGAGCTGTGCAAGGCAGCTCTCGACAGCTAAAAAAACAGCTCAGCGGCAGAGCATGCAGAAGGTCTCAGGTTCAGTCCATGGCATCACCAGACAGGACTGGGGGCAAGTCCATCCTGAAACCCGAAAAGCCACTGCCAGTCAGAGTGGATGATATTTGTCTAGATAAGACACCGGTGGCGCTGTGGTCCAAACCACTCAGCCTCTTGGGCTTGCCGACCAGAAGGTTGGCGGTTCGAATCTGCATGATGGGGTGAGCTCCCATTGGTCTGTCCCAGCTTCTACTAACCTAGCAGTTTGAAAGCATGCCAGTGCAAGTAGATAAACTGGTACCACTCCAGCGGGAAGGTAAACAGCGTTTCCGTGTGCTCTGGTTTCTGTCACGGTGTCCTGTTGCGCCAGAAGCGGTTTAGTCAATGCTGGCCAGGTGACACGAGAAAGCTGTCAGTGGACAAACGCTGTCAACATGCATTCAAGTTTGGGCTTTCTTTTTTAAAGGCAAATAAATGTGGAAACTCGTGTCTCCACTCTGGGGGTGAAACTGACAAGGCCTGGCAATAAGTTGGTCTGTCCACTACTATGAGAGACTTCCTTGCTCTAAGAAGGAAGCTAAAGTTACAAAAGTTGGGTGCCTCCCCCTCTCTCATCGTATGGTTTATTTACCTGTTTACATCTTCAGTCTGTGGGGAGGGAGTCCAGATCTTACAGCATGGTCATCCCAACAGAAGTTTGTCCCCCACAGCAGTGCAGCCAGCCTTCAGCCAGCCTGCCCAAGATGGATCCCAATCTTTCTTCTTCCTTCTTCTTCCCAGAACACCCTGCTAAACCCTCTCTTTTCCTGTCACCTCACACCCAGTTACCCTGGCAACCTGCCAAACCCACAGTCCCTGTTCGCACCTCAGGGCAAGGGGGAAGGACAGGGTTTTTTTTGCATCTCAGGCTCTCAGTGGCCTGTATTGTTTCTTAATGGCCCAAGCTTGGCCAGGTCGTTTTGTGTAGCAGTTTGTATTTCCCAAATAATCAAAATTCTACCATTTATTAATTTCTGGGGTGTTTTTTTGGGGGGGTGTTCCCCAAAATCTATATATAACACTAAGCATCCCCTGAAAAGGGATGCGGGTGGTGCTGTGGGTTAAACCACAGAGCCTAGGACTTGCCGATCAGAAGGTTGGTGGTTCGAATCCCCGTGACAGGGTGAGCTCCTGTTGTTCGGTCCCTGCTCCTGCCAACCTAGCAGTTCGAAAGCATGCCAAAGTGCAAGTAGATAAATAGGTACCGCTCCGGTGGGAAGGTAAACGGTGTTTCCGTGCGCTGCTCTGGTTCGCCATAAGCAGCTTAGTCATGCTGGCCACATGACCCGGAAGCTGTACGCTGGCTCCCTTGGCCAATAAAGTGAGATGAGTGCCGCAACCCCAGAGTCGGCCACGACTGGACCTAATGGTCAGGGGTCCCTTTACCTTTATCCCCCCCAAAAGCCATTACAGTGGTACTTTGGGTTACAGACGCTTCAGATTACAGACACTTCAGGTTACAGACTCCGCTAACCCAGAAATAGTACCTTGGGTTAAGAACTTTGCTTCAGGATGAGAACAGAAATCGTGCTCCGGCAGCGCGGCAGCAGCGGGAGGCCCCATTAGCTAAAGTGGCGCTTCAGGTTAAGAATTGTTTCAGGTTAAGAACGGACCTCCGGAATGAATTAAGTTCTTAACCCGAGGTACCACTGTATCTGCATCATGTGACTGCAGCTAGCTTTCTTTCTGCGTGTGTTCATTTTTGAGTGTCACTCTCCAAGTGTATTTGTGCTGTGTGCACCCACTTAATCTTTTAAGGTGCCAAAAACATAGTTTGTTTCCTACAATCATCATTTCTACCAGGCCACTGCATCATGCACCAGCTGCTGATTGGACAGAGGACGTGGGAAGGAGAGAGAATTCCTGACTATGATATTTTAGGGCTTCTGAATTTCAACAGAGTGATGCCTGCAAAGTCTTCCTGATCATGCTGAAACAGTACAGGCTGTAGCTGGCATCCCTGGGTGACGGCTCACGTGGCTCTGTCTCAGCAGAGAGCCTCACCCAGCCAAACGAAGGTGACATCTTTCTCTCTGGTGTTGTCTCTTCAAAGATATATTGATTCACGCTCTTGTGCCTTAAGACATTGAGGATGCAAGCCTATGCATAGTTTCTCGGGAGAAATTTCTTAGAATTAGCTTGTATGGGCCCTGGGCAAGCACAGTACAGTGGTACCTCGCAAGACGAATGCCTCGGAAGACGAAAAACTCGCAAGACGAAAGAGTTTTTCGTTTTCTGAGTTGCTTCGCAAGACGGATTTCCCTATGGGCTTGCTTCGCAAGACGAAACGTCTTGCGCCTTTTTTTTAAAACCGCCAATGCATTCCTATGGGAAACCATCAATACACAGTGGTGCTTCACAAGACGAAAAAATTCACAAGACGAAGAAACTCGCAGAACGAATTAATTTCGTCTTGCGAGGCACCACTGTAATATGTTTAGCTCAGTTGAAACTGAAAGCTGCAGTTCTGGGGCAACATTAAGAAGGGCAAGGTAGGAGATGGACAGAACTGTCCCATGGGTTGTAAACCACTGGGAAGACTTTTTAAAAAATCAACAGTGCTGCTCTTGTGCATTTAAATGCAAGATAACTTTTGAGCTGTCATTTCCAGTTCCCTCTTAGCACCAAGTGTCTGGGAAACAAAAGTAAAAATAATAATAAATAAATCACCAAACTTTGCCATCAACCTGCTGCATCAGATAATTTTGTTGATTTTTCTTGCACATTAAGAAAAGGAACAAATGCTGCGATTGTCGTATATTTAAAGAAACACAGATTATTTTAGCCCTACACATGAAGAGAACTTACTGTATACAGAAATAATGGTACGTGAAATGAATGAGTTTTAATTAATCTGTATTTTTTGCGATTTGCAGACCACAAGATTTGGTTTGGACCCCACTCTGGAAAGCAGACCAACTTAGTCTGAATGAATTTGAAGGCTTTCTGATTTAGCTCATGGTCCAAAGCCGAACCCTAATTCAGCAAAAGGGCTTATTGCCTTCCCTATGCATTATAATGGAGAAATTTTTAATGGACTTTTTTTTGTAGAAATGGGTGAAATTTACAGGCATGGCGATGGATAGAGCCTGCCAACTTGCAAATAGAACCATGTTTGTTTTTTGTTTTCTGGGTACCTTTTAAAATTGATTTGGTGACAAAGAACTAACAGGGGTTTACTTCTTCCAGTGGTTTTGTAAGTAACAGTTTTGTTATTAAAATGGCATTGAGGAAGAACCCCTAGGAGAGTAAAAGGTAAAGGTAAAGGTACCCCTGCCCGTACGGGCCAGTCTTGACAGACTCTAGGGTTGTGCGCCCATCTCACTCAAAGAGGCCGAGGGCCAGTGCTGTCCGAAGACACTTCCGGGTCACGTGGCCAGCGTGACATCGCTGCTCTGGCGAGCCAGAGCCGCACACGGAAACACCGTTTACCTTCCCGCTAGTAGGCGGTCCCTATTTATCTACTTGCACCCGGAGGTGCTTTCGAACTGCTAGGTTGGCAGGCGCTGGGACCGAGCAGCGGGAGCGCACCCCGCCACGGGGATTCGAACCGCCGACCTTTTGATCGGCAAGCCCTAGGTGCTGAGGCTTTAGCCCACAGCGCCACCCGCGTCCCTCCTAGGAGAGTAACCTGCTAAATTTCAGAAGGATGGGTGCTGGGACTAGCAAACTGATAAATGAAAAAACAGCTGCAGGCTTATGTTCTGTGGATGTGTGGGCACATGGCACAGAGGCAGAAATAGTTGTATATTCAGCGTTTTCCAAACAAGGGCTGCTAGCATAAAACTATCATAGAGGGCAGGACAGACAAGAGCAAGGTGATTTATTACTTCAGTGTCCCTTCCCCAAAGCATTTGTGATTGAAGATCCCTGTGAAATTTGTTCCTTCTGATTAGAAACTAGAGCTGTCCATCACCCTGGTATTTTCCTTATAGGACAAACCTGGGGAAGTATGTTTACATTTTTGCAGGCACTTTTCACATGTTTTTTTTTTTGTAAACACATAGATCTCAGAGATTTTGGCTTGGGCTCTTCAGAGAGATCCTTCTTCAGTTGGACAAACCCCAAATCTGTTTGATGTGACCCACATCATTTTGGGATTTGTCTGAAACAATTCTGATTCTATGATTCTATAGTGCTCTGATGGTGTTTCCTGCTTGGCAGGGGGTTGGACTCGATGGCCCTTGTGGTCTCTTCCAACTCTATGATTCTATGATTCTATAAATGCACAAGCCTAGAGTGAATGTAATAGTTTGAAAGGAAAAGCATACTTTTTAGTCTTCCTCACTTCTGAGTGGCGAGAGGTCCAGGGAGAAACACTACGTGGTTTATTTCCTTTTGAGTATGCTGAGATGGCAAGATTAACAGGGGAAGTTAGGAATCACGATGACCAAGTGAGAGTGGGATATATTTAGACAATATCTAAAAGAGCACTGTAAACACCTCAGATATTTGTCAGGCCTTGAATAACTCCTGCAATGTGACATAACATGAAAATAATGGGTAAATATAAACTAGAGATTATTCAATATGCAGTTAATACAGAAATGTAGAGGACCCATGCTGGGGTAGAGGGTAGCCTCAATACTTCATTATACAACTTTATTTCCCACACTTCAGTATTTCTTTTGTGTATATTTTTGATGGAGAAGGATAACGGTGATGTATTAAAAACCCCAATAATGATTAAAGAAAAGAAAATTGCAAAAATAATAATAAATCCTTTTGGATGTGAGAACACTGCAGAACTTTGGCGTGCTTCTTTTATTTATTAATGTACACGCAGGGCACAGTGAGGGCAAAGACTAAATGAGAAGAAAGAAAGAAATCAGCTGTTCCTGCTTCAGCTTTACATAGAGAGTAAACTGCAAGAATGGCTTAGGCCACAGATACATGCACATTGTTATGTACTGAAGTTCTCACCATGGGCCAGCAGCAGGATACTGTAGATAGTTCAGGTCCACATATGCAAATAAGGGATTGAAAGTGACGTTCAGTGATTGGATAGTTACAGAAAATGGTTACTGTTGCGTTCTAGTGGAGCTCTATATAAGCAGGCTGGCTGAACCCTTCAGTTCAGTTCTGTTCTGGCCTGTGAATAAACAAGAGCTGTTTGAAGAATCACTGTGTCATCTGATATGTTCACCCACAACTTAACACACATACCCTCTAAAAATTCTTCACCCTGTTTGCTGGCAGATTTTTTTATGGGGATGAACCCAATTCACCTTCTTTGTTTACACCCATTTAGCTTTTTGTTGTGGCTGCAACTGGCCACCGTAAGTCTGTCACAATTCCCCCACGGTCACTATGGGGTACTTACGTGAGAAGTGGCGACTGCCACACACCTGGTGGGGAATACCTGGAGATATTGTGCAAAGTGGCCTTTTTCTAGTAAGGAAGGTTGAGAGGCGGGAAAAGGGGTTTTGAAAAATTTCAGCTCAACTGTAGCTTAAGCTCTTCCAGCTTTTATTTCTCTCGAAAGCAAAATGGTTTGAGTTCTTCCTGCCACCCCGAAACCCCTAATAAGCATGGATCTCAGTCTACATTACCGCAGAACACATTTGCATTTCAATTCTAAGCCTGTTCATTCAGAAATAAGTCCCGCTGAGTTAAATGGGTCTTACTTTCTGCGCAGCAGAGGGGTTCTTATTTGGCCTGCAAGGCTGATTTCCTCAAGCTGTGCTGCCACACTTCCCACCCCCTATGTCAAGGTAGAGATGTGGCTGCAAAGGAACAGACGCATCTTTTGAAGTCCCATGCAGTTGGGATGCCGCAAGAGAGAGACACATAGGGTAGGGTAAGAATCATGTTTGCTTGGAAGGGTCTCCTCCTCCAAAGGGAGAGAGTGCTCTAGATGCTTAGGAGCACAATTCAAAGTGTTGGTGCTGACCTTTAAAGCCCTAAACGGCCTCAGTCCAGTATACCTGAAGGAGTCTCTCCACCTCCATTGTTCTGCCCGGACACTGAGGTCCAGCACCGAGGGCCTTCTGGCGGTTCCCTCGCTGCGAGAAGCCAAGCTACAGGGAACCAGGCAGAGGGCCTTCTCGGTAGTGGCACCCGCCCTGTGGAACGCCCTCCCACCAGATGTCAAAGAGAAAAATACCGTATTTTTTGCTCTATAAGACTCACTTTTTCCTCCTAAAAAGTAAGGGGAAATGTGTGTGTGTCTTATGGAGCGAATGCAGGCTGCGCAGCTATCCCAGAAGCCAGAACAGCAAGAGGGATTGCTGCTTTCACTGCGCAGCGATCCCTCTTGATGTTCTGGCTTCTGAGATTCAGAATATTTTTTTTCTTGTTTTCCTCCTCCAAAAACTAGGTGCGTCTTGTGGTCTGGTGCATCTTATAGAGCGAAAAATACGGTAACTACCAAACTTTTAGAAGACATTTGAAGGCAGCCCTGTTTAGGGAAGCTTTTAATGTTTAATAGGTTATTGCGTTTTAGTGTTTTATTGGAAGCCGCCCAGAGTGGCTGGGGAAACCTAGCCAGATGGGCGGGGTATAAATAATAAATTATTATTATTATTATTCTGCGTGTGGCACAGTGGTTGAAACCACTGAGCTTCTTGGGCTTGACAATCAGAAGGTTGGCGGTTCAAATCCCTGCAATGGGGTGAGCTCCGGTTGCTCGGTCCCAGCTCCTGCCCAGTTCAAAAGCACATCAAAGTACAAGTAGATAAATAGGTACCGCTCTGGCGGGAAAGTAAATAGCGTTTCTGTGTGCTCTGGTTTCCATCACAGTGTTCCATTGTGCCAGAAGGGGTTTAGTCGTGCTGGCCACATGACACGGAAGGCTGGCTGTGAACAAATACCGGCTCCCTCGGCCTGAAGCGAGATGAGCACTGCAACCCCATAGTCACCTTTGATTGGACTTAAACGTCAAGGAGTCCTTTACATTTACCTCTAGATGCTGCCGCATCAACAGGCTCACTTCCAAATCACTGGCAGCTTCCCAGCTGCCCTTTCCCATCTCTGGAGAAAGGCAGCGAGCCCATGCCAAACTGCTCATTGTCGATATTGACTGATGATAATAAAGGAAAAAGATTTATTGTTGTCACGAGCTTTTATAAACTGTGCCGTCATAAATCGGCTAGTCTTTAAGGTGTCACAGCCTCCCAGTTCTTTTTGGCTGCTTCTGGCAAGCTCGGCTACTGCATTGGAAATAAACGGAAAGCACCCTGAGTGGGCCCAAAGGATCTTTCATTCAAGTAAGCCCAGGAGTTGGGTGGGTGGGGTGAATTACTTGTATTTTTTTTTTTTATAATATTTTTATTAGGGTTTTTACATAAAAAGAAAAATACAAAAGTACAAAAATACAAAAAAACCAAAAACAACAACACAGAAGAAACGAATAAAAACAATTTCATTTTCATAATCTTCCTTGCGTTTACTTATTTCCCAGACTTCCCCACACCTCCCCTCACTGTATTCCAGTTCAAATGGGGTGAATTACTTGTAGGGACAAGGCTGGGCTTCCCCCCCCCCATCACCTCCACCACCTCCTGGTGCCACCTCCTCCTTCCCTTGAGGCTGGAATGGAACAGAATCCGGAAATACGAAAATGGTTCAGTGGTTCTTTTGAGTGTGGTAAGAAAGGGATTCCTTCTTTTTCATCTCCATCCTTCAGAGAGCTGGACTAAAGAGACTATGAGCCAGATCCAGACAAGTTGGAGATGGCCCACTGAGATCAGTGGAGCTTAAAATAGTCACAAGTGGCTCCTGAAGAACCTCTGCCTTTTTTCTTCCCCAAGTCAGAAATATTTGTCTGCTTCAGGTAATGTCCTAGAACTACAGGAATTCAGGAAGCAAGAGACCAAGAAACACCCTCCTCCCACCGAGGTTCTACCAGAAGACTTTAATTAATGAACCTCAGCTCAGGAAAATTGAAAATAAGAATACAGTAGTACCTCGGTTTACAAACTTAATCCGTTCCAGAAGTCCGTTCTTAAACCAAAACTGTTCTTAAACCGAGGTGCACTTTCCCTAATGAGGCCTCCCACAGCCGGTGCCCTTCCACCGTTCAGATTCCATTCTTAGACCAAGGTAAAGTTCTCAAACCAAGACACTATTTCTGGTTTTGTGGAGTTTGTAGACCAAATTGTTCTTAAACCGGACTGTTTTTAAACCGAGGTACCACTGTATAGCGGGACGCGGGTGGCGCTGTGGGTAAAAGCCTCAGCGCCTAGGGCTTGCCGATCGAAAGGTCGGTGGTTTGAATCCCCGCGATGGGGTGAGCTCCCGTTGTTCGGTCCCAGCGCCTGCCAACCTAGCAGTTCGAAAGCACTCCCAGGTGCAAGTAGATAAATAGGGACCACTTACTAGCGGGAAGGTAAATGGCGTTTCCGTGTGCGGCTTTGGCTCGCCAGAGCAGCGATGTCACGCTGGCCACGTGACCCGGAAGTGTCTCCGGACAGCGCTGGCCCTTGGCCTCTTTGAGTGAGATGGGAGCACAACCCTAGAGTCTGTCAAGACTGGCCCGTACGGGCAGGGGTACCTTTACCTTTACCTTTTACCACTGTATAGCAGTAAAGGGGTCCCTTTACCTTTACCACTGTATAAGGGCAAGAGCCAGCAGTCAGCCAGGTTGGGTACCTGTCAACAATGTCTAGGCAACACAATGACCATATACATATGTAATAGACAATCTTTATAGAATAGGTACCTGGCCTGGTTCTGCTGTCACTCACCACCCTCCCTGCTGGACCTCTGGGGTATTTCAGCCCTAGATGGGTGTCACTGCTGCTTTTGAATGGAAGCCAAGCTTGGCTCCTATCTGTGGTGGCTGCCTACCATTGTATAATTGCCCAAGATGCATTGTCCTTGAAGAGGGATCTACAAAATCTATTGCTGTATTGGAACAGTAGATCTATAAAATTAATATGGAGTAGATCTATAAAATTAATATGGAGAAACGCAGATGGGATCCAAACTTGGCTCCCATGGAAAAGCAAGAACAACACCCATCTATCCCTAAAATAAGCACCCAGGGACCTCCTGGCAAGTGTGGGGAGCAGTGGCACCAGTTGACAAGCCCTTGGGCTCTGTCTGACCTAGACAACCACTGGCGCAGTTTGAGAGAGACATGCATGTAGCCCATGGCTGCAAGAAAATGTGACCTTTAAGTTGAAAACATTTCCCTTACCCTGTGCCAGATAAAAATGGCGTAATTAACCTCAAGTGAACCCAGTTTTTTAATGATTCAACTCACAGCCCCTTATATTTGTTTTTCATCTTCTTTGCATGTGATTGGAACATACCCCCTCCCTTCCTTACCTTTTGTGAAATGTTGTGTCTGATTACATTTTTCTTATTTGACAATGAAGCTGATTGAAATCTGATTAGAGGTTTTCCGGGGTGTCTGAAGGGTGAAGGTTGCAATGGACCAACACAACTCCATGTAGATTTGGCTAGTGCTCCGTGTATACCTGCCTAGAGAAGAGCCGAGGGAAATCCTGCCGAAATTCAGCAGGGAGTTGTTGAAAAGCTGCCTTGGCTGAATTAAAGACACACTGAGTCACATGCATTGTTGCTCTGAATTTGGCCATCACTGCGAACGGGTGGCCAGGGAGCTGACAAACACATTAATATTTTGTAATGCTTGTGCGTTGTTTCCTGACGGGGCAATTCACCTGCAGGAGGAGAGTCGAAGATCATTGCTCCGCATGTTTGCGTCTGAAAAAAAAAAAAAGCCAATTTGCAGTTTGATCTTCGCGAAAGGGAGCACCTGGGAGCTGAGAGTTGCTAGCTTGTCTTAGCTGGAAACTGTGGTGCGGTCTGTACAAGTTGCCCGCTGGGGATTTGATACAGGCAGCGCTGTCTACTTCATAGCTGTCAACTTACAGATTTGAAAATAAGGGACCAGCAGCCTTGAAAATAAGGGACCAGCAGCCAAAATAAGGGACCTGCAGCCTCACCTGTTCCAGGCACTCCAGTCTTCCTGTCCTCCTGCAGTCTGGTCAAACTCATGCTGGTAGCTCCGAGAACACTGTCCAAACAACTTTGTAACCAGAGGTTCAACTGAATAGAATCTGAATCACATGCACCACCAGGCCTATGCAACCTCAACTTAAGATGGCTCCCCGGCCTGGCTTTGCACTGCAAAGTTTGTAGCAGCACGTGCAACAAAATGGCATCCAGCATTCAAAACCCTCCTCAGCTTGCATTAACTAGCCACACACAAGGCATGCAAGCTCCACCCCCCAGTCGTTCTTAGACTTCTTATTGGGTGAGCAACACAGCCAAGCAACACAGTTGGAGCCTCCCTCCTCCCTGGCCGGCAGGGAGGGAGGGAGAGGAGCTGCTTCCTTTGAAATTTAAGGGACATCATTTAAGGGACATTTAAGGGACATCCATCAATAAGGGACAGCAGCGGGACATGGCGCTGGAATAAGGGACTGTCCCTTCAAATACGGGACACTTGACAGCTATGCTACTTACAAGACTGCATTTGCCTCCACAGAGGCTCTGCTTATGAAACTGACAGTCTTCGAAAGATCCTGTAAGTTTCCAATGCTCCCTGTTCCAAAGAAAACCAAGCTCTTGTCTGCAGTGGAGTTTAATGTGGATTTGAAGCTGATTCCTTTTTTCATCCTTTGCAGCATCATCACCAGGTTCTCCTCTTCCAAGTGGCAGCCTGCACTTCCCCTCCTCTATTCAGATTTCCTAGATCTGCAGATAATCCAATAAGAGAAGGAGCAAGAGGTTTCCTGGAACAGCAGCCTCTGCTTGCAAAGCTCTGTGTCACTCTGCCTCTCGCTGTGTGTTTAAGGCATCTCTTGGCTTATTTCCACCTCCAGAATGGGGGGAGGCTGCAGAGGAGAGCTTCTGACATTTAGGGTTCTGTCGCTGAAGGGTGGTATACAAATTTAATAAATAATAATCCTTTGCCCATCCCATGGCATTAAAACATCATAAGCTTCATATACTGGAGCTCTCAGGGGGCTGAGGGGTTATGTCAGGGGTACGCAAACTAAGGCCCGTGGGCTGGATGCGGCCCAATCGCCTTCTCAATCTGGCCCGCAGACGGTCCAGGAATCAGTGCGTTTTCACATGAGTAGAATGTGCCCTTTTATTTAAAACACATCTCTGGGTTATTTGTGGGACCTGCCTGGTGTTTTTACATGAGTAGAATGTGTGCATTTATTTAAAATGCATCTCTGGGTTATTTGTGGGGCATAGGAATTCGTTCATTTTTTCCCCCAAAATATGGTCCAGTCTACCACATGGGCTGAGGGACGGTGGTCCGGCTCACAGCTGGAAAAGGTTGCTGACCCCTGGGTTATGTGAACCATGTTAGGATGTTAGAGGCAAAGCCCTGTGAGGAAGAGAAGCAGAACTTGTTGCTATCTCTCTCTCTCCCCCTTTCCTTTTTTTTTGGGCTGGGTTTCTACATCTGCCATCTTTTTGGCAGGCATAAATTCAGCACGTGGGGAGCATTTCCTTTCAATATTGCTGTTGGATTGTTTGCAGTTACTGAGAGCCTCCATTTGATCATTGCGATGGATTGCTTTGGAATCATTTCTGCACCAAGTAAAGTAGTTTTTACTTCCCCAATTCTCACCCCACCACTTAGTTTGCCCGACCAAAGGTGGCAACCCTAGGCCCAGCACAGGCCTTGCAGTGTTGCTCCAAAGAAAGTTGAAAGGAAGCCTGTAATTCTGTTTCCTGTCAGAGAGGCTCTTTTTTTTTTTAATAGAAATTTATTAGATATTTTATACTTATAAAAGAGAAACAGTAAAAGCAAAACAGTACACACATTCAACACAATACATCAACAACAAAAGAAGTAAAAAAGAAAAAAAATGCAACAATACAACATAAGAAAAAAAACACAAAAACACAAATCCAAATTTTTGTATCCAGATCTTACATTAACTTATTTCCTTGACTTCCTCACACCTCCCTTTTTTGTATTCTGGTTCAAATTATCTGGTTCAACAAATCCTTTCCCTCTTCTTCAATTTAGTCTGTAGTTTATCATAACATAATTTAACTTTCAATTTCCCAATTTAACCCATTAGCACTTAATGTTCATATAATTCTTAATAACACTTCTGCTAAAACCTTATAATTTCATTCCAATATTCACCTAACATTCATTAATTTTGCAATATTTCTGTAAATATGCTTTAAATTTTTTCCAATCTTCCTCCATCGACTCTTATCCCTGGTCTCGGATTCTGCCAGTCATTTCCGCCATTTCCATATAGTCCATCAGCTTCATCTGCCATTCTTCCCGGGTGGGTAGCTCTTGTGTCTTCCAATACTTTGCGATAAGTATTCTTGCTGCTGTTGTAGCATACATAAAAAAAGTTCTATCTTTCTTTAACACCAATTGGCCGACCATGCCCAGGAGAAAGGCCTCTGGTTTCTTCAGAAAGGTCCAGCCTCCTTCAGACCTTGGTGGTCTGTGGGACAATGTAGAGGCCTTGCACTCTGTTGCTCCAAGGAACGTGGGGGGTCTCAGCTGCTCTGTCTGTTTCTTAGCCCCTCTTGCTCTCAGCTGGAGTCTGCATCACAAAGCAGGACAGGCTTCTGAAGCCTGCGTTGTGATTGGCTGCCTGGTGCAAAGCAGCCAATCCTGCACTAGGTGGGTGTTGCCAGGAGGTGCCAGAACTGTATATAAAGCAGACCCTGCGCCCTGTTTCCCCAGTTGTTTAACGTGGTTGCAACTGAGCCCCTCAGGTGAGCCTGTGCATTTGCCAGGGGCCGCCTGCTGCCTGTGGGAACAAGAGAAGCCTCCCAGGGGGATCTGAGAGCGGCCTGAGCCCCACAGCCCCCCTTGATGTTGGGCACAAAGGGCTACAAGCTCAGTTGCTGCATCCCTGTCCAAGTACACCTGTGGGTTGTGATAGGAATTTTGAGGTCTTAAAAGGTAAAGGGACCCCTGACCATTAGGTCCAGTCGTGGCTGAGAAACTAGAGACAGCCGTCATAGACCAATTTTTTCTGCCTGGAGAATTTCAGCCAGGGGTTGTCTGCAATGGTGAGGTAAGAGGAAGAACACAGTGACCTTCTAATGGTCTGGCAAACGGAGCTCAAGGTATGCGATAGGAATGTGCCCCTGAAAATGACACTGGTCAATCCCTCCCATGGTGGAAAACATCGCCGCTGTTCTCAAGAACAAGGAGTTTGGCAGAATGCCACAAGCAGCGGGATCTATCTACATCGAGGTGAGGGGGAGTGACATAGGAGGAAATGGGTGCAGCAAGGAGGCCCTGGCTTGGTTTCTGCTGAGTGTTGGGCTTTGTGTCCTTCAACTCTCTCTCTCCCAGAGGAAAGTATCCTTCCACTAAAGCAGAGAGTCCTCCAAGGCCAAATTCTGCATCTCTTCTGCCACATCCATGCCATCTTTGGCTACACTGAAGACATGGTGAAGCAAAGTTTGGTCTCTGACCAATACAACCATGTTGTGGTTGTCTTACAACGTAGCAGAGGCATCTTTATTGATGAGATCTCTGCGGGTGAAGGGGCTTCTGTGGTCTCCTACACAAGGCCTTCCTGCAACATTGTTTTTGGGGGGCTCCAAGAAGCGCAGCTCCCAAGGTTCCTCATTTAAAGGCTTTCTTCCGGATGCAGACAGCAGACACCTGCCGTCCCCAGTTTAGATGGCAACCCCAATGGGGGTTCCCCAACATGCCTCCATCATAGTTTGGACCTTGCACCTACATTTACCTTCAATATTCTGTGGCTTACGTCAAGGCTACTTAGAGCCTAAGGATTGTCTACAGTTTTGGTGTTCCTCAGAGTAGACCCATTGGACTTGATGTACATGGCAAACTTAGGTCCATTCACTTCCATGGGTTTGCTTCACACAGAACTGTATTGAATACAACTCTCTCTCTGTAGTAAGAATATAAAGGGACCCCTGACCATTATGTCCAGTTGTGGCCGACTCTGGGGTTGCGGCGCTCATCTCGCTTTATTGGCCGAGGGAGCCGGCGTACAGCTTCCGGGTCATGTGGCCAGCATGACTCAGCCGCTTATGGCGAACCAGAGCAGTGCATGGAAACGCCTTTTAGCTTCCCGCCGGAGCGGTACCTATTTATTTACTTGCACTTTGACGTGCATTCAAACTGCTAGGTTGGCAGGAGCAGGGACTGAGCAATGGGAGCTCAGCCCGTCGCGGGGATTCGAACTGCCGACCTTCTGATCGGCAAGTCCTAGGCTCTGTGGTTTAACCCACAGCGCCACCCACATCCCTTAGTAAGAATATAGATGGAGGATAAACCGAGAACCTGTCTAAACCTTTCATCACTAAAGAACACACCTAGTGCAACCACATATAGGAAGCTTTTCCAGCTTGTGTGCAAGTTTACATGTTTCTTGTAACCTTCTGATGGTAAATACATCCAGACCAAGCAATCTCAGAATCTCTCTTGGACAGCAAAATTCTTGCAAGCTGAGCATGTGAAATAAGGGAAATATATCTATAAAGGCTCTTTTACAGTCTTGTGGACAAAAGAAATTGAGGTGTTCAGCAAAATGAGAGCTGGTTTTTTTAATCACTCCCTTCTTCCCTATGCTTCCATTTTAATATGTTGCACTAATGTCCCCCCCCTCCCACCCCTTCATTTGATTATAGCACAGAGTCACTGATGCAGCAGCAAATTAGATTTTTCTCTTGGCCTTAATGTGCTGCAATAATGAAATCCATGACTTTCAACCTCACAGGTTGACATCACCTGTATATTGGCAGTTCAGAGCTGAAGGCTGGGAGCTCATTTGTCTTACTTGGGCTGGCTTTCTTTCCCGTGAAAGAGCCCCCAAGGAATGATATATTTCGTGCTATCTGAGCTTTCGAGGCTGATAAAATAGTTTTAAAACTCACACACCAAAGAAGCTTTGTTCTTTTGCTTGAGATATATTTTGCTCATACCGTGTCTTAACAGACACCCTGTTTTCAGAGTCTGAGGCACAGGGGTCAGCAGCAGTCTGCATCAAAGATTTTGTAGATGTGTCCCACTTTACAGAGGGCAGTCCTCTGTCTAAGGGCACCCCTCACTTTGAAGGGCTGTGTGATCTGAATCTGGCTTTGAAGATAAAGAACCCTAAAAAGGGAGAGCGAAATAGTATGTCCTCTCTTTTTTTTAGTGATGTCAAAGGATTGAATTTCTGTGTCCAATGAGCATGCTCAGCCCCTTAGGGACTTTACTGTATATTTTTGCTACTTCTTCAGATTTGTAAATGTTTTGCTTTTGGCCTTTTCTAGTAATCAATGTGACCTGCCCTGTACCTAGACCAAATTCAAGGTTTCTAGGTGATGGGGAACTATTTTAGCAGTGTGGGTACCCCGATGAGTGAGTCAAGTTGCCAGGCAACTTGTACTTCTGTGAAGTATAGGTTGCAGTAGTGTTAATGTAAAGAGATATGAGCTATCTTTTCCTATAAACAACTATGGATTTTGCTGAAAGTATAATTATACAAACATGCTCACGCATGATTACAATTATTTAAGCATTATTGCTGCAGGTGTGCGATAGCAATTATAGAAGAGCACTTACGCTGAGATTCAGTTGTACAAATATCAGCACCTGCTTGCTTTACTGAAACAGCTTAATTAACATAATATGTTCTATATTTGATTACACCAAAGTGGAATTGTGTCCACCAAATCAAAGGCATATGTTTCTGCTTCTGAAGCATAATTGCTTAATTGTTGTTGTATATATTAATTTTTTCATAATGTTCCTTGCCTGAAAGTCCTTGACTTCAATGCTGCTTTCAGCTCAAGGAGTTCGGCTCCCTTTCTGTTTCCATTTTAGCGGTATGGTTAGTCAGAATTCCAAGGGGATTGGCACCAGCAGAGGACTTGAACTGAAAACCTCTGCGTCTTCGGTTAATACATAAACTAATGTGTATTCAAGGCCCAGGGGTCTTCTCAGACACACAAGGGAACAGGGAGGAACAACACTGTTCCAATGATTGGCAGGTGGTATGTCAAGGACTGTCAAGGTTCCGAAGGGTGTGTGGTAGACTGGCACGGAACCAGGGGAGCAACCCAGGAGAGGGTACCAGTGCTTTATGGGATGTCACACCACCCACGAGGCAGGAGCCCGGGGAGGCGGGAGAGTCATTGCAGCTGCTGTTTTTCATCTACCACATGCAATAGACTGAAGAGCCTGCAAGCAAAATACAGTGGTGCCCCGCAAGACGAAAGCCTCGCAAGACGGAAAACCCGCTAGACGAAAGGGTTTTCCGTTTTGGAAGTGCTTCGCAAAACGAATTTGCTATGGGCTTGCTTCGCAAGACGAAAATGTCTTGCGAGTTCCTGCGGGGTCCCCCCCCCTTTTCCCAAGCCGCTAAGCCGCTTAACAGCTGATCGCTAAGCCGCTTAACAGCTGATCGCTAAGCCGCTTAACAGCTGATTGCTAAGCCGCTTATCAGCTGATCCACTAAGCCCGCTAAGCCGCTAATAGCCTTTTAGCAGCTAATCCGCTAATCCCTTAAGCCTTTAATAGCCGCTAATAGCCGCTAAACCGCTAATAGCGCTAATCCACTAAGCCGCTAATGGGCTTGCTTCGCAAGACGAAAAAAACCGCAAGACGAAGAGACTCGCGGAACGGATTCTTTTCGTCTTGCGAGGCACCACTGTAATACTTTGCCAACCTCCTGGAATCTCAGCATGTGGTTTCCCATCTAATGTGAAACCATACCAGACCCTCCTTAGCTAGCAGTTTTATGGGGATCACTGCCCGCATACTTCAATCTGCAGGAATGGATGGATGTTGCCCATTGTATTTATTTCATGGTCAAAGCCCTCCATAGCCACCATCTGTATTCTTTGTTGCGTGCGTTTTTCTGTAATTTCTATTATCTGCATGCAACATGAATCCTGCCATAATATATGAGAAATGCTTTGAACATTTGAATTGTGCCAAGTACCATCTTTAGCCCAGTTCAAAAGCTACAGCTCTGAAAGCCTGGCCAGTTTTATGTTGCAAATGGGAGACACTGGCTGGCAGAGGGCCGGGAGACAATGATTTCGCCTAACGCCACTCAGAGAGTTTGCAGATCAGCTGACATTTGAACTACGGGTTTCATGGTCCGCAGCTAATACTTTTGACCTACTGTGCAAGCTTTCAACATGTCTAGCAATCTGGCTGCGTCCATAGCTAAATGTCAGCATGGCCAGACAAGGCAAATCTGTAACTGCTGGAAAGAAGGGACGCTCCCCAGTCCCTGGATCGGGGATAGGCAATGTGGTGCCCTCCAGTTGGACTACAACTCTCTCTCTTCTTTTTTTTAAAAAGATATTTATTAAAAGTTTTATAGTTACAGAAAAAAGTGTAAAAGAAAAAAGAAACAATGAAAAATTTAACAAACAATACATCAAAAATAAGGAAAAAGAAAAAAGAACAATACATCGAAACAGCATAATAAAAAGAAAAACACACATCCAAATTCCATATATTTATCTTTCATTTATTTGTTTCCTCGACTTCCTCACACCTCCCTTTTTTGTATTCTAGTTCAAATTAGCTAATTCAGCAAATCCTTTCCCTCTTTCTCATTTTTTTGTTCTATAATTTATCTTAACATAATCTAACTTTAAATTTTCCACTTTAGCCCATTAACAATCAGTTTTTGCTTAATTCTTTATAACATTTCTGCTAAAACCATATAACTTCATTCCAGTATTCTTCTAACATTCATTAATTTTGCAATATTTCTGTAAATATACTTTAAACTCAGTTGGACTACAACTCTCATCAGCCCTAGCTAGCCTGGGAGTTGCAGTCCAATGACACAACCTGGCCTAGACTGAGCATGCTTTAATGATTCATGGTAGGACATACAGCAAGATGCAGAAATAACAACAATCCTGTTTAGAGGAATCTCCATGTTGGATGCAACCCTTCATGACGTCTGGTTTAACTTGAATGTGACTGTTAGAGGCAGAATTAACAGAATGTTTTCAAAACATCCAAGCTTAATATTCATCTTCTCATTAAAGCTGAAGTGGTAGTGGGCAGTGCAGCTCTCAAGGAATATAGCAGAGACTCTCATGTAATTAAAGCAATTACTTCACTTTGGCATATCTGGAAAGTTGCCATTCCCTGTGTTTAATAACGAAGGGACGTAGTTTGACAAGATCTATGCCTCTATGTACCATAAAACAAACTGCTGAGCTGTCTATTACTCGGGCAACACAAACCTATTTTTCATTCTGTTTTGTCAGGTCTAATTTCTCCCAGGAGCCCAGATTGCATTAGTCCTCATCAGACTTAGGAGGAAGGGATATTTTTATTATTTTAAAGTTGATCCATTGATTTCTTTTTCTCTCTGCCTCTCTCCGCTGATTAAAAAAACACTCCCCCAGAAACCATTCCATGGCTTCTTTAAATAATATATTCCAGAACAAGCCATGTGTGGAAGTAATTGACAGGAAATAGGAAATGCTAGTTTATTTCATATGATTTGGAATGTTTTTAAAAATGAAATGGCAGGACTCTCCTTCCTTGGAGGTTTTTAATCAGAGGTTGGGTGGTTACCTGTCACGGATGCTTTAGTTGAGATTCCTGCATTGCAGGGGGTCAGTCTAGATGACCCTCAGGATCCCTTCCAATTCTAGGATTCTTGTTTCTGCTATCTGCAAGCACTGCTTGAAGTGTTGCACAAAAATAATATAACCAGAGGCTGGATGAAGGAGCATGTTCTGTTGCAAATGACAGCTCTGCAGTGCCACCTTCAAGCCTTGGAAAAGGCTTATCAGGGACAATGCTTCATTCCCTGTGTGGAGGTCACTGAGCAGATGTTCCAGCTGTGCCTGACTGAAGCATGCAGCATCCCATGGTGGAGACTGGGCGGGTACAATCCTGCTTTCTTCATGCGGACAGCAGGGTGCAGCGGCTGTGTGTGACAATGAATGGAAGAGGCTGGGCCCTCCTACCTTCCCGTCTCCTCACAACACCCCCCCCCAATCTATCATCCAGCAACAGTGACATCTAAAACAGGAACATCTAAAATAGGCTGTGATGCCCTGAACCAGCACATTCTATGATGGATCCTACGGTCATCTATCATAATAAAGTCAATGCAAAAGAGACCAGATAAGCCCCTTTTCCAGCAAAGCAATATAACCTCTCTGCCAAATGCTGTCTTGCATCATGACCTTGGCAAGCTGGAAGAAAATGCACTTCGTGTGATTTACACGGTTCACCAATTCCTTTGTTCTTCCCCCAGATTAGCTATTTTAAAAATCACTTGCGGTTTGCACCCGCTCACAAAAACTTCATTAATCACTGCAGCAGAGGCAGTATTTTTTTTTAATTTTTTTTTTTAAAAAGTATGCTACTGTTTTAGGGAACCAAACATAATTAGCTGTTTTGTGATTCATTCAAACTGGCAGCCTTAATTAGCATAATTGATAGGCTGATTAATGAATAAATCATGGATTTAAAATGGGATTTTTAATCAGTGCTGTCCCTTCGAAGAGGGTGTTTCTGTGCCAATCATAATATTCTAAATTATTTGTGTGCGCTTCTATTTCACCGAACGTGTCAGAGACGATTTGGCAGTAGCTTTCGTAAGGCAGGTATCTTCAATTACCCATAAAGCATATCCTGAAATGAAATACTATATTTATTTAGTTAATGCAGTACTGTTGATTCAAAAAGAAGAAGAAAATGATCTGATTGCCGTATTGCTCAGAGTCCTGCTTGCTCAGAGTCCTGCATGGAGTGAGTCAGTTGTTCTGAATGACAATTCTATATTTTTAGATCTCAAATGTTAACTCTCTCCTGGATAGTATATGACTGAGCAGTCACATATAATGACCATGCCGGCTTCTGCTCTGGGATAAATTTTAACTGCATAATTATTGGCTTGGTGCAAGCGCATTCTTTCTCATCTATTGGTCCCATCACTGCTTTCCTCCACCCGTGCCTCCTGAATAACTGGGGCTGCAGAGAGTTATTAATGTCCCCCCCACTAATAGGTTAGCAGGAAGGCCACGTGACATGGATGCCAGAAAATTCAGACAGAAACAGGAGCAGAACCGCCTGTGTTTGCTGAGAGCCACTGTGGTGTAGTGGTTGAGAGCGGTAGACTCGTAATCTGGTGAACCGGGTTCGCTTCCCTGCTCCTCCACATACAGCTGCTGGGTGACCTTGGGCTAGTCACACTTCTCTGAAGTCTCTCAGCCCCACTCACCTCACAGAGTGTTTGTTGTGGGGGAGGAAGGGAAAGGAGAATGTTAGCTGCTTTGAGACTCCTTAAAGGTAAAGGGACCCCTGACCATCAGGTCCAGTCGTGACCAACTCTGGGGTTGCGGCACTCATCTCGCTTTATTGGCCGAGGGAGCTGGCGTACAGCTTCTGGGTCATGTGGCCAGCACGACTAAGCCGCTTCTGGTGAACCAGAGCAGCGCACGGAAACACCGTTTACCTTCCCGCCAGAGAGGTGCCTATTTATCTACTTGCACTTAGACATGCTTTCGAACTGCTAGGTTGGCAGGAGCAGGGACCGAGCAATGGGAGCTCACCCTGTCACGGGGATTCAAACCGCCGACCTTCTGATCAGCAAGTCCTAGGCTCTGTGGTTTAACCCACAGCATCACCCGCGTCCCTTGAGACTCCTTAGGGTAGTGATAAAGCAGGATATCAAATCCAAACTCTTCTTCTTCTTCTATTTGTTCCATGTCCAGAAATCAACCCAGCAAATATGATTGGTGTTTACTACTGCTGCTGCTTTTGGCCCACAAACGATACACAGTTGGTGATGTCTCCTCCATTTGCATGGCATTTATTTTGCACAATAACATAATCACGATGCCATAATTTAATTAATTACAAAAGAATTATGCACCTTGGGATACCTTAGACTTGAAACTGAGATTGAGCCAGCAAAAAAAATAACATTTCAGTATATTGGACTCCACAATGTTTCTATGGGAAGATGTTGGAGGTGTAATGTTGAGAATGCCTTTTTGAGGCATGATATGGACTTATCAGTCCTTTGAGTCTAAAGTTGTTAGTAACATATATTTGTGCTATTTTAAACTATATTCCTGAAGTATGCAGATCAGTGGCTGGACAATGAAAGTGGATTTTGCAAGCCATTATGGTGGCTTTAGGATAACTGCCCATTTTTTATTTTGCAATGGTTTGAGGACCTCGCTGCCCTGAATACATTCAAATGTGTTTTGTATTGTATAGACGTTGGTTTTGTGTTGACACCTTTTTTGACATAGCGTGTTCTCCTTCATGGAGAGCACGTGTTGCGGTGGGGTCTGCTGAGCCACCCCTCTGTTACCAGGCAGGGTCTCTAAAGATGGCCTGGGGCAGTGATTGGTTCACTGGGTTGCTGGGGTAAAAGTTATGTTGCAATTTTGGTGGGAGGGGTAAAATGTTTAAATACTCTGCACGCAGCCTGGAGCTTTCTCTTTGCTGCGTGCAACGTAGCTCCAGTGGAGAAGGGGAGGAGATGGGGGAATCGGCAAGGCGGTCCCATGACTCCTTGCCGGGGACCAGCGGGGAGAGAAGGGGTCCTCCGCTGCCTACGCCCTCCTTGCGCAGAAGGCTTCCGCGCAGGGAGAGTAGGCGGAGACTTGGCGTCAAAGAGCTTCTTTGCTGGAAGAAGTTTAAGAAATGCCCACTGACGGATTCTGCCAGCGATTGAGACAGCCACGGGTGAGTGGCTGTCCGGACAGAAAAGGTTCACTCAGGCAACCCAGCCAGACGTTGGGACAAGCTTACGCACGAGCAACCCCTAGAACCATTACAAAGACCAAGCCAGAGAGCGCCACAGGTGGTGAAATGGGACAGGCTGCCTTCGGTTCTGCTGGTTTGCAGTCAAGCTGTTGTCCATAGGGTTGGGACAATCTCTTCAGTTAGGGGCTGGGAAATCAGTTGCTGAAGTGGTCACTTCAGGAAAACGTCATTGCCATGTTCCTTCCCTTCCTTTTAATACAAGGACCTGCCACGGCTATGACTTGGCACACACTTCTGTACTTGTACTAAATGTGTTGACAATGCACTTGATAAGCTAGTGAGAGATATTATAATCGAGGGACTCAGGTATTTACCTTCCCAGTGAAGAAGGCATGGAAAGTCAGTTTGAATAAAGAGGGACAGGATTGCCATTTCCTTCACGAATGCTTGCATTGAACAAGGAGCACAAGTTGGGCTGACAATCCAAGACCGGTATGTATTTCCAGTCTCCAATACAGTGGTACCCCGCAAGACGAATGCCTCGGAAGACGGAAAACTCGCAAGATGAAAGGGTTTCTCGTTTTCTGAGGTGCTTCGCAAGACGGATTTCCCTAAGGGCTTGCTTCGCTAGACGAAACGGCCCTGCCTCTCGTGTCATGGCGACGGTCACTGCACGCACGCTCGCTTCCCCGCTCCTCCGGCTCCCTCCCACCTTCCGGCTGATGGCTTCTCTGGCTCCCTCCGACCTTCCGGCTGACGGTTAGTGCCTTGCGCCACTGCCCACCCCCCTCGCGCGCTCCCCTCAGAGAGCCGTTGCCGCCAGCGCCTCTCTCTCCCTGGAGAAGCGCTCCTGAGCCCAGCCGCCCTCCAGCAGCCGCGTCGCACGGTGGCCACAAGGCGTGGGTGAGTCTGAGGTACCGGCTGCGGCAGCTGCCCTGCTTCTCCCCGCCCCTCCCCACCGTTGTCAGTGTTTAAATGCAGTGGTGCTTCGCAAGACGAAAAAACTCGCACAACGAAAAAACTTGTGGAACGAATTAATTTCGTCTTGCCAGGCACCACTGTACAATCATTTCTGTTCAGGGTTCTAGCCAGCCTGGAAGAGGAGGCATCTCATGGCAAGAATAAATTCAGGAGAGGGAAAAGGACATCTTTTCCTCGTCCCTCTTCTCCACAGACTTCCCCTGATTTCCCCTCTTTTGAGGGCTTCTGAACCTTTCCTACTGTTTTTTGGAAAGTTACTTGCCTGTCTGCTTTGCATTTGGACACGATATTGTAACCAAATTTTGCACGATGGTTCCTGAGATCAAGGAGTAGGTTTTCATCTGTTTGGATTCCATTGGATGCCATTTTGAATCAAGATGGCCGACTGAACGTTTCAACATGTCACTGATTTTAGCCAGCGATTTCAAAACAACTGTGATTTCCCATTTCTTAGAATCCCTGAGCAAAGGTGCACGAGACTGTGTGTTTGTACGTGTTCCAAAACGTGGGAAATTTTCCTGGATCTGAAAGACAGAGAAGGGACTTTCCATTTATTTTGTCTCTTAATCTCATAGCATCCATCCCCTCAACCCTAAGTCATCACTTAGGCAGGTAAGTTCTCTTAAGTTCTCTGACACCTGGTTTCTTCTGACCACTTTTGTCTTTTCCTTGGGGACCTGTGAGTGACCCATAGAAATACAAAAATTTAGCCTGTCCATGACTGGGCAACAGTCTCTCTCTGCGTGTCTCCCTCTCTCCCTCTCCTCCATTAAAAGGTAGCAGCAAAGGCAGCAGTTACTATATGTGGTGTTCAGTTTTAACCTGGAAGTTTCATCTCTGAACAATGAGGTACGTTACTCTTGAGCAGGCATAGGCAAACTCGGCCCTCCAGATGTTTAGGGACTACAACTCCCATCATCCCTAGCTAACAGGACCAGTGGTCAGGGATGATGGGAGTTGTAGTCTCAAAACATCCAGAGGGCCGAGTTTGCCTATGTCTGCTCTTGAGTATCTTACCTCACCCGCTGTCAGTGTTTAAGCACCACTTTTGGAAAACTAGGGCAGACTTGCAACACAACCCCTTTCTCCACCCCCACCCCCCCAATCACATCCCATTCATATAGTCTCATGAATCATAAAAGAAAACATTCTGTTTTAATTACGAAATTGCATTCTTCCATACTGTTCCAGTTATACTACGGACTGCACTGGGCTCTTCTACCATGTCCCATGCTGCTGCAGCAGCAGCCAAGTCCTTTTTTGTTATTTTTTTAACCGAAACCACAACAATTTATTATTTATACTCCGCCAGTGGCGTAGTGTGGGGGGTGCAGGGGGGGCCGGCCGCACCGGGCGCAACATCTGGGGGGGGGGCGCTCGCACTCGCAGCTCTCTGCCCCTACCTGGCTCACTCACTCTCTCTCACTGCAGTGCTGGCTGTGCGAATCCGATCCGAGCCGCCGGGTCGCCGCCCACTGTGGAGGGGAGGGTGCTAGGCGTGCGGTGCGGTGCGGAGAGAGAGCGAGGGACTATCTGGGGGAGGGACAGTGCAGCGGGGGGGGGGGGCAAATTGCTTGCCTTGCCCTGGGTTAGGGGGCGCAAATTACTTGCCTTGTCCCGGGTGCTGACAACCCACGCTACGCCACTGTACTCCGCCCTACAAAATTTACTATTTGTAATAGAATAGAAGTATATACAAGGGAATTTGTAATAGAAGTATATACAAGGGAATTTTTTATTATTATTATTCTGTGGGTGCTTTTTTGAGGAGGGATGGCTCCATTATCACTTTCAGCCAGGGTGGCTACAGGTCCTACTTTACAGAGGATGGTTGTCTGTTTGAAGTATTGACAGATGGCAATGGCCACCCTGCTTTCAAATGGTAGGCACTCAGCCATCTGAGCTTGCTGTTAGAGGGAATTAGCATTATATCAAAAAGCGCCCTGATTGTGACACTATGTGTAATCAGACATTCAAGTTGTGAAAATTGCTCTGCAGTCTATTCCTTATTGTGTTTTTTTTAAAATAAAAAAATGATTTTCTCTATGATGAAATGTGAAGGGAAACTTATTTTAGTTATTTGAGAAATCTTACGCACCCTCACCTGCTTGCTTTGAAGCTTGTTGGTGTAATAAATGGTTTTCTGTGTCAATCCATAATCAACTTCAACGTTTTAAATTACTGTTTGGATTTACTTGGTAGATTTTTGTGAGTCATAACAAACCGAGTAGGCTGATGAAATGCCACAGGAAGCCAATCATAAGATAAATGGGAAAACTCTCATAACCTTGACAGTGAAATGCCAGCTGTCACGGCCAGAATCATTAAAAGATATCAGTCATATTGCAAACCCACCTTCCGTTCTCTGATTAAAATCTGTTCACCTGCGCTGCATCTTTGTAAAATAATGACAGAAGGGAGCCCCGGCACACAATTTGTTGTTCCAATATTGACAAAATGCATGTGCGTGGAATGGCTTGTCTCTTTCACGAAACCCATGGCGGGAAGGGGATGTCTCTCTATGGGTTCTGTGTTGTGAGATGCACACATTTCCTCATTCAGAATTCAGCAGCTCAGGTCATGGGCATAGCCAAGGGGTGGGCAGATGTCCAGAGGAGGGCAACCAAAATGGTCAAAGGCCTGGAAACGATGCCTTATGAGGAACGGCTAAGGGAGCTGGGCATGTTTAGCCTGGAGAAGAGGAGGTTAAGGGGTGATATGATAAGGTAAAGGTAAAGGTACCCCTGCCCGTACGGGCCAGTCTTGACAGACTCTAGGGTTGTGCGCCCATCTCACTCAAAGAGGCCAAGGGCCAGCGCTGTCCGAAGACACTTCCGGGTCACGTGGCCAGCGTGACATCGCTGCTCTGGCGAGCCAGAGCCGCACACGGAACGCCGTTTACCTTCCCGCTAGTAAGCGGTCCCTATTTATCTACTTGCACCCAGGGGTGCTTTCGAACTGCTAGGTTGGCAGGCGCTGGGACCGAACAGCGGGAGCGCACCCCGCCGCGGGGATTCGAACCGCCGACCTTTCGATCGGCAAGCCCTAGGCACTGAGGCTTTAACCCACAGCGCCACCCGCGCTTAAGGGGTGATATGATAGCCATGTTCAAATATATAAAAGGATGTCACATAGAGGAGGGAGAAAGGTTGTTTTCTGCTGCTCCAGAGAAGCGGACACGGAGCAATGGATCCAAACTAAAGGAAAGAAGATTCCACCTAAACATTAGGAAGAACTTCATTAGTAAGAGCTGTTTGACCGTGGAATTTGCTGCCAAGGAGTGTGGTGGAGTCTCCTCCTTTGGAGGTCTTTAAGCAGAGGCTTGACAACCATATGTCAGGAGTGCTCTGATGGTGTTTCCTGCTTGGCAGGGGGTTGGACGCGATGGCCCTTGTGGTCTCTTCCAACTCTATGATTCTATGATCAAGTAACGCAATAGAAATGCTTAACTAACTGACCAATCACGTTGGTTCTGCCCCCCTAACAAAAGTCCTATTATTACTTACATATAAACAACTCTGAACCAGGTTACCCAAAAACCAGATTTCCCTCCCATTGCCCAGCAAGGGCATAAAGATAAATAAACTGACTCTGTTCCTCTAATTTTAGCAATAGCCCACACAGGTCTTCTGACAACTCTCAGCCCATGCTGATACCTAAAAGGCCTTTGCTACGCCTACAGTGGTCTACCTGCCCTAGGAGGCCTCAGCCTTGCTCGACTTCCTTTATTCCCACAAAAGGTTTCCTATAAAAAAATCTGATTCTTCCATGTCACATAGTTGACAGCCCTCTTCTGAAAGATGAAGCTTACTGCGTCTGGTCAAGGAGATGCAATAGTCTGGAGACAGTTCATTAATGCAGTAAAATACACAACCCCTTTGCTAGTGCTCCATTGTCTTTCTGTAGCATACTACAGAGAGCCAGTGTGGTGGTGTGGTTGAGAGTGGTAGTCTTGTAATCTGGGGAACCGGGTTCACGTCTCCGCTCCTCCACATGCAGCTGCTGGGTGACCTTGGGCCAGTCACACTTCTCTGAAGTCTCTCAGCCCCACTCACCTCACAGAGTGTTTGTTGTGGGGGAGGAAGGGAAAGGAGAATGTTAGCCGCTTTGAGACTCCTTAAAGGGAGTGAAAGGCGGGATATCAAATCCAAACTCTTCTTCTTCTTCTTCTACCCCCCACTCTACCTCCTGCGACTCGCTCCTGGAAAATGGCCCATCCCTGCGGAATACCTTGGAGAGATGCTTCCCTCTTTAACCTTTCAAGACACAACTTTTTTGAAGATGTTATCCGTTTCAGTCGCATTGAGCTGCATTTAACGCACTCAGGGATGGCGGGTTATAAATGCCTAAAATTGGTTTCCCAAATTGTCACTATCCAGGCATTGACAAGATCCAGGCCTGCTTAGCTTCAGCAAGGCGGTGGCTTAATATACCTTCCTACCATACCCCGGGACTTTTGTAAATAATAGAAACCCAGCACTGTCTCTTTGGAGTTATAAGCTAACAAAGAATTCCACACGTTTGAGAATTCTGATGAAACAGAAGCAGGAGCAGAAAATGCTGATGTCTGCGTATTTGCCCCATATCTGGAATGGAAATCAATCTAGCAAATATAATTGGCAATTGCTGTTGTTGTTTTCAGTCCACAAGCTACACATAACTGATGACTCCCTCGCTCCATTTGCATGGCGTTTCCTTTGAAATTGAAATGAATGGTGTGGAACAGGGGTCGGCAAGGTTTAACTCACCTGGGCCGGTTCACTCCAGCGGAGATCCCTCTGTGGGCTGGATCGCTCGCATGCATAAGCGCATGCGCCTGTGATTTTCGACGTCTCTGCATGCGCAGACGCAATTTCCGGCGCCGCAGAAGCGAGTCCCCATACCACACTGCACCGGTTTAGCACAGCACGCGGGGACTTGCCGAGCAGGTGGCTCAGTTTGGGGGCGGCTTGTGGGCCACTTATACACCCCCCGTGGGCTTCTTGTGGCCCATGGGCCTTAGGTTGCCTACTCCTGGTGTGGAATGTTGTAATGATAGTAAAATTCCACCACAGCGGACAGCGAGCTGAATAATGTAGTTTTTGTCTGAAGCCGAGCTGCAGCAGAACAGAAAAGCTCTGCATGTGACAACGAACATGGGTGAGAATGGAAATAGATGCCTTCTTCCGTTTTTGGAAGGTCTATTTTGTTCAGCCAAAATTTATCTCCTTGTAGTCCCTTCTTCCCATCCTATTCCCAGGACTCAAGCCTGTTAGGATATTTCCGTTCCACCTTAAAAGGGAGCAGGATGTTTGTGTCACAGCCTGCGTATTTCCTGTTCACAGGATGTTTCTGTTGTGTCTTTGCTTTCGTTTCTCTCTCTCTGTGCCGGAACACTGAAGCAGGCAGTCATGTTTTCTCTTTGTTCTGACCAACGCTGAATAAAGTTGTAAATATGCTCTCCTGAGTGCATCTTTCGCTGTGTGCATTATCTGCTGATAGAGCGTGCATCGGCTCTGGAATGTGGCAAGCTATTTCTGGAGCTCGTGTCGCTAATTGCTGATATTGCGTGTCTACGGGAGATCGATGGACGTCTAGAGACGACGTGGAGTCATGATGGACTTTGTCTCCCTGGCAGTATCCCAACAAAGCCCACAACATATCTTGAACATATGCCTTGGGATGTCAGGCAACGATTCAGCTGGAATGAGGGAATGGCAGTGAGATCAGTCAGGATAGCAGGTCTGGTGATATTCCCTGGCCTTTGCCAAAGTTTTCAGATCAGTCTTCTTTGCTTGTCTGAGCACAAAGGAGAGCTGTTCCTGCTGTCCTATTGCACAGGAGCAAGGCCTTGGAGTGAACAAATGCTCCTTGCCTTCAGCTATCTGTCAGTATGCCCCCACCTGCTTTAATCTTCTCTTATCTAAGCTAATCACAGCAGTGGCGTAGCGTGGGTTGTGAGCACCCGGGGCAAGGCAAGTAATTTGCGCCCCCCCCCGCTGCACTGTCCCTCCCCCAGATAGTCCCTCGCTCTCTCTCCGCACCGCACCGCACGCCTGGCACCCTCCCCTCCACAGTGGGCAGCGACCTGGCGGCTCAGATCGGATTCGCACAGCCAGCACTGCAGTGAGAGAGAGTGAGTGAGCCAGGTAGGGGCAGAGAGCTGCGAGTGCGAGCGAGCTCCCCCCAGATGTTGCGCCCGGTGCAGCCGGCCCCCCCTGCACCCCCCACGCTACGCCACTGAATCACAGACACACTTCCTTCAGCCTCTTTTGCAGGATTTGCCTTTTAGACTCTTTATCATGTGCCATTAAGTTTGCTAACTGGGGAAAAAAACCCCACACCACTCTGCTGGGTTGTTTGGGTACATCTGACTCCTGGAATGGAGATGGAAAAGCTGGTTTAGCTGGTCTGCCTGTGGACATTTTTTTTTAATGTATTGCTTTTGGACTTTCATGCATACACAAATTCTGAGCATGGAGATGGGGTGGGTGGGCTGAAAAGTTGTGTGCATGGCACCAACCCAACCCAACTGCAATTGAAAATGGTGGCTGCACAGGCCCCAGCCTCTCCTCCAGCTATGGGCATGATAGCAAGCACTGGTCCTGTTATGTACTGAAGTTCTCACCCTGGGCCAGGGGGGAGATACTGTAGATAGTTCAGGTCCACATATGCAAATAAGGGATTGAAAGTGATGTTCAGTGATTGGATAGTTACAGAAAATGGTTACTGTTGCGTTCTAGCGGAGCTCTATATAAGCAGGCTGGCTGAACCCATCAGTTCAGTTCTGTTCTGGCCTGTGAATAAACAAGAGCTGTTTGAAGAATCGCTGTGTCGTCTGATATGTTCACCCACAACTTAACAGGTCCCAGCTGAGGAAGCCTGGTAGTCCAATGATCATTTCTTCCAGATGCAAATGGGTGGCGATAGTGCCCTAAGACTTGTGGTGGAGAAAGAAGATGAACTGGCAAAGGAGTGTATTTAATTACGGTTTTTCACGGTTTGCAAAATGTGATTTTACTTGCAGTCTGAGCTAAGTTGGCTCCCTTTCTTGATGTCCTCTGCATTAATTTGAATGTTTCTCCCCAGGAGGACAATCAGTGAGCCAACTTAGCACATTCAACTTCAGTTTCCCCCATCTATAAAATTGGTTGATGTTTCCAAGCGTATCCTCTGTCTGCAAAATTCCTTAAATGATATGCTTCCTAATGTCATGTTATGCATCAGAAAGGTGAAGAACTGGCTTAGTAGTCGCATGGGGTGGGAAAGGAATGCTTTAGGGGGTTGTTGTGGGGGGAATGGTAGGTGGGCAGAGTGAGCAGGGGCACAGCCCCATGTATTATAAAACAAAATTATCAGAATATGGCCTTTGACTTTAATTGGCCATTAGCCCCATGCGACAAATGGCTTATTGGATGAGAGTTTGTTATTCTGTTTCTCTTTCCAGCAGTGCAGGGGACATTGATGATTGCATTACAGATGTCCTCTTGGATATTGGCCATCTCTTAAAAAAACAAACCCAAATGCATCTGGAGAGATTGATAGTGGCAGGCTGACCTTCAAGCACCCACTGTTCTGCATGACACCTTTTCTTCAAATGTCATTCCCTGTAATAGCAAACTCAAGTGGTGAGTGCCGAGAAGATTGGTGCCCAAACTCAGCATGAGAAGTGTAGGTGGGTTCCCACAAGGCAAGACACAGTGATAACACCAAGAACCTTTATTGAACTACATCACTGGGTAACAGGGGCAAAGCAACTGCTTATATACATTTCTGAAAGTCTGGGCCACTCCCACTCCCAACTTCATTGGCTGTCTAAACTTCCAAGCTGCCAATCACGACTCAGAGTTCAAGGGCCAATGGCAGAGGCCCTAATCTTGAAATGTTTTGTGATTGGACATCATGTATCGAATCAGAACACAGGAGCTCAGGCAAACATAGCAGCATGCATGGAGGAAACCCTGAGGTTTGCAACAGTGCTAAAGAATCTTGCAGGGTGGGGTGGGGGCAAACAATCACAACCATACCCCAGTACAGGTGTACCTCAGGTTACAGACGCTTCAGGTTACAGACTCCGCTAACCCAGAAATAGTACCTCAGGTTAAGAACTTTGCTTCAGGATGAGAACAGAAATCGTGCCTCGGCAGCGGGAGGCCCCATTAGCTAAAGTGGTACCTCAGGTTAAGAACAGTTTCAGGTTAAGAACGGACCTCCAGAACGAATTAAGTTCTTAACCTGAGGTACCACTGTACAGCACAATGAGAAGAGTCTATGCACAGTAAAATTTGAATGTTGAGCATTGATTGTAGGAGAATATAAGTTTGGAGTAAGGGTGAAATGCTTGAATAATAATAATAATAATAATAATAATAATAATAATTATTTATTGTTTATACCTCGCCCATCTGGCTGGGTCCCCCCAGCCACTCTGGGCGGCTTCCAACAAAACACTAAAATACAATAAACTATTAAACATTAAAAGCTTCCCTAAACAGGGCTGCCTTCAGATGCCTTCTAAAAGTTTGGTAGTTATTTTTCTCTTTGACATCTGGTCGGAGGACGTTCCACAGGGCGGGCGCTGCTACCGAGAAGGCCCTCTGCCTGGTTCCCTGTAACTTGGCTTCTTGCAGCGAGAGAACCGCCAGAAGGCCCTCGGCGCTGGACCTCAGCGTCCAGGCAGAACGATGGGGGTGGAGACGCTCCTTCAGGTATACTGGGCTGAGGCCATCTAGGTTGACTGCGGGACACAGGTGGCGCTGTGGGTTAAACCACAGAGACTAGGACTTGCCGATCAGAAGGTCGGCGGTTCGAATCCCCATGACAGGGTGAGCTCCCATTGCTTGGTCCCTGCTCCTGCCAACCTAGCAGTTCGAAAGCACGTCAAAGTGCAAGTAGATAAATAGGTACCGCTCTGGCGGGAAGGTAAACACTCTGATAGTGTGCTGTTTCAACATCTATATTTTTCTGGCCTGGATTCTGAGGTTCTGAGGGATGAAGACGTGAAGCTGCACTGTACTGAGTCAGATCATTGTTTGAGCTAGCTCAGTGACCTGATGGATAGTGGCTCACCCAAAAACCAGAGACCCTCTGCTCTGCCCTTGACCTCTGACCGCTGGCTCATAGCTGTTCATCTCATTTATACATCTGCTTAACACCCCTCCCAAATGTAATGTGAATATTAATTTGTCTTCATGGCCTGTTTTAAGATGTATAAAGCGAAACCTGCAAAGTTGACAGAAGCACTGCGCTGATATTCCCTCTCTCCTTTCTTCTGGTTTTCTTGAGAAGCCACTTAAACTCATTTCGAGCCAAGCGTGATCCAGAGAAGTCTGCTGTTATAAATCACCCAATAACTCCAGGGGGAAACTTTGCCTGCAGATAAAAAACGAAAGGAACAACCCAGATGCCATCTATTCATTAATGTGACCCAGCAAAGTGGTTTTCCCTCCTAAGTCTTGCATTTGCTTGCCATGGTGAAATACGGTGTGGTCTTGATTGGGAGATTGAGGGCAAATGTAAACTCGTGTTGGCGCATGAATTCACTTCTCGAAGGGGAGGTTTGTGAATATGTTCTTGACTGATGTATCTCATTTGCCTCCCCCTGAAGCAAAAAAGCCTCTTCATTAACCTGAAAATCTTGTCAGCTCTCTGTACGCGCAACTGTCAGTCCTTTCCCCTGCTTGTTGCTCTGTGCTATAGAGGGGTACCACACAATGGGTTTTATTCTGCAGAAGAAGGAGTATGAGCAGATAGACTTAGACAATAAATATTCATGATGAAGAGTCTGCGATGTTAAATACTGTCCTGTCAGCGGGACTAATTTTCATCGTCAGCTTTAAAAGGCAAGGAGGCTATGCAAATATTGGAGTAACATAATACAGATAGAAATCGATTTAACTCTCAGGTTATGCATTCTGAAACTGGTGACATCCTCTGTTAGCAAATATCAGGACAGCTACACTGATGACTTGGACGGAAAGGTATTGATTTACGCTAGGAACACATCTCGCTTGGCACATCATTTAAGTGTGCTGAGCCTCAAAAGATGGTTAAATGCCTCTTTGTTAGAGCCAGATCTACATATATAACAGATTAATAGGATTGAGTGACCTGCTCACCACATGAAACGGATACTTTGCCCTCTCCTTGTGGAAAAGAATTTTCCCCCCAGTTCAAAGCAAGGTAATATCACATATCATGAAGGACATTTGTGTGAAGTGTCAGACTTGCTTTGATTGAAAGAAAATGCCAGAACCAAGAGGGGCTGAAAGGTTCACCTTTACACTCCCAATCAATTATAATTTTTTCCCCCCTCAAGAGGACTGAATTAGGCATTCTACTTTAAAAGATTTTAAAGGGGCACAGGCCCTGATATAATCAAGGGCGAAACTGGATATGATTATCCTATTTCCATGCATTTAAAACACAGAACTGCCCCAATCACATATAGAGAGAGAAGGTGTATGCGTGCGCATGTATGTTTCTGGTTTTAACCGTAAAAAGGGGGAGGAGTGCTGAATCTTTTTTTTTTTTAATAATATTTATTAGTTTTCCAACAAATTAAACACAAACTACAAAAAACCAAAAAAATCCCAAAAACATACAAAAACATAATACAATACAAAAAAACTACAAAACACTAGCATACAACTAACAGAACAAAACAAAACCCATTCAAAACACAATCCAATTTCAATATCTTATCTTTCTTCCACTAATTTCCACGACCTCCTCACACCTCCCTTTTTGTATTCCACTTCTATTAATTGTTTCAGCAATTCCTTTCCATCTTCCTCTGTTTTCTATCCTATAATTATCTTAACACTTTCTAACCTTGTTTTTCCCTTTAATGCTCTAATAACCTATTTATACTTAATTCCTTATAACATTTCTACTAAAGCCATATAACTTCATTCCAACATTTTTCTAACATTCATTAATTTTACAGTATTTCTGTAAATAGTCTTTAAACTTTTTCCAGTCTTCTTCCGCCGACTCTTCTCCCTGGTCTCGGATTCTGCCAGGGAATCATACCACTTTCCCACAGCCAACCTCCCTGCAGCCCATCTCTCCACAGGCTTTTCTTGCAACTGAGCAGTGTTTTTTGTTTTGGAGCTCCATTGAGTAGAAAAGATGGT
This sequence comes from Podarcis tiliguerta, assembly GCF_965153285.1. Lineage (NCBI taxonomy): Eukaryota > Metazoa > Chordata > Lepidosauria > Squamata > Lacertidae > Podarcis > Podarcis tiliguerta. The sequence continues at coordinate 81,497,363 of NC_139540.1, read as the reverse complement.
TAAGGAGAGGCTGTAAGAAGATAATTTGCAGGCCAGAAGAGGGTTCTGTGCGCCCTTTGTTGTGGAAATAAGATGTCCTGATCCGTCTTTCTGTGCAAGTAAGCAGCAACATGTCACTGAAGTTGTTTTGAAGTGGAAGTGTACCAGATCATCCACAGATCACCCAGCTTTATCAGCTGCAATGTTTCCTACATCCAAATTTTAACTCCACCCCTTCCATTGTCCTTGTTCCAGCATACCCAGTCTCCCCCCACCAACGTAAATTAGTTGTGGTATAACATCAGGCAACCCTGCTTTCATTTTTGTACTTTCTGTTTAGACCAGTGGTTCTCAAACCTTTTTCTCTGGGCCACACTTTCAGAATAAAAATAATAATTGTGCCACACTGAATTTTTTATAGATGAGAAAAACATTGGCAAACACAAAGAAACAACTCCTAGCAGTGCCCTGATTTATAACATAGAACACAATTACTTTACAATATGATCATGGGGCATCCAGAAGATATAAAACAATGCAGCCACATAAGAACAGAAATCATTCTCAAAATGTAATGATAAGCGATCTTCTTACATATGTAAGTATGGATACGAACTCAATGAGAGGCGTGAGCCTGCTTGTGCTGGGTAATCTCATATCTATTAGGTCTAATTTGAGACGAGCAAACTCTCATTTCCTCATTAGCACAAAGAAACCTTTCTCTTTTCTGATCTTTCATATTTGTCAGAGTTGAAGCTGTTCTTTGAAATTCATACTTCTTCAAATTTTCTGATGCAGTTTTCCAACCAAGGTGTTAAAAAAAATGTATGTAAGTATAAATTCTTATACTGAACATAACATTAAAATGCAATATGTTTGGGGAAATTGTTTGCAGAAATGTATATATTAGTGGAAATCACCTAAAAATGCATATTTGGAGAAGTGTGCAGTATAATGCTGATGGATTTTCATGAGGACTTTTAAAAAGGCAACAGACTTGCATAATTTGTGACCTCTGTGTTATCACATTTCCCTTTCCTCCCATTTGCTAGAATTCTACAGTTGTGCCTGGGCAGGTCTCTATATCAGCCACGTATAAAATCCTTATTAAGTCAAGTAAATCAGGACATTCGAATCAAAAGTTCACGATAGTCACGCTCCTGCTCTGTTTCAGCCTTCATACTTAAGAGAAATTTCTTCTTGATACCGTTCAAACACCACATTCATTATTTGATTTCAGCTTCATTCTTTCAGGACCATGGACAGCACAGACATCACAAAAGGTGGAATCTACACACATATAAAAACTGTTTTGAAAATGCTTTTTTTTTAAAGAAAAGTTTGAAAAAATACATTGAATTTTCCACAAGGCCTACCATCACCATCTAGTGTCACATTGTAGATTGCACTTAAATCACACTTAAAACGTTTTATTTGCAGCTGTATAGCTGAGTCCTAGTTTGCTTGTTCACCTCTCACTCTCTTATATGAGATCTGTACACAGCAGGTATAACACTAACTCCAGTGGTGCCTCCTGATTGTGGCCTGTAATTTCATCCATATTATTGTAGGGCTTCCATGCAGTTCTGTTGAGAGAACCACTATGTTGGGGGACATGGCAAGAGCAAAACTTTCCCTTTGGGCCCACATCAACAAATGTTCCATGAAACACTTTGTTCCAACCAAGAGGCATTATACAAGGTCATAGGTGCTGGTTCCTGGTAGCTGAGGCACATTGGGCCACCTCAATGTTTTTTCCGTTTTTAAGTGGGTTGAACCCCCCTCCATTGTTGAGGCCAAATGCAAGGCCAGGTGCAGAGCGACCGCAGGACGTCACATGGCACTGCATGCACGTCGACAGGCTGTCACATTGGGGCCCCTCAATCTTCTTCAGATTTTGCTGATTTCTGCTATCTGGCACGTCTGAATTCTGTAACATTTCAACGTGCTCGAAAATTAACTGTGCATCCCTTCCCATTCTTCTTCTTTCTTCTTCTTTGGCTGTCACTCATATCCGAGTAAGATAGTCTTCCATGAAAACGGTCTTAACAGTGAGTCCGTAAGTGACTGTGGAGGCCAATTCTGGATCCACACATTCTTCCACGGTGGGGACATAGGTTTCTGGGTGGGAGTTGATCACGGTGAGGGTTTTCCAAATGTGCCTTCCTCTTAGCTCATTTCTCCTTATTGCCCTGAGTTCATGCTTCTTCAAAGTCCGTGACACCTTTGGTAAAGGTTGTTCTCCAGTTGGAGCACTCATAGGGCAGTTTCCCCCAGTTATCAGTTCTTATACTACATTTTTTAAAGATTTGCCTTGAGAACATCTTTAAACCTCTTGTGTTGTCCACCTATATTTCGCTTTCCATTCTTAAGTTGGGAATAGAGTAGTTGCTTTGGAAGACGATAATCCGGCATCCAAACAACATGACCAGTCCAACAAAGTTGATGTTGAAGAATCATTGCTTTGACACTGGAGATCTTTGCTTCTTTAGTACACTGATATTTTTTCGTCTGTCTTCCCAAGTGATGTGTACAGTTTTTCAGAGACACCGTTAATGGAATCTTTCAAGGAGTTGGAGATGGCATTTATAAGTGGTTCATGTTTCACAAGTGTACAGTGAAGTTGGTAGCACAATAGCTTTGTAAACAAGCTTTTTGGTTTCCCTGTAAATGTCCCTCAAACACTCTGTGCTTCAAGCGAGAGAAAGCTGTGCTCGCAGAGCTGAGGAGATGCTGGATTTTGGCATTGATGTTGGCCCTTGTAGGAAAACTGCTCAGGTAGGAAAAGTTCCTGAAGCTGAGGCTCCAATACTTTGGCCACCTCATGAGAAGAGAAGACTCCCTGGAAAAGACCCTGATGTTGGGAAAGATGGAGGGCACAAGGAGATGGGGACTACAGAGGACGAGATGGTTGGATGGTGTTCTTGAAGCTACCAGCATGAGTTTCATCAAACTGCGGGAGGCAGTGGAGGACAGAAGTGCCTGGCGTGCTCTGGTCCAGGGGGTCACGAAGAGTCGGACACGACTAAACGACTAAACAACAACAAAGGAAAAGTGGTCGACATTTTCCAACGTTTCACCATTAAGTTGGATCTGGGGCACTGCAAAGGGTTTTTTTGTGTTTGTTGGTGCAGCACTTTGGTTTTTTTGGGATATTGAGCGATAGGCCAAGCTTTCCGTAAGCTTCTGTGAAGATATTTTAGGATGGTTTGGAGGTCAAAGTGCACACTGTGTTGTCATCAGCATACTGAAGCTCTATGACAGAGTTTATGGTAACCTTACTCTTTGCTTTCAGCCTACTCAGATTAAAGAGCTTTCCATCTGTTCAGTATATGATTTCTACCCCGGTGGGGAGTTTCCCTTCAACAATGCGTAGGATCATGACGATGAAGGGAATAAATAGAGTTGGGGAGATAACACATCCCTGTTTAACGGCTGATCCCACTGTGAATGGTTCACTTTGAGAGCTGTGATTGTTGCCATCATATTATCATGGAAGAGCTGAATGATGTTCACAGATTTATCTGGGCAGCCAACTTTCAGAAGGGCAGTCCATAGGGCTGTGTGAATTACAGTGTCAAAGGCCTTAGCCAGGTATTAAGATCAGCCAGCCATGCTGTTACTGCGTTTTGAAATCATATAATGATGTAATGTTGCTTGCTTGGCGCATTGGGCCTGAAGTTAGTCAAGGAATATGTAAACAAGTTCTGTTTCATTCCAGATTTGCCATTGTGCTATTATTTGATCATATTCTGTATAATATTGCACCAAAACCAGTTTTGATTCAAGGAGGTAATGAATGTCAATGTTGGGGGATGTTCAGAGATTGCATAATAACCCTCCTTTCCACGATGAAAGCAGAAACAACGCAAAACCAAAAGTCAAGGAACCACTTCAAAATGTGTTTCTTTGACAAAAGCATGTTGTGCAATGGAAAAAAATACACCCAACATTATTAAATCAGAGCAATCGAAGAAAAATAGACAGTTAGGAGCCTTGACACCAAACATCAATGCCTTTTCTCTCCTTAAGCCTTTTTGTTTGCTATTCTGCACTTATCCAAAAATTATAAAATCTCAGAGGGCAACATTTTACAGGGTCTGTTACTTTGTGACGGAAGAGTAATGGAGACTTATGATCTCTTTGTAATCTGTTTATTTACAATTATGAACATATAGCTTAAGGGAGCAGGCAATGACCTCATCCTCAACAGACCGTAATAATCCTCACCAGGATATTATTAAATTTCAAGGTGATGTATTTTTCACAGATTAATTTCTTTACCACTGCCAATTATTCAGTGTTGTGCTTTCAGTTAAAACAAAGGCTATCCTTTCTCTATCTGAGGTATTTATTTGTTTATTTTTCTTACAAAAAAAATGTCTGAAAAGCCAAGTGAGTGATATTTAGGGTTCTCTGGATGATGACCCCACAGAAAAGGAGGCATGATAAGGTAATCTCTTGTTAGGTCAATTCCGGTTGTATGCATGGCAGACAAGAAGCTTTATTTTCTGTTTTGCCTCAGGAGCCGCTGAGGGAAACTCAAAGCCTGTCTGCATTTATGCCCGCTGATGAAACATGCCTTTTTAAAATTTAAACTAAATATGAGCATGGAAGTTTAGTAGGTACATTTGAGATGTTCATGGACAATAAGAAGCTATTGACAGCTATTAGCGATGTTCACTAAGCTGAACTTTTGCGGCCACAGTATTCCTCTGATAACCAGATGCTGGGGACAGAGGATAGCTATCATGACCATACCCTCCTTATGAGTTTGCTAGATCTACTTTGCTTTCCACTAGCAGAAACTAAATTCTGGTTTAGATGGATTTGATGCTTGATTAAATGAAGCATTTTGTTTGGAGAAGGGCTGCAACTTAGTGGTAGGCATGCAAAAGATTGCCAATTCAAACCCTGGCAATCAGTGAGTTGGGCTGGACAGCCTCTCCTCCTCAGGGAGGGGAGGAGTTGTGAGCAGGAGCCATTTCCTGCTTTGGCAGGGGGTGTGACACCCCCTGCCCAACTGCTCTGGCTGCCGTGCCACGCCCCCAGGTGGCCAGCCAATCGGCTGGAGGCTTGGGGGCGGGGTTTAGTCACTCAAACATGGCCCGGCAGCGTTTCGTCAGATCACCCACCTACCCTCCCTCGAGTTCATTGCTTGGTTCTTGACATTGCTATGGACCTGTGATTGGTCACCTTGGTTGGCCAAGGGGGCCTGGTAGGAATTTTTAGCCAACTGGCAAATTGGCACCGGCCACTTTGTTTTTCGCCTACCTTGTAGCAAATTGTCACAACTTTTGGGTATTGGCGGTTAGGCATTGGAATATGGTTGTGTGTTGGAGGGCAGGTGTGGCCATCGCCTACCCCTCCATTTTGTGGCTATTCTGGTAAAGGAATCCGGCGGTCGTGGATCCTGTCCGATGCCCTTGCTGGTGGCTAGGGCCATGGCACGACCCCCGGTGAAATCAGGGGGAGCTTTCAGTTGTATTTGCATCAACAGGCTCCTCCCACTGGTGGTTAACCCTTGATAGACTCACCCCTCCCCGAGGGGGTGGAGTCATGCTTTGTTGTTTTATCCAATGCCTAAGCCAATACCTCTCACATGCTGTAATCAATAAAGTTGTGGCCTTTTTTAGCCCATTAACCTAATACAGTGGTGCCTTGCAAGACAAAATTAATTCGTTCCGCGAGTTTTTTCCTTCTACGAGCTTTTTCGTCTTGCGAAGCACCACTGCATTTAAACACTGACAACGGCGGGGAGGGGCGGGGAGAAGCAGGACAGCTGCCGCAGCCAGTACCTCAGACTCACCCGCGCGTTGTGGCAACCATGCGACGTGGCTGCTGGAGGGCGGCGGGGCTCAGGAGCGGAACCGCCACCATCCTCTTCACCTGAGGGAGAGAGGGAGAGAGAGGCGCTGGCGGCAACGGCTCTCTGAGGGGAGCGCGCGAGGGGGGTGGGCAGCGGCGGGAGGCACCAACCGTCAGCAGGAAGGTGGGAGGGAGCCGGAGGAGCGGGGAAGCGAGTGTGCGTGTGTGCGTGCAGTGCACGTCGCCATGACACGAGAGGCAGGGCCGTTTCGTCTAGTGAAGCAAGCCCTTAGGAAAATCCGTCTTGCGAAGCACCTCAGAAAATGAAAAACTCTTTCGTCTTGCGAGTTTTTCGTCTTCCGAGGCATTCGTCTTGCGGGGTACCACTGTATACCATGTCCATGTGTCTTTCTTATCCTCAAGCGGGTGGTGGGTCCTTGAATCAGAACTGTCTCTTGCCTGAAGACCCATCACAGAGAGACAATACCAGGCCAGATGGTCCAATGTCCAGGACTCAGCATAAGGCAGCTTTGGGTGCTCCTCTGTATGTACCTGTAATAGCTCCCAAAGGATGCTTCCATGTTCATTTCTGTTGCTAGCCCATCCTTCTTTCTCTTGTCCCAATGGTTTCTAAAACCATATCCTTTTCAGTAGGTTGGAGGCTCTATGTTCTTAGCTTATACTCTTTCTCTTCAATTATTTTTTTCAAAAAGTAATAAATCTTCATTCCCCCCCTTTTTTTCTTTTGTTATGGGAATAATCAAGCCCCCGCTCTCTGCCTAATGGACCTGAGAGCTACATAAGGCTGGGATAATGGGTATGTCCTTTGCCTGGAAATCAAAATTCCTTCTTAACTTGGAAATTATCTTGTTTCTAATAGGGAAGAGCGACAGCTTGAAATCCTAAGTGAGGTTGTGAATGGTTAATGGGATGGTTATTTCCTGCTCTGTGAAGCTATGTTGACTTCAGTGCCAGCAAGCGAGGTCTGAATGAGATGCCAGATTGTCACTTACAAAAACTCGCAATTAAGGCCATTACAAACATGTATTGTGGTTGTTCTAGGCTGATATTTTTTATGCAGGGCATATAATAATGCCACGCTTCCAAGATTTCCATGACAATGATAGGGGTTTTTAAAAAGTGGCGTGGAAATGCACATCAAGAGCCAGACTAGATGGAAGGAAAAAGGTTCTGATGGACTGGGCTATTGTTCCATCAGTTCCGACAGTGGCCAGCCAAATGCCTGAGGAAGTTCACAAGCAGGACATGAAGGCAACAGCTCTGGTTTTTAGAGGCATCTTGCCCCTGAACACGGGAGTTTAATTTAATGACCATATTGTTATGGTTCTAGGGATTGCTTGTGCGTAAATTGCCTTTACTCGTGGCTGTCTTGCATGGTTGAACCCTTTCTGACAGAGCAGCCTCTATCTCGTGGCAGCCTCAGTCGCTGGCAGAATCTGTCAGTGGGTGTTTCTTAAACCTTTTCCAACATAAAAGCTGCTTGACTCCCAGTCTCCTCTCCCGTTGCCTGCGCGAAATCTTTTTGCGCACTGTGGGTGTGGGCAACGGAGCACTTGTCCCCTCCCCGCTTGTCTCCTGCGAAGAGTCTTGGAGCCAACTCTCCGCTTCCTCTATCTCTTCCCCTTCTCCACTGGTGTTACGCTGATTTCCTTCCCCAGCGTATGGGCTGTCCCTCCTCCTACTGGGACCCTCTCCACCATCTTCCAAGAGCCCTCTCACCTCCTCCTGCTCCGATGGCAGTTCCCTGACACATATCTAACAGCTGTTGTTGATAGATCTGTCCTCCTTTAAACTAGCTAGTGCCCATCACCACATTTTTTGGCAGAGAATTATCCATTCTATTTGTAACTGCATAGCTCAGGGGTGGCCAACTCCCAAGAGACTACTCAGAGTTAAAAACTGGCAGTGATCTACCCCCTTTTGGGGGGTAAGTTGTTAAGCTTCTTGTTAAGTTGTGGGTGAACATATCAGACAACACAGCGATTCTTCAAACAGCTCTTGTTTATTCACAGGCCAGAACAGAACTGAACTGAAGGGTTCAGCCAGCCTGCTTATATAGAGCTCCACTAGAATGCAACAGTAACCATTTTCTGTAACTATCCAATCACTGAACATCACTTTCAATCCCTTATTTGCATATGTGGACCTGAACTATCTACAGTATCCCCCTGCTGGCCCAGGGTGAGAACTTCAGTACATAACACTTTTTTTAGGGAGGAGGAAGGGGAAGGCCCCATTTTTTAGGAGGGCAGGGCAAAGTTGTTGAGCTTTTTTTAGGGGAGCCAAGGTTCTTGAGCTTCTTTGGGGCGAGCCAGTGATCTACTAGTGATCTACCACAGATGCCCAGTGATCTACCAGTAGATCACGATCATGCCTGGTATAGCTGATTACCTTTCAGTTTTGTGTTGTGAGAAGGATAATCTCCCCCCAGCCATTCTCTTGATACCATACATAATTGTACAGCCTTCTTTCATGTTCTCCCTTAATCATATTTTTTCTATAAACTAACCCCCACACCCAGATGTTCTAGACTTTAGTCATAGAGGAGTGTACCAACCCTTTCATTAATTCAGTTGCCCCTTTCTGTACTTACCCCATGGTTTCCTTTTTGCAGGATGATGACCAGAAGTGTATTTAGTATAATGTAGCTAGACACCCTCCAAGAAATGGGTGCGTGATTAAATCAAAAGAACCCCACAGCAACTTCTGTCAATTTCCTGAGGTGTAGAGATGTAGCTTTTCCAGAAGCGATGAGAAAACCATGTATTAACTGAGACATTTTGCAATCTTCCCTATCCTTCCCATAAAGCTCCTCTCCTCCCAAATATCTAAGGCTGCTCCCTTTTGTTGCCCACCGATAAGGGTGTCAGAGAATTCCAACAGAAAAGGGAGAGGGAATTGCTCACTTATTCATTCCATGTCCAGAACAGAATTCAGTTTAGCAAAAAATTTCCTATTGGCCAATATGAATTTTTTGTGTGCTTCCCTCATAGCAATCGTCACAACTCTGCCAGGTAAGGCATTGGGTTAAACCTTAGTCATGGAGGTTGTAAGCCTCTGCCTGCCTCTCCAAGGGTATGGGGTATCCCGTTAAAGGGATCCTGGAGGAAGCACTTCTGTCTGAATGGCCAGGCAGGGGTTCGGGCCATGCACTCCTTGAGGTGGCTATCCTGTGGAGGATGTATGTCAAATGGCCTCCTCAACACTGGTCAATCATCCAGCACATGGCTTGGTTGATATTGGTTAACCCAATGCCCATGCCAAACCCTTACATCTGTAACCAGTAAAGTTGTGGCCTAATTTCAACCATGCAATGTTGTCATAAGTGGTCTTTGGTCAGCCCTTGGGTGCACAATTGATTATGTAGAATTCAGCCACACCAGACTGTGAGTCAAAACCCACAGGTTTTGTCGGAAGCCAAACCGCAGCAGAAGGCAAACAGGTACACATGGTTTATAGGGGAAATATAATCCTGTCCTCATATACTTGGGCTTCCTTCCTAAGGCATCCATCTGGTCACCATTGGAGAAATGCTGGACTAGATGTACCTTGGCCTTATGCAGAATGACAAATCTCATGTTCTTATTGAGAATAAAGGCTAAAAGTGAGGTCATCAACATTATAAATAAGAAGATATAGACAGGCATTCCTAATGAATCCTGTGGAGTCAATTAGCAAATTGTACAAGGCAATTAAGCACTCTGGATTTTTGGCAAGTGTTACAGAAATCTGGAAGAGGATATAATAGCCTCTCATCATCCGATCTCTCTAAACATAGAGCAATTGGGGAATTGCAACACAGTACTGCATGAAACTATATAAAGCACATTTAGAGCATTGTTTTAAGAAGGTATTTTTATAAGTATAATTTTTGCTTTGTAACTGAATAGCGGATGAACCTCCACGGATGTTTTGGAGAAAATTAAAACATGTGTGACATGCTAATATTGATGGGCTAGCATCAGTCCATATATTGGTGTGTTTGTGGTCCTTTGAAGCAAAACATGACAAATTAACCTCTGTCTTCACAGGGACTGGAAAGAGTCATCATCTTTGGCAGCAGCTAGGCTTGATTTCGAGGGTGGGCAAATCTGGATTTCAAAAAGACTTACCTTTTCCTGGGCAGAAGTTGGTGCATCAGAAGGCTGCAGGAATATGGCAGGTGAGGGGTGGAGTTGAGATAGCATACAGTGGATCATAAAAAAAGGTAAAGGACTCCTGAACAGTTAAGTACAGGTGACTCATCTCCCTTTCAGGCTGAGGAAGCCAGTGTTTGTCCACAGACAGCTTTCCAGGTCATGTGGCCAGCATGACTAAACCGCTTCTTGCGCAATGGAATACTGTGACGGAAATCACAGTGCACGGAAATGCCATTTACCTTCCCACCGCAGCGGTACCTATTTATCTACTTGCACTGGTGTGCTTTCGAACTGCTAGTTTGGCAGGAGCTGGGACAGAGCAACCGGAGCTCACCCCGTCGCAGGGATTCGAACCGCCGACCTTCCGATCGGCAAGCCCACTGTTCAGTGGTTTAGTCCACAGCGCCACCCGTGTCCCTATACAGTGGATCGTTAGGGTCAGAGCCAGGGCAGACGTTTTGTAAATTAGGGACAGATGAAGGCAGTGTGTCTGAAAGAAGAGAATACTTTCCTCCACCTCAAAGGGAAATACAGTTTGTTTGGCAGCCTGCGAAACAGCCTCCACCCAACTATCGAAAACAATATGGATTCAGCAAAGACAGAACTTTCAGTTCCATAGAGCACCTCTCCGTTCAGCGTCAAAGAATGTATTTATTGGTATTAGTGCAGTTGGCAGGGGGGAGGAAGAACTAATCCATTTACTGGATTGATTTTATTACTGCACTTACCTACGTAGTTATTTCAGGGAGTTGCAGAAGCTTAAAGGAACTCACTCATTCATATCTCGCTACTACCTACTGGGAAATAGAAAAGTGAAAAAGAGTTACATGATTAATGGGAGGCAGAATGCTCTTCCTAATTCCTATAAAGAATGGCTGGGCATGTTTATATGTAATGCATCTATGCTCTAAGTAATATGTGCAATACTAATCAATTACCTGGAGACTTTTTACAGTTTTATTCAGCCTAAGGCTTTTAGTGCTACTGTCACAGCCCCCTTGTCAGGGAGCCAGGTTGGGTACAACTTCCGATTGATCATATATCAGGCCAGAACTAGACGTAACACTTGATTGAGGGCCAGCACTGAAAACAGCAGCCCCACGTTGAATTCTCCATCTGTTTCCCGTGACACTTTTGCAGACTTGCATGTGTCACATGACACCACCACGTTGTGCCTGCTCCCACACCATCTCATCAACTGGTGCTTGCAGCGGTAAAGCAATGACACGGGCAAACTTGCCCAAATAATATTTTGGGTTCGATATAGACAGCAGGTGAGTGGGGCTGCCAAGGTGTCAGGATGCTGTCAGCAGCTCCCAGCTGGTTAGCCAGGAAAGTATAAAGACAAGGAAAGGTTTCTTACTGTCCTTTTTTATTTCAATATTTACACAGAGAGGCTATAGAAGAAGAAGAAGAGTTTGGATTTGATATCCCGCCTTTCACTCCCCTTCAGGAGTCTCAAAGCGGCTAACAATCTCCTTTCCCTTCCTTCCCCACAACAAACACTCTGTGAGGTGAGTGGGGCTGAGAGACTTCAGAGAAGTGTGACTGGCCCAAGGTCACCCAGCAGCTGCATGTGGAGGAGCAGAGACGCGAACCCGGTTCCCCAGATTACGATACTACCGCTCTTAACCACTACACCACACTGGCTCTCTGTAGAACCTAACTTCTTGGATAATGGCATTGTCCAGAGTGAATCATCACCCACCCGTCTCTCCCACTTCCTCATTCTTTATTTTCATCATCTCCTCGACGGGTGCTGCTACGTGCCCTCTGTCTTTGAGCTCTTTGCTCTCCTACTTTTAAGGCTTGCCAGGTTCTGAGAGATGGAGGGTCTGGAATGCTTTCTAGTGACACTGTGCCAGTCAGCTGCTGCTCCCCCCTACTCCTCTCTCATAACTTCCCAACTTTCCCCCTCATCTGCGTCTGAGCTGTGATCTCCTTCAAACCCCTGTTGTAAATCTATACTGTCTTCCTCATCCTCCTCCCTGGAGGGGTCAGGATGGCGAGGCATTATCCTCTGCCCAGTCCCTGACACAAGAATGCATTAGTGGGAGATGCACTCCTTGGCTGAGACCCTACCTGTCCGCGGACTGTCTCGCCAGAGTGGTGCATGCTCTAGTTATGTCCCACTTGGACTGCTACAATGCACTCTACATGGGCTACCTTTGAAGGTGACCTGGAAACTACATCTAATCTGGAATGCGGCAGCTAGACTGGTGACTGGGAGCGGCCGCCGAGACCATATAGCACCAGTCCTGAGAGGTCTGCATTGGCTCCCAGTACGTTTCCAAGCACAATTCAAAGTGTTGATGCTGACCTTTAAAGCCCTAAATGGGCTCAGCCCAGTATACCTGAAGGAGCGTCTCCACCCCCATCATTCAACCCAGACACTGAGGTCCAGCTCCTAGGGTCTTCTGGTGGTTCCCTCACTGCAAGAAATGAGGTTACAGGGAACCAGGCAGAGGGCCTTTTCGGTAGTGGCACCCACCCTGTGGAATGCCCTCCTGTCAGATGTCAAGGAAATAACAGCCCTGTTTAGGGAAGTTTTTAATGTTGGATGTTTTGTTGTGTTTTTAATATTCTGTTGGGAGCCACCCAGAGTGGCTGGGGAAACCCAGCCAGATGGGCGGGGTGGTAATAATAATAGTAATAGTAGTAGTAGTAGCAGTAGTAGTAGTAGTAAGAAGAAGAAGAAGAAGAAGAAGAAGAAGAAGAAGAAGAAGAAGAAGAGACCAAATCCACTGCCCCTGTGGATCCTGCCACTTGAGGTGGCCACCTCACTTTTTTATTTTATTTTATTTTATTTATTTTATTTATTTTATTATTTTATTTTATGTCTATACTGCCATTCATATGAGGATCACAGGGTGGTGCGCAATATAAAAACACAAAAATACATAACATAGTAACAAATTAAAACAATAACCCTCTCCCCACAGTTTCTAAAGCCATAGATTGTTTAATTAGCCGAAGGCCTGGCTGAAGGGAAATGTTTTTACCTGGTGCCTAAAGCTATATAACGAAGGCATCAGGCAAGCCTCTCTGGGGAGAGCATTCCACAAGTGGGGAGCCACAGCAGAAAAGGCCCCATTCTCATGTTACCAGCCTCCGAGCCTCTCATGGAGGAGGCGCACAAAGAAGGGGCTCAGATATTAACAGCAGGGTCTGGGTTAATTCGTAGGGGGAGAGACAGTCCTTGAGGTGTAGCCTTGCCTCATGAGTGGACTGGCTGTTCTCTGCCCATCTTTAAACTGGATTTAGAACAGACAGTCCTCTAAAAAGAGGACAGCTTCCAATAGAGGGCTGTTCTCTGCAGAGTAGGACACATGGGCACCCTAGCTGTCAGTAGAATTCTAGTACATAAGCCTCTCTCCAAGGCTGGACTTTGCCTGGAGCTCTGCACACAAACCTGCACAAAACACAAATACAGTGGTACCTTGGGTTAAGAACTTAATTCATTCTAGAGGTACATTCTTAATCTGAAACTGTTCTTAACCTGAGGTACCACTTTAGCCAATGGGGCCTCCCGCTGCTGCCACGCCGCCACCACACAATTTCTGTTCTCATCTTGAAGAAAGTTCTTAACCCAAAGTACTATTTCTGGGTTAGTAACCTGAAGCATCTGTAACCCGAGGTACCACTGTACTCCGGCAATCAGCAGAGTTTAAGGAAGAAGAAGAGGAGGAGGAGGAGGAGAGGACGAGTTTGGACTTGATATTCCTCCTTTCACTCCCCTTAAGGAGTCTCAAAGCGGCTAACAATCTCCTTTCCCTTCCTCCCCCACAACAAACACTCTGTGAGGTGAGTGGGGCTGAGAGACTTCAGAGAAGTGTGACTGGCCCAAGGTCACCCAGCAGCTGCATGTGGAGGAGCGGAGACGCGAACCCGGTTCACCAGGTTACGAGTCTACCACTCTTAACCACTACACCATGCTGGAAAGCCCTGTGACCATTGGGGAGTGGTTTAATAATGTCTTTTGTCTAATGATCTTGGGTATACTTTTAAAATATCACATGGACCGTCAAGTAAATCTCCGAACCCCCCAATCCCTAAATTGTAAAATCAATTAACAGATAAACATCAGACAAACAGGCATTATCAGTGAGATCTGGCCATTGTGCTTTCCCTGGTGTACACTCTGGGAAAACATTGCAGCTGCTCTGAGCGAAATGGTTATGGTTTCAGCCTTTATCTACTGGGGAAAGTAAGAAAGACTTGGCTATTAAGGCCTGGGGATCTTCTGTGACCCTAAACAAGGTCAGGACAACACACAGAATGCACCATTATGCTTGGGTGGTCATGATGCCATCATATTTTAAAAGGCAGTTGGGGAGTGGAGATATTCAGGCCATGCAAGCAGGTTATTTGTCCCATCAGTCACAGAGCCTAGACACTTTGCAAGATGAAATGGAAAGATGAAATGGCGGAGTAAAACTTAAGCAAACACATACATAATAATAATGGATTGCCCCCAGGGCAGCTGGCCTGGTTGATTTATGCCAGGGGTGGGCAACCTAAGGCCCATGGGTCAGATGCGGCCCAATCGCCTCCTAAATCCAGCCCATGGACAGTCTGGGAATCAGCGTGTTTTTACATGAGTAGAATGTGTCCTTTTATTTAAAATGCATCTCTGGGTTATTTGTGGGGCCTGCCTGGTGTTTTTACATGAGTAGAATGTGTGCTTTTACAATGGTACCTCAGGTTAAGCACTTAATTCATTCCGGAGGTCCGTACTTAACCTGAAACTGTTCTTAACCTGAAGCACCACTTTAGCTAATGGGGCCTCCTGCTGCCACCGCACCGCCGGAGCCCGATTTCTGTTCTCATCCTGAAGCAAAGTTCTTAACCTGAAGCACTATTTCTGGGTTAGCGGAGTCTGTAACCTGAAGCGAGTGTTGAAGCGTATGTAACCTGAGGTACCACTGCATTTAAAATGCATCTCTGGGTTATTTGTGGGGCACAGGAATTTGTTCATTTCCCCCCAAAAAATACAGTCCAGCCCACCACATGGTCTGAGGGATGTTGAACCAGCCCACTGCTGAAAAAGGTTGCTGACTGTTATGTACTGAGTTGAATAGGATCCAAACTGCAGCAGTCTGATTGGTCCTAGAACAACAGGATCCAAAAGGCAGCAGTCTGATTGGTCCTAGAACAATAGGATTCAGAATGCAGCAGTCTGATTGGTCCTAGAACAATGCAGCAGTATGATTGGTTAGCAGGAACCACCCAATCATGGTCCAGATAGAAGTGAATCCACAACCTGATTGGCTTACAGTAGAATTCGGGAATTAGCCAATCATGTGCAGCCCATTGTGTAAATAATGTATATAAAGCAGATACTTTGAGGGGACATTCATCCATTCCTCCTCACCACTATGAGCTGAATAAAGAGCATGAAATCACTTTGCGACTCTGAGTATATTTCACTGACCCTGATTTATGCGAAAGGCTATGGAGTCTCTTTGAAAGGACGTTCCTGGTTCTGCATAACTCAAATCAGCATAAGGACCATTTTGTTTTGAGCCACACTGCCGCATTGGATCAGACCAAGGGACCAGCTTGCAAGCAGGACACAGAGGCAACAACATCGGTCCCCTGTTGTTAATACTTGCTACTGAGTCAGACTGTTGGTACTCAGAAGTAAGTTCAACTGAATTCAACAGGACTTACTCTAAGGCAAGGGAGTATGGTTACAGCCTCTGTTCAATAACGTGTGCTTATGTAGCTTGGAATCCTAGAACTCATGGTTTGCGATGCTGAGTGTTGGATCATGTTACAAACCTCCCAGCAAGATCTTGCTGAGAGATATTTGGTGTCTGATTATCCCACAGATGATTTTTATTTAACAAAATATATATAGCACTTGATTGTAAAATAGAGAGAACTCTAAGCAGCTTACAAAATTGTGAAATAAAGCACTGAAATTCTCAACAAAACACACTTAAAAACAGATGGTTAAAGGCATTCAGAAGTTAACTAGAAGCAATGTATTTGTTGTTGGATTTCAGTGACGATACTTTCTTAACCTTGGTGCACCAGAAGAGCTTTTGCCCTATTTCTTGGCCAGTTGTGCGTTCGTCAAGTCAACCAGTGCAGAATAGACGCTATTTCAGTCCATGCCCAAGTAAGACTAATTTTGTCTTTAGTCTCCTCCCCAATTAAACACTCACAATGGTGCTCAAATCTGGCATTGTTAACAGACAGAGGCTTCAGAAGTACTGTTTTTGGGGGACAGGAGGCAGGCAGGTGTGGAGGATTCCCTGGTCCTGAATGGGGTAACTGTGCCCCTGAAGGACCAGGTGCGCAGCCAGGGAGTCATTTTGGACTCACAGCTGTCCATGGAGGCACAGGTCAAATCTGTATCCAGGGCAGCTGTTAACCAGTTCCATCTGGTACGCAGGCTGAGACCCTATCTGCCTGCAGACTGTCTCGCCAGAGTGGTGCATGCTCTGGTTATCTCCCGCTTGGACTACTGCAATGCGCTCTACGTGGGGCTACCTTTGAAGGTGACCCAGAAACTACAACTAATCCAGAATGCGGCAGCTAGACTGGTGACTGGGGGCGGCCGCCGAGACCACATAACACCGGTCTTGAAAGACCTACATTGGCTCCCAGTACGTTTCCGAGCACAATTCAAAGTGCTGGTGTTGACCTTTAAAGCCCTAAACGGCCTCGGTCCAGTATACCTGAAGGAGCGTCTCCACCTCCATCATTCTGCCCAGACACTGAGGTCCAGCTCCGAGGGCCTTCTGGCAGTTCCCTCACTGTGAGAGGCCAAGTTACAGGGAACCAGGCAGAGGGCCTTCTCGGTAGTGGCACCCGCCCTGTGGAACGCCCTCCCATCAGATGTCAAAGCGATAAACAACTACCTGACATTCAGAAGACATCTGAAGGCAGCCCTGTTTAGGGAAGTTTTTAATATGTGACATTTTAGTGTATTTTTCATCTTTATTGGAAGCCGCCCAGAGTGGCTGGGGTACAAAGCCAGATGGGCGGGGTACAAATAATAAATTATTATTATTATTATTATATTCATGCCAAATCTGAGAGAAGAAATTCATAGAATCATAGAATTGTAGAGTTGGAAGGGACCCGAGGGTCATCTAGTCCAACCCTCTGCAAAGCATCAGTGACAAATAGCCATACAACCTCCGCTTAAAAACCTCCAAGGAATGAGAGTCCACAACCTCCCTAGGGAGTCTCTTCCACTGTCAAACAGCTCTTACTGTCAGAAAGTTATCCCTGATGCTTAGCAGGAATCTCCTTTCTTGTAACTTGAAGCCACTGGTTCAAATCCTACCCTCTGCAGAAGGAGAAAACAAGCTTGTTCTATTGTCCATGCAACAGCCTTTGAGATATTTGAAGATGGCTATCATATCTCCTCTCATTCTCCTCTTTCCCAGGCTAAACATGCCCAACTCCCTCAACTGCTCCTCATGTGGCTTGGTTTCTAGACCCTTGAACATTTTGGTCGTTCTCCTCTGCACATGTTCCAGCTTTGCACAATTCCTGATAGATAATGATATTTCACATGTAAAATTCTCTGTGGTCTGGAACACCACAAGAGCAAATTTAAGAGAGGGGTTGCCATAGTACGTGCAACATATAAAACGAAAGCTCGTAGGGAGGAGCTAGCCAAATTGGAAAATTAAATTATTGGAATCTTAAGCCAAATCACAAATGCCTGGAAATTATCACTGAAAAGTGTGAGGTAGATAATTACAATTCAGCTCCACCAGAATTTCACCCTGCATTAAACAGGTTGCATTAAAAAGCTGCGTTAAGCAATCTTTTTTGAGAGTTAGGGGGAAAGGCAGGAAAATTACTTGTTTTCGGGTTAAACCAAGTCATATATCGATGTACGACCTTAGGAATCTGAGATAGTGCACATTCAGTGCAAAAGAATACAAACCAGATCAATGAAATGTTGTTTTTAAATGAATTTTATTTTAAGAAAGCAATGTAAAAAAGGAGGTTCCTTCTTGAATGTTATCCAACTCCTGAGGTCATTTAACCAGCAAAAACTATCTCTTCAGCTCTTACCCAGTCTTTATGAGAATATGAGAAGTGATTTAATCGATGAAGACATGGAAGTCTCCATGCCTAGATGGGTATCCTGATGAATAGCAAAAAACCTCTGACTTTTTGACTTTGGTCACCTGTGCCCTTGGTTTTTGGTTTGCTTTTGTAAATCTCTCTCTGTGTTTGAGCTTCATGTTTTGCACACTAGCTAGCTGCTAATAATAAAAAAGTGATACGCTGAAAAATTATTTTGCCAACATCCTTGGAGCCCTATAAAAAGGGTTTTGTTCTTTGATTTAAATGGGGCGTGTTTTCAGTTCTTGCTACAATGGTATTAATTCATTTTGCGATTGTTTAAAGCAATACTGTATATTTTTTACTCACCCTGTGAGTCCTAAACATGCCACATCCATCAGAAAGTGAGCTTCTCAGGTTAAGAAGTTATTTTAAACCGACAAAAGTGACAGACAAGAACATTTCCTTTCTCAAAAAGAGAGCTGTCCATTTGCAGCTGTCAAGATCTATAACAACAGTCTCCAGAACAGAGCTGACACGTCGAACAGCAAAAACGTCCATGGAACTTCAATATTTCCACTTTCTTTGTGTCCGAGTGCCCTGTCAAGTAGGTAGGAACTATCTGGAACCATTTGGCGTTAATAAATGTTTGATTACCTTACCGAGAAACTCACACGATTAGATGTTTTCAACAGAAAGTTCCCAACAAAACCTCTTTTTTTGGGGGGGGGGGAGTAGTTCAGAATAAGATTTTTAAAAGGGTAAGTGGGAATTAAATATGTCTTTTGTTCTGAAATGTCTATCCTGAATTTGAAAAAATAGAAACAACAACAACATGCAGATTGAGGAAGAGATATATACCACATTTTTTTTACAGTGGCTGGCACCAGAGGTTGGTGGCACTGGGCATTCCTTGGTGCCCAATCCCATAAAGAGGCAGGTGGAGGTAGCACCCCCTGTCTTTCACCTTGGTGGGTTTTGTGTGTCCAGGAAGGGTGATCTCCAAACTTCGCAGATGATTCTGCACATTCTTTCTCTTTGTGCTCCTTTTCTTCTCCTTTTAGCCATGTCTTGTCTTCCTCTTGCACAGCAAAGGAACACAGACTCTCTAAGTGCCCCTATTTTCCAGGGACGTCCCTGATTTAGAGAAGCCGTCCCGGTTTCTGATTTGGCCAGAAGAATTGTTATGGATCCCATTGTGTGTATTCGGCTGGTCTTACAGGCCAAGAGCCCAGTAGAGGCTACTGTAAGGTGACCAGGCCACCAGCCTGAAAGATTTCTGTGTCCGTCCACATTCCTTAAATCCTCCTCCTTTCAGTTATGGAAAGTTATGGAAAGAATTTGCACCTTCCAACTCTTTTTTTGTGTTCATAATCTCATAACAAGCAATTTTCTCTTTTTAACTCCTAGCCAACAGCAAATCGTAGCCAGAATTCCACCCCCCTGGGTCCAGGGAAGAAATGAAACACAGAAACGGGAACACAAAAGCACAGTATGTGATTGTTTATTTATCCAAAGCACTTTATAGGCCATTTAATCACGATGGTCTTGAAGTGGTTTACAAAGTTTGCAGTACAAAAACGAACAGATCCTCCAAGTGTCCCTGTTTTCCAGCGACAGTCTCTTATTTAAAGAAGCCATCCCGGTTTCTGATTTGACACCGGAACGTCCCGCTTTTCCTTAGGATGTCCCCATTGTCATTGGAGAAATGTTGGAGGGTATGGAGTTATCTGACCCTTGAGCCGGCTGCCGGCAATTCTGTTCAGGGACGGGTTTTTTTATGTTTTTATATATGTTGGAAGCTGCCCAGAGTGGCTGGGTCAACCCAATAAGAAGTTTAGGGTATAAATAGCAAAATTATCATTATGGAATGAGATATCCCTATTTTAGGGGCTCCGCTATGGGCACCACGGAAGATGGCCGACAATACCATCTCTCCAGCTCACACGAGGTAATTAAGAGGCTGAGATGGGAGTAATCAGCCTCCCTTTTTCTTCCTGGTGGAAGGGAAGATGCAGTCTCATCCGCGGCTGCCCACAAACCACCCCCGAGTTCGTAAAGAAGGAGAGGGCGGGGGCACTGGATGGAAAGCCCCTGAGGGAGCTCCGATCTCCTGGACGCTGTCTCTGTGAGCGCTTCAAGTTCCATTTCTTAAGATAAAAGTTTGGATTTAAGATTTATGGGCATGCTTCGAGCGAAGAACGGGTATTTAATCTGCTAATCAGCCACTGAGATGCTATGAGTGACGGAGTGGAAGAAAGATAACATCAAAGAATAACATCTAAGGTGGTATGTTGAAACGGAACAGAAAGGAGGGGGGATAAAACTCCCCCTTATTACTATACTACCTAACAACCCCCCCTGAAGAACCATCTATACTACTTACAGCAAGTGAGATTGGAAAATATAAACTGTGTGGAAACAATAATATTAACTAAAGCTTTTGTTCTATGAAATATTTGGAAGAAGATAAAAGACTTTTCTGTGACGCACTATTTAATCGGGATCCGCCATTATGAGACAGACTGTGTTGCAGAGATTAACAGTCATAGGGGGAGGTGAGGTCTGACTTTGTTATTATATTTGCATCTCAAGTTCTATTTGGCAAACCTCCCCTGGAAAGACTAATGTTTGGTGCAACCTGTCTGAGAAAATTAATGAGCAAACGCCTAGATTTTATATCAACAGAACTGAGAAAAGATGGCGTCTGCCACCCGAGAAGGACTTTTGGATGGATTTGGCACAAACACCAGCGTGTGAGGACATACCGCAAATAAAGGACTTACCAGCTGCAAAAGGGGGAGGGAAGAGAGAGTCATACAAAGTTCACACAGTAGTATATTATTGCTCACTTCAGCTCGCCTGTGGAAACAACTCAGAGGCTATGAAAGAAAAGGATAACAACAAGAAGATTTCAAGAAGGGACTATTGACACTCAAGGCAGTAGAAATATGAGATGATTGGACCCCACTGAACTTGAAGCATGGGAAGCCCCAACAAAAAAATTATAATTTGGCAAAACATTTGGACTTTATGATATGTATTTGTACAATTTGGAATATTCAATGTGATTTGATTGGATTGTTAAAATGGAAAACTTAATAAAAATTATTAAAATAGAAAGAAAGAGATATCCCTATTTTCATCGGAGAAACGTGGGAGGGTATGCAGACCTTTCTAAGTCACATTTCCTGATGGTCTGCAAAAACCAAAATTCTTAACACTGGATGGCTATAGAGAAAGATCTTCAAACCCCATGAGTTCAATGTGATGATCTGATTTTTGACAGGCCTTTATGTGGTTGCCAAAGAATCTTGATCCACAGCTCATTGGAAATGGATTCTTTCAGAAGTTAATGACCTTTCGCCTATTTGACTGGAAGTGATGGTAGCAGCCTGGCTGAGCCAGCAAATCTGTTTAAAGAAGTACAGCAAAGATGCAAAACGGCATACCTACCCTCTCCTCCATAAGAAAGCGATTTTTGTATTTCTCAAAGTCACTGTCATTTCCCAAACTTTCTCCCTTCAGGAACGCTTTCTCTGTTGACCTGGTTGTCATAAAATGCTTAAGAACTACCAAGAAATCCCCAAGCACTATAGACAATTGTGAGACATTATTTATGATCATTTATTAAATTTATATCCCACCCTTCCTCCCAGAGGAACCCAGGGTGGCAAACAACAACCGATAAGGCAATGAAAACAATTCCATTATTGATGCAGACTGGGAAAGGTTTCAACTTAAAACGCTTGTTGGAAGACAAAATGTCTTCAACGGGTGCCAGGTAGACAATGGCAATGGTGCCTGTCAGGTATTTTTAGTAGTAGTCTTGTACGCACTCAGTTCATGCTAGATAGTGGATGAGACCACTGGATACTGGCCAGCTGAGTACTGCAAGAGAAGACTGACGGTCTTTCAAGGAAGCAGGCTGCCATTACTAATCTTCTCAGTAACAATAAGCATCCCAGCACCTTCAGGGTTCTCCCCCCCCATGTGACACAATTTGAACACCACTGATGTAAAGGATAAAATGATCCCTGACTTCTGGAACCACAAGAAATTCAAGCACTACATTTTATCGTTGACCCGAGATATCTGCAGATTTCATTAGGGGAATATAGCGTCCGTGTCTGATTTACTATATATTGTTACGATCCTGTTAGGACCAAACCCTTTATTGGACATAACTGGCATGCCTTGTAAAGGACCACTCAAGTCCATATTCCACAAATAGCTTTTAATGCGTCCATTATGGATTGCTCTGCAAGTCAATTCTCCTAGCAGGTGATCTGAGTTATGATTTGCGGCAGCTGACAACATCTGCATTCTAGAAGGCGAAGGGCTGGGGTGGAGCTGAGAGGAGAAACTCCTGAGCTCACAAAGCCATGCATCATTTTGAAAGCAGGTCAGGGAATATGCCTACCCTTGCATCCCTGTGTTTCATTAGAGCTGATTCTTATTAAAAAAGAAGAAAGTGAAATCATTTTTTTAAAAAAACCCATTTAGTCATTCAGGGACATAATATTAAAAGCACTATTCAGAGGCTGTTGGAGATGGTGTCATAAGGCTTATTCATTTCTAAAAGCAGAGATAATGTCCTTCCTTGATATTACAATGATAACTTCTGCTTTCGTCTTCGCTCATAAAAAGGGGGGTGGTTGCTTTACTTGACAAAATGCAAACATTGCTATATGACTTGCAAGGGTGCCTGAAAGGCTGATGAGATCCAGCTTGCTAAGGTGTCAGCTAACAGACATTATTTAAGACTAGGTAAAGGTAAAGGTAAGGGACGCGGGTGGCGCTGTAGGTTAAAGCCTCAGCACCTAGGGCTTGCCGATCGAAAGGTCGGCGGTTCGAATCCCCGCGGCGGGGTGCGCTCCCGTTGTTCGGTCCCAGCGTCTGCCAACCTAGCAGTTCGAAAGCACCCTCGGGTGCAAGTAGATAAATAGGGACCGCTTACTAGAGGGGAGGTAAACGGCGTTTCCGTGTGCGGCTCTGGCTCACCAGAGCAGCGTTGTCACGTTGGCCACGTGACCCAGAAGTGTCTTCAGACAGTGCTGGCCCCCGGCCTCCTTGAGTGAGATGGGCGCACAACCCTAGAGTCTGTCAAGACTGGCCGTACGGGCAGGGGTACCTTTTAAAGGTAAAGGTACCCCTGCCTGTACAGGCCAGTCGTGTCCGACTCTAGGGTTGTGCGCCCATCTCACTCAAGAGGCCGGGGGCCAGCGCTGTGCGAAGACACTTCCGGGTCACGTGGCCAGCGTGACGAAGCTGCTCTGGTGAGCCAGCACCAGCGCAGCACACGGAAACGCCGTTTACCTTCCCGCTAGAAAGCGGTAGCTATTTATCTACTTGCACTTCAGGGTGCTTTCGAACTGCTAGGTTGGCAGGCGCTGGGACCGAACAATGGGAGCGCACCCCGCCGCGGGGATTTGAACCGCCGACCATGCGATCGGCAAATCCTAGGCACTGAGGTTTTACCCACAGCGCCACCCGCGTCCCTAAGACTACGCCATGTTAAATAATAAACCCCAAGGAGATGTCTGGGTGGTTGTATATGTTGAATATCAGCATTGCACCTGTTTTATTAATAAAATTGTATTGGGGCACTGAGCTGAGATTTTCCAGACAGGAGATAATGTTCTGGGCTGCTCCCACAGCGCACTCTATCTCCTGTCAATGAATGAAGATGGAACACATCCCTGCACACCTGTCCTTGCTGTGTGCCAAAGCAAAGGGCGTTGATGGGGGCAGGCTTCCTGTCCTGAGTTTCAAGGAGCAGATTTTTTTTTTTTTTTTTTTAGGAATGGTTAGGGTCTGAGATGAATCCCTAGCCGGAATTAAGATTGCCGGAAGAAATATCAACAACCTCAGATATGCAGATGACACAACCTTGATGGCAGAAAGTGAGGAGGAATTAAAGAACCTTTTAATGAGGGTGAAAGAGGAGAGCGCAAAATATGGTCTGAAGCTCAACATCAAAAAAACGAAAATCATGGCCGCTGGTCCCATCACCTCCTGGCAAATAGAAGGGGAAGAAATGGAGGCAGTGAGAGATTTTACTTTCTTGGGCTGCATGATCACTGCATATGGTGACAGTAGCCACGAAATTAAAAGATGCCTGCTTTTTGGGAGAAAAGCAATGACAAACCTAGACAGCATTTTAAAAAGTAGAGACATCACCTTGCCAACAAAGGTCCGTATAGTAAAAGCTATGCTTTTCCCAGTAGTGATGTATGGAAGTTAGAGCTGGACCATAAAGAAGGCTGATCGCTGAAGAATTGATGCTTTTGAATTATGGTGCTGGAGGAGACTCTTGAGAGTCCCATGGACTGCAGGAAGGTCAAACCGATCCATTCTTAAGGAAATCAGCCCTGAGTGCTCACTGGAAGGACAGATCGTGAAGCTGAGGCTCCAATACTTTGGCCACCTCATGAGAAGAAAAGACTCCCTGGAAAAGACCCTGATGTTGCGAAAGATGGAGGGCACAAGGAGAAGGGGACAGCAGAGGACGAGATGGTTGGACAGTGGTCTCAAAGCTAAGAACATGAGTTTGACCAAACTGCAGGAGACAGTGGAAGACAGGAGTGTCTGGCGTGCTCTGGTCCAGGGGGTCATGAAGAGTAGGACACGACTAAACGGCTAAACAACAACAACAGGGTCCGAGAACTTCATCAGTGAGTGAATACAAGGAGCTCTTGCTACACATTGAAACTGTTGAAATGAAGCGACAGGAACATTTGGTAGACTCAGGAGCGGCACATCCTGTTTTGCTGTTAGAGTCAAAATGGATAGTGCTGTGGGCCAGACCTGGTTTGAGTGCACAATTTAAGATAGTCGCTACGGATGCTGGGAAACCAGGCTTTGGGGATTCATGAAACACCTTGGATGTGTTGGGATCCAGGATTTGTGCCGCTGAGATATTGGCTTGCCACTTACACAACCTTAAGGGACGCGGGTGGCACTGTGGTCTAAACTACAGACTCTAGGGCCTGCCGATCAGAAGGCCGGCGGTTTGAATCCCCGCGACGGGGTGAGCTCCCGTTGTTCAGTCCCTGCTCCTGCCCACCTAGCAGTTCAAAAAGCACGTCAAAGTGCAAGTAGATAAGTAGATACCACTCTGGCGGGAAGGTAAATGGCGTTTCCGTGCATTGCTCTGGTTTCGCCAGAGCATGCTGGCCACATGACCTGAAAACTGTCTGTACACAAACACCGGCTCCCTCGGCCTATAGAGCGAGATGAGCGCGCAACCCCAGAGTCGTTCGCGACTGGACTTAACGGTCAGGGGTCCCGTTACCTTACCTTTTACCTTTACACAGCCTTCCCCAAGGTGACATCTCCCCTCTATTTTCATGTGATTATATAGCCTTGGGAAAGAAACTTTATGTAGCAAACAAGCAACAAACAATTATTTCTCTCTCTCCTCATTTATGGTTCTTAATTTTTAAGTGTGTTGAAAACTTAGGTAGAAGCTCATCACCTCATCTAACCTTGTAACTGCCTCAGCCAATCGATTTCTCACTACACAGTGTCAAGAAATTGGTTGTTCTGGATACTTATATGAGTGAGAAGCCAGTCATGTATCTGTCTGGGTCTTTCCGCTGTGCAGTGCCTCGAATGCTGTCTTGCAATTGAACAGAGCAGGCAGTATTTCTTTCGTTACATCTGGGGAGAAACCAGGTGTGTGATGGAAACAGCTCTTCTATATCCTGCTGACATTCTTGTTTGATAATAAACTACATTGAATGTTACTGGCAGGTGCTCATTTTAAAAAGAGTCCAGACACCTGAACCTACGTGTTCATTTATCTTTTCATTTTTCTCTTCTTCAAACAATAATACAAGCATGTGGTACGCACACAGACGAATCTTGTATTCAGCCGAAAGACAACTGAAAAGAGCAGCAAAGAGATTTAATTGGGGACTATGATTTATGCATTTTTGCGGATCGCAAACAGATTTTGCTGTTCTCCCCTTTTCCTATAGTCTTCTCACAGTCAAAACTGAGATTGTAAGCTTTATGGGGCACAATGCAAAGTTGTCATCATCACTGTAGGTAATAGGAGTACTAATAATCTAGGGACGTGGGTGGTGCTGTGGTCTAAACCACTGAGCCTCTTGGGCTTGCTGATCAGAAGGCTGGCAGTTCGAATCCCCATGATGGGGTGAGCTCTCATTGCTCTGTCCCAGCTCCTGCCAACCTAGCAGTTCGAAAGCACACCAGTGCAAGTAGATAAATAGGTACAGCTCCGGTGGGAAGGTCAACGGCATTTCCATGCGCTCTAGTTTCCATCACGGTGTTCGTTTGCACCAGAAGTGGTTTAGTCATGCTGGTCACATGACCCGTAAAACTGTCTGTGGACAAACACCGGCTCCCTCGGCCTGAAAGTGAGACAAGTGTTGTAATCCCAGAGTCGCCTTTGACTGGATGTAACCGTCCAGGGGTCCTTTAAAAAAAAAAAGTAATAATATAATCATTTTCTTAAACTTTTCAAACCACTAGTGGAGGAAAAACTCCCTTGGTTGTTCTTCAGAGCTGTTACAAAGCAAAGTACAAAAGCGTGAGAGACAAGTTATAACAGAAACACCCACACACACCTCAGAGAAACAGATGTACAGCAATGCTGGCCTGTGAGGTAGCATGGAGCTTCCCGCTTGAAACTTGTGTTCCTGCAACTTACCTGCATGGTACCAGACAGGGAAGGCCAGCAGTGAGGTCAAGGCTGCATAGGTGCACTGACATAATAACTCCTAAACCGAACCCAGAAAAGTGAAATGGAGGGATATCATTGTTGAAGTGTTGGGATACTGCCAGGGAGACAAAGACCATCATGACTCCACGTCGTCTCTGGATGTCCATCGATCTCCCGTAGACACGCAGTATCAGCAATTAGCGACAGCAGCTCCAGAAATAGCTTCCCACATTCCAGAGCCGATGCACGCTCTTATCAGCAGATAATGCACAGCGAAAGACGCACCCAGGAGAGCATTATTTACAAGTTTATTTAGCGTTGATCATAACAAAGAAAAACATGACTGCCTGCTTCAACGTCTCCGGCAGAGAGAGAAATGAAAACAAAGACACAACATAAACATCCTGTGAAACAGGAAATGCGCAGACTCTGACTCACAAAGCCTGCTCCCTTTTAAGGTGGAACGGAAATATCCTAACAGAAAGTGCCTAACAGATCCAGGAGTATCCCTCCCATCCATTCTCTGGTGTTAAGTTTCTGTTTCCATCCAAAAACCAGATCTAAAACTGGACCGGACTGGAGTCACAATCCACTTGGCAGCTACTTGATCCAACACTTTCCCCCAAAGCAGCAGATTTGAATCTGAGTAGTAGTAGTTCGGAATGACTGCCCTCAGCAGGTCTTTGAAAGTTCAAGCTGTTGTAATTGAGATCCTTCACCCCTTGAAAGAGTACCATGGGACCACAATGAGCAGACACAATGGTGGCAGAGAAGAATTTCTTAGCAGGATAAAAATCAAAGATGTGTTCACAGTTGTGTTGTGTTGTGTTTGTTCTTAGTCTTCCATAGCTTCCACTCAAATGATAAGCTCTACCATTTAATTAATGGGACACGGGTGGCGCTGTGGGTAAAACCTCAGCGCCTAGGACTTGCTGATCGTCAGGTCAGCGGTTCGAATCCCCGTGGCGGGGTGCGCTCCCATTGCTCGGTCCCAGCGCCTGCCAACCTAGCAGTTCGAAAGCACTCCTGGGTGCAAGTAGATAAATAGGGACCGCTTACTAGCAGGAAGGTAAACGGCGTTTCCATGTGCTGCGCTGCCTTGCAAGATGCAGCTTGTCACGCTGGCCACGTGACCCAGAAGTGTCTTCGGACAGCGCAGGCCCCCGGCCTCTTAAGTGAGATGGGCGCGCAACCCCAGAGTCGGACACGACTGGCCCATATGGGCAGGGGTACCTTTTGAGGAGATTTCACCCCTCCCATACCCAAGAATCTCCTCATCAGTCTCCTGACTCTGCAGAGAGGAGGAGGTGTGTTCTTATATCTACTTATTCTGCTCCAGCACCACATCAGAGAGAGTGAGAGTCGGTCAGGGAGTGAGTCAGTCAGCGTGTCGAAAAGACTGAGTGTTATGTCTGTGTAGATAAGGTCGCTGCAGAAAGCAGCAGTAAGACTCAGTGCAGTCTAGCATCTCCATTTGTATATAGTGTATAGTACAGTAGCTGTTAGTGAATAAAAGAAGATATTCTTCAGCGCTGTCGTCCGAGTGATTTATGCTCTGCTGTACTCTGCTGTACAACGACTGTTTTCTTGTTGGAGTGATTTGCGGTGCTCACAGCTCTGAGTTGTGAGTCCACGGCACTTGGACCTGTTCCGCAGAGGAAGGTGGTCTCTGGAAGTGCCATCCAGCTCGCCTAGCCCACTCGGGGCTGAGGTGGATGAGTCCAGTTGGTAACACTGGCTCAAGGGCGATGCTGACACCTTTACCTTTACCATTTAATTGTTACCAGCTCCTCGTGGTTTTATGACTAGGCCAGGGATGTTTTCAGGTGGTTGTATTGATAACCCGTGTCAGCCCCTCTTTCCAAGTGGAGAACAGGGTCTTAGCAAAAGCCTTGCATTCCCATTCTAAACTAATTTCCCTGTAGTGAGGTATGGAAGTGAGAGCTGGACCATAAAGAAGGCTGATCGCCGAAGAATGGATGCTTTTGAATTATGGTGCTGGAGGAGACTCTTGAGAGTCCCATGGACTGCAAGAAGATCAAACGCATCCATTCTTAAGGAAATCAACCCTGAGTGCTCACTGGAAGGACAGATCGTGAAGCTGAGGCTCCAATACTTTGACCACCTCATGAGAAGAGAAGACTCCCTGGAAAAGACCCTGATGTTGGGAAAGATGGAGGGCACAAGGAGAAGGGGACGACAGAGGACGAGATGGTTGGACAGTGTTCTTGAAGCTACCAGCATGAGTTTGACCAAGCTGTGGGAGGCAGTGGAAGACAGGAGTGCCTGGCGTGCTCTGGTCCATGGGGTCACGAAGAGTTGGACACGACTAACCGACTAAACAACAACCAAGATTTGAAGGAAAATCTTCATCTGTAAGAACAAATTTTAGTTAGCGAAGGTTAGAGCTTTAGGGCACATGTGAGTGATAGCTTTGCTGCAACCCTTTCTTTGTCCTACAAAGAGGTTTTCGCATTTCCTTTAGAGAGAGAAATAAAAGGGCTATTGGTTCCAAATTAGTTAATGACAAAAAAACCCAACAATATTAAACTCTAATATTGTTTATGAAACTGTAAGTTCTGCCACACTTCCATCAATTTCTCTAAATGGCACCCACCTTCTACATTTATCTAATTAAACCAGATAAAAGGAAAACAATCCAATAACTTTTTTTTTAACCAGTTGGCAGCCCTACTTGAATGCGAGGTCTTATTCACTTTGCAGAAAGTGTTCTTTGGATTGCTGCCAGAGCCATAAACATGTTTTTAAAAGGAGACGAGAGGGACAGAATTTTTTTAAAATAAACTGCTTGCTTCAAATCTTCTAAAAATCTTTTAATGATCACAGTCATTTTGCTTCAGTGTGCAAGTGCAAAGTGCCCTTCTGCATGAAGTACCCCCCCCCTTTGGCTTTTTAAATGCTTTTAAAGCACTTGGGTCCATCTAGGAATTGTGAAACGCATCTGCAACGTCATTTGCAACTAAAAGTGCCTTTTTAAAATGCTGAGCAAATGGATTGCGCAGCCAGTGACAACAAACTACTTCACCTGCCCTTTTCACCCTTCTTTCTTTCTCTCTCTCTCTCTCTCCCCCCCCCAATTTCCCCATTCCCGTTTTGTATGCTACATGGCTGTTATTATGGCAGCCGCTGGACACTCCCTTTTCAGTCCCATAATAGTGATGCACATAAGTGCTTAATGAATTGTGCCAAGCGAGAAGGCAAGCGGGTCCATGGAGGGGAGGCGCAAGGCTCATTAATCACACGGCCCCCCCTTTCCTGGGGCCTGAATTGCTGGCCATCCCTCCATTGAGACTTCCTTCTTCATCTGTCGACTCCACCAGATGCCGGTCTTGTCCTCCCAGCTTTTGCGCAAGACCCATTATATTTGCCATTGTACGCTCTAATTAGGGAGCCCCACCTCCCCCCAAAAAGCACTCCAGAGTGGAAAGGTAAGTCTCCACAAAGAGAGCTTTTAAGCAACCACGTGCCATTTCACACTAATCAGAAAGGCATTTTGCTGGTCATTAAGAAGTGATTGCAATTTGTGTATCCCTTCAACTGCATTAATCATCACGCACAATGGGGGCAAGGGCCTGAAGTCATAAAGGGATTCCCACCCCCCACCCCCATTAAATCCCTCCTTGCTTTCTTGGGATTGGCTATGTGAATTGTCAATGTGCATCTGTTTCGTGGATTAAAAATCTAAGGTTCAGTGTGGCAGCCTCTACAAGGAGCCAGCTGCCTTTGAATCCACCCGGACCCGTTTAATAAGACTGCCACGTGCTCCCCTCTTCCATGAGTGGTCCCAGAGGCAATACTGCGGGGTTTAGTTTGTTTTGGATGAGAGAGCACTGGAGATTTATGGTGTCTTTGTTATAAATAATAATAATATATTGGCTTGTAAATACTGTGGAAAGAAGCACATTGGAAGGCTGAGTGCTCCCATTCCTTCTAAAATGAATGTTGGGCAGGGAGAACATGGCTTCTAGCCAATGTGCCAAAAGGGCCAAGCCAAAATATTTTGCCTCCTGACAGGGGTATAGGAAGGGGGGGGCGTTGGGGGTGCCCTGCCCCGGGTGCCCTCACTGAGGGAGGTGACATTTGGCGTGCCGCCCACAACTCCCAAGCCTATCCCGAACTGTCGGGGTAAGGGGGGAGGGAGCTGCGCTGCTTTGCGCCCCTTCCCTCTTTGTTTTGACAGCTTGGGGGATGCTTGGGAGTCGCGGGGAGGTGGTGTGCCAAATGTCTGCCATGGGCAGCTCACTCTGCCCCCGGCTGCAGGGCGCTCACACTGCTCCGGGCATCCGAGCAACTATCCCACACCTGGGAGGGCATGCTCCGCGCCATGCCCTCCTTGGGAGCGCATCCGCCTTGGGAAGCGTGGGCATATGTTCCACAGCTGCTTCCTGAGGGCAGGGATGAACCTTCTCTCTACACAGAAACTTACCAGACTGGCAACTGAATATTACTGGTGGTAAAGGTAAAGGTACCCCTGCCCGTACGGGCCAGTCTTGACAGACTCTAGGGTTGTGCGCCCATCTCACTCAAGAGGCCGAGGGCCAGCGCTGTCCGGAGACACTTCCGGGTCACGTGGCCAGCGTGACATTGCTGCTCTGGAGAGCCAGAGCTGCACACGGAACACCGTTTACCTTCCCGCTAGTAAGCAGTCCCTATTTATCTACTTGCCACCGGGGGTGCTTTCGAACTGCTAGGTTGGCAAGCGCTGGGACCGAACGACGGGAGCGCACCCCGCCGCGGGGATTTGAACCGCCGACCTTTCGATTGGCAAGCCCTAGGCGCTGAGGCTTTTACCCACAGCGCCACCCGCTGTGGTAGATGTGATGTTTTCTCATATGCATCACCATAATCATTTCTTCAATATAATATTTCATTTATTTAGCTACAGTGGTACCTCAGGTTTCAGACACCTTGGGTTACAGACACTTCAAGTTATGGACTCGGCTAAGCCAGAAGCAGTACCTCGGGTTGAGAACTTTACGTCAGGATGAGAAGGGAAATCACGCTGCCGCCGCGCAGTGGCAGCGGGAGGCCCCATTAGCCAAAGTGGTACCTCAGGTTAAGAACAGTTTCAGGTTAAGAACAGACCTCCAGAATGAATTAAGTTCTTAACCCGAGGTACCACTGTACTGGAGAGCAGTCTTTACTTTGTCATGGTCCTCTTCTGTGCTAACTGCCTCACAGCCCTCAACTGCAGCCCATTCCTAGCTGAGCCTCCACCCTCCTCCACATAACAAACCCCTTAGAAGGGTCTCACTGCAATGGGACAGCATGTTGTTGTTGTTTAGTTATTTAGTTGTGTCCGACTCTTTGTGACCCCTTGGACCAGAGCACGCCAGGCACTCCTGTCTTCCACTGCCTCCTGCAGTTTGGTCAAACTCATGTCCACCGTCTCGTCCTCTGTCGTCCCCTTCTCCTTGTGCCATCCATCTTTCCCAACATCAGGGTCTTTTCCAGGGAGTCTTCTCTTCTCACGAGGTGTCCAAAGTATTGGAGCCTCAGCATGGGACAGCATAATCCACTGCAACTGAGGGCAGCAGCAGAACAGCTTAGGGAGCAGCGGGTAAGCTGAAAGCAGCAATGTGTCACACACAATTCTGTTGTCCCATGGAGATGAAAAAAGGTAAAAGGTAAAGGACCCTGGATGGTTTGTTGTTTTGTCATTCAGTCGTGTCCGACTCTTTGTGACCCCATGGACCAGAGCACGCCAGGCACTCCTGTCTTCCACTGCCACCCGCAGTTTGGTCAGACTCATGTTTGTAGCTTCGAGAACACTGTCTAACCATCTCGTCCTCTGTTGTCCCCTTCTCCTTGTGCCCTCCATCTTTCCCAACATCAGGGTCTTTTCCAGGGAGTCTTCTCTTCTCATGAGGTGGCCAAAGTATTGGAGTCTCAGCTTCAGGATCTGTCCATCCAGTGAGCACTCAGGGCTGATTTCCTTCAGAATGGAGAGGTTTGATCTTCTTGCAGTCCATGGGACTCTCCAGAGTCTCCTCCAGCACCATAATTCAAAAGCGTCAATTCTTCGGCGATCAGCCTTCTTTATGGTCCAGCTCTCACTTCCATACATCACTACTGGGAAACCCTGGATGGTTAAGACGACTCAAAGGGGACTATGGGTTTGCAGCACTTTCAGGCTGAGGGAGCCGGTGTTTGTCCACAGACAGCTTTTTGGGTCATGTGGTCAGCATTGGCCAAACTGCTTATGGCGCAATGGGACACTGTAACGGAAACCAGAGCGCACGGAAACACCATTTACCTTCCCGCCGCAGTGGTACCTATTTATCTACTCATGCTGGTGTGCTTTTGAACTGCTAGGTTGGCAGGAGCAGGGACAGAGCAACGGGAGCTCACCCCTTCGTGGGGATTCAAACTGCTGACCTTCTGATTGGCAATCCCAAGAGGCTCAGTGGTTTAGACCACATGTGAATGAACTAAGAGGGCCAAGGTAAAATTCGACATCCTATATACAGTTTTGCCCTGTATTCAGGTCCCCTCTCATCTTCTCTGCCAAGTTAGGGATCCTCTCCACATGCATGTGTTTGAAAGAGTGTTTGAAAAGTCATAACACCAAGGTTGCAGGTTCAATCCCTCTCTGGGACAGCTGTGTATTCCTGTATTCCAGGGGTTTGGACTAGAATGATCCTCAGGGCCCCTTCTAACTCGATAATTCTATTAAAGTATTTAAGCTCTGGGTAGCCAAGCACCGAAAGAGTTACAAATTCATGTGTATGTGTGTGCACATGTGTGTGTGTGTCAGATTACAGAGGGGCCACCCTGTTAGGCTGCGATAGATTGTGATGGATTGCTTTGAAGTCACTTCAGCACCAGATGAAAAAGAAGGCCCCCCCAACTGCACCCCCCTGCCCCGTATTTTGCTGGAGCAAAGGAGACAACTCTAAAATGTTCAGCATAGCACAATGAGTAAGGGTTGAGGACACCAGCTCTCACCAGTGCCGGTCAAAACGTTGCCAGGCTCCCCAATCCGGACCTAAGTCATGTTGAGAGAGACAGCAGGCAACTGTGGGGTGAAGGCTTCTATGGCTGGGTGCTTTAACTTATGGGAGCTTTAGATCATTAAATTATTTTAATTTGCACAGCATGCTAGACGTTCTCTCATTGCATGCTAGTTAGAAATGACTACTCTTGAGTCCTTAACTAGGCTTGACGTTGACCACTGCTAGAGATTCTGATTAAGGGGCTTTCGTGGTTCTTCCCTGCCCCCCCCAAGCGGTTTAATTGGCCATTATGCTTGATCACGAATACATTTCACAAATGTTGTTTTTGGTTTTTAGGCCTTTACTCATTATTTTCTCACTGTCAGTGACGGAAAACACCTAATTAAGAGGACTAGGGCTCTCCTGCAAAGTGATCCGAAACTCTTTGATCGAAGGTGTTTGATGCTTTGCTTATCATGTCACATCCCTCCTCTTCCTAATTTTAATTGCCCATTGCTAAACTTCCTCTATATTCTTGCTATGGTTTCCCCCTTTTGCAAGAAAACAGAAGCTGGATGGAAAGCATATAGATGGTCACCAACCCGGTACAACCAGGCATGAATATCAGTGTGGGACATTGGGTGGGACGTTATACAACTACAGTGGTACCTCGCAAGACGAATGCCTCGCAAGACGAAAAATTCGCAAGACGAATTTCCCTATGGGCTTGCTTCGCAAGACAAGAACGTCTTGCGCCTTTTTCTTAAAACCGTCAATGCATTCCTATGGGAAACAGTCAATGCATTTCCTATGGGAAACCGTGCTTCGCAAGATGAAAAATTCACAAGACGAAAAAGCTCGCAGAACGAATTAATTTCGTCTTGCGAGGCACCACTGTACCAACATCATTGCTTGCTTTTTACGGATTAGTGTTACCAATCGATACACCCCGTCCTGTTCCTTTCATAGCTGCACAACAAACAGTAGGTTGGAGCTTTCACCCCATTAGTTTATTTCTATGTTTCACATGTTTTCGTTTATGCATGTCAGGCTTGCTATTAAAGGCGCAGGAGCAAGGCAAGGAAAAAGTTGGTGACCCTGGTTCTGGCCTCAGATGCTGTGCAGAAGGAAATGGCAGTGGGAAAGCACCTAGGTTCAGATTGTCTACTGCTGCAGGTGAAGTAAGGTTCTCTTAATGAAATCTATGAGCTCCATTTTTGACCCCCTCCCATCTGATCCAAATCATGCTCATCCCAATTTAACCTAAGGTGACACTACTGGCAGGGCTATGCAGGGCAGCAGAGCTACCTCTGCAATCCAAACGACCCACAGTGGTCACCATGGAAGGTGAATGTGCAATTGAATGTGCAATTGGATCAGGCTTGGTGCCAGCTGGCAACGGCTTTGAGACCAGCACGGAGTTCAGGAGATAATGGATTCCAAGGTCCAATGGGCTCTGCTGGTGGAGGTGCTGGAAGGCAGCAGAGGAACCAATCCCCACAGCAGGTTGCAAGGACAGACCTCACCTGGAGTACTATGTCCAGTTCTGGGCACCACACTTCAAGAAGGACACTGACAAACTGGAACGTGTCCAGAGGAGGGCAACCAAAATGGTCAAAGGCCTGGAAACTATGCCTTATGAGGAACGGCTAAGGGAGCTGGGCATGTTTAGCCTGGAGAAGAGGAGGTTAAGGGGTGATATGATAGCCATGTTCAAATATATAAAAGGATGTCACATAGAGGAGGGAGAAAGGTTGTTTTCTGCTGCTCCAGAGAAGCGGACACGGAGCAATGGATCCAAACTACAAGAAAGAAGATTCCACCTAAACATTAGGAAGAACTTCCTGACAGTAAGAGCTGTTTGACAGTGGAATTTGCTGCCAAGGAGTGTGGTGGAGTCTCCTTCTTGGAGGTCTTTAAGCAGAGGCTTGACAACCATATGTCAGGAGTGCTCTGATGGTGTTTCCTGCTTGGCAGGGGGTTGGACTCGATGGCCCTTGTGGTCTCTTCCAACTCTATGATTCTATGATTCTATGAATGGATAACACAAAGAAAAGTCCTTACCACCTGCTTTTTATTCAATATTTACAGAGAGAGGCATGGAACACAGCCTCTTGGAATAATGGCGTTGACCCGAGTGACTCTCCACCCCCTTTTTCTTCCACTTCCTCATTCATCATCATCTCCCCTACGGGTGGGGCTGAGGGCCCTTTGCTTCTGAGCTCTTTGCTCTCCTATTTTCAATGCCCACCATGTTCTGGGAGAGGGGGGCATCTAGAATGCTTTCTGTGTGACACTGTGTCCGTCAGCTGTTGCCCTCCTGGTGGTTCCTCGTCCTCGTCCTCCTCTCCCATTATTTCCCAGCTTTCCCCTTCATCTGCCTCTGAGCTGTGACCTCCCTCAAAACCCTGTTGTAATTCTGAATTGTCTTCCTCTTCTCTGGAAGGGTCAGGCTGAGGAGGCGGTCTCCATCATTCCTCCTCTGCCCTGTCTCTGACAGGTACCAACCACCAGGAAACCAGCTCAGCTGTGAAACCAGGGCAGAGGGACACCTCTGCTCAATCCAAACCCCACACAGTCACAGATAAGGATTCCTCCCATTGCTCTGCAAGGGAGGGTGGTCCTTTAGTCCCCTCTAATTCAAGCACTGGAAATAGGCTGCCAGTATGGATGGCAGATGATAAAAGAGATGCCAACTCTGGCCCTCCACCCAATGCTCTTGTGGCTATTTGCTCAGGCAGAAAACATCTCCCAAGGACTGACTTCGTTGGATCAGACCAGCATTCTCTTTCCAACTGGTGGCCAAGCAAATTCCTCTGTAAGCTCACAAGCAAGGGGACAGCCAGCCCATCTTGTTGACCACCAGTATGGTGCGCTGCCTCCGAACTTGGAGGTTCTGTTTTGTTGAGCCCATAGATTAACCCTCCTCCGTAAATTAGTCCATTAAAAAATAATAATACAGTGGTACCTCTGGTTATGTACTTAATTTGTTCCGGAGGTCCGTTCTTAACCTGAAACTGTTCTTAACCTGAAGCACCACTTTAGCTACTGGGGCCTCCCACTGCTGCCGCACCACCACTGCGCGATTTCTGTTCTCACCCTGAAGCAAAGTTCTTAAACCGAGGTACTATTTCTGGGTTAGCGGAGTCTGTAACCTGAAGCGTATGTAACCTGAAGCGTATGTAACCTGAAGTGTATGTAACCTGAGGTACCACTGTACCCACTATGTAAACCAGAGCTTTTCCAAACTTTTCATGTTGGTGACACACTTTTGAGACACACATCATTTTGCGACACAGTAATTCAGTTTTACTAGCAAACCGGAGGTTAAACTAACCCTTTTCCAGCCCCTGAAGGAGCACTAGGGGCATTTGTGTGACATGTCTACAAACTGCAGCCAGCACACTGATGTGTTGCGATACACAATTTGGAAAGCTGTGGTGTAAACTAATATCAATCACCACATCTTACAGTGCTCAGTTCCGCAGTTTAATTATGCACTAAGAGTACTGGGCATATTGTATTTTGTTACATCAGTTTATTGACATGTACTAAAGTTAAACACGGAAAGCAGGCAAGCACTGAGACACAAATACTCGTTTTTAGTGCTGCATCAGTCCCTGCAGAGGTATAAATATCCATTTGGTGCTCTGCAAAAATACTTCTTGCTATCCATCTACAAATTCAGCTTTTCTTCTCCCTCAAAGACGTCATTTTAGGCTGTGGACATGCTCCCATTTCCTCTGCATGCGCTTGTTCCCACCATTGGTTTGGGAAGGGGTGTGCACATGACATTAGCAGCAATCCATTGTCTACCCTCTTTCTCCCCTATTATTCCTTACAAAATACTGTATTTTGATGCCTCTCCCCACAAAACAGCTTTGATCCGAGTTGAGAAAAAAAGAAAGATTTAGCTACGTTTTAAGCTGGCAATGTGTACACGGTCTAAAACTGCCACAAGCTGTTTCCTTCAGCCCCAAACAGATGTGGCATATCCAGTAACTACTAGGCGCCAGCTATCAAAGGATATTAAAGCTCTTTAAGAAACAGCTTTTGTATGGGACGTGGGTGGTGCTGTGGGTTAAAACAGAGCCTAGGGCTTGCTGATCAGAAGGTCGGTGGTTCGAATCCCCGTGACGGGGTGAGCTCCCATTGCTCAGTCCCTGCTCCTGCCAACCTAGCAGTTCGAAAGCACCTCAAAGTGCAAGTAGATAAATAGGTACCGCTCCGGCGGGAAGGTAAACGGTGTTTCCGTGCACTGCTCTGGTTTGCCAGAAGCGGCTTAGTCATGCTGGCCACATGACCCAGAAGCTGTACGCTGGCATCCTCGACCAGTAAAGCAAGATGAGTGCCGCAACCCCAGAGTTGTCCATGACTGGACCTAACGGTCAGGGGTCCCTTTAAAGGTAAAGGTAAAGGGACCCCTGACCATTAGGTCCAGTCGTGACCGACTCTAGGGTTGTGGCGCTCATCTCACTTTATTGGCCGAGGGAGCCGGCGTTTGTCCGCAGACAGCTTCCGGGTCATGTGGCCAACATGACTAAGCCGCTTCTGGTGAACCAGAGCAGCACACGGAAACGCCGTTTACCTTCCTGCTAGAGCGGTACCTATTTATCTACTTGCACTTCGTGCTTTCGAACTGCTAGGTTGGCAGGAGCTGGGACTGAACAATGGGAGCTCACCCTGTCATGGGGATTCGACCGCCGACCTTCTGATCGGCAAGTCCTAGGCTCTGTGGTTTAACCCACAGCGCCCCCCGTGTCCCATAGGGGCCCCTTTACCTTTACTAAATAGATGGATTTTGTCAGGGGACTGATTTGTAAATCCAGGGACTGTCCCCCGGAACCGGGGACGTCTGGTAGCCTTACACTAGGAACTGCCCAAGGGAGGAGGCTGGCAGTGGGATGAAGAGGCAACGGGATGCTGCCTTGCAGCCACTACAGCCGATGCTCAGCAAAAGCGTTGCCTCGTGCTCCTCCCCGAGCTTGGTGGTGGCACCTCTGGTGGGGGAAATAGGGACATTCTGGGAGCAGATCAAAAGCCAGGATGGCTTCTGGAAATTCCAGGACTGCCCCTGCGAAGTAGGGACACTTGGAGAGTATGGGGAAGCTGTGGTTAATCTAAAATGGAAGCTTCCAAACACCTCCCAGATACACCAGAAGAGGGAGGGGAGAACTGAGGGTCACCTAGACTCAGTGGCGTAGCGTGGGTTGTCAGCACCCGGGGCAAGGCAAGTAATTTGCGCCCCCTAACCTGGGGCAAGCCAAGTAATTTGCGCCCCCCCCGCTGCACTGTCCCTCCCCCAGATAGTCCCTCTCTCTCTCTCCGCACCGCACCGCACCGCACGCCTGGCACCCTCCCCTCCACAGTGGGCGGAGACCCGGCGGCTCGGATCGGATTCGCACAGCCAGCACTGCAGTGAGAGAGAGTGAGTGAGCCAGGTAGGGGCAGAGAGCTGCGAGTGCGAGCGCCCCCCCCCCAGATGTTGCGCCCGGTGCGGCCGGCCCCCCCTGCACCCCCCATGCTACGCCACTGCCTAGACTTATTCTTGTAACGCTAAACTATGGTTTAGTGTTATGTCTGAACTAACCCGGTATATTTGAGCGTTTCATCTCCTTCCATTCTGTCCTTACATCAGTCATCCTTGAAGGGAATAAATGATGCATGGTAAATCGATCCGATGTCCTGACTTTTTAAATACTTTGTTCTGTATCTTGATGGTTTTTAAATTGTTATGAAAATGGGCTTTAGGTCTACCCCATTCATTTTGGGGGATTAATAGGCAATTTAGAAAATCACTCACTGTTCTTGGCGTGAAAATCAAATGAAGCTGGGAGAAGGAAGGGGTTTGGAATTATTCAGCTGATACTCAACAACGACAATATGCTACTATTTTTGACAAGACCTTTCCCATATAAGCAAGGACAACCATGAGTAGAACTGTCCTGTTGGATTGGAGGTTGAAAAATGACAGGGGAAAACGTGGCCTGGTCTGCTGTAAGTGGGATAACAGCAGAAATGAGCAGCAGAAGTGTTTTAAGCATGGAGGACGTCAACATCATGTGCTGTTTGCTGCAACCTTCTTCTTAAGGCACAGCTACAGGGCCAGTTTGAGACTTTGTTGTTGTTGTTGTTGTTTAGTCGTTCAGTCGTGTCCGACTCTTCGTGACCCCATGGACCAGAGCACGCCAGGCACTTCTGTCCTCCACTGCCTCCCGCAGTTTGATCAAACTCATGCTGGTAGCTTCAAGAACACCATCCAACCATCTCATCCTCTGCCGTCCCCTTCTCCTTGTGCCCTCCATCTTTCCCAACATCAGGGTCTTTTCCAGGGAGCCTTCTCTTCTCATGAGGCGGCCAAAGTCTTGGAGCCTCAGCTTCACGATCTGTCCTTCCAGTGAGCACTGAGGGCTGATTTCCTTAAGAATGGATACGTTTGATCTTCTTGCAGTCCATGGGACTCTCAAGACTTTAGGTACACCCAACTAAAGTTTGAGACTTTAGGTACACCCAACACAGAATAACACATTGTTGGTCAGCACAACTTCCATTTTGCCTAGATTATGTTTAAGTTAGTTCAACCTTATCCAGTGACTTTGCACTTCCACAGACTTAGATCTCCACCTCTAGGCAGAATGTCTCAGCCAAATGAGGACTCTCATAATACGTCTAACAGCGAAATCCAATAAATGTCTACTCAGAAACAAGTCCCATTAAGTTAAATGGGACTTACCCCCAAGCAGGTAGGATTGTAGTCTTAAATTTCTGTTGGTAGGGGGTCCACTTCAGGTATAACATAAAAATCCCCATTTATTTGATCTATAAAATATGGTAGTTGATAAAATGGATTTTATACAGTGTGGTGTAGTGGTTAAGAGTGGTAGACTCGTAATCTGGGGAACCGGGTTCGCGTCTCCACTCCTCCACATGCAGCTGTTGGGTGACCTTGGGCCAGTCACACTTCTTTGAAGTCTCTCAGCCCCACTCACCTCACAGAGTGTTTGTTGTGGGGGAGGAAGGGAAAGGAGATTGTTAGCCGCTTTGAGACTCCTGAAGGGGAGTGAAAGGCGGGATATCAAATCCAAACTCCTCCTCCTCCAGTTTTATCTGAGTGCTATAATAACATCCCTTTTAACTGTCATTATCAAGATTGTTGCTGAGGACATACCATGCTGTATGTCCCACAAAACATGCACATATTTTTTCTCTCAGTTATTGGTCTTATTGGCCTAACAGCAATAGATTTTTTGTTTGTTTTTTGGATGCAAGATGCTCCCAGATTGTTTTGATGCCCTGGTTGTGGACTGTAAACCAGATTACCAGTGCTTTCTAGCATAATTTGCATTGTTGCAATATATCTTTTCTATTTTTAAATTACTGGGTGAGACCCAATGTTCTGCTAGTGGACCTCTGCTTGGGCTATGAGCCCACCGTACCCTCCCAGAACCAGATGGGGTCTGGAGGCTCCTCCAACCTTCCAGGGTATTTTTTTTTTGGGGGGGGGTTGCATGGGGATGTGCAGAGTGGGGAAGGGGAAGAGGAAGCCTTGTTGTATGGATGGAAGGTTATGCTGCTGTAGAGCTGACATTGCTGGCTAAAACAAAATCAAAAAGTACTGATTCTGCATACAGGATCACCTCCATGTAGAGAAAAATGTGATTTAAAATATTGTTAAAGTAAGAGAAGGGACGCGGGTGGCGCTGTGGGTAAAAGCCTCAGTGCCTAGGGCTTGCTGATCGAAAGGTCGGCGGTTCGAATCCCCGCGGCGGGGTGCGCTCCCGTCGTTCGGTCCCAGCGCCTGCCAACCTAGCAGTTCGAAAGCACCCCCGGGGGCAAGTAGATAAATAGGGACTGCTTACTAGCGGGAAGGTAAACGGCGTTCCATGTGCGGCTCTGGCTCGCCAGAGCAGCGATGTCACGCTGGCCACGTGACCCGGAA
Source organism: Podarcis tiliguerta (assembly GCF_965153285.1). NCBI lineage: Eukaryota > Metazoa > Chordata > Lepidosauria > Squamata > Lacertidae > Podarcis > Podarcis tiliguerta. The sequence goes on along the minus strand of NC_139540.1, from coordinate 81,455,789 downwards.
GTGTCTCCAGACAGCGCTGGCCCCCAGCCTCTTGAGTGAGATGGGCGCACAACCCTAGAGTCTGTCAAGACTGGCCCATATGGGCAGGGGTACCTTTACCTTTACCTTTTAAAGTCAGAGAAGGCAGGCCCAGGCAAATGGAGCATCTTTGTAATGCACTGAAATATGAACGTGAAGACTGTCCGGACACACGGATATTATGTGTCAGAGCTGGCTCCTGGTCCCAGCTCACAGAGGACCAACGCTAGCCGGTAGTAATGTACAAAAGTCTTTATTGAAGTACAGTTTCCATTTCCAAGCCGCAGCGCCCCAGCTCTACGTCTAGGGTTAGATTGGCGAAGCTCCATCTGAATCTCCGCCCCCTGTACACCAGTTTAAGACTCTAGCCTTACTCCACCTCTTCCGTCTCTCCTTTCTCCTCTGGGTCCTGCTACCCTCCGGGGTCCCTTCCTTCCTGGACTCTTCTGAGGCTGACGATGACCCCCCTGACTCCTCCCGCTCTTTCCGGCGGGCTTTGGGACCTGGCTCCCTATCCGGGCTGCCGACTGTGCCGCCCTCCTGTACATTTGAACTTGGCGCGCGCGCCCAGCCTTCAACCTTCCTCTTGACCGTTTCCTCGCTCCCCGACGGAGGCGTGGTCAATCCTGCCTCATGTTCTCCTGCTGCCAGTGCGCCGCCTGATCCCGATGTCTGGGACTCCTCCCCCCTGCTGCACTCTGGTGTGCACGCTGGTCCTGATTTCCAACTGCTGCTCTCTGAGTCCCCCCTGGCCCCTTCTTCCTGGGATGTCCCCCTCGGCACCCCCCTTGCCCTGACCATGGGGGCCCCTTTCTGTGAATCTTCCGATTCGCTGGAAAGACTCAGAGACCTCGGACCGCTGTCATCACTAACATTTCCTTCGGACTCCTCCCCCTCGCTCTCTATTTCCTCCCTTTTCTGTGCCTCTGCTCCTGAACCCCTGACATTATGGATATCATTTCAGAATTCTGTGGAAACCAATTGCACTAAGGTAGCTACGTAAATGCGGAATCATGCTTTCGGGTACGACTTATTTCTTTCCTTCATAAAATTTAGATACTGCTTGATCGGTGTAAAAACTTCAAAGCAGTTTATGCGAAAGGCGATTTTGTGTTGGTTTTGTCATGTGTCTGTGTGAAGTGGCTCTGAGTTTGCCAGTGGAACGGAGTGACTGAAATCTTGGTTCCGCTGAAGGCAAGATTGTACGTTTGCCAGAGCTCTCCCTTGAGCATATCGAGGGGAAGCGGGTGAAATTCACACAGAGTTGAGTCAGGGGTCAAAAGTGTCCATTAAGCGCAGAGCTAGGTTATAAGATTGGGACAGTCAAGCATAAAGGAAACTGAGCAGTTTTATCTCAAGGCTTAGCTGACTAGGGGCTTATCCAAACTTACGTTTTGCCCTGTTCTTTCCAGACACAGGTCTGCACTTTGAAGTTCTGAGCACTCTTTTTTTCACCCGAGAGCTTTCCCCGTGAAAGCCCGCTCTTTAAACGACAATTTGGGTTTTCTGCAGATGGCCGTTTGCTCCAATTCCGCAGTAAAGAGCAGGTTTTCAGGGGCAAAACTCCAGAGCAAAAAAAGAGAGCGCTCGGATGCAGTCTTTTAAAGCGTCAACTGTGCATGGAAAGGTAAGTGTGGATAAACCCTTTGTTTATCAGATCTCTGGGAATATTTTAGTGTTTAAGTTGCCTCCCTGTGGATTCCTAGTGAAAGGATAACTGGGGATAAAGGCCCAGAAGCAACAGAGCAGGCTATTTATTTTGCTTTCTTTGTATTTTTGGTGAGGAGGGAGGGGAAGATGTGAGGAATACATATGTGAAAGAGGGAGCCGGAAGGAGAAAAACAGGGGAGATGGGCTACGGAGGTGAAAGTAGGCTTAGAAGGAGAAAAAGAAGGTACATTTTATCATATGTGGTGGGAATGTAAGAGAGTGAAAGGCTTCTGGGAAATGATATATAACGAGTTGAAAAATATTCTAAAGTATACTTTTACAAAGAAGCCAGAGGTCTTTCTGTTAGGCATTTTAGGAAAGGAGATCAAGAGAAAGGATAGTAAGTTTCTCCAATACGCAGTGATGGCTGCATACTGGCACAAAAATGGAAACAACAGGAAATACCGACAATAGAAGACTGGAGATTAAAGTTGTTAGACTATGCTGAATTAGATAAGATGACTGGAAAGATTAGATATTTAAGAGACCAAAAGTTTACAGAAGATTGGGGAAAATTTGTTGAATATCTGGAGAGCATAAGTGAAGGTCAAATAACGCTAGAAGGTTTTAAAAGAGCACTGTGAAAATGTGAGAGATATTGTTAAAAGGAAATAGAGGAAAAAAGATTTAAATAATGACAACATTTAAAAAAGGAAATGCGTAAATTAAGAACGACTACGAAAGATTTACGGAAAAGCTGAAGGAAGTCCAAAAAGAAAGATTTGGAAAAAATTAGATGCGAAACCAATGTATGTTTTGTTTTGTTTTGTTGTAAATTAATAAAAATTATTTTTTAAAAAAGAAAAAGAAGGTAGGCTTAGAAGGAACTTCACAACACTTCAAGGTCAGGATGGGCTGCATGCATGAGGAAGGGACCTCTTAGCCTTACATAGTGCAGGATAATTTCACAAATGTAAAAGGTAAAAAAGTAAAGGACCCCTGGATGGTTAAGTCCAGTCAAAGGCAACTATGGAGTTGCGCCGCTCATCTTGCTTTCAGGCTGAGGGAGCTGGCGTTTGTCCACGGACAGCTTTCCGGGTCATGTGGCCAGCAGGACTAAACCGCTTCTGGCACAACGGGACACTGTGATGGAAGCCAGAGCGCATGGAAACACTGTTTACCTTCCTGCCACAGTGGTACCTATTTATCTACAGTGGTACCTTGGGTTACAGATACTTCAGGTTACGGACGCTTCAGGTTACAGACTCCGCTAACCCAGAAATAGTACCTCAGTTTAAGAACTTTGCTTCAGGATGAGAACAGAAATCGTGCGGCGGCGGCACAACGGCAGCAGGAGGCCCCATTAGCTAAAGTGGTGCTTCAGGTTAAGAACCGTTTCAGGTTAAGAACGGACCTCCAGAACGAATTAAGTTCGTAACCCGAGATACCACTGTACTTGCACTTAACGTGCTTTCGAACTGCTAGTTTGGCAGGAGCTGGGACCGAGCAACGGGAGCTCACCCCGTCACAGGGATTTGAACCTCCAACCTTCTGATCGGCAAGCCCAAGAGGCTCGGTGGTTTAGGCCACACAAAGACCAAGTAGCCGAGACCCTGGGCAGCTGGAGCAAAATGGGGCCACCACTATTGGGGCCTCCATTTAAGGAAGTGGGTGGGCACAGTGGCATAGCGTGGGGGGTGCAGTGGGGGCCGGCCGCACCGGGCGCAACATCTGGGGGGGCGCGCTCGCACTCGCAGCTCTCTGCCCCTACCTGGCTCACTCACTCTCTCTCACTGCAGTGCTGGCTGTGCGAATCCGATCCGAGCTGCTGGGTCGCCGCCCACTGTGGAGGGGAGTGTGCCAGGCGTGCGGTGCGGAGAGAGAGCGAGGGACTATCTGGGGGAGGGACAGTGCAGCGGGGGGGAGGAGCGCAAATTACTTGCCTTGCCCCGGGTTAGGGGGCGCAAATGACTTGCCTTGCCCCGGGTGCTGACAACCCACGCTACGCCACTGGGTGGGCATGTTTGGCAAAATGTGCATCAGACAAATGATCAGTGGAGTAAGAAAGGATAAAAGGATCTACAAAGATCTTATGTTGATCCTTCCATACAGCCCTGCGTTTCGGAAAGGATAGATTTAAAAACCCGTTTGGTTGTGATCCTGTGTGCCGATAGGGTAAGGGGAATTCTCTTTCAGAATCAGTAAGATAGAATCTATTTGCTGGAACCTTCCCATGAAGGGGATTAAGCCACCAGACCAAAGTTTTGCAAAATTTAACCGCTCTGAATTATCTATGTGACCTAATTCAGCCAATTAATATATTGATAGAGATATAATGTTAATATACCGTGTCACTGTGACATTAAGTACTTTCTCATTTGGCAATGCAGCCTTAATGACATTAACACTGAATCCTGAGGGCTCCTTTGATGACTCTTCCACAGATCCGTCCTAGCAAATTGATTATAACTATGAATCATCCTTTCTCTCAGGATTAATCCACCCTTTTTAATCTCCAGAACATTCATCTTGAAATTCTTGGTGTAGCAGTAATTGTATTATAGAAACCCAAGTATTATAAATTTTCTGGACTTCCTTCTTGCTACTTAGGATTCTGCCAGGGGTTTACACTTTGGCTCAGAAAGGCTTTTGATTCTGTGATATTTTGTTTGATCCCCAAGTTTTGACCAGTCATTTGTTGTAATTTTTAAAATTTTCATCAACTCCCAACTGCGCACACACAAACACACAAGCTAACAAACACAGAAAGAAAGATAGAGAGTCTGAAGAACAGTAGGGTAACTAACTCATGTATTCACAAAAAGAGGACATGAATCACAATAAGAGGACCAAAGAAGACACATACGTTTGCAAAAAAATAGGAAATTTATGCATATGCATGTCTATAAGTGTGTGAGTGTGTATTCAAATTTAGAAATAATTATTGTAATTAAAAACAACAACACAATACATCTGATCGGTGACTTTTTAAAAGAAAAAAAGCTTCTGACACTCACTATGAAGTTGTTACAGTAAGTGCCACACAGTTAACATGGGGGGGGGGGTGCCAGTACTGCGTACCCTTGAGTACCCCCAGAAACGCCCCCCCCCCGCATTTTCTGGGCACAGATGTGCATTTTCCAGCTCCATGTCCAAACACTTCCCCTGTACCCAACCTCTGCTGCTTTCCTTACTCTTTAACGTTGAACAAATGGCAATTTGGGTTTTGAACAGTTTGCTACTTGCTCCAATTCCGCAGTAAAGAATGGGCTTTCGCGGTGAAAGCGCAAGGGCAAAAAATTTAAAGCCCTCTGACATGGAGCTTTACAGTGCAGACCTATGCCTAGGACTTGCTGGTGGTTTGAATCCCCAGGTTGGGGTGAGCTCCTGTTGCTCAGTCCCTGCTCCTGCCAACCTAGCAGTTCGAAAGCACATCAAAGTGCAAGTAGATAAATAGGTATTGCTCCGACGGGAAGATTAACTGTGTTTCCATGCGCTGCTCTGGTTGGCCAGAAGTGGCTTAGTCATGCTGGCCACATGACCCGGAAGCTGTACGCCGGCTCCCTCAGCCAATAAAGCGAGATGAGCGCCGGAACCCCAGAGTCGGCCACGACTGGACCTAATGGTCAGGAGTCCCTTTACCTTTACCTTTACGTGACTAGGAGATCTGTGTCCCTACCCTAGGCTGCTGTCCAAGGCTGGTGCCAGTCATATTGCTCTGCTTTGCTTTGGACCACATAAGCAAGGTGAGTAGGGGAATTTTTTTTGTGTGTGTAGTAACATCTTTATTGAAAGTTCAGAAAGTACATGTCAAAACATGGGTTGGAGTTTAAAAAGACATGCCAAGATGGGACAAGTTAAAATTGTCATTGCTGGACAAAATTTCAGTAATAAAAATGAATGTTTTGCCTAGAATGATGTTTTTATTTCAAACAATACCTATTGTGACTAACGATTTGTCGCAGAACATCCATCCCTTCCTACTCTATTCAGTACAGTGGTAGATCGGGTTACATACGCTTCAGGTTACATACGCTTCAGGTTACAGACTCCGCTAACCCAGAAATAGTACCTCGGTTTAAGAACTTTGCTTCAGGATGAGAACAGAAATTGTGCTCCAGCGGCAGCGGGAGGCCCCATTAGCTAAAGTGGTGCTTCAGGTTAAGAACCGTTTCAGGTTAAGAATGGACCTCCGGAACGAATTAAGTACTTAACCCAAGGTACCACTGTAGTGCTCTGGGTTTTGTATGCTAACCTTTTCCTTCCTGGGTTACTGGCTTTGCTGGAGTTCTATAATGGCTGCTGTTTTTGGAGCTGGGAAGCAATAGATTAAAAAAAAAAATCTTTATTGAAAGTTCAAAAAAGTACATCGTAATATGTGCACTAAACATGGTGAGACGTAGATAAAAGAGAGAACCTGAAAAGGAGAAACAGAACCCATGTAGAAAGGAAAATAAAGGGGGACACCCCAAAAAAACTGTATATTTTACAAGGTTGTTATTGTACTTCACCAGATCTTAACCTATTACAGTATTTGTGAGACTGGATTCCAAATATCATTGATTTTGTCCATGGCAAGTCTGTGTTTATATGTAAGGTGTTCATATGTTGTGAGTTTGTATAAGTCTTCAGTCCAATCGTAGAAGGGAGCCGCATTTTTATTTTTCCAATTCATCAGTGTCAGTCTTTTCGCTGTGTTAAGGGCACAGAGAGTCCGCTCGTATTGTCCTTTTGTAAGGTTCCATGTTCTGGGTATATAATTCAAAAGGATATTTTGCTCTGTAAATGTAAGGTTGTTTCCATACAATTCTATGATGGTTTCCGCTACCTTCTGCCAAAAATCTTTCAATATAGGACAGTGAATCTTGTCGTCTGGGCAGCCCAGGACCTCCATACAGACTTCCCAGGCTTGCGCTCCAGAGGGGTCACTTTGGTGCTGCTAACACAAGAAAAACAATGCAGGAGGCAGCAGTTACAAGTGCTGTGGTCTTTCCAGCCACAGCAGGTGCTGTGATTCTCCAGCGGTTTGACCACTCCTGAGGCGCATGCCATTTTCTCTTGAGCCAGACGAATGCCAGCAAAATGGAATGTCAGGATATGTTGTTGTTGTTTAGTCGTGTCCGACTCTTCGTGACCCCATGGACCAGAGCACGCCAGGCTCTTCTGTCTTCTACTGCCTCCCGCAGTTTGGTCAAACTCATGCTGGTAGCTTCAAGAACACTATCCAGCCATCTCGTCCTCTGTCGTCCCCTTCTCCTTGTGCCCTCCATCTTTCCCAACATCAGGGTCTTTTCCAGGGAGGCTTCTCTTCTCATGAGGTGGCCAAAGTATTGGAGCCTCAGCTTCAAGATCTGTCCTTCCAGTGAGCACTCAGGGCTGATTTCCTTCAGAATGGATAGGTTTGATCTTCTTGCAGTCCATGGGACTCTCAAGAGTCTCCTCCAACACCATAATTCAAAAGCATCAATTCTTCGGCGCTCAGCCTTCTTTATGGTCCAGCTCTCACTTCCATACATCAGTACTGGGAAAACCATAGCTTTAACTATGCGGACCTTTGTTGGCAAGGTGATGTCTCTGCTTTACTTTCTGATAAAGACATAGGGCTAGAGCTAGACTTTTCCCACTGCGTGTGAGCAACCCACGAGTGGAACACACCTGTTGGCAGAATAAACAGTCTGGATCTAAGCCGTAGAGTTTTATTATGACACGAACGTCATGTCATTCCAATTTGCCTGCCCTCAGACCTTCACTCCCCCCAAAATAGAATCCTTATTGTAATGGTTCTAGGGGTTGCTCGTGTGTAAGTTGCCGCCACTCCTGGCTAGGTTACCTGGTTGAACCCTTTCTGTCTGGACAGCCTCAAGTTTCGTGGCTGCCTCAGTCACTGGCAGAATCCGTCAGTGGGCGTTTCTTGAACCTTTTCCAGCATAAAAGCTGTTTGACGCCCAGTCTCTTCCTACTCTCCCTGTGCGGAAGTCTTCTGCGCAGGGAGGGTGTGGGCAGCGGAGTCCCCGTGCTCTCTCCGCTGGTCTCCGGCAAGGAGTCCTGGAGCCACCTCTCCGATTCCCCCATCTGCCCCCCTTCTCCACGGGTGTTACTCTGATTTCCTTCCCCAGCGGATGGGCTGCCTCTCTCCCTACTGGGACCCTCTCCGGCATCCCTCTGGAGCCTTCTCTCCGCCTCCAGCTCCGATGGCAGTTCCCTGACACTTATGAATTGTGAACTTATCTGATCTTTTCTTTCACAGATGTAAACATGCATTTCTACGCAGCACTTCTCATAGGGATTGTGTACAAGAACACAATATGTTCAGCGTATTTTATCATTCATTTTTTAAAAACCGCTTACTAAACGTATGTCACAATCTTGACAACATCCCCAAATGAGCCTTATTTATTTTTAAACGCTTGCCTGAGTGAATTAATTGGCACATTTTGATTCCCTCGTTTATTAAAAGAATAAACAATCTTGCCACTCTTCACCTTCCCCAGTATTTGAAGATGGTCAGTATAGATTCAATTAACATGTTGTCAAAGGCAACATTGAGTTCAGACTGCTGTTCACATTACTATTTGAGAAAAAAAAAACCACTCCAGTGCAGTGTAATTTTCATATCATCTTTTTTCTTCAAATTATGTGAAGAATTTTTTGGATCCATGGCCCAGCCTCTGTTTCAAATAATACAAAATGTCAGTGGCGTAGCGTGGGGGGTGCAGGGGGGGCCGGCCACACCGGGCGCAACATCTGGGGGTTAGGGTTAGGGGGCGCAAATCCACGGGTTAGGGGGCGCAAATCCACGGGTTAGGGGGCACAAATTACTTGCCTTGCCCTGGTTGCTGACAACCCACGCTACGCCACTGCAAAATGTACCAGCCTGAATCTTATAGGTTCCTTCAAAATGGTGTGTGTGTGTGTGTGTGTGTGTGTGTGTGTAATAGTGTTAAACGATAACGGGAGAACTGGTTTCAACTTCTCATGTTCTGAAAGAAAGAGTGTGTCAGGGACTGGGCAGAGGAGGAGTGGTGGAGACCGCATGCCCTTCCAGGGAGGAGGAAGAGGAAGACAGTATAGATTTACAACAGATGTTTGCAGGAGGACACAGCTCAGAGGCAGATGAGGGGGAAAGCTGGGAAATCATGGGAGAGCCAGAGCAACACTCAGCTGACGCGTTGTCATTAGAAAGCATTCCAGACCCTCCATCTCCCAGAACCCGGCGAGCCTTAAAAGTAGGAGAGCAAAGAGCTCAAAGACAGAGGGCATGTAGCAGCACCAGTAGAAGAGACGATGAGAATGATGAATGAGGAAGTGGGAGAGATGTGTGGGTGGTGATTCACTCGGGACAATGCTGTTATCCAAGAGGCTGGGTTCTATAGCCTCTCTCTGTAAAAACTGAAATAAAAAAGAAGTGTAAGAAACCTTTTCTTGTCTTGCACTTTTTTGGGCAACCAGCCAGGAGCATCTTGACACAAGCAGGCCTTTGGCTCATTAAACAATCTATGGCTTTTGAAACTGTGGGGTGTGGGTTATTGTTTTCATTCATTACTATGTTATGTATTTTTGTGTTCTTATATTGTACACCACCCTGTGGTCCTCAGATGAATGGCGGTGTAGACATTTAATAAATAAAATAAATGAAAGTGAGGTGGCCACCTCAGGTATCAGGATCCACAGGGGCAGTGGATTTGGGGTCTGTAGTCTCTCTCTGTAAAGACTGAAATAAAAAAGAACTGTAAGAAACTTTTTCTTGTCTTTATACTTTTCTGGGCAACCACCTGGGAGCTGCTGACAGTATCCTGACAGAGAGAGAGGGAGAGGGAGAGGGAGAGGGAAAGAAAGAAAGAAAGAAAGAAAGAAAGAAAGAAAGAAAGAAAGAAAGAAAGGAAGGAAGGAAGGAAGGAAGGAAGGAAGGAAGGTGGTTACCTTCATTCCATCATAAAGGTAAAAGTAAAGGGACCCCTGACCAATAGGTCCAGTCGTGGCCGACTCTGGGCTTGCGGTGCTCATCTTGCTTTACAGGCTGAGGGAGCCGGTGTACAGCTTCCGGGTCATGTGGCCAGCATGACTAAGCCGCTTCTGGCGAACCAGAGCAGCGCACGGAAACACCGTTTACCTTCCCGCCGGAGTGGTACCTATTTATCTACTTGCACTTTGACGTGCTTTCAAACTGCTAGGTTGGCAGGAGCAGGGACCAAACAACGGGAGCTCATCCCGTCACGGGGATTCAAACCGCCGACCTTCTGATCGGCAAGCCCTAGGCTCTGTGGTTTAACCCACAGCGCCATCCCATTCATTCCATCATAGTCCAATACAAAATGGGCCTTTGTGGTAAGGACAAGCATTGGTTCCTAGTGGCTGGGGTACAATGGGCAGGAAAAAGATTTAGCTCCTAGTCACAGATACTCCTCATGCCTTAATGGAAGTGAAATGGCTTTGTGCTCACCCTACACCAATGCAGACACTGGCCATGTGCCTGTCAACCGTGTGCTCGGCCTCAGTGAGAAAGAGACACAGGAGACTACAGTTGTTTAGTCGTTTAGTCATGTCCGACTCTTCGTGACCCCCTGGACCAGAGCACGCCAGGCACTCCTGTCTTCCACTGCCTCCCACAATTTGGTCAAACTCATGTTTGTAGCTTCGAGAACACTGTCGAACCATCTCGTGGGAGTCAGTGTGGTGTAGTGGTTGAGAGCGGTAGTCTTGTAATCTGGGGAACCGGGTTCGCGTCTCCGCTCCTCCACATGCAGCTGCTGGGTGACCTTGGGCCAGTCACACTTCCTTGAAGTCTCTCAGCCCCACTCACCTCACAGAGTGTTTGTTGTGGGGGAGGAAGGGAAAGGAGAATGTTAGCCGCTTTGAGACTCCTTAAAGGGAGTGAAAGGCGGGATATCAAATCCAAACTCTTCTCTTCTTCTTCTCGTCCTCTGTCGTCCCCTTCTCCTTGGGCCCTCCATCTTTCCCAACATCAGGGTCTTTTCCAGGAGACTACAGATGTGTGCCCAAAGGCTACTTCCTGTACCCATGCATAGCCTTCCGCACTTGTGCTGAATGTGAGAACCTGGGTGGGAGGGAGATGGCAGACATGACCCTGTTGCCCCCCTCATGAATTGGTTGGTGGTTCTGTGTACCCCCTAATGAGATTACCCTTTACATGGCAGCATCTGGCGATCTCCCCCAGCTATGAAGCACACAGGGTGCCTTTGTGCAAGTCAATACCCTCAGTGTTGATGCGAGGATGGGGGCCAGCATGCCACATATGAATGAGCACATTAAAAAAAACCCCAGAGCTCTGCAACACAGGAGTCAATCAACGGAAGGAAGGAATGGGACTTATTCACATGGGTTCAATAAGCCAACAGATGGGTCTGGGCACACCCCTAAGTTTACCAGCTGGGACCCAATTAGCATGACACCACATCTGAGATCATTGCCATTGCATAGAGTTAGCCAAGCCGGCCATGGCTGAGGCCTGATGAAATTTATCACCTCTGTTTCAGCAGCCTCGTCATCCACCCATCACTTAAACATTATTTGCTCGCATAGAGTGACCATGAAGTTGGAAACTAAACTCTTAGGAAGCCTTAAATCTTCTGGTTTCTCTGCATGGTTGTCTGTAGTGTCCAATGTGCATCTCTTAACTCTCACGGCCAGAAAATGTTTGGTTTGCCCCAGGTAAGGGCCTATCCACACTTCTGCTTGTCCCAAAGAATCATAGAATTGTAGAGATGAAAGAGACCACGAGGGTCATCTAGACCAACCCCCTGCAACGCAGGAAGCTTTTACTCAACATGGGGCTCAAACCCACAACCCTGAGATTAAGTCCCATCTTCTACCAACTGAGCTATCCCAATGGCCCAAGTGATGAGAGGCACAAATACAAGATGGGTGACACCTGGCTTGAGTGCAGTACATGTGAAAAGGATCTAGGAGTCTTGGTTGACCACAAACTTGACATGAGCCAACAGTGTGACACGGCAGCTAAAAAAGCCAATGCAATTCTGGGCTGCATCAATAGGAGTATAGCATCTAGATCAAGGGAAGTAATAGTGCCACTGTATTCTGCTCTGGTCAGACCTCACCTGGAGTACTGTGTCCAGTTCTGGGCACCACAGTTCAAGAAGGACACTGACAAACTGGAACGTGTCCAGAGGAGGGCAACCAAAATGGTCAAAGGCCTGGAAACGATGCCTTATGAGGAACGGCTAAGGGAGCTGGGCATGTTTAGCCTGGAGAAGAGGAGGTTAAGGGGTGATATGATAGCCATGTTCAAATATATAAAAGGATGTCACCTAGAGGAGGGAGAAAGGTTGTTTTCTGCTGCTCCAGAGAAGCGGACACGGAGCAATGGATCCAAACTACAAGAAAGAAGATTCCACCTAAACATTAGGAAGAACTTCCTGACAGTAAGAGCTGTTCAACAGTGGAATTTGCTGCCAAGGAGTGTGGTGGAGTCTCCTTCTTTGGAGGTCTTTAAGCAGAGGCTTGACAACCATATGTCAGGAGTGCTCTGATGGTGTTTCCTGCTTGGCAGGGGGTTGGACTCGATGGCCCTTGTGGTCTCTTCCAACTCTAAGATTCTATGATTTAAAGTTGTAGGTCTGAGAGCCTTTGCTTTTGTCCTGCTGCTTTCTTTGAGAAAGTGTGTTCTCCCTAAAATGAGAGCACGGGTTGCGGGGGGGGGGGCTACTTCCTGTTGCCAGGCAGGTTAATGGGTATTGCCTGGCGCAACGATTGGCTGACCGGGTTGCTGGGGCAAATTGCATGTAGCAAATTGGGTGGGTGGGACCATAGGTTTTAAATATTGGGTCACACTGCTTTTATTTTCTCTTTCGCAGAGTGCATCGGATCACCCGCCTGCCCGCCTGCCCTGTGTTCCGGTTGACCTTGCTATGCCTGTCATGGGGTCGTCTGCCATTGGGGCAGGGGCCTAGTAGGAATTTTGCCATTTGGCTGATTGGCTGGTGCCATCTGGTTTTTGCCTAAAGGTAAAGGTAAAGGTACCCCTGCCAGTACAGGCCAGTCTTGACAGACTCTAGGGTTGTGCGCCCATCTCACTTAAGAGGCCGGGGGCCAGCGCTGTCCGGAGACACTTCCGGGTCACGTGGCCAGCGTGACAAGCTGCATCTGGCAAGCCAGCACAGCACACGGAAACACCGTTTACCTTCCCGCCAGTAAGCAGTCCCTATTTATCTACTTGCACCCGGGGGTGCTTTCGAACTGCTAGGTTGGCAGGCGCTGGGACCGAGCAACGGGAGCGCACCCCGCTGTGGGGATTCGAACCGCCGACCTCTCAATCGGCAAGCCCTAGGCGCTGAGGCTTTTACCCACAGCTCCACCCGTGTCCCTGGTTTTTGCCTACTACTTAGCAATTCGTCACAACTTGTAAGGTGGCGGTTTGGCGTTGGTTATAAAAATTTGTGGTGGAGGGGTCAGGATAGGCTGTGCCTGCCCCTCCAATGGTGCTGGAAGTGAATTCCGTTAAAGGAATCCAGGGGCTTGCCACGATTTCGTCCAATCCCTGAAATGGGACCAGGGCCGGCAAGCCTTGGGGAGCTGGTTGGGCGAGCGGTGAGGGACTGACGCTCAGCTCAACTGATCCCCAACATTGTTTTCCCTTCACTGGCGTCCGATGGAGTTCAGATAGTCAGTTCTGTCCCAGGCACAGATGGTCATAACCAATGTCTAAGCAACCACTCACAGATTTTGTATTTTAATAAAGTTGTGGCCAAAATAGTGTCAAAAACCTTAAACTAAAATTATGTGTGATTTGTGAATTATTTTGAGGGGTGGCTTGGGGACTTCCACACGCAAAACCTGTGGTTTACTGCTGAATCCAAACAAACGTCAATCTGCAGAAAACCTGATTTACATTTGTTCAGATTCGGCAGTAAAGAGCGAGGTTTCTCAGGGAAAATGGGGGGCGGGAAGGGCAGGAATCTCTCGGACCTGTGACTTAAAATCACTTGAAATCACAGGACAAACAGAAGTGTTGCTGGGCCCTAAATCAAAGAAAGACTTGGTTGGCAGGTGATGGCATATGCAATATTGGAAGATGTGCTGGTGTATGATCTCTGGATAGTATACTGTAGCTGACATTTTCAGACCTGTAATTACAGTGAAATTGGAGGTGTGTTTTTTTAAATGCACACTTGAACTTTCTCTGAACACACCCCTATATACTGCATTAATAGACCACAGCTCTGTGTTTTGCATATTTGTTGCTTCCACGGGCTAAAGGATTCCCACAGTTTTGTGTCAGATTATTAGTAATCAAATCCTCAGCTAATTGCTACTCTTCCGGTTTGCGTGTCGTATCTAAGGCTGACTGCCATCTGCTCCTGAAGGTTTATCCCCTCTGAGGTTTACTACCTTTCTCACATAATTCTTACTATCTTTTGTTTTTCATCCTCCACTGCAGGCATACAGACAGCATGATGTGTTTGACAGAGAGAGTCCTATTTAGTATTTCCCCCCCCATTGAATTTTATCACTTTGAAGCCACAGATGTGTTAAAACATTTTTCATAAATGCATACTTCACAACCTTCTACTTGGGGGACGTTTAATAAAATAAAAGCTTTTAGACCCAACAGCCTGCACATAAAAGTGTTTTAGGCAGCCCGTGGCCCTGATAAAAAGCATTTGTTTCCTCTTTCAGTCTCTGATCCGTTTATACTATCAGTGGGCTTAAATCACCCGCTGAAGCAAATTCAAAAAGAGGTTAAAATGCCCCTGAATGCATACAGGCTAAAAAATCTGCCTCTTCTCATCTTTCCCAAAGTAGCTGGGCAAACAACATCATGGTCTTTATTTCAGTTAGACCAAATGGTGGCGAGCGAAATCAAACATGGGCATAGCGCTTCTTGATTATGAGCAAAGATGCAGAAGTAAACCCCCTTGGCTGTCCCCACTGTGTGTAAAGAAGGGATTCAAATCATGTTAGAGATCCTGAATCAACAAATCCTGAAAAGATAGTAAGGGGCTCTGTTTATAAAAGCAAACTCTTACATGGATCCTAAATGGTGAGTTTATTTCCTCCAAATCCTCCTCTCTGAATTTGCTTAAAATTAGAGTTCTGTCAAGATTTGTGTCCAGGTAAGCAGTATTTAGGTTTGCTTGAATTTGGATTTCCAAAAATAAAATAAAAAATAGAAGTTAAATGGAAGCGTGCTTTGGTTTTGCCAGTTTCGCAGGAGCAGTGAAGGCTGGGCAAATGGCAAAACAAATTGATAGCTTTAGAAGCCCACCTGGGAGGGATGCATATTCCTCAGCTGATGACTGCAGAATCCAGTGATGGCATGTACCGTATTTTCCCGTGTATAAGACGCCCCCATGTATAAGCCGACCCCTATTTTTTTAAACCCAAAATTAAGAAATTAATTAGCTTTTTGGGGGTGGAGGAGGTCACTTCCGCCAATCGCTCACCCACCTGCCCGCCACTGCAGATCGCTTGCCACAACCACTGCTGATTGCACACCTTGCCACAGCCACCATTTGTCTGCCCACTCGCCGCCACCAACAGCCCACCTGCCCACTTGCCGCAGCCGCCAATCGCCTGCCCAAACACCGCTGCCAATCTCCTGCTTGCACGTCCCCCCCCCCTGCATTCACTATCCGTGTATAAGACAACACCCAATTTTTGCCTATTGCTTTATAGCAAAAAGCATTGTCTTATACACGGAAAAATACGGTATGTGCGAATGTGCCATCACAGATATCACACCACCAGAACTTTCATATTGACTGCATTTAGCTGCAATCCTAAACAATGGATTGGCATTATGGGAACAAGCTGCAGTGAGCCTAGGGCCATTCAAAGCCTAAAATGCGGTTAATCTTAACTATGGTTTGTTGTAACAAGCAAGCTTCATAAACTGGTTTGAAGCTGATTTATATCAACAAACTGCAGCTAAGATGAGCCATGGTTTGTATGGATTCAGATGACACAGAAAAGTACTGTTACCCTAAAGCAGAAGCTTCCTTACTCCTTGTGGAACATTGGGTGGGTTTTTTTTGGGGGGGGGGGAGGAGAAGAGAGCCACAAGTTCAAATCTCAATTCGTCTCATTCTTGCATGTCAAAATGAGGCTGTTGTCTCTCATTATATGAAATGCATAGCTTTTCAACAGAATCCGTTCACACGTTCAGTTGCCAATCATGAACTGTATAGAAATCAAATGCAGAACAGTAACATGATGCGCATGTGTGTGTGAATAGGACCCTGGAAACCTTAGTGTCTGCAAGAATGCAAAAATATTAAGATGTAAGATGGGTCATTTGGAACTGGTTAGATAGGTGTAACTAAGTAATCCATAAGGGACACGGGTGGCGCTGTGGGTTAAAGCCTCAGCGCCTAGGACTTGCCGATCGAAAGGTCGGCGGTTCGAATCCCCGTGGCGGGCTGCGCTCCCGTCGTTCGGTCCCAGCGCCTGCCAACCTAGCAGTTCGAAAGCACCCCCGGGGGCAAGTAGATAAATAGGGACCGCTTACCAGTGGGAAGGTAAACGGCGTTCCGTGTGCTGCACTGGCTCGCCAGATGCAGCTTGTCACGCTGGCCATGTGACCCGGAAGTGTCTGCGGACAGCGCTGGCTCCCGGCCTATAGAGTGAGATGAGCGCACAACCCTAGAGTCTGGCAAGACTGGCCCGTACGGGCAGGGGTACCTTTACCTTTACCTTTAAGTAATCCATATTACTTCTCTCTCTCTCTCTCTCTCTCTCTCTCTCTCTCTCTCTCTCTCTGCCTAGACCTACCTCACAGGATTGTCGTGGGGATTAAATGATGAGGGGGCCAACCCTTGAGCTCCTGGGATGAAAAGGTGGAGCAGATCAGCTGGATCGCTCGGTTGGTTAGAGCCAAGGTTGCAGGTTGCATATTCCCTACTGCAAGGGATTAGACTAGGTGATCCTTAGGTGTCAGGATGCTGTCAGTGGCTCCTGGCTGGTTGCCCAGGAAAGTATAAAGACAAGGAAAAGTTTCTTACTATGCTTTTTTATTTCAATATTACAGAGAGAGGTTATAGAACCAGCTTCTTGGATAATGGCATTGTCCCACACCCCGTCTCTCCCATTTCCTCATTCATCATTCTCATCATCTCTTCAACTGGTGCTGCTACATGCCCTCTGTCTTTGAGCTCTTTGCTCTCCTACTTTTAAGGCTCGCCTGGTTTTGTGAGATGCTGGGTCTGGAATGCTTTCTAAAGACACAGTGTCAGCCAGCTGCCGTACTGGCTCTGCCTCCTCCTCTTCCATTATTTCCCAACTTTCCCCCTCGTCTGCCTCTGAGCTGCGACCTCCCTCAAACCCCTGTTGTAAATCTATACTGTCTCCTTCTTCCTGTTGTCTTTGTCCATGGAGTTTTCTTGGCAGGGATACTGGAGTGGCTTGCTAGTTCCTGCTCCAGGTGGATCACGTTTGGTCAAAACTCTCCACTATGACTTGTCTATCTTGGGTGGCCCTGCACGGCATAGCTCATAGCTTCTCGGAGTTATTCAAGCCCCTTCGCCCTGGCAAGGCAGTGATCCATGAAGGGGATTGATGCTTTTGAATTATGGTGCTGGAGGAGACTCTTGAGAGTCCCATGGACTGCAAGAAGATCAAACCTATCCATTCTGAAGGAAATCAGCCCTGAGTGCTCACTGGAAGGACAGATCGTGAAGCTGAGACTCCAATACTTTGGCCACCTCATGAGAAGAGAAGACTCCCTGGAAAAGACCCTGATGTTGGAAAAGATTGTGGGCACAAGGAGAAGGGGACGACGGAGGACGAGATGGTTGGACAGTGTTCTCGAAGCTACCAGCATGAGTCTGACTAAACTGCGGGAGGCAGTGGAAGGCAGGAGTGCCTGGCGTGTTCTGGTCCATGGGGTCACGAAGAGTCGGACACGACTAAACAACTAAACAGCAGCAACAACAACTCCCTCTTCCTCCTCCCTGGAGGGGGTCAGGGTGGGGAGGTGATCTCTGCTATTCCTCCTCTGCACAGTCCTTGCCATCAGGGTCCCTTCCAACTCTGATTCTTGGAAATGCAATAAATAAATTGCAGTCCGGAAATATTCGAAATACGAAGTGGAGGAGGTGACCCAGGCAAAAATTGAGGGAGCAGGCATTGGGGGGCAGAGGAAAGGCAGGGGAGTGAAGAAACGGGAGGCCAAGGTTCAGTGGCAGCCTTCTCCTAGAATGCCATTCTCCTGTAGGATTGCTTTTCGCCCAGCTTGTTCGGAGTTTTGGGTTGGGCTGCCATCAGTATGCTGATGACACCCAACTCTATCTGTTGATGGATGGCCATCCTGACTCGGCCCCAAACACACTGATCAGATGCTTGGAAGCTGTGGCTGGATGGTTACGTGGGAGCCGGTTGAAGTTAAATCCTTCGAAGACAGAGGTCCTTTGACTGGGTTGGGACGATATGGGATTGGGGGGGCAACTCCCATCTCTTGTGGGGGCTCAATTAGTGCCAGCACCGTCCGTTAAGAGTTTGGGTGTACTCTTCGACACCTCCCTTTCCATGGAGGTGCAGATTGCAGCTATAACAAAGACGGCATTTTTTCATCTCTGCCAAGCTAAGCAGTTGGCTCCTTACCTCTCTCGCCCTGACCTAGCCACTGTGATCCATGCAACAGTCACCTCCAGACTGGATTATTGTAACTCACTCTACGTGGGGCTGCCCTTGAGACTAACCCAAAACTCCAGCGAGTCAAGTGCAGAATGCCGCGGCGAGACTCCTTACGGGGTCCTCGCTGTGAGATCACATTCACCCGGTGCTATACCAGCTGCACTGGCTCCCGGTGGAGTACAGGATCAGGTTTAAGGTGCTGGTTTTAACCTTTAAAGCCCTAAAGGACCCTTGTACCTATAGGACCGCCTCTTCTGGTATTTCCCATGGAGGATCTTACGGTCTTCAAACAAAAACACCTTGGAGGTCCTGGGCCACAGAGAGGTTAGGCTGGCCTCAACCAGAGCCAGGGCTTTTTCGGCTCCAATCTGGTGGAATGCTCTGTCACTAGAGACTAGGGCCCTGCGGGACTTGACATCTTTCCACAGGGCCTGCAAGACAGAGCTGTTCCACCAGGCCTTTGGCCAAGGCACAGTCTGACCCCCTTCTTTGGTAATTCTTCACAGAACTCTAGCCCAATGGTTGCCATCAATTTGATTTGAACTGATTTTATAGTGAATTTTAGAATGCTGTATTATTTTACTTTTGTTAGCTGCTCTGAGCCCGGCTTCGGCTGGGGAGGGCGGGATATAAATAAAATGTTATTATTTAATTATTATTTATTATTCTCGGTGAATAGGTGTGCTGCTCTCTCATACATAGGCTAGGACAGCAGCAAGCCTATTTGCTGTGGGCACCCGGAAATGGGCGGCACGTGGACGAGGAGGAGGAGGAGGAGGAGGAAGAAGAGAAGCTGCTGCCACTTTGCACAGCTGCTATGGCGACCCCACTGCAAAGCAGCATCAGGTCAGCGGCTTCCTCTTCCTCCTTGCTGCTGTTGCTCTTGGGTGCCGCCTGAGGCAAGTGCCTCAGCCCGCCTCATTGGTGGGCCGGCTCTGTTCTTCACCCGGCTGTTTTTATATTCTTTAGCGTCTATTATGAGAAAAATCATAACTGCCGCCCTCCCCCTTGCACATCTCTGCACATTACCAATATTTCCACTGAGATAATTGGTTTCTTCTGCATTGCAGCCTAAAGGGTAAACAGGGTATTAAAGCCCTGACAGCTATTTAAAATGAAAAGCAGCCTCAGGAGGCTGCGATTTGGAAAAGAGGGGTGAGAGAGGGAACGCTTAGTTTTTAACACATGCATCTGGAACGGGGGTGGATGGGTGGGAGGGAGAGAAAGCTACTATGAGGGGGTTTTAAGTGCGAAACCAGCCATCAGAAAGAATTAACCTACACACACTCCTTTGCTCCAAACTGAAGCCTGTAAGTGCTTATTTCCATTCTTTTAAAAATTAGTCAGCTCTCAAGCTTTCATTTATATAAAAATAAATAAACCTCTCCCCCCCAATCTTCTAGGAATATTGAGACAACCTTGAAACCACAAGTCAAATGTTGTATTTTTATTTATTTTTTGCCGGAAACTGGCTTGAAGCAAAAAGCAAAGTGATCTGTGAAAGATTTGATTTATCTTAAAATTCCCACCATCTCCTGAAAGGGCAGCCTGCCAACTGCTCTGTTTTTCTTTCAGCCGGCTTATCCAGCAAACATGCCTATTCCCATGTCCAAAGCTGCCTGGAAGCCTTTGTGAGTGCCAAAGCCACCTGCTATCGTTTTGACAGCATCCACCAGGAATTTATGGGGCATCAACTCCAACATCTGTTGCATGCTGAGAACAAGGACGAGGGTGTAAAAATCAGACTGTTGTGCTCATTGACTTGCAGTCTGAATTGTAAACAAGCCCCACACAGATGAATATTAGTGGGCTTCAGAAATTGGGCGTCGTTTTACCACAAACTGTCATGGGGGAGATGTGGTCATGGACTGGAGGCAGAAAGTTTCAGGTATGGATCCCTGGGATCTCCAGTTAGAAAAGCATTTTTTAAAAATAAAAAAAGAGATTTCTTGTAGCAGGATCTCCATTTGAGACCCTGGAGAGCTACTGCCACTTGGGGTAAACCTTATAAGGCTACGTCAGGGGTGAACTAACTAAGGTCCGTGGACCAGATCAGGCCCAATGGCCTTCAGGATCCGGCTCGTGGACTGTCTGTGGGGAGAGGGGGCATGGCCTAGCTAGGTCTATCTAGTAATACAACTCTATGATCCTTTACCCCTTCATGCACTAACTAGAAGTCATGCATAGTTATGCCTTCAAAGATCTAGCATGGAAAAAAGAAGGGAAAGGAGCTATTAGAGCAGGATAATGAGAAAATCAAGGATTCCTCTTCCCAAATATGGGATTGGCTCTCAGCCTTTTGATTTATGGCTGGTATAGCTGGGGATGTAGCGCCCCCCACGGAAGGTCTGGAATAGACTATGGGCTATTTTTCAGCCCAGGATCACTAGCAACTGAATATGCCACTCTGTTAAAAAGCAACACCCTTGGTGTTAAGATCTGCAGTGCTTTATATTCATATGCAGTCTTCAAGTAATGAAAATACTTATGTGAACTAGCCTTGAGTCACTGAGATAAGTAGAGATTTGTGGAACACACATTAGGCATGGTTATTACCGTGCGCCGGTATAGACTGAAAAATGCTAATCACACAGTTTGCCACATGTTGTATTCTGGAAACTTTACATTATGAAGTATAGTCCATTTTTAATTTGTGGGTTTTCCCATAGAACACACATTTCCAATTCAGGGCAAACAAAAGTGAGCACAGGTTTCTGTCACATAGTAAGTAACTTGAGTTTCAAAGCTCCCCCAAGACTCCTGCTCAGAGGCCATATAATAAAAACTGCAATTTTTGTAGTTATGTGGAAGGAAGCAGAAAGAGTTACAGTCACGATACGAACTTTTATTCTGACATGTGCATGATTAAAAGCTCAATTATTGTAGC
The DNA here is from genome assembly GCF_965153285.1 of Podarcis tiliguerta. Taxonomy (NCBI): domain Eukaryota; kingdom Metazoa; phylum Chordata; class Lepidosauria; order Squamata; family Lacertidae; genus Podarcis; species Podarcis tiliguerta. Next base: position 81,434,626 of record NC_139540.1, on the reverse strand, counting down.
ATGACCTTCTTATGCATGAGGAGATGTCATAATAGGAGTCTAGAGACTCTCATATAATATTGGAAATGAAGGTGGAGAAAGGCTTGTTACACAACGATCAATGTGAATGGCACACTGGGGAAGGGAAACTGGGATGCAGAGATACCTTTAGCCATCAATTGTGTTAATGTAGTGGTTAGGAAGGCTAATGGCAAAGTTACCATTCTTGGCCAGCTGTGGGGCGAGTGCAGGTAGAACATGACATTTCTTGACTTTCAGTACCGGGGGGGGAAATATGAACCTGTTTTTATCAACCTCCAAGCAGCAGAAAAGAACTAAAGATGCAGAAGTTACCGTATTTTTCGCTCTATAAGACGCACCAGGCCACAAGACGCACCTAGTTTTTGGAGGAGGAAAACAAGGAAAAAAATATTCTGAATCTCAGAAGCCAGAACAGCAAGAGGGATCGCTGCGCAGTGAAAGCAGCGATCTCTCTTGCTGTTCTGGGTTCTGGGATAGCTGTGCAGCCTGCATTCGCTCCATAAGACGCACACACATTTCCCCTTACTTTTAAGGAGGGGAAAAGTGAGTCCTATAGAGCAAAAAATATGGTATGTTGTAGGACCCATTCACTAGAAAATTCCCACCCCCTGCCTTGAGGACGCATACACATTTCCCCTTACTTTTAAGGAGGGGAAAAGTGAGTCCTATAGAGCAAAAAATATGGTATGTTGTAGGACCCATTCACTAGAAAATTCCCACCCCCTGCCTTGAGGAGCTTACATTTTTTAAAGAAAAATTATTTATACTTTTCAGATATATACATTTCACTGATTTTACAATCATTTTGACATTTTAAAACTTGACTTCCTTCCCCCTCTTTCTATGGTTCCTTCTGCATATCTAACTTAACTTAACTTACTCATTTATTTATCTTCTTTAAACATATACTCATATGTAGCTGCAGGTTATTACAGCAATGCTGCCAGTGTTGTAATCTGTTTACAATTTATCTGCAAATATTCAATAAACCATTTCCATTCTTTTATTAAAAAAAGGTACCGCTCCAGTGGGAAGGTTCTCAAACTTAAGCCGTTCCAGAAGTCCGTTCCAAAACCAAAGCGTTCCAAAACCAAGGTGCGCTTTCCCATAGAAAGCAATGCAAAATGGATTAATCCGTTCTAGACTTTTAAAAACAACCCCCAAAACAGCAATTTAACATGAATTTTACTATCCAACGAGACCATTGATCCATAAAATGAAAGTAATAATGTACCGCAGTCACACAATCAATCATTCAGTAGATGAACAGGGTTCCACACAGTCACAAAAAAGAGCCACAGAAATGCAAAATAAATAGCAAAACCAGACAGACCTCAGCATAACACTCAAAACGGAAGTGTAACACTCAAAATGGAGCATGTTCAGCTTCTGAAAAAAGTTCGCAAACCAGAACACTTACTTCTAGGTTTGCAGGGTTTGAGTTCCAAGTTGTTTGAGTACCAAGGCGTTTCAGAACCAAGGTACCACTGTACATACAGAAAATATTTTCCTCATCTATTTCACAAAAATGCACATCATTGTTCTGTCTGTATCCTACCATGAAATCTGTAGTTTTGGCTACTTGTGCCAGTGATATTTCTT